>NW_023601212.1:2151588-3561588 GCF_014898055.3 Talpa occidentalis | reverse complement strand
TTATCCCTCAAATAATAAATACTTATAAATTTAAGTAAGTCTTTATGGAGACTGGGTTGGTTAAAATAGCAACAAACGAGAAAACAAGTAAACGAGTTATTGCATCTTCAAACAGCCCTTTTAAGATTACATGAAAGAGAGTTAAAGGTTTATAAAATTATTTAGTAGATTTGCAAGGAATATAGAGTCGTTCATGCGTGGCGGGTTCATTCGGAGTAGCTGGCCCAGTACCCGTGTCACTTCTCTCCTTGAACTCAACAGAATCTAGATTGAATGTAACACCATGGTTTCTTCAAGGGCTGGGAAAGGTTACTTGGACTGGGGAAAAATAAGGGTTGGAGACGTCTAAAATTCAGAGTAACAGGAAAATAGTACTAAGGTAATTACAACGCACAGAGTATTTGACAGGGCCTGTTGCTGTGGAGGGGGCGGAAGGTAAGTGAAAGAAACACAAGTTCATCAATGCTTAGAAAAGTCAAGATTAAGACTGTGATGCTACTGAGCTGACATGGGGAGTCTGTTTCTTTTCATCTCCATCTAAAATATGTCAGTAAGTACAGATTGCACAACGCAAGTGGCCACATACGTGTGTGTGCGTGTGTGTCTGTATACAGAGGAGGTGTTACATCAGTTAACCATCGGGTCTCAGACTCTACAGGCCCCAATGCCAAGGTGGTCTACTTAAGCATCCGAAATCTAAGCCTGCCCAGTTGTGGCCACGGTAGGGCATTTACCACTGTCCATCGTGCTCTTTCTACTTCCAAAAAACTAACATGTAAACTAATAGTACTTCAAAAAAATTTTATTTTCAAAGGTTTAACTTGTAGAAAGCTCAAGGTTATGGATGAAAATTCTAAGGACAACCAATCGCAGCCAACCAGGCTCTAAGCAACAGCCAATCTAGTGATTTTCCCCCTCTGGTGGCCCTTTCTCTGTGTATTTTCTGAGTTCTCTGTCACTTCTGGTTTGGAGCTGCTGATTGGAATTTTTTGCTCAAACCAGCACATAAAATTGTTTGTTTGTTTGTTTTTTAAATAACTGTCCATGTTTACTGAGGATATTAACACACAATCTCCATCCAACAGTACAGTCATCACCTTGTTTGAATGAGACTGATGGACTCTTACAGGAATGGATGAAAGATGGAGCACTATTAAAAGTCAGTGATCTGTAAACGTATCCTCCTTTTATAAACAGCAACACAAGATTAACAACATGACAGACATTACAAAACAGATAACCTGATACGCGAATGTTTAACCCCCTGGCCTGAATTCTCAGTTATCAATCGTACTTTCGAAAAGGTCTTTGGTGACACAGTAGAAGCATCACCCTCCAGGCTTATGACACAGTGCTAAAGAAACACATGTTTGCTTACGTATTTATTAAGCCACACTAAAACACAGTGTTTCTATTTCTTTTATAGTTCCACCAACAGTAAAGTTTGACCTCGAGTTCTTGGACAGTTTCATTAGAAAGTCTGCAGACAGTCTCAGAATTAAAGGCTTTGGTGTAAGGACGATCAGTACCTTGAAGTCCTTAAAATATTTTAAATGCCTCATTTTATGGTCTAACAAGTCATATATATGGAACGGGGAATAGAGAAGCGTGGGAAGTGGGGAGGTAAAGGGACAGAGCAGAGGCAGAGACACCTCCCCACGCCGAAATAATTCTCTTCGTGGTTTTGCTGCCAGTTCAGTTTGTCACCACAAATCTGGGGGTGAACGTGTGGATGAGAGCAGGCACTAAACACGGTTGCAGAGGAAGATGCCTTCACCCGGAGGCTGAGTCCAGCCGAGGTGTGAGGAGGGCTCTGGGCATCCAACAGCTCTCAGCCCTCACCATCTCCTTCCAGAGACTCACTCACAGTGAGAAGGGCTGCGACTCGACTTCTGTGGGTCTTTGACACCTCTGCTCCTGCAGGCACCTTCCTCCATAAAACATACCAAAAAGAAAAAAAAATGAAGCTATATGACTGTGGTAGTTTAAGGAAATAGCTATCTGGCCAAATTGGTTATTATCTACTTAGTATTTTCCTTGTTCTTCAGATTTCAAAGCTCCGAAGTTCACTTCCACAGCTTGGGCCGCTCTCGAGTTCTGGCTGGAGGCACTGTTCCTTCTGGGCCTAATTGTTAGGCTCCCTTTTGAATTTGAGATGCCTTTTACCATCTTCCTTCTCCCCCTCAACTTCCCAACCACCACAGGCCACCTTTTATGGGGTGACCGTGTATATTTGGCTCTACCCCCAGATTCCAAAGTTTTTTTTTTTTTAATGTAATTTTCTAATAGAAAGTTCCCTTTCTTCAGCAGGCAACCTTTTAATTTTCCTCTCTCAGAGTCATCAGCCTGTTATACATTTATCTTCTCAAGCAGTGCCTGGCTTGATCAGAAAGCGCCTATTGAATTGAGAGAGGGTGGTTTAATATGCTCTGAATGAGAGCAGGTGCTAATATGCTCCTTGTGCTGTTACTTAATACAAAGGAAAAGCCTGCTCTTTCTCCTGCAGTCCTGAAATGATTTTAAAAATAAATATGAGTAGCAATTTTTTTCTTACATTAAAAAAAGGCACATCAGGATATCTAGTCATTTTGAAAAATATTAATGTGTTATCTTTTTCTAGTTGTCAAACCAGGAACCATGGAAGCTGTTCATTACTGCAAAAGATGCACAGACTAATAGCACTCAGGACCACATCTCAATTTTGAGAACCTATATATGCTCCCCTCTGGCCTAGACATGGGGGCTGCACAAAGCGTGAGGACATCATAATCTCTGTCCTGGAGAAATGTGAGGTCTACATAAGGAAATAAGCAGAGCGATAAGTACTATCAATAAAATTTGTTAAATTCTATAATGGGAAATACATAAGGATGAGCATCATGTAAGCAAAGCAGGTGTCACAAGAGTCCTGGTGGCCGTGCCTGAAGGTTGTTCTCAATTGGTCCTGAAAAGATCGATGATAGACTGTAGATAGATGATTAATAGATGCATAGATAAATGATAGATAAATAGATATTGATAGATGATAGAAAATTGATAGATGATAGATAATTGATAGATGATAGATGATTGATAGGTAGGTAGATAGATGAAAGAGAGGGCAGATGATAGATTAAAGAGTGAATGAACAAATGAACAAATTAAATAATTAAACCAATTAAACTATAAGAATTCAGGAAATCTTGGTAAAAGACATGCAGATGTTACCACTTTCACATAATCTTGAAACTGTTTTAACAAATCATATACAATTATTTCTGTAGAAAGAATCAGGAAAAACTCACTGTGTGAAATTAAATATAAGTTTTCCCATCTTGGCAGTAGGATAACTCAGGCACAATTAAATCAAACCTGTCTCGATAAGATTCTTCCCCCAAGCTCTTCAAGATTACCAAAGATCAGGTTTACCTAGTCATGATCTCATTAATAAAAACTTTACCAAATACATGAATAAATAATTCACCAAGAAAGAGCCAGCAGAAATAAGCAATAAATTTAGAACTCTTAAAACCTTAGATATGGAGATTTTCAGATGAAGAATGTAACAAAAGTATATTGGTATATATAAAGAAAAGCTAGACTCAAAAAAAAAAAATGAAAAGAAATAATGTGTTTCCAAAAATAAGCAGGCATATTTGACAACACACAAAAGGTTCCTCCAGAAATAAATAAGTTATGATTGGAAATTGAAACTCAGCATAACTAATGGGAGAATTAGTTCACTACAAAGATGGATACCAAACTCTGTGGCACAAAATGCAGAGCTGTGAAAAGATAGAAGATAAGCAGACTAGAAAAGGGCCCCCCCAGTAGCACAAGGGGTTAAGACACAGCACTGTGAGGCTATCCACAGCCACTGCAGCAGTGAGTTTGATCCCCAGCCAGGGAGCTGACCCACATGGCGCAGCAGACCTCTCCTGGCTCACCTGCTGCTCCCCTCAGCAGTGGATTTCAGTGTAGCTGCCTGTTCTGCTCCACACTCTGTCTCTAGTGAATCCACTCACCCCCACCCCACACCTCTGGCCTGTACCCCAGTTCTTGTATGCATAAATAAATAAATCTTAAAAAAGAAGCCTAGAAAAGAAGATGAAAGAGCTAAACCTATAAGATAGAATAAAGTCTAACACAGGTTCAATCACAGAGACTAACAAAAAATGAGAAAAGGCAATATTGGAAGATCTACTGGCCAGTAATAAATCTCCTGCACAAAGTTGATCTAGAGGGCTAAATTGAAATAAAGCCTGGGCTTAGGTGCCAAAATTAATTTTCAGGAAAATGACGACAAATAGAAGATCATAGACAAAGCACACAGAAAATACTAATCTCCTAAAAGAAAAGTCACTTGAGCTGTCTTGCTCAAGTGGAGAAAAATAGCTTTAAAGTGCCAAGCGAAAATAAATCCCAAACTAGAACCGTGCCATTGACTGGCCTCCACACGTCGGCCCCATGCTAATGTATCCCCATCCGTCCAATCTGACCCTCCATGAAAGGCCACATTTAAATCAAACTTTGTTGCTCTAAGTTTTTTCTCAATTTTGACTTTTAATGTTTGGGATTGAAGAGCAGTTGCCTCTTCTAAGTCTATGAAGCCAAGAACAGTGGACTCTTTATGTTCCTCTTCTTTCTTGCTTGAAATTTATCCCATTTTTTTCTCGCCCATGTTTTCCCGTTAGTAACTTATTAAAGACAGACATAACAAGCCCAAACCCCAAAAAAAGGTTTGTTTTTCTCCCCAAAAACCCAAGACACCCATTTCATTGGCTGTAGCCCACCACACAGAATCAACCCTCATCTTTCCAGGGGCAATTTTCTTACCATCCACACTTGGATCATTAAGTTGATGCCAGCAACTCCATGTATTTTAGGTTGCTGCTACTCATCCCATTTTGAATACCGGTTTCTGCAGAGGTCAAGATGACCTAGGTAATAAAATCCCCAAATCTCAGGGATTCTTAAGATAGTGTAGACTTATTTCTCACTCTGCAGGTTGGCTATAGGCTGTTCCACACCGTGCTCAGTGACTCAGGATGGAAAGAATCCACCCTCAGGAATGACACTTGTGTGAGACACTGCCCAGAAACCTCTTGGAGGAGGCACTTTTTGGTGAGCCCCCGCCGCTCTCCTGTAGCCCCCTCCCAGGTCCTTCAGGGATGAAATTGAGGCAAATCAGGCCAGGGAGGCACTTGGCCCAGTGCAAAATTGAAGCAGGAGGGAATCACAAACTCCTAAATAATCAAGATAAAGCATATTTGAAACGCGTAAAAACATCAAATGTCTGGGGGATTTAAAAGATTCCAAATAGATCTACCATATGATGTAGCAATTCCAATCCTAGGTGTCTACCTGAAGAATGCAGAACCACAGACACAGAGAGATGTCTGCGCTCTCACGCTCATTGAAGCTCCATTTGCAATAGCCAAGTTATGGACACAAACTAAGGGTGTATCCACACCAGGGAAGCTGCCCAACCCTTACCTCAAGCGCTTGCACCAGTGGGAGAAGGAAAGCATCTCCCGCCCTCTACAGCTCCTGGCCTTACAAGATTTTGGGCCTCCCTGGTGGCACAAGGGGTTAAGATGCAACCTATGAAGATGTCCGCAGCCTCTGTAGCACAAGTTCGATCCCCAGACAGGGAGCTGCCCCACATGGCGCAGCAGACCTCTACTGTCTCCCCGCTGCTCCCCTCAGTAGTGGATTTCAGTGGATCTGCCTGTTCTACTCTCCACTCTGTCTCTGGTGAATCCTCTCACCACCCCCCCCATACCTCTGGCCTATCCCCAGTTCTTGTATGCATAAATAAACCTTTAAAAGAAAAAAAAGAAGCAGCTTTTGGTCTCCACCTGGGACAAGATGACTTGTCAGCTACTTCTCGTGTCACCCTAACTTTCTTACCTGTAGGGTAAGTGAAGAAGTATCAGGCTTTTCTGCCCTCCCGCCATCAGGATTGATGATGGATCCCTGTGGTCCTGAATGCAGGCCTGAGGGCAGGCACCTGGGGTAGGGTGTGGGCATGCATAAGTGGGTACACCTGGGCTAAGACTGGGCTTATAAGGGCGGCGTCAAGGGGACGCCAGTAGAGCAGAGAAGCAGAGAGAGCAAAAAGAGGGAAAGAGAAGAAGAGTCGCCCATTCTTGTCCCTATACCCACCGGCCAGCTTGCAATTTCTTTTCTCTTCAATCTTCGGACCTCTTGTCTCCAGGGTTTCACTAGCTAAAGAACATTCTATCTTCATGTTTAACCAAAAATCTGAGGCAAATCCTTTCTAGTGTATGATTTCACTTCTTTCACTTCTTGTGATTCTGACTAATTTCTTCTATTTGTGGACAGTTTCTTTCTTACGAGACATCAATATGATACATTAGGGCATTTTGATATTTAAGAATTGTCAAGGCAGATCAGACTCAGAAGACAGATAGTAGAATCTACTGAAATGCACTGGTAGTTCTTATTATTCTTCAGAAATATAACACTATTGCCCAAGGTCAGAAGCTTTGGAGAGCTGAATCTACAATTTAGCATTAGGACTAAGTGTAATCTCTTGCCATACCTTGAAATGCTAGCTTAATTGAAACTTTCAGCATTATTTTGAGAACTTGTCTCTACTGATTAAAAAAAAAACTAGTTTTCTCATTCCCCTTCATTTTGAATGTATTCTATCTTCTAAACACATTTCAAAGTCATTTCATCAGCTGTATCTCTTGGCAACCCTGCTGAATTCAACTTTTCGATTTCAATTTTTAAACATGAAGGAAAAAACCAAACCAAGTCTCTATTTTCTTCCTCTTGGGATTTACCGATGCTAAAACTTTAATCTTCCACTTACCCCCAGTTCCTATATTCATCACCCTGTTCACAGAAACACATCTCCTATCTTATTCAACAGCTGGAATCCTCAATGAAGTCTCCGCCTCAGATGAATTCTTTTTATCAGCTGCCTCTTTAATAACTCCCGCTCCCCTAAACCCTCAGGGTGGGGTCCTCTACTCATGGGGTTGTTTGTGATTGTTCCTGTCACAGCTCAGGCAGCATGGCATCAGAAACTCTAGTCAAAGGGGTTTGAATCTAGGCAAGACCCTAAGCATTTCAGTTCAACTCTCTAAGCTTGTGTTTTTTCCTTGAATATGAGGCTAACCCCTATGATCACATAGGTGTTAACACCGATGATCACATAGCTGTTACAAATATCAGGACACACACACGGAAAATGCCTAATTCAAGAGAGCTATAAAGTCATGCCTCCTTCCCTTTGAAGTGGAAGATAAATGAGCTCTGTTTTCGATGTTGAGTTTTTGGGGGAAGCCTGATGAACCAGAGAGAAGTCTGGGCTGAAGCTGTATTGTGATAACTTCCAAATCTACCACTAAATTCATAGGGGTCAATGAGACCACCAAGAAAAAACATGTTAAGAAAATAGAGGAGAGACTAAGAAAGGACTCTAAGGAACAGCAATAGTTAAGAGATGACTATTCTAATTTCCCTTTCTTCTCTGCTTCCTTTCCATGGCATTTCCCAAGGCTAGATTATGGGCATATTTCTCCCTCCTCCCCGCAGTGAGTCATTCATTCATTTAACAGTTATTACCTGGGACCTTCGAAGTCAGCAAGGCCTTGTTGCAGGCTCTAGAGATAAACTAGTGAGCCAGACAGAAAAAGTCTTTGCTTTCACAAGCCTACCATCTCCTGAATCAGCCAAGCGATTAACCAACCAACAATCAAAATATCAAAATAACCAACAAAGGAAATATCAGACAGCAGTGACTGCTGTGATGATAAGAAAAAAGGATGATGAGAGAGCAAATGAATCTGAGGCTACTTTTGGTTATTTATTCAGGGAAGAGATGGTTTTGGAGGTAAATTTAAATGAAATCTGAGTGACACCAGGGCAATAGCCTGGGAGAGAGCTGAGAGAAAGTGTTCTAGGAACAAAGGGCAATGAGGGCATAGGATGAAAATGAGAAGTCAGTTTTACCAGCTCAAGAATTGGAGAGGCCACACATTTAACATAGGCAGCTTGATGACCCTGAAGCTAGGAGATACCCACGAAAATATTATCACCATCTGTGCCATAAACATATCTGTCACGGTCAAGTGCTTCCTCCTGCCTTGTCTGTCTACCTATCAATCTTTCCATGTAGTAATGACACTGAATACCTCAATAAATTGATTTAAATTAAGAAGGAAAGGCTAGCAATACCAGAGATACTAAGGGGGAAATGAGAACAGACACCCATGCAGGAGCCAGAACATATTGTACCTTGAACACTTGAGTTTTATCATATTGTGCCTTATAGAGTGTGTACTTGATTCTCATGCAATGGAAAATGCATTGGAGGGTTTTAAATGGCCTAATCTGATATATATTTCTTAGAAAAGATCCATCCTTATCCCCTGTGAGATGAATGGATTGCAGAGAGACAGGGTCAAGAGCGTAATGATTAGCTATAAGGCTGATAAAGTAGCCCAGTGAAGAGAGGGGACTGCAGAGATGGAGCGAAAGCTACAGGTACATTTCCTGAGAGTAGGACAACAATGCGTGGTGATAGTTGCATACTCAGAAAAAAGAATGAGAGGACTCAATAATGATGACAGATGAGAAGAGGACTCTAGATTTGGGGTGCACGAGCTGGATAAATGGCACTGCTATTAAATCTCACATGGTAAATCTCACATCAATAGCATGCTTAGAGTGGGGACTTCAAATGTTGTATATTGGCTGTGATAAGTCTGAGTCACCTATTAGCATTAAATGTTACCAGATAAGCAGCTGGATATATCTGGGCTAGAGACAAAAGTTTAGGGACATCAGCATACATAATGATAAAAGCCACTTTACAAAATGACAAAATCTCCAGAGAGAGGTAACCAAGAGGAGCATTCTCCTCTTCAAGAGGAGAATAGGGAAGTAACCAATGATTTTGCCAACATAGAAGTTTCTGGTTCCAGGCCTCCCTGGTGGCCCAAGGGTTAAGCCTCAGCACTATGAAGCTGTCCGCAGCCACTGCAGCACGAGTTTGATCCCCGGCTGGCCAGGGAGCTACCCACATGGTGCAGCAGACCTCTCCTGTCTTGCCTGCTGCTCTCCTCAGCAGTGGATTTCAG
Organism: Talpa occidentalis; assembly: GCF_014898055.3. Lineage (NCBI taxonomy): Eukaryota > Metazoa > Chordata > Mammalia > Eulipotyphla > Talpidae > Talpa > Talpa occidentalis. The sequence continues at coordinate 3,552,490 of NW_023601212.1, read as the reverse complement.
TAGATCCGCCTGTTCTGCTCCCCACTCTGTCTCTGTTGAATCCTCTCACCCCCCACTGCACCTCTGGCCTACACCCCAGTTCTTGAATGCATAAATAAATCTTTTTAAAAAATGGAAGTTTAAGTAAAACTACACTGAGATGCCATTTCTCACTTCAGATTTTCAGAGATTAAAATATTTGGTAATGCTGTATTGTCAACAAAGTAGGGAAACAGGCATTCTGATATATACATTGCTACTAACCACACAGAAGGATTATAAAGGGATTTCACAAATTCAGTCAAAATTACAAACATGCCTGTCCTTGGATGCAGCAGTTAACATTTGCACAGACTTTACTAAAATTAGTTTGCAGATGTGAAAAATATCAGATGAGCAAAGTTATTTACTGAAGCAAAAAAGTTGGAATTAACCTAAACATCTCTTCATAAGCAGATTGTTAACTAAATTATCGTGTGTCCATATGACAGAATTCAGAGAATTCATGAAAAAGTATTATAAGTATGTTCCTTTATGTTAATATGTAACAAATTTTGTCATATTGAGAAATGAAGCAGAGTATACTACATGTGATGTTTATGTAAAGGAAAGGAAAACAGAAAATACATATCATGGAAATCTGTATTATGTCATAATATATGAAAATACAAAATATACATATATGCTATATTATACAAACATGCTTGGAATAGACATCATTACAAATGCATAAAATAATAAAGAATACTTAAGAAAACTGAAAAATTAGTTGCCTTTGAAGAGAGGAATTAGGGTGGAAATTTTCTTACTGTCCTTCCTATACATTTTAAATTTAGAACACGATTGAATTCCTAATTAATTAATTAAAATATATAAATTTAATTAGTATTTTGTCCAAGTTTATGCAAGGTTTCTCTCCTATGTGGGGTATAAAGAAAACAAGGAGACAAATAACACTAAACCAGCACACGCCATGGAAATCTGACTGTAGAATTGAGGCTACCAGAGGGGGGCATGGGGTTAGGGAGCAAAGGGGACTCAACAGACTATGGAGGAAGATTAGGGTGCCCTGGTGGGGACATATATCTGAAGAGGTATAAACATATTCCCCTAAATCATATACAGTGTTATGAAGCAACGTTACCTCAATTCAGAAAAGTTATAGGGAAAAATCAACCCAATCTCACCGTAATAGAACATATTCCACCTCCCCCATCATTTGCTGCCGCTTACAGGCAGTCCACCGTGATTTTGCCAAGAAAACTTCTTGGTGCATTCTCCAAAGTGACATTCCTGACCTCCAGCCTTAATACTCACCCTGAAAGATTTCACACCGCTCACGCTCACTTCCTTCCGTAATCTCTCTCTGCACTTACTACATCAGCTACCTTATCAGACCATGATACACCCTTGCAGAATGTTACTTACTCCGTGTGTTTATATCCTGTGTTTTCAACCAGACTGAGTGCTATGAGGTTTCCCGCCTGGACTATGTAGTGCAGTGCCACAGGCAGGACATGTCTGATATCATTGAATAAATAGATGGAAAAAATGATGAATAAATAAATCTTTGCCTATTCTTGATTTATAGTGAGATGATGCAGGTTTCTTTTCTGAAGTCTTAACCTACATGTCTTGCCTCTTTCCCATTTCTACTTATTCCAAAAGAATAGGAGCCATAACGTGGCAGCACAACCTAGAGCGTCACCTAGGCAACTCCATAATGACATCCTCCAGAATATTGGACACCTGTTGTTTCTCATCCTCTCATATGAAACATCCTATAAAAATAAAGGAAAAGGTATCACTGCGTGGCACAGTTCTTTGTTTTCATTCATGCAAATTTTGCAATATTAACATGGCTCTAGAAATTTAGATCATTTTAATTGGCTGCATGTTACATAATTCAGTGCAATAAAATAAGGTGCTGCATTTTTCAAATGAAATACAGGGGGGAAATCACTGCAATTTCTATTTTAGTTTTACATTCTTTAAACAAAATATAATTACATTGATTTACCAGCAGCAAGTGACATTTGGGAGTCCCTCAGGCAAGCTTATAAGTTGCTTTCACATCTATGTCTTCATTATACTGCTTACCAAAGTGGCAATTATGCCCATTTATAGATAAATAAACTCAAATGTATGAGGGGACTTACAGTGAGTGCCAGAACTGGGGAAAGTTCACAGATCTGAGTGATTTGGAATCAAAGTGCATTTTATTATTGTCTTTGGGCTTTAAAAGAGAGCTTCAACTAGATGTTAATTTTAACATCAGGAAAAATAAATTCTATGGGCCTAAGAGTCTTAGATAATCTAACCCCTGTCTGTTTTCTTTTGTGGAACAAGCCATGGGAATCTGCCAGGGGGGTTAATTAAATAAACTCCGAGGCAGAACTACCTGGGTTCGACGCCTATGTGCTGTAGGTTGCAGTAAAGTTGCTTAACCCCTCTGTGCCTCGAAATCCTAATCGATGCAATGGAGACAATAATAGCACTGATCTCATAGGCTCATGCAAACTGTTAAGCGCTCACCACATCTACCAGCGTCATCTCTTAAAGTGTTATTATTTTCCCAAGGATGACCAGCCTTCCATTATTTCCAGTGAATTTCCTTGATTATCTGTATATGAAGCACCAGGCATCTTTGCTTACCCCGTTCTGCACTTTGAAGTTCCTTTCTCCCTGTTTCCACATCATGTGGTGTTTAAGGATCCTTCCTCCTGCAACTCTAATTTCTTACATGATTTTAGCTGTACAAAATTTGATTTAAACAGATCACAAGTACAGTCACAATAGTGATAACTGTGCTCCATTAAAACTTTTATTTTTCTGTTTTTTAGTGAGAAAGAGGTATTAGCAAAAAAAAAAAATTACCCCGTTGTTTTGTTTTTTTTTTTTTAATGTCAGAAAGTAGTGATTCAAAAACCAGCAGTTCCTGAAGCTGGTTCTGCATCAGGAAGTCTAGAAAATGGCTATAACTAATGATTGCATCAGAGAGTCCATGAAGCATGTAGTACACTCATGTGGAACAAAATGGGGATTTCTTGGTGCTCATAGACAAATTTTATATACATTTTTACTATTCATTCTGTCTCACTGGGTTTTACTGACACCTTCTCTTTATATAGCTGATAACCTTTTCAGATTTTTGTCTCCTAATCTAAAATCAAGTTGTCAATGCTTATTTAAGACAATGATTTTTTTTCATCTTCATCAAAAACACAATAAAATGTGTTTTATATGTGAACAATGCAAAAAACTTCTGGAGACCTAACATCTGATCAGCCCAGTTACTAGCTTGTTGACCTCAACAACTTTATTAACATACCTGAGCTTTTGTTTACACACCTCATTTCTGAAAAAAAAAAAGGGTAACAATACCTAGTGCACAGGGTCCTTCTCAGGAATAAGTAAGGTAACTTCTACAAAGTCCCTCATAGAGTAACTGTTCAATTGAGATCAATTTGCCTTAATCTATCTCTGGAAACTTTGCCTTCTTCCAGTGAGACTTCTTCCTTCTGTGTTAGTTGCAGAATGGCTAGTCCCGTCAGAGACAAATTATCCCCAAATGTCAGTGCGCTTGTAGGGTAAGTCTTGCTCCCCTGAACATGCACCATCACCACAAAATAAGCAGGTCCTGGGTCACTCACTGGGCGAGGTGTGTGAGACACATGGACTCTAGAGTGAGCACAACCTGTAGCTCAGAATGCAGTTCAGCCAAGACCTTTATAAGGCCAACCACCAGTCACCCCAAAAACACAGGTATGAGAACAAATGACTTTTTCTCATCGCTGAGTGTTGCACGTTTGTTATGAAGCACTAATCGATACATCTTGTCACATGAAACACAGTATACTCCACAGACAACAAATGTACAAATCTGATTTAAACAGATCACATGTACCATCACAATAGTGACAGCTGAGTTCCCTTAAAACTTTTATTTTTCTATTTCTTTTTTTAAGGTTTTATTTTATTTATTTATGCATACAAGAACTGGGGTGTAGGCCAGAGGTGCAGGGGGTGAGGGGACCCACCAGAGACAGAGTGGGGGGCAGACCAGGTGGATCGACTGAACTGCACTGCTGAGGGGAGCAGCGGGTAAGACAGGAGAGGTCGGCTGTGCCATGTGGGTCAGCTCCCTGGCCGGGGATCGAACTTGTGCTGTAGTGGCAAAAGCTTTATAGTGCTGAGACTTAATCCCTTGTACCACCAGGGAGGCCCTTTTATTTTTCTGTTTCTTAATGAAGAAGTGGTATTAGCAAAGACTAAAATCCTCAGATTTTTTTTTTATGTCAGGATATCATGATTCAAAAACCAGCAGATCATGAAGTTGGTTCTGCATCGGTAAGTCTTGAAAATGGCACTGACGAACGATTGCACACAGAGTCCATGAAGCATGCACTATGCTTCTCCTTGGCAATGAGTCATGTGGAACAAAATGGGAATTCAATTTTCACTGCACTTTGAAGTTTTATGAAATCTTCGCAACAGAAATAACTTAATGTTTATTTATCAACCAGAATACTGCATACCAGATGCACAATAGATACTTATAATAAATGATGCTGTTTAAATTCAAATTATAATTTAGCCCTAAGAAGTATGTATTGTTTTCTCCCAGAGTTTAAATTTTCTTTCCCTAGTCACACACTTGGTACAGGTGAGAGTCAGGATGCAAACGCAGATAAGATTGACTCCAAAAACCAACCTCTCCACTGTGCCACCCACTGAGAAGAAAATTGAATTTATTTAGACTTAGGCAAAGGGGTGTCAAAACTAGCCTTACTTATAACTTTTGAAAAGTAAATTGTGTCAACTTCATATTTCACTTTGGTTAAACCTGCACTGAATATGTAAGCACATCTGATTAGCCAGAGGTCACTTTTTCAGCCGTATTTGGGATTCTGGTTCATTTGTTCATTTATTTATGTAACAGAAGGCCACTGACACTGAGGATGTTCCACACACTCTTTTGGAAACTTGGGAGATAAAAATGAGAACCCATTGTCCTTATCTGCAGGGAATTCACAAGTCTAAAGGGGAGACCAGACAGGCATGCAAATAAATAATAAGTCAGCCCAACAATAACTACATGCTAATGAAACAAGACTGATATACATTGGACTGGAAAAAAATTAAAATTCTGTATAATTCTGGGTGATAGATGTGGAGATAATGATGTTTTGCTTTAGATATGCTAAATTTGAAGTCAGTGTGCAAAACTGCAGGCTGCCCATAGACCCAAGGCATACAGCAGGGAGGGGCAGGAAGTGGGGTCAAAATAAGGGATATTGAGTCTCCGTGATGGCACAGGGGTTAAGTCTCAGTGCTATTAAGCAACTGCAGCAGGAGTCATGAGTTCTGCCCTCAGGTGAGGGAGGTGACCCACAGGGTGCAGCAGACCTCTCCTGTCTCCCCGCTGCTCCTCTCAACAGTGGATTTCAGTGAGTCTGCCTGTTCTGCTCCCCACCCTGTCTCTGAACTTCGGCACCTCTGGCCTGCACCCCAGTTCTTGTATGCATAAATAAATAAAATAAATCTTTAAAAAATAAAAATAAGGGCTAGAAGAGCACAAGGGGCTATGGTGATGGTGCATGGGGCTGTGGTGGTGGGAGAGCTATGGGGACTACACCGTAGGGGAGAAATCAGTTATTGTACAGAAATGAACAATGATGTAAGAACATTTTTAAAAAATAGGAAAAAAGGAAAAGTCAGCGTGAAACCCCGGAGGGTACAGCCAGTGAGAACTGGACAGAAAAGCTTTCGAGTTAGACGAGACACAGATGGAGGCGCAAGCTTAGTTTTCATCGCTAAATCCCAGGAGCCACAGTGAACATGAAAACAAGAGAACTAAAATGAATGGTCTCCGAGCAGAAATGTTCAAAGTCTGGGCACTAAGTGCATGCCTAAGGTGAAGGCTGGGCGAGTGGTGACTATGGCAACCCCATAGAAAAGCAGGAGGCAAAGTGCTGCATGAAATCTGCAAGGCCTGATGAAGGTTCGAGCCCAGCCCTGAGGCTGTGCAGTCCCTTCCTTTGGATCCTCCCTGACACGTGATAGTCATCAGTCCTTCCCCAGAGCAAAACAGAAACACAGGGGCGAGATGCCAAGAGTCACTGCAAAATGCCATGTGCACGTGCACGGACTCCTGGTTACAAGTAGCTGGGAAAGGTTGACCCAAAGGAAGTGAAAACCCTAGTTCAAAAAAGTAGCTGCAGCCCTCTGTCCACTGCTGCACTATCTCCAGGAGCCCAGCTCTGGACGCAAGCTAAGCACCCAGGACAGACGATGGCAAGGAAGATGAGGTCTGCGCACGCCAGGAAACAGTGCTCAGCGCTCAGAAGAGATGAACTCTTGCCATCTGTGGCAACATGGGTGGAACTGGAAGGGATGACACTAGGCAAAACAAGCCAGAAGGAGAAAGACAAACACTGGATGGTGTCACCCCAAGGTGGAATACAGAGGAACAAAGCAAAGGAACAAGCAAAACAAAACGAAAACAAGCCCTGGGTCTCTGACAACCCATAGTGGATTCCCAGCTGGAGAGAGGCCAGCCGCTGGGTGGTGATGGCTCCCTGGTGGTGGCCGTGGTGAGACAGTGGCCCAGGACGGGAAATACACTCTGGACACCAGTGTCACCCTGTAAACTAATGTGACTTCAATTAAAAAGTAAAAAAAACAAAGCTGGTGAAGGTTATTATTCTATGGCTCCTTCTCGTTCATTTCACCAGATCAGACTTTCCTAGTGTCTATTAGCTGGAGGCCACGGAGTTCATCGTGGGTGGTAGAGTGGCCGTGACATTGCAGGTGAATCCTCTGAGGCTCGCTCCCCCAGTTCTCCTGGTCTGTCTTATTAAGTCCAGAGTAAAAGGAAGAACTGCTCCTGCTCTTGTTCCAGAAAATCGATATCAAAGAGCCCTAAATTCCTTTTTTTGATTTTCTTGTCTCCTGTCTATATGACGTGTTAGCGGCTAAGTAAGAAGCTGAGATATCTTCCAGGCTCCGTTTCAGAGGCCAAATGGCATATTAAAAGTGACAAAGAAACTGAACTCATGTCTCCTCAATAAGGGAATTAAATGCCCATTGAGAAAAATTACATGGTAGATTTAATCCCGTTGACTGGGTGACTGCCATTCTAAGTAATGAGACAATAAAAAAAAATACTATAAAGCCTTGGTAATGAATGGTGAAAACACTCCAGATAAAAAATACTTGCCTCCTTCATAAAATGATGGTTATTAATGACAAGAAAAGATCTTTAATCCAATAAACTTGCTGATGTCAAGGAGCCTCTTACTATTGAAATTATGTTGCGATCAAGTTCAGGATTAAGTATGAAATAGTGTCTCCATTTTACCCCTTTTGAGTGGGGGTCGTTTACTTCTAAGAAGCCTGTCTAAAAATCACCCAGGCTCCATTTCCCCTTTGTCTACAGGAGAAGCAGCACCACAGATGGGACAAGATGCTGGACAGGATAGTGCATGGGGGTCAGAAATTGTGGGTCAAATCCCACTCCAGAAACAGCGGGGTGTCTTAGAACAAGTTCCTCTCCTCTCCCATTTTCTGATTTGCAAACCGAGGACAATACTTTCTCTGCCTCTGAGCAAGGATCCAATGAGGTAAAGTGAAGATAAAGCATTTTTGTCAAGTTTAAGACTCAATTTTTTAAAAAGATTTATTTTATTTAATGATGCATGCAAGAACAGGGATGTGGGCCAGAGGTGTGGGGGGTTGAGAGGACTCAACAGAGACAGAGTGGAGAGCAGAACAGGCAGATCTACTGCTGAGGGGAGCAGCAGGGAGACAGGAGAATCTGCTGCGCCATGGGGGTAGCTCCCTGGCAGGGGATCTAACTCAGGCTGCAGAGGCTGCAGATAACTTCATAATGCTGAGACTTAACCTCCTGAGCCACCAGGGAGGTCCAGGCCCTAAGACTAAATTTTTAAATGGAGAAACCAACACTTGGACAAATTGCCCTGAGTCAGCCGCATAAGGGAACTCAGACCCTGGATTGGGCTCAACAGTCCCGTGGCAGCCCCGCTGAGCCACTTTGGCACGGAGAGGAACCTGAGATGAACTGTGTGCAGGGGAGGCATGTGAGCTACTCCCTGCATCCCCAAGGACTGGCTGGGTTAAGGTTACATAGTGGGTGACCCCTTTTTTAAAGAGGGAGGATCCTAAAATTATAGGGTTTTTTGTTTTGCAAAGCATTGTTTATACATTTGAGGCCAGAGCTGCTCGCTGTTTGACTCAATGGAGATATAAAAGGCTGAGGGAAGAGACAGAAACCTAATGTTTGGCCATCAAATAAAGGACTTTAGATGAAAACAAAAATATCAAATGAAGAATTGCATTAAATTGTCTCTTCTGGATTATTTCACTCATATGTGGAATATAAACAAAGCAAAGGAACAGTCAAAATTAAACCAAAACACACCCTAGAAATCTGACTGTGGAATTGAGGCTCCCGGGGTGGGGATGGGAGAACAAAGCAGGGGCACAGGCCGCTGTGATAGGGGCTTCATGGTGGGAGGGGTGAGTGCCGTACACCTGAGGAGGCCTGAAGCTGTGCTCCTGGATTATGTACAGAGCAGTAAGTCAGCATGACCTCAATAAAAATGATGCAATTTTAATAATTATATTCTCTGCTTCGTGCCGTGAGATGTAAACTACTTTCTCAGCCTCACTTGAAATCTTTATTAGACACTCTCTTGCTCAGTGCTTTAGGAGGAGGTTGCTGGGGAAGGGAGTGTTTGGGAAATACTTCAGAGCCCCAAATTCTATGGACATCAGGGCTGAGGAGCAACCCAAGCAGGGGCTGCCCCCCTGGAGGGTCACCAGATACGAGGATAGAGTGAAAATGCTCAACACAGGGTCCAAAGTGCTAATACTTAACTGTGCTAACCACCCAGCTCTTGGGTCTGGTGCAGAATGACCAACAACTCAGCTTCTCACTGTTGCAATCACTGTCTAGCTCTCCAAAGTCACATGGGAACAAAAGAGACACACACATTCACTGGGTTCTGTTTCCATCATGAACCTTCTTTTTTCCTCTATAGTCTCTCTCAACCAAAATATATCTTAGCCATACCTTAGCATTAACCTTGGGCAACCAATCCTGCTCCCCATTACACTTAGTTATTCATTCTAACATGCCCGTGGTGGGTGAGTTTTATTCTTTGCTTAGTAGAGCAGCCTGATTCCATAACCCAGCCCCAGAGTGAACACTAAGCTGGACTTTCAGCTGCTCTGTTGGGTTAACACCAATGGAGGTGACATATCTTGGCAAATTCAATTCTGGCGATTTCTTGATTTGAAAGCCCACTGATTGTGGGGCCTCCCTTGTGGCGCAAGGGGTTGAGCACAACACTAAGAAGCTGTTCGCAGCCTCTGCAGCATGAGTTCGATCCCTGGCTGGCCAGGGTGCAACCCACATGGCACAGCAGACCTCTCCTGTCTCGCCCTCTGCTCCCCTCAGCAGTGTGTTTCAGGCAGTCTACCTATTCTGCTCCCCGCTCTGTCTCTGGTGAGTCCTCTCACCCCCACCCCCATCTCTGGCCTATACCCCAGCTCTTGCATGCATAAATAAATAACTTTAAAAAATTGCTTCTTGAAAGCCCACTGCTTGGGAGAAAGTGTCATCATACACATTCATGTCTATAAAATAAGCTGAGAGGGTCGTTTGCTTTTGCAAATGCTTGTCCCATCTTGACAACAGTTTTTCTATGTTAGCGGTTGTGAGTAAGAACCAAGGGTGGGTATGTTACTACAAATTGAATAAAACTATACATCTAGAAGGCTAAAGAGCAACAAGTTTGATCCAAATATCATTTGGTTATGGAAATGACTGATGACAAATAAGATATTATTTTTACTAGAGAGCTTCTCCCATATTGACTTAAGTGGTCATTTTGTTAGTGTCTATTAGTTATTTTGTAATCTATATACTGTTTTCCCATTGTATGCAAATTAAAAGAAAAATAAAGAGACCATTTCTCTTGATATTGTATTGTGTAGAAAGGCTGGTGAACAATTAGAAAAATAAAGATGAAAAAACTTCCTGGGGTGTTTTCTGTAGTATCTTGGGGCATTGGTATTGATAGCTAAAAGTTCACTTCCAAATAAAACTTCCTTAATACTAAAAAGAAAAGAAAAGAAAAGTATTTTGAATCTTAGGAGTTGCTTTAAATAAACAAGGTAAGTGGGTGAGACTCATCTATCAACGACTTGGGATTTTCGTGACTTTTATTTGAAAATAATTTTAATTCACTTTTGGCTATGCACTGCTTTGCCTGCAGAACAGCCAGCTCTACCCACTGTGTGCCCAGATGGAGATTTAATTCTGCCTTTGTATTCCTGATAAAAATCTCTGCTGGAGGTACTCAGTGGTTTGTGACATGCTCTGCAAGCGTCTTTAAGGGTGTGGCCAACAGAACTTCCTTTTCGTTTTGCCTGCAACCCAGAAATGGGGAGTGGGTGAACTTCTGAATTTGCACGGAGTCGAAGTACTACTGAACTTGAAGGTTAGGAGTGGGGAGGACCTATGCTTACTGTACTGGGAGGGGCCGTATTGCCCAAGAGAGACTAGTCATGGCCAAACACACACGCCCTCTGGAGAGCCAGGCCTGCATTTCACCAGATGCTTGCAGATCTGTGGGAACAGATCTGACTTCTTCATCTCTGAGTCATAGGAAGGACAGCCAAGACTAGACGGCTGTCATGGAGGCCACTTCACTCTGGAGATGAGTAGGGAGTGAGAAGAATATTGTCCAATCTGCTACAGCCAATCACACCGTCAGGCTTAGACGATGGTTCACTTAGCAGAGCAACTAAATAAACCAGCTCCCACGTCCACTGTTACTACCAAATGAATCCCAAGCTGACAGTTGTTTTTAAAGAGTCAACTGAGTTTCTACTTTCTGCTATTAAACCATTCAGTAATAGATAAAGCAAATAATTATTATGTTTTGAAAGGCAGAGACAATTGTAGACAATATTGCAAATCTCCTGATTGTGAGAAAGGACCATTAAATGCAAACAGATATTGACAAAGATTCTTCAGGGATATCTGGGGTCTGCAGGAAAGAGTTTTTGGTCAATTATCAAAGACCATCCAGGAGGCAGGGGGGGTCGCTCACAGCACATATTTAGTCTGTGATATCTTTAAAAGTTTTCTAAATTTCTTACAGAGTACATTATAATTTTAATTATAGAGAATCAATAAATTCAATAGCTGTAATATGATCAGGTATCATTGTACATTGTGTTGACAATGGGTGATGGATCCATTATTAAAACAATTTTAATTGTTCACTCAAATGTATGTTTTGATAGTGAAAATAAAACTATAAAGGATTAATTAGGGTCCTGAGAAAGAAAGAGATTGATTTATATATATTCTCGATCAATTTAATTATTGTGGCTTGGGGAGCACAACGCCCCAGAAACAAAGAACATTATTCTGAATCTATGATCCATGACTCATACTCAGGAGAAAAAAAATTTCTTTCTCTACAATATACATTTTCATTGATTCTTATCTGTCCACATCTGTAACTAAGGATTTAAAAGTAATCACTTTCACGCTTTTAAAACCTACTGGTTTAAAAATCCAGTGTAAGTTGAAAATTTAGGCTTGATAGATTTCCAGGGATCTAAAAATCATATCTTTCTGATTTTACCAGAAATACTTTTCAGACTCTTCAAAACCTGTAATTACACTAATTTTTCTTACAGTTTAAGTAAATGCCTGATTAGACCCATGATCATGATATTAAATGCCAAAAAGTTGCTCAATACACCGCTCCAATACCCAGTGAATTTATCAGTCTTACTGATGTTATAATAGATACAGTGATCGGGACACAAGCAAACACTAAGAATGCAGATATGCAGTTAGACTGAGAAAATATGGTGTGGGTTGGCAACTGTACATTGAAATCTAGAAGTACATTAGATTGCTGGCATTAAAAGATGGGTATTCTCCTGGTAAACTAATATACTTGCCAGTGCAAAACTCTTCCTATGGTTAGGCTTATTACACTTCTAACTATTCAGTAGGAGACTGCTGAACAACTGCCCCACCAGGGAGATGAAAATGTCATTGTCCTTATTTATTGTCATTTGACTGTTGGCCACATGCTCTACATATATCCAAACTGCTCCTGATTTATTCTCTCCCCTTTAGAATTTACCGTTTCTTTTAATCAGTCCAATTCTGTTTATCAAAGATAAAAATACTAGATCTTCAAGACACCAAGAAGATTTTATTAGGTGGTTATCCTAACATAAATAAGAAGTCAGAGACTTACAAGAAATATTTATCTAGGGATGACGAAAATTTGAAAAAAAATATGTAATGTATCCTGAGAATTATTTTGGAGTATGAAAGGAGTATTTTAACAAGGTTCCAGAGATTCTTTCATAAATTTAAAAATTATAAAAATTCATAGATCACATTGGGAGCAGTTTTTAACTGAAAGAATATAAAAACACAACCTGAATATAAAAAGAATATAAAATAAGAATATAAGAATATAATAAGAATATAAAAACACAAAATTCTAATTATGCATTAAAACCAAAAAAAAACCACTGCACTAACTTTTCAAATCCTATCTCTGACCCTGGTTTCTACTAACTCATAAAATTCACCTTAGAATTTTGGGGGAAAAGAAAAATACATTTATCTATTAAAACATCAGTAAACCAAATCCAAATTATGTGTTTGCCAGAATAGTCTTCAAATTATATCATGACCCTGGCTCATGTGATTGGGTTGGTCATAATATAGATTTTCCAGTATTCAATCAAATAAGCCTATGTTAATAGTATTGACAAAACAGTACTGGTAAGATGTGTTTGTATCAATATAATATCTTCCAATTAACAAAATACTCCCTCTGATTTCCCTTACTTATTCCTAACAACATTCCCAGGAGATTGTAGCACGGTTTCTAAGTGTGTATAGATGTATGTATAGATGTATGTAATTCCAAGTGTGAGATGTATGTAATTCCAATTCCAAGTGTGTGAATTCCAAGTGTACATAGACGCACTTGGAAATTGAGAATCCAAGCCATTAAGTGGTTTCACCAACACTGAAAGGTACAAAGGGGCAGGGCATGGAGATCAAAGAAAGGTAACCTACTTCTGGTATCCTGACTCATCACCTCACGGCTCTTACCTCTGGCACCTCCCATGAGCAGAAGATACCCTGATAAACATTGCAGATTTTCAACATAATGAAACAAAGCCCCGAGTGGAAAGCATTTCAATTCTCAGCTTGCTCTGTGTGTGTGTTCATTCATTAAGGCACACTTAACGAGTGCCAGCTATTTGCTTAGTACTCTTGTTGAAACTGAGGATGCAGCATGACCAGAGAACAGTCACAAATGTCACAAACCCTCCCCCTCCATTTTATGGTGGAGAGATAGATACACAATAAAAATAAAAGGGTAAATACATACGAGGCTGAAAAGTAGTAAGTTCTATAGAAGAAAAAGTCCTACAGCAAAGAAGGGAGGTAGGGAGTGGCGGGGAGTTGAGTGTGTGAAGGATGAACAGAGGATGTAAAAGCCTTCAGGATTACTTGGGAATGGAGTTCGAAGCGAAAGAAACAGAAAGTGCAAAGACTGCGGCAAGAATGTACATGGAGAGACAAAGGAATGGCAAGACGAGCCCAAACAGACAAAAACCCGAAGCAAGGTAAGAAAGAAAAGTTGTAGCAACAGCGGGACCCCATGGAAAGGAGCACTGTGGGTTATGTTAAGAACTCTGGCATTTACTCTAAGTGGAACCTCAGAGCACAACAAATATATTCTTCTTCAATCAGAGGTTAGATGGATGTACATTTCTAGTGTGGCTTCAGAAGTCTCGAAGCTAAGATTATGCCTCTGTTCTTCTACATTTCCCAAACTTTAAACAGGAAGGAGTGACAAGACATTGCAAACATTACCCATTAAAAGATAAATTATAATCTAGTCGTGGTTCTAAATATGGCAGGTTAGTAACTAGTAAATGTAAAAAAAAAATCCTATTTCACCCAACTTTTTATCCCTTGAAAATAATCAGATGCCCACACCCAAGGTGCAGCATGTAGTGGGAGGCCATAAGAATGGAGTTACCAAAATATAAGGAAAGGTTCAGCATAGGGGATGAGAGACCTAAAACTGAAGTCGAAAGATACAGTTTGAAGAGAGCCCAGAAATAATCCCATACACTAAATTTTATGGCAGTGGAGCAAAGAATACACAGTGAGGGGAAGGACAGTGTCTTCAACAAGGGGTGTCAGGGAAAACTGAATGAAGCAGAACCGGCACCTTATCCCATCCCCAAAGATATTCAACCTGGATAAAAAAGTTTGAATGTAAGATCTGAAACCATAAAACTCCTAGAAGAAAACATAGGCAGCAAGCTCCTTGCTAACCATCTGGGCAAGGATTTGCTTGGATTTGACACCAAAAGCAAGGACGTTGCTTGGACAGACTCTTTGACAGGCAAGAAAAGCAAAAAGTGAGTGGGACTAGGTCAACCCACAAAGTATCTGCAGAGCAGAAGAAACAATCAGCAGACGACAAGGAAGCCTACAGAATGAAGGAAATAGCTGCCAGTTTAAAAAATTCTTGCAAGAATGAGTGAATGTTTGACTTTTCCCATTTTGTTTCTCCATAGAGAAGTGGTTCCCAAATCTCAGGCTCTGGACAAGCGTGATGCTGAGTCCAAGGATACTCTGGATATGTGAATAAAGCCTTTCCCCATTAGAGGTTTTGGAAGCAAAGGTCTCATGTGCAGCCCAGAAATCTGCATTTTAACAAACCCCCAGGTGAAATTTCTTGTGCATGTTTTCCCTGCACAGGTATGACCGGCTGAAGGGTAGGCGTGGGAGCTGACTTCTAGCGGAGGCTCCTTTCTGTAAGTCAATTTTGTGTGCTCTGGGAGAAAGACAGCACTTCTGTGGGGGCTAGTGTGGACTTTCTCTGAGGATGCTGGCCTTAATGAAAAATAAGGGAAATTTACCGATCAGCTAAGTGACTAGCCCATAAGAGTGCACAATGCAAGCTGTGGAGATCTTTAAAAACAAGGAGGCAGACACCATTTGAGCATGTTTTAAAACAACTGCCTCGACATAGGGTTGGAAAAGATGTCCTTCTAAGGTCAGACCTACACCATACAATGGAAAAGTAACTCCAAGAAACAATGAAGTGTTCTTTTCCTTAAAACAATTCAGCTAAAATTCAGTTTTATCAGAGCAATAATACATCAAGTTTCAAAATGAAAGTAGTATAAGCCTCTGTTTAAACATTAACTAAGATTAATTATTCTTCAAGACTGCGTGGCAAAATCTCACAATGGGATTTTTCTCTCTACTGTACTTATTTTAAATGGCTCAACAGATCATTTCTCATATTTAATGACAGAAAACCTGAGAAATGCTTTTAAAAGCTTCATGTATTTTGACAATTTTGTATATCTGGACACACCAGGTGCTTCCAGACACCCATGCCTTTATATACGCATCCTGCGCTGGGGCAGGTCATTGCATTTCACTCCTCCAAGTCCAGCTCAAATATGCACTTAACTTTTAAAATATGTGTGGCATTGGTCCATTGCTTGTATTTAGCAAAATAAAAGCAAATCTCTGAGAAGAAAGAGAGAGAGAGACTTTGACCTTAAATGCCCCTGATCTAGGACTTTGACCACATTGACATATATTTTGCTAAAAAGGAAACACAGTGTCCTAGAAATGAAGAGTGGAGTGGACAGTCCAAGAGCAAGTTCAAGATGCCGCAGTGGGAAGCTGAGTTTTGGAGTGAAACAGTCTGAAGGATTAGAATATATGTCTGACATTTATGAATTATGGGAACTCAGGGAACTCACATAATCTCTCTCTATTTTCATTTCCATAAATTGAAACTCAGATTCTCATGGACCTCCCTTTACACAGGATGAAATTAGGTAATAAATGTGAAGGTGCGGGCCATAGCATACTTGATAAAAAACTGTTAATTAATAGCCTGGGGAAGATACTTAATATTATTAACTGGGAAGTGCCTGAGCAAACACACTTTCCCTGGATGGGGGGGAGGGGCAGGTCAGATGAGGAAGCAAGCATCTATTTTTAGCTCAGATTTCAACAGGTTACATTTCCCCACCAAAAAACAAAAAAGCAACAACCCAGACAAGATGCAGCATGAAGGATGCTGATCACTGCAATGCACAGAGTGCCCAAGTCAGACAGGGCAGCGTGGAACAAACAGAAAAAGGTCATTTCTGAATAATTCATGCCAGATACTTACGCAGAGCTGGATGGAAAAAAAGCAAATTTCCCCTACCCATAAAATGAATGAAGCTTCTAAAATGAACTTGGAGGAAATGCAGAAGCTAAGAACTAGAGGGTTTTATTGCGAACAAGTTTTATGTCAGAACATAACTGTGCCTGCACTTAGGTTGCCACCTGGTGTGAGGCTCTGCTGTTCAGGTGGGAAAGCTACCCGAGGCCCCAGACTACCTGAGGACAGTGAGAAAGGGCCGGCAGCACTGATCAGAGAGAGCCGTACATGGACAGGATCAGCCTGTCCCCTAAATATAAACACATCCCCGGGCCTCCCTGGTGGCGCATGGGATTAAGTCTCAGCACTATGAAGCTATCTGCAGCCTCTGCAGCATGAATTCAATCCCCCGGCCGGCCAGGGAGCTACCCACATAGTGCAGCAGACTCTCCCGCTGTTCCCCTCAGCAGCGTGTTTCAGTGGATCCACCTGTTCTGTTCCCCACTCTGTCTCCATTGAGTCCTCTCACTTCCGCACCTCTGGCCTGTACCCCAGTTCTTGGATGCATAAGTAAACAAATTTTTAAAAATTAAAACACAGCCCTGGCCCCCATGTGGCTACCACTAATTTCACATCATGGAAAGCAGCTAAAAATCAACATATGGGCAGTTTTCCCTATAGAATTTGCCTTCTTACCGTCTGGCAACGGTCTCGTGAGGGTTGGTCCAGTCTTTCTTGATCCTTTTCTGTTTTCAGAAAATTCAAAGTGTCTGCAGTTACTGTTGCAGATGGCTCTCTGAGCTCTCTGTCCACCCCTGTCCACTGCAGAGCCGTTTCTGACGCACAGGACAGCCACACCATCCAAGCAATGTCCCGTGAGAGGAGATGGCTCAGGAGAGAGATTTCCATATTCATCTACCTATGAAAGTCGTTCAGGCAATTTTGGGGAAATGTTTTACTTGCCAATGAATATTAATCAGGCTCATTCATTCATACCTTTCTCTTCTTTTTTAATGATTGTCAACTATTTTGTCCAAATTCCCCCATTCCTTAGGGTGAGATAAGGCATACGTAGGCACTAAGCTTTTAACACAGGCTGCGTATAATTGGCTAAAGATTGAAAAATGGCTTCTGCTCGACTCTATCTCTGAAAAAAGTGGGAAAGAAAAAATCTGGAAGTTGCCTGTAGTGAGCCTGAACTCACTCATAGAACACCATGACCCAGGGCACTGAAAGACAGAAATATTTTCGGTAATTTCTATGTTAGAAAAATCACCTGCCTGTTTGGTTTGAAGCAGTTTGTTCCTCCAACCTTGCTTCATACAAATAAATGCAGAGAAAAACTGAAGATTGCAAAGTAGACCAGAAGAAGTCTCAAAAGACTTTTAATGGTGTATGATGTGCTCTCGAAGACAAGGGTTTTATTAGTAGCTTAAAATGTTCCATTTACCACCCATCCCAGGGAGCAAGAGGCTCTTTCTTGTTTCTTGTCAGTTTGCTTCCTCCAAATCTTGACCAGCTGAACTATTTGTTCCAGGTCTTCAAACCCCTTAATAACTTAAATTCCCAAATTCAGACCTAGAAAGGATGGGTAAGATGGCCCCACCTTCCAAGCCACCGTACTATAGTCCTCAGGCCCTGACAACGGGTTGCCTAACACTTAATGAGATAATTCTGCTCCTTCAGAGGATTCTGGTAACATCAGTGCCTAGCAAACATGCAAAAATCTTTTTTTTAAAAAAAGAAAGATTTATTTATTTATTTATACAAGCACTGGGAAGAATCAGAAGTGCAGGAGGGTGAGAGAATTCACCAGAGCCAGAGCAGGGAACAGAACAAGCAGACTGACAAGGTACACTGCTGAGGGGAGCAGCGGGTGCAGCAGGAGAGGTCTGTGTGCCATGTGGGACCCTCTCCAGAGGCCAGGGATCGAACCGGTGCTGCAGAGGCTGCGGGCAGCTTCACAGCCCAGTGCTCAGCTGCTGCGCCACCAGGGGAGGCCCCATGCAAAGATCTTTTTAATTGGTAACAAAGAAGAGAGCACCTTCTCCAGAAATAGTATCAATAGCCTTGTGGGAAAAAAATATAGCCTGGTGGTTGCCTGCCCAGTGAGTCAAGACCTGAGAAAGAAGAAACTCCCCCCACACCTGCATGTTCCCACATTCCTTCCCTTCCCATACAATCACTCTCCCTCCCACATTGCCCAGGCATGCAGCCTTCTCTGAGCTCTGACTCCGCTGTCCTCCCCTCGTGGCAAAGTCCCACTGGAAAACAAAATGCTTCCATTGCGGGAACAATTTCATGGTTCACCAAATGCCCAAAAATAGATGACTGGATCAAGAAGATGTGGTCTAGGTACACAGTGTGATACTATTCAACAAGCAAAAAAGATAAACTCAGGCCATTTGCAGCAACGTGGACGGAGTTATAAGGGATCATGCTCAGTGAAATAAGCCAGAAGGAAAAAGAAAAATATTGGATGGTTTCACTTATAACAGGAAAATAGGGGAAGCAAATAAGACATCCGTGTAAAAATAACAGTACAAAACACAACAAAGCAAAAACAGACAATTATAAACCAGAGACATCCTGCAGGGGAGGAGGAGGGAGAGGGATCAGAGGGAGGGAGGGAGGAGCACAGGGGACTGAGGTGATGGTGCCCGGGTGCCTTGGGGAAGGAAACTCTGTGGGGACTACACCTGAGGGGGTGGGGGGAAGCAAACATTGTTTAAAAAATGAACAATGATGTAAAAAAAAATTAAAAAGCCAGGGGAAAAATCAATTTTTTGGGCCTCCCCTGGTGGCACAGTGGTTGAGCGCTGGGCTGCGAAGCTGCCCTCAGCTTCTGCAGCGCTGGTTCGATCCCGGCCACCGGCGAGGGTCCCACATGGCGCGCAGACCTCTCCTGCCGCCCGCTGCTCCCCTCAGCAGTGTACTTCGTCAGTCTGCCTGTTCTGCTCCCCGCTCTGGCTCTGGTGAATCCTCTCACCCTCCCGCGCTTCTGACTGTATCCAGTGCTTGTATAAATAAATAAATAAATCTTTTTTTTTTTTAAAAATCAATTTTGTGGTTCAGAGTTTAGCATCCTGAGCCCAGCAATACAGAGCCACATCATGCCGCCAGTTCCCGCAGCATAGAACTAACACTGCACATCAACACACAAAGGTACACGCTCAGCGTGAGAAGCACATGCATGAAACGTTCAGAAACGTGAAGAAGTCCATGCTTCCGGGGCAGCTAGAAAGAAGATCTTAACATGGAAGCCAGCACATGATGACCCTGTCCAGGTACGATTTAACTTTCAAGATTTACGTTCTTTATGATTTCATCCAGGCAAAAGCTGACTCGTCGCTGCTCCCCTTGGCTATCTGCTGGCCAATGGCCCTGCGCCTCTCTCTGCTTCTGATCACCTCCTGACCATAGACTTTCTCAGCACTGATTCTTAAAAAACTCAGTTCTATCGAAGTTAGTTGTGGGCCTCCCTGGTGGTGCAAGGGGTTAAGATGCAGCACTATGAAACCAGCCACAGCCACAGCAGCACGAGTTCGATCCCCGGCCAGGGAGCTACCCACATGGCGCAGCAGACCTCTCCTGTCTCCCCGCTCCTCCCCTCAGCAGTGGATTTCAGTAGATCTGCCTGTTCTGCTCCCCACTCTGTCTGGCGAATCCTCTCACCCCCCCGCAACTCTGGCCTGCACCCCAGTTCTTGTATGCATAAATAAATAAATCTTTTTTTTTTTTTAAAGAAGTTAGTTGTTACATAAGGGGGAAGAGCCTCATGGCCAACGCTGAGTGAAATAAAGCTTAAAGGGTTTCTGTTTTCTGTTTACTAGCTGGTAGGACTTCTCACAAATGTTAATGTGCAGTGTTGGTAAAATGTCAATGTACATTGTGAAGTGGGAATTGGATGAGGAGCCAGTGCTAAATGTGGAAGAACGCATTTCCCCGTTATTTGAACATCTCGTTGTTCTCATAGCAGTAAGGCGGCTTGGCCGGGAATGCTATGTTCTTTGCGTACAGGCCCCCCGCCCTTACCCAGTCTTTCCTTTTTAGGATCCTTTCGCTAGCCTCCTTAGCCCTAATTAGCATCCCTGCCACAGCCCCAACAAGTTTCTAGTGTCCTCATGCTGCCCTAGATACTTCTCACTGGTAAAGGTTAATAGATCTTTTTTTTTTTCCAATTTGTCCCACTTGGTCCTGGTCTCCTGTGTGTGGATACGTGTCGGCCATACACTATTTTCAGCCTTAACCTGTCCAAACATTGCCTCTCTCCTCTCTTCCCTTTTCTCGACTCTTATTTTCTGGCAGCTCTTCACCTTACATAAGGTCTTATTCTGTGCTTCATCTTTCTAAAACTTTATTTTGTATTTTCCAACTTTAGGTCTTTGCAGTATAGTGTAAATAATTTATTTAGGTCTATCTTTCCGTTCATGAATTTTGCCTTTACCTATTTTTGATCCGCTGTTTCACCTACACATTGCTTTGGTAAATTTTAACAATTATATTAAATTTATATTGGAATTATTTTTTAATTATTGTTTCCTGGTGATTTATTTTATTAACTTTTTGAATTCCTTACATAGTTGTTCACTTTTGGACAGTATTGATTTCTCCCCTCAGGTGTAGTCCCTGCAAATCTCCCACCACCAAGTCACCCATGAACCATCACCATAGTCCCTTGTGCTCTTCCCTCTCCTGTTTTGCTCCCTCTCCCTCCCCTGCTCTATGCCTCAGGTCTATAGGTGCCTGCAAGTTTTGTCTTTTTTTTTTTTTTTGACTCTTTATTTGGTTTCCCTATATTTCCCCTATAAATGGTGTCATCCTATATTTTTCTTTCTCTTTCTGACTTATTCCACTGAGCATAACCCCTCCCAGCTCCATCCATGTTGCTGCAAATGACATGAGTTTATCTTTTTGATTGCTGGGTAATATTCCACTGTGCATATAGACCATATCTTCTTGATCCATTCTTCTGTTTTGGGGCCTTTAGATTGTTTCCATAGCTTGGCTATTGTAAATAGTGCTGCAATAAACACAGGTATGTAGGTTTCCTTTAGAATTAATGTTTTCGTGTCCTTTGGGTAGATTCCTAGGAGTGAATTGCTGGGTCCTACGGTAGCTCCATTTTTAGTAATCTGTGGTTTAGAAACCACACAGGTTTCCACAGTAGTTGGAACAGTTTGCATTCCCATTTCTTGGTGATTTTTGAAGTCTCTCTGTGCATTCTGCATTTTACCTTTTTTTTTTTTTTAATGTCTTTCAAATTTTCATTCATAGTTATATTGCATTCTTTGTTTTGTTGATTTTGATTGTGACATACATATTCTTGGGTGTTTATAAAATCCTTATAGTCTAAACAGAAATTACTATCTTTCAGAGAGGATTTACACAGGCTTTTCCTAAGAGTTGGGGCTTGCTATCAATCTAGAATCACTTGAGACCATGTTAAAGACCCTACTGAGTGAATATCAGGTTTCCCATCTTATGTCTGATAGATCTGTTAGTCTCATTGATTTACTAATAGTAGCTTTTCTTTAGAGCAGACACACTTTTCCAGGTTGTTTTCCAATTACTGCTCACTGTTTCTACTCCAGTGTAAACACATAAATCTATTTGCACATTTGTTTATTTAGAAGCTATTCGTGGAAGTTTTCATGAACTCCCTTGAGTCAGCAATGCACTAGAAAAGTAGTATTATTTAGAGTATAGCTGATTTATAGCAGAAGTGCCTTCAGAATTTACCCTACTCCTAGAAGCAGAAATTTAAAGATCAGTATTTCAGCCCCTTGCACCAGAGAGATATTCAGATACCTGTGAGTATGTCTCTAGACACACACCCTGGAAGCAACTGCTGCCCCAGCCTGCACATCACAGGGTCAGCCCATCCTTTTTCTGACTTTCAAGCAGAAATTTAAGACTCATCCTTACTCAGTTCTCACAGATTTCATTCTCTGCTTTATCTGGAATTAAGTCTTTGCTAAAAATGTTATGTTTTATCTATGTTTTTGCTTTTGATTGCTTTTTTTATTTTGTTTTAGGGCATTTATCACTCTTTTCAAAAGGCCTTGGATGCTTGTAATAATTCCCAAAGAAAGACCCTCCCAAAACTGTTCTCATTTTTATAAACTTAAAAACATCATACCACACTTGAGCTTAGCCAAAAGGCAGAGAAGTGATTAAAGAAAAAAAACATTTAAAACTCTTAGCCTGGTTTTGTCAATCTGGAGATTAGTTCTGACTAAGAATTTAGTAATTACTAAATTTTCATCTAACAGGACATCTTCCCTAAGCTACAGTTTCCAACCGCTGTAATTAGCAAACAGATTTTAGAGAAGCTGTTTGCCACCTTGGTTGTTTAGCATATAACTAAAGGTTTATAATTATAACAGCAAAACAGTTTTGAAAAGCAAATTTAGTTTAGTAGCAATTATCAAAGAACCATTCCAAAGGAAGCTAACAACTGAGTTGCTCGTGAAATGGAAAATCTTCCAAACATGTTTCTGAACATCTTGAAGAAAAATAACATTTTATCTGATTTCCTGATTTTCTCACTCTAGCTACAGAGATAAATTATTGAATATTAAAATTTTACATGAAAATATCATAAAATGTTATTAACCTCACAAAAATGCCAAGGTTAACTTTTCATGTTAATGAACTCTCAAAATATAGTTCTTCATATCTCTGAAGGGCGAAAAAGCTAATTTCCATATTTCATTGATTATAACTTTTCAGGAGCAAAGCAAGATGATTTTTTTTATGATTACAATTACCAATCACTGCCTCTGCAATCTCCTATAATAATTTAAAAACTCCATGGTATAATCATTTTCCTGCCCAGTAGATTTCTGCCTTTGAATTTTATCTTCATCAAAATAAATGAATGTTGTATGAATTCGTCTTGATAAAAAGTTCCATTTCCTAATATAATGGAGTAACTGTTGGTGAGTTCAACCTTCCTGCCATAAACAACAAAAAAGGGCAGATCTGTGAAAAGAGAGGCCTGTGTGAACACCCCACTCACACGGCACCCAGACTCCAGCCCTGAGGTGCCCCACGCAGCGGAACAGAGTGACCTCTCCTGGCTGAGAAGGATGGAGGAAGCCATCGGAACTTACTGGGTTGTCACTTTGCTGATGAGTCTGCAATTTGGGCAGGACTCGGTAGAGACCCCTAATTTCTGCTCCTACTGGGGCATCTGGGGAGCTCCTAAGCTGTGCACTGGAATTATCCAAAGTGCCTTGTTCATTCAGACTCCACTGTTGGCAGCTGAACTGCAAGACCCCCCAGTCCTTGCTCTCACATCTCTAGAGGCCTCTGTGTTGTCCTGAGCTGGGCACTTCAGGGCAGCCAGACTTCTCACAGGTCAGTTTGGAGCCCCCAGCACATGTACCCAGACTGGGGACAGGCAGACAGAACAACCTTCTTCAGGCCAGCTTTAGAAATGACTCTGCTTCACGCCCAACACATCCTGTCACTAAGACTGGCCCAAATTCAAGGCAGGGGAATCAGACTGCCACCTTCGTGGGGGAATGTCAGAAAATGTGCAGACATGGCTAATAATACCTTGTGATCAAAAGTGCATACAGATTAGCCTTAGATGGAGACACAAGGCCAGTTTCACGAGGAAGAGCTAAGTAGATAGATTGAGGTGGGAAGAGGAAGCAGGAAGAAATGGTGATTCTCAGAAACATACTGCTGGGGTAGAAAGGTATACAGAATGCCAAGGTTGACCAGATTGCAAACTGTCAGCTTTGAAGAAGAGCAGGTTTAGCCCCAACTTGAAGAATATGGTGTCTGGCCTATGCCTTAAGGAGGAAGGCTATGAGGCCCTCAAGGAAGAGTTAGCAAGACAAACAGGAACAGCAGGCTGGGCCATAGTTCAGTGGGTACTAAGGATCTGGGGGGCAGGGAGCCAGGGTGTCAGGAGGAATTAAAGCCCAGGGGATAACCAGAGATGCAGAGAAATTCTGATGATGGAAACATCTGGTCTTGAATAATTTCAGTCTAGAACGGCCATCTGATTAATGATGATAAATTATAGGCTAAACTGCATGTATCCCTGGATCACGAGGTAGTTCTAAACATGTCGGCACATTTTTTGACATCCTAATACATATATTAATTTCAAGGACATCTTTAAGGAGAATAATGCAGTACCGAGGGAGGAAAGAAGACAAATCAGACACAAAAGGTCTTGCACTGGTCCATGTGGGTATGGAGACAAAAGAGAACAAGACAGAAAATCACATATGTGTATGCACACAGGGGAGAAAGAATAGACAAAGGTAAGCAGTACCAATGAAGTCTGATCCCTCCATCATTAAGCAAAAGAAAGAGTCCTTGAGGAAGAGGAGGGAGAAACTTTATTATCAAAAAGTTTCATCTAGGGACCTCCCTCGTGGTGCAAGGTGTTAAGCACAGTACCGTGAAGCTGTCCGCAGCCACTGCATCATGAGTCCCATCCCTCGGCTGGCCAGGGAGATACCCACATGGCACAGCAGACCTCTCCTATTTGCCCGCTGCTCCCCTCAGCAGTGGATTTCAGTGTATCTGCCTGTTCTGCTCCCCACTCTGTCTCTGGTGAATCCACTTACCCCCACCCCACACCTCTGGCCTATACCCCAGCTCTTGTATGCATAAATAAATAAATCTTTAAAACAAAAAGTTTCATCTGGAGAAGTGTAAAAAGAACTATTTGGCAACAGAAATAAAATTATAGATAAGGTTGGATTTTTTTTTTTTACATAAGGAAGTTTTTGGTTTTGAAGTTATTGCACTGTAAATATATGTTACAGAGTCTATCCGAAATTACTTGCTACTGTGGAAAGTACAAGGCCGCTTTCTAGTATACAGTAACATTACTTCAGTGAATAATAATATGCAAGATTGCAGCACAGCCATTGGCTAATGCGATTTGCTCAATATCTTTTATAAATTACACTATCATCACATAAGCCTGGATTCTAATCCTGGGTTCTGCAAACCATAAACAATCAGACAAGAGATTTGGGGTTGAAAACATTTCTGAGAGCACATTCTGAAGTGAGCTTTAAATATTTTTGTTATATGTTTATTATATATCTGTCGATCTAAAAAATAATGAATTCAGTGAAAAGATCGGTTTGCTATTGTATGTAGGAAACAAGGGAGTGTTTTTCAATTACTTATTCTGACACTATAACTTTGCCAAAATATTCAGGCACAGTTCAAAGCAATTTACACACACTAGTTCTAGGCAACACCATGAACTTCCCAGAATTAATGTTATTCTTATCATCTTGAGAACAATGAGTCTTGTAAAAATTTACTAACTACCAAGACAGCAGTTTAGAAGGGGCAGGATTTGAACCCAGGAATGCATTTAACCACAGTGACTAAGGCTCCTAACAAAATATAAAGCTGAAGATAAATTTAAAACTGGATATAATCACACACACACATGTGCACACACATGCATACCTGCAAAACCATGAACACAAAAGCATTCTAGCACCTGAGAGGATCAATGTTTAGTAACACATCCAGAAAGAGTCACTTAGGGGAATAAATTCACAGTAACAGAGCACACACACACACACACACACACACTTGCTTCTTGTGTGCAGAACAAGCTGCTTTACAAAAAAAAAAAAAAAAAAATTCCACACCATAGGCAGCCTCTAAAGTTCTCTTCTATCTACCATACAATGAGGCATGTTGCCCTTCGGTAGGATTACTACTCAAATGATGCCCAAAAAATTTAAAGGGGAAAGAGATCAAACTTTTTATGACTCTGATCTACATGCTCTAAGAGAGATATAGGCTGAAGAGGAAAGAAACAGCCTTTATACTGAAGCAAATAAGCTTCAAGGCCACATTTGCCGCCTGGTAGCAGTAAGACTCTCCTCTGAGAAGTGGAATAAATTACTTCATAAACCTGTTGGCTGGGAGGGTCAGCAACCACGTAATGATTGCACTAGAGAAGGGCATTGAAGTAGGGCTTTTAGTTGAATTCAGATGATATTAATAATAGTTCATATGTATGCACAACAGTATTTCTATAATTTAGGTCATAGCTCTGTACAGTTTATTATATCTAAACATAATGACCAGAGGATCTTGGTGATATATCTGTCTTCCTGCTCAATTCCCCTACTTCATGCAAAATCTGATATCAACTTTCCTACAAAGGACTCACCCAACTTGTTTGAACATTTCCAAGGAGCAGACCTTAGAAGGCTGAGTTTGTTTTCAAGGCAGAGATTCTTTCTCTCTCCCCCACCCCACCTCAAACCAAAAGGAGCATTAGCATTTTGAGAGACCCCTTCTCCTTGCTCCTTCAGGATAACTTTCATTAACTACGCTTCTTAGTTTTTACTTAACGGGTCTTCACATGAATTCTGGCCACTGCTAGGTGGCAGAAAAGAGGCATGACAGTAATTTGAGATTCCTCAACCCCATAACGCCTGGTATTCCTGATGCAATTCCTGTTCATTCTATCTCCTTAAAAACAAAACCATAAAACTTTCCAGGCACAATGTGTAACAGAATGCAGTTAAATCCGCACTATAAATTTACTTTTATGTCAGTGTAATTTATTCCCATTGTCTCCACTTAATTCAAACTTAAACCCATTAAAAACGAACAGATGATTCAAATGCTTGTTTTTTGAACAGTTCATTATTCACGTATGTTTTTAAAGATGAAGACAGTTATGTTATCTCCAAATTAGCACATTCAATAAGCAATATAATATTGAATATCTGAAGTGTTGCCACTATGGCAAGGTCAGATGTGGTATTTCCTACACTATTGATTCACATTTGTGACCCAAATGAGGTTACTGCTTATGCGCAGAGTACTATTAAATCAAGGTTAGACAAGACTTGTCTAGTACAAGATAGAGTACCCAGAAATTACAGAGCACTGTTAAAACTGGGATGTGTCATTCTCAGTAATCTATTACCTAGTTTTCATAAATATTAATAGGGTAGATTTTTATCCTACTGCTGAGTCCAACTTTCTAAACTATCCATATTGATAATGTGAAGATTTTTCTGTTGTAATGAACTATAGCTATGTAATGATTGACTTAGTACAATGGAAAACCTTCTTTTTTAGTAGCTTCCAGCCAGATGTATAAAAAGTAGTCTCAAGGGAAGACTTCAAATGTTCCTGTTAAAGGTAGCCAAGCCATAATTCTTTTATTTTTTTTCATTTTTTTTACATCATTGTTCATTTTTAAACAATATTTGCTTCCCCCCACCCCGTCAGGTGTAGTCCCCACAGAGTTTCCTTCCCCAAGGCACCCGTGCACCATCACCTCAGTCCCCTGTGCTCCTCCCTCCCTCCCTCTGATCCCTCTCCCTCCTCCTCCCCTGCGGGATGTCTCTGGTTTATAATTGTCCATTTTTGCTTTGTTGTGTTTTGTACCATTATTATTTCTTCACACTGATGTCTTATTTGCTTCCTCTATATTCCTGCTATAAGTGAAACCATGCGATATTTTTCTCTTTCCTTTTGGCTTATTTCCCTGAGCATCATTCCTTCTAGCTCCATCCATATTGCTGTGAATGGCATGAGTTTATCTTTTTTGATGGCTGAGTAATATTCCATTGTGTATGTATACCACATCTTCTTGATCCAGTCATCGATTTTTGGGCATTTGGGTTGGTTCCTTCCCTCACATTTGAGTCTTCACTGTCCAAATTATGTAAATAAGTGCTTGGTAAGTCATACTACCAAATTTTGCTTTAAAAAAGAATTAAGCTATTTTAAAAAGCAATGATAGATTTCAATTGATATAGATATATAGAGAGATTTTGTTTTTATTTATTTATTTTTTAAAGATTTACTTATTTATCCATACAAGAACTGGGGTATAGGCCAGAGGTGTGGGGGGGTGAGAGGATTCACCAGAGACAGAGTGGGGAACAGAACAGGCAGATTGACTGAAATACACTGCTGAGGGGAGCAGTGAGCAAGTCAGGAGAGGTCTGTGTCTTAACCCCTGAGCCACCAGCGAGGCCCTATAGAGAGATTTTAAATCTTACTATTTCAGTTATAATGAAGTACAAAGAAACATATCAAAGAAGGTATATGGAAATTGCATCATAGAAAATCAAAGATTTTTTTGTGGTCTCAGATCTGTGCGTGCTTGAAGAAATTCTTTCGCCTGTTGTTTTCCTACTGTTTTGAAGCATAACTACAAAAGTTACACAACTGGGTTTGCTGTTGAGTGAATAAGAGTCGTTGCTTTTCCTGAATCTACATTGTGTGTCACAGTGAGATAGCATTTTGCAGTGAGTTCATCGAATTACACTTGCATTGACCTCGTCTGTAAAGAAAACAGTCATGGAAGCAAATGACACACGTTGAACAATTTCATTGTTGTTTCCAAATCCTGGCTTTTCTGGACAGATATGTGTCAGGGGAGCTGCTGTGATGCCTGGCCGGCCGAGGGCTTATCTGAGCATTAGTTTCACATGGAAACCATCACACAGACCCCACCGCTATCAGCAGCTCTGTGCCAACTCTGACCCCAGGGGAATCATTTTGCTGCAGATTTTGAAATGATAAGGAGCATTTCCTTCAAGGTAGGCTGTCGTTTAATTCTCTATACCCCCGAAAATGTGCCTGCCTCTCTATAAGAGATTTTCTAATCTACAGGGACAGCCTTAATCATCTCCTTGAGTTCAAGGTCTGTTGCTGGGGTACTGCCATCAGATGCCCTCTGTCAAGCCAAATTCCATTTGTTAGAAACATAAAATAACACTTCGTAAAGTGCTGTTTTCCCTCCTTGGCCCCCCTCCTTTTAACAAGGTCAACAGCGTTCCCCTCATCCTTCAGGTTCAAAAGCAGCTTTCCTGTATTTTCTAAAATCCACTTCGTCCACAGCAGAGTCAAAACTCCCTCCCCGAGTATCACTGCCTCTGTGTTTTCATTGCCTTTTCCGAGTCAAGGTCTTCTGTTACTCACTCGTGTACTCATCAACACTAAGCTCCGTAGAAAAATCCCAAACTTTACTTTTACAAATAAGATCTGATTCCTGTTCAGTGTAAAGATCTCAGTGAAGAACCTTAAATTCCAGTATATGTAGGCGGCCCTTCAAAACCACAGTTAGCTCGAAGAAAAGAAACAGTGAAGAGAGTCAAACAAACGAACACACATTTTTTTCAGAGACAACATTATCTCTCCAACTGCTTTATTTGTGTTGAAATGTCAAATAGGCCAAACCACTGGAAGAAAAAGAATAGTATAGAAGTTAGGGGATAAGTAGAGGCTTTTCAGCGCTTTCTGGAAGAAGATACGCAGAACAAATGTACTGCAATAGCCGCACGACTGGCCTTCTACCCATTGGCATATCTCGAATCTGTCCTGCTCGCAAGTGCACGCTGGGTCTCCCAGAGCAACACCCTACACGTCCCACTCCTATGTGCAGTGTCTGTCAGCGGCTCCCTCTCACCTATAAAATGAAGTACACAGACCCTGATTTGGGGTGGAAGGCTCTCATAGCCTACCTTTGTGTTACCCTGTTCCTTTGGGTCATCCTGAACTGAGTTAATCTGGTTCTACTAACCCTCTTTTCTATCACATTTCCCCAATTGCAAGGCGAGTACTTCTGTTTTGCTCATCTTCTCCAACTCCACAGGCGAGGTGTCTCCTAGGAAAACACCACTTCGACCTATTTTCTTTTTTTTTTAAGATTTATTTATTTATGCATATAAGGAATAGGGTATAGGCCAGAGGTATGGGGGATGAGAGGACTCAACAGAGACAGAGTAGGGAGCAGAACAGTCGGATCTACTGAAATCCACTGCTGAGGGGAGCAGGGGGAGACAGGAGAGGTCTGCCACACCATGTGGGTAGCTCCCTGGCTGGCCGGGGATCAAACTCGTGCTGCAGTAGCTGGCGATAACTTGACAGTGCTGTCCTTAACCCTGCACCACCAGGGAGAGCCTCAACCTATTTTCTTATCTTTATTTACACTGAAACAGCACGTGTGTCCTGTGTTAAGTAGCCTTTGAGGAAGCTCCTGTTTCTTTTCATTTTCTATATGGAGTCCTAACGTTGGTTTTCTGCTCCTACCTTGAACTTTACCTGAGCCTGCAAACCTCTTTATTTTCTCCAAACATCTACCTTAAACATTCAGACCCAATTTAAATTTCCAGAACTAGAGTCTTTTATGTGTACATATTCATCCTAGCTGCCTTGGTTTCTTCATCTAGATTTAAGCTGTTGTTTTCTAAGCCGGAGTCACTGGCTTACTTCTCCTGACCTACATAATCTTGAGTGGGCAGCACACCACAGTCTTTCTAGAACCACGATCTGGCTCTACTGCTCCTGCCTTCCTTATGTTGTTCCCTTGAATGCTCCAGCATGACCAGTTGAAGCAGATTCTGAGCTCTAAGAAATCTAAAGCAGCTGCACATACAATAGCTCCCAGGCATCTACGAGGGCCTCATTGTGGACAACGCGACGTCATCTGGACACGTCATCCCTGGAATTCACTGGGGCAGGGAAGCTTTGGTTAAGCCCAGCTACAAAGGGCATACACTCTAGCAACTAAATCTTAAAATCTTGCCCAAACTCATCCACTCTTCCCTCCATCTCAATGTAAGTATGTTGAAACTTCTCTGGGTCAAGTAGACTTTATACTTCATCTTACCTAGTCATAAAAGAATGAGAAAAAGTCCACTACCAAGGATTCTAATTCAAAGAAAACACTGAGACAACTTTGCAAGTTTACAGTGGCAGAGACCAGGGTTTTGAGAAGTGCTTCTGACATGCAAATCACGTAAATTAAACATCTTGACCGAAAGTTGACATCACAATATGTTCACTCCCTAAAAAATGCACGCCCCAAAAAGGCTGAAGTAGCGGTGATGTAGCACTGCTAACAATATAGAATGTTCATTTTCTTGTCATTTTCCCTTTTTCTTCTTTTCTTTCCAAACAACTGCAACATTTTCCAACCAATTGCAATACTTTTCCTTTTTTTACTGATTTTTTTTAATGCTGTATAATCCTGGTTGTGACTAGATTCCTGATGCTTTCCTTTTGTTGGTTGTGGTAACATTCGGTGTCCTTAGTAACCATGGTTACACACCTGGCTCTGGATTTGACTCTGCAGTTTCTGGATCTCTTTTCTTTCTCTGACATCCAGTAAACAATTATTCTGCCTCCTTTTGTATGTTTGGCCTCCGAAGCCAACCAGAGAGCATGAGTAGTTTCTATTTTAGTGTTCTTCCCCATTTTACATCTCAATCTTACTGCTAGTTCATCCCTAATTACATACAGGTCATCTACAATTTTTTTGTAATGTGATGATGTGACTATACAGATGCTTTATTTCCCCTGTGAAGAAAACAGACACAGAGTTTAAGGATTTAACACATTTCACTGATGAATAAGTTAGAAGCATAGAAATACTGAAATAAAATCATAACTCAGCAAGTACTGAACAGGAATTGAGATATTGAGAGATTCTGGAAAAGAATTCTTTTTGGATATTGCAAATACCAAATCAAAACGATCTAATAAACTGATCTGATCAGACCGTGAATAAAATCCTCCCAGAAGATCAGTAAATATATTGTTTGAATGTTCTTAGTTGACATAAAACAGTGAGTCAATTTAAACTCTATATTGAGTAACCTTAATCACACAGGAGAGCTGTCAAGTTTATCTGTATTTTGTACATGGATGGCATCTAAGGTTACCAAAAGCTTCTTGATGAATCAGAACCTGAGACTTTCAGTTTTTGCATCCCAATCTACCTTAAAGAACCTTTCAACACTGAAGCCACATCCCCGGGACATGCATCTCCAGCAGTGCATCTAAGATGGTAACAGAGGTTGTTAAGGATGTGTTAAACCTCTTGCAGTGCTGTGTTATTGCTTCACAGACGTAGTAAACACCAATCCAAGCCAAAGATGCACTCCTGGGGCGATATTGACATGAATTTAAAAAGCTTTTAAGATTTTTCTTAAACTGACTCCATTGCTTGAAGGCAAAACTATCCAGTGGTCATTATTACAATAACTCCTAAACAAATGGATCTCTTGTGAGTCATCTATATGATAGTGTCATTACCAAAGAGTTAAAAGATATTCTTGTCAAATCTACCCAGGTGGTGAACTATATTCCTTATGGAATCAGCATAACATTTGCGTAGATGAAAGGCTAAAGAGGCAACTTTGGAACTTCTTTTCATTTCTCATGGTCTGATCACACCTTTAGGTCTTAGGCTTCCAAGGGCAACTGGGTTACAATTGTCTGCCTTGCATGAGGACAGACGTAAGCCTCATTGGCTCCCCTCTACACCTTTTGTGTTTAACACAGAGCATGGCACGGGAAAGGAACTCATTGAATAACTGTTGGGTGAGTATATAAATAGAAGGGCCTTGCAGCCAGCAGCCAGGATCTAGGTGGAAAGAGTCTCCTGAAACACCTATAGCACAGTTTCTAGATTTGGAGAATTGTAATTAAGAATTAAAATGAAAAGCCTGAGCTTTTCTCTAAGGCTTCGCCTTCTCTCCCACTAACTCTTGTTCCTCTTGTACCACCTTTCAATGTGTCTTCACATTGAAAGACCTTTTCTGACCCCTTGTCCAGGCTAGGCTAGGAGCTCATATGCTCTGTGAAAGTATCATGGTGTAGATGAGGTCTCAAAAGCAGTTGGGTATTATTTAAAGGAATGGGAGAGAGAGATGAGCTGAAGCCAGAGAGTTAAAAGGAAGCTGGCCCATGGCGGCTTCTGCCAGTGCTCACAGGCTATGGGGGACAGGAAGCTATTGAAGGCTTTGAGCAAGAATAGCATGGCTGTGCTTTGACATAATTTAATTCTAGTTGGTCATGTGGAGAAATCACAAAGTCAGAGGGTAGGGGGAGACAGGAGTAAATATATTATTCCAGCAGGCTAAATAAGAGATGAAAATGGCCTGAATAGAACAGGGGTGAGAAGAGGGAGCAGATTAAGTAACCAGAGAGAGAAAGGACCAGAAGGACCTGATAATGTTTCAGATATAGGGGGGGAGAAGGGTCATTTTCATTTATTAACTCAAGTATTTATTGACTAGCTCCTATATTCCAGGTATTGTACTAGGCTAGAGAGACAGGATGGTAACTAGGCATTACCTCTTCTCTCAAGGGGGTGATAGGCTAGTAGGAGACCTTCCATTGTTGAGCTGAGTAAGAAGGTGGATTTTGATGACTTCTAAGATCCTGACTTGGAACACTGAATGGATGATAACACCATCAATGTGAAAGAAAATATAATAGGAATAAGAAGGAGACAGGGTAAAAAACATTAAGTCAGTTACTAGGCAACAGTCAAATAATATATAAACTACAATGACATCTTTAAAATTAGTGTTTAAAACTAAATGATCTTCTAATATGGAAATTATATAACACATTAAATAAACATTACCGATGGTAAGGAAAGTGGGAACAAGTTGAGAAATTTAAAGAAAACTGTATTGGCTAGGGACCAAGAGATCACAAGCAACAAAAGACGTTGAAGAATCACTGTCTTGAGGGGGTCCATTGACAGAGAGCTCGGAGAGCGTGGACTGCAAAATGGTTTTAAAAAATGGCTATGCAGGATGGAGTATGCTCAGGAAGAGAGGTGGTCGGGATGCCAGTGCCATAACGTGGTCCACTGGACAACAGGAAGAGACTGGACAGTGGGCAGGTCCAATGTCTCATCCCACCCAGGAAATATTGTCCAGAGAAAAGCAGGTAAAAAGAGAGTAACTTGGTCCAGAAGTCTGCTTAGCTTTTATAGGGCTCTATAAATTTTTTTTGGAAAATGTCTCACTGGACAGATTCTCCTCCACAAAGAAGGCAACACAAAAGCTCAGGATGTTGACATTGACAAGACCGACCCCCAAGATCGGGTCCCCAGGAAGCAGCATAATGATGGAGGAAGAGCGTGATGAGCCTCACATCTGAAAGGGCTGAAAGAGTATAAAAGATTTGGAAAGGTCATCTGGAATACCATCACATTTGATGCAGAAGGGTTGAAGAATCAGAAAAACTCGAATGCCTATTGACAGAGTCATCAGTTACATCAAGAAATGCCAAGGTTTCCAGATGACCATCAGCCTCAACCAGAACAAAAGCATAAAACATGCTCCAAAGTAATAATAATTTCCCACAGCAACATGTCATAACATTGGCATTATGAGGTTAAGTTGAGCCAAGTTTCTTGTTTAGTCCAACCATGCTTGTTGAGAAAGAAATGGCAGTCTCTCGTGTGGCATTTTAGAAAAAAGGATAAAGTCAAGTTAATATGATTTGGATGCTTGATGTTAGAATCACTGTTGTCTGGACAACACCTTCCTTTGAAGAATGTCAACGCTCTGCAATGGCATAGAAGAAAAATGCAGATGATTTATAAAGTATCTACAAGGATTCGGGTCAGCCTTTTTAGGACAAGAACAAATGAAGCCGTGTTGACATGGGCTGTGTTGACAATAACACAAACAAGGCAGAAGTGAAACAGCTCTGTTGGACTCAGCCCAGATGGAGTCTGTGCTGGCCAGATGTATAAAGTACATAAAAGATAGTGAGATAAAAATACTTTTGGTATTTTCTAAAATAGTCATATGATACCATAAAAATATAGGCTGTACTAATAAGTCGGAAAATACCAGCTTCATGTGTATGTTTATATAGATTTAATTGAGTATCCAAAGTGTATTATGCAGTGATCTTAAAATGAAAGGGTTTAAAGTAAATGAATAAATTCAAGATGTGAGACAGTAAAACACTCTCCAGTGACTATGGAGAAACAGCGTCACCGTTCCGGGTGTCTGGCATTATATCAAAAGGTTTCGATACGATAAGTATCTTAAAATTCTTTAATGATGATATAACAAATATGTGACATGAATCCAACATAAAATACAATAACAATAAGCACACACTGGTAGAGGAATGGTACCAGACTGTGCTGATGGGCTGAGGCCGGGCTGTCATATGGAAAACGGTTTCTAAGTCCAGATACCTTGGCCCTGCCCCAGATTCAGTAGGTCTGGAGTGGAGCGTGGGAACCTGTATTGTTTTGAATCCCCAGTTGCTTTTTATGTTCATCCACGTCTGGGAGCCACGGACCTAGAGAACAGACTGAGTCCGTCAATAAATTTACTGGAAAGGTGAGTCTGTAGAGAAAATGGAGTCACTCAGGCCGTTGTCCACCTCCTGCTACCTGCAGGCTTACATTCCTCCCAGGTCACGTTGCATGTACATGATGCATGATGACGCAAGAAGCGCTTGGGAGTGTGAGCATGGGGTATGCACACGTAGGATTGAGGACACCTGGGCCGAGAAGCCAGGGATAAAAGCGGAGGATCGTGGGGGCTGGAGGCTAGAGGCTGCCTGCCTGCCTCCCTGTCTCCCTCTCTGCTGTTCAGCCTGTGAATCCAGTCTCCTGGTTCAGCATTAAAGGCACGTTAGAGATACTGAAGGCTCTAAAATGCTCTTTTCATCTGCCCGAATCAACCATGAACCTGCCCGGTCTGGAATGGTTGCACAGGAGAGAAAGTTCTCTGAGCACCTAAAGGAGGCCTCCTGGTTTGCACACTGGCTATTAACTCTTTTTACTTTTTTTTTTTTATCTTTTGCTTAACTTTTTTTTTTTTTTTAATAAGGGGAGCATAGTGATACAATCCACTTTCACCATCCATATAGTTACTTTTCCCCTATGCTTTTCAAGGTCTGATTGGAGATCCCACTAACAACATTCCCTTCCACCAATTTACCAACTCCCCTTACCACCAGTACAGGTGTTAGCTCTCGGACAGCCACCACACGCTCACTCACGACTGTGTGCTCCACCTGTGCCCAGAGTAGATGTAGACACTGCTGGCCAGGAGTGAAGCCACCTCACTTTCTCAGGTCTTTCTTGGAACCAATCTACTATCGCTGGTCAAGGTCTCAGACTGCTAGAGCAAAAATGCCCATCAGAGGGGTGCTGCGTTGGGTGGAAATGGCCTAGCCTTGACCTCACTGCCTCAACCAGCCCATAGACTTGGTCAACATGGAAAAGGGCCTCTTGCTGCTTTGCCAGCTTGATGATGTGGCTGTGCATGGAGAACTGGGCAGCACTCCAAGAAGGCCACCAGCAGGGGGTGCCAGTCCTCAACCAGGGCAGATTTTATATCATCTCTCCATAAGGTGCTAGGCATTTCCAACACTTGGACATGCGAGAAAATTAAAGCACAGCACTTATGCTGCTCACCTGGTGCTCTGAAATGGAGTGCTAATTATTCCACAGCTAAAAGCATATAGACCATTTGATTCCTCCTAGACCATCAAGATACCCTGTATGCTTCTGTGAAAATTTTTGACAATGCTCCTGGGATGACTTCCTCAATTTTCATTGGAAATATCTCCATTTCTACACAACCAATCCCTTCGTTCTAATGCCACATGTTGGATAATATCAACAAAAGTTCAGTGGCCAAGGAGCAATAAACATTCAGGCCACAGCACTCTTTTCAAGAGAAAAATAAACAGAGCTCAGCATTATTTCCATGTAACTCATGAATGGTATGAGTCTCCAACCCTGCAGAAGAAACAGAAAATTGGATTTTGAGCACGGCCTATTGGGTTTAGCGGCAGCACAAGCAGACAAAGATGAAACGTAGTAAATTACACATTTGCAATTTGAATTCCTACTCCTCTTCCTGTCATTTATCGCCCAAGAGAAGATGGTCTAAATCAACCTTTTCTCAACCAGGATCCTTCATTACACTGGCTCCTTTATCAGAACTTTCCTTGGCCCAGTGAGAACCACTCACCAATTCACAAAAATGCCCCAAAATTTCCTGCTTTTCCTGTGTTTTTGGTCATCCGGGGGCCATCAACTTACTTTCTGTGTGTCTCTGTCTTTGCCAGTTTGGGATATTTTAACCTCCATCCATCGAAACATCATTTATCTTTCAAAGTCTATGTCCATTCACTCCCTTCCACGAAGTCCTCTCCTGATCCCATCTATCAAGTCACGACCCCACACACAAAGCCTTCAGGGTGCAACAGTCCATGTATAATCAAGCCACAAGATTGGAGTCACCCCCAATCTATTAATAGAGATAGAGCCTCACCTACTCTACCCCAAGTCCATGGCTGTGGGGTGACAAGTCCTCTCGGTTTGCCAGGACTCACAGGCAGACTTTAGTGCTAAAGCTGACATCAAGGAGGTTCCTCAAGAGGCAGACCTTTTCAGTTTAAAAGCAGGACAGTCCGGGGTAACTCCATTGCCAAAGCCAGTATGTACAAAAATATTTTCCATTTGTCTATTATTTTCCTTCTTTGTAAAACTAGGCCACTTCTGCAATGTTGCAATAACCGAGGGTAGAATAAGTCATTAGGTCCTCACCACACCAGTTATTATGGATGCTCAATTTAACCAAGAGGGCATACCTTTAAAAATAGGGAGCCTGATAGC
Source organism: Talpa occidentalis (assembly GCF_014898055.3). Classification (NCBI taxonomy): domain Eukaryota; kingdom Metazoa; phylum Chordata; class Mammalia; order Eulipotyphla; family Talpidae; genus Talpa; species Talpa occidentalis. The sequence goes on along the minus strand of NW_023601212.1, from coordinate 3,514,795 downwards.
ATTCCTCATTGGAACAGGGACTTACACACCAATTCCAGAAGAATCCCAGAAGAATCAGGAGCTCCATTTGCTTCTCCTCAGCCTGTCCTCTGCTCTTCCTGTGTCCCACATGAAGACACGTTTTCTATTGACATCTCAGCCAATTGGCACCTCCAACTGACAGTTCCACTTGGCGTCTCCAGTCAGTTATTCTACCCTAAAACTACTTTTTTGTCCTCTCCAAAATCTTTAGTTTTATTGACAAAGATAAAAATCAGCTTGGTAAATAAGGCATGAGGGAGAAAAGTTAGTGAGCAAGTAGTGTGATTATTAAAAGGTGTGACATGGGTGGACGGAGGAAAATATTTTTTTGTGATTAAAATCTTTCAAGGAAGTAGCTCTGAATACTGTGTCATATTTCTCTCAAGTATCTTTCTTTGATGAGATGGTGATTAGAACTGCTCAAGAAGATGAGAGTTGAAATTCAAATTGAAAATTGAAATACAAATGCATCTGCCAAGACCAATGAATCAGTTGGGAGATAAGTTATAAAGACACAAGATGCTATTTTTAAAACATTGTAAAATATCCAAAATGCAGGTATATTACATTAAAGTAAAAATAGGGGCCTCCCTGGTGGTGCAAGGGGTTAAGCACAACACTAGGAGCTGTCCGCAGGCTCTGCAGCACAAGTTCGATCCCCGGCCAGGGAGGTGACCTGCATGGCGCAGCAGGCCTCTCCTGACTCACCTGCTGCTCCCCTCAGCGGTGTATTTCAGTAGATTCACCTGTTCTGCTCCCCACTCTGTCTCTGGTGAATCCTCTCACTCCCCACAGCTCTGGCCTGTACCCCAGCTCTTGTATGCATAAATAAATATTTTTTAAGAATTGAAAATAGAACAGTAAGATTTAGTGGAATATGCCATCTTGGCAATGTTTGTCCCATAAGTGTGTGAGACAGTCTGTGTCAAGGCTGACAAGGGACAATGTGACGAGAGCCAGTGCCACGGCCCAGGAGGGGTATACTCAGCCACGGCTAGATGTCTTTCCCCGATGGAAGAGCAGCTTTCTGGCTCCTTCCCCGGATCATGGTGTCTCTCCTGGAGCTCAGTTAAGTCTCAGTCGTCAACATGGCCCATTCAGAGAATGGCAAGTCCTGAGAACATACTGTTCGAATGCCTGATAATTATTTTAAATACTCGGTTGTATTTTCTAAATACTGAAAAATAGGTATTTCTTCTGAATCACACCAATGTCCTCTATTAGTTTCCCACATAATTTCCAATGCCCACAGTTCAGAATACCCATCTGTATGTGGAACACTTTCCATGTGGCTAAGCAACACACCTCATTTGAGTAAGATCAGTACAAAAGGATCCCTTTTACTTGCTTTGGCAGTAACTCATTTTTATTTCAAAGTTTGATAGTAGAGGAAAACAGATGCCAAGGCAGACTGTACTTGGTACAGGAAAACAAAAGAATTTAATATCTGATGTCTAAGAAAGTACCAGTGGTTGAGTTCAGCAGGAAAGGAAAACCCCACTTGCTGTTGCCCTCAGAGGTTTACCCTTCGCGTTCTGTTCTCCGATAGAGTTCTCTGCTGACGGGCATCATCTCCACAGGAGCTGGCTGGGAACCGTGCTGTCCAGAGCTAGGAAGCATCCTACAGACTTTCCAGTCCAACTGTTTAATTCTTTAAACATAAGAACAGAGGACAGAGGGGGCAGAGTGGAGTGTGTGCCCCGGACAGAGCCTCTGCCCATGGGGTGAACACTCCCTCCGGATGAGATATCTCTTTCCTCTCTGCTTTCTCCCTCCCTCCTGTCCATGATCCCTTCCCCTGAACACATTCTCAAGTTGCTCTCTTCTTGCAAGAAAAGGAAAATTTGTCTTTGACCTTGGAGTTCGTACTGCATCCATCTGTTAACATCGAAATTCTTGAGTGATTATTTTTCCTTCCCCGAGTAGATGTTAGATGTGAAATGCCTACTATGTGCTTGGCCCTGTGATTAGACAGAGGGAGAAAGGGAGAGAGTGAGAGAGGATCCATATCTTTCTAAGAACATACAAACATATGTACATATATAAAAACAAGTCTGGATACCACGCCATGTTGGTTTCTAAATTTATACAATGAATTTTTTGAATATCAGTTTATAATGTCATATAAGCTTCAGATGTGCATTATAAAATGTGGCCTCTATATTTACAACTTTATGATCAACACCAAAAGTCTAGTTTCCATCCTCTACCTTGCACTCGACCCCGTCACCCAATTTATCCACCCCCTTCCCCATTCCCTCCTGATAATCACCATTTTGTTCCTATAGTTTGAGTTTCTTTCTATTTTTCTCATTCATTTGTTTTATTTCTTCATCTTCCGTACGAGTGAACATAGAGAGGATTTGAGTTTTTCCTGACTTATTTCATTTAGCATAATACCATCACTCCCACCCATGTTGCAGCAAAGGGCAAGATTTCTTATTTTTATAGCCAAGTAGTATTCCATTACGTAGTCTGCACCACATCTTCTTTATCCACACATACCTCCATGGGCACCGAGGTTGTTTCTGAATCTTGGCTACTGCGAGCAGTGCCGATCAACGTAGGGATGCATATGTCTCTTCAAATTAGTATTTTGATCTCTTTGGATAAATACCCAGAAGTAGAATGACTGGATCATATGACAGCTCTATTCTTAATTTTTAGAGCAGCCTCCAGACGGCTTCCCACCAGTGTATGAGGATTCCCTTCCCTCCACGTCCACCAACAGCTGCTACTTCTCACCTTTTTGATAACAGCCATTGTCACTGGTGTTAAGTGATAGATCACTTAACTGATTTTAAATCACTGATTTTAAATCAGCCATTCTAGGCACTTACAAGTTAATCACTCAGAGAAATCTAAGATATGTGTTGAACATTTTTCATTGAACTCAAAACATTGAGAAGATGTTTTGTGACTGCAGTGACAACAGTTTTATTAAATTGAAGTGACAGGGCTCTAATCGCGGGGTTGAGGAAACAATGGGAGGTAAGAATGTGTTCCCACAGCTCTCTGCTCCCCCCTTATAATGCTTTTAATGTCATGCCTTGTTTAATTGTTCTTGTCTCCCCTGTTAGAAGAAAAGCTTTGCAGGAGCAGTTATCTTAACTGCTTTCATTGCAGGACCAAGCACATAGTAGGCATTTAACATCCACTCTGGAAGAAAGAAAGGATAAACAGAGCCCAGAATTTTAACCAAAAAGGGGAGAAGCAGTAAAAACTACAAAGCCAAGGAAGATTTATTTCACCTTTCCTGCAGGAAGAGAGCAAAGCGTAATGTAATGTGTGACTGGAAGAGGAGAAAGCACCTGTGGGAGAGACTGAAAATCTTATGGGAAGAGGGAGTAAGACCCCTGGTGGTTCGGGGAGGAGATGGAGTTGATACTCCAGGGGGAGAAACGGGCTTTGATCAAGAATGAGGCCTCTTGCCAGGGTTAAAGTAAGGGAGCAAGGAAATCAGTCAAAGCTCAATTCATGTATTTATGCAACTAATATGTCCTCAGGACTTGGTAAATGCTGGAGTGTGAGAATGAGGAGGAAATAAATTTAAAGTGTACACAAAACACTGTTCTCAATAATTAGCCAAAAAATACCCAAGTATAATTAAATTGTAATTTGATGTCTCAAGAGAAAAGACAACTTTGAAAGGAAGAAAGGCTAACACACCTAAGCGTGATAACTCTGAGTGAAAATGTATATGTAATTATGTTTGTAGATATCACCATTGTTCTTCTTGGGTAAATAGTTCTTCCTCCATCTTCCTTAACTGCTATAAAGATTCCAGAATGTTTTGTTATTCTATATATGTTAATGATTTTAGTTGATTTTTATAGATGTTTGGTTTCATTATCTCTTCCTTTGGCTGGAGAAACCTATTCATTTTTAAGAACCAGTAGTTCCAAAGGGCACTGAAGAATAGATTGAAGAAATCAAAGAAAATTGTATTTTTTACTGAAGCTAAATAACCAGTTCAGTAGACTAGGTCATTACTGCTGGTGCTTCCTTCCCAATTCTGCCAATTTTCCCTTAGATGCTGTGAAGTATTGTCAGAAACAGAATGATACTCATGCTTGAGAGTTGTTTTAGTATTTATTTATGTGTGTGTTTATACACATTAAAATTCAAGTGGTTACTCAAATCAGTTTTTACTCATCTTCCTTTACTTTAAAGATATATTGAAATAGATTTTTGAAAAGTTACAAAAGTAGTACATAGGCATGATAAAAACTCAAACACTACAGAGCTGAATAAAGATAAATGTATCACCGACCCCACCCTATGCCACATATGATAGTTCCTACTTCCTACTTGAGCATCTGAATTGACAGCATAAAAACCCCATGCATCACACTCCTGTTTACTGAAGCACTAAAAACATGTGTTTATAGGGTTCTTCTCTTTTTATGAAAGTAGGATCAAATGTGAATGTTGTAGTAGAACTTTATTTTGGAGTTAATGGTACACATGAATATCTACATGCATTGGCCAAAAAAACTGAAATGCATTCTTCAAAATTTTATTAAAAAATTTTCAGATAAACCCCAAAGTTTAAATAATTTTATAGTAAACACTCATATATTCAATGTCTAGATTCAACTACCCAAATGTTCTAGATTTGATAGATCAGATACTATCTACCTATCACTCCACCAATCCATCTCTATCCATCCACCAAACATCTCATTTTTATTCAGTCCAAAGTCAACTACAGTCATCAGCACATTCCTCCCTAAGTTTTAAAGTATTCATATGATTAACTAGCATTCAATATTTGAATTTTTTTTAATTTTTGATGTTAAACTTACATTTGATAAATTGTATAAACTTGAAATATCTTTATTTTTCTAGTTTTGATGACTATAGACATTCATGTAATCCACATACCTGTCGAAGAACAGGATATTTCCATGACCCAGTTCCATATACACAACACTATTCTGACTGCTTTTTCCATCACAGGTTAGTTTTGCCTGCCACAGAATTTTATTGAAATGGAATCACATCTTCACTTTTGTATAAACTTTCTTTTATGTATAAATTTTTTAGATTAAATCATGCAGTAGCATAAATCAGTAGTTTGCTCCTTTTTCTTGCTAAGTAATATTCCATCCAATTAATATTTAATCCTACAATTAATATTTACTCCATTAAGTTGGATCATTTCACTAAGGAGCTACACAAACCTTCTCTCACTGAAAGAAGCGGTAATGTGACAGGATGCATGTCACAGCTATTTCAGGACTGTAAAAAGTAAATGGTAATAAGCAGGCTGGGGTGAAATAAGATGAAAATTCAAAGCATCACTGAATTGGAAGCAAGTTTCCCATTTTCATTTCAGTATCCTCCACCATGGATACTGGCAGCTTTAGCTCTACCATCAGATTTCTAGGTTTCATTGATAGTGTGGCTTTATCTGACCCTTGTTTTTCTGTAGTGCACATGTGACACCAACAGTGTCTGACTTTCTCCTTCTTATTTGGCTTTGTATAAGCCCTTCCAACTCCATCCATGTTGTCACAAATAGCAAGAGTTCATTTTATTTTTATTTTTGATTGCTGAGCAGTATTCCATTGAGTATACACACCCCATCTTCTTGGTCTACTCTGGCTTTGGACACCTAGGTAAGTTTCCATAGTTTGGCTACTGTATACAGTGCTACAATGAACACAGAAATGCATATTTCTTTTCAAATTAGTATATGGAGGTTTCTCAGAAGTTTAAAAATCAATCTTCTCTATGATCCAATATAGGTTATTCTTAAATTCTTGAGTTCTTTACAATACATATGATGTTTAAAAGCAAAAGTTATCAGTACTTTCCAATGGGATTTTAAGTGTGTATGTGTATATGTAAACATAATATATGTCATAATGTACATATTATATATAGTATATCTATGCAATACATAAGAAAACTAAATATTAAGTTTCTCTAAAAGGCAGAAAAGAGAAACATGAACAAAAATGAAGAGGAAATGGTTAGAAATAAAAGTCACTGTAAACTCCAACAAATAGTGTCAGAAAGCACCAATTCAAATAAGGAAACTGTCAGAATAATGAAACAAAATCAAAAAGCAAACAACCAAAAAGACCTGATCTCTAAAAGAAACACTTCAAATATAACAATGTAGGTAGCTTCAAAGTAAAAGTACAGAAAAATATATACTATGTAGTGTATATTCAAGAATTCAAAATGGTTTTATCATTCTTGGACAATGTGGGATACAGAGCAAAGGAAGTTACCAGAAGAAAGGAAAAAATTACATAAAAATAAAAGGGTCCTTCCATCAAGAAGACATATAATCCTAAACATGAATATACCTAGCAATAAAGTTGAAAATATATGAAGCAAAATCTAAAAAGCTAAAAGGAGAAATAGCTAAGACAACAATATAACTACAGACTACAAACTCCTCTGTCAATACCAGTAGACAAAGTATAAAAATAGTAAGAATGTAAAACTGAACATCAACTATCCAAAATATCATAGAGCCTTATATCTCAAAATTATGAGATACGCATTCTTTTCAATCACATATGGAATATTCATCAATACAGACCATATCTGAGTCAGAAACCTTAAATTTAGGAGGAATTAAATCAAAGGAAGTATGCTCTCTGACAAAATTAAATCAATCTACAAATAAGTAGCACTAATATAATCAGAAAATATTCAGATACTTTAATTTTAAACAACATATTTCAAAATATTCCTGGGTCAAAGAAGAAATCTTGAGGGGATACTAGAAAATATTTTGAAATGAAAATAGACTATATCAAAATTATAGGATACAGTGAAAGCAGTGTTTAAAGGGAGAGTTATACCAATAAATGCTTATATTAGAAAAGAAGAGTCACAGATGAATAACCTAAACTATAAGAAATTTAATACAAAGAAAAAAAAGAACAAAAATGGATGTATCATGTTCATGGTTGCAAATTATACTACAGAGCTACAGTAATCAAAATAGTATGGTATTGGAATAAAAACAAGCACACAGATGAATAGAGTAGAATAGAATCAAGAGCACAGAAATAAAGCTACACATATATTCACAACTAATTTATGACAAAGGAGTCAAGAGCATACAATGGAGGAATGAAAGTCTCTTCAATAAATGGTGCTGAGGAAACTGAACAGTCACATACAAAAGGTTGAAACTAGACCACTATCTCGCAGCACACACAAAAATGAATTTAAAATGAATTAAAAAGTTGAAGGTAAGACCTGAAAGCATAACATACATTGAAGAAAACACAAGTATAAAGCTATTTGACATCAGTCTTAACGATGTAGATTCCTCTCCAAAAGCATATACACAAAAAAGAGAATATAAACCAATGGAATTACATCAAACTAAAAAGCTTCTGCACAGCAAAAGAAACCATCATTAAAGGAAAGAGGCAGCCAACCGAATGGAGAAAGACTTTGCAAACCATCTATTAGAGAGAGGGTTAATATACAAAATTTATAAACAATTCAACAACAGCAAATAAAGTACAACCTGATTAAAGAATGTGCAGAGGATCTAAATAGGCATGTCAGTGATGAAAACATACTAATGACCAACGGACACTGATATGTTTATTTATTGCCGTAGCAACAGATTGCTACAGATCTATTAAAATCAGTAAAATAAAAAAAAAAAAAACTTACAACACCAAGTGTGGATAAGGATGTGGAAAGCTTGGAACTCCTACGTATTGCTGGCAGTTCTGCAAAATGGTGGACCCTTGAAAAAAAGAGAACAGGAACTTCTTATAAAGTTAAAGATAAAAATGCTCTATCAGCAATCCTACTCCCAGGTATTTATTCTAGAGAAATATCTATCAGAAAATATATCTTTACACCAAAACCCTAACACCCATGTCTACCTTCATAATCACCAAAAATTGGAAACAACCCAAATATATCACATGAGTGAATAGGATAAGCAAACTGATACACCCATGAAATGAAAGACTACTCAGTAATTTTATTTAAAAAGATTAATGACAAATACAACAACTTAGATGGATCTTGAATGCTGAGTGAAAGATGCCAGGTTCAAAACGTTGCCTATGTGTGATTCTATTAATTCAACATTTTGGGGGAAAATAGGAGAGAAAATAGGTGAGCGGTTGATTGCCTATGGGGAAAGTGAGAGGACCGCTGTGTTTTCTATTTTGTAAATGTAGCTGTGCTGCTTACCTTCTGCTTTTGCAATAATTGGTGTAAAAAGATGTGGCTCTTTCTAAGCCTAGATGTCCTCATTGTCAATGAATCAGTTGTTTGTCCTTTTCAATATTAACAACATTTATACATAGTACATCAGCAAAAGGTGTAATGCAGGTCCTGTATTAAGTGTAGATTGTCTTGAGGACAAAAAACAAGGAATGAATGTTCCTATGCAAAAATTCTGGGTGACTATACATTAAAACTGAAGAATCAAAGAAATGAGCACCCTAGCCACCAGCAATCAGTGCAAAGTTGAATTATTCGAGGTACATTAAATGACATTTTGAGTTGATCGTCTTTTTAAAATATTATATGAGAGATCAAAATCAAAAGTATGCATGTAAGTATGAAAATAATCATTCATACAAAATGTGAAAAGATAATTTTTACAAAGATACCATTAAATTTATTCACACGTGTGTGATCTTTTAGATTAAATATCACTTAGAATTTTAGGGAAATGAGACTTCATTATAAAGCCAGATACTCTTGGTTGAACTCCCCTCAGTAATATCCGTACTCCCAGCCGTGTCTAACAGAACCCCAACTTTGGGTAGCAAAGTACTTAGTGCAGTCGACTCAACTGCAGAGGATGATTCACAAGCAACCTAGTCACTTTCCCTTTACTGGCCGAGATGCCCCAGTCCCAGCCAATAAATCTTAGTAGGATATCCAAAGGATTGACTAATGGATAAAGTTTTCTTCCTTGAATTAAAAAAAGAAAAGATGGCAGGAGAAGGAGCTCCCTCCCTGGTGGTGCAGGAGTTAAAGACACAGTGCTATGAAGCTATCACCAGCCACTGCAGCAGGAGTTCAATCCCCGGCCAGGGAGCTGACCCACATGGTGCAGCAGACCTCTCCTGTTTCCCCGATGCTCCCCTCAGCAATGGATTTCAGTAGATCTGCCTGTTCTGCTCCCCAGTTTTTCTGGTGAATCCTCTCACCACCACCCCTACCCACCCCGCACCTCTGAATTATACCCCAGTTCTTGTATGCATAAATAAATAAAACTTTAAAAAAAAGATGGCGGGAGACACTCTCTAACTCCTATGTTTGATGCAATGTGGGATCTGCCACCTGCACCTTCGGTAGCTGTTTTTGGACATCAGGGGACAAGGAAGAAAATAATACTCAAGCTCCTGACATGAGCTGACTCGAAAGATGGAGAGCTTCAACCTGAGGACACTGCTGGGCCACTGACTACTGAACTCTAGAACACTTTTCTCTAAACTTCTTGACACGTGACATAAACATACCCACTATGTAGGTCACAGGGTCTTGAATACCCTGTTCCTTGAAGCCAAAATATATCCCACCTGCGAGGAAAGAAAAAGCAGGGGTTTGTTTGGGGTATGTTCAGTCCTTGGAGGGGCTGACTACTGTGGAGTAACCCAGGAAGGGCAGGTGTCCAGGACTCCAGAGACGTGACCTCTGTGTACACACATCAACTGCCATTTGTCACTTACAGTCATCTCTCCATAATGCGGTAAGCGCTTCCTCAAGCTAGCACGACAACTAGCTATGAAACGATGAAATTCAAGTTCTGCAAGTTCTGCAAACAATATAAAATCCCACAGTAACCAGGAGGGAGGTCTGGATGACAGTAGGGTCAATGGAGATTGGTCAGGTTTTTGCGCCCTTGGCCTCTGTGGCTATCGCCTGCAGCCTTGGATGCTTGGGAGTACAGGCTCAGAGTCCGCATGCCTCATGCCGGACACTGGGAGCACGGCGTGGGCATGCGTGGCTGCGCACACCTGCGCCTGGATGCTGAGCCTATAAGGGCAGAGCCACAGAGGACCGAGTGTGGCAGAGAACAGCCACAGGAGGAAGAGTCCAGAGAGAGTCAAGATTTGTGGGGGGTGGTGGGTGGGGGAGGCTGTCAGCTTCAGGGGGGCCCAGTCCCCCTGCACACCCTGCTGCCTGCACTGCAGTGACCGCACATGCCTTTCGACACGATTTCCAACTTGTCGACTACCCACTCCTTTGAACTGTACAAAATAGCAAAACACCACAGTGAGCCACCACTAAGAGGGCTTCGTAATAGGAAGACACGGTGACGAGGAAACCCACGATGGCCTCCTACCTGCACGTCCCATCTGACGCCCAGTGAACACACCCCATCTGCTTCCAGAGTTTTCTTCAGCCCTCCTATACCTGCCTAACTCCTTCATATCTGAAATGAGTCAGAGCAAGCCAATGGTTGGGACAACCAACTCCAAAATCCAGGAGCGGAACATGACAAAGGTTTATTTCTCATTCACATGGACCCTCCCCGGGACGTCAGCACCCAGACTCCACCTACCTCGGGCTCTCAGTCTCCTGCGGTGCTCCCTGTACCTGGCTGAGGGAACCAGTGGGGCATTAGCACAGATAAGAGCAAATGAATAATTCCTTCTTGCCATGGACTATTTAAGGTGGTGTCAAGACACCCAGGTTTGGCACCATTGCTAGCTAATGACTATGTCTCAGAACCTCCCCTCTCTACATAGTGTCACGACGACATGAGCTGCTTAAGAAGCTCAAACTTCTATTTTTAAGGACAATAATAATGTGGAAGGGAGCACTTTTGCTGAGGCTCTTATGAGGTAACACCGGGCTTATGGCCAAACCCTTAGTGATGTCTATTAGCTGCATCCCTGAGGACACATGGAAGCGCCACATGCAAACTTCCTGGCCAGGCGGAGAGAAGTTATCAACCACCTCCCACTCCCAGGGTTCTAGGCCACACGGGGACTCCTGGAGCAGGGCAGGTCGTGGTGCGCCCGCAGTCAGAGAAATCTGGAGGTACTCACATGGATAGAAGTCACCGGGGAGGGAACCCCTTCTAAACTCTTTGCCCTCGTCGTCCTTGATACTCTTACTCTAAAAGGTAACCACAGCCAGCTACCTGCCAGGGACAGAATCCTACCTCTGGTCATCTAGTTTTTGTTCAGTTCAATTGGGGATTATTTTTTTTCTTTTTCTTAAAGAGAAGGTGAAGGGTAGACGGGGTGTTAATGAGGGAAGACAACGTGTCAGCAGCTGTGGCTCTGCAGAGGATGTCTCTTTGTGCAAGAGTTCGCCAAAATTGTGACTTTTTGGCAGTGGTTTTAGAAAAGCTCCAATTCTGGGGAATGGGTGAATCTGGGGTTCAGAGGGCATCCTAGTTAGTGGTGCCTCTTTCCTCTGCCCGGTCTCAGCTCTTGCTCGCCGCGGTTCCATATTCCCCATTTCCCTCCATCGGCCCATCCTGGCTAAGCCAAATCCGACCCGGAGCGCGCGCCTCACCAGCCCCTCCCCGCGCTCGGGCTGCAGCCTGGCCCGCCGGGTCCTCAGCCTGGACCCGGGGCGCTCCGGACGCTGCGCCTGCCCCTGCACGTCCCCAGCGCGTCTCCGCCCGCAGCCGGGCGCTCCTGCTCTCCGGGCTCCCTTCCCAAGGCCGCCCGCAGGGCACGCCCAGCCTCACGTGCCCTCGCGTCCCGCCGCGCGGCACCTGCTGCGCCGAGCGGCATCTGGCCACGCGCGGGCGGCGGCCGCGTCTGGACTCGGGCGGCGGGCGGCGGGCACCGGGCCGGGAGGGGCTGCGGGCGGGCCCGCGCTGTCGCTGCGGGGCGAGCGCGGGGCCGGGGTGTCGGGGCGAGCGCGCCCGCAGCGTCCCCAGGGCGCACGATCAGTCGCGGCGCCGAGCATCGCCCCGGAGCCCGGAGATGCCAGGCGCCCGCGCGCGGCGGGCGCACCATGGCGGGGGCTGCGCCGAGAGGCCCGAGTAGCGCCCGCGCGCTCGCGGGAAGGGACGCGGACGCCGTCGGGACCGCGCCGGGACCACGCGCCCGGCACCTGTTGGAAGCGGGAGGGAAAGTCCGCAGGCGGCACGGCAGGGAACTGCGCCCCGCGCCGCCGCCCGCCCGGCGCCTGGCCGGTGAGTACCCGCAGCCGCCGCGCTGGGCGCCGGCCGGAGACCCGGGGCCACCGCCCCGCCGAGGAGGCCGGACCCCGCCAGCGCCTGCGGGACCCGGCCGCCGCCCCCGCGGGCCGCGCTCGGGGATGCGGGCCGAGGGCCGGCGCTGAGCGGCCGCGCCCCCTCCCGACCCCAAGTGGACCGTCCCCTCCGCGCGCCAACCACGCGGCGCTCTGCGCCCGCGGCGCCCCCACGGCGCACACCCCTCCTCCCGCCCCGTCCTCCGCCCAGACGCAGGGGTGCAGCGCAGGGAGTCGGGCCGTCATGACAGAGCCAGAGGCAAAGGATCCCCGGGCTCCCCACGTGGCCGGCGGCGCGCGCTCCCCGCCCCAGGCCCGCTCCCCTCCGCCGGGGCGCGCGGACGCCGGGCCCCTCCCGGCCGGCCCGGCCGCCGCGCTCGCGCTGGAGGGGCTGCTGTTCCCGCGGCCGGGGCCCGGCCCGGCCCCCGCGGACCAGAAGACCCTGGACCGGCCGCCGCTGCCCGACGTGGAGGGGGCGTACCCCCGAGGGGAGGCCCCCGGGGGGGCCGGGGGAGGCGGCCCGAGAGCCCCCGACAAGGACAAGGACGGAGGGCTGCTGGACAGCGTCCTGGACACGCTGCTGGCGCCCGCGGGGTGCGCGCCGGGCCGGGCCAGCCCTCCCGCCTGCGAGGCCCCCAGCCCCTGGTGCCTGTTCGGGCCCGAGCTCCCCGAGGACCCCGGGGCCGGCCCCGCCCCGCGGGCCGCGCTGTCCTCGCTCATGAGCCGGCCGGACGGCAAGGCGGGCGAGGGCTCCGGGGCGGGCCCCGCGCAGAAAGGGCTGCCCCGGGGCCTGTCGCCGTCGCGGCCGCTGCTGCCCGCCCCCTCCGGGGGCCCGCACTGGTCCCGGGGCCCCGGGAAGCCGGCCCCGCCGCCCGGCGCGCTGGACGTGGGCGCGGAGGACGAGCGCGCCGACCTGCCCAAGAGCAAGCCCCGGCCCTCGGGGGACGCGCCCGCCGGTGGCGCCCTGGTGCCCAAGGAGGACACCCGCTTCCCCGCGCCCCGGGGGGCCTGGCTGAGCCGGACGCGGCCGCGGCGCCGCCGGGGCGCTCCCCGCTGGCCAGCTCGGCCATGGACTTCCTCCACGTGCCCATCCTGCCCCTCAGCTCGGCCCTGCTGGCGGCGCGCACCCGCCAGCTGCTGGAGGCCGACGGCTTCGACGGGGCGGCGGCCGGCGCCTTCGTGCCGCCGCGGGGCGCGCCCGGCGGCGACTTCCCCGACTGCGCCTGCCCGCTGGACGCCGAGCCCCGGGACGACGCCTTCCCGCTCTACGGCGACCCGCAGCCGCCCGCGCTGAAGATCAAGGAGGAGGCGGGCGGCCCCGACGCGGCCGCGCGCTCCCCGCGCGCCTTCCTGGCGGCCGCGGCCGGCCCCGCGGGCTTCCCCGAGCTCCCGCCGCAGCCGCCGCGCGCGCCCCCCGGGGAGGCTGCGGGCCCCGCCGCGCCGTCGGGGGCCGCCCTGGAGTGCGTCCTGTACAAGGCGGAGGCCGCGCCGCCCCCGCCCGGCCCGTTCGCGCCGCCGCCCTGCAAAGCGCCGGGCCCCGGCGCCTGCCTGGCCGCCGCCGGGCGCCCCCCGCGCTCTACCCGCCGCTGGGCCTCAACGGGCTGCCGCAGCTCGGCTACCAGCCCGCGGTGCTCAAGGAGGGCCTGCCGCCCGTCTACCCGCCCTATCTCAACTACCTGAGGTGAGCCCGCGCCCCCCGCGCCCCCCGCGCGCCCCGCGCCCCCTGCGCCCCCCCGCACGCCCCGCACCGCCCCCCGCCCCCTGCGCCCCCTGCGCCCCCCGCGCGCCCCGCACCGCCCCCCGCCCCGCGCCCCCTGCGCCCCCCGCACGCCCCGCACCGCCCCCGCCCCGCGCCCCCTGCGCCCCTGCGCCCCCGCGCGCCCGGCACCGCCCCGCGCGCCCCGCGCCCCGCGGCGCCCCGGCCGGGGCAGCGCGGCCTGAGCCGCTTGGGGTGCGTCCGCCCGGGGAGCCTTATCCACCCACACTTTGCAAATCCGCGCCAGGCGGAGGCCAGAGCGGCCCCGCTTTCAATTGTGCAGCGTCACGGCCAGTCGGAGGAGCGGGGTGGGGGCTCCCCAACACACTCTCCGGAGGACGCTGTCCCGGACGGACCCCTGCTGGGGCTGGGGCTGGGGGGGGGGACCCCGGGAGGAGGGCAGGCGCACCCGGTGGGCCGCCAGAACCGAAAGCAGAAGCGCCTGGGGGGGTTGGACACGGCGGGCGGTTTCCCCTCGAGTCTCAAGATTAGCAAGTTTAAGGGGCAGGTGCCGGCTCCTGCCGTCAGACCCGGGGCCGTGGACTCGGCGCCCTGAGGTTTCCAGTCGCTGCAACTTTTTTCACCCGGGGTTTCCAAACTATCTCATTTACATACCGAAGAAATGGAATTTAAAAGGAAAAAAAAAGGTGTTGGTTGGGAATCTTGTACACTGTGAGCAGGCGAGGCTGTCCGCAGAATGAGCAGTTCTTAAAAATGACAGACACGTTTGCTTGTTTAAATGAACTATCATGAGCTTTTAAAACTAAAGCGTGGCTCAGTCGGATTGAGAGCATAGAGCAACTTTCAAAACAACAAACAGAAAGAAGCCTCGCAGCCTTGCTCCTCAGAGGCCACGGAGGGCGAAGATAAAATGGTTTCCTTGTGCAACTGATATTTTATAAAGAGTTTAGTAGAAAGATTTTTTCCTAAGCAGTGACTCCAGCTTCTCTGAACAAAATTATTCCTTAATTATTTATTGTTGTCTATGCTGGAGGTGCCTGGCCAGGGGTTTGCACAGTCAGGGGAGTCCAGCCCCAGGGAATAGGCCCCCTACCCTTTGCATGTATTTAAAAAAAAACTTCCTGCCACGCTATCAAGGCTGGGTGAGGGAACCTTTAATATTAGATAGTTGTTCCTCTAAAAATAAATGGAATGCTTTGTTTTGCATTTCAAGGCCTGATTCAGAAGCCAGCCAGAGCCCGCAATACAGCTTCGAGTCTTTACCTCAGAAGATTTGTCTGATCTGTGGGGATGAAGCTTCAGGCTGCCATTACGGGGTCCTCACCTGTGGCAGTTGTAAAGTCTTCTTTAAAAGGGCCATGGAAGGTAGGCCGCTTGCTCTGACCCTTTATTGTCGGTTGACTTGTACACAGTGACCCTCCCATATGTCTAGATTTTAATCCTTCCTTTCTTCTTTGAAGAAGTGGTGCTGTTTCCATAAACTTGTATGTCTGAGGACATTCCCAGCATGTTTTTATTGATCACTCTCAAGATGGAATGCAGTCGTTAGAACTGCTGCAACTGCATGCCCATTTGACTAAAACTGTCAGTATTAGACCCAAGTCACACTTGAGCACAGTGTTACTGTTGCTCATTATTAACTTTGTAGCTTGACCGTAAATAGCTTTATTCTTATCCCGTCTTTCATATTTCTATTATCTTATAGAATCAAAAGAAAAAAAAAGGTGAAGGTAGTTGACATATTTATGTGTGTGTGTGTGTGTGTGTATATATATATATATTCATGTGTATGATGCAGTTACAAATTTTTACATGATTTTGTCCTTCCCTACATGCATATTTATGAATTATAAGTCTAAACAAGTTTTTTCAATTCACTCTTTTTAGTATATTTTTGTAAGTGTTTAAGGGGGATAAGGGTAAAAGTTTATAGTAAATGAAAAAGCTGGACATCACTGTAATATAATTTCTTAAGTGGGATTTTGCTTTAAGTAAGATTTTCCTTGTTTTAAAATCATTGACATCATTTAATCAATTATAGATGGAAACTCTTTGTATGAAAGAGTTTGTTCTCAAATGCCTAATTTGCAGCACCATTCCCTTCCAGCTTTGATTCTGGTCTCTTGAACATTCCCTTTTGCATGAATATGATTCCTTCATTCTCAGAATAGTATAATTTATAAATGTATGATCCCCTTAGGATCCCATAAGGTCCAGTATATTCTGACTCTGCACCCTGTTTTTAAAAGCAGATATCTAGTCCCAAACACATAAGCTAGTTAGTAGCTGATTGTTACTCAAGTTAGATATTTTGTAATTGCAATGGTTACACATGAGAGATGGTATGTGCAAGTAGAGATGTCATACATGCTCCTTCATTCTTGGAAGTCAATTTTTAAAATGTGTGCATAAAACCGAGAGCACCCTGACCGTAAAATACAAGGGCTTGCACATATTTATCCTCCGAATTACATCCAAAATCATTTTAACATGCCCTCCAAAATGCACTCTTGGAAAGCATTTGTTGGCACAGTCCTATTTCAGACTTGGGTAATAGAAACGAAACGGCATTATTCTGTGATGGTTGCAAAGAGGTGTTGATGAATCATTCATGAAACTAGAGCAGAATTGCAAGACAATATGAGTAAGTTCATTGAGCAATTATTTTATACCTCTTATATTTGTGCCAAAGATACTTTTTCCCCAACTTTACCTCTCTGCCTTAGATATTAAATGAGGATAACAATAGCCACCTCTGTGTTTGTTATAAAGATTAAAGGAATTAATACAAGTGGCGTATTTAAAAGAAAGCCTGGCATGTTGTCAGCTTCAGGGGGTACTGCTTTTACCTGCAAGGAACTTAGAACAGAGGGTGAGGAGTTACCATATGTGTGTGTAAAATATATGCAGGCAGAAAAGAGATTCCCACTAAATGCCCAGAGAAGCCATTCTGTAAGTATTTAAGATTTGTGTGGTTTGTGCATTTATGTGTTTGGGCAGGAGGGACATGGTTTAGGATGGGATGTGTATGTTGTAGAATGATAAAAGAGAGCTGCAGAGAATATGTGAACTTCATGTGGTTATTAAAAGACAAGTAAGATTTTTGATCTCTAGGCATTGAGGGAGAGTATTTAAGAGTATGTGTTTAAGGAAGAATAAAAACGTTAAGAATACTCTCTCTAAAACTTTGTATTAGGAAATACAATAAAGATTTGTATTAGGAAATTGGAAGAGTTAAAGGTTAGGAATTGTAAGAGTTAGAGGTTAATATTTGAATAAACTGGGATCTAGTGATCAAGATAAGAGAACATCAAAAAGGTTCTGGGAGTTTTCAATAGTGAAAAAAATGACTGGAAAGACTTAAAGTTGGAGAGAAACACTAGGTTTGAAACCTTACAGTAAAGCCAGGCTGTGTGTTGAGCTGGTTCAGTGTGGATGCCAGGATATCCCGAAGTTGAAATAGTCACATTAATAAATAGCCACATTAATAAAATAAATAGCCACATTAATCAATAGCCACATTCATAAAATAGGAATGTTCATGTTGCCAAGGATATTAATGGTGATAAAAGCATTATAGAGTGTTTTCTGCAGGCCAATGACTAGTTAAGTGTTTTATGGGTTTTAATGCATTTAATCCTTATAAGGATAGTGCTTTTACTCTCACTTACCAATAAGGAAACTGAGACCTAGAAATGTTAAGTTGTCTTAAAGAGGGGATGTCAGGATTCAAACCCAACTGGGGTGACTCCAGAGTCCCTGATCTTGGCCACTGTACTTCCCTTCTCTTGATAGACAATGTGGTTTAAATTCAAAAAAAAAAAAAAAAAGACAGATTAATTTCACATTAAGGCAGCAATGGGAAAACATAACCAAGGGTATAGAGCAGATTCCCCATCTCTCCTCCAAGTTAAAAGTGGGAGAAGATTAAAACCATAAAACCACCCAGGAAAGCTGGTGAGGTAGAGAAAAAAGAAGCCACTTAGGAAGTTTGGGTCCAGGACTAAGGAGAGATCCTCTCTCCTAATCTGAAATAATCAAGTAACCAAATAGCAAAGGGTTGAAGAGCCATTGCAGTCTTTACCAAGGCCAGAGTGAACCAGAAAGTAGTCAGGAGGTACCTTGAGCCCCTTCAAGGAGGTGAAGTCATGATGGTCTGCCAGTTCTAGAAATGCAGGCTGTTGACCTGGTATTGAAAAGGAAAGGGTCATTTCTCATTGGCTTGCCTCTGGATGCCCTGTGGCCAGCCTGGCACTCAGAATACACTAGACATTCAATAAATAACTTTGCTGAGTAAACCATCATCTTCCCAGATAATGTCAAGCTGTTACCCTTGGGATGCTTTACATAGTGGTAGTGAACACATTTGATGGAATAGAGTTGGCCAAATATTATAACACAGTTGAAACCTATAACATTAGGCTATGTAGGTATTCATGAACTTTTAATTATATTATTGTCTTCATTTTATTCTAGCTTTATTGAGGTATAGTTGACAAATAAAATTCTAAGATATTTCAAATATACAATGTGATGATTTGATATGCACATGCATTTTTGCATCTATGTTTGTGGTCTGTAGGTTTCTTATTTCTTTTGTCTGACTTTAAATTAGGGGAACCCTGCTTTACAAATTCCTTATATTTTCTGAAAAAGATTATGGATAATTAGTATGATTTCTTCCTTGAATATTTGGTAGAAATCAGGCCTCTCTAGTGGCGCAGCGGATTGAGCACAACGCTGTAAAGCTGTCTGCAGCCTCTGCAGCGTGGGTTTGATTCCTGGCCAGCCAGGGAGATACCCACATGGTGCAGCAGACCTCTCCTGTCTCACCCGCTGCTCCCCTCAGCGGTGTTTTCGGTCCGTCTGCCTGTTCTGTTCCCCACTCTGTCTCTGGTGAATCCTCTCACCCTCCCACATTTCTGGCCTGTACCCCAGTTCTTGTATAAATTAATAAATCTTAGAAAAATATTTGGTAGAAATCAACAGTGAATCCATCAATGCCTGGTACTTTCTGTTTTGGAAAGTTATTATTGATTTCCTAATATATGTATCGACTGTTACAAATTTCCCTCTAAGCATTGCTTTGGTTGTATGCCACAAATTTTTATCATGTGTGTTTTCATTTTTCCTTCATTCAGATATTTCAAAATATTTCAAAATTGCCCTTGAGACTTGTTCTGTGAATTTTATGTTATTATAAATTGCATTGTTAAATCACCATGTATTTTGGGACTTTCCAGTAGCTTTTCTGTTATTGGTGTCTTGCTTAATTCCATCATGGGCTGAGATCAGATTCCATGTGAATTCTGTTCTCTGAGGTTGTCAAGATGGGTTTTATGTTCTGGAATGTTTTCTGTGTTGGTGAATGTTCCGGATGAGCTTAAGAAGAATGTGTATTCTGTTGCACTAGGGTGAAGTAGTCTATAGGTTTCCTGAAGCCCAGGTGATGGGTGGTGGTGTTGAGTTGACTTTTCCCTGCTGCCTCTCTCCACTTTTGGCAGGTGGGTGTGGAAATCATCAACCATCATCACAGATTCACTTATTTCCCTCGCATTTCTAGCAATCTTTGTCTCATGAGGTGTTGATGTTTTGTGGTTAGACACAAACACATTAAGGATGGGCTTGTCTACTTCGGAGACAATTGGCCCTTTTATTATTATTAACATCCTTATTTATTTCTGATAACTGCCCTTGCTTTGAAGTCTGCTGTGTGTGTGTGTGCTTTCAAACTTTCATTGACAAAATTCATGCATTATTTTTCCTTTCTTTAGAGTTCTAGCATGCTTTCTCTATCTTTTGTAGTCCATAAAATTATCTAGCAATCCCGCACACCATCATTTCTTTGACACATATGTGAGGACTTGAGAAGATATTTTGCCAATTACTTTTTAAATTTAATTTTCCCTCTAGTAGAGTCTACGTTAGGGCAGTTTTCCTGTTACCTTAAAATAAACTTTTAGAAATTCACTGGACTGTACTTCTAACCTCCATAAATAATAGTGCTAAGAAATCATAAATTGGATAATCTAGTCTCAAATGCAGGTCTCTGAATTTAACATTTAGTATTGGTTTTAGGCTCAATTTTACATTATGGTCAATTAAAGTAAGTCTCTATGGGAAAAGAAGTGGTTAGAAAGATAGCGCTTAGTGTCATCAGCACAGCATTCTGTTGTGTAGGGTTCCAAAATTATTAAAGCTCCTTCAGAACTTGCATCTTAATCCCACTGGCAGCCCTGGGATGTTGCTCTGCTGCTGGTGTGCGTGCTGGTGCGCACAGCTAGCATGGCTGCGTAGATGTGCATTGTTGTACACTTTAACCACTCATGTGACAACAATCCATTCCCCTTTAAGAGACTAAAACACTATCAGCCTCCCTGGTGGTGCAAGGGGTTCAGCATCAGCACTTTGAAGCTATCCACAGCCTCTGCACCACAAGTTTGAGCCCCAGCCAGGGAGCTGACCCACATGGCGCAGCAGACCTCTCCTGTCTCCCGCTGTTCCCCTCAGCAGTGGATTTCAGTAGATCTGCCTGTTCTGCTCCCTACTCTGTCTCTGGTGAATCCTCTCACCGCCCCCACATCTCCTGCCTATACCCCAGTTCTTGTATGCATAAATAAATAAATCTTTAAAAAATGAATAAATAAAACATTATCAATAGGCTTCAGGTCTCTTTGACCAGTACCTTTAATATGTTCCCTTTCCTACCATTTTTCTGTGTCTCTACCTTAGTTGTTTTTTTTTTTTAAGATCTGTTTATTTTTATACAAGAACTGGGGTACAGGTCAGATGCACAGGAGGGTGAGAGGATTCACCAGAGACAAAGCAGGGAGCAGAACAGGAAGATGGACCGAAATCCACTGCTGAGGGAAGCGGCGGGGAGACAGGAGAGGTCTTCCGCGCCATGTGGGTAGCTCCTGGCCAGCCAGGGATCGAATCCACGCTGCAGAGGCTGCAGACAGCTTCACAGCACTGTGCTCAATCCGCTGCACCACCAGGGAGGTCCTCTAGCTCAGTTTTTAATGTGTGTGTATGTAATCTGCCCTTTGGATAGGCTAGTGTACAGATGGCGTCACATGCCATCACTTCATCATGCTGAAGCTCTGTGTGTTCACCTGTAGCTCTAACTTGTTCTGTTAACTATTGCGTAATTTGTCATAGTCAGAAAATGCTGCCTCACTGAAGATGGCTTCTCCATCATCCCCTTACTCAAGACAGCATTTTCTATGCTGGCCTCCTTGGGTTGGGTGTGGCTCCTCTTTCCAAATAACAATGAAGTGTTTTGTTTTGTTTTTTTGCTTCTTTTTTTTTTAAGATTTATTCATTTATGCATATAAGAGCTGGGGTACAGGCCAGAGGAGTGGGGGGTGAGAGGATCCACCAGAGACACAGCGGGGAGCAGAACAGGCAGACTGACTGAAATGCACTACTGAGGGGATTAGCGGGGAGACAGGAGAGGTCTGCGGCGCCATGTGGGTTGCTCCCAGGCTGGCTGGGAATCGAACTCATGCTGCAGTGGCTGGGGATTGCCTCATAGGTTGCGTCCTAACACTTGCGCCACCAGGGAGGCCCCAACAATGAAGTGATTTGATACGGCTCTACATGATCTAGATGCTTAGCTGCCTTCGTGCTGCTCAAATAATTTCATGAATTAATTTATCCACCCCAGCTGCGCGTGCTGATACTTATTCCATGGGAAAGTTCTTGTGCTGGGACTACTAAGATGAAGATGTAGGTCAGCCCTGTCTTTGACATGTACAAAACCAGGCAGAAAACAATACGGAACATGGCTGTGTGATGCAACAAACCAATGTGACTTTGGTGTGAGTTATCACAAGGCCACGGATGACACAGCAACTTTCCCTGAGGCAAGACACGGTTGCTGTCTTCTCCACTAACATATCCTGATGGTGTAGGAGGGGCTTACTCATCTCACACACCCTTGCTAAGCGCTTTACTGTGTTAGCTCGCTTAGCCCTTCCGAGTGTCTCGTGGGGGACATGGTAGTCTTATAATCTGTACCTGACAGGTGACAATATAGAGAGGTCACGACAAAGTGTAGGGGCCAAGGTCTAAACCAGGCCTCTGACTCCACTCCTGGCTTGCGTGTTGAGTTCTGTGCCGTCCTCTAGGTTGTTGGTATTTGAACAAGCACTGATGACCTCGCAGTTGGCTGACAAGCAGGTTGTGTCCTACAGGGGACTGGTTTTTGTTGCTGCAGCCTGTCTCTCCGCCCCTCTGTCTGCTCCTCTCCTACCCACAGCCCTGCTTTTGTCTGTTTATTTGGTTGACATTTGCACTTAAGAGTTTATTTGAACAAAGGATTCTCTGCCAACATTTTTTTTTTTTTTGTATACTACTGCTTTACGACAGGAAACACTCAGGCCTCAATGACGTGTTTATCCAGGAGCATGAGCGAATTCTACACTTTACTTGCTGATACCTTTTTAACTTCTGTGCAGAGATAGGATGAACGTTTGCACAACATTCCACAGCTAATCAACTGCTTCATAATTTAACGCTATATCAATTTTGTCATCTGAAAATCACTTCTGATTATAAAGCTTTTTTCTGTCAGCAAAACAGATGCCAGAGAATTTTTCATTAGTAACATCTCTAAAAGGCTTGACTAAAACAATTGATACTTAGGTGAGAGACTCCAATACAGGCGTAACCTCACCTGCTTCCCTTGGTTGATAAACTCCATTCTCATGAGGGACACTAGAAGCCACTTGCTGTGTAGGGCTGCCCTTTGAGCCCATCCTAGTAGGGCAGATGAACACAAAATCCTCCTACTTACTGAGTGCCCTTGTGTAATAAGCCACATAATAATGCACTTCACATAATTTATTGCCCTATTGTCTTTCCCTTTTTACTTTGACTTCCACAAAACAAAGAAGTAAGTTTCCATGCTGGATTTTTTTTTAATGATTTTGCTGCTATTGCCCCTGGTGTTACGACTTGGTGGAACACCTTAAAGATGATACAGATTTTTTCTTCAAGCAAAATCCTCAACTCAATTATAATAATTTATTCAAGGAGAAAACCACTGTCATGTTTACTCTCTCTTTCATGACTAAGCAACTGATGTATGAGCATGAATCAGCAAGTAGCGAGTGAGGCCCACGGAGCTCAGGAGGCTGCTGCCGCATTTGTAGGAAATGTAAACACTGAAGTGCAGAATAAAGTGCATTTATGAACTGCTTCCTACATTCAGGTGATCTTTAATCTTGTCACCTGGACTGACTTACCTCACCCTGGCCACAATCCTCTAAGGCAGGCTCTGTGCTCCTCATTTTACAGAGAAGGTTCGTGGGTCAGTGCAAAGTAAGGTAGAAACCTGTCCCTGGAGCCCTGGGCTCTCTCCCTCCAACTGCTCCTGCCTGTCCTCCAGCAGCAGCTGTCCTGGTCTCAAGGAGCTCTCAGGGCAGGTGAAGTGACCGATAAACAGACAAGCACCACCCAGTGTGCAGTTCAGACGTGGAGTGGACCAGAAGAGAAGATTCCAGAAGCTGTCCCGACTGACAGCCCTACTAAATGCTTTCTGTTCATTGCCTCTATTTGTATCCCATCTTTTTCGGTATGACAGCAGAGACTCAGGGGTTAAGTAATGTAGCAAAAATAATCCTTAGTGCTGGAAGAGGTTATTTATTTTGGCCGGAAAATACAGAAAGCTGGTATACCAGAAATATTAGGGCTTATTCACAATCTTTTAAAAAAAATAGATAATAGTTGGGAGTTGAGGAGCATTTATTTTAAGATGGGTTATTCAATAAATGCTCTTGGGACTACTGGTTTATTATACCGAAAAAAAAAAAATTCAGATCTTAAGTGTGTAAAGTGCTTTAAAGGAAAATCACTCTTAAGAGCACAGAAAGAAAAGATAGTTAAATATTTGTAAGCTTGGGGTGGCAAGACTTTCTAATATTGATATGAAATCCAGAATTCAGTTAAATTTCATCAGCTTGCTACATAAATAAATATTGAATTTCTTTAATAAGGAAAAATACACATTAACTAAATAAACCAACCAAAACACCCACTTGCAAGTCAAAGAACAAATTGGAGACTATTTATAACACTTATTTAAATGGAAAAATGTTACTCTTAATATATGAAAATTCTTACAAACCACCAGGAAAAAAGACAGTCAAAAAGAAAAAGAAAAAGAAATAAAGATAGTTCACAAAGCACAGCTTATAGAAGTACAGAAAAGAGTTCAACTCACCAATAGATATTGTTGACTAATGCCGGGTGTTCTGCAATCAGATTGATGGAATAGCAAACAATGCCCTTTGGAGGACCTGAGGGCAAGCTGGTATCTAAGTATGCAGCAATTCTACTTCTAGAAACTGGAACTTAGAAAAGTCTAGAAATGTCTGGAGATGCTTTTAGGTGGACTTATATTATCTGCAGTGCTGAGAAACTGAAGACAACCCAAATGTCTGTTATAAGAGGCTCATAGCTTATGATACACCCTTGCACTGAAGTATTCTGTGGCTCTAAAAACAAGAGAGCTGGCTCTTTTACAGATGTGAACATGTATATACAATGTATGTTTTTAGAAAAAGCAAGTAGCCGTGTCATTTTGGGTAAAATAATGTCACCCATTTGACATTACTATGTGTAGAAGCATATCTCTCCCAAAAAATGTATGCTCCAAGACGCTGCAGGGCTGTGATGGAATCTACTTCCCTTTATGCATGAACTTCCTGAGGCCACCATGTCCAGCCAGTGCTGGACACCCTGCAGTGCCTCTCCTTAGCCTGAGCTAGAGTTTGCTCCCCAGGGCCGTCTACTGGTCACACCATCTCTTTTGACCTTCAGGTGACCTAGGAAGTTGAAAGAGACCAACAACGAGAGTCATGGCAGAACCATTCCGGAGAAAAACTTGAGGTCACCCTGCACAGTGAATTGAGGAGTTCAGCCTGGAGCCAAGAACCCAGAGATCCTCTCTAGCTCTCATTCCCAATCTCCATAGGAAAAAAACTAAATCCCTGCAGACCAGAGTTTGTGGCAGTCACTTGTCAGTAATACCCAACCTGACCCAAATGCACATAGTGGGCTGTATGCAGTTTCATGCACTTTGCTGTCTAAATATTATTGAGTTTCCTTATGAAGTTTTGTTCTCTATTATTTTTTTCCAAAATCAAAATAATCCTGAATTCTGAGCTATATCTGGCTGAAAGGTTTCAGCTAAGAGGTTTCAGACGTGTTCTAAGAAATAAATTCACAGATGGTATTGAGAGTAATGCCTGCTGGAGTTCTGCAATGTAGCAGCCCTGAAAATTATATTGAGGGCCTCTCTGGTGGCCTAGGGGTTAGATCTCAGCACTATCAAGCTATCACCAGCCACTGCAGCATGAGTTAGACCCCCAGCCAGGGAGCTGACCCACAGGGTGCAGCGGACCTCTCCTGTTTCCCTGCTGCTCCCCTCAGCAGTGGATTTCAGTAGATCTGTTTGTTCTGCTCCCCACTCTGTCTCTGGTGAATCCACTCACCCCCTGCACCTCTGGCCTACACCCCAACTCTTCTACACATAAAATAAAATAATTAAAAGAGAGAGAAATTTCCCCAAAGGACTTGGGAGTGTAGGTAGAGGAACTTTGACCTACAGAAGTAGAGAGCCCATGATTATTTTACTGGGGTGAGGGGTGCTGCTGAAAGTGGCATATAGGGAGGATTAGCCTCAGAGCAGCTTGCAAAGAGGGTTTGAACAGGTGGGCTCAGCACAGGCCTCTGGGGCTAACATGGGGGTAGTGAGAGGCAGCTTGGTCCAGCCATGTGTGTTCTAGTCCCCACAATGCCTTCCCCAGGCTCTAAGAATCTCTCCCCTTGGGTGCACAATGCAGCTTCTGAGACTTGGGACAGTCTGGTCTGCCCATTCACTCATTCCTTTGTTCATTCATTTATTCATAAAAACCCAAACATGTCTTCAACGACTGAGACGTGAGTCAGCTACATTGATAACTGTTCATAATGTTCAGGGAGGTGTGGATGCAAGGGCAGAGGCATGGGGAGCAGCTCACACTGGTGTCTAATTGCTGAGGGCCGAGGGGAGAGATGTGAACATGGCATGAGTGTTAACTGAAAACAGTGTCGGCTGGCAGCTGGGACAAGTGGGGGACACGGAGCACCTGACGCTGGACCAGGAGGCCAGGGCTCAGGCAGAGCTAAAGCCCATGAGAAACCCCGTGGCTTCCAGAAATCCCTGCAACAGTGATGTCACAGAGCAACGTGGACTGACTGACTCTTATGTTTGATTAAGCTGCCCCCAAGCCTTGAGTAAATTGCCACCATGGCGTGATCCAAGGATGTTGATTCAGGCTGGATTGGGACACTTCTTCCAAAGTGCACTAGAATACTGGGTTCTGGTAGGGTGCCCCTCTCCTGGGGGCTGTGCATTGCGGAGTGTGAAGAAAACATTTTGTGTTTACTCCCAATCAACTATAATAACTGAGGCTTTGTCATCAAAGGAATGTGTGTCCCCTGTCCCAGCACACAGGTAGGCACCGAGGGGGCAGCAGGCTTGAGAACACGCCCTGTGCCGTGCCCCCAACTCACACTTGTGTGCAAAACGCAACAGCTTTGTGCCCAGAAACCAACCACATGTTGAAAGTGAGACCAACTAAGTGAGGACTAGTGAGCAGAAAAACGGTGCCATTGAGCGGGTTCCTCCCTCCACGGAGAGCTGCGCCTCGGCTCGGTGGCTCACAGCTGACAGAGTGATCAGAGGGGCAAGAAATCGAAAAACTTGAAAATTAGCCAGAGGACACTTGGAAATGTGGATTTACATCCAGTGTCATAATAGGTGAGCCTTGGCCTGAGAATTTGTCTTGCTGGATAATGGCTCTAGGAAGCCAGAGTGTAAGCAAAACATTTCACAGCTTGGGACTGAGGATCTGAACAGCAAACTTCTGCCATTTTTCCAGCAGTGTTTAAGATCATGCGGGCCTCGATTTGCTTGTTCACAAATTTCACTTAATCTGATGAGAACTGCTCAGAAGCCTCCTTTGAGGATTCCTGGATAAAAATCCTCATGTGCAGGTTCTTGTTCTTCCTCCCAGAGTATTAAGTCACTGTAATAAAGCAGCTAAATGCAGTCACGGATAGTTATGGAGGATTCATAGAAACATTGCTCAAGATGTAAAATATATATATATATATATATATATATATATATATATAAGCATTAGGAAAAATTACAGCGTGGAGATTTACTAGGCAGACGAGAGAGCCAAGTTGTGTAGGTCTTGGTTTGCCTCACAGCGAACTACTGCCACAAGGTCTTCACCAAAACCCTCAGTTCAGCAGGCGTCAAGGTGGCATTCCTATGGGGCCAAGGAAATGACTGGTCAAGTTGGCACAGCCTGTGGCTCGGAGATCGGGGTTCCCTCTCGCAATCCAAATCCACTTAGTCCCAGTTGTGGGTTTCGCCCCTTGGATCACTCACTGATGCAGCTTCAGGACAGTCCAGGAAATCTCGCTTGTACTACTTTTCCTCTCCCGCTCCGTGCAATTGGCCCGGATAAAAGCTGATGGGTTGCCTGTTTGTTCTCACCCAGACTCATCCTCCTCTTGATTGTTGACAATAGAGCTGGTTGGCGGACAGGAGGCATTTGAGAGCTGGATTTTATCCAAGGTAATATCTCGTCATTACTAGCTGCTCGATAAGGGGGTTTGTTGATTGCCAGGTTCTGTTTCAATAACAAAATATCCCCAACCCTGTGCTTTTTATAAATCAATAAAAGCAAAGACACATAGAGAAATGTAGCCCCTGTAGCAATTGCTTTCTTTACTCTGAAGAATGTTTTTTCATAATAACATAAAGACTACATACACCATCCATAGGAATGTCCCTGTGGTGTTTAAAAAGAAGACAATTCAGGTTAAGGTTGCAGGTCCCGTCAGATATGAAATTCATTCCTGGCTGCCCTCAGAGGCACTGCCTACCGCAGCCCACAGGTGAGATCTTCCATGCAAGCCCTGCGCGATGGCCTTACTGTGGCCAGTGTTAACACAAGGACTGCAGAACACAGCAGCACCTGGAGGACACTGAACCACACCGTGAGGCATGGCCATGAAAAGCTCCCCAATCTCACAGAGCCTTCTCACCACACAGCACTTTGAAAGCGTGGTCAAATGTAAAGTGAGGGGACCTTCTCCGTGTGAAAGGACTGGCCCGGGTGATGACAGGTGGCTCGTTGCTTTGCTCCTTGGGAGATGTTCAGCAGAAGGGCTGCCTCTTCAGTGAAAGACTTTGTTTTTCACATCAGAAAGGGAATAACTCCCCTGAACATATTTGTGCTGTAAACAGCATTTGAAAGAAAGGTGTTGCCAATAATTCCATTGTCAGTTGATTTTTCTTTTTTTTTTTTTAAGATTTATTTATTTATTTATACAAGAACTGGGGTACAGGCCAGATGTGCGGGAGGGTGAGAGGATTCACCAGAGACAGAGCGGGAAACAGAACAGGCAGACTGACGAAATACACTGTTGAGGGGTGCAGCGGGCGCGGCAGGAGAGGTCTGCGCTGCCATGTGGGACCCTCGCCAGCCAGCTGGGATCGAACCTGAGCTGCAGAGGCTGCGGACAGCTTCGCAGTGCTGCACTCAACTGCCTGTGCCACCAGGGGAGGCCCCTCCATTGTCAGTTGATTTTGTGATGAAGGCATTGCAGGTACATTATAGATTTGATATAGCTTCAAAACTCCATACATTAATATTCAGAAACAGGCATTGTTAACTACTTTGAAAAGTTTGCAAAGAATCCCAATGGTTAGATTCTGAACAGACTTAACAGTTGCTATGTTTATGGAAAATATATCAGCGCACCACATCCACCAGCAAGGCCCCAGAGCCCTCCACCATAGCCCACTGGACCCCTCTGCACTTTGCTCCCATCCTACCCACTGACTTCCCCTCTGGTGGCCTCGATTTTACAGTCTAATTTCTAGAGTTTGTTCTGGTTTAGTTTTGGCTCTTGCTTTGCTGTGTTTCTTTATATTACACATGAATGAAATCACCCGATATTTGTCTTGCTCCTTCTGAGTTATGTCACTTAGCATTATCCCCACCAGTTCTGTCCATGTTGTCGCAAGTGACAAGAGATCATAGTTATTTTTAACAGCTGAGTAATATTCCATCATACACCAGTCTTTGCCTGTATCACTCACTCCCGGCCCCAGACCTCTCTGGTCAAGGATCCCACGTGGCAAAATCTGATGGCGGTTTTCAGTCTCGTCTCACTTGGTCTGTTGGTACCTCTGACAGCCGACGAGTCCCCTTCCTGGGAGTGTCCCCTCCCCCTTGCTTTTAAGCACGCTCTTGATTTTCCTTACTGGCTCTGTTCCGTCTCGTCTCCTTTCCTTTACCTTTTAACATGGCAGGGCTCGCTGCTCAGGAATTCGCTCCTTCCCTTCTGGAGAGCTTATCCGGTCTTTGGATAAGTCTTCCATTCTCTGACCTCTCCCAAATGTCTCTCCCCAGCCCAGACTTTCCCCTCACTCCATCTGCTGACTGGAAGCCTCCTAGGTGACTACCCAAACTATCACTCTCATGCACCCAGAAGTTAGCACCCCATCTACTTTGGGGTCTATTCAGTAAACCAGTGCTCCTCCCAGTTTGCTCTTCAAAATATCCTGCCTAGAATCACCCGGGTCAGGTATGAAATGAAGATTCCTGTGCATCATCTATCTTGACTCAATCAAAATATCTAGGAAGTGGCCTAGAAACCTGCATTTTGATGAACTGCTCAACCGTTTCTTAGGTAGAGTCAGCGTTTCATTCAGAAGGCAGCCAGTCTTCCTGGAGGGATCCTGCCCTGATGACCAGGGCACCTTTGCTTTTGAGAACATTAACTCCAGCAGCAAGGGTTGGGGGCAGATGGGCAGTAGAGAGGCGGGGAGGGGAGTTCTAGGATAATTAAAAACACCATTTGACCTAAACAGGGGCACCTCAGGCCTTTGCCTAGGAGAAACTGCTTTTCAGTCTCTGAAGCAGTTGGGCAGATGGACAGTTGCAAGACTTACCCTTTTTCCAGGAGGAATGCTAAAAAAAATGTAAGAGGACAGGGAGAGAAAATGGAGACTGTCATTTTGTGTCCTTATTGTATCCCAGGCACCGTAGTGGACACAGTTCCTATAGTCATTATCGTTGTTCATTTTCAACGAGGAGCTGTTTAAGGAGCTATTACCTTCATTCTCTGCAGACACTTGCCTGAGGTCGCCCAGCCAGTTGGTGGTGGAGCTGGTGATCTACCCCAGTTCTGTCAGACTCCACGGCCTGGGCTGTCTTTACTGCCCACAGCACTCAGCACTGTGTTTGACGTAAGGCTTGGCGAAGCAATAAATTAACTAAGGTGGATCAGAAAAGGCTTAAAAATCAGTGGTCGTCCTGTCCTATATTGAGGCGCTAGAAGTCAACAATGAAAAGGAAATACTCATCATTACCCACATAATGCTCCTCTTTTGCAAAGTCAGTCAGGGAAGGTGGGTGACTGGAGACTTTTGAAAGAATCTTAAGTCGCCTGAGATGCCTAGCAGACCTTTGAACACAATAATGAAGCTCGATGTTGATAAATCCAGGATCACCAGAGTCCAGAGAAAAAAAATAAACTGTATTTGTGGGAGAGAAGCATTTGCATGGGTGTAAAAAGCCATAGTCCTGCATCAGAACAGCACAGTGACTTAATCTTGTTGACTGTAATTTTTTTTCATGTTTCTTATGTAACCGTCTTAAATGCCTCCTTTCTCGATGGTACGTGAATTTTGTTAAGGTCAAATAATTGTTTTTTCTAATGCAGTCTCTTACCTGTCCTCAATGCCTTCTGCTTAGTTAAATGTATAATTTAGAGTCCTGGGTATTACTAGTTAGATGCCGCATATAATTTAGTGCTTTACACCATAAAAGACATGTGGATAATTAGGATAATAGTAGGATGATGACTATGTACCAATGGAGATTCAGAGGCATTGTTTTGTTTATAAAGAAAACTGTAGGACTAGCTTCAGGAAGGATGATGAGAAGCTGACCACAGTCAGGAAGATAAATTTAAGGGAAGAAAAATGAGCAGACAGTCTGAGCAGAAACACCGCCACCTCCGCTGACCCCTTTGGTTCAAACCAGTTACTCGCCTTTAGATTTACTCTAGCCGCCTCTTTCCTGGGTCATTTCTCTCCCTGCCCCCCTGGATCTGTGGTCAAACTGGAAGCCAGAGTGACCTGGTGATGTGTAAGCCACATCCTTTCTCTGTCAAAACTCAGCAGGGCCACAGTGTTCCCAGCTGAGAAGAATCTCAGCCTCACCATGGTGCCCACGGCCCTCCTCACCCTAACCTCTCTCCCTGACGCCTCGTTCCTGTCCTCCGCGGTGTCAGCTGTGGCCCACCTACTGCCCCTGGCAGTCGGCCGTGGCCCCGGGGTCCTGGCAGTGGGCCCCGTGCTCTGATTCCACGCCGTGACCCTCCCACGCTCGCATCTCATTCTGACCTGGAGGGAACACACAAACTTTGGTAACTGTCCAGCAGTCACCAGACAATCACATTCCCCAGTGTCGCCAGTGTTGTGCTTAATAGTCCTATGGGTACTAAGTAGGCTGGTTTTTAGGAAAAGCTGATTTTCTGAAAGAAACAGAAGAAGAATTTGGATTTGAGTTACTAAGACAAAAGACGGTGATGTCTGTGAAACAAGAGTGAGTGTCTAGGGAAGAGCCAGACAAGCAAGAATGTCAGAGAGTGTGAGCCAGCGTGTGGTTGCGGGGTTAAAGCTGTGTTGGAAGCCATAAAAAGTAGAAAATAAACTCAGTTATGAAGAGTTCATATTTAAGGAGTAAGCTCATAATGAAGAAAAAGGAGATATTGATGATAATGTGAGGCTCTCATTTATGATTTTTACTCCACCCTGTGATTAGGTTAAGCATTTCATCAAATCTAGCCCCATAAATTGACATAAGCACCTGGTAGAAATTTCTCTTGATTTCCATTTTATAGGTGGGGAAAGTAAGATTTCAATGAGATAATTTTCTCCGCATGTGACTAGTGATGGAACTGGGATGTGTGTGTAGTCTGTTTGACCAAGCTGCACCTGGTCTTCTTATTGTGCTGTTGGGTAACGGATCTGGTGAGCAGACAGCAGAAATCCAACCTGCAAGTAATCAGTGTTTCTGAAGATAAACTAACAATGTTCAGCAAAGTGCTCGCTGACTGTGGGAAGTAAGCTCCTGGGACGTTCTCAGTGCCTAGAACAACTCAGTACCTGGGGGATATTCAATGCTGGTTTCCTGAACTGTCTCATACTGCATGTATTCTGTGTCTGTCATAGTGTTACAGGATTAACCATTATTTATATTTATTATTTATAGAGGAGGGAGATGAAGCATCAAGAAGTTAAGCAATATATTCAGGGTCTTATCATTAATAGGTGGTAGATCTTAGATAACAGAAGGAAATTTATCAGTTGAATAAAATTTTCACTCTATACATCTGAAGGGTTCATTTGTCATGTGTGTGTGTGTGTGTGTGTGTGTGTGTGTGTATACATATATATTTGGTGAAAAAGCTATACCTCAGCACAGATTGAGCAAATCTTTAATGGCACATAAAAAGGTTATACACTACATGCATGTAAACAGGAAAAGAACAAGCTACTATACTAACACGACATAAAATTGAGCTGATGCTAGAGTTCCTCTGTGAAGCACTGGATTCTGAGACTGGCAAGAATCCTATCAAGGTGTTTGCCCTTTTGGGGTGAAGACAGTCTGTGTTCTTACAGCACATGTCCTCGTAGTCATGTTGGGTCAGGAAGATGCCTGGCCTCTACTGCAGTACGTTTGTCTGGTTCTTGAGTGAAATTGGGATTCCTGGGGTGACCCCTGATTGAGGGCGAAGCTTAGTCTTCCAGAAGCCCTTGATACACACCTGTGGGGAGTGACCCTGTCCTTTCAGGTAATATAAGCTCAGTCTGGTGACCTGTGCCCATGGCTCTGTTCTCCAGAGACACACTCTGTGCCCTCTTGCTTCTCAAAGACTCTTTGTCCAGCTACCCTTTGGTAATCCCATGAGCCTCACTAGCCACATCCCCTTGGGAAAATGAAACACCTGTGTAATATCTACTGTGCTATAATAACTGCATGACACAAACCGGTGCAGTCCCTACTGCACTAGCCCATGGCAATGGTTGCTCAGTGAGACTTTGTTCCTACCTTTTCCCTCTCCCCCACATTTTCTCTTCACTGAAAAAAAGAAACCCAAAACTTTGGGGTGTTATATTAAATTTTTTTAAAGATTTATTTATTTATTTATACAAGCACTGGGTACAGTCAGAAGCGCGGGAGGGTGAGAGGATTCACCAGAGCCAGAGCAGGGAACAGAACAGGCAGACTGACGAAGTACACTGCTGAGGGGAGCAGCGGGTGGCAGGAGAGGTCTTCGCACCATGTGGGACCCTCGCCTGGTGGCTGCGGATCAGAACCAGCACTGCGGAGGCTGCGGCAGCTTCTGCAGCCCAGCGCTCAACTGCTGCGCCACCGGGGAGGCCCATATTCAGTATTTTAAAATTTACTTCTTCCTAACTGGCTCTTTCATACTGTCAGACCTTCATTCTTCTCCTCACCTCACCCCAGGTTTGCATGACCAGCCCCCCATTGGCTAATATGAAAGGCTGGTCCAAACCGTTTTCTCCCTCTTTGTGTCTTTAGAGTACCTTGGCTTCTAGAAAACATGCAAACAAATTGAAAGAATAGTAAATAGCTGTACTCAACTATGTTAAAGTCGCAAACATCATCTCTCACACCTCAGGATCTAAAAATATGTTCCCTAAGGACAAGAACATTCTGCAATCTAGGCACAATATTGTTATTATTCCTAAACTTCAACACTGATACTATAACTTTAGTATAAAGCCCGTATCCAAATTTCCCCAATTGTTCCCAGAATGTACTAAATAGATTGGTTTTTCATGCAGGATCCAATCTAAAACCATATATTTCTTTTGATGAACAAATCTCTTTAATCACCTTTAATCTAAAAACATCTCCCACTTTTTTTTGGGGGGGGAGTCCATCAGGATATTAACATTTTTTGAGGATTCCATGCCAGCTATTTTATAGAAATCTGAATTTGTCTGATTTTCCCCCATAGGATTTGATTGAGCTTAAGCATTTTACAAGAATCGTACCCAGGCTAGTAGTTCTCAAACACTCTGGTTTTATGGCCATTTACATGCTTACAAACTATAGCGAGCCCAAAGAGCTTTGGTTCGTGTGGACTTACTCTATTAGAAATTAAAATTAAAGCTGATAATTGAACATTTTTTAACTGACTTAAAAAATAGCAAACCCATCAGAGGCTCATTTTCCACACCCAAAATATTTAATGACAAGAATGATATTGTTTTGCATTTTTATAAGTCATTTTAATGTCTGCCTTAACAGAATCCAGCTGCGTGTCCTGTCTCCGTCCACATTCAATCTGTTGCAATGTGTTGTTCTGGGTGAAGCCAGGGGAGAAGCCATGACGCCACCCAGACATGCAGGGGAACACGGGGTGGGGGAGGATTTTAATCGTTTTTTTCTACTTAACAAGTGGCCATAGTTTCATTAGGATTGCAAAAGGATGCTTTTCTCCTTCTGTTATTCCTTCTGATTTTATCAACTATAAATCCTTTTTATAGCCCTTTGTCTCTTCTGAGAGGCAATTTGGTGATCTTAAAATACATTTTATACTAAAAGTAATGACTCTGTGCTCTTAGCAACCTCTAGTAGATTCCAGGGAGCTGTTATGTTTTTTTCCCCTCTGCTTTCCGTCCTTACATACCACAGTACTTGTGGCTTTTCATAAAGTCAGTGTAACTTGAATCATTCGTGCTAAGTTCTTCCTGATGTTAAATTGACTTCTCTGGTCAGTGTGGCTTTGACATCTCTCCACTGACTCTGAGTAACATCAAATTTCCTGTCACGACAAGGTTCAAAGGGTACTTTTCATGCTTCAGTCCCAGGTCAGCCACTTCTCCAAAGCTCTCTGCTTCCTTTTAGATGAAAATGATACTGGGTGGGACCGGCTGCTTCTTCGTGCTAATCACAGCTGTGCTTGTCTTTGCTGCTGGACTTTCTCAATGGGCAGACCTGGGAAAAACATGTTACAGGATTTTCTCTCTCTTTCTCTTTTTAAAATGTTTATTTATTTCTGCATACAAGAACTGAGATTAGGCCAGAGGGGCGGGGGTGAGAGGTTCCACCAGAGACAGAGCAGGGAGCAGAACAGGCGGATCGACTGAAATCCACTGCTGAGGGGAGCAGCGGGGAGGCAGGAGAGGTCTGCTGTGCCCTGTGGGTCAGCTCTCTGGCCAGCCGGGGATAGAACTCATGCTGCAGAGGCTGGCAATAGCTTGATAGTGCTATCTTTAACCCCAGCACTACCAGGGAGGCCCAGTTTTTCTCTTTTGAAAAGTGGGGCACAGAGGGGTATTGTACATGCACTCACGCCTGACTATTGGGGTACAGGAGAGTGGCCTGTACCCCATGCTGATGTAGTTATTCAGCTCTAATTGGACCTGACTGGCCACCACATTTCTTAGACACAAAGACGTCTTAGAGAACATTCATCTCCAGGTATGTCCCCTACACTTTCTCTGTGATGCTGTACAGATGGCCATATCTCAGAGTGGGCTGAGCTTCCAGATTCCATCACGGGTGGTCCACAGGGACACGATTCGTGCTGACCACTCACCATAGCGGAGGAAAGGCAAAAGCTCAACTTACCAGAAGATCTCCCTCCCACTCAAGTGTCAAATCCTGAATGCTTAGCTTCTTCTGCCCCAGAGTCAGAAGAATTTCATTCTGTTTGGTAGCTATAATTTCTACATTTCTGCTTGTGTTTAAATCCATTGCCTTGCCATCCTCCGTCCCTCCTGCCAGACCCCGCTTTGTGCTTTCTCACTAGACCCTCAATTACTGTCTAACCTGCATCTTTATGCACCTCTTCAGGAAGAGTGGACCCTTATCTCCTGGCTTTATGCATATTTGAGAGTATCTTTCAGCTGCCTTTAAACCTGAATAATTTGACTAGGTACAGATTTCTCAGCTTGTGTCTCAAACCGATCGAACTATTAATATATTTGTGAGGTAGGCATTGAGTATATGCCAAGCCATTCTGAACCCTTCCATGAGTGCAATTAATCCTTAGATGCAGCCCTCGGTACTCATATTATCTTCATTTTACTTGCCAAAGGTCACTCAACTAATGGGTAGCGGGAGGGTGAATTTTGAACTAAAGCAATATTGCTCCAATATTTCTAACTCCCAGTGCTACCTCTCACATTTATTAAGCTAAAACATCTAGTTGTGTGACCTTAAGCTTATTCCTCAACGACTCCATTTACCCATTTAACTGTCTATAATACCTCCCAAGGTTGCTATGACGATTAAATGAGTGAATAACATACACGCTGCAAAAGTGGGCTTTGAACAAGCAGTCCCCAACCCTGCAGTTCAGTGTCAACAGCGTGTCATTTTAGTGGGAAAGAGGTTACAGAAAGAACAGTGTTGAGACAGAGTCAGTAAGCAACAGTTGGCGAATGCATGAGGGTTTTGTCAAGGCATTTTCCGTACCCTCTAGATCGCTACCGGCAGACGGAATGGAAATACAAAAATGAAAATAGTTGCACTGTAAGCAGATGGTAGATCCTTTTCTGTTTTTAATTCCCTTAACATGTTACAGGATTTCTCTAATTTATGAAATAAGCCATTTGGCCAGACAACCGCTACCTTCCTTCCTGTGTGCGTTGAGCTTGAGGTACCACTAGGGAGACGCCGGAAGGTGCATCAGGTTTCACCGTCTCAACTGTCTACGGTGGATCAACAGCACCTGGCTCACCTTGCAGTGACAGGCCGGTCCAGTGCTGGCACCAGAAGGAAGATGTACAGAAATCCTTGTGCACGAGGCGCCCTGGCACTGATGGCCCGGCGGGCCATTCCCCATAATATACCAACATTTTGGTGCTCACCGGGGAAGTCTCCGGTCGTCCTCAGATCTTGTGATTCATGGTCACCTTTTCTTGTTTGCTTTTTTTTTAGGACAACATAACTATTTGTGTGCTGGAAGAAACGATTGCATCGTCGATAAAATCCGCAGAAAAAACTGCCCTGCGTGTCGCCTCCGGAAGTGCTGCCAGGCGGGCATGGTCCTCGGAGGTAACGCTGACCCTGCACCACTGCTGCGCTCTGGCCTGCCCTTCTCACGCCTCTTTGCTGGTGCTTGGCTTGTTCTGTCTTGATTTGTGGTGTGTGAAAGAAGCACCTGATGCAGTCCCTTTGGCTTATCCCTGTGGCTGCCGTCCTGTGACCAGTTCTGCAGCCTGGGGACTTCTCTGCCCCTGGGGGGTTTCCTCCCATCAGCGGGCTGCCCTCTGGGGCAGTGACCTTAGGATGCGTCATCTATCTGATTGCTGAGTATTCCATTGTGTATGGAGACCAGGTCTTCTTGATCCAGTCATCTATGTTTGGGCATTTGGGTTGTTCCCATAGCTTCCCTATTGTAAATAGTCCTGCGATGAACACAAGGGTGCAGGTGTCCTTTTGAATCAATGTGTTTGTGTCCTTTGGGTAGATCCCTCAGAGTGAGATTG
This sequence comes from Talpa occidentalis, assembly GCF_014898055.3. NCBI lineage: Eukaryota > Metazoa > Chordata > Mammalia > Eulipotyphla > Talpidae > Talpa > Talpa occidentalis. Next base: position 3,477,257 of record NW_023601212.1, on the reverse strand, counting down.
CTGGGTCGTATGGGAGCTCCATTTTTAGTAGTTTGTGGAATCTCCACACAGCTCTCCATGGTGGTTGGACCAGTTTGCACTCCCACCAGCAGTGCAAGAGAGTTCCTTTTCTCCACATCCTCGCCACATTTCCTGTTGCTAGTTTTTTTAATATGCACCATTCTCACTGGTGTGAGGTGGTGTCTCATTGTGGTTCTCAGCAACATGGATGGAGGTGGAAGGGATTATGGTCGGTGAAGTAAGCCCGAAGGAAAAAGGAAAATAATCAGAGGAATATAGGGAAACCAAATAAGGGATCATGAAAAAAAAAACAATAATAAATAAAAAAAATTAGCAGGCAACCATAAGGGATGTCAGAGACATCCAGCAGGGCAAAGAGAGGGATCAAAACAGGGGAGAAAAGAGCACAAGGGACTGTGGTGATGGTCACGGGACTTGGAGGTGGGGATTTTACGGGGACAGCCTCTGAGAGGAGAAAGCAAACATTGTACAAAAATAAACAATGCTGTAAAAAGCATATAAACAAATATATTAATTAATTTTTTGAAATGTGTCATCTGAGTCAGGACACTCCTGAGAAGGTGACGGAGCACGATCCATGATTAAACTGCACCAATTTCCCCAATTAAAAGATGCTGAAGTGATGGGGAAAGATGCTAATGTCTTCCCGCCAAAAGGACCACCCTGAACTTCTGGGGATGTGAGGGAAATAGTCAAGTGTTTACATACTTGGTGATTAATTTAGTGCAATAAGATGTTTAAGTCACAACCAAAAATCTCTAGTTTCAGAAGTGTTGTGTTTCTGCTCTCACTTTTCGTGAAGTTTCCTTAAAACCAATTTCACAAACCTGTAACAGGAGGTTGTTTGCTTTGGTAGAACCACCTCATAAGCCAGCTGTTCCTTTTCCGGAGTTCATCCTCTAAACACTTGCTGTACAGCCCTTTTTGAATCCTTGGGTATTGCTGTCATGGAAGATCTATCCTAAGCCAAAAATACCTATCCTATAATACTAAGTTTTGTGCTTGGTATTAAATAAAAATGTAACAGTTTTAATACATATTCTGTAAGGGGATTTTTTCGGTGTGATTCCCCATAATATAACAACACGCCACATTGTGTAATTATGAAATAAATCAAGGCTACCAAAAATACTAAACATATAAACACCTGTGTATCCATCGCTCAATTGTCCATCTCAGATCCTTTTTCACATTTTCATCTTTGTTATATTTTATAAAGGATAAGACATTACAGATATTTTCAAGCTTCTCTGCACCCTATCAGACTCCTATCTTCCTCACAAATTACTAGTCTGCTGAATTATTGGCTTCATACTTACAGTGCACATCTATGGATCCTCAAATAAAATGCTATTGTTTTGAATATTTTAAGACTTTATATAGGGCCTCCCTGGTGGCACAAGGGTTAAGCACCACACTATGAAGCAACCTGCAGCCTCTGCAGCATGAGTTTGATCCCTGGCCGGCCAGGGAGCAACCCACATGGCGCAGCAGACCTCTCCTGTCTCCCTGCTGCTCCCCTCAGCAGTGTATTTCGTCAATCTGCATGTTCTGTTCCCCACTCTTGTCTCTGGTGGATCCTCTCAACCCCCACATCTCTGGCCTGTACCCCAGCACTTGTATGCATGAATAAATAAATCTTTAAAAAAAAAAAGACTTTATATAAATGGCACCTTGCTGGCCATGTACTTCAATTTGCTTTCTTTCACTGGATGTTATCTGAGTTGGCTGAGGGGAGATATTTTGTTCTAACCTCTCTCTGATCTTCACCTTGAGGACTTTTCCTGGTGCTTCTCTCTCCTGTGTTAATGGGTATTTATTTCTAAGTGCTCGTAATTACCGAAAGTGCCACAGTAAACATTCCGGTACCTGTATCTTTGTGCTCATTTTCAAGATGTGCTCTCGGCTCTTTTTAGAAAGGGAACTTCTGCCTCGTTTCCATACTGTGTATCTTCAGCCTTACTACAGGTGCCTAATCACACCACTCTCTGGATGTTTGTCCCCAGGGGTGTGTAAGACTTCTTGCTTACACAAGAGGATCTTGCTACCACCTGTACTCATTTGTACTCAGTATTTTCAGACTTTTTAATTTTTTTGAATGGATGGACTGAAAATTGGTGTTGAATTTTGATTTAGTTTGTATGTCCTTCATTCGGTGAGGCCAAACCTGTGTCATCTATTTATTGGCCATTTTTATTTCCTCTTCCATGAATTGCCTGTTCATATCTATTGCACATTTTTAAACTGAGTTGTCTTCTTTCCTGTTGATGCCTAGAAGTTACCTATCTCCTCTGCTAATTCTTGTTAGTTACATGCATTCTGTGTCTTTACTTTTTACCTTGTCTGGGATGTCTTTTTTCTCATCTTTATATATAATTGCTTATATCAAAATTCCCCCTTTCTATCCTTTTCCACCCTGAAGTCATATAGATAATGTAAAAATCCTCAAAAATTTTAGAAGTTTGTTTTTCACATTCATGTTCTTATCCAACCTGTGAGTATTTTTAATCGCAGAGAGGCAGGAATATAATTATATTTTCCAGCGGGATGCCCAGTGTATTAAGACAATGGTCATCTTTGTTTTGACGGTGGTCTCCTATACAAGTGGAAATTCCCCACCGTGAACATAGGTCTATTTACAGATAAGTCATCCGTACACACTACTACTAAATGCATGTTTGTTAAGCTTGCTTCTTTTTTATTTCCTTACTAAAAATATAATGTAATGCTACTTTCTGTTAAATATCAAAATCCATGTGCATTTGCTTCTCCTCCTGCTTTCTCCGTTCTGGTCCCTTGTGTAACAGTACCAGCGCCACACTGTCTGAAATAGCAGCTTTATCCATCCTGGTACTTGGTAGAATAAGTATCTCTACGTTATATTCTTCAAATTCGTTATCTTTTCTTGCCTCTCTGATCTGTTCTTATAAAGTGAAACATAAAAAGATTATTCATAATGGTTTCTAACACTTAGAGCTATCTCAGTTCTGGGAATAGTTAGATGTACATTAATTTCTTTTGTTCTTTTTTTTTTTTCAATCAAATAATCTCTACCAGCATCCCAAACTACCACTGCTTGAAGTAATTTCATGTTAACTTGTTTTTCCCAAATAACATATTGTCATTAAAAATAACTCAGAGCTTTGTGATAGTAGACATCTAGTGAGGCCTTCTCTGTGATACAGCCTCTGCTTTTTCGAGGAAGAATTCTAAATTAAAACAAAACAAAACCCCCATATTACAGATGAAAGTAGGGCTAATTCACTGCTCATCCCATCCAGAGGTCAGCTTCACATGGCAAACGGAGCAATAGGATAGCAGGGCCCTTGGTTAGTCCACAGGTGGGTTTGCACACAGGTTCATAGGAAGATGCCAGCGGCACCCTCTGACGTGGCATTTTCCTGATCGGTCACTGCCTGGGACAGTCAGTGGCCAATGCTGGGGGGTCAATAATCGGCCTGTGATAAGCCAGGAAGAAGGCAGTGAGGCCATGAAGTGAGATTCCAGTCGCTTGTCCTGTGTTAAATGCCTGGAGTAAGTGTCCTGAGGTCTTCCTTGAGAATAAGACCTTCCCTGGAGTGACACCCAGGGTTGTTCATGTTGGATTCTTCAGTAACTAGAAGATTTTACTGCAGTAATAATCGCCTGCACACACTGAAAATGGGGCCTCTGTGCCCACCTGCCCTCTTCTCCTTGCTTCCTTCCTGCTTAGGACTCCTGGATGGTTTGCATTTCTGATAGAGACTATTTCAATGACAAAGGATGAAACAAGTGAGAACACTGAAACACTTGTGAAAGACTGAGTGCAATTTTCTGGTGAAATATCGAGGTCAGAAATAGAAATGTTTTTGACAGGTCATGACAGGCTCTGCAGGTTCTCCTTTCCTGCTTCTGCAGCGGCGCTCTGACTGCAAGAAGATGCTGAAGCTGTTTATTCTCTTGGCTGCCTGTATGAGTCTGGCTTTTTGTGAGTCACTTCCCTTACCTTCACCAGGTCACGCTGAACTTTTGCATTTTGTCACTGCTGTACAGTACTGAGTCGGGGAGATAGTTACATCCCGAGGAAGGGTAATTTATCTTCTCTCTTAGGTGTCCTGCTTCTAACTTACTTCTTTAGAAAATATTTTTTGTGTGATGAGTCACACACAGAAAATTCTGGAATTAATACTGCTCTTATTTCACCTTTGTGCTAAAAATGCTAAACTGTTTTGATGAATTTTTTTCAAGCTGAGCATTATTTTTATAGGGTTGTTTTTGTTTTGGTTTTGGTAGAGCCTTATCTTGCAAATTTAAATTTTTTTTTAATAGAGGCATGTTTTATTTATTTATTTGTTTGTTTGTTTTGTTTATACAAGCACTGGGTACAGTCAGAAGCGCGGGAGGGTGAGAGAATTCACCAGAGCCAGAGCGGGGAGCAGAGCAGGCAGAAGGACCAAAGTACACTGCTGAGGGGAGCAGCGGGCAGCAGGAGAGGTCTGCACACCATGCGGGACCCTCCTCCAGTGGCCGGGGAGCAGCCGGGGATCGAACCGGCGCCGCAGAGGCTGCGGGCAGCTTCGCAACCCAGCGCTCAACCGCTGCGCCACCGGGGAGGCCCTATCTTGCAAATTTAAAAGGCTGTGTTAGAATACCAGTCCCTCTCACATCTCCTCCTACACTTAGATCACCCCACTTCTTTTGGCAAAGAGAATACCCTTCTGGGCTACAGAGTATAGACTGTGCAGTGAAGTATTTTATTTTCTCCTATTCACAAAGCCAACAAAGTCTCAATTCCTTCTCTGAAGAATTCCAAAATTCCTGAAATTGGGACACTGTACAGTAAGTACCTTTCTTGGCAGTCTGGAAACCTAGTCTGTGCCTTTAATGACTGTAAAGTGGGAAATCATCTGCCCTCCCTAAAACCAGGGCTATGGCGCCGCCTGCCACCGACTTTCAGACCTCTCTCTTCTTCCTTTTGAGGCATCTCCTACACTCCCCAGTTGTGCCCCCTCTCTAAACAGAAAGGGAATTTATTTCATTATGTCACTGTGTATCTTCAACCTGCTGCCTATCAGCAAATTACTCTCCAAAAGGCTGGCTTTTACCCATGTAGTAGAGTAGGTGATGATGTACTTTAGACCCTCTGTTCTGGCTCCTTTGTTTAGTTGGTTTTGGGGGGGGGGGCAGAGGGCATCATGGAAACTGCTGTTTTGGCTGCCAGCTGCAACTGTTCATCAGTATCTACCTTTTTCCAGGCGCTGTAAGAAGTCAGGGCTGAGGGCTAGAAAGCTTTCCTCCATTTGCTGTCTTACTTTATGTGAATGATTGAGAGATTTACTCTTTATCTTCCCTAGTATAGTTTCCTGGGAAAATTTCTATTTTAATTTTATATTTCCTATTATCTAGTGTCTGTATGTTTTGAAGTATAACTACAGACACACTGTTTTGATCTGGGGAGGAGAGGTGGATCTTAAAAAAAAAAAAAGAAAAAAAGAAAAAAACAAGCTACACCAGCGCCACAGTGGGTGTTAATTAAATCCTAGTACCTATAGGGCCTCCCCTGGTGGCGAAGCAGTTGAGTGCTGGGCTGCGAGTCTGCCCGCAGCCTCTGCAGCGCAGGTTTGTTCCCTGGCCGCCTGGCAAGGGTCCCACAAAAAAAAAAAAAGGCCTAGTACCTATAGACCAGGCCCAGCATCATCGTTCCTTTGCTAACTTGAGGTAGCAATGCCTAGCAAGTCATCCTTTCTTATAGCCGCTGTTGAAACTTGCCTGTCAATTAACAGCCATGATGTCACAGGAGGTTCGCATCAGTCCTTACTGACTTCTGATGTTTACCCTCCAGTTCCTCGACGATTCTGGAAAGCTTTCTGGCAGCCACACAAGTTACAATTTAATATCCAACATAATATTCTTCTGTTGCTTCTATGCAGCTGGCCCAGCATTATTCCATGAACCTTATTTGGCCCATTCAATGTAAAAAAGTTTTTTTTACCATAAATAAAAACAAACAGAAAGAGGCCATGGCAAAGTGAACAGCACTCAAGCCAGGACACAACTCACATTAGTATCATTATTATTTTATTAAGTCTGATTGATTGGCCTGTCTGCTCAACTTTCCCCCCAACTCAACACTTCCCTTGGTTTCCTTATTTTGGAAATATTTTTTTATAAATTCCTTCTGTGGAAATATGTTAATGATAACAAAATATCTTTGCTGGTTATAAAGTTTTAATTGACTTTTTTCCCCCTCACACCTTAAAGATGTTAGTATTATTGTGGCTTGTATTATTGTGTTATTTTTATGAGCCTTCTCCTGTAGTTGTTTCTTTGAGGCTATCTTATTTCTGTATTTTATAAAATGTTTTTTATACTTGGCTCTCCAATTTCACTGTAAAGTTATTATTTGTTACGGTTATTATTTTAGTTTTATTTGTTCTACTTGAAAGTCACCATGATTCCTAAATCTGAGAATTTGTGTCTTTCAAAAACTGCCAGGAGGATTGAAAGCATCCCAGTATTCTTCAGAGTGCTTCCTGCCTCATCTTCTCTTTTTATCTGTCATGTTAGACACCCTAGGTCAGCCTTCTCTCTCTCCCATATCTCTTTATCTTTTTTAACAGTTCCCATGTTAATATTTGCCTGCTGTAGTCTGTGTAATTAGGTCAGTTCTGTTTTTCCAGTTCACCATTCTTCTCAGGTGGGCTGAGTCCTATAATTTTTTTTTTTTTATTTTTGTGGTTCCTGCTGCTTCTGCCTGAACGTACATCTCCTTTTTTCATAATAATTAATTTATTTTTGACTGATCTACTATTGGGGTACCCCCATCAAGTATTACCACTATACTGTGCCCACCAACCTAAGTGCCCCAGAACAGATGTGTGGACCAAGAGGATGTGGTATATATACATAATGGAATACTACTCAGCCATCAAAAATGAATGTTTCTTAATCCTTGAATTTCAGTAACTTCACAAAATTTAGCTCTATCTTAATGTAATAATTTTTTGCTACAAATTAAGCCCTTTTTGAGTTGAAAATTCAAGTCGTCTTTTATACCGGCAGAGTATTCTCTTAATATTACCTTCACAGGTTTTGTTCTGTTTAATGTTTTTCCTCTTTTCCATGCTGTCTTCCATACCTGTCATCTTTTCTCTACCCACTTTGGTTATAGTCCTTTACCCTTCATTTGATGATTTTTCTAAAAAATCTCAGCATCTGAGCTCAAGTCACTAATTTGGCTTTTTACACTACCAGATATTTTTATTTCTTCTAACATGGTTTTAAAGTTCATAATGACTTTGTTTATCTTATTCTATTTTGTAATTTATTTCCTCTTTAATTTGATGTTATGTTTCTCTCATTAGATTTACTGAAACTTAAATGCGGCTTTATCTTTGAAATACGGTTTATCAGATTAAGGCAATTTACTACACTAATTCTTCCTCCAACTTTTATTCATCTGATTTTTACCTTTACGCTGCCTTTTTATTACTTCTAAAAATATTTCTGCTTAAATTCCTTGCCATGTATCTGCTATTTATCACACATTTAAGTCTATATAATTCTTGCTGGGCCTGCTATTTGACTTGGTAATTGTTAACTGGTACCACTTGCCTTCCTCCTGTCTGGATTATTCCTTTATAATTTGAGCTAGAAGAATTGAGATCTCAGCTATTTGTCTTGTTACAGAGGGAAGGGAAACAATGACTGGGCACGCACTGTAGTCAGTGGGGGAAGGGGTCAGCAGCTGAAGCGTGCAGGTATGTAGGAACCCCAGCATCCTTCTGTGAGATCTGCTAGGCCCTCTGTCTTAGACTGTGTCTTTTATTGGACGGGGATCCCCTCCAGGTTTCTTCCGATTCTTCAGGAGCAGAAGCTGTTTGACAGGAGGCCATTAATTGTTGGAGACCTTCTGGGAAACAGATCTATTGTTGTATAATTGTTGATTGGTTTGACAAGGTTACCAGGTATTATTATACACAAATTGTTATTCCATCCCCAAGGAGCATATGTTTTAGTAGAACACGGAGACATTAAATAATATTTAGGGTCAAATATTATGGTCTGGTAGAAAATAGCAAATGCTAGGGAGAAAACAGAGGAGCAAGATAGAATGGGTTAGATGTTAACATATATTCATCTCTGCAGGTTAAATAAGATCAGTCTTTCCAACTTTCCATTATTTCTCTCTAACTCTTATTTGAGTTGCCCCTCAAATTTAGAGGGCCAGGTCGCTGGAGGACAGAAGTGTGACCAAATGGTCCTCATTTGACTGTTAGGGTGATGGGCCCTGAAAACTTACATGCTCTAATTTCCCTGTAGCCTTTATATGACCCCTGTGAGCACCCTCTCACCTAGAGTTTTTACCACCCTGAGACACTGCCCGGATTGGCGTGTGTTCCTGAGGCCAGTATCTGTTCTGTGGCTTGATATGTTCATTCACATGCAAACGTTAATATAACATCATCATGTTTGGATTATGATAGTGTTGCAATTTTTAGCACCTAGCCTAGCATATAGAAAAATCACCTTTGCTCTTATAAAAAAGTTCTGGCCATTCTTACACATGTTTATTCTCAAGGAACAGTGAAACCATTTCTACTTCCAAAACATGCTTGATTCTGACTGAAATGGAAAATATATGCATTCGTCTGAGCAGGATTAACGGTCATAGGCAAATAGGCCTTTTCATTAATTCACATTTTTTTATTTTGTGTCCTTTGATAGAGTGTATGGTTTTAATATTGGATACTCATCTTGAATTTATTCTTGAATATTTTATAGCGCTCATGTGTGGAATATTGCTTTTTATCAGCTACTGATTTCTATAATTACCTTCTTTCTAGCTATATGATTAAATTATCTCAATAACTTGATGGATTTTCAGTAATATCCTGTAAGTTTTCTAGATATATCATCATATTATCTGCAAATAAAGTAGTCAATATTAATGTAGTATTTGCTGTTGGGTTTGGTCGATGGTTTTGCGACATTCCTATTTTTATTTTACTTTGCAGTTTTTCCTTTTTAAGTAATGCCTTCTGGATTTTAACAGAAAGCCTTTGCATTTGTGTCCTATTGCTTCTGCAACAAAGCATCATAAATTTAATAGCTTAAAACAAATGTATTATCCCATGGTTCTGGAGATGGGAGTCTGAGATGGATCTCTGTGCTAAAATCATGGCGTCGGCAGGATCTCACACCTTCCCAGGAGAAGAGCTGGGCCTTGCATTTTCCCCTACACCAGGCCCCCAGCTTCCATGGGACTGACATCCATGGTATCTGCAGCGAACAGCGTGGAGACGCCTCCTCCCGCAGACTCTCTGCCTGCCTCTTCCCGGGCACTCCCTGTGATCGGTCCACCTGGATGATCCTGCTTCTCTTTATAGCCTAGTGCCGGCTGATTAGCAATCTTAATTCCAACTGTGACTATAACCCCTGCCCTTATCTACATGTCTTTAAGAGTAGAACCCGGACATCTGCACAAGGGGGGAGCCGTTATTTCACCTTTCACAGCCTATAAGCCTGCTGATAAAAATGGTGTGACTTTTGTGCTTTGGCCTGTGTGAGGACTGGGGTGGCACATTTTCCAGCTGATATCTCCCTTCTCAGAACAGGCTCTGCCCCCCGCCCCGGGTAAAGGTGTCCTATTTTTAATCCTACAAAATTTAATTTGTTGGCAGCTTATTTAGAATGTTTAGCTATGTAATCCTAAAACAGTTTAATCTCCATTTCTGCTGTGATGTTTTAAGTTAAACCTTGAGCTGTCATATACATAGGAACTCCACTTTTTCCTCCACCTGAGTGTTGTCATTAAAGGAGCCAAGGCTTAGGCAATGAAGCTATCAGTGACAATTTTGATAATTTATACTCTCCTAGAATAATCTCCATTTCCTGAATTTATCAAATTTAGTTCAGGAGAGTTGCACTTCCTTTCCTGGCATAATCTTCTAATTATTTTAGTATCTACAGTCATAGCTCCTTATTACACACCATATACATTTTCCCTCTACACCTTAATGGTTTGACTTTTTCTCTTGTACTAATATCTTTTTTTTAAAAGATTTATTTATTTATTTATACATACATACAAGCACTGGGTACAGTCAGAAGCGGGGGAGGGTGAGAGAATTCACCAGAGCCAGATTGGGGAATAGTACAGGCAGGCCAATGATACACTGCTGAGGGGAGCAGCGGGCGGCAGGAGAGGTCTGCGCGCCATGTGGGACCCTTGCCGGTGTCCAGGAATCGAACCGGCGCTGCACAGGCTGCAGGCAGCTTCGCAGCCCAGCGCTCAACCGCTGCGCCACCGGGGAAGCCCTGTTGTACTAATGTCTTAATGGATGCTTAGCTCATTTGTTTTATCTTTACCCACAACAAAATTATAAGATATGCATATATACGCTAGAAAATACTTTTGCAGGTAGCTTTATCTCAGAGATTTAGATTTGTTGTTTTTTTGTCAATGTCTAGACAACTCATAATTTTTACATTCATAATTTTTACATTCATTTCCTCTTTGGTCAAGGACTTAATTAGGACAATGCTGATTTCCAAGTTAATTTTGATTTTTAATAAAATGTCTCATCATCAAAGACTATATTAAATTTTTGTTGGGAAACTTATTAAGGCTTTCTTTTTTTACTTTCATTTTTAAGTTCTCTCCATCTGCGTTTATTGTCCACTTGATCCATAAACTCTGAAAGAAATATATGCACACTCACTGTGTCCATTTTTAGGGCTTTTCTAAGATTTGGCTGCTATGTTGTTTGCTGTGAAAGGGTGAGTGTTTAGTATCTTCGAAGCAGTTACCTTTTATCCATCTTCACATCCCCTCATTGTCTCTTACAATGTCTCTGGACTTCTGTTCTATCTGTCACTGACAAGGCCGTTCCCACTTTGCACGTGTGTTAGCCTCTTTGCTCTCTTCTCAGCTTTCACTTTTCAATTTATTTTCCTGTTTCTGTTGGGTTCCTTGTAAACGAAAATAGAATTGTGTTTTCTGACCCAACCTGACTTTCTTTGACTTGGGCACGTGAAGTCCACCCATTGACATGCGTTGGGATGATCCGTGCATCAGCTTTCATCTCTTCTCACACAGTTTGTGTTCTCTGCTTGTGAGCCTTCCTCTTTACTGCCCCTTCTCCCAGATTTACTGAGCTGGCTCCATGTTTCCTTTCATTTTCTTTTCCTCATTTCATCCTCTTTGTTAAAGTATAAGTGTTATTCTGCTTTTCTACTTTGCCCCCATAATACAAGCTCCATGAAGGCAGGCACCTTCCTTGGTCATGTGCTGCTTTAGTTTCAGAAACTTAAACTGCACCTGGCACATAAAAACCCTCAATAAATGTTTTATGAATGAGTGAAAGAAAGAATTAAAGAAGAAGTGGGCCTCCCTGGTGGCCTAGGGGTTCAGTCTCAGCCATGGACTGAGTTTGATCCCCAGCCAGGGACCTACCCACAGGGTGCAGCAGACCTCTCCTGTCTCCCTGCAGCTCCCCTCAGCAGTGGATTTCAGTCGATCCACCTGTTCTGTTCCCCACTGTCTCTGGTGAATCCTCTCATCTCCCATACCTCTGGCCTGCACCCCAGTTCTTGTATGCATAAATAAATAAATCTTTAATAAAAAATGAAAATATTAAAAAAAAAAAGAAAGAAGACCCAACATCTTGTTTCCGTGAATGTGGACTGCAGCACTAGCTTCTGGAAAGCAGGCCTGAGAGAGCACTGAGCAACCCTGAACCTAGACCCGACCAAACCCATCTGTCTTCTCATACAAGTTGCTACAAAGCCCCATAGCCTCCCCCGCTGGATGCAGCATCCCAGAGAGTGCTGTGTTGGTGGTTCTTTGAGCCGAGTCTGGAACCTACGATATTCATTTATTCCATTTCATCTCATTAGATTGAAGCAAAAACCTATGATGCCATGATTCGAAAACTTAACAAAAATAACACTCCCCTCAAAGAGTGACCTGAACTTCCCTCAAAGATTCAGTTAATGTGCATTGATCTGAACTTCTGTCTTTTTATCCCTCACTGTAGGTCGGAAGTTTAAAAAGTTTAATAAAGTCAGAGTGATGCGAGCCCTGGACGCTGTCGCCCTGCCCCAGCCGGTGGGCCTCCCGAGTGAGGGCCAAGCCTTGGGCCAGAGGATCACCTTTTCTCCAACCCAAGACATACAGCTGGTTCCGCCACTGATCAACCTGCTGATGAGCATCGAGCCCGACGTGGTATATGCTGGTCACGACAACACCAAGCCCGATACGTCCAGCTCTGTGCTCACCAGCCTCAACCAGCTGGGCGAGAGGCAGCTCCTCTCAGTGGTCAAGTGGTCCAAATCGCTCCCAGGTAAGCAGAGTGTGCAGAATCGCGTGGCCTGAGGCCGTCCTATGTGGGTTGTATTGGTAGATGGCTGGATACAAGATGGCGTGTAAAGAGCTGGCTGTGGTATGCGCTTCTGCAGTTCAAAATGTTGATCCTGGACCTTCTATTCTCCGCTACTTGCCTAGGACCTAGTGTGTGCTGTGGACATACAGAAAAGGCAGGTAACACGATGAGTCTTGTTGCTGGATCGAGAATGACACTCACAAAACTGCTAAGGAATAGGATCAGAGTGAGTGTCCACAGCGGTTCTGGTTCAGAGAACCACAGTTCAGAGAAAGACTGTAGCCATTCTGAAAAGTGTCGGGTTCATTCCAAATCCTATTTTAGCCAATTTCAATGCGTTGAAAATAAAAATGAAAGTATCTAGTCAAAATAATTCAAAATTCAGGGGCCTCCCTGGTGTCTCAAGGGGTTAAAAGCAGCACTATGAAGCTATCCGCAGTCTCTGCAGCAGAACAAGTTTGATCGCCAGCCAGGGAGCTACCCACATGGTGCAGCAGACCTCTCCTGTCTCCCTGCTGCTCCCCTCAGCCAGGGAACTCAGTAGATCTGCCTGTTCTGCTGCTCCCCACTCTGTCTCTAGTGAATCCTCTCACCCCCGCACCTCTGGTCTGTCCGCCAGTTCTTTTTTTTTTTTTTTTTAAGATTTATTTATTTATTTACACAAGCACTGGGTACAGTCAGAACTGCTGGAGGGCGAGAGAATTCACCAGAGACAGAGCGGGGAACAGAACAGGCAGAAGGACCGAAGTACACTGCTGAGGGGAGCAGCGGGCGGCAGGAGAGGTCTGCGCACCATGCGGGACCCTTGCCCAGTGGCCGGGGATCGAACCAGCGCTGCAGAGGCTGCAGGCAGCTTCGCAGCCCAGCACTTAACCGCTGCGCCACCAGGGGAGGCCCTGTCCCCCAGTTCTTGTATGCATAAATAAATAAATCTTAAAAAAGAAAAAATAAAAATAAATCAAAATTCAGAGTATGTACAAACGTACATACTTACATAAAAAAATAATAATTTGTACATAGAAAAATGAACCTCCAGTTACTATTTTTTCTCACTGATACCCAAAGGGGTAACAATGAGAATTTCAATTATATTGTTGTGAAAGGATATTAGTCACTTCATCAATAAGGTATTTTTGCTCCCTCAGCACAGCCCCCAGGGGCAAAGAGGCTGATAGGGCAAGGATGCAGCTCTTGGCAAGAGGCTGACAGGGAGCAAGGATGCAGCTCTTGGCTAAGGCTGTGATGGCCGCGCCAGGAGAACACGTGGGTGGCTGCTGCCGGGGAGGTGCTACTCCCGTAATTAGAAACAGAACATAATGAATTACATCCTCTTCACACCCATGATATCCGTCTAGTCCTTTATACCAATATTTCTTCCAATATCTGGTCAAGAATTAAACATAGTGTGCCATTTTAATCTCCAACGAAATTCAATAGCATTTTTTAAAAAAGAATTTCTTTTCCAATTTGCCTTAGTGTATTTCTTGGTTATTATTCTGTTTGAAAGGTTTGAAGTACAATAGACAAATTATCACTGAAAATTCAAGGCTTCGTGAAAGAGAAGGAAAGTAGATTCCTGCTTGTTGAATCTTTCAAAAAGTGCATGTTGAGGAAAGTGAATAAAATTCACGCTTCTAATGGAGATGAAGTACTTTTATATAAAAAGCAAAATGTCTAGGTTCTTAATAGCTTCATTCTTGCTGAAAGACCTTGGACAGGTAATATTTTTTCCATTAGAAAAGTTCTGAATGTTTAAAACTTACTGTAAAGTGATTATCAACGCTTTGTTAATGAAGCTGTTGCAATAACATTGATGAACTTTTTCTGTTTAAAAATTGGAATGTTTAAACACATGTTTTACTTTTCTGTTTTTCAATTACTTGACAAAGCTAACTTCTTTGATTCTTTTGCTGTAGTTCGTATTTCTTTGGTTTTCATTTTGGAATCCTTTGCTTGTTTAGAAAGATTCTATCTGTTGACAAAGTTTACAATTACCAATATAGTTAAAAAGGTAATTTATTCATTTGGATGAAAGCTAAATGAGCTTTGTAAGTTGAAAAAATGGTTATCTGTCAAGATTTGTGACACCCACATCTCTCAATAGGAGTGAAAGGAAATTTTTAAATTGAATTCAGTGGCAACTTTTTTAATATTGCAAAATGTAACTCTCTTGTAAGTAAGTAAGAATGGATGGCTTCAAGGATTTCCTATCTGCCCTTTCAAATTAAGGGAGGTGTTAACTTTAGAAAAGCATTGTGTGTCCGTGGGCCTGTTCTGCAAGGAACGCTAATAAATGATGAAAAGGGTCACCGAACCAGAGAGACGGTATTTACCTCTGCTAGGGACCCAGGGGCCGGTGGCAAGGTCACCCAAGGCCATTCACTGCTCAGAGCCTTTCAGCTGACTTGAACCCAGAGTGCAGGTGTCACTGAATTCACTCAGTGTGTGTATTGCACACCTGCTGTGTGCAAGTCCTGAGGCATAGATGCTGGCGGCGACAGCGGAGCCAGCAGGCTGGGCTCAGGGTGCAGCCTTGCATCCCAGCATCTGGCCATCGAATTATTTTATCCATTCACTCACTTATTATTGGTCTGTGACAATGGACTTTTGTTAAATGAGGCTTACTAATAGTGTGATGGATGTCGTTGACTTATTTACAGTACCAGACAACCCCCCCCCCCAAAAAAAAAGCTACTACTGAGGAAACACATTGGCTGGTCAGGTCATTCTTTCACAGCAGGCAAGCGTGTGGGGAAGTGGGATTCAGGTCCAGGCAGAGTGACAGCGTAACAAAGGCGTCTGCTGGCTGCAGTGCCCTAGGCCATTGTCTTGGCCCCTGGTAGAATTCTTGTCCTTGTCCCAGGTCTCGCTTCTAATTTCTTCTTTGTGTCCTTCTATTGTCTTGGACATTACCTAATTGCAGCTTATCTTATGGGCCTCAGAATATTGCAGGGATTCCTTTGTTTTCATTTCCTGGAGACTAGGAAGGGACTTTTGTGAGCTCTAGACCTCTGACTGTCACCTCTGCATGCAGAATGAATCGACTTTTAGCCATAATGACAGTGGGTAAGATTGTCTTATTTGGAGTCTGAATCAACATAATATTTGCAAAATTTTAAAAGAAACAGGACTCATTTCTCGGTTTAGGGATGTCTGATCCAGTGGGAAAGGCAAGGGACCTAAACAGCTATAGGACATGTGCAAGTGACATAGGGGCAGTTCAAAAGAAAATGAAGGAAAAATATGGTTTTTGATTTAAGGGCCTAGAAGGGACTTCAGCGCCAAGGTGTCAGTTAAACTGCGTCTTGAAGGAGGTGAGACTTTGACAAATCAGGATTAAAAAGAAAAGGCGTTCCAGGTAGAAGGAATAGGGTGATGCATGATGTAAAATATGGAAAGTATGAGGGATGTTTGTGATTGATGAAGTGGGCCAACCTAGGAATGGTTCTTTGCAATGGTGCCAGGACCTTTGCAAAATACAAAATAATATTATATTTATTTAGTAACTTATAAAATTAATTAAATAATACAAATATGCAAAATTCTATTTTATTTGATGATATACGAATATTAAATTATCATAAATATTGTAGTTATTACTATTATATGCCCCCCTACAGCATAGTAATTAAAACCCTTTAGAAGTGGCTGATTGAGAAAATGCATTTATATGAAGGATTTCTCAAACATTGCTGCAATAAGAACTGGCCCCCTGGGGGCTTCATCACAAAAATACTGACAATAAATTTCTTTGGAGGCAAGTTGTAGGAAGTAAATTTAGAGGGATAAGTTATGGGCTGATCAAGGAGGTTCTTGACAGTCAGGGAAGGCTTGAGAAATCAAGAAATTCTCATTCCAAATTCAGTTTCACTCTTAATATTTTTCAGTCAGTAGATCAATGTGTTGTAGCAGAACTGAAGTGAGTGACAGGTTTGGGGAAAATACTTCCTTTTTGTATATTTTGTCTTTATTCTTCTACTTATTTGATGAAATATCTACTAGGGCCAATGCTTTGATATTTTTAAACACTACATTTTTAATCCCTACCTTACTTGTTGGTCCTCACTAGTCAGTGCACTGGCCAGCAGCATCTAAAAACCAGAACTTTGCCTCATTTTCTGGTTTTGAAGCCGGACGAAGAATCTTTTAAGTCAGTGACAGCCATTGTAAATGTGACAAAAGAATTTTGCCCCAAATCAAATGAAAAAATCAAATTACTTCCCCTCAAAAAAAAAAAAAAATAATGGGAAAGAATTAGATCAGCCTACTGGGAATAAGTGAGATCTGGTGAATACTTTTAGGAAGACTTTTTTAAATGAAAATTTTTTAGCATCTATTCCCTGGACATTACCGTTGCCAATGTGAACAAATTGTCCTATTTGTCAGATCAAATGACTATTTCCAGCCTTCCCACATTTCACGTATTTCTGGGGCTATTGAAAAAGTGCTTCCTGTCAAACCTCTCTGGCATCCATCACGGCCCTTCCAGTTAGAAATGTTCTCTCAGGGCCTGGCTGGTGGCACAAAGGGTTTAGACGCAGCACCATGAAGCTATCTGCAGCCTCTGCAGCATGAGTTCAATCCCCAGCCAGGGAGCTACCCACATGGCACAGCAGACCTCTCCTGTCTCCCCGCTGCTCCCCTCAGCAGTGCTTTTCAGTGGATCTGCCTGTTCTGCTCCCCACTCTGTCTCTGATGAGTCCTCTTACCCTCCCCCCATCTCTGGCCTGTACCCCAGCTCTTGTATGTATAAATAAATATTTAAAAAAGGGGCATGTTTCCCGCCTCTTTGGTGGGTTTGTTCATCCACTCACGCTATAAGCTTTGCCTCTCCTGGGCATGGTCTCTTACTGCAGTAGCTTCTCATGCTGCACAGCCGGGCAAGGTCGCTGTGAGCCTGGTTTCCTGATGACTCCTGAACACACTGTGTCCACCCGGTCCTGTGTGGTACATGGGATGTGCACTTCAGCTGCGCGTTGCACACTCCCACCTGGATGACCTTCAAGTCATCACAACCACCTACTCCAGACACTAGCTCTCATTTCTGTCTTAAAACACTGCCTCAGACAGAACCTCGCTCACTTTTTTAAAAAGATTTATTTATTTATTCAAGAATTGGGGTACAGTCAGAGGTGCAGAGGGTTAGAGGATTCACCAGAAGCAGAGCAGGGAGCAGTGCAGGTGGAAGGACCAAAATCCACTGCTGAGGGGAGCAGCGGGCGAGACAGGAGAGGTCTGCTGTGACCATGTGGGTATCTCCCTGGCCAGCCGGGAATTGAACCCGCGCTGCAGAGGCTGTGGACAGCTTCGCAGCCCTGCACTCAACCCGCTGCGCCACCGGGGAAGCCTTAGAACCTCACTCACTTTTCTCCTTCCCTCCCGCCCAGTTAGTCATCAAATTCTGGCAACTCTGCTTATTAAACAGATGCTTCACTCTGTTCGCTTGCTCGGCTGCTGCCCAGACTTACTGTGGGTTCCGCCACTTTGTCCTGGATCTCCATCAAGCCCCTGACTGTGCAATTGTGTCCACCCACAACGGTCAAGCCCTTGCCCGAGTCCCCAGCCTGTTTCCTTAAGGGGAGTCATGTCTCCCCTTAACGTGACTTAGAAAATGTAGATTGGGAGCGGGGTGGGGGTCGGGTCTCCTGGTCAACCCCAGGCGTAGGTTGCCCAGAGAACATGTTCTCTCTCTCTGAGAATCTCATTTTACTCTCAGAGTGAAGGCAAAGCTGCCCCTCCCTGTCCTGTGAAGTCTCCCCGTCTCTCTCCTTGATGTCCCAGTTCACTAAATGCTGGACAAATACCCCCGTCTGCTCTATTCTCTCCAGAATTTACAGCAGCGTGAATTCTCCACACACATATTACTAAATTGTGGTCCTTTCTCCTCCTAATCTGTCTGATGTGAATTTGTTTGTGCATCCAAGCACAGAAGAACCCAGATGGGGTGGGAAATTTTCTCCTGCTACCCCAAAACAGGCACAATGCTTCATTCCAAGGACATGCTAAAGAACATTTAGAGAATGTGAATGATGGTGTTGATAGGAGGTGATTAACCAAGTTCTCAGTCATAAGTCATCCAACATTGGTTATTCTTTTTGTGCTGAAGTTTCTTGGTGTTCCTTGAAGCTCTTACTTGGTGTGAGAAAAGGGCTGAGGTATTTAACATTCTGGATGAATTGTTTCAATGCAGCAGACTTTTTGCAGGCGTACAACGTAGGTATTTCACCAGAACTCAGGAAGTCAGATAGGAGACCCAGAAGGTCACACAGGCTGTTACAATCCACTTTTTTAAAATTTGTTTTAAGCTTTAAGCTTGGGACATTTTGTAATGGGACTTTTTGTCAGAAATTATCAGGTTAATTCGCTTAAAAGGAAAGGGCATTTTTCTTTACTGCTTATTAAACACAATTAGGGGGCGTCTATCACCTCTCTGTGAAGGTTTTCATTTGATCATCATCTCAAATGTACTGCATTTACCTGATCTTTATCACGGATGGGGATCTGCTCTCGGTGTTCCTGCCTTTGTTTCAGTGTAAAGTAATGAATGATATTACAGTTAATGGGAGAAAAAAAAAACGGCTTCTCTGTACCAGGCGTGTTCAAGTCCATTTAACACTGTACATTTATAGAGATAAGCCCTCTGGAAGATGGAATAAATAAAGCTGTTTTCTGAACTGTACTCCTTTCTGTTAAATGGAAATAATACACTTTCTACTATAAATGTTGGTGATATCTACCTGAACTTAGAGATGCATATGCTTCTATGGAGCGACAGAAAAAAATATGAAAGTTGCATGCCAGAACTTTCTCGGCTATTTGTACAGGACAATCGTTCTGCACTGACTGCATAAACCAGGATGTGGGCAATGAAAAGAAATGTGATAAATTTTCTAAAAAAAATAAATAGAACCCATTGGCTATCAAAAACTCAATGAAAAGAAAAATAATATTTTTTTGGAATGACACCAGGGCGTCATGGAATAGAAACTAGAGCACTAGCTTAAAGAAGCAGCCAGGCATTTGTGCAGGTCAGTGAAGAACCATTACAGAATCTCCCTAGCCAGCCTCCCTCTCCCCAGGCACCATAAAAATGGAGCCTAATCATAGCTTTTTCTTTCCTTTTCAACCTCAGTTAGTCCAAGTCCAGGTAGTGTGTGTTCCACAGACCAAATCCAGGACCCAAGCCCAGGGGAGCAGAAGACTTACCCAGTTTCCATGGTGGGAGGTGGGGTACATGTCCCCCCACAACCTGGGAGACTGTCAACATAGCAAAAGATAAAAGGGCTGGGGTTGGAGTGGGGGGCAGTTAGACACTGAAGAGTGAACCCCTCAAAAAAGGCCAGTGTCTGCTGTGACATCCTTCTTATGACTACGGCAAACGTTATTTTCAGTCCCTGCAGCTACACTTCTTATGTTCTTCAGATCTGAGGAATTAAGTTTCGTTTTGGTTTTACTTTTGAAAAGTGGACATTTGTATGTGGACTTGGCCAGTAGATGTGGTTAAAATGGCTCTGTGCAAAGTGGCTGGGGTTCCCGCCATAATCCTCACTTCTCTCTGTACCTTTAATAGAAGATTCCATCCAAGCTCATTGTTTCAGTGACTCTCAGGGACAGATCATTTCCAAATGTGTATTTCTACCCAGGTTGCTTTTCGTATTTCTAATTTGTCTGCCCACCTGCTCTCTGGGTATCCCAGAGGCTCCTCAGATATATCCAAAGCTTACTGTTTTGGGCCTCCCTGGTGGTACAAGGGGTTGAGCACCACACTATGAAGCAATCTGCAGCCTCTGCAGGGAGCAACACACATGGCACAGCAGACCTCTCCTGACTCACCCCCTGCTCCCCTCAGCAGTGGATTTCAGTCAGTCTGCCTGTTCTGCTCCCCACTCTGTCTCTGGTGAATCCTCTCACCCTCCCGCACATCTGGCCTGTACCCCGGTTCTTGTATGCATGAATAAATAATCTTAAAAAAAAACAAAGAAACAAAGCTTACTGTTTTCTTTTAACCTGTTTCTCCTGCTTATTCGATGTCATCTGTGCTATTGTCATTCCCCACCCCTCAAGCAACAGTCCTGAAAAGTTCACTTGACTCCTTCCTGCCACATGCACAGTCATTTGCCAAAATTCTTTGATTTCACTCTAAGTATTTTTTTGTTGCTCCCCATCCTGTCTGCTGCTCCCCATTGACTTACCACAGCCTTTCCATGCATCTCCAGCCTTTGACATTCGCTCTCAACTTCCATAAATGCAGATCCACCCCCTTTAGATTCATCCTGCACCAGACACCCCGAGATAGGTGATGACGCGAAGAAGGCTGTGTCATTCCCTACTTACTAGACCCCAGGACCACCCATGGTGGCACAAACTTCCCTCCTTGCCTGTCCCTCCTTTAACTTCTTCAGTCCTGAGCTGGCGATGCTTCCCACACAGGCAAACAGAACGAGAAAGTGGCACAGACAAGATGCATTTGCTTTTCCTTGTCATTATCCCTCTGCCAGCAATGCCAGCAATGCCAGCAATGCCTGAGACAGAACCTGGAAGAAGGAGGCTATTGCCAAAGACCAGCGCATTCATTCCCATTCATGAAAACACACACATGCACACACACAAACACACACCACACGTGCACACACTGTAAACCTCCTAAGCCACATGGAAGTTTAAAACAGGACTGGATTAAGGTTCACATGCAAGTGACCAGATAATGATGAAATCCACCCAAGGCACAATTTGAGCATGTTAAGGAAAAGTGAGAGCATTTGAAAGCAGTGTTTAAAAACATTTAAAACCCAGTGTATGTGTAAATCCCAAAGAACGGCGATTCCTCCACAAATTGATTCTATTTCACTCAGGCATTATCTCTTTATTTCAGAGCATTTTTCCTGCTCTCCCAGTTTCTGGGGTGTTCTGTCTCAACCTTCTCTGCCCCAGTGCTTGGGTGCTCTTCCTTCTGCTTTTTTTTTTTTTTTTTTTTACAAGCAAGGGCTCTGCCTTACTCATTTTTGAGTTGTGCATTTCAGCACAGCGCCTGGCGCAGGAATGGTTCTCAATTATGGTCACTGCCCGGATGAGTGATCAACACTGCTTCGGCCGCTAAGTTCCCAGAAATGCTAAATCACGTTGACTGATTTCAATGACTTTCAAAGTTGTGGCTCCTTTTACATATCCCAAGCCCTATTGTTTATTAACATCTCCTGCCTTTTAGTGTAAAATATATATATTAAGGTTGAAAACATTAACTCTTTTCCAATGTCTACTTATTGTCAACATTTTGACATGAGTGATTTTCACATTCATTTTATCTTCATTTGTCTTGTAGGTTTCCGAAACTTACACATTGATGACCAGATAACCCTCATCCAGTACTCGTGGATGAGCCTGATGGTGTTTGGACTAGGCTGGAGATCCTATAAGCATGTCAGTGGGCAGATGCTCTATTTTGCACCTGATCTGATACTAAATGAGTAAGTAGTAGTTTGACTTTTGTTGTTCTTATGAGTTTCAAAAGAGTACACTCTTGATAATTATTTCAATAGATGATCATCTACTGTCCTAAATAATAGAATTTCCCTGAAGGATGTCTCAGAATCTCCCCAAGATACAGCCTGTGCTATAGTAGAAATTAAATCAAATCATTGCACTAGGGGATCTGCTGCTCATAGGTTCCCCTTTTGTTTCAATGTATCTTGTAGTCTCAAGTTCAAGGTTCTGAATTACAAAAATGTATCAAGCAATATTCTTCAAGACAAAATTAAATGTTTACTTGGTCAAGTTAAAATTAAAAGAAATAAAATAGAATTCTTTGGTAGGAAGATAATAAGGTAAATTAGAAATATTTTTACCTAAAAGTACTGAGTTGCCTTCAAAAAGTAAAATATCTCTTTTCCTAAAGGAAAAAGCAGACTGGTAATTTATTTTAAAAATTGAAAGATAAATATTTCAATTTGCTTGATTCCATTTCAATGACTACAACTCATTTTCTACATAGACTCTTAAGCTGTAGGAATTTTTTCCTGGAATTATTTATACTATCTTAATGGTGAAGGCTACTAGCACAGAGTTATGTAACATAATAACTCAAACTTGTAGAAGTCTTTATGATTTAATTTAATTTCCATGCATTTTATTGTATTTTACCCTGTGATCCCTTGAAATTTGTAAGGAATCAGCAGCCTTCATTGCACAGCTCAGGAAACAGACTCAGAATTGCATCTGAGTGACAAATGCAAAGAATCTGAGTGAGAGTCAGAATTAATCTTTGATCATCTGGGTCAAAATTTAGTTTTCTTTTCACTTTCCCTTTAGCTTCATTTGACAAATGCAGATGTCACAAAGTAGCACGTAGCTGAGGGACGGCCATAAATAAATGTCCCTAACCAGTTCATAACTGGGGATCCATCTTGTATTACTTAATGGTTGGGGTCATCCCTTTTCCATGTCACCATTCATTACCCCTAGAAGAGTTCACAGTGTGATTTTCCCACCTGTGCAGTTTTGCACACCGAATGTGGTCCCTCACTGAACTGCAAACACATTTTTAGATAACCTTTTTACAGGAAAAAAAAAATCAGTAAAAAAAGTGTTTCCTGTGCATTCTTCAGCTTCACTTTGCTCTCTTTCCTCAGCTTAGGCTTTTACAACATAATGGTGAGAACAACCTGAATCTTGGTCAAATGTATTTCCTATGATTATCTTGCTTTAAAATTCCATGACCTCAAAAATTCAGTATTGCAAGTGCATTTAGAAGAGATTTAAAATTCCAAATACTGAGTCTGCTGGTAAAAAAGTTATTCCCGATAAGAAGTGCTAAATCTTGCGTTCTCTAACAAAGTGCCTAAAGTGACTGACACGCTGTGTGTGCCTCTTTCTCTTGGCTGCTTTCTCTTTGGTGCGCGTGTGGGGCGCAAGACAGCGGATGAAGGAGTTGTCCTTCTACTCGCTGTGCCTGACCATGTGGCAGATCCCCCAGGAGTTCGTGAAGCTGCAGGTCAGCCAGGAGGAGTACCTGTGCATGAAGGTGCTGCTGCTTCTCAACACAAGTGAGTGGGCGCGTCACGTCGGGCGATTTCCTAACCATCCGCTCCTTGGAAAGCCCCAGCAATGTGGTCAATGTTTATAGCAGGCATGAGTCTTAGTGTAGCTACAATGGAGAAATGCCTGGAACACTGACATAAACTCAGAAACTTGCTTCTAGGTCTCAGGTAGTAATTGTCACAAATGGTAAAATAGCCCATCGATTCAGCTGATTTGTTTCTTTTTTTTTTAGGTAACAGATGATGAAATGAGTTTTTCAGATTCACCCAAGGAGCAATTATACACTAATTAATATTGTGGCAACACACACTATACTTCCCTCCACCCTCATCCCACAGAGGATTTACTGTGTGGAATCCAGAGATTGGTTCAGGGCTATTCCCTCTGTCAGGGCAGGCTCAAGGTTGTCACGAGTGCCTGCAGAGAGCTGCAGCATAACTCAGTAACGGATTGCCTGTCCCCTGTCACGCACAGTCACGGGCCAGCGGCC
This sequence comes from Talpa occidentalis, assembly GCF_014898055.3. Classification (NCBI taxonomy): domain Eukaryota; kingdom Metazoa; phylum Chordata; class Mammalia; order Eulipotyphla; family Talpidae; genus Talpa; species Talpa occidentalis. The sequence goes on along the minus strand of NW_023601212.1, from coordinate 3,453,347 downwards.
TGGCGAGAGAACACAGGCTCCCTCCAGCCGGGAGCTCCACCCTCTGGCTGCGCTTGCAGTCCTGGGTCGATCTGATCGAAGATAGGCTGGAGTGGCAAAGGTTTGGAGGCGCCACCTGGGATGCCCTGTGTGGTTTCCACCCACCTGCAGCTACTTTAGCCACAGGAGAGGCTGGGAAGTGCCCACGAGCTGCTGACCCAGAGGGAGAAGGAAATGGCACAGGTGGCGCATCACCAGGCTCACTGCACAGACAGGTGGCCTCCTTCCCTGTCTTTCTTGTAGACCAAGAGCTCATATGCCCCTGCACTCCAGGGATCCGAGTGGGAAAAACCCCAAAACTGCTTTTACCTCTTCCCCTTTTCTGTGCCTTTCTCTTGCATGGGGAGGCTCAGCTCTGGATGTCTGAACTGCTCCCTCTTTCACTCAGACAGCTTGGAAGGAGAGAGCTGTGGCCTCCGGGGGATGATGGGCCAAGGGTCTCCATCAAGAGCATCTTGGCAGGGAATTCTTTTTTAGGGGTGTGCATCTTAAATGGTGGAGGGTGAGGGGTGCCCCTCAAGAAGAAAGGCTCTATTCTGGGGAGCTAAACACACTAAAATGGGAGGGCCCTGCTAGGCGTTGGGGAGCTCAGTTACCGACAGTATAAAGAAAAGACTAGGAAGACAACTTCATAGGAAGACTAGGAAGTTGTGCCTGATTTCCGTATTTATGAATCTAAATTTTCAGAGCTAAATAGCTACCTTACCCGTTAACAGCATTCCCATTAAAATCAGTGGGGATATTTGTCTTCACTATTATTACTGAATGTTGTTCTGAGAGTCCTGAATAATCGATGAATAGTGATGAAGCAGAAATCAAAGTTACAGCTAGTGGAAACAGGGAAATGAAAGTATTACTTGAACATAATGTGGTTGTATAAAAGGCAATCAACCAAAAACTGTGAGAATTTAAAATAGAAATTAAATAAAGAAGCACACAGAGAAGCAGCCAGTGGCTAGATAGCAGAGAACCATCCAAGCACCAATGGTTTTGTCCTCTATCATCAGAAAAAAGAAAATCTGTTGAAGGAATGTTAAATTACAACAATAAAGATAAATTTGACATAAATAACCTAAATGACAAACACTTGCAATTTATGTGAAGAAAAAACTTTACAGAAAGACACAGATATTTGCTAAAAAGAAAAGAAAAAGGACAAGGCCTAACATACATGCAGGTATAAACTAAATCAAACCAAGTTTTGGAGATGGGATTTAGAAAGATGTTGGGCATGTTGCTGAGCAAGTATTCAGGTAAATGCGTCATCTGTTGACACAGCTCTAAAATAGGTAAGCTGAAATGTTCTTAATTCATCTAATTGTTTTAATTATATTCCTCCAGAAAACCAGAAGTTTGTATGTCCTACCGTGATCAATAGCTCTCTTTCCTAGTTCAGATGTTTGTATCTAGAGCTGCATAGCAAAAGAATTCTTTATACTGCTCAGAGATTCAAATTATAAACTGCTCATGTCATTTTTTTAAAACCACCATTCCCATTTATAATTGTCTTTTTACAGTTCCTTTGGAAGGACTGAGAAGTCAAAGCCAGTTTGAAGAGATGAGATCAAGTTACATTAGAGAACTTATCAAAGCAATTGGTTTGAGACAAAAGGGGGTGGTCTCCAGTTCACAGCGGTTCTACCAACTCACAAAACTTCTTGATAGCTTGCATGATGTAAGTATTTTGTTTTCCAGAATATCATTGATTAATTTCTGAATGTTCACAACTTTTTAAAATGTCAAACCTAACCTTTTCTCTTTTTCTTGTGGATAACCCAAATATTCTTTTACTAGCATTTGTGTCTTTTGAGAATAGTTTAATGGCAGATAGGAATTGAGATACATTTTCCTGAATTATTTCTAAAATATTGTTGCCTTAAAATATACAGTATTTTATATATACAACAAAATCAAATGTATGGATATGAAAAAAAAAGACTCTCATACCACTTTGGATAGAATAATAAATTAATAACAGTGCTAATCATAAGCTGGCAATATATAGAAAAGGTTAAAATTTACTTTTTAAATTTCCATTTTTCAGAATTTACCTTAAAGAAATAACTAGGCAAGTATTTAAGATATATATGCAGGAATGTTTACCACTGTGTTGGTTATACAAAAGAAAAGGAAGGAAAAATGCGCAACACCAGAACTGGATTTATAAACAAGATATATGTAGTTATTGAAGACACTGAACACAAACTTATAGTTCTACTATATTCAAAAATCACGCTAAAATGAGTTGAGGCTTTAAAAGCTGTCCACTTGCCAGGCCAACTTTTGAGATCTTTTTCCTGTATGTGAAAAGCTAGCCAAGGAGTATTAGTCATTTTGGTAAATAAAGCCTCTAAAATGAAAGGTAGAAAGCAAAACAAACAGTAAAAATGTGACTTGGGGGGAAAAGCACCAGTGCAGAGAATGTTTCAAAAGAAAGTTTCCAAAAAATTAAGATATTTAGAGAAATAAGTATGATATTGTCCCCATGAAAGAATAGAAAACAGTTAAAATGAAACATTTGCATAAAGATATAAAAATATAGACAAGAGATACTAAATTTCAGGAAGTAATCCAGAGGACTCCATTTTGTAATTAAAAGGAATTTTTAGAAGAATAGATAAAATCAAAACAAAATTATGTAAAAACAAAAAAGAGGGGCCTTCCTGGTAGCTCAAGGGGTTATGCATCAACACTATGAGGCAATCTGCAGCTACTGCTGCACAAGTTCGATCCTCAGCCAGGGAGGTGACCCACAGGGCGCTGCAGACCTCTCCTGTCTCCCTGCTGCTCCCCTCAGCAGTGTATTTCAGTGGATCTGCCTGTTCTGCTCCCCACTCTCTCTGTGAATCCTCTCGCCACCTGCACCTCTGGCTTGTACCCCAACTCCTGTATGCATAAATAAATAAACCTTAAAAAAAAAGAAAATTTGCTTACATGGAAGAATATGAGTTTTAGGGACCCAGCATGTGAGCATAGCACTGCTGAATCAAGCCGTGTTAATGTGAAATTCTAGCACACCAATCTTGAAGAGAACTGCTGTAAACTACAACACCATCAGAACAACACCATCAGAGTGCAGGATGCCGTTGAGATTCTCAACCGCAGACCACAAAGCAATGCCTTCAGAATTGTGAAGGAAAGGAGAACCTCCAAGAATTTTATATCCAGCCAGACTATCAAGCGAGTCTGATGACATCACAAAAGTGTTCATATCTGCAAGGTCTCATAGAGCTTACCTCAAATTTAAAATATTGTATGTCCATTACATTGACAAAAATTAAAATTACACTAAAATGAGTTATGTCATGTTGTTTGCATTGACATGGGACAAGTCCAATATATTGTTATATGAAAATGCCAGGCTCACAAATAGACTTTGTAACTCAAGAAGACATTGAACACAAGCTTTTATTACTACTATGTTCAAAAGTTTTTGGAAAGGTATATATGTTTACCTGGTGTGTATACCGGGGTATGTCTCTATACATATGTGACAAGGAAGACGGACTTGAAGGACATCCCCCATAATGTCCATACTGAATATCCTGTGGGATTATGAATTACTTTCATTTCTTTAGCTCATCCCAGAGTATCAGAGTGCTGTATCATGAGAATATAGTTTACTCTAGAGATTGAAGGGAGTTATTTCCATCTTGATAGGAAAGCATTTGGTGACCTTAATATTGTTAGAAAAAATTAACTGCCTTAAGATAAACAGCTGGGACTACATCAAATTAAAGAGCTTCTGCACAGCAAAAGAGACAGTAACCAAAACAAAGAGAAACCCCACCGACTGGGAGAAAATTTTTGCACACAACACTAACGATAAAGGACTGATCACAAAAATCTACAAAGAGCTGATGAGACTCAACAAAAACAAAGAAAATAATCCAGTCAAAAAATGGGCAGAAGAGCTAAAAAGAAACTTCTCTGAAGAAGAAATGCAAATGGGCAACAGGAATATGAAAAAATGTTTAACATCACTTGTAATCAGGGAAATGCAAATCAAAACTACCATGAGATACCATCTCACACCAGTGAGAATGGCACATATTAAAAAACTAGCAACAACCAATGTTGGCGAGGGTGTGGAGAAAAAGGAACTCTCCTGCACTGCTGGTGGGAGTGCAAACTGGTTCAACCACTATGGAGAGCTGTGTGGAGATTTCTGGACCTACTAAACATAGAGCTTCCATAGGATCCAGCAATTCCACTCCTAGGTATTTACCCAAAGGACACAGAAACAGTAATTCCAAAGGGCACCTGCACCCCTATGTTTATAGCAGCACTATTTACAATAGCTAAGCTTTGGAAACAACCCAAATGCCTAAAAATAGATGACTGGACCAAGAAGATGTGGTACATATACACCATGGAATATTACTCAGCAATCAAAAAGATAAACTCATGCCATTTGCAGCAACATGGATGGAGCTGGAAGGAATCATGCTCAGCGAAATAAGCCAGAAAGAAAAGAAAAATACCGGATGGTCTCACTCATAGCAGGAATCTAGAAAACCTAAATAAGAGACCAGGAAAAAGACTAATCAATACAAAGTAAAAATCAAAATCAACAAGCAACTATAAACCAGAGACACACTACGGGGACGGGGGCAAGGAAAGGAAGGACTAGTGTCAGAATAGGGGGGGGTGCAATTGTTTGGGGAATATAACCAAAATGAAAATGCATACATTGTGCAAAGATGAAAAAAGATGTAAGAATTATATAAAATAAAATATTTAAATAAAAAAAGAAAAAAATTAACTGCCTTGTTTCCATAGTATACAAGTTCATTCTCTTCTCATGTGTTGCTTATCCATTTGTTCAACAGCTTGTCAAGCAGCTTCATCTGTACTGCCTGAACACATTCATCCAGTCCCGGTCACTGAGTGTTGAATTTCCAGAAATGATGTCCGAAGTTATTGCTGCACAGTTACCCAAGATCTTGGCAGGGATGGTGAAACCTCTTCTCTTTCATAAAAAGTGAATGCTATTTTTATCTTAGAACAAAATAAGTTTTGTGGTGTGTTTTTGTTTAGGTCAGGATAATGAGGTCTTGCATTTTTACAATGTTCTTCTTGAAGCCTTACATTGATAACATATCATACTGTGTAAATTTCAGAGAAAATTGTGAGGTTTTGGTTTTCTTTTTTAAAGCATAATCAGCATTTTAAAATGTTTTTGTGTACCATATTTTCTTTAAGAGTTTGCAAGATTGAAAAGGTACTAGAATTGATTGTCAAAGCAAATTTAATCTTATCCATATTATTTCATACCATTTAAGTGAAGATTTTTAACTTTTGCCTCTAACAAATCTTTCTCTGAAGGAAAGACTCTTACGCGTAATATAAAAAACAAAAAAACAAACCTTGGCGTATCTGTCCCTTCTAGGTAGCCCCCTCTGTCTCCTTGACTATATTTATGCAAAAAATATTAAGACTTTAAAATCCCTGAAATAAATTGATTTTTTCTGATTAGGAAAAACCCTTTATGTTAAGATTGTTTCCCAGATTGGAAACACAAACATTTAAAGAGGTTATTAAGTATAGAGCCCTGTCATCACAACAGCAGTATGAAGAGGACTGGAGATTTTTGCTGCCCTTTTGAGGAGTTGTCCTCTGGTAAGGTTTTCTGCATCAGGATTGAAAGTGAGGCGAGGCTGTGCCCTAACTCCACTCCCCCCACCGGGGCAGGTGGAGGTCACCTCCCCTCACAGATGCTCAGTTGCACAGGGCACTTTGGTGCAATAATGTCTTTCCTGCAAAATGTTCCTTCTGCTCAGAGCTTCTTATTAACATCTCACATTAAAGAAGAAAGGAAGGAAGGAAGTCAGGAAGGGAAGTCAGGAAAGAGGCAGGGAAGAGAAAAAAAGAGAAATATTCTCTTTCTCCACTCAGTGGAATTTAATAGGTGAATCTCAGGTTGAAAGTTTTTGAGTGCCTTTGATCTAATTCTAAGAGATAATTTAAGAACTACTAGATAGCAGCTCAAGAGAAACAACCAATTACAATAGTCAACACAATTCACATGATTTATAAACTGAAAATAACCCATCAGAAGAAATTTTCACTCAGGTGAGTCACTGGAGATCTGTATGTTTTTGTAGATACATATGAACATAAGAGAGAGAACCAAGTTTGTACCACTGATAAAATTCAATTGAAATTGCTCGTTGTTTTCTAAATAAAATTTATGCCAGTTTTAGGCATACATAGCACACACAGAAACACACACACATATATTTTATATTACACATATGTAATTTTTAACAGCTCAGAGAAACTAGTAGACCAAATTCCCTGTCTAAAATTCCTTAACATTGAACATTGTCTTACAAATAAACATACCATATTATGCAAATTAATAGTTGTTAATGAGAAGATCAAAGTAACTTTGAAATCATACAGAAAACATTTACTGAAGTCTTTGATTTCTTACTGCATTTTCATTATCCACACCCTTCAGCTGTTAAATGCTTGCAATTTATGAAAGGATAAAAACAGAATAATCTTACTGATTATTAACATGTTTCCCCTAAACAGGATAAACTTGGTTTTATCTCATTTAAAAAAAATTGGCTTCATAATATGACTGTAACTTCCTTACTAATGACTTCTTTTTTTTTAATATACTATAACCAAGTAGAATTTATTACAAGTATGCAATGATGGTTGGCATTCGAACATTTGAAAATCAGTTAATGTTATCCATTGTATCAATATGCTAAAGAATAAAAAAAATCACAGGAGCATGATCAAAAATGCTGAAAAAACATGACAAAATCCAACTTCTTTATTCTGCAAGAACAATTAGAATACATATAAATAGTAAATTCTCATAAGGCATTTGAAATAGGGTTTAAGCCAATACTAACCAGGGCTCCTGACTTGTATTCCTTAGGTCTACGTGGCAAAATAACAATATACAAATTTGATAACACTGGGTGTAGCATTCAATAGGACTTTAATCCAAGTACTCCATGTATCTTAGCATTAATATATAAAAATGGCCTCTTATTTAGTATGTCCCTGTCCATATATTTTTCTGTGAATATATATTTTTACAATAGACTCTTGGTATTCAGTTCTTCAGAGGGAAAGAAGAATGGGCTCTTCAGGCCAATGGGATCTTAAAAAGATCTAATTTTACCATATCCTGACTTTAAAATATTATCTCATTCCAGTAAACAGTTGCAGTGATTCTTAGATATAGCTGTGTGTACATTGGAATCTCCATGTGAGCTTTTTTAAAAAGGAGAGAGAGAGTGCTCTATCCTCTGAGATGTGGCTTTCCCTGGCCCATTATTACCGATGTGGGCACAAGTAGGTACTTGGAAATGGTGTTCAGGCATGAATTTCTGTAAGTTTACTCTAATCTCCATTGTCAAACGTTCATGCATTCCAGTCATGCAAATCTTGTTCCCACCAATGCCAGGCTTCTCTGTACCGTCAAGCCTCAGCCACACATCCATTCTCTAATGTCTTTTCTGCCTCCTTTAGACAGTGATTTGCTTCCTCCTAAGTTCCCCAGCGATTGTGTGCACGTGTGAGTTAGAGTAGTGCACTGTGTTACAGTCTGATTCTCCCACGAGTCTGGGAGCCACTTGGAGATGCGAAAAGAGCATTTCTTGACTCAGAGTTGACTGGGATGGGCTCTCGCTGTTCCTGTCACCCCGTGGAGCTCAGTCATTGGCTCCATCACCACATGTCTGTAAGTCTGAACCTTCTCTCTCCCAGCTCCATCTCTTTAAATTTTCCTCCTTTTTTTCCTACTTTGCGAGATCTCTCCTTGTACTGACGATAATAGAGGAGAGAATAAGTACATTTTATATTGAGTAAAAACAATTCTTTATGTCTGTCCCTTGCTCTGAATTTAAAAAAATGAGTAAGTGGAATGTTATCTCCCTAAGAAAAAGTCTACAAATGTAATTGTGTCTTATATTTCAGTAGCAGTAAATTGTTTTGTATGTTAAACTTCAAATTTTCCTCATTTCATTTCTGATTTCATTCAACAAATATTTATTGAGGGCCTGTTAGGAGAACAAGAAAATGTGCTAACGAGATTAGCATCATGAGAAGTGGAAGCTGAAGGAAATATAGACTCTAGAAAGTCGCGATTGAGTGGTAGGTATAGGTCACAGTGAATACAAAATAGCCAGCACTCAAATATTTGTTGAACACACAAATGAAGATGCAATTTAGATTTGATAGATGCAAAGCGTTATTTCATGTAACACTTCTGAGATAAACGCAGCACAAAGATACTAACTGTAAAATGAATCTCAACTAACTCCATTTATTCATGTAACTCCTTTGCGTTTAATCTGTATGTACACTTGTTTATTGAAAAAAGCTTTATCTTTTTCCCCTACAAATGTGACTTCAATAAATGCATTTTGAATTTCTTCTCATTTACAATTATTAAATCGATCGCTGTACAAATGGTTTCTCTCAGAATGGGTTATGTGACACAAGTCGGTGAATGTAGGTGTGCTCAAGAAAATAAAACCATGTCATTAGCCTTTCACAGTCAAGGACTGAACCCAGAGGATGGTAATGACATCATCTTTTTATTATCCGATTCTTGTTACTTTGAATGAAGACCATATTTTGATGACACAAATCCTTTCCCACCAGTACAGATTCAATTTCTAACATTTCTAAATTTCTTTATTTTGCCCAACTACCAGGCAACAGAATATGGTGGCCGACAGATTGTATTTGTTGTAGCGGTGGTTTTGCAACCTCATAAGAATATTTGATATTCTTCATGTTTATCTTGATTCACAATGTAGATCTGTAAATACAACAATTTAATAGTTCAGGGTTAGTTTAAAAAAAAAAGAACAAAAGCTTTTGGAAAAGATCTTGACATCATCAAATGGAAAATATCTAATCTCTCTTTTTCTCCACAAATCCCTGCCTATTAATTTTATTTTTGGTGTCGAGTTCATTATGATTTCAGGATCCATTGTTCCCTTTTGTGGAATTCGTACCATTATAAAAATTATCTGAGCATGCAGCGTACAGCAGAGTTTCCTATGCTATATATATGTCTCCATTTCTATTAGTCATCCTCACCATTATCTTTATTTTGTAAAGATAGTGTTCTTTCTTTTTTTTTTAAAAGATTTATTTATTTATTTATTTTTTATGGAGTCATATTTATTTATTTATTTGTTTGTTTGTTTGTTTTGTTTATACATGCACTGGGTACAGGCAGAAGCGCGGGAGGGTGAGAGGATTCACCAGAGCCAGAGCGGGGAGCAGAGCAGGCAGAAGGACCGAAGTACACTGCTGAGGGGAGCAGCGGGCGGCAGGAGAGGTCTGCGCGCCATGTGGGACCCTCCTCTGGTGGCGGGGTAGCAGCTGGGGATCGAACCGGTGCTGCAGAGGCAGCGGGCAGCTTTGCAACCCAGCGCTCAACCGCTGCGCCACTGGGGAGGCCCAAGATAGTGTTCTTTCTGGTAGCTCGAAAGTAAGCTTCGATCATGAGAAGACAGGTTATAGAACAGGAAATTCTTGAAGGTTCTATAGCTCCCAGAAAGGTTGGACAAGTCATTTCCATCTGAAGCAATTACACCATCAATATCAGTTGCTGTATCACAAAATTTCTTGTGTTTTCATTAAAAACATTGCACTGTTTAATTAGGCAGTGATATTATTTTTCATATTCAACATTAAAAGCATCTATTGCTACACAGATAATATGCAAATATGCTAGGCAATATATTTTCTGCAAAGACAACGAATTTCAAGTAACCAAGAATGTCAGCCTGTGACTGCTGAGTTGTGACAGCTACGGTGAGAGTTGATAGTGGCTGCTATGCAGAGGGCTGGCCTAGGCTTGTCAATGACCTCTGCCACTTACCAGTTGGATGACCTTGAACAAGTTATTTAATATCTTGGATTAAACCAGCATTTGCCAAATTGCTTTGTGATTAATAGACATGGAATTTTTATGAAAAATTATGTAAGAAATATACAAAATAAAAAAATAATAAAAATAGAAATGGAATTTTTCAAAAAACATACAAGTGTTCAGAAATAGTAACTGTTGTTATTATGTTTTCATGAAGCCATCATTCTGGCTATGGTTTTCTGAGATTAATACAGAATACTCTATAGTTAACCCATGGAATCTACAAAATGTATTTACTTTAATGCTTTCTCTGTGTATATTTGAATATATGATGGATTTGATTGGAAATTGGAACTGCAAGAATTCCATTCATTTGTTTCCCCTGGAAAGACAGTCTTTTGAGTCTTGGGCTTGTTTCATCAAAAGTCTAAAGAGCTTATCATCTTTTAATTATAAATATATTATGCTATTTTCTTTTTTTTTTTTATTTGTTTGTTTGTTTTTTTTTTTTTTTTTTGTTTATACATGCACTGGGTACAGTCAGAAGCGCGGGGAGGTGAGAGAATTCACCAGAGCCAGAGTGGGGAGCAGAGCAGGCAGAAGGACTGAAGTACACTGCTGAGGGGAGCAGCGGGTGGCAGGAGAGATCTGCGCACCATGTGGGATCCTCCTCCGGTGGCCGGGGAGCAGCCGGGGATCGAACCGGCGCCGCCGAGGCCGCGGGCAGCTTCGCAACCCAGCGCTCAACCGCTGCGCCACCGGGGAGGCCCATTATGCTATTTTCTTAATGGGACCGAATGGGACTTACTATTTCCCTTAAGTATAGAGAACTTAATGAGAACATAGCCCTTCCAAAAATATATATATTTACATATATATTTGGAATATATTATATATACATATATAGGTGTATACATAATATACATAGGCATATATATTATATATATATTACATGCTGAGAACATTTTTATTCAGGTAAAACTTCCACAAAAGGGAACAGTGGGGCCAATGGAATCATGATGAACTCAACCCCCAAAATAACATTCTCATGCTGCAGAAGATCCCGAGACAAAATGCCCACTAGAACTCCGTGTCTGCCTTGACCTGTCCACCCCACGTGGCTTGGGTGAGGTAGCTATTAAAAATTTCATTTCCACTGTGAATACCCGAGCCATTTCCTGCAACACTAACCCTTTACACATCTTTGGGCTCTCGAGAGCATTTTGTATAGAAGCACACAAAAGTCGAAATTTTTTTTTCTTACGTTTTAAAAATATTTCTCATTTGTTTCAAGAAGTCAACTACTAAGAAAAAGTGAAATGGACAAGCTGCCACCCCAAAGGACTTAACTTTCCCTTTCAATGCATGTGTTTTAAATAGACATAAGACATGGGGAATTTTCACATCTCTTGACTGTTACAGGCAATACATAGGCAGATAATCTAGCAGAAGCTTGCCAAGTCCTAATTGTTTATCGTCACAATACCAAGTCATGGAATGCTTTTAATGCAAAGAATACTGCTTGGATTTCACTGTGTTCCTTGCTTGCGATTTGCTGAAAATGATGGTTTTCCTCTACCTGACATCTCTATGTATTGAAGGTGCTGTTACTCCCTGCTTCTTACCAAATCCAAAAATTGACCACAGCACAGCAAAACGACTCCCTGGCCCATATTACAAAATGCCATCTAACCTGGGTTGCTTGACACGGGTGATGAGCCCACAGGGGGACCGGGACATGGACTGTTGCACTCAGGTTGAACCACCTCATTACTGATGCTCAGGGGGAAGTGGACCTTCAGGCCAGTCTCGGGAATTAAGCCCCAAACAACATGGGCTTAACATTTTGAAAATAAGAAACCAAGAGCAGTTTTCCTTTTACAATGTATCCTCCCAGTCACTGGAGAAGACAGAAACATCTTAAGGACAGTTCTGACCAGTTAGTAGCAGCAGCTCCTACCAGCAGCAGTGAGCACAGACATCCTCGGAATACCCCAAAGCAAAGCAGAGAACACAGAGGGTGGGTGTGTGTGTGTGTGTGTGTGTGGAGGGCCCCCCCCCCCCGCAGCTGTCCACATTCCACAGCAGAGCTGGGGGCACAGCCAGAAGCGGGGCCAGGCGTGTCTGAAGCCTCCAGCAGCTGTGCAGTGGGGACACTCCTAGAGCATCCCTGGACTCATCCCAGAATGTCAACCTCCTTCTCAGTTACTGGCTCTTGTTGCTTTATGTCACGCTGACCTTATTGTTAAACATGCTTTTGTTTGCTTTCTTTACGCCCATGCAGATGGGAAAGCATTACTTTTGAGTTACTTGGAAGGCTTAACTGACAAAGCACTTTCAGAGAAATGAGAATTATGCAGCTAAGAAAGCCCACCGACCACTGCTTTGAGAAGATATTGGTGGTGTGACATGAGCGTCAGATGTAGCTAGGACACCTCCCTGACTGGACCTGCATTCGCCCAGTTTAATGGATGAATTGAAATGAAAACAAGAAAATCTGTGCATGAACAAAATATTTTAAGACATTAATAGAAAAGAAAAAGTATATGTGAGTAAGATATTTTAATGGTATTGTAACTAGTTCTCAAGACACTTGAGCTTATTTTTATGAACTTTGGAAATTGTTCTTAAGACAGCAAATCCTATGTAGCAAACCTGAGTTATTTCACATAAAACCCACTTGTTTTGCAACCATCCCAGCCAGGTGGGGTAGGTGCACTGTTGTCAGTTCTAACAGCTTAAACGAGAACTTTGGAGCTCTTGGCGTGATTGTCACAGGTTTTAATGGTAAGCATGGAACAAGCCAGCAGGGAGACAGCACCTTTCAGCTCCCTGCCCCAGGGTGGCACCGCCTTATAGCCCCTCCCTCCTAGGCACAGGTGTGTACCTTGTACATGCACGCACGTGTGCCCCAGGTGTCCACCACCAGGCATGCTTGCCCCAAACCCATGTGCCTTCTGCATTAACTCCATCAAGGTCACAGATGATAGCCACAGAAGCTAGTGCGTAACACATCTGATTACCTACCTCATTTACCCTACACCCCTCAAGGAAACGTGTACTTTCCTTTAGTCAATTATATGTGAAGATTAACATCTCTGCTTCTATGATGTTTTCTTGCCCGTGAGGGTTTGTTGGGAATTATTTCTAGAAAGATTTGGTTAAAATTTTGCCACTAAAAATAGTTTATACTGGGAAAAAGTTGAAGCCATGATCGAAAATGGGTTGAGGAATTGATTGAACGTGCAGCCAGAAGAAGCCACAGGCAACAAAAGAAGCAGAGCGCCCCCATCAGGAGGTAGCAGGCAGTACACAGATCTCAAGGTGAGAGAGTATGTCTGGGGGCTGATGGTGAGGGCAGAAGACAGGGTCCTTAAGAGATGTTAAATGAATAAGGAAATTAAGAAATATGATTGAATGAGAAAAGAACATTTAGAACTTACAAAAACTTAAAGGTACTATTACATTAAAATGCCACAATAAATACTGTCATTGCAGACATATGCAAGGCCATTTCAGTATTTAATAGCTGATACTTTCTAAAACTTCGATTGCTACTATGACTTATTTTTATGTTTCCAATTATAAATAAAAATTTATAGTTCTTCGGGTGTTGAAATTTTTATTTATAGAACTCAGACTAATGTAAATCAGAAAGCAAGTCCAGACTGTCAGCAGTTTGGTTCAGCATGTAAGGCTGTGTGGTCTTGATTCTGTTGCAAGTAGGAGAGAAACATAACTCAAATTGATAAGAAAGCTTGTTCTCACTAAAATGTGGAGAGTAGAGTTAGAGATGACTAATCATGGAACCAGACCATTTTTGAAAAAGTGGCATTGTTTCGTGAAAATTATTATCATACATATGAGAAGCTGGTGCTAATCATGTCATCCGCCTAATTTTCCAGAGGCTTTGTAAAAACATAACTTAGAAACACTGACAGGACTTAGGAAAGTGGGTAAAGTGTGCTATGTAACTCGTCAAATGTAAGGTCTGATGTCTTTATTCTGCAAATGTTTCATGAGGAAAGACTTTGAAAATCAATGGACCTTAGTTTACCAAGTATGGAATCCTATCTATTCAAATGACCTCCAACCCTCTATCAGTATGTCCACCTTTGCATGTCTATGGAATGTCCAGATCTTGTTCTGTGGATAAAGGTAAGGTTGGAACAGCTCATGATTCAGCAAATGGGAAAGAAAAGAGAAAATATTGTGTGTTAAGCTAATAAAAACACATCCTTTGTGTACCTGCTTCTACAGGTGCCAGTAGCCATTATATTTACAAAATGATTTTCACACCTGAAAAATGCTTAACTCTGTGAGGGGTCTTGACTTCTTCCAGATCCCCTTCCCAGAGTGTGGGGACATGAGGAATGAGGTGCAGGTAGTGCAGGTGACTGGGAAGCAAACTGGGCCGTTAGGAATCCAGCCATCACCTGGGCACCTCACAAGTCCACCATAAACATACGTGCAATCTAATGTTCAAGATTCCATCTCTCTTTTTGAACTAAAGGTGGATTTTGGAGGAAATATTTTGTGATTCATTTGAGAAAATTGAATCAGTCAGCTCCCCTGGCCAGGTGTCTTGCATTCAATTAGCTGGCGATTTGAAATGAATCACCTTCAAAGTGTTTTTATTGAAAACAATTTACCATCACAGTTCATTGTGGCACCCCCCCCCTCATTTTTCCACCCACTCCCCTGGCCCCATTGCTTCAAATCTACACTCAAATTTCTAGGGTTTGTGGTTGGTTTGGTTTTTATGGTGGAGGACTGTGGCTGCCTTGGAGGTGGGTGTGATGTGGTAACCCTAACCCTATACCTCCTAATCATACGCATGTTGTAAATCAATGTTGCCTCAATAAGAAAAAAATTTAAAACAACTTACGAATAATCTTACTGTTCTTATCAGTATTCTGTGATAATAGTGAAACTCATTGCTAGTTATCTCTTTATTAATGGATTAGAGCACTCAAAATCTCAATACAGTTATATACAAGGCACAATGGAATCATCAATGTGTTACTAGTCACTTTAAATTCACAACGAAAATTTCAGTTTTTACAATAGTATGCAGCATAGAAGGGACATTCATCTGGACGATTTAGCACTAGGTAGACAGTGTGCTTGGCTATATGCATTTTAATGAAGCAAGGAATGATTCTCAAGCAGTTAAATTGGATAACTTTTCTCTCTCTTGCTTCATTTTTCTGGCTAGACTTGCCATAGTATGTTAGATAAAAGTGATACATGCGGACATCCTTATCTTACTCCTGGTCTTGGAGAAGACGTGCTCATTATGTCACCAAACAACGGATTTGTCATGTATGGCCTTTATTATGTTGTTTTTTACACGTGTTAGTTTTTACCATAAATGCATGTTGAATCTTGTCAAACACCTTCTGCATTGAGACGGCCATAAAATTGCAATCTTCTATTTCTTAATGTGGTAATATATCATGGCGACCCATGTGTGGGTGTCTTGCAATCCCTGCACCCGTGGGAAAAACGGCACTTGTTCAAGGTGTGTCATCCTTTTACTGTCCTGTTGACCTCAGGGGCTAACAGTCTGTCTATGCCCACGAAGACAGTGACTCCCAACTTTCTTTTTGGCCATGTCCCCGTCAGTTTGGAATCAGGGCAATGCTGGCCTCAGAAGAAGAAGCGTTCCTACCTCTTCACCTTTGGGGGCCAGTCTGAGAAGGCCAGGTGTTACACCTCCCGGCCCCGGCCACGCACCCCGGGTCTGGCCTGCTGAGGGGCCACTGCTTCCTACTTCAGTCTCCTTCTCGGCCTATTCAGACCTTCCACTTCCTTACGATTCAGCCTGGAAAGGTTATGCCTCTATAAGTTTATCCATCTCATCTGCTCTCCGATGGGGGGGGGGGCACGTGGAGTCACAGCAGCCCCCCCAGGAGCGCAGGCCGCGATGCGGTGGGGACCCCGCCACCCTGTCTGGAAGGGCCCCGGGACGCTCCGCTGCAGGAGCCCCGCAGCCCCTGCGGCCCTGCTCCCGGGGTTCTCCGGTGGTGCCTCCCGCACAGGTCTGGCCATGGCTCTGCGAGCGCTCCGGGCGGCACACCTGTGCAAGGCCTGGCCCACGCGAAGGCAGCACATCCGCGCAGGACTCAGGTGTGCAGCGCGGCACGCAGGACACGCAGGGAGGCCACAGGTGCGCGGTTTCCAGCTGCGCAGGCGCAGTGAGGCCAAGCGCGGGATTCCAGCTGCGCAGGCGCAATGAGGCCACATGTGCTCGGGAGTCCAGCTGCGCAGGCGCAGGGAGGCCACGCGGGCGCGGGATTCCAGCTGCGCAGGCGCAGGGAGGCCACACGTGCTCGGAATTCCAGCTGCGCAGGCGCAGGGAGGCCACTCTGGGCCTCGAGGACAGCGCGGAAGCTAAGATGGCCCCCGCCAGTCCCTCCGAGAGCCCCCGCGGGTCCCGGCCCTCCACTGCCGCCCTCAGGTCAGCAAGTGCGTCCTCCGCGGCCACGCTGTGGGGTCTCCGAGCCTGCTTTCCCGCGGGCCCGCGAATGTGGCCTCAAGTGACCCGCGGCCGCCGCGCCCCGGGCGCAGGGCTCGTCCGCGTGGGAGGCCGCGTCCTCAGGGGCGCCGGGTTTGAGGCCCGCAGCCCCGGGGCGGTGCGGGCTGGGCTGCGGGGCGCCTGCCTCGGCGCTGCTCGTCCCGGACCTGTCTGCTCTTCGTCCCCGAGCTTTGGGGTCGGCCGCCCTGGGGTGTCTTGGGGTGCTCTGCGCGTGAGGGGCCCCGCGTGTCCTGGCGGGTTGCCCCCCCCCCCGCCTGCGGGGATGCCCGTGTGGGGCTGCGCCTGGACTCCCCGCGGTCCCCGCCGGCCCTGAGCCACCCTGAGGGGTCGCTTGTCGCCAAGCGCTGCGCGCCCGCGGGTTTTCAGCTTCGGTGCTGGCGGGAGGAGCCTCGAGCAGGTGGGCTAGTCAAGATGATGCGTGTCGTGGCACCTGCTTTCTTTTATTTATTATTATCTTTTAAATCTTATATATTTTGACATCATTTTTCATTTTTGCACAATGCATGCATTTTTATCTTGGTTACAGTTCCCGCACTATCCCCACCCCCCTTGTTTTGACCCTACTCCCTCCTCTCTCCCCCCACCCCGTAGTGCGTCTCTGGTTTATAGTTGCTTGTTGATTTTGCTTTTTTACTTCATTATAATCAGTCTTTTTCCTGGTCCCTTATTTAGGTTTTCTAAGTTCCTGCTATGAGTGAGACCATCCGGTATTTTTCTTTTTCTTTCTGGCTTATTTCGCTGAGCATGATCCCTTCCAGCGCCATCCATGTTGCTGCAAATGGCTTGAGCTTATCTTTTTTGATGGCTGAGTAATATTCTACCTAGTTTTTACAAGCAAAATTTCATTAAAGTGGTAAGAGGTTATAGTTACCTGATGAGGCGAGCTCACATTTCATCTTCTGAGTGATCTAGGTCAAAGATACAGAGTGTTTTGTGAAGAGCAGAGGGTTGTGATCACTGATTCGTCAGCAGTTTGGAAATCATTCAATATAAACAACCGATGCTGTGAAAAAGTGAACTAGTTTCTTTCCTGAATTGTCGCCTGGCCAGGAACCCGTCCTGCAGGGCAGCAGGGGCGCTGTCCGCGTGGGAGCTCGTGTTCTCAAGTCAGACCCTCTCAGTTTGTCTGCAGGCAGCACCGAGCTGTGCCTCAGTTCCCTTAGCTGTAAGCGGGCATGCCCGCGGTACCGCCTTCAGGGGCTGATGGGGGATTAAGGAGTTCCTGTGGGTACAAGTTTGTACACGTGCTTGGCATAGTACATGCTGCCTGGGTGTTTCATCCAACTTGTGTCTATCTTTTTCTAAAGAAGCTTCTTCTTGAAACTTTTTAATTGAAGTAGCTCTGCTGTGTAACATGTGATAGTGCTTCCTCACAGCTGAATTGTGTGAAATCAGACTTTGCAAGCCCAAAGAGATAAGCCATTCACTTACAACAAGAGAAAGAAGTATTAGTTTCTTTCTTTTTTCTTTCTAAGATTTATTTATTTATGTGTACAAGAACTCAGATACAGGCCAGAGGTGCAGGGGGTGAGAGGACTCAACCAGAGACAGAGTGGGGAGCGGAACAGGCTGACCGACTGAAGTTCACTGCTAAGGGGAGCAGTGGGGATTAATCTGAGGAGAGGTCTGCTGCACCATGTGAGCAGCTCCCTGGCCAGGGATTGAACTCCTGCTGCAGAGGCTGTAGACAGCTTCACAGTGAGGTGTTCAACCCCTTAGTATTAGTTTCTTTCTTAAGCTGCTTTTTCTGATGACTTTCTTATAGTCAATAAACCTAGAAGAGGGGTTTCCTTTTTTTTTTTTTATTGAAGTAACATGGCATTATGACATGTTTCATGTATGTGTGCATCATTGATATTAACCATTAAAATTAACCATATTAACCATTAAAATTAACCCAGTTCTCTCCTTTACCGTGCACTTAATCCCTTTCGCATGTATTTGCCCATACCCCCTTCACCCGTTCTCACTGATAACTACTAATTGGCCTTCCAGTGTAAATGTTTTTGTTGTGTATAGTTCATGTTTTGTTTTCTCTAGACACCACACGAGTGAAACCATATGCTGTTTGTCCTTCTGTCCAACTCATTTCACTAAGCATCACACCCCCAGGCCCATCCTCTGTCACTGCACATGGAGGGAGTTCACCCTTTTAAAAATACACACAGCTGAGCAGTCCACGTGTAAGTACCACCTCCTGGCTGAGTTACCCACTGACGGGCTCGTCGGCCCTTTCTAGCTCTTGCCTGTTAGAGAAGAAACAAGAAACCTGGGGTGATTTTGCCTTAATAGGTAGATGACTAGGTACAGATGACAATTGGATTCTTACCAGGTAATTTTTAATATTTTTGATCTTGTGAAATGTAATGGTGTAGTTCTTGCCAAAGTAAATTTTTTCAGCAAG
The DNA here is from genome assembly GCF_014898055.3 of Talpa occidentalis. Classification (NCBI taxonomy): domain Eukaryota; kingdom Metazoa; phylum Chordata; class Mammalia; order Eulipotyphla; family Talpidae; genus Talpa; species Talpa occidentalis. The sequence goes on along the minus strand of NW_023601212.1, from coordinate 3,434,501 downwards.
TAAGATTAAGGATGGACGGTTGGAAGTGAAAAGTGGTCAGATATAAATGAAAAAAAACCAAAACAAATACTCGGAGGAGCCACAACTCTCCATTCCTCTTCCCGAGACAGGCGTCACAGAAGATAGATTCACTACTAAATCGTATCATTTTTGTAGATCTAGTACCGTTTCTTCTTCTTCCCAATAAATGTTTGTTTTTAGATAATGCAAGAGAAGACAAGAATTTTTAAATTTACATGTATTTGATAAAACAACAATTTTGGAACATTTGTGAAATGGCTAAGGTAAACTTTAAGTTACATAATCATTTAAGATAAACTTTCAGTTATGTATTTATTTTTATTCTGTTTGCATTAAAGGCCTTCAATATTATTTATATCTCAAAATTAAATATGGAAACAAAACAAAGGCTTCATTTTGAAAAGTACCTTTGTTTCTGATACATGGTGAACTTAATGTAGTATATACAAATCTTGACTTATAGTAATGCACACCTGAAACTTAGATAATGTTATGATGTCATCACTTCAATAAAGAGAAAACGTCATCTGGGTACCATGTACCTGGACCGTGTCATTCAAACCTGTGTTCTTCAGTGGCCAATCGTATTTCTAGATGGAACATTTCTGGGCAAATAATTAAATTATATGGCCTGTGCAGTTGGAGAAATTGGTCTCTATTAACAAATACCACTGGAATATAAAAGGTTGATGCGTGGTTCCTAGAAATATAAATTACCATGATACTATGCTTTGTGAAAAATAAATACACTTGAAGAAAATATGCCTTTGCATCTCCTTGATGGCCTAGGGGTTAAGCATCAGTGCTATTACCACTGCCACCTGAGTTCAGTCCCCGGCCAGGGACCTGACAAGGCACAGCAGACCTCTCCTGTCTCCCCACTGCTCCCCTCAGCAGTGTATTTCAGTAGATCTACCTGTTCTGCTCCCCAGTATGTCCCTACTGACTCCTCTCATCCCTCCTTCCCGCCCCCCCACCCCCAGCCTACACTCCAGTTCTAGCAGTCAATAAATTAAAAACAGTGTTAAGGAAAATACACCTTCAGAGCCTACGCACAAGGAAATGAGAGAATGCTGTGTGAATTATGGTGAATGTATTCTCCTTAAGGGTTCCAGATACTGTGACTTGACTGGTAGCTTTCAGGGCGACTCCACATGCTTGGCAAGGGGTGTTTTGGCTGGAATTTTGAGAGTAAATTGATATTCTCAATATTTCTAATATTACATTTACCAAATAGTTCTGGTAAAGTTGATGCCTGTGCTATTTCAAAACTTCCATTTTTCATCTTTATGCTTTAATCCTCATGTACCTGAAATATAAGATAAATAACTTATAATCCTTACTTAAAGATAAAACAGATAGAAACTAAGTATTTCTGTTGAGAAAACATTTAAAGTTGGGCCGTGTGCTAGATGAAGAGAAAAAAAAAGCAGTATAGCAAATAATTCATGGAATTCATATTTAAAATTTGAAATTCTTTAACTTACTTCACAGAACTGCATTAAAGAATTGTTTCCTTTATTAAGATTTAAATCAGACCATCCTGGCTCATATAGAACAGAGGACACATTTTTACTGCTAGATTTTTTTAGAGCTTCACCAATCTTACACATTTCCTAGTGACCACAATTATTAAAAGAGGTAGTATTCTGACTGAAGTGTTACTAAGTCATGAACAATTTTATCAAAGCAAAGAATAAGAACTTGGATCCATGTCAAGAATTGGATAGATTTTTGTGAAAATCTTTATGATATACCAATAAGCCATTATTATACAGCTAGTGAAGTTCCTGAATGACCTTTCAGATATTGGACTAATGTGTATCAAGAAGCTTGTCACCCATACTCTCACTAAACTTGAGAAAATACAGAATATCTGAGGTGAAAAATCTATGACCGATACAACAGAATTCAAACTGAGGGGGCTGCTGTGCGCTGTCCTTCCCAGGGGAGTCATGCGCATCTCCCCGGGGTTGGCTCACCTCTGTGAGTGCTGTTGATCCAGTCAAGAACAATTATTGAGTATTTCTGGGCATTCATAAGCACTACCACCTGGTTAGCAGTGGGTTAAGGGATATAGGTAAGGGTGGAGGCAGGTTAGGGATGGTGAACACCTGAGCACCCAGAGACTGGGCATGAACCAAAGGGCAGAACCCCACTCAGAGTTGGGCAAGGTAGACTTGTCATGTCCCATAAAGCTTTATGACCTGAGCAGCCGTCTTCAGGTCACGGAGCCTCGGTATCTTCACCCATTAGGGAATGACTGTTTAACAGCAGGCTTTGCATTGGATGGGAAAGTGCCTGCTATTTCTTTGCACACTATAACACTGAACAATTTAATAAGTACATGCTAAAAATCCTTAATAGTTACAATATTGTTCTCTGTAGGGAGATGGCACTGATAAATAGGTAAAGCATCGCCAGACAAATACATGGTTTTTAATAAGCCAAACTAAATGTTGACATAACTATCCACTGAAAAGTCCTAAAAACCTCTTAGCTCCCCGCACCTCCCCACAAGAGTGCTGTTCTGGCAAAGCAGCGGCGCCTGAGGAAAGGTGGTTCTGCTGAAGCCCATTTAGGGGGAGGATCCTGACCATCTCTGTGGACAGTCCACCAGCTCACGCCCCTGGCCAGCTGGCTGGGTCGCGATCCAGGCGGACACGTGCCTGCAGAGGGAGCTCCTGGCAGCTGCTGCTTAAGAGGAGGACAGGATATGGAAAGTGGTTGTTTACACAGCCCCCTGAATTTTATTGACTCCCTCCAACAGAGAATCATCGTGACAATTATTCAAGGGACTGTCATTTTAAAGCAAATTTTATGAAAATAAAAACATTTTATATTTAAAGTTCAAATAGACTTCAAAAATATGTCTGAGCACTCAGTTAATAGAGTTTTCTTCTGAGCAACAAGTGTTTGCAGGAGACGGACCTAGAGAGAGGTGATCTGGGGACAGCCAGAGGTTGTTTGTTCTGGATTATCTGAGTTGGCTATCTAGACTGAGCTGGATTCACAGATTCTTATCTGGGCATGGATTTCACTTTTGTCATGTAGCTATAAAATATGTACTAAGAAATATGTGAATTTATGTTAGAAGCTATTCATATTTCACATCATTTTCTTGTTTTAAAAAACTTGCATAGAATTAAGCCTTATGGGGCCTCCCTTGTGGCACAGGGGTTAAAATCTCAGTGCTATCAAGCTATCAGCAGCTTCTGCAGCACGAGTTCCATCCCCGGCCAAGGAGCTACCCACAGGGCACAGCAGACCTTTCCTGTCTCCCCGCTGCTCCCCTCAGCACTGGATTTCAGTAGATCTGTCTGTTCTGTCCCCCGCTCTGTCGCTGGTGAAACCACTCAACCCCTGTACCTCTGGCCTACACCCCAGTTTTTGTATGCATAAATAAATTTTTTAAATTAAGGTTTATTCATCATGTGGAGCTGTATTTTTTTAACTTGTCCCAAATTATCTCTGCCTAAGAAGGGCTTACACTCAAATTCCTCTGGGATAGGGAATGTCCACTCTTCGTGTGCATGCCTGAGTGTGGACTCCACAGTCTAGAGAAAAATGATGCAGTCACTTTTACAAAGGGAAACAGAAGTTATTGTGGGCTAAAATTAAGGAAAAGAGTTTGGAAACTTGGATTAGAAAAGGGAAGTTTAAAAACTCTGCTCTGGCATGTGCTGTTGAGCCAGCGAGTCTCTACCGTCTGCACCCCTCTTATCGCAGCTGAGTGATGCTGCACATTTTTGAAAATTACAGTATTGTACATTTCACTTAGACTCCTTAAATATTCCTTGTCCTTGGATTGAAATCTGGACAGTGGTTTGGTCTTTTTTTTTTTTTAAGATTTATTTATTTATTTATACATACATACATACAAGCACTGGGTACAGTCAGAAGCGCGGGAGGGTGAGAGAATTCACCAGAGCCAGAGCGGGGAGCAGAACAGGCAGATGGACCGAGGACACTGCTGAGGGGAGCAGCAGGCGAGACAGGAGAGGTCTGCGCACCATGTGGCCATGTGGGACCCTCACCGGCTGCGGCCAGGGATCAAACCGGCACTGCAGAGGCTGCAGGCAGCTTTGCAGCCCAGCGCTCAACCGCTGTGCCACCAGGGAAGACCCTGGCCTGTTTTTTTTAAACAGATTTTAATCTAATTTTATCAATAAATCCTTAGTACTTATTGTCTTTAACATCATTTTGAACCCGAGTGTTTACTTTCTGAAAAATGCAAGAAATATGTAGTCTTTTTTTTCTACACATCTACCAATAATATAATTTGTGGTACTTATAAAAATTTTTCCAAATGATTTTATCCGTTATAAAATTGGACAGCTACAGCACATCAATATGCTAATCTCAAAGTATTGATCCTGTCAAGCCTAATATATTTTGCCTACGTAAACCTTGCTTCTTTCAGTATTTTGTTTTCAGTAAATTTCAGCTAGTTTTAAAAGGCAATCTTTGTTTGACAAGTAAAATAATTTTATCTTTTCTTTGGCAATCTCCTCTCTCCCCATTCCCTTTAGCAAAACCTTGGTTCGGAAAAACATATTTCTCCCATTGTACTTTCTTAAAATTGAATTTGACATTACAATTCAAAGTGTTAATTTGCCTCTTAATTCTTCCCAGCTATTTCCAGACAATCCCATTGTTTTAACTGCTCAAAATAATAAACAAATAGCTTCAAACCGTACCTCAAGGATAAATTGCTCAAATAGAGTTATGGACGTTTATTTTATTGAGTAAACCAAAGTTGTGAAATAATTTCAAAGGAAGATTTTAATAGTGTGCATGTTAAGTATAAAAATGAGTTATTTAAAATTTTTCTTTAGAATCCGTATTTTACATTAATAGTCTTCTGTTAATTTGCAAGTCATTATGTTTTAATCTGTTCTTTGAATCGTTATATTTTTCTATATAGAATTTTTGAACAACATGAGACCGTGTACCTCTAGAGGATGTATAATTCATCTTATAACTAACGGTCTAAAGCGTTTAAAACCTTAACGTTAAGATGCATTGTTAATGCTGACATCTTTCATGCATTTCTGCAGATCAGATTCATAATTTGCACCACATTCCGAACAAAATTCCTCTTACTGAGATGTGTGTTGCATTTGAAATCTGTTAATATTTATAAATGTGTTTCTTTTGTTTTTCATTTTCTCTTGGTGTGTTATTTAGCTGATTAAAACATAAATACAGTCAGAAAGTCACAGGCCTTTAAAAGCCATGTGCACTCTGAGTTCTTTATCTGCGGCCCAGGGATTGGCTTTGAGGCTGCTTAAACCCCAGCATAGTCTCAATACGATTTTAGTGTCTGTGTACACCAGTATTGTGCATTGCTTTCATGACCCATCAGTAACAAACAGTCTCAGGAACAATCCGCTCGAGCACCTCACTTACAGGTAGGGAACCCGAGACTTGAGCATGCCCTCACCAGCTCAGGTGTGGGGGTGAGCGCTGGAGCCCGGCGAGTCTGTGGGTGCCTCTGAGCTTGTGATCTGCAGGACCCCACAGAAGCTGTCTAGCCAGCCAGTCCCTTGTTGCACATCTGCATGTATCTGTCTACACTCACTCCCTAGTAAAGTGTGAGTGTTAGTTTTCTTCACTTAGAATTGAAGTGTAGTGAAGGAAAACTCCCGTTTCACTTCGGACGCATTGTTGTTATGCTGACACTCTGCTGTAATTATAATGTACTGCTTGTGTTTTGTGTCTTAAAATACGGATTTATGGAGAACTCTAAATTGATTTCTCGTGTGTCTGCAGATAAATGAAGTTATTATGGGGCACGGTAACCTTGTGACGTTTCTTTTTTCTCAGTCAAAAGAAATAAACTTTATCAGTTTGGAACTTCACATTTTATCTACATCCTACATCAGTAATTTACACAAAACTGAGTGGGGTGTTCACAAATATAAAACAAACAGGAGATATATAATACATGTTTTGTATCCTGGAAACAATGAAACCTCATTGTCTTCTGAAAATTGACAATGATAAAAAAAATGTAGGTATTCATCTAAATGCTTGCTCCAATGAGCATTAAAATTGAGTCCTATTTTATTTATTTATTTTTAAAGATTTATTTATATAAGAACCGGGGCACAGGCCACATGCACAGGAGGGTGAGAGGATTCACTAGAGACAGAGCGGGGAACAGAACAGGCAGACTGACAAAGTAAACTGCTGAGGGGAGCAGCGGGGGAGACAGGAGAGGTCTGCCGCGCCATGTGGGACCCTCACTGCTGGCCAGGATCAAACTGGTGCTGCAGAGGCTGCGGACAGCCTCACAGCACTGAGCTCAACCATCTGCGCCACCAGGGGAGGCCCAAAATTGAATCCTGTTTTAATGAAGACCGAAATTTGACTGAAATGATTGGGAGGAATGGAATAGGAAATGTCCCTTCAGATCAAATAATGAGCTGGAAATAATGACAGAAGGAATGCCCCACCAGTCCCGGGCAGCAGCCAGCTTGCACCGCAGGTCGCATTTGTTTTGTGCCAGTCAGAAACGCGGGGCTATCTGAGGAGGAGGATGTGCCTGCCTCAGTTAAACCTTCATCTTACTGGAAGTGGGCGGTGTTGTACACGTTAACTCCTAGGCTTCAGTTCCAGCCCTGGTGTTCAGAGGAGAGAGGGGCAAGTGTAGACCAAAGGACAAGAGTGTGGAGCTGCGTCTCTTGGGGTGGGGCAGGCTGACTGAGCAGCCAGTCAGAGCGGCAGCATGAGACGCCTCACAGCTGCAGGTTTCTTTGAAGGCCCCAGAGAACAAGGGCAGTGGAAGGGCCAGTTAGAAGGAGAAAAAGTGCTGAAGTGTCAGTTTGAGGCCCTATAAAAACTGCACTGAAATTAATTTAGCAGGAAAGAAGAGACTTAAGGCATTGATTTAAGTAGAAAAACTTGGACAGGGTCAAAGTTTGATTTGACAGGGTCATTAAAAGATGTTCAATAAGAAAAATAGGAAAGGCGATTTTAAATGAGAATAGGAAATTGCAAATATTTAAGCATATAATATTACATTAAAATGCCACAGTAAATACACTTGTCATTGCAGTCATACAGAAGGGCATTTAGGTATTTAGTTAGTAGCTAATTCTCAAAAACTCTGTTGCTGTTATAACTTATTCTTATGTTTCCTTTATAAATAAGAATTTCAACATCTGAGGAACTCTGACTAAAGTAAATCAACACAGCAGCAACCCACTTTATGAGGAGAGAGAGAATGAATGAATATGAATGAATATGAATAAATTTGAGCCAGATGGGAATGCGAGAGAATGTGCCTGCGCAGAGCGGGCGGGTCAGTCCCTTGGACTGTGGTCCCTTCCAAGGTCATATTTGATTCACTGCCAGGAACAGCAATTGAAAGAAAATCTAACAAATCAGCTGCTCAATTACATTAACAAAGGTTTCTGCTTCCTATGTACAGTACTCGCAAGACTTCCGTGTTCTACCTCTGAAGGTCAGCGAGCATTCCCATGAATCTTTGCCTGTTTTATCAAAAGTACAGAGTGAACTTTGGCAAAGAAGGTGACTCTAGTTAGCCAGACTTTTTAGGCAGTTATTGAAAAGACAATGGAAAGCTAGCGGATTTCACTTTATTCCTGAAAAATTAAAGAATGCATTTATAAATGGCATCCAAAGAATCAGAAGTGATCTCAGAGGGAGCTGTGAAATGCCCAGACAGCTGCTGTTAGCTTTCCCCACTGAGGGGGTGCCAGGCGCCTGCAGGGCGAGCCCCGTGCTGTGCGTCCGTCCGTGCTGTTCACATTCATGCCCTGCCAGCCACCCAGCCAGTACTCTACAGGGTGACCCATAACACACACCTTCCTGTGCTGTCTGCTTAGTAAGGAAAATCTGTGTCATCTTAGGAGACGGTGTGACTTCTGGTAAAAGACATGGGCCTCTTGGGGGAGAGGTTTTGGAATTTAGTTTAATAAAGAGGTGTTTTTGAAAGGATCATCTCTTTTTGCAGCTGACGGTGACAGTGGCTAGCAGTAGCCTGCAGGGATGAAAGTCTGCTGACTCCCACTGCAGACAAGAGAAGACGCCCCCTTCTCCCCCATGCGACTCAGAGAGCTGCACGTGCGATGCGTTCAGATCTGCGGGTGCAGCCTGGCGACGCTTCTGATAAACCCGAGTATGTCTCGGGTATCTGGCTGAGATCTGGACAAGGAAGGCAGTACATGTGTTGAGGGTCTGCAGTGCGCTGTTCATTCTTGGGCGTGTCCAGGTGCCTGACAAATTAGAGGAAGGACGGTATGGCTCCTCTTCCCTTTGAGTAAAGAATCACACACACCGGTGGGTAATTTCAAAGGAAACCAAAGCTGAACTGTTGTCTTGCGGCCTTGGGAGGTCTGTGGGTGTGGTGCGCTGGGGCAGAATGGGCCGAGGGTCTTGGAGTGAAGGGCCTGGCCCTTCTGCTTGACCTTGGGGCGCTGGGTGAGCTCCGGTTTTGCTTTCTTCTTGAAGATCAGACAGAGGTGCCTTAGAAAGATAATTTTTTTTAAAGTAACTGAGTTGAGGTGTACTGGTATTCTGCTACATGCGAGAAAGTTCAAGCATATACTCGTGACCAGGTTAGCTGTACAGAGGCCTAGTTCTTAACAGTGACCTCAGCGGTAAAAGTCCTGGCGCTTCGAAGCCGAGCGTACTGTAGCCGTGGCCGGGCGGAGTGTGTCTCCCCCGCTTGGCTCTTTCCCGTTTTCATCCTTCAAGGCTTTAGTCAAAAACCGCTTTCCAGTGACGACTCTGCTGCTCCTCTCAGAGAGGATGATCGTGCCTGCCGGGAAGGCCCGTGTTACTGTGGCAGCCTAGAAGGTCAGTGCAGAAGACTGAGCACACCCGGCTCTGTGAGAACCGCAGGCGGACACTCCCTCGTCAGGGCTGTTCAGCTAGACGGACGGCCGAGCAGTCACAGGAAGCACCTAGTGCGCTCTGTGGAGAGATGTGAGTAAACGGGAGTCTCAGCTTGGTAAGAGTTGAAAGACCGAAGCGAGATTTATATTCCGAATTCGAAGGTGCTCCTTCTTACTCAGGCTGTTTCTTGCTAGTAACGCTCGGCTCGCTTTCATCCGAAACGACACGGAGATACCGTTGAGATTTTAAGCACGAGAAGTAGCAGCAAACTAGATAGAAGTGTTATAACGAAATAGAAATAATAATTCAGCTAACGCCCTAAGTGATGTCTGTGGACTGTTGCACCGTTGAACAGACACCTGCGTCAGCCTCCCGCCTTCACTTTCCTCAGGCGACAGCTGAGCTGGTGGGAACTCCTGTCTGATCTCACCGTCTGTGAGGCTTCCACAACCACTCTCGTGCCTTACCTCACCTTGGCAGCGGGCCTGGTAGGAAGGGCGCGCTTTCCAAGTGCAGGAAGTGAAGCTGAGAGAGGGGCTGCTGCAGGAGGAGGCGCCCGCCGCCTCGCCCCGCTCTGGCCCCGCAGCCCACCTTGCTCCGCTGGGCCTCGCCCTTCCCTCTGGACCGCGGGAAACACTGGCCGCCAGGCGTGCTGTCTGCCAAATGCCACTGATAAATTGTCTGTTTGCATTGTTTGGAAAACAGCGCCGTAGCTTCAAACAAGTGCACCTCGATGGCCGCTTCCCGTGCCAGCAGCAGTCTCGAAAGTCTGATACTTGAAGCAGTGTTTACTCACCTTTGCCGTCGGGAGAGTCGCTGTCGTCTTGGAGGACAGGCTGGCCTCTTCCGCGCCGCACGGGCAGCAGGCGGCCGTGCTCCCCGGAGGCCCTGGCCCGAAGGAAAGTCGAGGGCTTTACGATTCCTGCATGTTCACTTTGTTGCGGCTCCTCCAGGTGTTCCCACATGTGTGGAATCTGCATGAGCATTTCCCAGGGTCGGGAGGAGGAGCAGGTGACAGTGCCCCTGTAGCGACAGCCGCTGCGCCTGCTCTGAGGGCTGCTCGAAGCGCCTGCTGCAGGTCAGGAGGCCGGGAGGCAGACAGGCGGGGCTTGACGCAGGCAGGGCCGCCTCAGCGACTCAGCTCTGCTCGGTCCCCCGCGAGACGGCAGCTGACAGAGACCGTCAGAAATGGGGGGGGGCTCTGGAAGGGGGGGAACCCAAAGAATTCTACGAAAACATAAAGGCAGGAAGTCGTTACCTTGTGAGCAGAAAGTTTCCCTTTTTTTTCCTGTTTGAATATAAAGTCCTTTTCCTATCATTGTATAAGGAGAAAGAATCAGCGGCGTGCGGAGTTTCTTCTTCTGCGTCTTCGGAGGGGCCCAGACGCGGCACGTGAGCGGCGCCCCAGGAGGTGGACGAGCAGGCCCCTCTGGAGGCCACACCCGAGCTCTGGCCGCTCCCTTCCTTGAGGTGGCTGCTGTCTCCCCAGACCTGCTGCAGCTCACTCAGGAACAAACAGCTCCACACTGTGGGAGACGCGGCTCTTCAGAGCCGCCCACCAGAGGCCGACTGCGGATTTCAGGAGCCGTTTCCAGCCTGCCTGCGTGTGGCAGCCCTGCTGCAGTGGAGAGGCAGCAGGGATGCGCCCTTTCCCGAGATGATCTGCAGAGTAACAAAATTTTACCAACCAAAGAAACCCAGACATTGGTATCAAAATAGTAAGACAGTAAGATTTCAGTGACCGAGTTTCATGGTCTGAAAGCCCTGACAGCGACTAGGTCGGTCTTCAACCTGAGGATTTGAGTTGCTGGATATTGGGTAAAAATTTAAGTTTTAAGATTTATTTATTTATACATACAAGAGCTGGGGTGCAGGCCAGAGGTGCGGGGAGTGAGAGGACTCACCAGAGACAGAGCGGGGAGCAGAACAGGTGGATTGCCCGAAGTCCACTGCTGAGGGGAGCGGCGGGGAGACAGGAGAGTTCTGCTGCGCCTAAAATGCTAATTCGCAACATCCTAGCAGTTAGGACTTTTCTATTTAACACTTGTTTCAACTTCCATAAAATGTTGGATTTCTCTCCATAAAGTTCCTTTAACTTTCTTAAAATATGTGTGTGCATTTTACACTCTTCTGTCACATGTGATTTCCAGAATAGGACAGAAAATCTTACGTGTATATTCCCTTATCTCCAAATACCTTAACAGATTCTCTTAGCAATGCTAACAGGTTGTTTTGGGTAGAGTGCCTTGGTTTTCTAGGTATATAGTTCTACTTTCTGAAATGAAAATAGTTGTATTTTCTTTTATGCAAGGCATATACCAATCATTTCATTATTTTGTATTTGCAAAAATTCCCCATGCAATTCTGATGTGAGTAGTGAAGATCGAAATTTTATCTGGTTTGTAATTGAGTCGTAGAGATCTAGTATTTGTTCCATCCCGTGCTGGTGCTACACGGCTTTGTTGATCTGAGGCCAACAGTCATTACAGATGTGCCCCTTACCAGTCGGCTGCCTTAAGCTGCAGAGACCCTCCTCGGTCCTGCTTTCTGACAGGCCAGGTCAGGACATGCGCATCCTGGCCTCCCTGCAGCCTTAGGCTTGGTCAGTTGAGGGGAGGAGGACAGGAAGCAGGTCAGATGGAGGCAGCCCACGGCGCTCTCCTGGGTGGTCCTCAGTGGTCCTGCCCACCAGCCTCCCCTCCTGCTAGTGTCTCTGCCCCACAGGTCAGCTGCAGGCAACCAGCTTGGTCACACCCAGCTTCTGGCATCCTTCTGTAGTAGCCACACTCTCTCCTGTAAGCTGTCAGTCCCTGGGGTGGGTCTGAGTCCCTGCTTCCTTGGAGCGGTAGCCGCTTTTTCTGTCTGCTGGTGTGATCCTCAGAGTTCTGTGTGGAGCTCTTGAGTCATGAATCACCTTTGACTAGTTACTAAGGCGTTCTATCCAGCAGTGGGGTCTGCAGTAGGGGGGCCGTGAGCAGCAGCAGAGGCTGGGAGAAGCCCCTCTCCCCCTTACTTTACTTGCTGCAGCCCAGAGCTTTGTGCTTCCCGCCACTCACACTGTCTTGGGCACAGCCCAGATGGGACTCCCAGAAAAACCCCAGTGGGGGGGGTTGGGATAGAGGGGGCTGTGTGGGGCAGCCGCCTTTTGTTCTGCAAAGGCCAGAAGATTCCTCCCTGGCACTTGGATCTCCCAGAGCAGGAAGCAGTTTCTAGGTCCCCCCAGCCCCAGGTTGAAGACTGCAGTCTGGTGTCCCTCCTCCCCTGGGCCCTGGCTGCCCACGCTCCCTCCCCGAAGGGCTGGGCAGGCGGCAGCGGCCTTGAGCGGGTCTGCTCCTTCCTCAGCCCGATATCAGGGTGTCTCAGGTGAACCTCCACTGTCACCTCTCACGGGGCTGCCCCTGCCGGAGCCGTCCAGCCGCCGCTGTGAGCTGCTCTGTGCTCAGCAGTCTTGGGGCGCTCTGTGCTCTGTGTAGAGGCCCTGGGGTCCAGCACAGGAGTGAAATTCTTGGGGGTTTAGTCCTGTCAGTGGACCTTCCTCCTCGGGTAAATGTGCACGCACTGACTGGACGGACACCCTGGGAGACTCGAGTCCCGCACCCCAGGCCTTCCTGGAGACCAAGTTAAAGGCCCCGATGCTGGGGAGTGTCAGCGGTCCCTCTCTAAAGCCCTGTGGGACTCCGCCAGAACAGGACTGGCTGGGCCACCCCAGCCCCGCCGTGCCCTGCCTGTGCCCGCCTTGTCACCCCTGATAACTTTGCCTTCATTGCCATCCTTGCTGTGCAGCCCACAGGGAGCTGAGCCACATTTGAATCCCCTTAATTACTGGAAACAGGGGTCATGGCATGTCACCGCGACCTCTGCAGTGAGTCATTTCCTTGTTCTGCTCGTTTGTCTTCACCGGGGTTGATGCAATGTCGCCTCCCCAGCCTTGCTCTGCAGGGCCCTCCGCCAGTCTCCCCCAGGTAGAGCGGATGCCGCGCTCTCCTGCGAGGCGCCTCAGAGGGCCAGCGCGCGTTGGCCCGTCCTGTGCGTCGTCACAGCTCTCAGCGCCCGGCCTCACCGGCCGCATCCCCCAGCCCGGGAACCTCACTCTGCCCCGAGTCTCTAGGCTTTCGTTCCTGAGACTGTCTGCCCTCCAGACAAATGAGGACCGTCCCCTCTGCGGCTAACCCTTTCTGCTCCCTACTGAACTCTGCGGTGGTGCGTGCTCCTCGCACACTTTGCCTCAGTTGCCCTTAGCTCGTGTGTGTGGCTTTCAGCCCGGTGTCTTGTCTCCCCAGTGGCCATGCATCCCTCGAGAACAAAGACCAGGTCCAGCTCTCTCCTGAATGGTGGCCGCTGGGACAGTGCTCTGTCCTGTGTTAGGTGGAAGGATGAGGACCTGGAAGAGGCAGCTCACCCCAGCCCCTGACCTGCTGAGGGGAGCAGTGGGCGAGACAGGAGAGGTCTGCTGCACCATGTGGGTATCTCCTGGCCGGCTGGGGATTGAACTCGTACTGCAGTGGCTGAGGACAGCTTCATAGTGCTGGGCTTAACTCCTTGTGCCACCAGGGAGGTCCCCAAAATAACTTCTTTATGTGACTCATTTCATTGCTATGGTCTGGAACCAAACCCAAAGTATCTTTAGGGTGGGTCTGAGGGTTTAACCTACACTGCTACTTACTTTGTTGCTCACATCATTCCAGTCTTAGCCATGGGACTATTTGGCCAACTTACCAGTCGCAACAGCATCCATGTAGGTCTATGCCTTTTACGCAGCGTTCTTAGATGGTGCCGACCCCAGTGGCCTCACCTGACGTTCCTACCTGCCGAATTACCCTGAACCACCACCACATGAATCTTTATGTGTCATGAATTTCTGATGCTCCTTGTCTGTGAAGAAGGCTGCCCTCCCGTTGCAGACCAGGTAATGAAGCCCACGAGTCTGTCTGTGTCTTTGCCAGAGGATCTGCTATACTCTAGTAGCAGAACAAATGCACAATTCTTTTCTGATGTAGAGAAGCAAAATTTAGTCAGAAGTCAAAGTGATCAAAAGGGTCATGAAACTAGGAAACACCCGGAGGTGTTTGCCTGTGGCCCTCCTTGAGGCCCTCCCTGCAGCCCATGGGTGCTGCCTGTGGCCTCCCCTGCTGGTAGGAAGCGGCAGGAGTGACTCTTGGATGTCTCAGGAGGTGGTTGCCAATGCCGCTGCCATGTGCAGCTCAGCCATTCCCCAGGTCATGCTTCCAGTACTTGAAACTTTGCTTTTTTTCTTTATGAATCTAAGACAAAATGTGCTTAAGTAGTTTATTTTTAAAAGTAATTTAAAGTACAGTGTAAACATACATTAACGATATTGTGGCAAATTGAATTAGAAGTAACATGAGGTTATTTACATGCTGGGGTACGCCTGTGTATATATACACAAAGTGCAGATAAATACAGAAACACTACCAAATAGACAGAGAATTCAATATAATTTACTGACGATCATTTTCATATTTATTACTTTGTCATGTTAATGGCTGCAAAGAAACTCCTGGTACTGAAATATAACATCTAAATATTCAACTTTTATATAAACTATAGTACCTTACAAATCTTAGCAGTATATAAATAGAATTCTGAATTAAAGAAACAAAAAGCAGTCAAGTCTTCCCTGCCAAACTCCCTATTTATTAGTAAAAGTTCTGCTCAGAGCTCAGAATGTGGTGCTACCTTGGAATTCAAGAATCAGTCACGCGTGGGCAGTGCCGTCCGTGAGGCAGGGGTGGTGAGGCACTAGGAGCCACAGACCCTCTCGTGAGCTGGGAGGGCGCAGGCCCGGGGCCCTCCTCTGCCCGCCCTGTCTGCGTGTGCCCCTTCCCTGTCGGGGCGCAGAGCCGCCATTCGCCCAGGAGTGCCAGAAATGTGCAGCCGTGAGCTGGGGTCGTCTCATGAGTAATGGGGAGAAGGGATAACTGCTGGGCCCCTAACTCTGCAACCGCCTCCAGCCACTGTCCAGAGCGAGTGCGCCGGCTTCCTGCCATGGGCGTGAGTGTGCAGCACGTGCACGTGAGGGCATTTCAGAGTGACGCAGCTGCTCGCACAGGACCCGAGAAGTCCCGCGCGTTGATCTGATGCTCTGGGAGTTCGTGCCGCTCGTAAGCCTGAGGCCCCGAGTTACTGCGAGTGGGGTCTGTACATGAGGCGGGAGATCCGGGGGGTGGATAATGTGCTCAGGGTGAGACTAGTCGCTGGTGACCTGACAGTGGGTCTTTGAGACTGTTCGCTCCGCAGAGGTGTGTGGACTTTGGGAGGGACCCCAGAAAGGTAGGAGGTAAAGCTAAATGGGCTGCTTTTCTCGTCGCAGGGAGAGGGCTGGGCGTGCTCGCCAGTGATGTTAGGGCGCAGCGGTCAGAGCAACAGCTGCGGATCACGCTGTGTGGTAAAGCCAAGGAGCAAAGCCTGTGGTCTGCTGCTAACACGGTCAGGAACGTCAGGCCGCGGGTCTGAGCACTGATTAAGTCATCCTGTGTGCACGACCCGGGGTGGAGATCGAGGCTGTGCAGGTGTCTCTGACCGTGCCAGGGATGCCCTTTCACTCGGGCACGGGCCTGTAGAGAGGCTGGAGCGAGGGGTCTGCAGGGGGTTCTTGCCACAGCACTGCGGTGCCGGCTCTGCCACCCGTACAGCGGCGTCCTGGAAGCCTGCCAGATACGTCATCTGGTGCGTTTTTACTTCTCTTACTGGGGAGCCTGGCTAGCTGGGGGTTGTGAGGTGCAGTTTCCCCCACTCTCCCTGGGAGAGCCGGGCTGAGAAGCCCGGAGACTCCCACAGGACCCTGAACAGGGCAGCCAGCCGCACGCATCCTGCCAGAGGCCTCAAGGCGAGCCCTTTCATTGTTGAGCCATTTCTAGGAAACAGGCTGCAGGGGCTGGTTTCAGTGGCCTCGGGGCGCACACAGGAGAGCAGCTGGCGCTCGTGCTCGGCAGGCGGCTTCTCGGGCCAGGGAGGCTGCGGCTCCTCCACGCGCCGCTGCCACGGCGTGAAGAGAGCTTCCTCGCCCCGTCCCTGCAAGCTTTGAACCTCAGGCGCACCAAGGACAAGGTCTTTTACAGCGTGTTTCGAGAAAGGGACCCCGCAGGGCCGCCGGGCATCGGGCCAGGAGGACGGGGGCGGGCCTGCGCCGTGTCCCACGCGAGGGCCGCCGTTCCTCCTGGGGCGCGGGGACCGGCTCGCAGCTCACAGACACCCGGCGGCGGGAACACTCTGTGCTTAAAAAAAAAAACAACGAGGTTGAGATTTCTTTGTGCAGCAGCAGGTGAAGTAGGAGTCTGAATCTTGTCTGGAGTCAAGATGGCCTTTGAAAGAAAATTTAATTTGCCTTAAGAGGTTAGGATGCCAGAGAGGTGGGTGCGGTGTAGGCAGGGGCTGGTACACGGGGAGACGACCTTCTGTTCCAGCAGAGGGTCCTGAGGAGGCAGCGCCGCTCTTGCTGTCACCCTGGGCTCTGGGGGGCGAGAAGCGCTGGTGCCCCCAGCCCCGGCCCTGCCGCCCGCCCGCGCCGTGCTCTTCCCTGGGAAGCGCGGCCCCCTGCGGTAACTGTGACAGCGTGTTTCCAAGGCCTAGGGGTGTGTTGCTCTGGAAACGGGAACTTGGGGGGGTGCGGGGGGCGGGGGAGAGACTGAGCACGGGCCTGCCGCTGGCGTCTCAGGCCCTGGAGCGTGGGGGCCGGCGACCGGCCTCTCGGCGCTTGTACCAAGGCTTTCGTCTCCCGCAGAGGCGCGGGCAGGACTCCTGGAACAGGAGCAGCGGTGGAGGCGCGACAGAGGTCGATGGTAGAGACGCGAGGACCTATTTCTGCACCTTCTCAGGTCCCTGGGATTCCCGGGCAAGGCTGGAAATCGAATGGCAGGACAGGAAATCAGCGGATCCGATGCTTCCCCGGAGCCCAGCCCGGCCTTCTGTGTAGATTCTGTTTCAGCTCGGCGCCGACGTGAGAAGGCCGTGCCGCCGGACTCGTGCCGGGAAACACGCTCACCCCTTGTAGGATTCCTCAGAAGCCAGCGCCGGAGGGCGTGAGGCGGCGGGGCCGCACCCGCCATGGGTCCCGCCTGTCCTGCAGGAGCCGGGGGCCGCGCGCCCTGTCCGTCCCTACAGCCCCGTGACAGTGTCCGCGCCTTGCCGCTGCGGCGAACAGGACCGTGGGCCCCAGCGCTCCCCGCTGAGAACACGTACAGTTTTAAACAGGCTTCGAGAAGTTGGAGCAGCGTGAGTGATGCAGCGCGTCCGGCCTGCCCGTTCCCCAGCCGCCCTGCAGCGGGGCCCAGCAGAGGCGCAGACCCGCGGGGCTGGCGGGGCAGGGGCGGCACCTGGGGCCGGCGGCCGTGACGGGAGGGTCGGTGCGCCTCTGCCGGGGCCCTTCACAGCCACCTCACGCGTTACTCTTCTGAACATTATCTCCTCAGTAACCAAATACAGATAAAGTTGAAGAGAAATCTTGAAATGCTTAGGACCAGCAAAACAATCACGTATAAAAGCAGAATATTTTCAAGAAAAAAAATGCACAATTTAAATTACATCAAGGAATGACTTCAAGGTTCCTCAGGGCGTCAGACAGTGACGGGCAGAGCTGGGGTAGCGCCTTCGGGCCTGAGAGGGGAGACTGTCACAGCACAGACGCGCGGGATTTTTAAATAAGAACCCAGCACAGTCAAAATGGCGAACAACTTAGAATTTTGTGCTTTTCAATTCTCCAGGATTGGGAGCTACACAGGCTGCTGGTATAGACCTCGATGGGAATGCACTGTTTCCATTTAGTGGGCTGATCCCCTGTCTGTGTCAGATAAAGCCGTAGCACTTATTATGTCACCATGGATACCATGAAGATACTGCCGTCCGCTGAGTGGCGTTAGAGGAAGACGACGTAGTTTTCTGGGACTAGTCCTGTTTTGCCTTCATAGGTTGCCTTCAGCCATCCTGGCTCCACCGATGGGTACACTGGCCAAAGAAACAAAAAAACGTTAGCTTTAGACGGCGACGGCCACGCGCACACTCAGGCGATCGCGGCCATCCCGGCCGGTGCCACCGCAGTCATGTGCCCTCCTCGGTGAGAGGACGGGCCCGGGTGGACCCCGGTGCTCGCTGTGTTCCGGATAGCGGCTACGCGGGCGGGGCCCGGCGCGACACGTCTCGGGCGCCTCCCTCAGCCTCCTGCTCTGCGCCAGCCCCGCGGCCTCCCAGGGACCGTGACGCCAGCGGAGGGGACCGTCCACTCACCGTTAGAAAACACGGCCCCCTGCGGGAAGGAGAGCTCGTGGCTGTGCTCCGCTTTGCAGGAGTACATGGCCTTGGCTTGGCTGAAAGAGGAGAGACGTTTTGGTCAGCTTGAGGACACGTACACTCACCGCGGTCTTAACCGTAGTCGTCCGCGCGCGCGGGCGTTTCTCAAGAGCCCGCCGCACCAGCCGCCCGGGCAGCCGCCCTGGGTCTGAGGGATGCTGCTGTTGGCTGGAATGTCGCCACTACTTTCCATTGTGTGTGTCATGACTTTCATTTTATTGAAGAGCAGCCCCGGACGGTAAGGGCCGCAGGGGAAGTGGCACCTGTGGCAAACAGCCCGTCTCGCTGCCCGGAGGCCACACGGACAGACGGAGGGCGTCTCCTGAATGGGAATCTGTCACCAAATGGGAAATCAGGCTCTGCTTTTTAATAGAAGCCAGAATTTTAATTTCAGCCACGCTTTGCTTAACAGCACTTCAGCCAACATGAAAAGGCCCTCATGAGGCCGCCAGTCACGTCCCTGTCGGTCAGGTCTCCTCGGCGACCATCCAGTTGTCTTGGGAGATTGTGGCTGGTTCTCTTCAGTCACAGCCCTGCTGGAGAGGCGCGCTGCCTGGCTTCTACCCTTCGGGTCCTCCAGGCCCCCTGCTGGCCTGCAGAGCAGCCCGACGGCAGTGTGAGAAGGTGGTGGCCACGCGATGGCCGTGGCGAGCCCGCCAGCCCTAGCCCTCTCTGGCTCCCGCCGCTGGCAGCCAGCGCCGGCTTCTGCTGGCTTCCTGTGTACCTGCCTCTGCTCCCCTCTCCTGTCAGGGGGGCCCTTTCTCGCCTCCAGGAGAGGGGGGTCCTTGCGTGAGACATCTGCATCTTCCTCTTTCCAGAAGTTCATCGTAAATGTCCTGAACCAACAAAAGCCAGGGCCTTCCTGACCACGAGCCGGAACAAACAGCAGAGCCTTCCTCCCGCTGCCTTTGTAACTGCTGCTCTGCGATGGTGTTTCTCCCCCAGACAAGCCGTAACCTCCCTGAACAACGCCCAGTCCGTGCTAGTAACTACTCACTGAAACTGAGGGGAGAAGGGGAAACGCGCTGAGCCGTGTTTCTACTCGACAGTCGGGGCACCTTCCTGCTCCTCCCCCAGGCCCGGACGTGTGAGCTGCAGATCAGCACCAGCCCCTGCACTGCCTCCCTCTGCAGTTCCAGAATGCCCTGGGAGCCCCGAGGGTGCGCTGAGGAGGGCGAGCTCGCAGGGATGGTCATTCCCGCCCTGCCCCATCTTTCATTTGAGGCGAGTCTCAGGCAGACTGAGGAAGCTCGTAGGGGACCTGTTTCGCCTCCCCGTGACCCAGCACGAGAAAGAGCAGAGCACGGGAGGCGCCGGGAGGGCCGGCTGCGTGCTGCTCGGGGCGTGTGGGTGCACAGCAGCCCGCCGGGCGGGCACTGGGCCGAGGGCGCCACCAAGTTCTGCACACCGGGGAAGGTCAGACTTACCTCGCACTGTGTCTTCCTGTACGTCGTTAGTCACGGCTAGTCATTTGCGCTAACTGAAGGTTGCATAAGCATTTCTCTAGAGATTTCTGTAAGATTTTTGAGACCAAGTGTTCTGTTTCTCCAGTCAGCACTGCCTTCCCGGCCTGAGTCATCAAGAGACGCCTAGCCCTTGCCGTCAGGCGGTTTTTGAAATTACACTTGAAGATGCCACTGAGGTTCTTTTAATATTTCAGGCTGGAGTTTTCCTTTGAGTAAACTCGGTATGCAGGGGGAGGCGTGCAGAATAATTACATCATCGGTGTGTCAGAAATACACAGCATAGGCTTTTCAGTTCTCTGTGGTTGTGACTAGACAGGTACAGTTTTCTTCTGCTGAGACACGTAACCGCAGGTGCTACGGGCCGAGCGCGCTGACAATTTAGTGCAGACGTCTATGGCAGTGAAATCTTCTCTCCAGGGGCTAACGCTGCCTTGGTGTGCTGAAGAGGATGTGAGAAGAATACTCTTACCTATTGAATTTTCTCTCCAGAAGATTTTAATAGCCTTTGAAAAGAATTTTGAAAACCTTGCTTCCTACATGAGAGGTAGATGACGACACCCTTCCTGAGAGCTGCCGGCCCTCGTCACCTGGAGGACAGTCCGTTCCAGGCCCCGGGCCTGGCTCCGACACCACCCACGCAGATGCGGGCCCTTCCAGAGGCTTCCGGAGGTCAGTGTGCGAATGTGCCAGTACTTGTCCACATCGTGAGGGAGACATCACTCACCCAGTCAAAGCAGACATGCTTTCTAGAAGGCCACTTCAACCTATAGAAAAGCTGAAAGCAATAGATGGCTTGACAGGTGAGTCACACCAGTTCAGTAACGTGCCCGGCTCTGACAAGGGCTGCTGGAGCAGAGCGCACGGGCCAGGTGGGAGCAGGAATTTCACACAGGTTTGTCCTTGGCCAGTCCCCTGGCGGCCTGACAGTGTACACGGGACACTGCATTTGCTCCCGGGTCGCTGGCGGGAGGGTTCTTAACATTGGCTACTTGTTCTTCGGATTCTGTGACCAAACACTGGGTGTTTGTGGCTTCAGTCCCTCAGTGCCGAAAAATCCCCACTGGAGCTTGTGGAGTGAAAAGGACTTCGGTGAAAGGCGGGCAGATGGCAACTCCCTGACAGCGAAGGGAGGAAGGGGCGGTGTCTCCACGTGTCTGAGCATCTCCCGGGCTGGCCAGCGGTGTAGGAACATTCCGGCGAACCAGCTTCCTGGTTTCCTGTGTTTCTAGGGTGGGGGCAGGCAGGACCGCGGAGCCCCAGCTCGGGAGCAGCGCCTGACGGGGAGCTGCAGAAATGCAAAGCGATTCTCAAATGCAAATTCTCAGTTTAAATTTCTAACACGGTAAGTATCACTTGAACAAAAGGCCTGTAGACGTCGCCAACATTTTTTAAAATCTTTAAAGGTGCTCCCGGGGAAGGGGAGCCTGGCGGGCGGTGCCGAGCCCTGGCTTCCCGGTGACTGACAGTCGCTTGCACCAGTCGCTGGACGAGCTACTGTGCTGCGCTTTGCTCCCGTGGCTTGTAACTACACACAGAGTGCCTGGAAAGCGGACAGTGGAGATGCTTGCTGGCTTACGGGCGACCGGGGCTCCGTTCTCTTCATTCTCACGCATTCGTCAGTTGAACCTGGAGGGGCTGCTGCAGTTTGCCTGAACTGCGCTCAGTGAGTTTCTGCCAAGCGTGAGCGCCTGGGCTGGAGGCGCAAGGCATCAAGGAAACGGCTGCAATGAACAGCAGCTCCTGAGGACACGGCAGGCACCGGGGCATTTTCTTAAGCGGTTCTCAAACTTTTTTTGTACGTAAGAATCACTTGGGGGAGGCTTATAAGAAAAAGCATTTTCCAGGCCTTGATCAGATACTTTGGTTGGGTCTGCGGCACATGGCAGGGCTCGTCATTGTCTTGGGCTGAAACCAGAGCCCTCTGCCTCTCTTCTTTTGTAGGTTCTGCTGGTGACCACCGCCGCCTCCTGGCCTGACCCTTAGCCATTCCACACGGAGCACCCTCCCCAGGCAGCGTGACCGCTGGGCGGGCAGTTGAGAGGCCCTGCCACGCGTCCTGAGGGCCTGTCCGCACTCCCAGGCTCCCCACTGCTGGGCCCGTGCCTGCCTTTGCCGTGTCCTCCCAAGCGGACGCCGGAAGTCACATCATCACTCTCTCCACAGTCTCGGCGGGTGGGACGCTGTCGCCAAGGAGCTGCCTTTTTTAAAGTCTCTCCCTTCCCACCCTGGGGGTGGACTGCTCCCCCCGCTGCTCCCTGACTGGCCCTGCAATCCCCCCGTTCTCTCCTTGAGCCAAATTAACCAAATGTGCATGTCCCCTTGCCGCCCACAGCCGAGGGGGAGCGTTCCTGGGGTCGGGCATGCAGGAGGTCAGCAAGGGTTGATTGCGAGTATCCACAACACACGAGTGTCGAGTGTGGAACAGTAGAACTGTGGAGGCTGGCTGTGGAACGTCACTCCCACCGTATTCTCGCAACTGACAGCTCAGTGTCCCCTGGTAAAAGGCTCCATCTGGTGGCGCAACGCGGCCGCAACAGGCCGGCCAGAGACCAGCGTCTCGGGCACCAGGAATCCCCTTACTCACGGGCACCAATAGAAGAAGGAAGGCGAGGTCTTGCACGGTGAGCCCAAGCAAGTACTCTGGGGGCGCAACGCACTCTGAGCACCCCCCACCCCCGCTAGGCGTTGTGGAGGAAACTGTGAGGGGCCATTGCTGGCTGGAGTAAGTCCACAGAGACAGCCATAGAATTTTTATTGACCTTCTAGTAAGAGCGGTATGTCCAGTTATCGATCCTATCTTGCCCTCACATGCTTTAGGTACAGCCTGAAGGGGGATGTCAAAAAATCAAGATTTATATGTTCTTTCAACAACTAAGCATGTCATCGTTGACCAAAGGGTAGGACAGTTTGACAAGATTGTTCTGGTGTCAGTTGCTTCCCATGGTGGGGGGTGGTGAGCGCTGCCTGCTGTGGCCCTCATCATCAGGGAGGTCTGGCTAGGGCAGCGCCCCTCAACACCTTTGGTGGAGGGAGGGGGAGCGGGAAAGGGGAGGGGGGGAAGCGGGAAAGGGAGGGGGGGAAGCGGGAAAGGGAGGGGGGAAGCGGGAAAGGGAGGGGAGTAGACAAGCACCCCTGGGTGGCGCTGCGGGCAAGGCAGAGAGGCCCGCCGCCCTGTCTCGGGGTCAGCTCCCTGGCCGGGGCATCGAACTCAGGCTGCTGTGGCTGGCAGCGCTGAGCCTTAGCCCCTAGGCCACAGGGGAGGCCCTTCCACGGCTGTGTTTTTAACCAGGTTTAAGGGCTCTGAGAACTTACCGCCCAGAAGCAGCTGGCTTGAGTGAACCGACGCTTTCAAACAGTTGTGCTTTTGCCGCCACCCTGCAAAGTAAGTTTTAAATGCAGCTTCGTTAAATCGATAAAACCCAGCTCAAAGTGAAACTCGGTGTTACCAGGTAAACGCAGCCAAAGCGAAGAGTTAGACTGTCCCCGGAACGTGACCTGAATTTTGTTTTTAACTTTTCACCAGGAAAAGATCTTTAGCTCTTGTTCCAGCTCCCAGCACGGCCCCGGCGCTCCGGGGAGCTTGCCGGCCTCCACCTGTCTCGGAGAACTGGGAGCAGCTGGTCGTAAAGGGCCTTCTCCTCCCCACTCTGCTCCCAGCGGCAGCGGCATTCCTGCGCTTGTGGAGCCCGAAGAATTGCCGCTCATGCCAATAAACAAAGGCGATTCTAAACTCGCTTATCTGTGTTTCTACTTTTGAGCAGTTTCTGTAAAGTGAAGCTCAAACTAAGAATCTAGCAGTGAGTGACTCTGCACCCAACCTTGTTTTCAGATCACGGGGGAGGGCATGCTCCGCTGAAGAGGGGAGACTTGGGTAGAAAAAAAAAAAAAGAAAACTGAAGCACCCTGAGTAATTAGGAGAGTATATTTACTAGCAAAGAAATCAGATTCCTTGAAAAATGTTCTAAACTAGATCTTAAAATTTTGAGATATTCCCCCCCCCCCCCCCCCCCGGAGCCAGACCCTTTGCTAGAACACTCGGCTCCTCCTCTCAAGGCCCGGGGCTGTTGTCCTCACCTCCCTCAGTAGCTAGAACTATCCTGGCTTGAGAGCGGACAGGCTACAGGTGCACCTGCCGCTGTCCGGCGCGGCTTTCTTCCCGGGAAGGAGAATGCGGGGTGAACACTGCCTGGAGCCAGAAGGCTCTTGCCAAAGGGAGGAGTGAATAAGTGAGTTTTAGACGCTGTTTCTGTGGCTTGGTGTCCCGCTGGGCCTGCCCTGAGCAGTGAACCTGTCAGGGCCGCCAGAGCCCCCGGCGCCTGTGGGACGGAGACGCGGTCCCTGTCAGAGCCCGGCCCCGCGCTGACGGGAGCTGGCGCACGTGCACTGGTCATTACATGCGGAGTCGTTTTCTCACGCTGGTTCCTGCTCCCGGGAGGACTCACGCCCCAGAAGAGCATCCAGAAGATGCCTGGGGGGAGGCTCAGGTGGCATTGGCTCCATGGCCCGCCGGGGAGAGCGAGCCTCCCTCTCTGCATTTTCTTAGTCCAGCTTCCCACTTCCTCTCCATGTCTCCCAGCTCTTGATGAGAAGACCTCACCTTCCTGCTGCTTGTTCCCTGGGGCTTCTGAGTCCTTGGGGTGGGCGGGAGTGGGGGGAGCCCACAGCCCTGCAGGCTGGAGACCACCTGTATTTCCCACAGGCCCTGCCTGGCACGGCAGCCTGCTCTGAGAGGCGCAGCTAGGCCTTCGGGGAAGTTTCTTGGCCTCAAAGCCCAGCTCTGCTAGAACATGCTCACGTCCTTGAACCACACCATACTCCTAGCATGCTCTGCTTCTCGGGCACCCCGGCGGCGGCGTGCGCAGTCTCCAGACGGGCTCTGGCCTCACTCTGCACCTGCATTTAGCCTTGGGCTGCCTGAGGGTTCTTTCGCACTGACCCACCCTGTGCGCCCCGGGAGACAGCAGACACAGTCACTTACACAGAGCCAGGCCGCTGGTAGCCGTTACTGGAGGCGGCGTCCGTCCTCGGCCGCCTGCCCACCTTTGGAGGCAGGTCTGGGTTGGGTGGGGCTTTGGGCGTCTCTTTGGAGCCGATCGACGTTAAGCTTTGAATGGATCCACTGTAGCTCTTGTTTCCTGAAAAGAAAGGCCAAGAAGACAGGCTGGTGCTATTAGACAGAAGCAGCAGCAGGAACGCGGTGACACAGAGCACGCGCGGGACAAAAGCAAGCGTTTCTCTGTGAGCACAATGAGAAGGCACAGAACGTCCCTGAGCACAGGGACCCGTCGCGCAGGGCGACCACAATCCACGGCCGCCGTGAAACAGCACCTCGCGGAGGCGGGAGGGCCTGGGGAAAACGTCGCAGCCCACGGGAGCTTGAAAAGGCCCAGCTCGGGGGGAGCAAAGGCGGCAGCGCTGCTCGTCCCTGCTGCACGTTCCTCTCTCCCTCTTGATGGGCCGGCGGGCAGGCCCAGCCCGCGCAGCTCCGCCCCGGCTCACCTTCCGCGGCGGGGATGGAGCGCAGGGAGGAGGCGGAGCTCCTCTTCAGGCCAGACAGCCCGTAAGGCCCCTTCTTGACCAGGTCTGCCGGCGGGGAGGCGTCGCCCGGGCCGGTGACCGAGGCCACGCTCTGGCCGTCGGATTCCACGTCCGTCTTGGTCGCATCTTCTCTAGAACTCGACTCGGGACTCGTTGTCCAGAGACCCAGGCTTTTCTGTCCGTTGGCAGACGACGGGGCCGCGATCCACGGGATCCCGCTGGACTTCTCCCGGGGCTGGCCGGGGGCCGGCTTCGTGGTGCTGTTCTGCTCGGAGGAGTGTGACGAGAGCGACTCGACGCTCCCCATGGGCGTGCTGTCGGGGCTGCTGCTGTAGGAGTCACCTGCGGGCCGCGGGAGAGAGCGGGGCCTTGTCCACACCGTACCTGCCCCCCCCCCGCCTCCCCCAGGCCCGCTGACCTCCCCCGCGAGGCGACACCCGCTGACGGACTCCAGTCCTGACAAAACCTGGGGCCGAGCAGGAGCCCAGGCGAGAGGGATGAGGCTCTCGGATGCTACGGAAAGTGCCCGGGAACCGTCAGGCCGGGCCTCCCGCCAGGGCCGCCGGCCTGTTCCCGCCAGGAGCGCGGCCGCGTCAGAAGCGCGCGCCGGGCGTGTTTGTAAAGGCCGGGCCCGGGAAAGCTGCCAACACGGAGCCAGTTTGAATTAAAATTGGGTGTTTTCTATCAAATTCAGGTGGCGGGGCTCAGCGTGGCCGGCTGACTGGCTCCGGCCCCCGCCGCCGCCTCTGGGACGCGGCTCAGGATGGCGGTGGGTGAGGCCCCCTGGGTCGTGTCTTTTTCTCTTTCCTCTCCACACTCCAAACCCGCGGCGCTGCCTGGGGTCCGTGTGCCGGGAGGAGAGACCTGCGCGCCCGGGACAGGAGCCGCGCCGGCCCCCGCAGAGCTGGTCCCCGTAGCGGTGACGGCGCCGTCCAGGCAGCTCGCGGCTCCCGGCGGGACGAGGGACGCCGGCGGGCCCAGGGCCCGCGCCCACACGTGAGAGGCGCCCGGCGGGTCGCCCTGGGCCGGCACTTACTGTCGGGCTCCGCCAGGCACGGGGTGTAGCGCCCGCGGGGCTTCCTGGAGCCGGTGGAGAGGCAGATGGCGCGCGTCCTGCGGGACCCGGAGCGCGGCTGCGGCTGCGGCAGGGGGATGCTGGGGTCCGGCGCCGTGTGGAAGATCTGCAGGGAGGGAAGGCGCGGGTCGGCGGGCGGGTGGACCAGCCCCGGGCCGGCGCCCGTGCAGGGAATCAACGCAGCTCGTTTTCGGGTCACACTGAGGAATGGTTTTCCTCTGGGTTTTCCTTCCAGTCGCCCCCGCTGCGCAACAGTTAAGGTCGCATTTCCCAGTGATTTCATGGATCCTCTCGAACACGAGCGATGTCTGCGGCACGAGACGCCGGTTCTGCCTGGCGTGACACCCGCCCCCTCAGCCCGGGGCGCCTCGCTGGCCCGGCCGGGGCCTGCCTCGCGGCAGGAGCCATCGCAGGCCTGAGCTGGGCCCGAGGGCCTTTCCCCAGACGCTAGGAAGGACGGGGCGCGCAGGGCCCCCCTTCTTGCAGCACGAGTGGGCACCGCTGGACGGGCTCGGTCATCTCGTTGGGCTTTCCCAGGCCCCTGTGCCCGGAGTTGCGCTAAGGCTGCGTGTGTTTTTAAAACACACAGATCGAGACAGTGTTGACGTGCACCGTCGCGCGTGAGTCAGGGGTGCAGGCGTGGACCTCGACAGCCGTGACCACACCGCCTCCCCACCAAAGCCCGAAGCCCGTCGTCCGCCACCGAGACCCCTCCACCCCCCATCCCGCCCCCCACCGCCGGCACGCTCCGTCTGCAGGCAGCGTTCAAGGCTTGGCTGGGTTGGCCTGTTCCTTTGCTCTGACTCTGCCGTTCCCCACGCGTGCGGTGACCGGGCGCGAGGAGGGAGGGATGTCGCGTGCGTGCACACGGTGCCCACCCGAGATGGAATTTCGCCATGTGCAGCACGGGTGGAGCTAGGGGGATGATGCTAAGTCCCAGTACGCCAGAGGCGCTGGCGGATTTCCCTGTCTTGAAGGATTTACCTCATACTGGATAGAGCTAGCGCGGCCAAGCCGTTCCCTGAATCTTTCTCTTCCTTAAAATTGAGAGTTTAATTCAGCAAGCGCAAAGGTGAAACCAGACTTACCTGTAAAGTGACTGTGAAATACTCTCTGAGCAGGAGTCAAGAACTGGCTCTACCAGTGCTAAAGAAGGTCCTGGGAGGTAAACGATGCAGAAGGACACGGTCCACTCTGCACGCACTGAGACCCTGAGCCAGGGAGGGTCCCGCCGAGGAAGAAAGCGCCGAGACGGACGCGTCCCAGGACGGAGGCCCGCACGATGCTGCCCGTGCCGCGCACGCGAGCCTCCGTCAGACGCGAGCTTGAACCCCCGCGTGCGGGAAGCGCGGCCTACCTTTTCGTAGTGTTCTATGAGAATCTCCACCACGATGTTCTGAAACTTGATATTCATCATGGCGGCCACCGTCTCCTCCTGGGCGCGCATGAGGGTGGGGCCGAAGATGACACCGAGGTTGGAGACGGTCATGAGGTTCTGCTGGCTGTGCAGCGACACCCTGCGGGGCACAGGCGCGCCGCGTCAGGCGCTCAGAGTCGGCGGCGCCGGCACAGGGGCAGGGGTGCCGACCCGGCGCTGTGCCGCGCAGGGCAGGTCGCGGCCGAGTGGGTCTGGTCACATCTGGGGCCGTCCATCACTTCACTAGCGCCACTGAGCGGTACTTCGTGGACGCAGCGGCCGCCTCACCTCCGCCCTGCGCCAGTCGGCAGTGACCGGGCGACGGCAGCCTGCGTGCTGACTTGAGAATGTGTGGCCTCGGGGGCCGCCCGGGGCCGACCTTGGCGCTGTAATCCCAGGAACGATCAAAACCACCCACTCGCTCACCTGATTTGGAAACTGGAGACACTTAGGCGGAGCCTCACCTCAGTGGCCGCGCCTTCCCTACCTTACCCCGCCAGGCGTCCGCAGCACGACGCGAGGTTGTGCTCGTATCTGAGTGAGCGATGCTCACTCTTCCAGAGCCAAAAATGAAATGATACAGGGACTCAAGGATCTGGGATTATCCATGCCGCTTCTAGCTCAAACGAGAATCAGCCTGGTTCACGGCTGCTTCCCCTTCGCCCACGGGAGCTGAGAAGGCCCCGGTCAGAATCAGAAGCGTTTCATCCCCGATGTCCTTGCAGACGGCCAAACAGGACAGACTCTGCACACTGGACGCTACCAGGGAGCAGGTGTGCAGGCACCCGGCGTGGGCCCATCTGACCGGGAAGCTGGGTGCCACCAGCCCCTTCATGGCCTTCGGGCGCCTGTTTCCCTCTGCCAGACGCGTGCTTACAGAGCACCTGGAGGGAAACCACCTACTCCTTCGCCCGTCCCTAAGCTGACATGGGAGGCTGTGGGCTTAGCGGGCAGAGGGTCTAGTTATGTGATGGCATCAGCCATGCAGGCGCACACACGTGGCTGACACATGCGGTGCCGCCTGCTTGAAAGGTATTGGGGGCACACGACAGCGCCACAGCACCCCCAGCCCCTCGGGACGGCAGGCACAAGCGTAACCCTGGCGGCAGCGGAGCGGGCGCGAGAGGATTACTTGACCAGGTGCTTCATCAGGATGTCCAGCATCTCCCGGTTCCTCTCCGGCAGCTTGTGCACCAGCGCGTGCACGGCCTCCACCCGGTAGTTCTGGTCGTCGGACTCTGGAACAGAAGGCGCAGGCGGTGCCTGTGAGCGCTCAGACGTGCGCGTGTGCGCTGCTCAGCGTGAGTGCTGCTGGCACCCTCAGGCCTAGGGGAGGGGGCAGTCGCCACGTCCCCAGGGAAGTGAGACAAGCCCAATTCCTTCCCGTCCAGACGCGCGCACTCAGCACCCCCATGCCAGACTCCGGGTCCGCGGAGCCGCTGCAGGAGCAGCACCCGGGCTCGGGACCCGTCAACAACCACCAGCTGCTGCAGCCTGTCTCCAGCGCGCCAGACACTGCCCCACACACACCAGAGGAAGCAGGCGGTGCCAGCCACGTTGGACAGATTCGGACGACCCAGAGCTACTTTTCCCGGTGTCAGGGCTGCTTGCAAACAGAGGCCTAGCAGACTGCAGCCCATGCTGACCGGGGGCAGTCTGAAGGGGAAATGCCCACTTCTGTCAGCCGGGGCTGACGGGCCGGTCACAGAGCTGTGTGACACTTGCGCCCACAAGCTCTCCGCCCTCCAGCAAGCAGCCGAGGAAGCGCCTGACTGACCCGGCCGCTGGGCACGTGACAAGACAGCAGGGACAGTCTCGGCCGAGGCCCGGCTGTGCCCAGAGCACGGACAGTCCATGGCCAGGGGGCTGGAGTGAGGCTGCCCGCCGCCTCCCTGGACGTGCGGCTGCAGATTTAGGGTCAGGCCCACAGTCTCAGCTGCGGAACCAAAAGTTGCTTTGTGAGAAACGGACGGCCTCCCGTCCAGTAAAGCAGGGCTCCTCACAGCTCTCGTCACCCCCCGCTGTCCCGCCAGCCGGGTCGTCGGTGACGGAACGCTCCCGGGCTCACCCCGCAGTTTCTCTCTCATTTACGCATAAACCGCACTGCCACGCTGCAGGGGCGTGGAGACGGAGACCTCGGCCGGTCTACACCGCGTCCCGCCGAGACACAGCACGCGCGGCCGCGCCCACGACGTGTGCAGGGGAAGGCACTTACTGACGGCGATGATGAAATCTTTGTGTAACTTGTACGTCATCAGCGGTTCCGCCAGGCACCTGCAGCGGAGAGCGGGGCGCGTTCAGAGCAACAGTCAGAGCAACAGTGTCTTCGCATTCCCCGGAGCGCCTGCACCGCTGTGAGGGCGGGCGAGGGCCTGGACCCGCGGGAGAGGGCCCGGGAGGGGCGCCCGCCGGCGGGAGACTCGGGTGCCTCTAGCGCTGGAGCCCGACCCTGTCCAGGCGCCGGGAGGCAGGTTTCCAGCGTGTGAGGCCGGGGCCGGGGCCGAAGTTCCCCCAGAGGGGGACGAGTCAAGGAGACGAGTCTCCGTTCCAACTCACTCCTCAAAAGCTCACGACAACCCCGCCGTCGTGTGGGACGACGCGGGTCTGGCGTTGGTAACATGCGCGAGAAGCCAGGACGCCGGCCGCAGAGCGGGCCGCGCGGGGGAGGCCTGGCCGGGCCCTGACACGGCCGGGGGAGGGCGCGGGGCGGGGTGGGGGGAATCGGGGGCCGCCTCACCGGAGGTAGTTTTTCAGGCCGCTCGTTATGGTCTTGTTGTCCCACAGCTCGATGTCGATGTCGATGTCGGGAGGGGATTTGGGAGCTGGAAAGAAGAAAAAGCTGTTCAAACGTGGAATTCAAACCATCGCTCACACTTCGCGTGCCGGGCTCGGACACAGGTGGGTGTGGGTGTGCGCGAGCGCGCTGTCCCTCGGGGCGTGGGGGGCACACGGAGGGCTGACGCGCGCTCGGCCCTGGCGTGCAGGGTCTGCCGGGCCCCGGCTTCTGGCTCCCTGAATTGGGTGCAGGTGCAGGGGCCGCTGCACCCACAGGGGGTGTCACTACGGGTGCCCCCGTCCTGTGAGAGCGGGTCCTGTCGTCACCCCGCCCCGCGGATGGGCGGAGCGCAGAGGCCGGTCCCGGGGCGCGCTCAGCCGCACGCCCGTCCCTCCAGCCACCGAGACCGAGACAGCAAGAGGCGCTGCCGGCGTCGCCGAGGGCCGCCCCCCGCGGCAGCTCCTGCACCCACACAGCGCGGGGCTTAGACGTTATTCGAAAATAACGTTTTATTGTGGACAGGCGCGGCCTGTATCTCCCCGGAACCCGGGTTTGGGTCATTTGCGAGAAGACGACCCTGAGCGAAGGCGCCGGCTCCACCCCAGACTTACAAAACGTGGTGTTCATGAGCTTCTGGACCTTGGAGTTCACACCCCCGATGCGGTACAGGCCTAAGATGGTGATGCCTGCGGGGAGCAGAGGCGCAGAGCGGCGTGAGCAGCTTCAAGGGCAGGACGCCGAGCCCAGACGGAGGCCCGCCCGGGCCCCGGTTTTCTCTCCCTGCGGCAGGCCCGCCCGACGCCCGCGGACACGCACTCCCGGGGTGCCCTGCGGGGCTCTGCGGGGCTCTGCGGGGCTTCACACCGGCCCGCCGCCCCCCCACGGCCCGGGAGCACCGGAGGGGCAGAGAATAACCAGCCCCGCAGCAGTCTGAGGGGTCGTGCGGAGACATCGTTTCTCACAGAGGCTTCTAGTACAGTTTTTGGTAAACTGAAGCTTAAAATGCAGCTGGGCGGGGCAGAAACAAATAAAATGTAGCCTTTTATGACAGCTCACACCTTGATACTCGACCACGCTCCTCTGCGCCTGGGCCCACGTGGGGCCGCGTGGCCGCGCCTACCTCTCGTCTCCACCGCGTGGATGCATTTCCTCACGAAGTTGAAGCCGGCCTCGTTCAGGTACACTGCAGGGGGACGGGCGGTCACTGCGGGGCCCCGGCTCCCCCCTTGCCGGTGGCTCCCCAGGCAGCCCCACCTCCATGCAATCCGGGCAGCGGCTCACACCCACCGGTGCTGTCCCAGCACATGGACTCCCTTGGGAGTGTCACACGTGTCTGGGCACGGGTGGGGGGGGATCCCCACGAGCACCGGCTTCCCTGCCCGCACTGAGGCTATTCCTGGGTCACTCATGGAGTCCTGAGCAGGGAGCTGCAGCTGGGAGCGGAGCAAGGTGCAGACACCCCAGCGGGGCACGGAGGGTGCACAGACACCCTCAGAGGCGCCACTCCTGAGCCCTGGGCGTCTGGGAGGGTCCCCACCAGAAGGTGCCCTAGACTTGCGGCAGCTTTCAGGCCTCAGCCCCGACATCAGGCCAAGCCCTTGGCTGGGTGTGTGCCCAAGGCGGCGGGCGGGGTGGGGGGTGGTGATTTTGGAGTTTTCCTGGGAATCTAAAATCCTTTCCACCCTCTCTCTGCACACCACGTCTATTAAAAATCTTTCACAGTAAGATTCTGCTCTTTGCTTTCGTACATGTGGGTGGCTGGGCCCTTTTCAAGCATGCACCCCTTAATAGTTTGGGGGCCCTGCGTGCCCCTCAGTCTCACGCTTACAAATATCTCACAAGAGTCGTGGTTACAGTGATCCCAGTACCGTCCCGAGTAACAGGTGTTTTCCCAGAGTGACAGAAGCAAATGCCACTGGAACAAGCCCTTACTGTGTCCAAAAGCTCTTCACATACCCGGCCCCAGGGGATTCTCAAAACCATGTTAGGAGGCGGGGAAAGCGCTTTGCTGAGCTGATGCCCGAGGTTGCTGACAGCTTCACTTGCCTTTTTTCATAAGAACTAGAGCCAGGTTCTAACTCGGTTCTCAGAGTAGCCCAGTTTTTTCCATTGCATTTTGTACCACATTTGAAATAATTCCAAGTATGTGCAGCGCACATCCCCCGAAGGCCTCATCCTATGAAACAGCAAGCCCCTGGCCTGCCTTCGCCAGGTGTTCGGGACGTCTCTGTAGGTTTGGAGACTGATGCAGGGGGGCCCAGGGAGGGCGGCGGACACAGTCCTTGAAGGAAGGTGAAGAGAAGCAGCCCCGGTCCCTGCAGCCAGCGTCCCGCTTGGGAGGGCTCGGCGAGTGGAGTGATCAAGAGGAGGACGGGGTGCCCCGCGGCAGGGGCTGAGCGAGAACAGCCCTCGGCCCTTGAGAAGAGGCTGCCGCATGGGCACTGGCTGGGGCTAGAGCAGGCAGCCAAGCGGTGCACGGAGGACGGCTACTTGCCACTCCTGCTGGCTGGCCTGCTTGTCCTCCGTGGCTTCTCCAAGGTCCAGAGCTCAGCAGCTAGCAGGAGCTCCTCCTGTCGGCTCCTCTCCCACCCAGGAGCTCCTCCTGTCGGCTCCTCTCCCACCCAGGAGCTCCTCCTGTCGGCTCCTCTCCCACCCAGGAGCTCCTCCTGTCGGCTCCTCTCCCACCCAGCCCTGTACCCGGGGACAGGACGGACAACTGGAGGGCCCAGGAGCCCTGTGGAATCACGCAGAGCAGTACTTGGCCTTCAGGAGTAGAGGCAGAGGAAGAAAGCTCAGGAACTTAGTCAATCAAAAGCTCAGTGTTGACACCTCCCCCCCGGAAGCTATTCAGGGCTAGCGCTTTAATTGACACCCAAATAAAGTTTCTATAAGGCAGTTTAGCAGCACGAAAGCTATTAATCTCCACAGAATTCAAACAGCCATGGGGAAAAGCACAAGAAGAGTCTTCCATTCAGCTAACAAAGTGAAAGTCCTTGTACCTTCAATTTCCTAGTAATTAAAAACCCAGCGGGTCCGCACAGATGTAACCTGCGGGGCTGACAGCACAATCTGTGAAGCTGTCCGCAACCTCTGCAGCATGAGTTCGATCCCCAGCCAGCCAGGGAGCACCCACAGGGCGCAGCAGCCCTCTCCTGTCTCACCCGCTGCTCCCCTCAGCAGTGGGTTTCAGTCAGTCTGCCTGTTCTGCTCCCCGCTCTGTCTCCTCTGGTGAATCCTCTCACCCCCTGCACCTCTGGCCTGCACCCCAGCTCTTGTATGCATAAGTAAATCACAAGTAAATAAATCTTAAAAAAAAAAGAATGATTTTAAGCACCATGAAAGAAAGTAAATCAAGTTAAAGAAACTTGAGATTGCTTTAGAAGGAGACAGATAATAGCCCTCGAAACAAACACACCGACTACTCTAAGTGCACGCCACCTGCTCAGACAGTACCTGGCGAAATGCCAAAAACGAGGCACAGAAAGCAGAGGGCGGTGAGAAGCGGAGACTCAGCATGTGCTGGCAACACACGGCTGGGTTTACTGAAAGTGCCGTGATGCTAAGGATTTTAGGGGAAACAGGTTCCCCACCCGCCCTCCGTGTCGGGGCGTGTCCTTACCCTTACGTTCTCGGCACGGTCTTCTAAGACCAGCGCGAAGGGCTCGTGTTTTTAGTGTAATAAATCGGCGCAGATGCCCGCCACTGCCATAAAAAAATCAAACTAAGTCTCGGCAGCGTCGGGTCTTTCGGGCACAAGGTGCCCGTTAGTGAGGCGAACACCACGGAGCCAGAAGTCAGCCCAGGGGCCGGCAGCTCCGGCCCGCCCCGGCTCTCACCACACACCACGGCCCTGCAGAGCCGCCTCCGCTGACGATTTCAGGCCTGCCCGTCACCACGTCCACGGTTGGGCCCCGTGGCGTGCCCAGCGGGAGCTCTTCCGATCACGAGTCCCTTTGTGGTCACAATGACCACCGTAATGAAATTTAAAAGAATCATTAAAACCACTTACTTTCTTCTTTCTTGCTGATAATGGCAGGGAGGGTGTAAATCTAAAAAAGAACAAAAGGCGTCCCCAGTTACTTGCGGTCCCCGCCAGCACAGAGGCGGGGGCTCGGGGCGAGTGGGGGTGCACAGGCAGGTCGCGGCCCGGCTCCCGGCCCGCCCCGGGCGAGATCTGCGCCTCCCCATCTCGCGCCACCACAGCAAGGTGCCTGCTGGCCCTCCAGGAAGGGCCGTGTGAATCCCGCCCCGGCGGCTCCTTCCTCAGAGCACCTGCTCGCCGTCTGTCCTCAGATCTCAGCCCACCCCACACCAACCCGCCGCCTCCCCGAGCCGTCTTCGCGCCCCCTCGGGTCAGGGTGGCCTCTGATCTGGGGTGAAGAGCCAGGCTGCTCTGTTTTAGATTCTTAACCTATCATTGCTTGACATTTTTGTAAAATACAATGAAGTTAAAAATATTATTAATAAAGCAGCATCCAGATGTCTTGGACCACGTGGAATGGGGCTCCCTCGAGCTGCTGTCAGAGTTCTCTGGCGCCCTCCCCGCGACTCCCGCTCTCCTCGCACTAAACACGGGCGGTCGGGCGAGGCCTCAGCACCCAGGGCCACACCCTGTCAGCCACGTCCTTCACTCGAGGTCACAGCTGTGAGGGGACCTCCCCCACCCCGGCTCTGCTCCATGCCGCGTCCCCCCTGAGGACAGACCGATCCCCGACTGCGCATTCAGGGCCCTCCTGACGACGTGGGCGAGTGACCAAGCCGGCCTCAAAGTCAGGGCTGGAAAACCAGGGCTCTGGTGGAGGGAGGATGTCAGGCCACAGGCGGCCTCCGCCTGCGAGGGCACCTCGGGGGCGGGGGGGGGGCCTGGGCACAGTCCAGGGCTGGCTCTTAGCCGCAGCCACCGGCTCCTCAGGAAGCACAGCACCGCCCCGCAGAGAGGTGGGGTGTGCTGCCGCCCGCCTAGCTCGGCGCATCGCTGAGCGAGTTGAGGGTCTTAGGGCAGCCCTGGGTGTGAGAGAGCCGGTGTCCCGTCCAGCGGGGGAGCGAACCCCGGGACAACAGCACAGCCTCCCAGATCGGCTACTGCGGGACCGTCACTCCTGCTCAAACATGCAAACGCAGTCGGAGGCGAGCAGCGATCAGAGCACGGGAGCCGCGTCCCGCAGCGCCCCCTCTTACCGGCTCCTTCCCGTCCATGGCTTCCAGCCAGAGCTTGCGGTTGGCTTCCGAGAAGGCCTGCAGCGTGATGATGCCGTGCCTGTGCGGAAGGCGTCATGCTTTAGACAGGCTCCTGCCAGGCGCGCCGGCCACAGACCGACACGCGCACCAACAGCCTTTCCATGGAGCACGCAGCGCGCTCCGGAGAACCTCTACAGGTGACAAACCTCTACAGGTGACAACGGCTCTATTCAAAGACCTTATAAAGAGCAGGCACCCAAAAATAAATCTAAAGGAAAAGATACATAAAATCTTCAAAGGCAGGTCAACTCCCCATCAACTGATAACTTGGATGCGACGCCAGCTACAGATCCCAAAGGACAGGGGCTCCGCCCTGAGGTACAGTTTCCGTACCTGTCACACACACACATGCACACACACACGCGCACACACACAGGGCCTACTCAGGGAAGCCTGGCAGTGATGTGGGTGGACAGTGGGTCACGGGACAGGGCAGAGGTGCAGACACGACCTTTTCACACCGTCCCACGCGGACTGCAGGGTGGAACCTGAGAACGTGATTCCACCTGATGTAAAATACAATCAAAGGCAAGAGCTGATCCCTCCAGCTGATAAACGTGCTAGCTGCGGAGCCAGGCCGTCCGGCTCCCGAGCCCCTGAAGGCCGAAGAGGCCACGGCCACACACCTGCTCCTCCGGCAGTGGGCCCTGTGCCGAGACACCCCTAACGCAGCACCTCCATATTGGGTATCCCCAGATTCCTCTTTGAATTTGCTTTTTAGCACTGTGCACCCAGTTATTTCTGAAAACACCACGTGCTAAATACTCCTGAGGGAAAAGTGTGTGAGAATAGAAGCTTTTACAGGAACGAGGGCAGGCGCTCGCACAGGCTTCCCTATGTGAATCGAACAAGAGGAAAGATCACTTAGCTCAAGACCAGATAAAAGAGAAAAGCCAGGCTCAAACCTTTCGACGACTTCTATGTCGAAGCAGAACCGTTTGTCAATCGAGTCTGTCTTTCGGCGGATGCAGGATTTCAACTTAAACATTTCTGGGGAGCTCGTGACCAGGCCGTTCTGCAACGAGAAGGGGACGGACTACGGCTGTGACGACCAGGTGAGCTGAGCGGACCCCCAGCCTCCCCCAGAGCTTGGGTCCCGGGCACTCGCAGAGGGGGTGCTCCCGCCCGGTGAACAGAGGCCCCCCAACCGTCACTGCTCAGTTGTCAACACCTCAAGCTGTTTATGAAACAATCACATAAACCCATGGAGTCGCCTGCTGTGATGTGCCTGCGGTCCCCGTATCAGTCACTCGGTAGGCGTGACACCTGCCTCCAGGTCTCCAGCGACCCGCCAGAGCCACCCACGCCGTGTCTACCTGCTGGGATTCTGCACCCCCCGCACCCCCCACTCAACCCCTGTTTGGCTGGCCCCCAGCTGCTGTTCTGCTACTAGGACTAGAGCTGTCTGGGGGTGCCCACCCCGGGCTCAGGCCACAGGACACGCTTCTGTATCGAAGGCCGTCGACCTTAAGGGTCTGCAT
This sequence comes from Talpa occidentalis, assembly GCF_014898055.3. Lineage (NCBI taxonomy): Eukaryota > Metazoa > Chordata > Mammalia > Eulipotyphla > Talpidae > Talpa > Talpa occidentalis. Next base: position 3,397,318 of record NW_023601212.1, on the reverse strand, counting down.
TGATCTACTGTCTGGCCAATTCGCTTCTCGTCAGTTGCAAATCTCATAGATTATTCAGATCCGTCTGCCGTCGGCTCAGACTGTCCCGGAGCTGAGTGTGGGTGTCTGTAGGGAATCCCGAGCAGAGACACAGCGGTTGCTCCGTCTCGGAGGGTCCTGCGTGTCTCCCTCTGACGGGATGCTGGAGGACGCCCAGCACGGGGACAGCCAACGCCCGTGTGAGGACGCGCCTGGGAGGCCGCCGCTGCCCGGTTACCGTCTGGTCTGTTAAGGGAGGGGCGGGCCAACCCGGCTTCAGGTGCTCCCAGCTCGGGGGATCTTCGGCGACGGCCCAAATTACTTAACCCATAAGTTCAACCATGTGCCGCAGTCACGTTGTGTAAAAGCACCACCCCCTGCACAGGAGGTGTTCGGACGGCCGCGCCTCCCACTTCAATGCATCCTGGTCACCGGCCACGCAAGACGGTCAGCGACCAGAGGCGCTCAGCGGACGCGCGCCTTCTGAGAAACCACTGGTCAGCTTTTCAGCCACAGGGACTGATGCTGACGGGGCAGCAGCGCGGGGGGGCGGGCTCCAGAGGCCCCCTGTGCAGGGGCGAGACCCCTGACCGCTGGGGCTGCTGGCCCAGGACAGCCACCCACGTCCCCGCGGCCAGTCGTCCCAGGCGAGGCCCCTACACCTGACTCACCCGCTCCAACCCCCGGCCAAGGTGGAGGGCGACCCTGGCGAGTCCTGCAAGTCACCGAGGTCACGCAGGGCAACTTTTCAATTTTTCAGAGTTGTGCACGTTTATGGGAAAAGGAAGCTCGTGATTTTTTCGGTTTCCTTTCAGTAAACAAGCTCCACTTAAGCGGCGATTTTGGTGGTGACCTTGGCATGGCATTTTCACAGTCAACACCTGAAACTAGTAGGATGGGGCGATGCCGTGCGACCTCAGAATAAATAAACGTCCCCCCAAATAACTCACCATTTTCCCGCTTGATTTCATTTCTGAAACACTCATGGTGAAGGTTTTACTTCCTTTGTCATACGTGCAGTAGTGCTTGATCCACGTGAAGCCGAGCGGCCCTGACGCAGAGAAGAGACAGCACAGGGGCTGTTAGCGGGGGGCTGTGGGGCGCTGGCCCCGCGGCTGCTGCGCTTTGACACCGCCGCTCTGTCTTGGCGCCCGCGGGCTGAGGGTCTGCCGCGAGACGGGGAGGAGGTGCAGGGGGAGGGGTGCAGGAGGAGGGGGCACAGGCGAGCATCGGGAGCAAACGACAGGCTGCGTTGCAACCTCAACACACGCTCTGCAAAATCGAGAATCCCTTCCGATCTGGCTTGAACTAAGGGGCGTGTAACGCGGCGCACTTCCTCACGGCTCTTCTTGCCCTGCTGGAGATGCCCTCCACGCGGTTTAGCCAGATCAGGTCACCCCGTTCAAGCCCCTGCGGCGGCTCCCACATCCCGCGGGGCGAAAGCCCATGCACCTGCCACCCCCACGGCCCTGTTCCCTCTCCCACTTCACATCCTACTGCCTTCTGCCTCGAACGCACAGCAGCCCTGCATGGCCCTCCCGGTCCTGGGTCCTGAGCGGCGGGACTGTGTCTGCGCCGCAGGGCATTTGCACTTGTCACCCCCCCCCCCCCCCCGCCTTCAGAGATGACCATATGCCCCGTGACGCTTCCTTCAGGTGCTTCCCTCAACGTTACCTTTGCAACGTGCCTCTCCCGAGCGCAAGCCTCGCATCGCCGCCCCCTCACCTGGATCTCCTATGCTTTGCAGTCACCACGCTCTCAAACACGGTGTATTGCACCCCTCACCCCGCTCAGTGCACGTCGAGCGCACCGCAGGCGCCAAGGCCGCGAGAGGCAGGACCCTGACCCGCGCTCGACGGCCGACCAGTGCGAGCGCAACGCTCAGCTGTTCGCAGCTGGCGACACGTGTGTGAGGGATGAAGGACGGAAGGAGCCGCTCATTTTCCTCTAAGGCTCTGCAGTGATCTCCTCTGAGCTCTGCTCGGCAGAAAAGTGATCAAAATCACTCCTTAAAATGGGAAAATTTCCACCATCGAAGGCAGAAGAAATGCGAGGAACGCTCGCCTTCCCCCATGCCGCGCCCTCCGGCACACGCTCCTGTCCAGGCAGCCCGGGGCTGGGCTGTGGCGGGAGTTCGGGACCCTGGGCCCGGCAGAGACCTTCGGTTCCCCCAGGGGAGCCACCGAGCCTGCACCCAGGTGCGGAGAGGGTTGAAGATGGGGCTGGTTCTCTCTCCTTGGGGGTCCCACCTGCCGAACACCCCAACCCCCAGCAACAGCCGTGCGCGCCGTGACTGCGCCTGGCTCAGCACCACGTACCGAGAAGCCGGGCGCTGAGCGTGGATGCGGGCCTGGAGCCCAGCATTGCACGAACCGTCCACGTTATTCTCTGGAGCAACGGCTCCCCTGGTGTGACACCCAGCTCCAACAGCACCCCCACCACAGTCCTGGGGGACACCTACATCTTTGGCACTGCCAAGCTTTGCTGCCTTGACTTCAGGGCACCCGGGGCCCTCCGCTGTCCTGTCGCCCGGCGCGCGCCGGTGATGCCCTCCCGCACGGCGTGACGTGCTTTAGGACGCGGAGCTGAGGAACGGGAAGTGGCCGGATGAAATCCTGGCAGCGGCTTTATTACTCCGGCAGCCATTGAGAAAGCAATGCTAGCAAACATTTTCAAATAAAGCTGCCGGATGCTCCGATGACATTCCAGCCCCACGATGCCTTCGCCTGCCCCCCTCGCTGCGGGGCCTCCTGCCTCTGACCGCCACGGCCGCCGCCCGCCCGTGATGCTTCCTCTAAAGTGCCGGGCACGGGGCCAGGGCAGACGTCCTCAGGCAAGCGCTTCGGGAGTCCCGAGGCAAACGCTGGGAAAAGCAAAATTTATTGCAGCTCTAAAGTTGCAAAATAAAGCAAGTTTATTGGTCTTCCCCAGAAACCAGCGGAGGCTGCTGAGAGGATGTTTGCAGAACGGGAGGAAATGAACATTTTCGGAATTCCTACTAAGTGCCAACATTTCATCGAGGGGTTTCCGAGTGAGGCATTATAAAGAGCATTTTTACGTGGAAGACAGGCGCTGGGCTGCAGCGGGCAGCGCCGGGCGTGGGCGGGGCGGCTCTTAGAGGGACAACTCTCAAGAGATGTTGGAAGAGTTAAGAGACGAGACTTGTGCAAACAGGGAGTTGCCAGGAAAGCAGGGCAGCTGGAGCTGCTGCTGGTCGAGGCATTTCACACAGGTCCCGGCCCTCCCATTCCTGCAACGCCGTCCCCGGGGGCTGTGGACGCCAGCCTGTTAGCAGGATCCCCCGTAAACTGTCTCCCCCCAAAAATGTCTCCCCCGGGGCCGGGCTCCCTGGGTTGACTGGAGTCTCAGTGTCGTCCAGGCGAGTCCCGTGGAAAGTCCATCCCTGACCGGGGGCCGAGCCGTGGGCTCCTGCCTGGACAGGCCACCTGCACCCACCACCGTGCCCACAGACGCCATCGCTGGTCGCTAACTGCGTGGCCTCTCTCCTGCCTCCACAACGGATCAAGCCTGGGGCCGCAGCCTAGATCTCATCTGCAGCTTCTCAGGGACGTGCCCGCTCGGTGCAGCCCGAGCGCCGCGCTACGCCGCAGGGGGCGGGGCGGGTGGTCCTACCGAGGCTTTTAAATGACGGCAGCAGAAAGGGCTGTGACAGCGGCCCCCGTGTAAAGTAACTCCACAGGGCTAGAATCCTCTGAGTTTTAGCTATAATCCAGAGACACGCTACGGGCTGGGGGGGAGGGAGTAGGATCAAAACAAGGGGGGTGGGGATTGTATGGGGACTACGGCCAAGATGAAAATGCATGCATTGTGCAAAAATGAAGACTGATGTAAAAAATATATAAAATTAAAACAAAATTTCCAATTAAGCTTTATAATCCAATTAAAGAGCCCAAGCACACACACAAAACTCCCCAGGCCCGGGGAAGGTGCAGACAGGGCGCGGGAGGACAGAGGTGGGAGGCGGGGCTGTCTGGGGCTAGCAGGTGCACGCCCGACAGCCCCCCAGCTGTGCATCTTGCACACGTGCCATCGCTGACACGCCTGGCCGAGGCCTGGGAGCCGGGCAGGCAGACGCGGGGAAGGGGATGACATCTGCCCACGGGCGGCAGCTTGGGTGGGGAGCCCGGCGACAGGAAAGCAGAAAATAAGCAGTGACCGCTGCACAGAGCGGGTGGGCTCAGTGTGAGCCAGGAGACAAGCGGGCCCAGCGGGGCTTGCTGGGGTTACAGCCTGGAGAGTGGGGGAGGGGGCGCTTAGGGAGGGGGGCGCGGCAGGGCCCGCAGCACCAGGGCTTTATGGTCCGTGCAGACTGAGCCGCAGAAGTCAGGTCCATTAGGACAAAAGGCACCAGCACCAGATAGGGGCCCACAGCGCCCCACGGTTGCCCCCACACGCCCCCCACCAAGTGATCGGAGGCCCCGGGCTTGGACATTGCCCCAAATGCACCAGAGCTGGGACACGCTTGGCAAACCCGGGCCGTCCGCGGGCTGGGCCGCCGGGGAGCACTGGACCCCGAGCCTAAAGATGACGGATGTAAAGACTCCGCAAGATCAAACCTCCTTGTTGCAACACACCGTAGACCCATAAAAATTTAGTAGCTGTGCAGCACTATGGGGGAAAAGACCCAGGAAGGGAAATATTTCTGAGTTACAGTGAATACAACAGTCTCCAGGCTGGAGGATCCCCAGCTTGAGCAGCCTCGCCAGCAGTGGCCCCCGCGCCGCAGCCTGCCTGGGGCCCTGGGGACCCCAATACTGTCAGGCCCCGGGTGCCGACTCCTCCCTCATCACCTGAGTCCAACAGCCACGGCCCTGCAGCTTCCCCCGGGCCTGATCCCAGTGACCGGCCGGGGCAGCACCTGTCCTTCCAAGGACACCTGCAGGCGGGGAGGTGGGGCTCCTCGCGTGAGAAGGCCCCCAGCCCGGGTCTCCAGGGGAGCTCCTGCCAGCACCCTCGGGCGGGGTCTCGGACCAGGCAAGCCCACTGCCCCCTCCTGCCTCGAGCCCTGACATCAGGTCACATGGGCGCTGGGCGCCCCGCAGCAGCATCAGGCCCTGGAGACCGCGGCCGCGGCAGGCGCTGTGCGTCCCCCAGACCCGCCAGGGCGCGGCCACTGGGGGCCCCTCGACGGGATGCGCTGGGGGCGCGTTGGGCGGGACCATTATCGGAGTCCAACCGGCCCCCTCCACGACAAGGACAGTGTGGAGAGCTCCATCCTCAACAAGTTGGGGGGCCCTTCCTAGTTTTGGGGGCACGGCTGGCCTCACGCTGCTCCCGGAGCTCAGAGGAGCCTCAGGACGCACAGCACAGGGGCGCAGGCACGCCCCACCTGAGGTGGCTCCCGCGTCACAGGTGACCCTGAAACTGAGCGCGCACTGCCGGCCCGGCTCTCCACGGACTGCGGGCCCCGACGGCCGAGCTGCCCTGGGGGTGCGGGGAGCAGCCGGCACCAGCGAGCCCGGGAGGCTGGGCCTCCCCCTGCATGGACGCCCCTGGCCCCGCTGGCCCGCCCGCGTACTCACGTCGCTCCTGGACGTACAGGTAGCCCTCCATGGTCCACTGGCTGGGCGGCCGGTAGTCAGGGTTGGCCGCCTTCATGCGCTGCATGAGCCGCTCCACCTCCTGCCGCGTGCTTTCAAAATTATTCCTCGTCTGCGGTGGAGAGAAGCCTCATTCACCCAGAGCCCCCCCCCAGCCCCCCAGGGCGTGTCCACCGTGCGGGGCACCTTCTGCGGGTGCACCTGCCGCGACCCCAGTGGGCCCAAGGGTCTCGGGCTGCCTCGGGGACACCCCTGAGCCCATCTGCTCCCCAAGGAATACAATTCCGGTGGCAGAAGACGGCATTTCACGAAATACATAGAGTTCAATCGAATTTAATATTCCTCACTAAGGTCAAAAAAGCACAGGGCCTGTAGTTCTTTGGGGAATCAAAACAAATTATTCACACGCTTTTCTTCCTGTGGCACAAATAAAAAACACTCCTTACCCTCATTCCAAGCACTTTTTGAAGCTTGGATTCCAGAAATCCTAACAGAACCAAGGGGTGAGTGTGACAGTGAGAAAAATGAACAGGCCCCGCGTTCTAACTTCTTCTATAGCAAAAAGGAGTTGAGGGCCTCCCTGGTGGCACAAGGGGTTAAGACGCAAACTATGAAGCTGTCCGCAGCCTCTGCAGCATGAGTTTGATCCCCAGCCGGCCAGGGAGCTACCCACATGGCGCAGCAGACCTCTCCTGTCTCCCCGCTGCTCCCCTCGGCAGTGGATTTCAGTAGATCTGCCTGTTCTGCTCCCCACTCTGTCTCTGGTGAATCCTCTCACCCCCCTGCATCTCTGGCCTGTACCCCAGCTCTTGTATGCATGAATAAATAAGTCTTTAAAAAAAAAGTGAATATTTAAAAAAAAAAAAAAATTGACTCACCTGACAGTGAGTTTATAGCAGGTAAAGACGTGGAAACCTGAGGTTGTTCCCTAGGAAATTTTCATTTGCATTCAGGCCACATCATCTCAGCGACATGTTTGGAAACAGACAACTCACCCCACCCCTCACGCTAAGATCTTCTCAGAGGCCAGACACAAAAGACGCAGATCTTTTGTGGTCTCAGAGTCGGTTAGGAAAATCTTTCCAATGGCCACTTTTGCTAAATTTTCCCTTTTAAACACGACTACCACAACTTTTTCTGATTTTACTCCTCTCTCCTAAGTCCTAGGAATCTTAACATAATTGCATTTCATATGGAAATAAATCATAAAAATATTTTGGCTCTTGTAAATTTCCTGTTAATATTTCCTGAAAAAGCCCAGCTGCACTCCACATTGAAAAGCAATGGCCCGGCTGCATGTGAAATCGATTCTGCCAGGGACTCGAGGCTAAGCACAAAGCTCAAACTCAAAACACACGGAGAAAAAAATCCAATGAATTGCATTTCTCCGGGGATTCTCCAACCGCAGAGCTCCACATACAAACACCCCCTGTACCACCAGGCAGGTAAGCGCCGGACAAGCTTTGAGAAGACAAAGCTGCTACTCTGGAGAGCGCTCAGCAGGTAACACGTTCATTTACAGACAGACCTCCCAGCCAAGGCCGCACGACCCGCCCGCGGGACCCGGCGGAAAGCGACCGGCCGCGTTGTCTTTGTAATTCATGTATTAGAATATATGTGATATCTGTGAGAAATACAAATGAAACCTCCTATAATTTAGAAGACCGTCGTGGGCATGGTGCCTGCCCTGCACAGTGGCCTGGGCACGCGAGAGTCCAGGCACTGCTGAATCAGCTCCACAAGCCAAGCCTGACAGAACCGATGTTTGTGGCCGACGATCGCTGAAGAGTCACTCCGGATGCTTCCACACCACGTTTAAATGTCTTATTTCAAAGGAAACACCAGACGCGATGTGCGGGGCCTTGGCCTCCACCGGGTCAGCCCCGGCATGGACACGGACGGCTCGAGGCCGGCCCGCGGGGCAGGGGAGCTGCAGCAAGGGCGAGGTCTCAGCGCTGGCTCCAGCGCAGGGATCCTGCATGAAGCTGGCTACACGGTCTGAGGGTACGATTAGCTCCTTCCCGTGTCCCTTCAACCAGCTGCTAGAAGAGACTTTTAAATACGTCTCTGAAATGGCTTTTCTCAAAATGAGCGAGCCTGTCCGCCGCCGGCCTGGGGCTGAAAGCACCACGCGCGTCCTGGCCACAGCCCAGGCCCCAGGGCCCTACGAGTCGCGGAGGAGAGACAGGGGGACGGGTGCAGCCTTACGTTTTGCAGGTTGAACTGCAGCTGCTGCTTGTAGGGTGCGAACTCCTGGGCGAGCTCATAGCCTTCGTGGTAGAAAGTAAAGAGTCCCTGCAGGAATGACAGCAGCTGCAAAAGCAAAGACAGAGGCCATGAGCAAGGGTCATGTCCATTAATTGGGGAAATTACCACATTCTAATTCTACAAACTGCTGCAGTTTCGATGGCTTTGTGAGGCCCAGAAGCACCAGCGTTCTGGGGGTGAAACCGAAACCCCACAGGGGGACAGTCCTCCGCAGTGATTTAATTTTCGAGTCCTGGCGTGGGCAGCTGCGCTATCACCTACCCTGACATTCAGAGACACGTGCAGGAGAGATCACTCGCGGGGATAAAGGCCCAAGTGACCAGGTCCTGCCCTCGTAGAGTTCCTCGTCACCACAGACGCTAAGCCGGGCACAGTAAATCCCAGATCAAAGCGCTCGAGAGATTTTTTTTCAAGTGGTGCTCAGTTTATTCACGTATGTTCCAAACGGCACAGAGAGAAGCAAAAAGGGTTTTGGTACATTTTTTAATGATGTCATTATCGCCAGACAAGAAGTGAACGATGGTCCAGATGCTACTGGAAGATTAAATTTATAAAGTCATAATGCCAGGAATGACTCTCCCTGCCTCTATAAACAGCCGAGGCCGGCCTACTGAGATGTCTGAAGTCAGGCCCGCTTGCAAATCAGTTTGTGAAAAAAAAAGGAAGTTTGAGTAGAAAATTCTGAGCTCGGCCTGAGTCTCGGCTTCTCTTGAGCATCATCTGGCTGAGAGAGAAGATTCAGCCAAAGGAAATTGAGAGTGCCAGAAGGTGGCAGCGCTGATCCGGGAATGACAGGCATCCTTCTAGCAAGGGCTGGAGGGGACAAAACCAGGAAGATTGAGAGCAAAACCCGAAGCTAGATGCAGATCTTTCGTATAAACCAGTAAAATCTTGGGCCTCCCCGGTGGCGCAGCAGTTAAGCGATGGCTTGCAAAGCTGCCCGCAGCCTCTGCAGCGCCGGTTCGATTCCCGGCCACCGGCGAGGGTCCCACATGGCGCGCAGACCCCTCCTGCCGCCCGCTGCTCCCCTCAGCAGTGGACTTCGGTCCTTCTGCCTGTTCTGCATCCTGCTCTGGCTCTGGTGAATTCTCTCACCCTCCCGCGCTTCTGACTGTACCCAGTGCTTGTATAAATAAATAAATAAATCTTTAAAAAAAAATAAATAAACCAGTAAAATCTTTAAAACACCCCAATTTATATGCGTCCCCAATTCACATACAATTTGTTATGTTCTTACTATAAAGTAAAGCTATTGGGCAGTTTTTGATATGAAATAAGCTACAACTAAAAATAACTGACACAAAATTCTTTACTTGCTGAGGTCTTACTCCACGGACGGGCCCTCCAATTTGATCTGCTCCTATAATGAAGCCAGAAAAGACTGGAGACGGGACTAATATCAATTTAAAAATATCTTCAATTGACATTGCATGGCCAGGCTTGAACATGAAGCTCCAGAGCTTTTCAGAGACAAACTAAGAAAACACTTTGAAGTTTACAGACAGCGCGAGTCTTCTGAATAGTCGAACAAGCGCCCCTGAAGTTCTTTGGAGCACTGTGTCATGTTTTAATGTCTATCATTAGTCCCCAATTAAAGTGTCTAATTGTGCGCTCAGTGCCACTGGAGGAAGATGCTGTTCTCATATCATCCTAAGTACAAAGAATTTAATTAAGCGTTATGAAAAGGAGACTTTAAGAATACCTGCAATAAATCTCCCTATAAAACATCCAGTTCCCAAGGCCCATGTAAATAAATAAATCTATACAGCAGAATCCAGACTCACTTAGTGGAAGATAAATGTTTTAATCTCACAGTGTGCGCTGAGCGCCCGCCAGGGGCGTGCAAGTCTCCGGAACAGAAAAACCACACACTTCAAAGAGCCCCCCCTTTTCCCTTCTTCTCACACGGGCTTTCGAGGCAGCTTTTGGGGAGGCGCGTGCGGGTCACGTCTCGGGAGGGCAGCAAAGTGAAAACATGGCTTAGGTTTGGGGCCTACGCGCACACGTACATTTTATCTTGCGCAGAGTCTGTGATAGTAAATTAAGGCGACTTAAAGGACAACCTGAAAAACCAGGCAGATCTTAGTCTCCCCACGTACCTTGTCCACCCCCATCCCTCCTGACACCTCTGGCCTTAGCGCGGCCGGTGCCACAACCAGGCCAGCAATGACCCGGGTCAGGCAGCCCAGGGTCCAGGGCGCTCCCGCGGGGCCCACACATGTGCATGGTGACCCGCAGCCCGGCCCCAGGGGCCTGGGGGGACCTCACTGCCCTGAGGTGCCCCGGGTCCCCCCCTTTGCTTCTGAACAGCCATCAGGAACACACTGCCTGTCCCTTCAGAGGACGCCTTGGCCCCGCTCTTATCAGGGAAACTAACACTCACCGGCTCCACGAACTCAAACTTCTTTTTCTCTTGAACCTCTTGAATTTTGAAGACATATTCGAGGGATGCTTCATAGAAGTTCTGATGTTCTCGGTCAATCTGCGTATCTGCCTTAAGAGCAAAGAGGACACGTCATCGCTGGCCGAGGCTCCCGGGGACAGACGGCCCCAGCCCCGACACCCTCACGGCCTGCGCCTCCTGCTGGTGTCCACCCACCGCGGCCTCGGCGCCCCGGAACAGACAGGAAGGGGCCGGGCCGGCGCGTGTGGCCAGCTCCCAGCCCAGGCGGCGGTCAGGGGAGCCCCTCGCTCTCCTGGAGCCCCGGGCCCACCAACACCCCGTTTACTTTAGAGTTTACATCCATGTGGAGTCGCCATATACATGTAGTCAAAGCCGTTCATTTCCCCGACACATCTGACGCAGATCAGCTCTGTCCCGCAGCAGAGGGGGCGTGTCCTCGCCACTCCTCACTGGGAAACCAACATCGGAGTTTCCAAAGGAAATTCTTTTCCCCTTCACTTTCTTTCTAATTGTAAAAGTAGCACATGCGGATCGCTGTGAGTTTACTCATCAACGTGCCAAAGAAACACCAAGATAGTTGCGATCCTACCCTTACCATTTTGATGTGGGAGACGCACACAGTCTTACTTTAAAACAACTCTCGGGGCCTCCTCGGGGGCGCAAGGGGTTAAGACACAACCTATAGAGCTACCTGCAGCCACTGCAGCACGAGTTCGATCCCCAGCCAACCAGGGAGCTACCCACATGGCGCAGCAGACCTCTCCTGTCTCCCCGCTGCTCCCCTCAGCAGTGGGTTTCAGTAGATTCGCCCGTTCAGCAACCTACTCTGTCTCTGGTGAGTCCTCTCAACCCCACACCTCTGGCCTGCACCCCAGCTCTTGTATGCATAAAGAAATAAATCTTTATCTCTAACCTCCTGCATGGTGGATAACTCTTGGGTCTACACGTTCATGCAATTTATTTCCAGGCTCATGTCTAATGATTTCTTTTGGGTAAACTCCTGCCAACGCAAGTCACTTCAACCGTCTTGCACATAAGGCTTGTTAGGATGTGGCAAATGTACTTTCAGAATGATCTGCCCTTTGCCAGGAATGCCAAGGAACGCTGAGTGTCCCACACCCTCGCCAAGGCCGGATTCTTATCTTTCAATAAATTAAAGTGGCATCCCGTTGCTATTATTGATTTCCATTGTTTTTAAACGACTGTGACTTTGAAACTTAGAAAATCCATTATGGTCTATTTCTTCTCTGACGGGAGGCCTTCCTGGCACGTTTTTCCACGGACGCCTTTATCTTTTCCCACTGAGCTCACCTTGTATGTAGGAAATGCTAATCCCGTGTCATAGTTTATATAAATTCCCTAACACTTCGCACCTTTTAATTGGAGTTAATGTCTTTTGAAATCGATGATTCTCATGCGCGCCGGCTTCCTGCACCTCCTGTGTGATCCTGTCCTTCTGTTTTATGCTCAGGCAGAGATGGGCCCTCACATATCAATCAGCCGCCTCTCCCCATCTACCGTAGAGCCTGTCACCCCGAAAGTGAGTCTCCAGCTAGCTGACTCCCTGAGCTTTGGCAGCATAAACTGACCCCAATTCCGTCCCTGTAAGGGCGGCCTCGTCCTTCCCACGAGCAGCGAGCGAGGAGCGGCTGTGCAGGTGCTGCCAGGGCTGCAGGGGCAGGAAGGACGGGTCAGTGTCTCGTCACGGAGCTGCTGTGTGGGGGCAGCTCCCTGCCAGGGGTGGGGTTCCTAGGAGGGTGGTGAGAAAGGACCCGTCACGCGTTCCTTCTTCTGCTCTGAGGGGCCACTATGTGTGCTGTGCTGTGAGCTGTGGCTCCTGGAATAGGGGTGTGTGTGTGTGTGTGTGTGTGTGTGTGTGTGCATGCGTGTGTGGATAAGCGTGCGTGAGTGTGGGCACGTGCAGGATGTTACCATGTTTCAGGTTTTTACAGCCCAACGCAGAGCCAGAAGGGGCGCCCTGCCCGCAGCGGGGTGCAGGGACATGAGTACGCCTGGACTCCGCGCCAGCTGGCAGCAGGGCAAGTGAAGCGTATGGCCGGGGTGCCCTGGGCCAGGACTATGCACCTGGGACACCGTGCCCTGTGAGGCAGGGCGCCTCGTCCGGCGTGCTCCCCTGCCGGCTCAAGCTCCCTCTGGAGACTCAACTCGCCCAACGGGAGGGGCATCGAGAGGGCCTGGCGCTGCTGGACACAGGAGGCCTCACACCGCAGTGCGGGGCTTGCCCCAGGAGCCCTGGCCTCACCCCGCACCCTCCCGGAGGGTTATTCCAGGCAGCGCTTGAAGAGCAGCCAGCGCCTCTGAGGCGCGGGGAGCTGGGACGTGACACGGTGACAGCACTGCACCCGGGAGAAGCAAAGCTGCAGCCCCCTTTTCCATAAACAAACACTGGGCTCCACTTCACTTTAGCCACAACACCGCTCCGCTGGCGGGCAGAGCCTGAGCAACAGGCTGTCTTTTTCCTAAAGCTCTTAGCGGAGGCGGACCTCGGGGTCCGCCTGTCCGCCCTGCACCCCCAAACGACGGGGACGCCTTTCTTCACTGAGCATCAAATAAACGAAACAAGGAGCACATTGCTTTGCGCCCTCCCGGCTGTGGTTTACCAAAGCCGAAGGGAAGGAGCAGAGAGAATAAGTGAAGCCACGGAACACACACACCATGTTCTGGTCGTGGCAGAACCTTCTAGAAAGACAGGAGGAAAGACGACTAGTTATAAAATTATGCAGCTGCTGCTGAAACGATTGTACATTTCATGTTTAATGTAAAATATGTCACGATCTAGTAACAGTCAACTATGCGCCATCACATCAGAGGGACTCTGGAGCTTCCTGCCGTGGACAACACTCCCAGCGAGGAGGAGAGGCCTGCCCTGCTCTCCAGGCGCGCAGGCACGGCTGGCACGTGCGCGCACAGGTGCCCCAGGAAGCTGCCTGACCCAAGCCGTGGGATCCCGAGGCAGCGCCACCTCGCAGGCGGAAGGCCCGCTCCGCCTTCCAGCCGGAAAACTTACCTCTTGCAAATGCGACTCCTTTTTCTTTGCGGACAAATTTAAATGCTTGTCGAGAATGGAGTAGTATTTTTCACTCTCCTTGTCAAATTTCTTCTTCCCATCCTTGGGGAGAACAAAAAAGCCAGATTTGAGTCACGGCATGGAGAAGACTTGGGTTTTCCTCATCTCCACCACAAGCCAGCGAAGTTATTTAATAAAGGTGAATCGAGGAAGCCACGCGGGACGGGGGAGGTGGGAGCAGCCTCGCGGGAGGCAGGTGACCTCGGGGGGAGTCCAGAACCAGAGCGGGGAGCTTCAGGGGCTCCCCATGAAAGCTCTAAAGGGTCCAGCAAGAGATTCTGATCTGCAGGGTCAGGAGAGGCTGAAGGGAAGGACTTCTTAGGGGTTTTGGGGATTCAGGTGAGTCAACACACAAATACATAAACACCAGCTGTGAAGGCGGCTGGTGTTTCCAGAACTAGCTCTGGACAAGGAGGAGACACTGAAGTGCTGTCGGCTTGAGCGACTAGAGACCACGCAAAGTCCAAACACTGGCCAGCAGCACCCGCACCAGCCCCGACCCTCCGGAGCAGCCGCTCGGTGTCCCCGACGGGCTAGTTTGCCGGGGCAGCTGTGCACGGGCCGCTTTCCGTGAAGCGTCTTCCCTGCGGAGGGGAGCACACAGGGTCAGGTCCCCAAGGGAGGAGTGTGTACCTGGGCACACCACCTGCTCCAGCCGTAATCAAGGGCCCCACCGGACACGCTTTTTGCATTTACGAGTCCACGTAAATAAACACCAGGCGGCGCTACCCCTGAACGATTCCGTCTCTTCTTCCAGTGCTTCTGGAAGCGCCGTCTCGGTAGCACTTCCGCGTCAAGCATTTCTAAGCCGATCCAAAATGCAGGTTTCCAGTTCCCTCACCCAGAGGCCCGGGCACTGCTGTTTTCAATCACCTCCGTGACCACCGCGCATCACGCTCTGCTGAGTTGTCTGCACTAGTGCTGGGAAAGCGCCATTCGGTGGGTGGAGGGCAGAGGGGTGGGGTGCCTGGCACTGGGGTGAGGGTGTCGGGTCCAGGCCGATGCAGCCAGGTCACTGCCTCGGTGCGCCCCGCGTGAGCGCTGACGCCCTGGGCTGTGTCCAGGAAGCCGTCCCCACCCAGCTCCGCGCACAGAACCTGACCGAGCCCTGGGGGAAGAGCCGGAGAAACATGGTGGCTTTGAGACGGCTGAGAAGCACCGGCGTGTGTGCACATGAGGGTTTTCTACCAGACAGCAGGGGTGCAAGGCAGAAGCCCCCAAGGATTTTTGCCATCTAGAGAAAAAACCGTCCCTGCCAGGAGCAACACGACTGGAAAAGAGAGGGCGGCCGGCTCCTCAGGCGCGTGGCTGAGGCATCACGCAAGAAGCCGGAGCGGCGGCTCAGGAGGAAGCAGGGGTGCGGACAGAGGGGCTGGTCTCCCCGCTGCTGTGACGGAGACCTGGGAAACGTTCCTCTCGCTCGGTGGGTGTTACTCTTCAGCCTGGCACCGCGTGCCCCCGGCTGGGCCGCCCGCGCAGGGCAGGACCTGCCCCCAGGGCACCCGGAGACACGGCCACCCCAGCCCCAGAACCCCAGGCGCCTGGACACCCCAGCCACAGGCCGTCTGGGATCTCCCGAGGCCCAGGAGCCTCCTGGTGTCCAGAAGCCAGCTGTCGGGATTGGACGGGTGGTCTACACAGCAAGGCCCTCCTGGGGGTGACTACGCTCAGCTACTCCCAGGCACCCCAATCCACTCCCCACCAAGCCCCTCCCTTCTCAGTCTTTGTCATGGCCATTTCCAAAGGGCTGCTGCAGGGTGGTAGCACCTGCACTTGCCTGCACCCACCAATCCCCAGTGGTGCCCCCACTACCACCACCAGCAGTAAGATGCACAGCAAGCCCTGGTGTCCAACTGGGGTCTGCAGTGAACCCCCGCAAACTGGCCAGTCAGGAGAACAGAATACGTGTGAAGGTGGGTCCAGGTAAAAGCCATGCGGGCGGCAGGCACAGGGACGGTCTTCCAGACACGTCACCGACCAGAGAGAAGGGGGTCAGGATGCAGGGACCCCCGCCCCCAGCCCTGCAGCACCCACTTGCTGGACCGCCACCCCCAGAGCTGGGGAGGCAGCAGCCGGCGGGTCTCCAGGAGAGAAACACCCAATAAAACGAACACATTCAACAAGCAGGGGCAGCTGGAGGTCGGAAGGCCTGACAGGTGGCACCCGGGGCTGACTTAGCCTGGACGTCGTCACGCTCCCTCCACCAAACCCCATCCTCACCCATGAGACCTTTAGGAGGGGATGTGGCCCCGGGAGGTGTCACCGCGGCCGTGACGCGTGGTGGTGCAGCTCACGTAAGCCACGGAGTAAAGAAATGGCAAGTTTAATTCACAAAATCCACTTAATTTTTTAAATTTATTTATTTTATTTTGATATTCCCCATACAATTGCAACCCCCTGATTTTGACCCCAATCCTTCCTTTCCCCGCCACCCCTCAAGTGTGTCTCTGGTTCATAGTTGTTTGTTGATTTTGATATTTTCTTTTCTATAATTATTCATTTTCCTGGTCCCTTATTTAGGTTTTCTAGATTCCTGCTATGAGTGAGACCATCCGGTATTTTTCTTTTTTTTTCTGGCTTATTTCGCTGAGCATGATCCCTTCCAGCGCCATCCATGTTGCTGCAAACTGCATGTGTTTATCTTTTTTGAATGCTGAGTCATATTCCATGGTGTGTATGGACCCCATCTTCTTGATCCAGTCATCTATTTTTGGGCATTTGGGCTGTTTCCAGAGCTTAGCTATTGTAAACAGTGCTGCTATAAACATAGGGGTGCAGGTGCTCTTTGGAATTGATGTTTCTGTGTCCTTTGGGTAAATACCTAGGAGTGGGATTGCTGGATCCTATGGAAGCTCTATGTTTAGTAGGTCCAGAAATCTCCACACAGCTCTCCATAGTGGCTGGACTAGTTTGCACTCCCACCAGCAGTGCAGGAGAGTTCCTTTTTCTCCACACCCTCGCCAACATTTGTTGTTGCTAGTTTTTTAATATGTGCCATTCTCACTGGTGTGAGATGGTATCTCATGGTAGTTTTGATTTGCATTTCCCTGATGACAAGTGATGTTGAACATTTTTTCATATGCCTGTTGGCCATTTGCATTTCCTCTTCAGAGAAGTTTCTTTTTAGCTCTTCTGCCCATTTTTTGACTGGATTATTTTCTTTGTTGTTGTTGAGTCTCATCAGCTCTTTGTAGAAAAAATCCACTTAATTTTTCAAAAGATTTCATTCTCCCAAGCAAGTGCTGTGCCCGTCTGAGGTTTAAACAGCTGCACCTCCCCACTTTCTCATCGCACAGACATTTCTTTGTTCTATCAACAAACATGGGACGCTTGTGAAATGTCACCTTGTTGTCGAGAGTGGCGGCTTGTCTCTTGCAAGGGTGCAGCCTGGCTGCCCACGGAGGCCCAGACGGGGTTTATAGTCTTGCCGGCCGGGCCGGGCCACACCTAACCCTTTAAAAGCCCAGAGCCTGCGAAGCCCTCAGCCTGAATCACTTAACAGCTTCAGAGGGCAGGAGAAGCGGAGTGGGTGACGGAGAAATCGCCTGTCTTTACGGCAATCCGCTCCTAAAATTCAAAGCAATCGCTCTGAAACCCGGCTTCACCCTCTGCGCATTGTGCCAGAACACCAGGGAAAACCAACCAGACCTTGCCGAGGCGCCACGTGGGGGCGGGCTCTAATCCTCAAAAATAGTTAACCGTGATGACAAGCTTATTAATCCAGTTTCGAGACGAAAAACAACCAACTTGTGAAATCGCAGTGGAGAGAAACAACTTTTTTTGCCAAGGGCTACACTGCTCAGCTTAAGGCAAACAGTTCTTTACCAGGGAATTAACCGACTAGAATTAACAAAAACAATCCGCAAAGGCTGGTCACCTGCAGTAGTTCACAGCACTGGCGCTTCCGCTAGTAACATACCAATTGGTATAAATAAATCTTCAGGGATTGTGATTTTCATTTTAAATTAATCTCCAGGGCCTCCCCGGTGGTGCAGTGGGCTGAGCACTGTGGTGTGAAGCTGTCTGCAGCCTCTGCAGCGCCAGTTCGATTCCCAGCCAGCCAGGGAGCTACCCACAGGGCGCAGCAGACCTCTCCTGTCTCGCCCCCTGCTCCCCTCAGCAGTGTCTTCGATCCGTCTGCCCGTTCTGTTCCCTGCTCTGTCTCTGGTGAGTCTCTAAACCTCCCATACCTTTGATCTATACCCCAGTTCTTGTATAAATAAATAAATCTTTAAAAAAAAAGTAAATTAATCTTCAAAGACCGACTTCTCAAAGGAAGTTCAATTTCACATGAAAGGATTAAGTTTCCGTGCAGTTAATCAAACTGAATAAAGTAACCATCTGTCCTATTTGTCAATTGTGAATCAAAGTTCTACACTTGATCTTAGCCAAAAGGCGGAGAAGCGATGTGTGAGTCAAAGTTCTTCCTCACCATTCTTTTTTGGCCTTTTGCTTATTTCCTGTGGTCAAAAAAAAAAAAAAAACCAAACCTGGAAAGTTTTACCCCAAAGTCTCTATTTTCTATATTGCCAGCAATATTTGAAAGCCAATTAGTGGTCCATTTTAATGCAGTGGCTAAGAATAGGCGTCACTTGTTCGATCCTCGAGTCAAATATAATACCAGTCCCAAACGAGGAGCATCTGAGAGAAGTTAATTCACAATAACTTGGAGGTGAAATGTCAAACCCCAAGACTCACAAGTTGATCCCATAAACAGGCACATGCACCCTCCAGAATCCTGTCTAAGAGCAGGGCTTACCCCAGGTGAAGGCGCAACCCCCAGGCACTTCAGCTCCTGGTAAAGTGGAAGCATGTTCCGTGGGGAGCCCCTGCTCCCCGCTGGGAAACAACAGAAGCAAACAGGGACTCGAAGGCCGCCCGGGTCCTCACGGAGAATTCCTAAGCCACTGGCACACCCGACGTGCCGGAGGCCATGCGCACCGGGGCCTTTCTAGGCGCTGGGTCCAGGGGAAAACATGCAAAACCAGAGGTCACAGGTGCTTCTGCTTCAAGGGCAGAACGAGCACAACAGCTAGCTTGGCAGAGCTGGGAATGACAGCGACTGACCAGACCCCCGACTCTGGGGGCCTTTTCCAGAAGCATCTCTACGGCCTCCCTTGTGGAGGAATTTTCTTTTCCACTGGGTTGAGACAGAGACACACAGTCGGGCCTGATACACCCCTGAGGACGGCTTCTCTTCATGGTAGTGGCGAGACGGGCCTCAAACACCAGATGCCCCGGGGCCCCAGCCCTCCTGCCAGGCAGGCCACTGAGCACGGAGTCGCTGGAACAGCCAGGAGCTACCGTCAAACTGCCCACCACAGATCAGGACCCACCAAAGCACTGTGTCCAGAGCGAGGCCGCCCCCAGGACTCGGCTGGGTGCTCCCCTTCACCCCAAACACTGCTCCTTGCAAAACACACACGGGGGAGGCGTATCCAGTGTGTCCACACGGGCCTCTGGGCTCAGGGCATTCTCCTGGGTGTCTTCAGAGCTTCTCCCTGGGATGATCAGGGACGGGCGACCCTTCGCTCCCAGCGCCTCGCGCATCCCTGCAGCGGTACCGAGCGCCCTGCACACGAGGGCACCGGCTTCAACAAGACTCGCTGCCTGCGCTTGGGCCCTCGTCGCCCAGTGGGAAACAGACGAAGCTGAACAAACACAAGAAAATGCAGCGGGCAGCGGCGACCCGCAGGGATGAAGGTGGATGGAGACAGCGGGCCGGGACCCGCAGGGCGGGCGCAACTCCAGGCCAACAGGCCACAGGGAGAAAACCTGCGCTCGGCGTGTAATGACATCACCGTCCACCCTGAAAAGGTGCAGCTCCCGGGCCTGGACTTCCCATATAGGTCCCTGGAGACGGTCACTGGGAAGGAAGCTGACGGTCAGCGAAAGCCCAGGTGCACGTCAGGGAGCGGCCTCTGGCAGCCAACGCAGGAGGATGTGAGGGGGCAGCGACAGGCAGCAGGTAAGACCATCAGCACAAAGGCTCTGCTCCAGAAAGCCCCGCAAGGCTTGGTGCCTGCACAGACCCCAGCTGACAGGGCCCCTCGCTGGAGGAGCCGGGACGTGGCCATGATCTGTGACTTCTCCCTCCCCGACGCAGGGTACGGCCCGAGAGCGCCCACCTTGTGGTTTTCACCTTCAAGATGTATTTCACAACTTTCTTCCATGTCTGTAGTTCAAAATCACGGCGGTCACTTAGGGCTCTGATGTCTCCCGGCTAAAGGACTTTAATGAGCACCTCCTGGCCTCCCCGGGGAGGCGCTCTGCCCCGTGTTACCCACATCCTAGTTAGAACATTCCTCTAACATGCAGCTCTTCCTCTCGCGCTGCCTCCGGCAACGAATCCCCAGAGCAGCAGGTCAGAGTTCAAGGCTCTCAGCAGAGCAAACAGGCTCTGGGTCAGGAAGCTTCGGCTTGTGTCCTTGGCGGCCCCTGACACCCCCAGCCCCGGGCCCTCCGCATCGTCATCGCCAGCTCCTGCCCGTCCTGTCCAAGCTGTTCTCCTGCCAGGGAGACCCTCCTCCCCGGCGGGGCCTCGTCTGCACAGCAGGGCTCGCAAAAGCCCGTCGGAGAAGTGAGGAGCTTCTCAATCAGGGGTCACAGTGCTGGGCACACAAACAGTCCACACGGAAACTCACTCGAAACCAAGACACCACGAAAGGAAACAGACACCAGAGAACTTTCCAGATGGCTCAGGTCTCGTTCAAGGGGGGCAGGGCTGAGGGGTTTCACCTAGGTGACACCGCGCTCCGTGTAGCGGTTCACCTTAACAACCCGGCTGGCGTCCGTGGAGTCAAGTACAGGCCCTGACCTGTGGCCTGGGATGACCTGTGGCCTGGGCCGCCGTGGGCCTCCCCGTGGAGCCTTCACACCTGCTCCTCCCCGTCCCCAGCCCCGGCCTGGCCATCGGCCACCTGACCAGGTCCCCAGAGCGGGCTGGGAAGCATCCTCAGGACTGGAAAGTGGAGGTGGCCCCTGGAATCCGGGCCCGGAACAGAGGCATCTGAGCACGGAATGGACGGCGTGGGTGTCTGCAGGGGAGGGGAGTCGGCCGGCCAGCTGTGGTGTGTCCTGAAGAGAAAACTTGTTTCCCGTCTTTAAACACCTTCATGCTCACAGGACCCGAGGCTGCAGGGGCCAGAAACCCGGCATAGACCAGGCTACAGGAGCGCGGCTGGGCTGGGGAGAGCTGTGGGGCCTCCTGCATTTTCCTCATCTGTGATTGTCTTTGTTTTTTCTATAATTTATTTATGCAGAGAAGAACTAGGGTGCAGGCCAGAGGTGTGAGGGGTAAGGGGATTCACCAGAGACAGAGTGGGGAGCAGAACAGGCAGATCCACTGAAATCCACTGCTGAGGGGAGCAGCGGGGAGACAGGAGAGGTCGGCTGTGCCCTGTGGGTAGCTCCCTGGCTGGGGATCGAACTCACACAGCAGTGGTGACAGCCTGAGACCAGGGAGGCCCCATTTGTGACTATTCTGTCCAGCACCTTCCGCCTCCTCAGTCACTCGTGAACTATTAACTGAGCACCTACTATGTGCTCTGCGCCCTGGAAGGCAGGGCTTTTCATTCAAAGAACTTGTGTGTAAGCAGAGGAGACACTGCAGCCGTGACAGCCACGCCAGGGAACCACTACAGAAGACGGGAAGACGCGGTTCTGTAAAGCACTTGGCAGCCCAGAGGAGGAGGCCTGGCTGGTGCTGCGGCGAGGCTGAGGCCTCGCAGGAAAAACACACGCAGAGCACACACGGGGGAAGAGCCGCCCTCAGACTCCAGCGCGCTGGCAGGAGCCGCAGCCCCAGGCCCGCACTGACGCCCTCTCGTCTGTGAAGTGAACCAGAATCAATTACTTTTACGATTCCAAAATGTGAATCACTCGCAATAGGTTGTTATTTTAAACATTTTTATGATAAAAACAGGAAATTGGTGTGTTTGGGTCAAAAGAGCCTTCTGAAACGCCTCGAGATGAACAGTCACTTAAATTTTCCACAGGCACTTACAATGCATCTAGAACTGACCAGAGACGCTGGTTTAGTCACTCGTTTGAAGTCCGCGACTCCGCTCTTCTCCGGGCGGCGGTCTCCGAAAATACCCGCTTTTCTCTGAAGTGAAAGTCTAGATCCTCACGATCGCTTACTGACAGGGGTTTGTTCAAGGGCTGGGAGGCCACGTCAAGGTAAATGATGGAAACGCACTGAAAAAGCAAAGGCTGCTTTTCATGCCCCTGAAGCCCTCCATGGCCTTGGGGCACTGGGCCCCGCGGCCACACCCGCCTCCCTCTCTGAAAGGCCTGTGTCCTCCTGCGCTCCCACCCTTGTCGCCAGGAGCATCCGAGGAGACGCCCCCCAGACCTGAGGCCAGAAGTGCTCCGTCTGGTGACCGCACTCCGACGGGGCGCGCCCGGGAAGGACTCGGGCGCACCCTGAAACTCGCACAGTAGGTTTCGCTCCGGTCAAGCCACGGAGGGTTGCGGATGGAGCCGGGGAGGACAGATGCTGGACTGCACCGCCGGGGGAGGCTGGGGCGGCTGCTCGACCAGCGCCCGCCAAGCTCGTGTGACTTCATCAGCCAGCGATTCCCGGCCGGGCCCTCGCTGGCATTTTTGTGCCGATCTGCTAGCGCGTATTGAACGGTTCCTTTCAACAGCTTCTGAGTTTAGGAGATTTACAGGATTGTTTATGAAAACAAATTCCTCATTACTGAATACGGGTCCCCTGAAAATGAATACGTCAGAGGGAGAGGAAGCAGGCCGCGGGCCCGGGAGGGCCTGGGGGCAGGAGCAGAGGATGGAGTCTCACTTGGAAGCGCCACCACCCACGGACGCGGCTGACGGCTGCCACGGCACATTCCAATCGTCATTACAACCGTGGGTATCGATTTTGCTGAAAGACTAGTTATATTAAAGAAAAAATCAGAGATCAACAAGCGGCTGTAGACCAGAGACACACTCCTGGGGGTGGGGTAGAGAGGAGGGAGTAGGGTCAAAACAAGGGGGTGGGAATTGTACAGGGACTATAGCCAAGATGAAAATGCACACATTGAGTGAAAATGAAACATGATGTGAGAATTACATGAAATAAAATAAAAAATTTGCTGAAAGAGTAAGTTTGGTGATTTATAACAGCTGCAGAATCCAGCTGACACCCAGCCCAGGTAGGCTGGAGCGGGTGACGGGCAGCTGGCGGGACACACCACACTCCACGGTGCGGACACAGTGGGAGGACCACGCACGGTCACTACGGCGGAAGGTCGGTGTCGGGTAAGTGAAAAAGCATCAGGCTTTTCTGTCCTCCCGCCATCAGGATGGATGACGGATCCCTGCGGTCCTGAACGCATGCCTGATGGCGGCACCTGCAGCGGGGTGTGGGCATGCGCAGGTGGGTACACCTGTGCTCAGAGACTGGGCTTATAAGGCGGCGTCACGGGGACGCCAGCAGAACCACGAGAGCAGAACCACGAGAGCCCAGAAAGAGTGAAGACTTGCTGGGGGCTGGGAGCCTGCCAGCCTGCCGGCCCCCCGGCACCCCTGCAGCCATGTACCCGGTAAATCCCAGTAGAAGCCTGCAAAAGCCCCCGAGGGCTCCAGGACTCTCCTTCACTCGTGTGCTCAAATCACAGAGAACCTGCTCTGCCCCATCCTGCCCCTACAGTTGGGGCGCAGCGGTGGAGACGCCCCTGTCTCGATCCTGTTCTCATTTTGCCTAAGGGGGCATCGCTCCTAAGAGGAATGTGGAGGAAGAAAACCATCCGCCCACTCAAGGTGTCACGTGACCAGCACCCAATGGCCAGTGTTCTCCACACACGCTACGTCCCCCTGAGTTTTGTCTTCCGCAAACCCACGGCCGTCTGAGACCCTCACTCGCCTCTTGGGCTGTTCAGGGACCCCACCGCGATGCGCAGGGGCCCGGCCTTCCTTCTGGAGGACCCCCCGCTAAGCCAGTGTCTTTTTCTGGTCTTAACAAGTATTTTCAACAATCCACGCGGTTGGCCAAATCAAGCCTCTGATGCCTTTGGGCTCCACAATTTTGCCCCTGATCAAGCAGCCGTGATCTGTCTGGTACCAACAGCTTACGGTGCTGCCGTGTGCCAGGCACAGACCCCGTCCTCCGGGCTGGGGGAGGTGGAGCGGGCCTGGAGAGCGAGGCGGCAGCCAGCGCAGGGGCCGAGCTGGCCAAGGAGAGGCCGCGAGGGGCCCCTGTCCGGGCTAAGCGGCCTGTCGGCATTCGAGCCCAAAAGGTCTTGTCGTGGACGCTGATTATTTTTCCAGATGACTTTCTCACCTGAAAACCATAAAGAGGCCGAAAGGAAGGAGCCCAGAGGAAGGAGCCCCAAAGCCAGCCCGGGAGGGCGAGCCCGGGACACACAAAGTCGGGGGGCAGCGGCTGGGGGGGCGCCCAGTGGGGCCTGCGCGGGGCCAAGCTGCTGTGAACCAGGGCCGGCGGGTGGGAGATTCAGGCGAAAGGGGAGGGTGAGGCCAAGCCGGGGATCCTGTCCCAAGAAGACCAAGCCTCCGCTGCTGGGCGCCCGCTCTCTCCGCCCAGACAAAGCAAACGCAGAAGACAGGCCCCTCGCAAGGCGGGTGCCATCGGGGTCCCGCAAAGGGTGGTCTGTGCAGACAGGCGGGGCAGCGGGCACAGAGGGGCAAGGCCTTTCTCACTTCTCTGAGCCGGTCACAAGCCCCCCAGCCCAGAAACACCCCGAGAGCGCGGCCCGCGCTCCGCCTGAACTGGGACTCCGAGAAGGGACACGGCGCGCTTCTGGGCAGGGCGAGCCTGAGAAACCGAAGCTGCTCCTCGGGCAAGTCCGGCGCGGAACCGGAGCTCTCACGTGCCGGCCAACGCTCTCTGCGGCGGGGCTGCCTCGCGCACGCTGAGGCCACGGAGAAGCCTTTCTCGCCTGCTCCCCTGCGAAATGGACGATGCTGGGGGGCGGCACAGCGGGCCCGACCACGTTACAGCAACGCCTCCAGGCCCACAGGAGCAGCCGCAGGTGAGGCCGAGCAAGAGCCACGCCGGGAAGCCCGCGGCTGGCACAGAAGGCATGTGGGCAAGTGAGGAACCATCAGGCTTCTCCGCCCTCCCGCCATCAGCACGGATGAGGGCTCCCTGCGGTCCTGCACGCACGCCTGATGGCGGCACCCGGAGTGCGTCTGGGCACGCACAGGTGGGCGCACCTGGGCGGTGACTGGCTTATAAGGGCGGCGTCATGGGGCCGCCAGCAGAGCGGCAGCTTGAGCAGGGGACGAGCAGAGAAGCAGAGGTCACGAGAGATGCCCGAGGGCCCAGAGGGAGTGAAGACTCCAGGGACCGGAGGCTGCAGGCTCCTGCCCCCCCGCCTCTCCACCTGCCATGTACCTGGGTGCCACACTGCACGTAAAAAAGCTCAATAAAAGCCTGAAAAAGCCACTGAGGGCTCCATGACTCTCCTTTACCCATCTGCTCGGATCATGGAGCTCCTGCTCTGTGCCTTCCTGCCGCTCCAAAGAGGAACTGAGATTTCCCATGCAGCGATTCTGCATGGCACCTCCACCCGCGTGAGCTCCCCTCTACCCAGGGAAGGACAGCAGGCTGCACTGTCGCGGAGCTAAGGGACTGTCCTCAGTCATCCAGTCCACGCACGGCAGAGCAAGATCAAGCCAAGGTCTCCAGGACTCAAGAGCCAGCACTTTCGTCTCTAAGCCAAGTGACTGGCAAGCAAGAGTCAGCAAGTGGCCAGACCAGAGGCAGGGATGCTGCGGAGAAGGCCCCAGGAGCTACAGCCGTGGTTTTCTGAATGTGAGGGGCTACTTGGTAATGCGAAGAAGTCTCCCAGATGGCCCCCGAAAATTCTCATGTTCAGAGGAAACGCACACGGGCGTATAACAAAAGAAAGTCCAGATGTGTTCACAGACTTGTCTCCAGAGCACTCTCCTTCCAGGCCACATTAAATCCGAAATTCTCACCCAGGAACTAGGAAGGTAAGCAGCGTAACAGGCCAGAAAACACAAATAGAAAAATGACACCTTGTCCACGCACATGAGCCCCAACTTTCCAAGCGCAAACCCCTCCTTTCGCTTTTGATGTTTTTGATGGCACATCAAGAACACCACCCGAATACGGTTTACCACTCTAATTCTAATAAGAAATAGCAGCATTTGGCTCACAGACACAATCCCGCTCGCAGTGAGCTCACCAGCACAACCAGCTGGGACCAGTTAACCACATTTACCAAATAAGGCAAGTTTTTTTCAAGGCTGGAATCTTTCTCCAGTGAGCTCACTCCTCGCCGGTCTCTGCAGTAAGCGCGGAGGTCACGGCCCCAGCTGAGCCAGTAAATCACCAGGCTCCATGCAAACTGCAGGCCCTCTGGAGACCTTTCTGGTTTGGCTCCGTGCTGCCTGTGTCCGTGCCGAGACGAGAGACGCAGAGCCTGCCTGAGGAGCTGCCGGGGCAGAGCCGGGAGCAAGCCCGCGAGAGGAAAGCCCGCGCTTTACTGCTGGGACGAAACTCGGCAGGCCGGGCCGGGTTTCCATCCAGTTACAGCCACGGCTTGCAGCCCAGCCCTGAGTCCACACGGACACGCTCACAGAGGCCCGGGATTTGGGTGGACAAATGAGTTGTCTTATCTGCACAATCCCCCAAGCCCAAGATGTTTCCCCATCTTGATGAGCCGCTCGTCCGCAGGGCAGAAATGGGGCAGAATGAGCCTGAGCACGACCGGAGCCAGCAGCTCCCCCACGCCTGTCCCCAATTCAGAGCCGAACACCGTCGCCAGCCCGGCATCTCCGCGAGCGGAGTCTGGGGATCCTGAACCCCCACACCGTCCAGGCGCGGGGCCTGCTGTTGCTGCTGTCTGGGCAGGGAAGTCACGGACCTCAGGAGGGGCTCCAAGCCCACCGGGTCTGCCACAGCCTCCGTCTCCAGCCCGCTCCCCGGCCTTCCCGCTGCGCCCCGGTCTCCAGGCCGGGCTATCACCACCCGACTCCGGGCCCGGTCCCCCAGCGGGGCCTCCTCCCCGCCCTGCACAAGGGGGAGTTAGAGCCACTCGTGAAAACCCAACGTGTCGCTCTCCGGTTACAGCTTCTCTCTGGCCCCTCGGGGCCCTTTCGGGAAGAAGCAAGCACCGCGCGCCGCTGGCCCCCGGCCCTGAAACGCCAGGCTCCGTCCTCCCGTGTCCATCCTCCCGTCCTGAAGGATGGAGGGTTCACCCCTTCCCAGCCCTGCACCCCTACTTCTAGCCACATTCTCCCTGTCCTCTTAGTCCGTCGGTCAGTGTCTCCTCAAGGCGGCTGCCTGGCTTCTTCCCACACCGGCCTGCGCGCGGGGCCTGTGCTCCACGGGCTGACAGGGACGGCCAGGCTGCGTGTGTCTGTTACGTCCACTCCCCGTCGTCTCGCTCACCCCCACTGGCCACGCGCGGCCAGCCACGGCCGTGACAAGTGCTGACCAAATTCGCTAACACAAAGTGGTCCTGATTTAGCCTCTGCCCTGATCATCGCGCACAGTTGCTGGAGAAATGCACGCAAGCCTCTGGCTCGAGCTAGTGGTAGCTTTTTACAGAAAGTAAGATGCAGACCACCTGCATCTCAAGAAGGGAAAGGAAAACTAACTCTGGAAGGGGAACGGATGAGGAAGGCATCTTCCCGGCACTGGGTAAGACACAGCCGTGGGGAGCTGGTGAGGCCGCAACAGGCCAGCAGCGGGGAGCGTGTGGACAAAGGCAGGGCGAGGGCCGGGATCTACAGAAAGGCGGGCTCCCCGGCGCCCGGCGAGGGAGGGCTGTGGTGGGGACACAGAGCAAAGGCCGCGCTGTGCAACGTCTGCATTTTGGGATCAAACCGTCTCAAGAGCCATTGAAGGTGTCGTCATGGGGCGACCAACAATTCAAGATGGAAACACGCTCCAGGTTGACCCTACCCGGCTTGTAGGTTATCTCAGCTTGAGGCCAAGGGGAGGGCAGAGAACGAGCTCTGAGCAGGAATGCACAGTGCAGCTCCCGGGGAGAGTGAGGTGAGAGGGGACTCCTCGCGGACCCGAGGGAAAACCAGACAGAAGGGGGCGGTGAGAGCTGTGTGGTGACGGGCTGTTTTTGGAAACCCTAAATCCATGGTCTCACATGATGACCTTGAGCAGGTACCCAAGGTGTGTGTCTAAGAAAGACAATGTGAGTAAACCTCAGGAGTTATTCAACCCGGGGAGATGTCCTGGATACACAGTCGATCATCTCAAGCTTTTCCACAAACACATGCTTGCACTGGTAATGAAAAAGGAAATGCAAATGGCCTCCTTGGTGGCGCAAGGGTTAACACGCAACCTATGAAGCTGTCTGCAGCCACTGCAGCAGGAGTTCGATCCCAGCTGCCCAGGGAGCTGCCCACATGGTGCAGCAGACCTCTCCTGTCTCCCCACTGCTCCCCTCAGCAGGGTGTTTCAGTCAATCTGCCTGTTTTGCTCCCCACTCTGTCTCTGGTGAATCCTCTCACCCCCCACACCACTGGCCTGCACCCAGCTCTTGTATGCATACATAAATAAATCTTAAAAAAAAAAAAAGAAAAAGAAAATGCAAAAGATAATAAATGTGCTTTTACAATTATTGCCTGAATTTTCCATGTGCCCTGTGGCTAATTTTTATTGTATACAAGCCTCAGAATTCTGCCACCCTTTCCCCGTCTCTTTAGAATAGTTTCCTGTCTTTGCCGGGAGGGAGGGTCTCGCTGATCACATGGTGGCACTTCCCCTGCTAGTAGAAGGACATCTTTTATGTGGAGCAGAATTCCAGCCTTTGTAACAGGCTCTGTGCAAAAGTTAAAAATGACGTGCAGAATTTTTTAAAAGGTCATTCTCATTTCACAAATGTTCACTTCTGAAATGATGCCCCAGTTCTTCACCAGGAGGAGATCTGAAGGATAATAAAACGCAGCACTTACTTTTGCGGCTCCTATCTGCTCTTTCCGAAATTTCTCCAGTGGTGCAATTAACACATCATTAGCGTTTTGAATCTGAAATTAAAAATGCAAATACATTAAATTCCACATAATTTCATTCCAACAACATTGACCAAGAAATGGCTCCTGTTTTCAGCTTTTTCCAATAAACAGCTTTTGTTCTTGTTTGCTTCTATAAATGAAATAAAAACACCTTGTGTGCTGCGCAGTGTTTTTCCACTTCAAGATCTTGTTACAAATCATCTCTCTTGATCCAAACAATAATGTGAATAATGTGAGAACAAGTACAGGCCATCCGATCTTGGTGCGAATATTTAAATTTTGTATTCGAAGACTTAACTAAGTAATAGCAATTGGATATTAAATTTACAAATACCTTTAATTACACTGGTGAATGCAGTCAGTTAAGCGTCGTTTTAAAAATGAACCATTTAAAAGTGCTTCCGTTTTGCCACTAGAACGCTATCATTCTCCAGCTGCAAAATAAAATACGGCTCATTTTCCCCCTCTTGAATTAGAGTCCTTACACTTGGGGTTGGCCTGAATGTCCTCATAATCTTTCTGTAACAGGGTGGTCCCCAGGAAAGGGGGAGGTTCCCTGCCCCACCCAAGGGAGGGTGGAGCTGAGCAGGAAGAGAGGAAGCTGCAAGAAGAGACTGAGGAAGGAAGCAGGATGGAGCAAGGAGACCTGGAGGAGGCACATGGAGCCTAGAGACACGTGAAGAAACTGCGCTTGTCTTTTGGTCGTGGACTGGGTGACACAGATGTGGGTGAGACCCGTGGGGAGGTGACAATGGCAGCTTTTATCTTGATGTTGATTTTGCTCTTTTCCTTCCGGGCTTGTCTGGTTGTTTGTGACCCTTTTCTGTGGGTCCCCACTGGAAGATGCTTTAGACTTGTGGCAGGCTTTGGGGCCTTGCTCTGGGCCAATCCCATATGGATGGACTTTTACCCACGAGGGGACGGGTGACTTTAGGTGCTTCATTTAGAAACTAGACTCTTTGCCTTACCTGTATTGTTTCCTAGTTTTATTAAAGTTCCTTCCCATTAAAGTCTCCTATGTTTTGTGTTGATGCGGCGGATGGCAGAACCCATTTAGAATAGGCAGGTTTGCGGGGCTTGGGCTGCCCCTCTCCCTGTCCTATAACATTTCCACCCCACTAAAATAGTATCTGCTCTCAGCTCGGTGAGCAGCAGCTCAGCACTCAGCAGCAAACTGGGATTCACTTAAACTGCAAAACACGTAAATCTTTGCACACTGATCTGTAAGAATCCTGGGGGGTGGCGGGGGGTGGCGGCAGGGCCTGCAGGCAGAGACTCCGACATTTCCAAAGACAGGATCAAGCGGGAAGGGAATCTTGATGATAAAAAAAGACTTTTAGAAAGAACTAAGGCGGAACATTCTCACCACACATGAAAGAACTGGTGCCCGTGTGAGGGGCCGGAGCTGAGGGTGTGGCGGCAATAACTGTGTCACATATAAATGGATCAAATCAACCCCGTGCACATTTCCGACCAGAACAGCCGTGTGTGTGTGTGTGTGTGTGTGTGTGTGTGTGTGTGTCACACCTCAATCCAGCTGGGGGGAGAGTACGCCTTGTTAGCACAATTGGGGTTCACGTTACCCCTGCGCTAACATAACCTATCACATAATTAGCAAATGCCAAGATGAAGACAAAACCCTCTTTTACTTCGGAAGCTTCGCCATCTACATGCACGCAGGAATCAAAGCTGGAGAGCAGGCGATTTCCACAATCCAGGCCTCCCGAGCGGAGCAAAGCGAGACGCCAGGTCTTGCAAGGAGGACCTCAAATGCCCTGCGATGAGACAGCCCGTCAACGCTTCCGCCCCCAGGGCCCGGCCTCTCTCTGAGCCGGGCAGAGACTGTGTGCCGCCCTTCTGGAAAAGGTGATGCAGCAGCAGCAGAGCGGCCCCACTTTCCATTCCCACTCTCGAGGTCCTCTTGGGGCTCATGAGCCCACAAACATCTACACAGAGACCCAGACGCTCCAGAGGAACTCAGCTGCTGATTCCGACCCCACAGCCGCGTCTGCCTGGGGAAAACAGCCAAGGCCAGAGCGCCTGTCCTCTGCCGGGCACACGCTCTGCCCAGGGGCACGCGCTGCGCACCGGGCCCACCTTAAACAAGGAGGACGTCCTCAAGAGGGGGAGGGTCAGCACCGCTGCGGTGGACGCGGTGCTGCCCAGGGAGGCCCAGGCACTGAGCTCGGGCATCTGCTCTAAGGCAGCTTCTGGGCGGCCACCGACCCACGTCAGCTGCGGCCTCTACCCCGACCACGATCTCAGCACTGAAGCGGCCAAGGTGAATTGCTCAGTGCCCTCCACGGAGTAAGTGCTTTGGCTCTTGCCAAATAAACCAAGAATCACATCCTGCATTTTCTAAATATTCTATGTTTTCAGTTTTTTTCCCATTCTGTTTTCACCTGCCGGCCTCTCTGCCTGGATCCACCACAGTGGGCATCTGTCCAAGTCCGTGTGGGTGCAGGGTCGGCGATGGCCTTTCCCCACGAGGGCCCTGAAGGAGCTGGCCTGGCCCCACGCCGGTCACTGGGCGTTGCCACACGTGCCAGGCACGCCGTGGACCTGTGAGCCGGGGGGCTGAGGGCACGGGTTACGCTCTCCAGAATGTCTGCTTGAAGAGGGAGCGAGGGTGGGGACGTGCTCACGTGCCCTAACCCTAACCCTAACCCTAACCCTAATCAGAAGCACTCGTGAGGAGCAGGTAACACTGGGGAAAGGGTGACGCTGAAACCGACTCCTCCGAGAAGAGTTTACGTGGTAACTTCCGCAGAACCCCTGAGAAGCACAACAGGATTCTGACAAGAGGGAGGAGCTATGAGAACCGCAGAAGTTACGGCAGCCTCTGGATCGTGGGGGTGACCCGGACACACAGCGGAAAGTGACTGCCCCGGGAACAGGGAACTGCCGGAATAAACGTCAGCCCGGCCCGTGGAGAGGCGAGGACACGGCAGGGGAAGAAAGCGCTCGTCAAACGCTCCAGACCGGCTGGCACGTAGCAGGTGCCATCAAATCTGCGCCGTTTCTCAACTCACAAGGACATTATCTGACCGGACAAGCGTCTACGTGGTCAGACTCATTCCGCTAGAGTAAGGGATGGCCGGATGGCCCCCCAAATCCAGCCAGAGCAGCCGCAACATGACTCACTGCTGGCTCCTGAGCTGAGGAGGGCGGCTTCCTCCCGAGCCGAGGCCACGCGTCCCGAGCCAGGGGCTGCGGGGATGTTAAGAATCGAGAGATGCAGACAGGCCAAGCCAGATCAGGGGCCGAGAGAGCAGCTCGAGCTTGAAGCCACAGGGACTCAATGAGTGTCCAGGGGCGAGTCCAGGAAAGGGCCGAGGCAGTTCTACGGCAAACACAGAGGAGCCCGGGAAGAAGCCAGGGTGACACGGGGGTCCCGCCCCAGGCGCTGACCCTTCGGCGTCACGGTGAGAGCAGGGGGAGGAGCAGGGAGGGCTTGGGCAGTGAGTTTCCCTCGGGACCTATTACGCCCGGTGCCGTGGGAAGGCGCAAAGGGACTGTCTGTCACAGCATCTGGCTTCAAAATGGCAGGACTAGCCAAAATGAGCGGGCAAGAAGTTTTAATTAGGAAGGAAAGGCCCGAGAAAGGCAGCGGACAGTTGGGGCCCGGGATCCAACGCGGTTCCAGAAGCTCCAGGCTCGCCAGTTCCCTAACGCAGCCCGACTGGGCACGGCCAGCGAGGGGAGCAGAGTCCGGGTGGCCAGCGGCGTGCCAGTTACCCCTGGGGCCCGCGCTAGTTCCTTCCCCACGTTTCCTCACTTTTCTTTGGTTTGGAGATTTTTTCAATCTTTTAATCTTTTTTTCCCCTTTCCTCTCATTCTATCATGGTGAAATGGGGGGGGGGCACGTCCCAGCGGTCAGCACTGGACAGACAAGACGGGGTGGGGTGTGGGGGGTCGTGCCAGGAGGCGAGAGATAACAACACAGACGCGGCCATCATGTGATGTGGCGGGTGCTGCTCTGGGCCCCGCACCATGCTAAGCTCTTCACAATATTGAGGCTAAAGTTTATTTTAGATGACTAATGAGGTTCAGCATCTGAAAGTCATCTGGAACGTATTAGGCGAGTGTGTTACAGTGAAGCTGCCCGAGTCCCTTCGGCTGCTGGCACCGAGGCTGCCGGGACTCAGAGTGCTTCCCTTAGCTCTTCGGGTTTTTATCAAAATTGGAAGAGGAATATGCATTTATGAAAACAAATAGAACACATGTGGCGCGTGGCAGGCTCTCCATCAATGTTCGCTCATCACAGCACCGGCGACGCGGTCCTGAGAGAGAGGACTTGGGATGCAGCTCCTCGGTGCTGGAAATTAGATCCAAATTCATCCAACAGACTCGCCCACCTACGGCGCCACCTCCCACCGAGACTACATCGAAGCTCAATCTTTCCAAAGGCCACTATCACCTCCGTGTGGTTTCACGGCTGGAGCGTCACGCCCTCCCGTGTGCTCGGCGGACAGCAGGTGAGCTTCACTTTTGAGGTCAAACTGGAAACACCCGCACGTCGAGGGCACGGAGGCCACCCACACCCGCTGACCTGCTTTGGGCCCTCATTGTTGCACCGTCTCCGGGGGATGAGGGCCTTTCAGCCCCACGCAGGGCCAGCACATGATGACATTATTAAATTCTGAAATAATCCAAGTGTGACGGTCAGAAGGTGTTAAATCCGTGGCAGGCTGGAAAGCGTTACCATGGCTGTGGCACAATCAAAGAAAAGGATGTCGGAGGCCTCCCGATGGCGCAGGGGTTAGTCTCAGCGCTATGAAGCTATCCGCAGACTCTGCAGCACGAGTTCGATCCCCAGCCAGGGAACTACCCACATGGCACAGCAGACCCCTCCTGTCTCCCCGCTGCTCCCCTCAGCAGCCTGTTCTGCTCCCCACTCTGCCTCTGGTGAATCCTGCACCCCAGCTCTTATATGCATAAATAAATAAAAAGTAAATCTTTTAAAAAAAGTAAAGAAAAGGATGTCAGAGGTGGTGGAAAGTGCCTGAGATGTGATTCCAGGGCCCCTCTGGGGACAGACCCTGTGAGTTACCAAAAATCTAGGGAAATGCAGTTTTGGCTCCGCGGAGCTCTCTGGCCCCAGACTTACACAAGAGGCTGATGAAACTCTTTCCGGAAGGTGCCAGGGGAAAAAGAGCAAGTCACAGAGTTCAGGGGGGTGCAGAGCTCATATTTGTGGGATGTGTTACGTCGCATGACCTTGCTAAGAGGTTTTAGGAAAACGACTAAAGCAATTTGAATCTTCTCGCCTCGATACTGATGACGACATCAATTCCTGGAGATGTCTCGTGGAGGGAGGAAGACGCCATCAACTGTGGAATGAATCTTAAACCATACCTAGAGCTTGCATTGAAAAAACTTATTTTTTTCAGGTTGGTTCCTATTAAAACGTCAAGAGCACCAACGACCTCACGTGTCTCCTGGAGCAGAGGCCGACCTGGTGCTGGAGGCGGCTCCGGGACCCGGCGTTGCTGGCCAGACACTCACCACGGGCACATGACATCGAGCGGCGGATGGAGCTTCCTGCCGCTGTGCTTTTGCTCCTTCAAGTAGTTGGAATAAACAGCCACAAGGGAGTGCTCGTAAATCACGCACGAGTGATGGTGAGAAGCATTTTCCTGTGGTTAGAAGAATGACTCTCGGGCCTGTTTGGGTTTTCTTCTTCAGAGAAGCATGACCCAGGACTTCCTGCGGGCCGGGGGCTTCAGACTCTCCTGCAGATTCCAGCGCCTGCTTTTCACTGCTGAGAGCCTCCTCAGCACGTGCCCCGCCCAGGGATGGAGCGAGAGTCTTCAGAAAGGGGAGCGTCCGGAAACTTTCACTCTCCCCTGTCGAGGCGTGGATGGAAGTCCAGGGCTGCCGGTGCCAGTCACAGCGTGTCGCCATCAGGATGGTAACGCCCCGTCACCCTCAGTTTACTGGACGGCTCCGGGACAGGGGGTGGCCGTGCTCCGCCTCAAGCGTTCGGAGAGCACGAGAAGGCCCGGCTTCCAAGAGAGGAGCTGGGGCATTCGCAACGATCTGGAGCAGCAGGCGGCGAGTCTGGAACACCACGCTGAGATGCCAGCAGGGCCAAGCCCCGCCGAGAGGGAAGATCACCAAGGCAGGCGCTAGACAGTGGACGGAGCGTACCTGGTGCAGAAGGCCCCTCTACGCGGACCCGGGTACGAAGGGGTTACTTCCCATTGGTGCTTGCAACTGGGAACATGAGGCCAGAGTTCTAACCTGGGGTGACGGGCAAGGCGCTTCCTCTGGGTACCGGTCAGTCAGCTCCCCCGTCGCCTAGGAGACCGTTCTCTCGGTCAGCACGGCCCACCCACAGCACTTCGGAGCAGCCCAAGGTCAGAGCGCACGGGGGTGGAGGACAGACAGGACCTTTGCCTCCTAAATCAAAGACTCAGCGCGCAGCACTTGATCTCAGCGTGGGCACGTGATGCCGAAAAATCCTTTCTTCATCCAGAAAGTCAGAGCTGTGGAGGGTGACCCGGCAGGGCAGAGCCGTGCGGATTCCCGCTGACTCTTCCTGGCGGCTTCAACAGTGTGCTCTTTGCGCCTGTCTGTAAAACCAGTGCTCCCTCCAGCCCTCCCCGACCCTCACGTGCTGAGCTCCAACACCCCGAAAGTCAGCATGACTTTCTCCTTCCGCTGCTCTTCCCGACAGGCATCCTTTTCCTGTAGCAACGTACCAGGAGAAGGAACCGAAGCTTCTGGAGAATGGTGCCACACGAAACCCCCACCTTGTGTGTCCGAGTAGCCAAATAAATCCTTGTGCCCTGTTGCAGGCTTCTCCCCGGGCAGCAGCAGGATCCTGGCCGAGCTATTCAAACCCCCCAAGACCCAGTTTTCCTTTCTGTACAATGAATATGATAAAACGCTTTGCCTCACAGCCTGTCTATAAAGATGAAATTCATATTTTGTTTATTGCTAGGAGTTTGCTAAGAGACATCAAGCGAGCGTGCTTCCTGTGAAATCCGTTCTTCGGAGCAGAGCAATTTTAATGCCTAGATTATTTTTCAAATGACTAGGAAGTTGCTACTGGAGTTCTTAGAGTAGAATCTCACCCCCACACACCGAATATCAAGGCTTCTTAAGTGCAAAACCAGCAAGCGATCCTCTCTGCTAGAACCTCTGGCTGCACCGAATCCCCCTCAAAGTGAGGTCTGTTCTTTTTCAATGAAACCAGAATGTCTGTTCTTTGAAAATAAAACCACCTCCACTCCCAAGACGAGGGAGGGAAAACCATTCAAGCAAGGAGCCTCTGACTGCTTCACGGGCCCGCGGAGAGCGTGGGGAGAGCGTAAACGTCCAATCTCATACGATCCGCTCTCCTCTAACAGCCCTAACTCCGGCTTGTACCAAATGAAATGCTCTGAAGACAGCGTTGTTTGAACCAGAGAGGAAAGTTGTCCATCTTAGGAGCCTCGCGTTGTACTTAAAGCTCCTTTGGCTCCTTCTTCCCGGCGCGCGGTCACAGGCGGCGCCGTGAGCATGTGGATCTGAAGGCACTGGGGTACCTGGGCGGCATTTTCAACACCAGAACCCGGCGCCCCCTCCACGCTGGAGGCTCACTGCCGGCCTGATGACCGCCAGTTCCTCTGCACCCCTAAGTCGTGGGGCTCAGGTAAGGGCACAGGAGGAGTTCAGACGGGTTCTCAACCGTCAATAACGGGATCGGTGAAGGGTCCGCTTGGAACGGACATCTCAAAAGTTCCTTAGAACAATCGCCCAGACAGCACAGATGTTCACCATGACAAATACTGTTGCTGGTGGCCAAGATGCAGCATCGAGGGGCGTGTCACGCAAACAGCTGGATCCCCTCCCAGGTCACACGCCAAGGACACGCTGGCACAGCCGGTCCCGCACAGGGGAGCTCAGCAGCTCCTCCCCGCTGGTCATTCTCAGGAATGACCTGCTGGACTTGGGCACCTCTGGGACCCCCAGAAGGTTCCGAGAAAGCTCACATCAGTGAAGCCACAGGAGGAATCAAAGAGATTCCTGTGCCCCAGCTGTCTGCTCTACCAGTGCTTTCTGCTGATGAAAACAGACCCCTCTCCTTGCATCCACCTCAAAACCACTGTGGATCCCAGCTGAGTTCACTGTGACCTCCAGATTCCCCCTCCCCAGCCGCCTCCCCAGGACTAAAGGGTCAGCGTGGCCTGTGTGAGGGGCCGGGGAGGGAGCTGCCGCAAGCTGACAGCTGACGTGATTCATTGCTCGCGTCCTCCCACGCCCTCTGCTGCAGCGACTTCTGCTGGTGTCAAGCTTCCTCGTCTTGATCTTGGTCACGACGTGCTCTTGGCCACTTGATTTTTGGAGAGAAAAATTTAAATCATTTCATCTATTCCCAAGTCTTCCTTTGTGAATTCAAGCAAACTGCGAATACTCCCTATGAGTTTACCAAAGAAAAGGAGACGCAGTAAATGAACTCCCGGAGGCCGTCCTGTGACGGCAACTACATTTTAGCAGCCACGTGTTAATGTCTTCTCATCAAAATTGTTCTGTATTTACGCAATGGCAGATTGTTAAAACCTTAGGGAAGATTAGAAACAACCCAAAGACGATGCCTTTTCCTAAATGGCTTATTGCAGTTTTGCCATAATCGGGTGGGAAGAGAAGGGAACTGGATAGAAGAGGGATAGAAGGAGGAATTGTGCAGGGCAGAGACACAGGCGA
This sequence comes from Talpa occidentalis, assembly GCF_014898055.3. Lineage (NCBI taxonomy): Eukaryota > Metazoa > Chordata > Mammalia > Eulipotyphla > Talpidae > Talpa > Talpa occidentalis. Next base: position 3,360,315 of record NW_023601212.1, on the reverse strand, counting down.
GCATGGCCTGACTAGCACAGGGAGCCGGCATGAACCGGAGAGACAGGCGGGGACAGTGGGGGGGGGGTCTGCTGGAAGAGACACCCCGAGAGCGGCTCAGCCCCTTGCCTTCAGCGAGCTGTGGCTGAGCTCAGCCGACGGGAGGCTTCACACCCCGGAGCAGCAGGCATCACAAATCACGGCTGCACACGTCCAACAAATCACGGCTGCACACGTCCAACAGGCGTGCACACACATGCCTCACACACCCCCCGCACACACATGTGCATGCTCACAGAGACCCCAGAGTGCCGGAGGTTAGCTCTTCCACCGTGACTGCCTACAACCAAAGGGGCACGTGGAAGGCACCAATAGTAAACTACCAATGACTGTCAAGAGGGGGAACTATGCCAGCTTCCCTTGATCTGCTTATTAAAGCATCTCTTTAGGCATCTCTGAGCTTGTGACATGTCCAATTAGCACGTCTTTCCAACACCCGAAAACGAGTAAACTCCTCACACTCGATACAAAACCTGGGCCTTGGACTTCCGAGCGCCACAGCCACACCCCGCGCAGAGTTCTTCTCTAGCAGAGACGACAAAGGTTTAGCTTCACGCGTCTGCAGACAGCAGGTTCCAGTGATGTGGACTGCGGAGGATGCTGGAGGTGAACCCGATGCTAGGAGCTACGTCAAGCGTTGCCTACGGACAGCTCTCGCGAACCAGACACTCACATGCACGTCACGCGTGAGGCAGCTCCCAACCAGCCCGAGGCAGGCTGCAAAGGGCTCTTAATTGTGAGTCTCCAAGACTTAAGCGGCCAGTTTGGCCACCACTATTGTCACCTGCAGCTCCGAGTCCCTACACGACGGTCAGGACGGCCTGGTCAAGCAGTCAGAGGAGCCAAACCTCACAAGGTGCCCTTCAAATCAACCAAGAGCAGAAAGCTTGATCACCCTGGGAGGGGCGTGCGTCGGGAGGTGTGACCGGGAATGCCCGGGGCGGGGTTGGGGGGCGAGGACCCAGGTATGACAGGGGACCCCAGAAGCTGCTCAGTGGATGCCTTGTTGATAAGCTTGGAGCCACGGCCGGGGCCTGGGGTCTGGTTCTGATGCCAACACTTGGTCATCCAGCAGGTAAGAATTATCTCGTCCGCAGACTCAAGTCCCCCCGAGGCCCTAGAGGACAAAACACGCTCCTTAGTGTCACCAGCCTTTTCTCCCCGTCCTCCTGCCCCACGGAATGATGCTGGGTGATGATTCTATCAGTAAAAAGGCCAGGACCTTGCTTGTTCACCAGCGCCCTGCCTTGCGCCGCCGCCTCCATGATGCCCGGCGCCCCGTGTGGTGCTGCCGACGCAACATTGAATGTCACTGTCAGCCGGGCGCCCGGCCGGCGTGGAAACACACGCCAGGGCTCCGTCCACAAGCAAAGCTATTCCCGAGGCACCGGGTACCTCCAACGAGCAACTTCCACGCCTCATGACAGCCCTGAGGACGGCCACCTGCCTCTACACGACTGTTTTTGAAAGTAAACAAGTGTTTCCATCACATGCGCTCTGGCAGATCCTGCGTGAAAAGGCCGCGCGCTCTGGCTAAGCTCATGGGTTTTATCTTCAGGAGAAAATTCAGTCACACGTCAAAAAAAAAAAAAAAAAAACAGCACTAATTTGCAGTGACCTGTGGTCATCAGACATGGGGGCAGAACATGAGAAAGCAAAGAGCCGTGACCCTCAAATGTAACAAACACCGTCACTTCTCGGTTCTCTCTGCTCCGTCCTGGAGGGCGATCGCACCCGGTGCTCTCCTGAAGACCGGCTGTTGCTCTCAGCTGGGCACTGGGCAGCCGACCGGGCACGGGAGTAAGGGGCGGCGTGACGAAGGCGGGGAAGAGACCAGTCACTAGGGCCCCCCGCCCGGGAGGGGAAACTGACCCTGGGGCCACACGGGACAACAAAGCAGCAGCACCTCCCCCGGGCCAGGTGCCTCCCAGGCCCGCACACCCCCAGTGAGGACGGCGCCAGGGCCCGTCCATCAGGACATGGGCCAAGTGCCAGCGTCACCGCACGGGTCGCAGACGGCCGGAGGGGCGGAGCCGGGGCTGGAAACCGGGCCAGGTGGCCGGGCCGTCACCGTCCACCCCACTGGGCCTCATGAAAGCCTGGACAGGAGCAAAACAGGCCTCGCCCCCAGGCAAGTCACACGGACATGGGCGCGGTTGAGCAAAAAGAGCTAAAGCCGAGGGAGAGCTGCAGCCTGAGAGCGAGGAGACGCCTCTCCCTGGCCTCTCCTGGTGCTTCCAGAGCCTGGAATGTGCCCACCTGGGTCCCCATCACAGGGGCGTGAGAAGCGAGACGCAGCGTCTACTGCTTCCCAAAACACGCTTCCCCGGCTGTGTGGACGCCCCATGCACGCGTGTGATCAAGCGCCACGCGGAGGGGAACGCGAGCGGGTTTTCTTGGCTGACGAAATGCTGAGTTGTGATAATTTGATGCTGAGGTGAGAATCCGCCCGGTCACGGGGGCGATCAGGGAGCCATTCCTGCAACGGCGAACGTACAGTGGACGCTTCCGCCTGCCCTGGGGGGCGAGACGAAGGGGTGGTCAGGAATAGAGTCACAGTCACGCCCCTCCTCGTGGTCCACGCTCCCGGGTACGACACTCACTTGGGGTGTTTATGTCACGCACTATCTTGATATAAACAAACACAGGAAACGCTGTCACTGGGGCTTGTTAGCTTAAGACGAGGCAGCAGCAGCAGCTCAGACACACACACGTCTTCCCTATAAACGACCCCTGTAAGGACGGCCTGGATGGGACTATTTTGAGGGTCTCTGGGGGACGAGGGTGGGGGCAGGAGAGAAAATCTTCTGCAATAAATCCTCAGTTCAATAAGCCACAAAGTGAATCACACTGTTGTTAAAAATCAAACCAGCAGGGGCCTCCCTGGTGGTGCAAGGGGTTAAGACGCAGCCTGTGAAGCTCTCTGCAGCCACTGCAGCATGAGTTCGATCCCCGGCCAGGGAGCTGACCCACATGGCGCAGCAGACCTCTCCTGTCTTACCCGCTGCTCCCCTCAGCAGTGGATTTCAGTAGATCCGCCTGTTCTGCTCCCCACTCTGTCTCTGGTGGATCCTCTCACCCCCTCCTGCACCTCTGGCCTGCACCCCAGTTCTTGCATGCATAAATAAATAAATCTTTAAAAAAAATCAAACCAGGAAACATTGAGAAAAACGTCAGAGCTTCGATATGGAATGACACAAATCCACGAGCACCCCAGCGTTCTCTAAGCCCGACGATACGGCGGCGAGAGATGGGATTTATTCTGCAAAGATTTGCTTTTAAACTTTGCCAGGCACAGGGCATGGGCACTTCGTCACAGCCAAGAATCACTTCCCAAACAAGTTCCATGTCAGGGCTTCTGTCCTGGTCTTCTCCAGAATCCGACCGGGTCATAAGCGTCCCACAGAACAGGTGTCTGAAGCGCGCCTCACCCAGCGAGGCAAGTCCCTCTTCCAGCCCTTGCCGTGGGGCCGTCACCAGGCGCCAACCCAGGACTGTCCATCCTACTCAGTCCCCACAAACGTGGCGGATAAGCCCCTTCCTATGTGGGAACAGGAGGCCCCGAGAGAAAACCCCGCCACCTCATGCATCATCAACCCCCAATCTCTTTGGGTCGCGCCCCTGGGCCACGGCTTGAGATACTTTGTTCACAGGAGCTATGAACCAGGTGTGTGAGCTGCTGCTGCTTCAGGGAATGCGGCTGGCGACAGCTGACAGGCCAGACCCGGGCCCTGCCGGTGGCAGACACAGACGCGGCCTGCTTTGTGCTTCCTCGACGCCGTGAAGAGCCACTGCCGGGGGAGGAGACGCAGCTCCAGGCCCGGCAAACACAAGCAGCAGCCCCAGCACCGGTGGAAGGGGCTGCGGGCTGCGGGTGGCCACTGCTCCTGGGCAGGCAGCCCCGCTCTCCTGCCGGAACAGGCCTCCCGTCACCCCGACATCTCGGGCTCTCGTGAAGTCACGTCGACACCGTCCAACAACTCATCAGTCCGGGAACGCCGGATGATGCAGCCTTCCGCGCCGTGCAGGGACGCAGGGGGACGGAGGCCCAGGGAGCAGGGGAGGGCCAGGCCCGCCGCCCCGCCCGGCCGCAGGCCTGGGAGCCCGTGGAGGTGAGGCTCGGCCGTCGGCGGTGGCGCCTGACCTCACAGCTTCAAATCAGACGCTGCTTCCTTCTATTTATCCTTCATTTCAAGATAAACATCGACAGCCTGTCCGAGTGTGAGCTGGGGCAGCTGCGTGCATCACAGGCCACGGGTCGGAAGTTTCCGTGATGTTCCCCGGCGGTAAGCCATGTCTGAGCTGGCCCCGCGGGCACCCCAGAGGCACACCACAAGACGGGCCAGCCTTGGGGGTCTCCCAGCAAGGGGCCCCCGTGACACCAGGATTTATCCCCGTTTCTGGCTCCTAAAACCCTTGGGACAGCTCAGAAATGAGAGCAACAGGGTGTGTCTTGTTATGCGAATGAGGTGATGTTGGGGCCCCCTTAGGAGGAGCCCTGGCTTGACCATGTGGTGGGAGGCTGGACTCTCCAGCCTGACCCCATGACCTCCCGCAGAGAAGAGGGGCTGGGAGCTGGGATTCCACCAACCACCCATGTCAAGGGACAAAATCAAGCTCGCCCACGTCTTGGAGTTGCAGCAGGACCAAAGGATGGCGCTGGGACAGCCCCCAGCTCGAGCACACGGGGAGCATGGGGTGGGGCCCCTGGAGCGGCCGACACCCCAGGCCTTTCCCTGGACCTTGTCCTTGCTCCTCTTCCTCCTGGCCCTTCCCGAGTCACGCCTTTCTAGGACAAACGGGCAATCTGGGAAGGAAAACATTTCACGTTATCTGAGCTGCTGCAGCAAACCTCTGGAGAGCAGGTGGTCACCTGGGTGTGTGACCTCCTCGGCGTCTGAAGTCCAAGGAGGGGCCTGTGGGGCCTCTGATCTGCAGCCGATACATCGGGAGGAGGACAGGTAAGAACCTGGGCTGGCACGGACGCCTGGACTCACGGGAGGGGCGGGCAGGAGGGGAGAGGAGCGGCTTTGTGGGCCTGAACTCTGACCCTGAGCAACCTGACGGTGTCCAGGGGCAGACGGTGCCAGGACTGAGCTCAATTACAGGGTGCCGGGAAGAGCAGCCCCCGGAGCATTATTTGCTGGTGTGGCGTCCTCTCCCCACCGCCTGCACATCGCAGATCAGGTCTCAGGCCTCACTGGGCGCCAAATCCAGCCAGCTGCCCCATCACATAAAACCGTGACCTTCCCTCACATTCCACAGCCAACCCGTGACCCCCCCCCCCGGCCTTGGCGTGCACCCCCTTCCTCTCCCCGGGATTACAGCAGCCTCTGCTTTAAACAGCTCCGCACCCAGTTTCGCAACCCACGTATTTAATGTTCAACACAACTGCCAGAATGTCTCTATAAAAAACGTTTTATCGCTTCCCTGCTTTCATCATCTCCCCACAACGTCCAACATGAAAGACCTTCCCCTGCCCCAGCATCTCGAGGCCTTTGACCCAGGGACCCCTCCCTACCTGCGAGGAGCCCCGCAGCCCCGCCCAGGGGGGTCCCCCTCATGGGGTGTCTCTGCTCACACGCCTGAAAGCACACGGGGGCCTCCCAGAGCGCGCCGTCCTGGCCACTGGCTCCACCCCAGCTACGTCTCCCTCACGTCTCCTTAAGCCTCAGCCCAAGGATCACCTCCCTGCTCAGGGGTCTCTCAGCCCAGTGACACTTCCATGTCATTCTCCAAACTCACTCCCACTGGGATCTGAACACGCCATGGTCCCGGGAAACCCCACGCTGCAGGTGCAGGTGCCAGGCCGTCTGCACCGCCCGACATGGGGATTTCTGGGGAGACGCCTTCCCCTGGGTGACTCCAGGGCCAAAAGCAGCAGGTGACAGGCACAGGCATGGCATCTCGTGATACCCCCTCCCACTCCCCGGCTGAGGGACGGGGTGGGTGGGTGGCGAGACTGAGAGAACAGGGGATGCCAGAATCAGGCTTCAACAAGACAGACCGACCACGCAGCCCGTGGCGCCCGCACGAGCCAAACAGCCCCGCCGTGTGCAGGCTTCCACGCATTCTGGAACTACTACGGGAAGGGAAAAATCATGCGTGTTGATTTCCGTATTACGACTCCTTTCACGCTCTTGATCTCATTTTTTGGGGGGGGAGGATTTTAATAAGTTGATACATGAAGAGCACCTGGTAATCGGGATTTTACAAGTTACAGATTTTCCTCACGCTACAGCCAGATAAAAGGTTAAGCACGTCCGTAACTTTTTGCTTCTACTTTTGAAAGGTGAGCGGATGAGATTAACGTCTCGCATTAACTCTGACGCTGCATCAGCTCGGTTACCATTTTGGAAGTGGATCATTATACCCTGGGGAGGAGGGAGAACAGACCAGCGACGTGACACTTGGCAAGAGAGCCCCGCCTGGATGTTTACGAGGGATGAGTAAGCGATGGCCTGCTGTCTTCTCGTGGATGATGGCCGCGTCCCGCTGCCAAAACTGCAATTAAGATTATAAACAGCCTGGAAAGAATGGAGAATCAACAGCACAGCGTCCCCGTGGCCTCGGAGCTGCCCAGCCAGAGGGCAGGCTATCTGCACCGGCAAGGTACTAAATTACATTCCTGTGTTTCAGTGACAGGGGATACCCCGGGAAAACAAGAGCAAGCCCGAGTCACAGAGACGTGTAAGATCTGTTTTCAGAAACTTCCACCTCCTAAGTTACCCCTAAGGGGACTTTGTTTGGCCTTCCTTCTAGAATGTCCATGCAGACCTTTCACCACCATCTTCCTCCTGAGCCCGGGGGCCTCTCAACAAGGACTAGGATTCCAGGCAACTGAGTCCTAAATAGTCCCAACCCGTATCGCTCTCCAGGCCCAATGAGGAAATCTCATCCCTCCGATGGCTTCTTTCTTCAAGACCTTTCTCCACGCTGCCGAACAAGTACAGGTGATTTATGGCAGGCGCTCCTCTGCTGCCTGCACCCTGAAGCCATGTCCCTTCGGACACTCGGGCCGGCAGGGCGACCCAGCCCAGCGGCGGGGTTTCGGGGCCCCGGGGGGTCGAATGAGCCGGAGAATCAGGCTGCAGGAGAGAAAACTGCCTGCTGTATTTGCACAGGGAGCCAAGGCTGATAGGTTTTTATTTGAGCCACTGACAACTTTATGGTAGACCAGGCTCAAATCAAGATTACGTGGTGATAACGCCTCCCCTCTTGGTTCACACACACGGAAGACAGTGGACCTTGAAAAGCATGGTGTAAAATTTAGATTTTTTTCTACTTTATCACAGAAATCAATGCAGAGTGAGCATAATGACAAAGAAACGGAAACCCTGGCCTACGCAGACTCCTCCTGCGCCCTCTCAGCTCGTGACGGCGGCTCCTCTCAGGGCCACCCCGGCCACCCTCACTGCACAGCGGAGCGAAATCCACGGAAGCTGGAGGGAAGTTCTGCCCCTAAATTGAACTCAACCCCTGCACAAACCAAAACACAGCAGCCATTTGAAGAGCTATGGAAAAACCCTTCGGTATTAACTGCCAAGAACTTCCCATCAAATAAACCCAAATACGCCTATCTTTTATCTATGGTTCCACAGAAACGAGAGTTTACAAGCTTCCAGCAACTGCGTCGTAGGGTAAGAGAGAGGGGATTTCTGTATCTTAATTGACCCGAGGGGGGACCTCCATCAATCACATTCGACGTCACGTAATTACAGAGTAAGCTGTTTACACACGCCTTGATCTTTGAGGAGACTGTACTTTATGGCATATCGACAAGTAGAATCTATTTTTCACATGTTGACGGTGAACTAGATGGAAAACATTCTAGAAGTGGGGGGCACTGAGGTGATCGCTCCTAACACTGTCCCTTCCAGGAGGAGCCTGAGCCCCAAGAGGCCTCTTTCTATATATTCTCTCTCTAGGTGAAGCCTGGGAAGTCACTCTACTCCCTGGTTTGCTCCATGTTTAAGATCCATGGATGGGGCCTCCCCGGTGGCGCAGCGGTTGAGCGCTGGGTTGTGAAGCTGCCCGCAGCCTCTGCGGCGCCGGTTCGATCCCCGGCTGCTCCCCGGCCACCGGAGGAGGGTCCCGCATGGCGCGCGGACCTCTCCTGCCGCCCGCTGCTCCCCTCAGCAGTGTCCTTCGGTCCTTCTGCCTGCTCTGCTCCCCGCTCTGGCTCTGGTGAATTCTCTCGCCCTCCCGCGCTTCTGACTGTACCCAGTGCTTGTGTAAATAAATAAATAAATCTTTAAAAAAAAAAAAAAAAAAAGACCCATGGATGGTTTCATGTGAAACTGAACACTCCTCGGTCACTCTCACAGGGACCAGCTCACCAGCCTCCACTCGGTCCTCGGACAACGGGCTTCTGGCCTGCGCCAGCTCAGAGCCTCATCCCGAACATCAAGTCAGTCCTTCTATTTCCTTCCGAGCAGATGCTGGCGAGCGTGTGTCTGTCTCGTTGGGCAAAGGAAGTGACAGCATGGTCATTACAACTAGCCAGAGAAAGACAACTCCCGAACCTGTGGCCAAAGTCACTTACAGTCATTTATAATTTTTTTGATGATTTTATTTTATTCAAATACCCGTCTGATCCTACCTGGTCAACAGGCACTCAGGTAATAAAACAGCTGTAACAAAATGTTGACGATCATGAGCCCTGGTGGCGTAGGGGTTAAGTAAGTCTCAGCACTGTGAGGCTGTCTGCAGCCACTGCAGCACGAGTTCGATCCCCGGCCAGGGGCTACCCCCACGGTGCAGCAGACCTCTCCTGACTCTCCCGCTGCTCCCCTCAGCAGTGTGTTTCAGTCAGTCTGCCTGTTGTGCTCCCCACTCTGTCTCTGGTGAATCCTCTCACCCCCCGCAGCTCTGCCCTGCACCCCAGCTCTTGTGTGCATAAATAAATACATCTTTTAAAAAAATATTGAAGAACAGCTTCAAACATTACACCTGGCAACGCTGTGCTTGCCTGGGATCTCACCCACATGGCACCACACCCACACCGTGGGCTGCCAAGCCCCCAACAAGCGTCCATGCCTGTGACTGGCGTCAACTGCGAGCAGCGGGTGGCTCTCAGCAGGGGCTGCGGGACGTGGTCAGCCTGGCTTCATGCCCATGGTGGCCAGTCAGGACCGCAGCTAACTCACGGCAGGACTTTCCAACACCAGGGTCTCCTCCGTGAGTTTGTGGACACCGGGGCCTCAGTTTTGGCAGGCAGAGTCTCTGTCCTCAAATGCCAGCCCCCTCCCTTCCTCGGGCCTGCTGCTGGGCCGGTCATCACTCCCGCTGACAAAGTGCAGGTCACGTATGGAAGAAGGACTCAGGCGTTTTCTGGAAGATCACATGACCGGGAGGAAGCGGATTTAGGGCTTGCAAGATGGCCTCATCCTAGGAACACTTGGCGGGGAGAGGTGTTTCACCAGCTATTTTCTTGACTCTACGGCCTCTGCTTTTGGCAGCTTTGCTGAGCACGATGCTTCCACAGCCCGGCCAGGGGACGGGGCCTTGGAATGAAGTTGGTGCCTCTGTGGACAGTTCTAAGCACGTCCTGCTCCGCTGGGCTCCTCGGTGGGGGGTTGGGGGGGGTCAGGGAGATCCAGGTGATGCAGCCGTCCTGGCCGCACAGGTGAGAAGGCCCTGAGCAGCCCGGGGGGCAGCAGGGCCTCAGTGGTGCCCTTCCTGGCTGCGAGCCACGGCTGAAACACGGCTCGGGGCTCTGCCTGTGGCGGGGTCACGCTACCGAAAGAAAGCAGGGGTGTGGGACCCCCGGGGCGGGTGCGGAAGACTCTGGCTTCCTGACTGGCACGTTCCAGAACTTCTGTGACTATCACCCCTCCTCCGTTCCCTTGCGCCACACACGGGGTGTTCTGAAGAGGGATAAACATGTCCCTGTGCGTCGGCTCGTGGAGAGAGTCCTCTCGGGCTGCTGAGGCTGCTGTGGACACAGTGACACGAGCCTCACCCCCTCCCGCCCTCGCCCGGCCCGTGGGGGAGCCGGCGTTCCAGAAAGGGGGGCCGCCGGCTGCCTCCTTCCCACACATCCTGTTTCCCACTCACTTCTTTGTTGGCAACCGACGGGGGCTGCTGCGGGCACTGGGTGGGCGCGTCCCGGCGTGACGCTTAGCAAGCGGGAGGCCTGTTCTCCGGAAGGGCGGGCGGCAGCCCCGGGGCCTCCCCACGCGTTCCCAGAGCCGGCTCCACGTGGGGGCAGCTCCTCTGGCCGCCGTCGCTGACCCCCCCACCCCCGGCTTCACAGCCTGTACGGCTGGGCCCTACTCTCTCGGCCGGATCCTACCCGGTGACCCCAGGGAAACATTCCCTCCCCCACGGTCTCAGCAACAGAGCCCCGGGCGCGCCCCGGGAGAACGCAGGCCCCCCTTGGGGCTGGCTCATCCGCCCCGCGGGCCACAGGCTGCTCTGGCAAACTGCGAAGGCAGGAGCTGGGCTCAGAGCACCGCGGCCCCACAAAAGCCGGGAAATCACGCCAAGATTCGGGACTTCCCAGGAGGCCCCCTCCCCGGGGACACTCGCCCCAAGAACCCGTCTCACAAACTGTCTCGGCGTATCAGGGCCGAGAGCCAACACGAGCTGCTCCTGGTTCTACAACTCATGGAGACACGAGCCTGGCACGGCCCGTGCAAATGCCAGTTTCTGCCACAGAAGCGCAGTGAGTTCCCAGCGATGCAGCTCAGCGCCCGCCACAGACGACCCACCTCCCGGGAGGCTGAGGTGATTCCGTGTAATTATCAGTTACCTTCTAGCGGGATCGCCCGCGGATCCCATGAAGACCACCCCGCCTGTTGCGCTGGGCGCTGGGCGGCAGATGAGAGAGGAGAAGCAATAAATTCAGAGGAGAAATATAACCCGAGAGGCAGGGTCCTCGGTTCAGGGTTCACAATCACACTCTAGAAAGTGCACACAGCGATCACACGCCCGGCCAGTCATCACGCGTGTTTCCCCGCCGGCGACGGTGGGGTGGGTGTATTCCTCGCCCCGCCACAAAAAAGTATTTCCTTAAAACGCTGTGTACAGAATCGTGAAGCCCCCGCGTGACACCCTCCAGCGAGGGTGCGAGAGAGAGGGAGGGGGCAGGGCGGGCGGGAGAAGGGAAAAGAAAAATTCTCTCCTAACTCGATGCACGGGACTCCTGCACCCCCTGGCCTCTAATCATCGCTGAACGCTGCCAAGGTAGAGCCCGAAGACTGCAGGGCCGTGAAACCCTGGCCAGGGATGGGTGACCTGGCCCCGCGGACGCGCCCTCCTCCCGCCGTGGGCCGGGCTCTCTAGCAATGCCGAGCATTTCAAAATAAGCAACTGAACAAACACCAAAGCCCGGATGCTGAAAACCAGCTGCCTGGGTGAGCGTCGCCCCACAGAGGCCTTAACGTGGGCGGTGCCCACACAGCAGGGCTTGTGGGGCGGCAAGAATGCGGAACTGGGCGCCCGGAGGGCACATCCCCGCAGCCGGAGGGAGCGCGGCACAGCAGGCACAGCAGGCACAGCAGGCACAGCAGGCACAGCAGGCACAGCCGCAGGCCTGGGACCCCACAGGCTGGCGAGCCAGGAGGGGCGCCAGGAAGATGCTCTCCCCGGGGCTGCACAAGGCAGCTGCCAAGATCCTCTCCCCGCGGCCCAATCCGGCACCGAGGTGAAGGTCCCAGAGCTCTCCCCGAGACGATAAAGATTCCATTGTTTCCTCTCGGGGAACGGAGGGGCTCACTGAACGGCTTTGGAGCGGCCATTTCTGAGCACTCCACGGGAAACGCTCGGCTGCCCTGCAGAGTCTGACCCTTTTGCTGTAGTGAGGGCGCCCGCTTCTCGCCAGCAGCATGGACAGGCCTGCCTTCAAATACACTGGCACGGAAGGCACCAGCAAGGCCTTATGGCGACGTGCTAATTCCAGCAGGTGCTGGCTGCATCCATGGCCTAAATAACACGTTATTGAAAACCTGCTTCAGGGCCTCCCTGGTGGCGCAGCAGTTGAGCGCTGGGTTGCGAAGCTGCCCGCAGCCTCTGCAGCACCGGTTCGATCCCCACCCACCAGCGAGGGTCCCACATGGCACACAGACCTCTCCTGCCGCCCGCTGCTCCCCTCAGCAGTGTCCTTCGGTCCTTCTGCCTGCTCTGCTCCCCGCTCTGGCTCTGGTGAATCCTCTCACCTTCCCGCGCTTCTGACTGTACCCAGTGCATGTGTAACTAAATAAAAATAAATCTTTTAAAAAAAAAAACCTGCTTCAGAACTGGCCTTCTGCGATCACCATCAGAACAGCACACTCTCCCAAAGGGCCTCAAGGTGACGTTTGTAACCCTGAAATGTGGGTGTGGCCATGGAAAAATGACTCTTATGGACAGTCAGTCCTTCTCTGACCGCTGCACACACAGAGCCTCTCCAAGCAGAACGGTCGGCAGCAGCACACACGATGGTGCGTGGTCAGTCGGCGCCGCCTCTCAGGATTTCCAGTTGGCAGCCTGCAGGACTCCCAGTTAAGGGTTAATAGAACAGAGGCCTTCTGCAGTTAGAAAAACATCTCAGACTTCCCGGCTGTGGCTCAGTTCAGTGACTTCCTTGCAGAACTTGCCACAGAAAATATTCCCTCTGGCAAGACTTGGATGAAACTGGTGACTTGGGTGTTTGGGTCAATTAAGGCATGAGGGAATGTCAGGCCCCAACCAGACGCGGCCTCTGGAACTCAAAGCTGAGCCTTACGCTGCGCAGTGGAGGGCAGGAATGCGTGGAGGGCAGCCAGGACGGAAGACCACGGTCCCGCCGGCTCCTGCGCTGCAGTGACAGAGGCTGCTGTGAGCCAGCCCTCTTCGGGGAGCGGTGGAGGTGGGGGGCATCCGCACAGCAGCAGGGGGCCCCGGGGATCCTGCCCTGCAAGCAAGTCGCCTTTCCCGGAAAGCGCTTGTGCAAGTCTTGCAGGAAAACAAACCCAGTAGATGAAGCAAACGTGGCTCCTTGACCTCAAAGGTCTACGGTGGTTTCTGCTGCTTCCTTCACCCAGAGGATTTCCGTGTGACCTACTCACTGTCGGGGCACCGGCTTTGATTTCTAAACTGAACTTGCTGCGTACCGTCTGCTGGGGAAGGGAACCGGAGCTGGGACCAGCTGGGACCGGGGAAGACGACCCGGCTGGCTGCAGTCAGAGCTGGGGCCGGGGGGCTCGGGGCCCCTCGTGGCTCTGAGGCTGGATTCCTCCTCCAGCAATTGACACTCGGAAATCATCGCTGACCCCCACTCGTTTGCAGCGACCAAGCAGATCCTCCGCTCTGGGACAGCAGCCCACCCGGCCACGGGTCCACCTGCTCCTGCGGCGTCTTCCGTGGCTGCTCCAGGGTCTGCTGCCCGGCCCCTGCCAGCGGTTGGGGAACTGCAGACCTGACCCTCTGCCCTGCCTGTTGGGGAACCACCCAATAAGGTCAAAACTATGCCCCCACCTTTAGCCCGGGGGGAAGATTTGGGAGGCTGAATAAAGGGCCTTGATAAGGTTGCCATGGGAACCAGCCCGCAGATGGAGCACAAGGAGCACATTGACCCCGAGGGCGGAAGCAGGGCCAGGCCAGGTCCTGTGTCCAAGACCAACACCCAGGACCGGACACCCAGGCACTAGCTGGCCCAAACTGACTCCCCAGTCATGAAAGGCCTCAGCCCGAAACAGGTCAGGAGCGGATCCCCAAGGCCCCCGTGCGCGGACCTCTCGCGCCTCGCCGCTGCTGCTTCCCTTGGCAGTGTCTCCCCATCACCCCCTTCTCTGCTCTCCACCCCATCGCTGGCGAATCCCTTCGCCCCCTGCCTCTGGCCTACACCCTGGTTCTTCCCCACGACACTGCTGGAGACAAGAAGATGGGGTGTCGTGTAGGGGACCCCACGCCTGGTGCCGGGAGAGCGACACGCGGGGCAGCTCCATGCCCCAAGCCTTCCCGCTCCAGCGGCCTGGGTCGCCGGTCTCCGGGCCACAGCTGAGGACGCGGAGGGGTGCCGAGGGCTCAGGGGGAGCTTGAGAGTCAGACCCAACACACTCACGCTCTTTAAACACAAAAGCAGTGGGGACGGGGAGACGACACTGAGGTGAAGGGTGACCCTGTTGTGGGGTTTCATGGCCCCACCCCCACCCCAGACCAGTGCTAGACCCAAGGACTGCAAATCCCAAAGTGTCGTCACCACCGGGGGGTGGAGGGCGGGTCAGGCGACCAGGCTTGGTGTAACCAGACACGTGGGTCTTGGGGGCGTCTGGACATTTCGCCGGCTCTCAGCGAGCTACTGGGGTTCCAGCTCGGCGGAACAGGCAGGACGCAGCCACGGATGGATCACCCCCTCTTTCTCCCTGACTTACTCATTTCCTTATTGCCTCTTCTTTTGTAAATAGGCCTTTTCTCAACCTTTTGGTGCACCTGCAGTGGAGTCTTATGACAAGTCCCTTTTAAGCGCGCGGGTGAGGACCCAGTCAGGCACCATCTCACAGCGGGTCGCCCTGCAGGAACCCCTCGTGCATTCCTGCCATAAAGGAGGCCTGGACAATGATCCGGCCCCCGCGATCCCGGCCGGCAGGTCTGTGTCTGGATGACAGACGGAAGGACTCAGAGACGTCACAAAGTACTCAACTCTCAGAAGTTCTGAAGTTTTCTATAAACACACCCTGAAATTTTAAGGGAATTCAGAATGAATAAAGGTTGGACGGTGAAGAAATTCCCAACTTGTTTCTGGAACCAAATGACTCCAGAGATCTGCGTTCTGGCAAAGTGTGTGGACTCAACTCAGGGCGCCAGGACCCCCCTCTCGGCAGAGCTCAGGACCCCGTGGGGCTCCGGCGGTGGGGGGGGGGGGACCTTCTGGGTGAAACAAATCACGGGAACGGAGGCTCCACCCCTACACGCCTCTCAGTGGCGGCCTCCGCCTGGATGAAGAAGTGGGGAGGAAACCCCAATTCCTGGTCTGCAAAGGCTGAAAACCTAGAGGGGCCAGAAGAGGCCCGTTCACCGCTGAAGAAGCGCCTGGACTCAGGCACGGCTCACGACGTCCCCCTGCCAGGCGAAGACCCTCTTCGGGCTGCATCTCCAGCGAGGAGGCGAGAACCAAGCGGGCTCGCAGGGCGAGAAATGTCTGCTGCTGTGGTTTTATTTTGCTTTTCACGCTGGGCAGGAGGAGGGCAGGAGGAGGAAAGCCACCCGCCTGGGCATGCGAGCAGAAAGCCAGGCTCCCCTCGCCTGATAGAACAATGGGACGATTCTTCCATTGTTTTGAACAGCCTCCAAACCACGCTCCCTCCACTCCCCGCCCCCAAGTCTCCCTGCACAAGCACCTGATGTTCTGGAAACTGGGAGATCAAACTACAAAGAAGCCTTGCCCCACGCCGGCCTTCCCAGCCCCTGCCCCTCGCTTCACCGCGGGCAGCAAATCAGCCAGTTCTCTGCTTCCGTGGGGCTCGGCTCCCCCCGCTGACCCAGCCCAGAACCAAGCAGCCCTGGGCAAAGCAAAGCCCCACCTGGCCGGCCCTCTACTGTCTGGCTACTCCACTGCGAGAGCTGCTTGGAGGAAGGAAAACAATCGAATGAAAATTTGAAAAAAGAAATCAAATATTCACAAAGAAACGGGAAACGCTGAGGCTAGAAGAGCATTCCAGCTGTGCTCACTACCGCAACGCGGGATGTTCCCGTTGGGAGTAACTGGGCAGGTTATGTTTTGGGGTCTGGGAATACTCAAAAAAATTTCATATAAGTTAATTCTATTACCATAGAATTCCCAGATCCCAAAAATAAATCCCCAGTCAGACCCAACAGGAATGGTCTACTCAGCAGGGAGACCCTGGATGATGGTCTTAGGTCAACAATCCACTGGGGCCTCCCCGGTGGCGCAGCGGGGTGAGTGCAGAGCTGTGAAGCTGCCCGCAGCCTCTGCAGCGCCGGTTCAATCCCACCGGCCGTGGAGATATCCACATGGTGCAGCAGACCTCTCCTGTCGCCCGCTGCTCCCCTCAGCAGTGTATTTCTTCAGTCTGCCTGTTCTGTTCCCCACTCTGTCTCTGGCGAATCCTCTCATCCCCCCGCACATCTGGCCTGTACCCTGGTTCTTGTATGCATCAATAAATCTTTTAAAAAAAGAGTGCCCTAATATCAGGACAACAAATAGCTCACTAGCTTAAAACTTCAGCTGCACACTGTATTCTAGGCCTCAGCCCCTTCCCTCTATCTATATTTGGATGCATGTTTGAAAAGCTCCAGACTGATTTGATTTGATTTAACAAGTTATCGAGCCCAGATGCAGCGGACACCCCGCCACGAGCTTGGCGAATAAGAATCCAGTTAATAATCCCCACGGCAGCCCAGTCGGTGCTTCCTTCTCTCAGACGGCTGACCACAGCCCGAGAGCACAGGCACAGACGCCGGGAGCCATGCCCAGGTCTCCCACGGCTGACCGGCCATAGGTCCCTAACCCACAGTTCCTATTCTGTGCTCTTCACCCACCCCCGCCCTGTCATGCAGCCTCTCCTGAAACACCCCAACTGACTCAGCTCTTCGCCTGTCCTCTCCAAGCTGATCCTCCTCATGCCAGGAACTGCCAGGCCCCCAATTCCATCCCTGCTGCCTCTGCCCCCTGCCGTGTCCTGCCCTGGCGCTCTGTTCCCCCCGCCGGGACTTGCGTGCGCCCCTCCCCTGCATGTCCCCAGGAGACCAGCATTCCGGGCCTCGGCTCCTCTCACGTGAACAGTCTTACGACTGGCTGGTCTGTTCTAAACGCCACCAGTAAGATGGACCCCTGCAGGACGTGTTTATCAGCCGGGGTGCTTGCTAAGTGCTGTGAAGGCAGAGGGAGCCACCCCTGCCGGCGAGTGGGACAGTCCAGGCCTCTAACCGGACGGTGGGACCCACAGGGGCTCCAGCTCCGGGCGCCACCTCCAAGAAGGGTGTGCGCGGAAATGTCCCACGCCTCTCATTTTTATAGGCTGCATGTCTGCAGCTGGCAGGAAAACCCTCTAAAACTTTGCTTGGAAGGAATAAAAGGTAACGGCTATTACTGTGGCCAATTAAAAAAACGAAGCTTCAATGACTGAACTATGCGTTGCACAAACACAGTGTAGACGCCTGACTCCACGGTCATCGCTGCTCCTGATCATCCAGGTCCGAGACACAGGAAGACACTGGCGTTCGGGCAGGGCCTGCCCAGGCCCCAGCCAGGCTCTAGGCACCTGCGCCCCTGCCCGGCCTCGGCTTCCTGGGGCTCCAGGACGCCCGCCCGGTAAACACACGGCTGCCTGCACACACCTCACCTACCCCAACCACCCCCAGCAGCAAACAAACACCCCAAAGTTGCACGGCTCACTGTCCAGCAGTCGGCCCAGGCCAGAGGGCTCTGCAGATGTTCTGCGAAGATACCACCGTGCGTGCGAGACCAGAGGCGGGGTGACAGACCCCAACATTCTCGTAGCCCTGAAGAGTGTCCTGGTAGAGGTGCATTCAGCAGCCTCTGCCCTCCTGGGCTTGGGCGAGTGGCCAAGGGGCTTTGGGCGAGCCTGTGCGGGCCCCCCAGGGTGCTCTTGAAGTCTCTCCCCTTAAAAAAAAACTCAGAACAGAGACCCAGATAGGCCCCCTGCATTGTCACCCACCACCCAGAAGCAGCCAGACACACGCACACACACACGCGTGCGCGCACATACACACAAACACACACACCAAACCAGGTTCATACACACAGGAAACTCTAGCGCGAACCCAACCAGTGAAAACTGCTGGTCAACACCAGAGTAGACGTATTTTGGAAAACCCAAAAGTAGAAACGGAAGGATTTCAGTACGTTGTGCAACTGAGACGCTCCGAGGAACGTCTCAGGACGGGGACACGCGGCCCAGCAGGACAGTGACAGAGAGGCGGAGAGAGAGCACCGGCGCCCCGCAGCAGCCGCCCCGGCCCACGCGGGCTCAGCCCTGAGACACGGATGCTGCAACATCCAAAGCCTCACGCCGGGGAAGCAATGTGGAAAAGGGACTTTTGAGTAGTTTATATCTTGACAGCAAGAAAATGCAAAGAATGTGGAAGTTCTTTATTCGGAGAATACTTTTTAAAATGGATTGCTTTTAAAATAGCACTCTCTGGTGGAAAAGCTCCCTTTAAATACTTCCATACAGTCAGGGTTAACCTTGAAAAAATAGAAGGGTCTTGGGAAACAGGAAAATACAAAGAGTAGATGCTTATTGTCACGTATCCTTTCACCAGTCTTCAAGTCTGGCGATTTGATAGAGGCCCACGAAGCGTCTGCTCTGAGCCTGGTCACAGGGAAAAATAAATGTTTTCGAAATCGGTGTACCGAAATGTCAATTTCTTTTGAAAACTGTGCCAGCTCAGCTCTCTCTGCTGACTGCAGAACCTCTAATAATAGCAGAGAGACCTTAATTGTACTCATGGAATTGTTAGGGGGAAAAGGCTGTCCTAAAGCCAATCCCATACAGGCTCTGTGGACTCCACCCCGCCCCAGGCCAAAGCCAAAGACACTGGGAACTCCACATCCCATCCCCACCCAAGGGAAGGTGGCTGGGGCCTGAGGGTGGGGGTCAGCAGCCAGGTTGGGATAAAGCCAGACACGTGGGCTTTGGGGGGTCCCCTATTTTGACTCCCCGCCAGCTCGCAGCGTCCGGCCAGCTCTGAGAGTGCCTTTGGGTTTCCAGGTCGGCGGATCGGGTAGGACGCATGAAAGACTTTATTTCCCTAGTTTCTCCCTGAGTTGTCCATTTTCCTTATTTCCTTTTCCCTTGTCAATAAACCTTTTATGAACCTTTTGTGTGTGCCTGCCGTGGAGTATTCATAAGTCCCTTGTAAGCGCACGGGTGAGGACCCACAGCCAGGAACCCGCTCAATATCGGGGCTGCCCTATAACAGAATTACCAGCTTTTCCCTAAATGTTCTCGAGCAAGGGCTACTAAGGAGCAAGACCCCCAGTCTGCTTTCCCCAGGTACTGCTCCTCTGAAGACCCTCGGGCAGAAGTGTACGAGCTGGTCTCGCTCAGCTTTGGGCCGGCACTGAGCCACCTCTGCTCGCCGATGGTCAAGAGCTGGGACAGACATTTCTAATTGCCATTGAGTGTCCTGAGGCTTTGTCAGTTTCAGAATCGAAAGACAGAACGCACAAATATGAACCTTTCAAGTATTTTCTGAAGTCCTCACCAGGGATTGACTGCAGAACCTCTAATAATAGCAGAGAGACCTTAATTGTACTCATGGAATTGTTAGGGGGAAAAGGCTGTCCTAAAGCCAATCCCATACAGGCTCTGTGGACTCCACCCCGCCCCAGGCCAAAGCCAAAGACACTGGGAACTCGTTCAAGCCCTTCACCCTAAACAAATGACTGTTGCTCAAAGGCCACATCTATCAGGCTTGCGATAACCAGGTCAAGCACCCTGAGAAATGCTGAGCATCTGGGTGTGAGCTTCTCCACACTATGCTACATTTTGGGGTGACCAAAGCACCAGTATATGTACAGACAGAACATCTAATATATGTGCGGAAAGAGTACAACAGGCACCAGGCTTCTGAACTTAAGGGATTTAAACACTCAGTAAGAGGGCCTCCCCGGTGGCGCAAGGGGTTAGGCGTCAGCACTGTGAAGCTATCCACAGCTACTGCGTCACGAGTTCAATCCCTGGCCGGGGAGCAACCCACAGGGCGCAGCAGACCTCTCCTGTCTCCCCGCTGCTCCCCTCAGCAGTGGATTTCAGTGGATCCTCCTGTTCTGCTCCCCACTCTGTCTCTGGTAGATCCTCTCACCACCCCCCATCCCTGCATCTCTGGCCTGTACCCCAGTTCTTATATGCATAAATAAATAAATCTTTTTTTAATTAATTAATTTATTTAAATGTTATTTTTATATTTCCCATACAATTACAACCCCCTTATTTTGACCCCAACCCCTTCTTTCCCCGCTCCCCCACCCCTCATAGAGTGTCTCTGGTTCATAGCTTTTTGTTGATTTTGATTTTCGCTTTCTTATAGTTATTCATTTTCCTGGTCCCTTATTTAGGTTTTCTAGATTCCTGCTATGAGTGAGACCATCCGGTATTTTTCTTTTTCTTTCTGGCTTATTTCGCTGAGCATGATCCCTTCCAGCACCATCCATGTGGCTGCAAATTGCATGTGTTTATCTTTTTTGATGACTGCGTAATATTCCATGGTGTATATGGACCACATCTTCTTGATCCAGTCATCTATTTTTGGGCATTTGGGTTGTTTCCAAAGCTTAGCTATTGTAAATAGTGCTGCTATAAACACAGGGGTGCAGGTGAATAAATAAATATTTAAAAAAAAAAAGAGGGAAGACACAGCACGTGACAGAACCAGAACAGTGAGCTGGGGGCGCCGAGACCAGAGCTCCCTGCTGGGCTCTGGTATCTGGACCTCAAACCCGTGACTCCCATTGGGCCTGAGCTCAGCTTCAGCTTATTCTGCAGATCAAATAAAAAGTGTTACCTAAAGCAACTTGTACACTTCAAAATACACCCATAAGTGCTGGGACTATTTCCAATGAAATATAAAAGCTCCTCTTGTTTTGGTCATGAGAGAATGTCACCTCTCAACTCTTTCAATATTCCACCAGGTCACCGGAGGCCGAGGACTCATGAGTAGACGCGTGTGGTCACATTCAATCGTGTGACCCCCAGAACACCGTGCGTGGAGCATCACGTTTTTTAAATTTCAGGCGAAGCCACCGCACACCTGAACTTACTTTCTAATAAAAGTCAACTCACAACAGAACAAGGATAATCCACCCTCCTGCACATGGAATGCTGGTGGTGTGCGTGTTAGTTACCCGACACAATAAAAGAAATCGGATTACTTCCCAGGCGCCCGGCGTGAGGGAGGGACAGCACCACGCCAGGGCCGCGGATTAGCGCAGACGCCGACCGAGGCAGCCCGCGAGAATCCACGGCAAAGGACAAAGGGAAACCTCTCCTCGGGAGAATGTCCAGCATCTACAACATTCTCCAATTTCACAGATTCTGTCATGAAGGGGGAAGGGCCGCACGCAGGTTCACGGAGCTGACTGAGCCGCAGGGAGGCGGGCGTGGCCGGGGGTGGCGGGACTGAGCTTCCCGGCGTGAGACGCGCCTCTTCAAACAGGAGGAGGGTGGGAAATGGGCCGCATTTCACAGCCTTTAGTGCCCACGTATTTCCTTAAGTTCTTTAAGATCCTGAAACCCAGCTCACGCCCTTCTTACGGTGTGTGCAATGCTGCCTCCACACGCCGGCTGCCGGCACGACACAGAGCACGCCGCTGCCGTCGTGGAGCAGCACACGGTCCTCATCTGCCACGTGATGGATGACGTGGCGGCTCCGCAGCCCCATAACTTAAGGTTAAGCCTCAGAACCCTGTCCCCTGAGCCTGGCTCCCATTTCCAGATGCTGCCTCCCTCTGCAGCCAGGCCAGAGGAGAGAGGGCCTCGAGCAGGCTGCCCAGAACCTTCCCCGGCTGACCCCAGTCTCCTTTGTCGACTCGGCTCCTCTGACCAAGCTCTGCACTCGGGGCCCGCCGGGGCTCAGACCTCCCACCCTTGCCCGGGCAGATGGGTGGTCTCGTGCCTCCACGGAGCTGGACACCCCCTCTGCATGTGGACGGCTTCTAAACGTGCCCCCCCGTCCCAAAGCCTCCCCGTACTCTGACAGACGGACAGATGGATGCACGCACCCAGCTGCTGCCGGGTCAGGGCTGCCCGGGCGCCCAGCAGGCACCCAGGTTTCAACGTGTCCTCCTCCCGGCGGACACAGCAGGGGCCTGGGTGCTGGGAGCCCCACCCGGGGGGTCAGGGTGTCCTGATTCCTGCTGTCTCTGCACCGCTGAACGCAGACGGTGTGATGAGAGCAACCACCTCTGCTTCAGCGCAGAAGAGCAGCCGGGGCCGTAAGGGAGCGGGACGGGCAAGGGAGACCCTGGGCTGGGGTCTGGATGAAGGTGAGGCCGAGCCCGCGAGCGTCTGGAAGAGCAGGCGGAGCGCAGGGCGAGCGCCGCAGGCCCACGAAGCTCGTGGAGACTCACGGGATGAGAGAGAAAGGCCACGCTTGGAGAACGGGGAGGGAGCTGAGGGCACCGAGAAGGAAGGAATGGGGTGGGGGGCACGGATAGGGGTCCCCCAATGCAGAGAGAAGGATGTCAAGTCCGAAAGCCTAGAGGCGGAAGAGACAAATGTAGCATGTCATACAGATGACCACGCGGAGGAGGAGGCCGTGCTCCCTTTCCGAGGACCCCCACTGAGCACGGCCTGCTTCCCGGGGCTCCTGGGGTGCGGGTACTTTGTGGGCTGGTTTCCAACAGCCTAAAACAGGGGCGCTGGCAGTGCTGAGTCGGCTGGATGAGAAGAGCTTCCCGTGCGGCCGAGACTGAAGAGCGGGCCGCGCCAGCACCAGGACCCGGACGCCCGTCTTTGCAACGGGGACAGGCCACCGGACCCCTGACCTAGGACACCTCTCACCGAGTCAGCGGCTTGCTGCGTTCCACCGGGGCAATGCCAACGTACCCAAAAAAGACGCACTTAAAAAAATCAAAAGCCAGCGTCTCTCCTCAGCACCAGATCCCGGGAAAAGCACCCCCCAGCGTTACCACAGCCCCACACGGCGCGCGCCATGGCTTCTGTTTGTCACCAACGGCCGTTCGCAACACGGCCAGGTGACGCAGGGGGTGATGCAGGTGACGCAGGGGGTGATGCAGGTGACGCAGGGGGTGATGCAGGTGATGCAGGGGGTGATGCCGGTGATGCAGGTGACGCAGGGGGTGATGCAGGTGATGCAGGGGGTAGGCACCACCCCAGAAGCTGCTACGTCGGAGAAGATGGGTTTTCAGTAAGAAGAGACAGGCTAGCTTATGCCTTCAAAACTCCCTGAATTGGGGATTTCCTACTTTTCTGAGTGACCGTGCAATTTTAGGCGGCTTTAGGAGAAATTTAAAAAAATCTCAGAGGAAGTTAGTGTGGATCTAAGAGGAGATGGTGCGGCTGAAGAGAAAATCACTGCTCCCTGGGGCATTTTCTGCAAATACCGACGAGGGCATGCGAGGGAAGCAGTCCTCTCACTGAGCATGCTAATCATTGGAAGCAAAAGAGAATTTGTTTGAACTGTTAGATGCCTCCTTTTTTTCATCTTCTCGAGATTCTTGACTCCGGTCACTATTGTGACACATGTAGCTTCAGGCAAATTCAATTAATAAAACAAGTCACGGCTTATCGCTGAATAAAGACACGGTGACTCCACAGTGTTATGATCAACTACAGAATTCCTTTCCACTTTCCCGGGCGCCTAACACTGTCTTCATCCTACGTGAAGCGCTGGGTTTTAAAATACAAGTTCTCCAGCCCGCCTTTGGACAAAATCCGCACCAGCTCTGCTGGGAGTGTGAGACCACGCCACAAGGGTTGCTGCATTGCTCCAAGGTTTACGTGTGTTTAATGATTATCTTTTTATCATCTTTGTGGAGCCACAACCAGCTGTCTCGTCACCGGTTTTCATAATTGTCCTCATACTTTTTTTTCAGACCTTCTCGGAAACAGGTTCAGCAGTGAAAACCCGCACTATGAATTCACTTGCAAAAGCAAAATTTCTTCCTTGTCCCGACACGAAGAGCAGGCGAGGCAGAGATGGGGGTCTCAGAGGCACTAAGTGCAGGGGTCCTCGCTCCAGCTCCGCTGCTGAGGACACCCCTGCTCACTCCTGTCCTTGCCGCTCCCCGGTGCTGGCCTGACACCCTCCCTGGCATAGGAGGGCCTCACAGGCTCTGGGCTCAGTCTTTTCATCTCTTCTCCATGGATCTTCACTTCACTACCTGCATGGCCCCAGGGCCAAGGTCAGCAAGGTGCAGCAGCCACTCCAGAGCAACTCTCCCCTGTGCTTTGTGAGTCCCCTGTGTCCCCAACAAGGAAAACAAAGGAACACACGCAGCTGGGACTATGAAACTAAAAAGCTTCTGCACAGGGGAAGAAACCATAAACACTATCTGCCCACCTTACATCTGACAAGGAACTGATATCCAGGATCTATAAAAAACTCATATGGCTAAACAGAAAACAAATAACCCAATCAAAAAATGGGCAGAAGAACAGACACTTCTCCAAAAACTTGCAGCCATTTTCCAGCTGCCTGTAACAAACACCGAAACTTGTCAGGCCCGCTCTGGACCCCCAGACACGGCCAAACGACCAGCCAGCTGAGCACGCCTCCCTCTAGAAGCTCCTGCTCCTTCAGCAAATGCTCCGGTACCTTCTCCGGCCGCGGGCATCCGCGCAAAGTCACCAACGTGAGCCCCGGCTCAGACTGGGCTCCCTCGGAGTCAAGTCGCCTGCAAAGCACCCTCCTCAGATTGCTCCCCCACATCCCTCAGCACAAAGCCCCGAAATGTGCTCTATTTCTGGAGTCCTGTCCGCACACATTTTCTTTAGGTGATATTTGCGTGTATCATTCC
Organism: Talpa occidentalis; assembly: GCF_014898055.3. Classification (NCBI taxonomy): domain Eukaryota; kingdom Metazoa; phylum Chordata; class Mammalia; order Eulipotyphla; family Talpidae; genus Talpa; species Talpa occidentalis. The sequence goes on along the minus strand of NW_023601212.1, from coordinate 3,335,846 downwards.
CAACAAGCTGGTGCCAGCAGCACTGGAGAGGATGCTGGAAACAGCTGGCACCTCTGCAACTGGCGCTCACCACGTCGCCACCACCTACAGTTATTCCTCACGTGCCAGGTGCTGCTGCAAATGCTCTCCACATACTCATGAACCTGTGTTTGCAGCCCTTGGTACATGGATCAAACATTAAGCATCTGGGACAGCGAGGTCTCTCTCAGAAGGCCTGGTCATCCCTCTCACACGTCCACACAGAGCAATATTCCAAAGAATCACTCACCAGCCTTCTCCTTTCTTCTTCCACTGCAATGAGGAGTCGTGCAAATTCCTTCAATGACTGAGCTGTTCAGAAGATAAATTAAAGGAAAAAAAGATTAGCTCCTTCTTCAGCACTAATTTCTTCCTGCATAGGCATGAACATAACAAATTAGTTATTACTCTGAATACGACAGCCCCCCACCCCTTCCATGGTTTTCTTTTTTGGTTTTGGTTACCTCACCACCAATAAAAATCAGAAACAAGGAGCTATTTTAAGATGGACATATAGTAGTCACGTAACTTTTATTAAGTATATGGTTACAATTATTCTGTCTTATCACTGCCGTGAATGTCTTACTGATTTAGAAGTTACCCTTCACCATGGGTAGTAGGGAGAACACTGCAGATACAGGGTCTGCTACTATCTGGGATTTGGGACACTCTCTGGGGGTCTTGGAAAGGATGCCCCTCACTTAAGGGGGTGGAACTTCTGTGGTTTAATATCTGTACAAGCAGAAAACACCATCCTCAGCGGGATCTTACGAACAGCTACAGGTGAGAGGTGTGTGCTGCTCTGTGCTCCAAACTGTAGTTCAGAACATAGCCATGTATTTTTTTCTTCAAGGACATCAAAGGGAGTATCGTTAATATATTTCATATAAAACATATATGAATAAGAGTATATTACCGAATCACTTCCAAGCAGTGTCCTACAAATAATGAAAAATATATTAAATCTTCAAGAGCAGTAAATCCAATATAAATTATATGTGCACAGTCACAGTAGCCAAACACGTCCCCCACTGAGGTCCTTCTAGACCCTGGACCCCATGTTACCCCCACAGCCAAGGTATGTTAGACCTTCTAGTCTGTGGTCAGCATAACAAGCTGCACCTATATTTGGGGAGCTTGTTAGAAATGCAGGTTTTGGGGCCTCCCTGGTGGTACGAGGGGTTAAGAAGCAACCTACAAAGCTATCTGCAGCCTCTGCAGCACAAGTTCAATCCCCAGCCTGAGAGCTACCCACATGGCGCAGCAGACCTCTCCTGACTTGCCTGCTGCTCCCCTCAGCAGTGTATTTCAGTCAGTCTGCCTGTTCTACTTCCCACTCTGTCTCTGGTTAATCCTCTCACCACCCCCCACCCTGCACCTCTGGCCTGTACCCCAGTTCTTGCATCCATAAATAAATAAATCTCTAAAAAAAAGGAAAGAAAGAAATGCAGGTTCTCAGACCCCACCCCAGAATCTGCATTTCCACAAAGTCCCCAGGGGATCCATTTGCATAGTAAAGTTGAGAAGAAATGCTGTAGCATGTTTTGAGCAAAAATATCACAAATACAGACCAGACTGAAACTGGATTATGTAATAGTGTGTTATATTTTTATACTTTTGGTGAAGAAAGCGTCCCATCATCTGGCCCCCTTTGCCACAGCTTGGGAAAAGGATCAAGTATTCAGCAACGCTGGGAGAGCAAACTAAAAATAAATGAATAAATGGTAAGTTACAGTGGCTTATTCTTTAAAAATGCATGGGACTGAGGGGGATTAGCGAAAGTAATTCACCCACGTCAATTTCCGTACCTTCTATTTAATATGAATTATGCAGTATTAGGTTAGGTAAAGGTGGAATGTTGGGCTTCAAAATAACACAACAAACAAGGTGGAGGCAACACTGTCCAGCTTTGACCCTCCTCCCTGACCACATTCTCTGGGCTCCAATGTTCTGGGAAGCCAGAAATGGACGGAACCAGCACAAAGGTGATCCAGTAAAAGCAAATAATTGAGGCAGACAAGCCAAGAGTCTCATCCACAAAACTTACAAAGGAAGTGAGGCAATATCTTCACTCAAAAACTTAAAATCCCATTCTGCTATCTTTTTTCTTTTCAGAATCCCTGAGCTTATGCTAAGCTGGTCTGAAACGCTGTCATTCAGTTATCAGTTACCATCACAGAAATCAAAGGGTTACCTGGGAGACGTCACTTAATCCGATGAACGCGTTAATCAACTAAGACGCAGTACAACCTTTTCTTCCATTTTTATAAAAGATTTTAATCCTTCCAAAAATAACTCGATGCTACAACACAACTCAGTTTGACAACAGTAAGTTGGACAGAAAATCAGTTTATAAATAGAAACAAGATTTGAACTGGGGCATGGAATAGCAGATTGCATTTTTGTATTTGGTCCGTTGTAGTTCCAGTAGCTCTCTGCTGCTACCAGACATCTGCTGGTGAGGCTGAAAAGATCTAGGGAATTTGGGGTGAAGGGAACATGAAAAAGCCTGCAGAGAAACAAGCCAAGTGGTACGTGGATTTTGGCTACGGGAGCTCGAAGGGGCAGGTGAGAGAAAGGAGCAATGAATAGCTCAAAGTCTGTGTGAGAAGTCCTCTACCCTCAGATTCTAACCCAGTGCCTCCCAAACTGTTCAATAAATATAAGGAGAAAAACTTACATTGATGTTTCCTTTTATCACAACTAGCGACTGATGCTCTCTAACAAGGGACTCACCAGGAGAGAGAAGATACAGAATCCAGAACCAGGAGACCCCCAGGGAGCAAAGCAGCAGGGGGGTTCCCAGGAGGAGAAAGCCCAGGCAACAGCTGCACCCCAGTCCTGAGAGGATCCTGCGGAGGTCAGAGCAAGAGGCTAGGGGCTCCAGGCAAAGTCTCCAGAAAAAGAAGACAGAGCTGGTCGGCATGCTGATGTGTCCAGCTGCAGTGAGAGGAGCCGTGGTGCTCCTTTCTTTAAAGAAAACCCAAAGGCCGTGATGAACTCTTGGGGGCGGGGAGAACTATACAAGTAACACAATCGAAGTAAGTTGTGGGTAACTTGTACAAAGTCACGATAATAATTGGACCTCCCTGGTGTCACAAGGGATTAAGCACCGCACTATGAAGCAATCCGCAGCCTCTGCAGCACGAGTTCAATCCCCAGCCAGGGAGCTACCCACATGGTGCAGCAGACCTCTCCTGTCTCGCCCACTGCTCCCCTCAGCAGTGGATTTCAGTCAGTCTGTCTATTCTGCTCCCCACTCTGTCTCTGGTGGATCCTCTCACCCCTCACACCTCTGGCCTTTACCCCAGCTCTTGTATGCATAAATAAATAAATCTTTAAAAAAAGCAAAGTCACAATGATAAAAATAATTTAAAAATTGCTTCCAAAATTAAGTTTTAACCAATAAGGCACCTGGGGAAAGGCCTGTAGTGAGACAGAATGAACTCAAGATGCCACAGGGCCGCAGTATACAGGGATGAGACCCAACAGACAAAAAAAAAAAGTTGAGAAGTAGAAGCAAGATAATTGTGGGCTTGACAGAAAGTGGGAGAAATGGCCCTAAGCGGTGGGCACAGGTGGGAGAGGAGACCGGATTGGAAAAACATGTGACTTTTTTTTAAGCCAATAATAAAAAATAAAACATACTCCAAATGCTTTCTTTTCTAACCAGCCTAATTCCAGGAGGGCGCAGGTGGCAAAGCACTGCACTGCCTCAGGGCTGAGCAACACCTGGCCCAGCCGAGCTGGCAGGTATTGGTGGAGTAACTGACGACTACTTCTTTTAGATGGGGCGGGGGGACGAGCCCCCCACCTCAAACCTCCCACGTGGCACCCCAGAGATGACCCGGGCCCGGCAGGAGAGTCCCAGCAGTCCAGGCAATAACAGAGGAGCCCCAGAGTTCCCCCAAGGTAACCGCCACCCCAGGACCAGGCTGCGGCTTCCCGTCCACCAGGAGAGCTCCCCGTCTCACTCTGCCGTCGACCTCTCCACAGCTGACGGTGCCATGTTCTCCTGGACTTGAAAGGTTTCCCTGTCTGTTTCCCGTAGAAATACTATTTCTAGACCAAGCACAGTAGCGAACGAGGAGGAGAATGCCCGTGGGCAGGATTTGAACTCGCAGAAGCAATCGTGGGGCTGGGCGCGCTCCCTCCAGCAGCTGCCTGCGTCTGTCTCAGCGTGACCACACGTCCTGCGCCCTCCTGTTCCTGCCCAGAGTTTTCAGGGAACGAACTACAAGAATACTCAGATTTCTCTCTTTTACTATTACCAGCTCATCTCCACAAAATAGCTACTTCTTGGCCAAAATGAAGAGATTCATGTGCGTCACTTGTGCTGGCGACAAGCGAACACCAGCCAGGAAGACTAAATATGCATGGATTTTATGAATTAGTGACAGCTGCCGCCGAACTCTCTAACGCCAGGTGTAATGTTCGCCCCTAAATCTTTTTTCAAGCGTCATCCTGCCAGAGTGTGATGAGTAGTTTTACTAACAAGCAAAACGGATCACAGAAAGAAAGCAGGAATTAACAATCCCATAAAACACATGAAATCATTCAGGGCAGCATCTGGTACGCTGGGTTTGGGGAGGACCCCGGGCAGGCGGACAGGAGCCGTGAAATATCTGCCAGTCTAGGGCAGAGAGGCCGGGACCAGACAGAGCCCGGGGCCACACCTGCCTTGACTATGAAAAGTGGGGGGAGCTTAGTCCACCCCAGGTCTGAGGACCCCTTACAGTCACATGGAGCAGCCCACAGCTCTGCAAACAGCCGTGGACTTTTCTTCAAAGATGTTACTCAAGCAAATCTGAAAATATGTCTGCTGCATGCAAATTCCTCATTTCCAAATGCTTCCTCCTTTCGACGCAATTATCTGCGATGTTCCATGCTTTAGTTATCGATGGGAACACTGACATAAACAACAATTTTATTATCTGATGTCGGGGGTCCCGGCTGATGTGGGACGGAGCAGCTGGCCCTGCAGTTGCAGGTCCTGAGCACACCCAGTTGGACGGCAGAGTCTGATTTAGGGCGAGCAGGGTTCCAAGAATAATACTTAGCGCGCAGCGGCTGTCCCTGGATGATGGTCACACGGCTGAGTGAGGTTAACAATACGTTCCCACCGCCGCTTTGCTCCGCTCGGAGGAACCTGCCAGCTCTCATTCCAGACTTCATAAAATAAATGGTAAGGACAGGCAAATACTCTGGGAAATGACGTGAGCGCTCCACATTCTTGCCCACCTGCATGAAATTTTCCTGGCTGCCTTCTCTAGGCAAAAGCTTTCCCTTTCCTGAACATCTGGACCGCAAGATTACTGGAGAGCCATCAAAATAGAGTTTCACATATAAATTGTAACTTTTCAACAAACTGAGGTCAAGGAGATGGCTATAGGTTTCCTTCTAGTCTTCACAATGTGACAGCAGGGGGGCGGGGTGGAGACAATTTTGGAATAAAAGAAATCTATTATTTAAGTGTATTTATGACAAGATTCCAGTTCACAAAAATAACAGCTGCACTGTACCCTCGTCTATATTCCCCAACCCTGTCAATTCTGCAACATTCCGAGCTGTCTGAAGTTACCTGTTTCCCAGCAACCTTTTCAGCAGGCCTAAAATTGGGCCTCCCTGATGGTGCAAGGGGTTAAGCACAGCACTGTGAAGCTGTCCACAGTCTCTGCAGCACGAGTGCAAGCCCCGGCCAGGGAGCTACCCACATGGCACGGCAGACCTCTCCTGCCGCCCGCTGCTCCCCTCAGCAGTGTATTTCGTCAGTCTGCCTATTCTGCTCCCCGCTCCGGGTCTGGTGAATCCTCTCACCCTCCTGCGCTTCTGACCTGTACCCTGGTTCTTATATAAAATAAATAAATAAATCTTTAAAAAACAAAGCAAAACTCACCCTATCCTTTTGGAAGGTGGAAAACCTGTTTCGAGTCTGAAGTAAGAGTGAAAATAAGGGAGACTGCGCTGACCATTCTGATGCCATCCTGATGCCTCTGGCCCGGGCACACCCCTTGGGCACTCACGCCCCCCGAGCTGGCCGGCGGTGGTGCTGCAGATCTGACCCCCGCAAGGAGACTAGGAACCACATCTCTCACATCCAGCCAGTCTTTAGAACATGACCAGGCAATGAGGTGTCAGATATTCCCCCAGGGGTCTTGCCTCAAGCCTCAAAGGCATAAACATACTCAAAAGCACAGATTCAGCAACGGGGACAATGACATCAACACACACCCCCTGACGGAAGTGAGAAAGTGAGAAATCGCTGACGACCTTCGGATCACCTGATGCAGGGGGCGCCTGGGCTGGCGGTAAGGATTTAGACTTTAGGGCCTCCCTGGTGGTGCAAGGGGTTAAGCACAGCACTATGAAGCTGTCCGCAGCCTCTGCAGCACGAGTTTGATCCCCGGCCGGCCGGCGAGAATCCCACATGGTGCAGCAGACCTCTCCTGGCTCGCCCGCTGCTCCCCTCAGCAGTGTATTTCTGTCAGTCTGCCTGTTCTGTTCCCCACTCTGTCTCTGGTGAATCCTCTCACCCCCTACTCCTCTGGCTAAGTCTTTTTCAGGGAGAGCCAGTACTAGGCTAAGCATAAAGGCCCCCTCGAAGCAATGCCGTCGCGACCCCCTCCCAGCAGGCCAGGCTCTGCCCCCACCACCAATTCACTCGCTCACGCGGCTGTGACTCACGGCTCTGGCAAGCTCCTCCTTACCCTGGTGGGACTGACTCCTCACAGGGTAGGAGAGAGCCAAACATCAGCACGTAGCCCGAGACGGTGAGGCCAGCGCAGGGAAATGAGCCCTCTCCTTCCTTCTAGGTCCCGCCACGTGGCGAGAACGAAGAGTTGAGGTCAACACCCGCCGCCAAGGACGGGCAGCGCTGCCCGCGGGGCACACCACGTTGGAAGAGCTTGTGAAACATTTCAGTAAGAAAAAGTCACTGAGTAGGACAGAGGGTTTGCTAAGTGAGCATAAGTGACGAGAGGAACGCGCGGCCCAGGAGAGAGAACGGGCCCGTTAGGCTCACCACGTGGCGGCCACACGGCATGGAACACCTGCTCCCCTCAGCCCTGCTCTACTCGGCCCCCACAGCACCCAGGGGCCAAACCGCCTTTCTCTTTTCAGCGTTCAAGTGACTTTATTTTACTTTTTTCATTTTTATGCAATGTATGCTTCATCCGCTCGGGTCCAGTCCCCGGGGAATTCCCACCACCCACTCACCCATGCACCAGCACCACGGTCCCTTGTGCTCGTCCAGCCCTGTGCTCGTCCAGCAACTCCTCCCCCGCTGTAGAATGTCTGGTTTAGAGTTGCCTGTTGATTTTGATTTCTACATTATTATAATTATTTTATTTCCCAATCCCTTTTTGGGATCCCCTACATTCCTCCTATAAGTGAAACTATCTGGTATTTTTCTTTTTCTTTCTGGCTCATTTCGCTGAGCATGATCCCTTCCAGCGCCATCCATGTTGCTGCAAATTGCATGAGTTTATCTATTTTGATGGCTGAGTAATATTCCATGGTATATATGGACCACATCTTCCTGATCCAGTCATCTATTTTTGGGCATTCGGGTTGTTTCCAAAGCTTAGCTATTGTAAACAGTGCTGCTCTAAACATAGGGGTGCAGGTGCCCTTTTGGATTAATCTTTCTGTGTCCTTGGGGTAGGTCCCTAGGAGTGAAACTGCTGGATCATTCGGAAGCTCCATTTTCAGCAGTTTGAGGAGCCTCCATACATCAACATCACTGGTAATCAGGGAAATGCAAACCAAAACTACCATGAGATACCACCTCACACCTGTGAGAATGGCACAGATTAAACAAACAAGCAACAACAAATGTTGGCGAGGATGTGGAGAAAGAGGAGCTCTCCTGCCCTGCTGGTGGGAGTGCAAACTGGTCCAAACCAACTTTTTAACAGGACACACTTTTTAAATTTGTCCTGGTCCAACTTTTTAACAGGGCAGAAGACTGACCACATCACCAGACGCTTCAGTTACAAGAACAGGCGTCGGACCCTAATCCACGGCCTCCTTCATGCCCTTTATCTCCATGGATTAGTTACACACCTCCTCTGCTGGCGAGCAGGACTGTCGTTTTTCAGATTCTGTTGCCCTCCTCCTTTGCCAACAAATTCCTTTCCTTCTCCTCCAAACTCTGTCCCTTTTTATTGGCTACGGGAGCTGAGAGCGGGGATTCTGACGTCACACTGGCTAAGTCAGTGCTGTCCCTGCTGCCCGAGTTCACCCTCCAGCCGTACGCCAGTCTCCACAGGGGCCGACCCGCATTCTGCCTCCAGTTCCCACCCTCTGCCTCGTCTCTCGGGAGCACCAGGGCGCTGGCAGCCCACGGATCCCCAGGGACACGTGCCCGTGTGGTGCCTTCATACACCTGTCACTGTGAGCCCCAGCTCTGCCCGCCACCACCGCGTGGTGTCTGAGTGTCAGAGCTTGTGGCCCAATTGTCCGTCTTTGCTTCTTTTCTGGTCTCACTGGACACTGTCTTCTCTGACCCTCACCAACCAAGCACCTGGTCTCAAAGGACAACAGACACTGTCCACGCCAGAGCCTTCGCCAGGAGGCACGGTGATACCTGTGGAGACAGAGTCGGCGGGACCCCACAGGAGGGTCACAACGGCGGCACAGAAAGGACCCCACGGTCTGTGCCACGGTTTCCTGGGGATATTCTCTGAAGTGACAGCACCTGCTTGGAAACTACCAAACCGCGAAGTCTGAGTGCTCGCGCGTCTATACTCACTCACAGACGCGCGGGGTTCACACAAGGTAAAGTCACAAAAAGCAAAACTTTGGCACATGAATGCATACCAAAACCAGAACACACCAAGCCGGCCTTGCCATCGCAGACACTTGCAAAACCTCATTCCAGCTGCTTTTGTCCCAGGTTTCACAATCTCATTGCTTCAAATGCATTTCACAGGATTTCCAGCAAGACCCTGATGCTATGAAACTTTGTGTTTTTTTTTAAAAGATTTATTTATGCACACAAGAACTGGGGTACAGGCCAGAGGTGTGGGAGGGAGAGAGGATTCACCAGAGACAGAGTGGGGAGCAGAACAGGCAGACAGACCAAAAACACTGGTGAGGGGAGCAGCGGGGAGACGGGAGAGGTCTGCTGCGCCCCGTGGGTTGCTCCCTGGCTGGCCGGGATTGAACCCGCGCTGCAGAGGCCGCGGACAGCTTCACGGCGCTGCGCTCAAACCCCTGCACCACCAGGGAGGCCCCTATGAGACTTAGTTAATGCAACAGGAACTGAGGTGCAAAACCAGCCTCCGATCACATGTACTGTCTTTGCAACGAAGTGTGCGATTCTGATGTTGCTGTGTTTTATTTTTTTATTGTGCTTCACTCTTTTATTGTGTTTTAATGGTGTTTGGCTTGCTTCCCAAAGCCAAAACAACCCCCAAACTAGAAACCAGTATCTCTTTTAGGGCTCACAGCTGGAGGTGAGGTACCCAGGGGTTATCTTCATTTGCAAGTGACAAAGGGGGGCTCTGTTGGCAGGAGGAATGTGCCCCAAGATCCCACAGTCAGCAGTCAGCGAGGAGGAAGCAAGTTTTCAGAGTGTTTGGTTCCAAAGTCTATTCTCAGAGCAAAGAGGGGGGTCAAAAAAAAAGGCAGCACCCGCCTACCTCCCTGCTACCTCACAGAGCGCGAGAAAGAGCTTAATGGCAAAAGGCAACCAGTTCCAGAGCTGCGTGTGATGAGGTGGCCAGGCCCAGCAGCCTGCCTTCCAGATGACCACCACAGCGCGTTGCTGCAAACCGTATTCCAAGCGCCATCTCATCACCCCGCCTCAGCAAGGGACCCGATGCCCCACAGTCTTCACATTCCACAGTCAGAACGCCCCACCCCTCTCCCTCCCCCCTGCACCCCACCCTCCCGCCACCACCCTGTGGAAGCCTCCACATCCGCTTCCTGATCCATCTCCAGCTTCTTTTCCACAACCTCTTACCCTCCAGGATCTCTCTGCTGTGATTCACACACCCACAAGGCCGCGGAGTTCAAGCTCCTGACCCCTTCCCTTTGGCTGTCTTGGCAATCCTCTCCCTCAGCCCTCATCGACTCCCAGCCGTATTTCCCACAGTGGCTATCTACAAAGAATGTTCTTCTTTCTCAAGAGCCCAGCCCCAGGCTTCCCTCACCCCCACCACATGGCCTGGCCGGCCGGCCCTGAAAATGTCAAGGCGCTCTCTGGTCAACACTGGCTCGATTCATTCTCTCGCCCTTGTCTCCTGCACCCCGAGTCAGTGCCTACCCCCACTTTTGGGCTGATCTATTTCCCCCAGTCCCACATTCCTAGATTGTTCCGTGAGGCAGGTTTTTTCTTTCTTTCTGGACCATCACTGAGCTCTCTTCCTGCGCCCCAAACTGTCCCCCACATCTGCTTCTCCCCGCCCTTCCAAGTCTCCTCGCTGCTCATGGCTTGTCCCGGCCTCTGTCCGCCCACTGTCCATTCATCTCGCGTGCCCACGTCTCAGAACAGGGGTCCCGACCTCCCAAGGGCTGAGTCTCCTTGAAGGGTCTCCTCTCCCGCTGCCATCTGCAGCTGCATTTCTCTTCCCCGTGATGTCCATCATCACCTCACAAGCTGTTTCTCCTTCCCGAACTTGGCCAGCTCCCGCCCGTGCCTGCCAGCCTGACAGAGCGGGACGGCTGGGCGCCGAGGAGGGGTTAGGTTCGCAGAAGCAGAGGCCCGCACAGCCCTGGCTCTTGGGTCCTGACAACACCCCATGAGGTCATCACAGGAAAGCACCCACATCTCCCCACTGCTCTCCCCATTTTTCAGACAAGAAAACTGAAGGGCAGCCACAAAACAATATGCAAGTTCACAAGAGTCAACGACTGCAGAACGAAATGCTGAACCCAGATCAGCATCTCGGAGACGCACACCCCCTCCCACCCTTCCAGGCCCTTCCCGCCCAGCCTGCGGGTCTGAATGCAACAAGCACAATCACCTGCAGAGAACCTCGACTAGGAATTCCGCTGCACCTCCAACTTAATGTGTCAGCATTTAACTCCTAGCCCTGTTCCACCCCAGGCATCCTGGCCCCGTGTGAACCTGAAAACAGGCTCCTAACACCTCCACCTGGTAACTCACCTGGTGATGAGTTATTCCCAATAGTGGCTGTTCCTTGGGAATAACTCTCCCCTCCCCCCAACCCACAGGACCGTTTAGCCTGCGGCTTCCAGCTGCTTAGGCGCAAACCATGAGGCGGACTAATAACCAGACGGTGATTCCTACATAGTTTCTAAAGGGAACCGTGTCTGATGATGGCACTGGCCAACTCACAAACCTGGGATGGGCAAATGCAAGCTGGACGCCAGGGTGGGAGGGAACGCCACATTCCTTCCCGAGGGGCCCTCAGCAGCCTTGCCAATAGCTTAGCCTGAGGTCCCCGTTGCCAAGCTCGAACTCGGCGCTTTGGAACTAGCAGACAACCGGGACAGTCCCCTCCCCGGTCGGCCCTTGACGCGCGTCTGCTAAGCCGCACCGCACAGCAAGCAAACCCACCCAGCCCCGGTAACTGCATTTGAGCATCTTCTGATTCGGGCGACATCCGTCGGTGTCTCTGGCTCTGCACGCCAGCGCCCAGCACACTCTCGGTATCCCAGTTGGGGGGGCGGGGCATGTACTTTACTAACACAGTAAGGATGGAAGATTCTACTCGTGTCTGCATGAAATTATCCTTCAGTTCGTTAGTGAGAAGCTGTTAGGGGTAGAGAGTTCTAGAGGCTCTGGAGTCTGTATCAGCAGTAACTGTCTTTGGATGTGAGTTTCATTTGAAACTGATCTGATTTTACATTGATCGCGACTTGACGTTTTCATCCCTGGGAGTCGGCACAGCCTCTCCCGGACCCAGGGACAGCATTTCTCACCCATGGGCGCGGGTCCATTTTTTAAAAATATTTATTTTATTTATTTATGCATACAAGAACTGGGGTACAGACCAGAGACGCAGGGGGTGAGAGGATTCACCAGAGACAGAGCAGGGAGCAGAACAGGCAGACTGACTGAAATCCACTGCTGAGGGGAGCAGTGGGGAGACAGGAGAGGGCTGCTGTGCCCTGTGGGTAGCTCCCTGGCCGGGGATCGAACTCGTGCTGCAGAGGCTACAGATTGCGTCCTAGTGCGGTGCTTATCCACTTGTGCCCCCCAGGGAGGCGGGTGTGGGTCCATTCATTCTCCATAAACTGAAACTCCTTTCGGGCTCTGGAGGACCACGTGGCAAAAGGCCACGAGGCTTCCCCACACATTCGTGGGCCCACAGCTTCGGCAGCCCCACTGGCACACCCCACTGGCACAGCCCCACTGGCACACCCCAGGGAGGCCAGGCCGCAGGGCAGCCTCTTGGAGCTGGTGCCTCCCACTGTCTGCACCTCGAGTCTGCTATTTCCAGCGGTGGTTTTCCAGAAGCTCGATCAGACACAGAGATTTCCACAAAATTAAAGGATCCGAAGAACCCAACTCAGGGGTTTCCGCCTCAGCCCAGGCTGCAGTGGGAGGGGCCGAGACCCCAGAGAGGAGCTGCTGCTTGGGAGCTACTGACTTTGGGGGAGGAGAGGGAGCCTCGCTCTATGGGAGCATCAGGGTGCAAACAACACCAAAAGAGGTAAAAGTGGGTTTCATCAGGACCCGTGCGGATCAGCCTGTCCTACCCGGAGGCTCCCCTGTGCCTGGACACAGAAGCTGCGTGCCCGGCTGCAGGTAGTGAGGGAAGGAGATGCTCGGGCCCAAGAATCCAGCGTGGCCCCGAGGCACCTCTCTGCACAGATCCCTGCACCCCGAGTCAGTGCCTACCCCCACTTCTGGGCTGATCTATTTCCCCCAGTCCCATATTCCTAGATTGTTCCGTGAGGCAGGTTTTTTCTTTGTTTCTGGACCATCGCTGAGCTCTCTTCCTGCGCCCCAACCTGTCCCCCACATCTGCTTCTCCCCGCCCTTCCAAGTCTCCTCGCTGCTCTTGGCTTGTCCCGGCCTCTGTCCACCCACTGTCCATTCATCTCGCGTGCCCACGTCCTGCCCCCACTCACTCATTTTAGACACAGTTTCCAGGACTAGTGGTTTTCTGGTGCAAAACTGAAATTAAACTTTTATTATTTCAGTCACTTCTGAATAGTGTTGTCTTCGTCCATCAAAGAGCTGGCGACGAAAGCGATTTTGACACATTGAATCTGGCAATGCGTCCACGCTGGGGCTGATTAGAGACCGGCGCCAGAATAAACCTCCTCGTGGGCAACTTCAATCAGAAGGCTTGAGTGTCTCCTGAGAACATTCAAATTAAACAGCCTCGACTACACGGCAGAGCCTCCGTGATGGCCTCTGGCTCTCGGTCCCGTGCTCAGCGGAGAGAACATGCCTCAGTTTTCTTCACCACCACACACATCAACACGATGCAGACTTCAGAGTCACAGACTGAGGGAAGAGGCCCACGGCTCCACAGCAGAGGGACGCCACTATTCACACAGAACTCGAGAAACACGCCGACATTCCACGTTTCCAAAGAAATCTATAGTTTCGTTAAAGCCAGCAAGTTTCCGAGGTGTTTGCTCCTACCCCTTCTTCCTTCCGCAGCCAACGGTTTCACATCTGGAAATGGGCCAGTGTTTACAACATCCTGTAAATCTCACTGAGTACACAGGGAAAGGAGTATAAATTTTATAGGATGCATTTTATAGGCAGTTTGCAGCAATCCTGTTATCCTAACATTCGCTATCTATGTATTAAAAACATGGAACAGGGCCTCCCCTGGCGGTGCAGGCGGTTGAACGCAGTGCTGTGAAGCTGTCCGCAGCCTCTGCAGCGCTGGTTCGATCCCGGCCAGCCAGGGAGATACCCACAGGGCGCAGCAGACCTCGCCTGTTGTGCCCGCTGCTCCCCGCAGCAGTGGATTTCTGTCGTCAGCCTGTTCTGTTCCCCACTCTGTCTCTGGTGAATCTTCTCACCCTCCCGCGCATCTGGCCTGTACCCCGGTTCTTCTATTAATAAATAAATAAATCTTTAAAAAAATATGGAACAGAAATATGAAATGCTCTTCCTTATTTGTGTTGTTGCTCTATCGCTCTTATCACATTCCAGTGATCGCTGATGAGCTTACGTGTTCTTTGTCAAGCTGCTGACAGGAATAAAAGCCCTTCAGCACCGAGCAGCGTCTGTCACCTTGTAGGTGTTCGATAGGCCTGAACAGAGTGAACGAACAAGTAAACTCAGACTCAAGCTCATCACCTCGTGTCCGGGCCATCCCTGTGCTAATATTTGCGGCTTTAGAAAGCTGTTTCGCCACATCGGAAGCAAAATGACAGCGTTAACCCCCAGGCTCTCCCAGGTCTCTCTGTACTCTCAGATATAAGCGTGGGATTCTAAGAAAACAGGTCAACATGTTTAAGACAGAAGTAACATTTTCTGACAATAAAAAACCCAATAGCTTGCCAACTGCCCACCTCCCACCCTCACACGTACATAAAACGGAACAAAACTTATCCCAAAACTAGACAGAAGACTATAAGCCACTCTGCACCAAGAAAACAGCTGTGACAAACAAAACCCTGGGCAAAAGCTTTGCGGCCTTTACATTCTATTCAGCAGGTGTGACAATCACCGCAAGGCAACGAGGAAGGTGCCAACCTCACAGGCCGGAAGACTGGCCTTGGAGAAATGCTGTATGGCCACTGGCTGTTGTCTTAAAACAGAGGTCGAATCACGCACCTTCCACCACCCCAGGCACCAGCCAGCTGTGTAGTGCTTCACGTCACCCAACAGGCAACAAAACATAGTTCCGTTCTTAGGCAAAACACACAAAAATGTGACGAAAATGTCACCAAGGGGGATGCCGTGATGACTCCGGCTTGAAATGAACCCATCAAGGTGATCGAGATCACGCTATTTATTAAATATAGAAGAGATGTGCTCGAACTGTGCTCTGCGGGTCGTGGAAAGTGAATTAAAAAAAGCCAGGCTGGTCATGTCCCACTTCTCCCTGCACACAAACCAGACAAATGGTCGAGCAGGAGAGTTCACAAAAATAGCTCCGAGTGGGCGGCCTTCCTCGCCTTCCATGGAGCGGCAAGATGAAGCTCTAAGACATGGAGACGGGCCTGTGTCTCTTCCCTGAGTAAACTGGCAATGGCTGCCCCTCGGCTCCAGGTGAGGCTGCCCCATCCCTAGTGGTGTCTTCCTGCCACCTCCCTGACCAGGCGTCCTGCCTTGGGCCGGCTCCTTCACGCCTCCAGGCGAGATCCTTTTCCCAGATCTGGATGCTCCTCCCTTCCTCCCCATCACCTAGTATTTCTCCAAGCCTGGTCTGAAAGCCACTCCTCCTGCGTGACCCTCCCAGCACCTCCCACCAACAGAGCCGCCTGCAGGCGGAGGGCCCTTAGCACAGCGCCCGCTTTGTCGCCCTCCACACCATCAGGCCTGAGCTACAAGGGGCTGCTTAACAGAGGCCATCCAGAGAAAGGTAAACGTTTAAGTCACGGATGCGCCCTCAGACCTGGTTAACAATTGAGTCTGTATCAAATCAACGAGTTTTTGCCAACAGGAAATCCCAGAGCGGGTGAGAAAGCAGGTGGAGGAAGGCTGCCGGCCAGCTCCGACTCTGACCTTCAGCCTCTGCTTCACCCCACCCACCGGCTCGTTCCGAAGAGCAAAGAACCTATCAGACCAACAGGAAACAAAAGGAATCCAAGTCGAGAAGAAGTGACACTACCATTAGTCACAGACTGTTATATACAGAAAACCACAAAGGCACCACCAAAAAGCTACTAGAAAAATAAATGACTATGACAAAGTTATTTGGTGGGTTACAAAGTCGTCATAAAAAAACCTGCAGCATGTGTATATACGAACAATGAGCAAAAAGAAATTAAGAAAATAATTTCACTCATGTTCACCTCCAGAGAATCAGATGCTGGAGTGAGCCTAACAACGCAAGCTACAGGTGTGAACACAGGACTCAGAGAGAAACAAGGGATGGAGAGACAGCCGTGCTCGTGGGCCAGGAGTCAACACACCTGATGACTCCCCCACCCACAGGATACGTGCACCCAACACAGTCCTCATCAGAATATGGCCATGGACCTCAAGGAAACGGAAATTTCTTTAAAAAATAAATTTATTTATTTATGCACACAAGAGCTGGGGTACAGGCCAGAGAGGTGGAGGGTGAGAGGATTCACCAGAGACAGAGCAGGGAACAGAATGGGCAGATTTACTGAAACACACTGCTGAGGGGAGCAGCGGGTGAGTCAGGAGAGGTCTGCTGTGCCATGTGGGTAGCTCCCTGGACAGCCAGGGATGGAACCCCGTGCTGCAGAGGCTGCAGATTGCTTCATAGTGCTGTGCTTAAAGCCTTGTACCACCAGGGAGGCCTGGAAACTGAAATTTCTATGGAAGTTTGAAAGGCCTCAAATAGCAAAAGCAGTCTTGCGAGAAAAGGGGAGAAACAGGCATTGTGTTACCTGGTTTTAATATAAAGCAACAGTAATTAGAAGAATGTGGTGTTGGCATAAAAAGACACATGACTCAATGGGACAGAGCGGAAAGCCCAGAAATAAATCCGCGTACACAGCAACACTGAATTTGTGAGGAAGCAGCCATGAACACACTGGGGCAGGAGGGTCTCTTTAACAAACAAATGGTTCTGGGAAAACTGAAAGGTGCCATGTACAAGAATGAAGATGGATCACTCGCTAACTCCACGTGAAAGTAAATTCCAAGTGTACTAAAGATAAAAGTAAGTCCAAAAACAATAAAATACACAGAAGAAAACATTGGCGATACAGTCCATATTAATCCTAAAGTTGTTCTTGCAGTTCATCCCCTATAGCCAGGGAGAGACACACACAGTTGGGGTGACCTCAAATCACAAAACCTGTACACAGAGAAAAAATACATAAGTAGGTTAGAAGAAAATATAGGTATATACCGCCCAACGAATGGGGGAAAATATTTACTCATTATACAACTGATAAGGGGTCGATCACCAGGGGTTAATATATAAAAAATGATACACCCACAAACAATTTATAAGTGGGCAGCAGATCTGAACAGACAACTCACCAAAGAGAATCTCCAAGGCAAGAGACACACGGAAAAATGTTCATCATCGATTTTAATAAGGGAGATGTAGGTGAAAGCCACAGTGGGGTACCGGCTCACACCCTGAGGATGGCATGTATTAAAAACAAACAGCAAATGCTGGGCGATGTAAACTGGTTCATTTTGCGGAAAGATGTGGATTTACTGTGAAAGAGCAAAATGGAAATACTGTGTGACGCAGCAACCCCCTCCTGGCATCGATCCAAAGAACTTAAAACATCAACTGTTATATGCTCTATAATGTTTATTATGTTAGATGTAACTTTATCTCCACTATTATTTAAATTATAAATTTAATTATCATGGTGGTGCAAGGGGTTAAGCATCAGCACTGTGAAGCTATCCTTCCGCAGCCACTGCAGCATGAGTTCGATCCCCGGCCAGGGAGCTACCCACATGGCGCAGCAGACCTCTCCTGTCTCCCCGCTGCTCCCCTCAGCAGTGGATTTCAGTGGATCCACCTGTTCTGCTCCCCACTCTGTCTCTGGTGAAGCCTCTCACCCCCCACACCTCTGGCCTGCACCCCAGTTCTTGTATGCATAAGTAAAAATAAATCTTAAAAAATAATAATAAAAAGACAAAGCTAATTGTGATGAAAACATCTTTTAAATGAAGTGTTTTTTTAAAGAGATGGCCGCCACCTGAAATGTGCACCTCCCCCAGCTGTGTCCACCCTGATTGTGGGTGGTTTCTGGGTGGGTGCAAAAACAAGGGCGATTCAAAAAACAAAAAAAGAACAGTTATTCAATTGTCCCACTGAGAGCCATTAAAAAGTAAAATATGCTTCCTCCACTGAGTTCAAAAGAAAATGTTATTCGTATAAACAAGTTAGGCATTTGGGAATGTTCCACTTGAATAGAGGGCTTCCTGACTCATGTGACCGCATCTAAGTGGCTTGTAATAAGGGTTTATAAGAACTGGTGACTTTTCTTTCGATTCCACAAGAGAGAAAGTAATTTGTTTCCTAAAATGTAATAAAGATCGCTGGTCTCTTCTCCAAAAGCTCAGTTGTGGGTGGTCACTGTCTTGTCTACAGGTTGCCATCGAAAAATGGCCAAGAGTTCCGTGGCCAGACCCTGCCGCGTGCGTCACGGCCTCACGGGACAGAGATAAGGGGTCGTGACTCGCGTGGAAGCGCAGTTTCCGTCAGAGCCACAGGAAGAAAATTTTTGGAGCCAATTTTAATATTTTAATAGTGTAAGTTTAACAGTTGAATTGTATTCGCTTAAGCTGAACGGGTGTTGTGTTTTTAGCTAAGAACAATCTACACTCTTGCAAGTGCATTCCCGGGCTTGCAAACAACACGACTCTTAGTGCCAACCTCAAACACGGGTTCCTCTCTCCCGAGGTGTTTCTACACAGAGAAATCCTTTCTCAGCACCCCAAACTGAACTGTTTGCTCTGCCTCCTCCACAGCCTATCCTCTTACTTATTGCTTGGAGAACTGAGTCAAATCACACCTTTGGGTTGGGCCTCAAAGATGCGCCCTTAATGTGAGTGTACTTATTTAGCAAAAGATTTGTGCAAAAGTCGGACCTCCCTGGTGGGGCAAGGGGTTAAGCCTCAGCACTGTGAAGCTATCCACAGCCTCTACCAGGCCAGCCAGGGGGCGACCCACATGGTACAGCAGACCTCTCCTGTCTCGCCCGCTGCTCCCTCAGCAGTGTATTTCATCAGTCTGCCTGTTCTGTTCCCCGCTCTGTCTCTGGGGAATCCTCTCACCCCCTGCACCTCTGGCCTGTCCCCAGTTCTTGTGTGCATAAATAAATAAATCTTTAAAAAAAAAGATTTGTGCAAAATGTCCCCATCATTCCTTTGAAAACCGTCTTCAGCCTGGCACCCACGGGGCAGACACTCATCTCCAGGCCTGCATCTTCACACCAAAGTGGCCGCAGGCTCCAGGGGTCACTGGCCGCTGCGTCCCCCTGAGGTGAAGCCTGCTTCTTGGAGGGCAGCAAAGCACAAAGCCTGCACCTGGGCAGAGGCCGCTGGCTGCAACAGTGACCACACTCCCGCGACTTGAAAGGACACTATTTTAAATGAGTCTCCTGGGGGCTCCCCTTTCAACCTACTCTCCTAAAGACAGACTGGGGAGGCTTCCGGGACGGACAGCGCACTCCAGCCCGCACCATGCAGGAGACACAGGCTGCACCGGGGTCACCACCCTGTAGCCTTGCGCACGCCCTTTGCACGGAGCCTTCACAGCGGCGCTGACTCCGCATTCCCGGCCCAGCAGCCGGGGAGCGCCGGCCATGGTCGCTGCTAAGTCTGCAGAGCTGCCCTCGAAATGAGTGATGAGCCCAACAGGAAGAGACTAGTTATGTCAGCGTGGTCGGGCAGGCAGGGCGGGGGGGAGGGCTCTGGGTGCCCTGCTGGCGGGAGTGGGGTGCTGACTTACATCTGAAGAGGGGGACCCTGCACCTGGAGATCATAGTGTTGTCAGCCCATGGTGCGTCCAATAAAAAAAATAAAAAAACACAATTAAAAAACAGATCTGGGCAGTTCTTATGAAATAGGTTTTGATCTGAGCGCGTTTCCCGATGGCCTCATTCTCCACTCACACTGGCCGTGACCTCTG
This sequence comes from Talpa occidentalis, assembly GCF_014898055.3. Taxonomy (NCBI): domain Eukaryota; kingdom Metazoa; phylum Chordata; class Mammalia; order Eulipotyphla; family Talpidae; genus Talpa; species Talpa occidentalis. The sequence continues at coordinate 3,316,140 of NW_023601212.1, read as the reverse complement.
CTGACAGGGCTGAGGGTGGCCTGTCTCCACCACAGGAATGCTCTGTTTAGGAGTGTCTAAAGGAATGAAGTCCCCACCTAAAATATTTACGACTCTCCTTCATAAATGTTTAATCTCTCAAGTGCAAAGGTCACATCGCCCACGGTACCCCGGGGTACCACGCGCCAGTATCGGGGTGTTTATGCACAAGCACATTTGGACTTTCCAAGCACAGTTGGACTTTCCAAAGGTTTCCCAGATGACACAGCGCGATCCTAGGCATGCTAGTGACTAAGCTCTGTTGGGTGCACTGTGGCTCCACAGACAACATGCAGCACATTTTAACCTAGACTTCCAAGGCTGTTTAAAGATGATCGAAGGTGTTTCTCCACGGAGAAATCCTTTCCCAGCACCCAAAACTGAACTGTTTGCTCTGCCTCCTCCTTACTTATTGAGAGCCTTACTTAAGAGCCTATCTCTTACTTATTGCTTGGAGAACGGAGTCAAATCACACCTTTCTGTTGGGCCTCAAAGATGCGGCCTCAAAGTGCATCTTAGCTAAGAACACGGGGGTTCAAAACTCGGGGACACAGCAGCGTACGCTGGTGTTCCTGCTCCACAAAGGACAGAAATTCTGAGATTTACAGCCTGAGATTTACAGCCTTTTGTCTCCCTGGGGTCCGACATGCTCACTCAGCAGCACGACCAGCCTCTCAGGCAGGTGCCGGGGGGGAGGTGAGGAGCCCCACTCGCCTGGAGGAACCGCTGTAAACGGATTTTCTCTGCAGAGTCTTGCGCTGCCTGCTAGTGCGGCCTGACGGCAGGGCTCACCGGCAACCCCGCTCGCGGAGGTGGGGACGCTGTACTCACGCCCGCACGACTGTGAAGACAGTCCGGGACCGGCCCCCTTGGGATGTAGCTGCCCACAGGAGAGCAGAACTTGAGGACTGACGCTTGCACCAGTTTGGAAGCATCCCTCCTCCCGAACCCCAACTTGAAGGTAGCCAGTGCAGTCGTCAGCGTGGACACCCGGAGGAGCTGTGGGGTGCTAAGTCGCATGGACCCGATGGGCTGTCCCCCCAGGCCAGCCCTCACCAGCAGCCAAAGGGAGCCCCCAGGCAGCTCGTGCACCCATGGAGAAGAGGGGCGCAAAGCCCTCTTGCTGCTCTGGGATGGAAAGTAGGTGCCAGACAAGAGAGCAAGGCCCTGCCCGGGACGCCAGTGCTGAAGCTGCCCTGTGCCCCTGGAATTCCCCACGGGGCTCAGACAAGGAACCCCACTCCACTTCCTTCCACGCCAGCCAGGTCTCACCAGCACCGAAACACCAACAAACAAAAGCAGCCGCGAGTGCCAGGTCGGGTGGGGAGAGAGGGGGCAGCGGAGAGCAGAGTGCATTTACAGGTCAGACCCGGAACTCACGGGCGGGCAAGCCTTGGGGCCAGCTCCCACGGCCCAGGGACCTGGGGAGGACACGGGGACAGCGCCTGCTTCTCCTGGCTGGGCTCTAAGTCAGCTTTTCACCCGGGCCCAGAGTCAACACGGTGGGGCCGAGCCCCGTCACCGACTGGCTCTGCCAGCCGCCCGCAGCACAGCTCACACGAAGGCCTCCGCAAAGGTCTCACCTTTTGAGCAGGTATTTGCCCTGGCACCGCTCACTTATAAAAGGTGGACTTTTCATGCACGTCATCGATTTTGAGTGGTTGTTTCACTGAGAGTCTGAGGCCTGGGAGTGCCAGGACTCGCACTTCATTCCTGCGCCATTAGATCACAGCCCCGCGGGCAACAGGACTGGGGGCTGAGCCCTCCCTGTGCACCTGCAGCTGCGGAGGGCGGGGTGGGGGCGGGAGAGGGTGTCTCCTGCACTCCACCCACACCAGCCTCCCCATCAGTCTCGGGGACACGGTTCTCAGATCACAGCCTTGGACCGGCACCTTCCCACACAGCCCGTGATGGCCCCGTGTTCTGAAGGACGAGCACTGTGCGTCAGCTGCTGCCTCGCGCGGCCCGGAATCCAGTCTATTTCCCGAGCCTCTGGGGCTCAGTTAAAGGACAGGGACTGTTGGGTGGGAGGACAGGAAAACATTTTACACTGATTTTTCCAGAAATAACATGTTTGCAAATCTTTTCAATAAAGCCGAGGAGGGCCTCCCTGGTGCCCGCAGCCTCTGCAGCGCCGGTTCGATCCCCGGCAGCCAGTGAGGGTCCCATATGGCGTGACAGACTCTCCTGCTGCGCCCGCTGCTCCCCTCAGCAGTGTACCTCACCCCTTCTGCCTGTTCTGTTCCCCGCTCTGGCTCTGGTGAATTCTCCTACCCTCCCGCGCTTCTGACTGTACCCAGTGCTTGTATAAATAAATAAATAAATCTTTAAAAAAAAAAAATAAAGCCGAGGAGCTTCTGTATTAGATGATGTCTTTTAACTTCAAAACAATCTTCTAGGACCCTCCACGCAGTCTTCATCCCTTGTCCTCCAACCATTCATACATCCAGCTCCCCGAGCCCTCCGAACATCGCAATCCAGTAGTGACGGTCCTCAGCAAGCCTCCAGCTACTCGGCCACCCACACCTTCCAAATCCAAGCTGCTAGTGCCACAAAGATGCCCGAAGCCACAGTGGAGAGAAAAACCAGGCGATGCTGGAACACCCAGGGCTCCGCCGCCGGGGAACCTGCCTGCCGCTGCTCGGAGGCAGCAGAACCCGGGTCACGAGCCCCAGTCCGGGCCCTCCCTGTGGCCTCAGGAAGGACTTTAAAGTCCATTTGCTGGAGGGCCTCCCCCGTGGTGTGACAAAGGGCACAGAATCCTGTGTTATTGTTCCGCCAGGAAAACACAAGCATGAGCGAAAGCCCTTTCCAGAGTCCCAGGAGAGCGATGTCTTCGACAGCAGCGCCGGTGAGCGTGTGCCCCTCGCAGGGCTGGGCTGGGCGCAGCTGAAGGGGGCTGGGCACAGAGCACACAGCCGCCGGGAGCGGCCGGGGAGCGCCTGACCAGAGCAAAGCTTGGAGGAAAAAACTGCTCACAGCAGCAGAAAATGACTCACGGCTCCAGAGGAGAAAAGACGTTTCTCAGCCTGAGCATCCGGAGAAGCCCCCGGACCTGCCGAGGGGGCTGGCGGCCGACGCCCTGCCCAACTGCAAGACGCGGCACCCTGGGTCTGCTCCTTTGCAAGAGCCGAGGCCAGTTTTAACTCTTGGTTTCTTGGGTTCTCTGGAATGTGTGATTCTAGACGGTGCCGCCCGGTTCTGCAGACGTGGACTGAAAGGCACAGAACCCAAACCAGACAGCAACGGCCTCTGCTTCCTGGAGCGCAGAGCCCGGCCCCAGTGGCCGCAGGGCCGGGACGTGAGCGGGGTGTCCCGTCCCTGAGGAGTTAGCGGACCTTAGCGCCCCGGTGCCACGGCCGAGGCTGGCCTGGCTGGCTGTGCCGCAGGGGCTGCTTCCGGCGAGACGAGCCTGCGGATGCCAGGGGATGGAGAGGGCCGTGCCCGGGACGGCGCCGATGCAAGCCGTGAGATCCCAGGTGCTGGCCTTCCCCACGTGGGAGGCACTAGAAGCTGCTCAGGCTCCCACCTCCCACCGGCTCCCCATTTGCACCCCAGAAGAGGACAGCCTGGCACAACCACCTTCACTCCCAGAAGGGAAGCCAGTGCCAATGGGCATCCCAGGACACAGCCAGCCCCACCACCCGGGAGTGACCAGGCTCCTCAAGTGGCCAGCGAACGGGGTCCCGCGTGGGATCCACTCAAAGCAGCCCCCCACTGCCTGCCGGAGGCTCTGCTCGCTGCCCCGGTCTCCCCAAAAGGCACCTTGTGGGCTTAAGTGAGACACAGCCTTTTCCTTTCACAGCGAGGCTAAGGTTTTTAAATCAACACAAGTATGCTCACCGGCCAAACCACAGAAGGAAAAGGAAGAGCAGAATCAAGAGGGGTGGGTCGGAGAGGCACGCCGGAGAGGGTAACTCCCTGCTCCTCAAAGTGTGGTCCCTGAGCCAGCAGCACGGACACCCCGCCCAAGCTCGATAGAACGTGGGGTCACACGCCAGACCTACAGGATCGGACCTGCCTGGAGTAAGGGCTTCCTGTGCTTCACACATACATGAGAGTTTGGGGACCTGTTCTAAGCCTGCTACTGCTGTATTTTTTTTTAATAGAGGCATGTTTTATTTATTTATTTGTTTGTTTGTTTGTTTTGTTTATACATGCACTGGGTACAGTCAGAAGCGCGGGAGGGTGAGAGAATCCACCAGAGCCAGAGCGGGGAGCAGAGCAGGCAGAAGGACCGAAGGACACTGCTGAGGGGAGCAGCGGGCGGCAGGAGAGGTCTGCGCGCCATGCGGGACCCTCCTCCGGTGGCCGGGGAGCAGCCGGGGATCGAACCGGCGCTGCAGAGGCCGCGAGCAGCTTCGCAACCCAGTGCTCAACCGCTGAGCCACCGGGGAGGCCCTACTGCTGTATTTTTATACCAGGAAGGTGGATGTGCTCAGTATTACTCGCTAAAATGCACAGCTGAATTTCATACAGTCTAATTGTGTGAACTCTGTCCAGTCCAGCCTTTAAAATGACCCACGTCTACAAAATAAGAAGGACTGCTAAACACAACGCTTCTTGAAGCTCCTCTGCAGACAGAAGAAACTCAGCTACAGAGAAGTCTTGGAACGCACGGCCCAGGCTCAGCACTTTCTGGGAACTGAAACCGCCCGGCTCGGGAAGGGCGTGCTGGGAGCAGGTCGCTAAGTGACCGAGGCCACGTCAGGTTTGGACTCAAGTGTCCCAATGACCCATTTTTGTTCTTTATAAATAAACAGTCGCGTTAAAAGAGAAATCAGTAGCAAGCTGTGAAAGTCAGATGGTTCTTAAAACCAGTAGCTGTGTATTGACAGGGGATGCCCACAATGCATCTGTCTGAACCATTTACTTGCGGCAGAAACAAATGATGTTATCCCATCTTCTCAGCGGGCCGAGCTGAGTAATAGAACCATTAAGTAATTTCCTTATGGGAAAACCCACAGAGCTCAATTTCAAAACCATTTCTAACCCAGTCTTCCGCGGTCACCTCGGCCAAGGCAGAGGATATTTGAGAGGTTTGGTATTTGCGTGTGTAGACGAGTTAGATCAATGAGGTCAGTATCGGCAGCAGGACTTCTGACACCGTCACCGAGAAGGTGGAAGGACAGTACTCACCAATACTGATTTCGTCATCTGTTTCGGCATCACCGATACATTCAAACTGGAAATCTTGCAGAGACTGGGAGAATTTCTGGACTGCCACAGACAGATCTGCAATTGAAAGTCAAAACCGTGAGCTGAAGGTGCCAGTGGAGTATTCGAGTGTTTCTACATGGGGTATTACGATGTGGATTGAAAGTCTACATTAATCAGAGTGTTTAAAATACCTGTTTGACAAGTCTAAGTGGAATTCAAGAGGACTGCTGAAGAAATGCTTTAGGAGCTGGATCTGCTCTGCTCAGAGGGATTTGCCCTTTAAGAGAGAATTCTGCTGCCGGTCTTGGATTATCTGGAAGCCAATTTCCAAAGTCTTTATCAAAGAACTACCATTCACTCCTTATAAATGGAGCCCTTATAAAAATGGAGGAATGCCCCCGGGGTTGCCAGTGAGAAAGAAAACAGCCAAGCTTTGATTAGAAAGGGTCGCCACGCCACTCTACACACAAGGCGGGGCAGGTAGGGGACGCTCTCTTAACAGGCGCATTCTGGAAAGAGCAGCTGTTTACAAGTGACCTGTGATTTACAGGAGACTGAGCTACATATGCGTCCGTTCAGGCTTTAGCCGGAACAAAGCCTGGCATCTGAGTAACCCCAGAAGAAGGATTCGTCCCAATTCCCGGACATTAATAAAGAAAAGCCAGGATAATAAGAAGCAAATCCCTGCCATGGAGAAGTGCACTCTGGAGCCAGTCTGCCTGGGTGGAAAGCCAGCCTCCCTCTGACCCTGTGACCTTGGGCAAAGTGCTGAATTCTACTGGGCCTGCTTCCTTCTTCGTAAAGGTGAGTTGCGGAGGCACAACCAGCTCGCGGGGCTCAGGATGGAGAAAGCTGACATTTGCCAGGTGTTCAGAAGGGGGCTGCTCTGATCACTCAGGCTGGCCTTGCCAGGAGGCCTGCGCCAGCAAGAGAGTGCTCTTATCTGGAATCCACACTACACTTCATTTAAAGCCATCCTCATGGGCTAAGCCGATCTCTGAACCCTGATGTTTAGTTCACGCAACCTGACAAAGACGCGCTCCTTGGCCAACCTTCCGCCAGATTCCTCCGAGCCTCCCTTGAATAAGCCTTGACCTTGGCTCCTCCTTGACCTCGACGCCCATCTTTGCGGGTTTTAGCAAGCATCACACCAAGTTAGTTCAAAGAGATTGCCTCCCCCTGGATATCTGACCAAATCCCGCCTGTCCCAACTTCGACTTCCAAGTCTCTGACCTGCCTTCAGCAAGAATTCTCCCCCCAAGTGATCCCCTCAGCGATTTTCCATCCACTGATGACTGCCCCCCACCACGACCTGCTCATTGGCTATACATCCCCTCGTATTCTTGTTGGGTGCAGAGCTGAACCCCCTTCTATCTCTTTCCTATTTTGACAGTTTGGACACCCCGGCCAAGACTATGGAATAAAATCCTCCTTATCACTTCAACGCGTCAGAATAAAGCGTCTTAAAGAGGATCATTGTGCCCCCCGGGCCTACACATGAGCCAGAGCTTACCACAGTCACCCACCATACGCGAGCCCCTGCGGCCGCATGCCGAGTAGAGGAGGCGGCGTGACACGTCCTCTGGGCCAGCCAGGCCGGGCGTGCGACACGCTGAGAAGCACCCACACGCCACCCCCAGTCACGTGTCTTCATGCTGGACCCGGGAGAAACCCACTGGACTTGACTTCATCAGCAAGGCTCACGGGAAAGCACGACCCGGGAGCACGTATGAGATGGTGCTGATGAAACACCAACGCGCCACTGCACGAGAGGAAGGCGCACGCCGGCATATTTACGATAACTCACGCGCAAGCCGGGGAGCTGCGGCCGCCTGGCCCTGCACAGGAACTGTGGGGTGACTCCAGAAATCTGCCTTTCTGGGGAACAGGCACGACCACTTGGTCCGCTGGCACCAGGCAGCGCCTCCTGCCAGCCAGCTGTTCGGGGATGAGGTTAAGGACGACGCGGGAGGGACACCCTCAAGCACACCCTCGCCGATCACGGGTGGCGCAAAGAAAGACACACAAGGGTGAACGCGGGGACGGGCTTCCCCCGAAAGGCACGACACAGCAGGGCACGAGGCTGGCAAATAGATGGGGGCAGAGGTCGGCGGGTACGTGCTCCAGCGGCCAACGCCACCGCCGCCGCCAAGGGCGCAGAGGGCCTGCTGCTCTTCCCACAGGAAGGTGCCTTGGATGCCAGGCAGCTCTCGCGCCCAGTGGCCCTGCTTTGGGTCCACCCTGTGTGGCCGGACATTTGCCCGTGAGGGGATGGGGACCTTCGGGTGCTTGATGAAGAAACTATATTCTTTCCTTTCTCTTTGCTGCACACTAATTGTATTACAGCTCCTTTCCATTAAAGGTCTTACACACACAGTAGGTTTTGTCTTGATGCAACGATGGCAGAACATGCTTTGTGTGACAAAAGCACCTTTTCTCAGGGTGCACACAGGTCTCCTGTGATGAGTCTGGGATGAAGTCCATCCCCAGAGTCAGGCCCAGAGGCCCAAGCAGGGGCCGCAGTCACCGCATCCCAGAGCCTGTGGCTTCCGACCCGCAGCTTCTTCACGAACCCACCCAGATCCCGATCCCTTCCAAGACTGCCGTGAACATGATGTGAAGTTGGCTGAGCACCAGGCCTGGTACAAACAGAAACTTGAAATTCGGGTGATCAATGAATGTTCACTATGAAATCACTATTTATTATGATGGGAAATACAGAATATGAAATATTTTCATGGCAGGCATAACATTTAATCCGCGTATTAAATTACCGTCTCCGGTCGGGCTTCAATGAAAATAAACAGCAGGGCAAACCTCTAATAAAGACCAAACAGTTTGTAATCCCATAAATGAGCTGTGTCTGGCAGGCTGCTCCAGACAATTCCAGTCTAAAAGCAACAAACAGGAACCAATACTTGGCTGGATTTTATCCGCCGTTTCTATAAAGCTGCAAATTCTGTAAAAATGAACAATCCAAAGCCACAAAGACCTCACGGTTACTACACCCCAAGTTAAAAATAGGATGTGCAGAGGATGAGATAAGCCTCCCTTCTTCCCAGCCTGGGGGGGGAACCTGAAGGGGCCGGAGGGGTGACAAGGGGCAGCGCAGCCTCTCGGGCCTCCTCCTGCAGCCGCCACTCTCCGCTGCCTCTGTGGGGTTTTTCTCTCTCACACCCTCCCCTTCTGAAGAGTTTGTCTTTGGCCACCTTGTCCTACCTTGATGCGTCCTGGCCTCTGAACAGGTACTGTCCACACCTCTCTGCAGCCAACTCCTACACGGCGATTTGAGCCTGGACGAGGGACTCCCAGCAACATTTCCTAACCGCCCCTTACCTTACTTTGATTCAACTGAGAAAATGGTTCCTTTCTTCTGCAGCACGCAGCCCCTGAGCGCCTCCCCAGCTTCCAGCCACACGGGCTGGGCCCGGCAGGCCTCCCCGGTTCCTGGCCCCCCATCCCACGGCCTCTTCCCTAGTCCACTCACCCACGCCCACCCTTGGCCCCGAACCTACAACTTGCTCTGACCAACAGGTTCGGTAATGGCAAGTATTGCTTGCGGCCAGGATTCTCTTGGCCACGAGAAGTATCTACTGAGCCCAAATGAGGACTCTGGGGGTTCACGTAGGGGGACCCCACCTGCCACAACACACCTCAGCCCGATGCCGACTCTGTACCCAACCTCCTTCCACCAGCTCCTTCTCTGAGGAGGCCACGCACGGCTGTGCTTACAAAACGGTTCCCCACGTCACCTGTCACAGCACCATGGCTCCCGGAGGCCGCTGGAGCACGCCGCCGGCCGGCCCTGCCCGCGCACCCTCCGCCTCCAATCAGGCCGCCAGTCTCAGCCGGAGCTTAGCGAAACTCTCTCAAGGTCCAAAGCCAAGTCATCCTCTGGACGACAACAGCCCACTGTCTTCCTTGTGACCTTCCAAGGTCTCCCGGCGTCCTCAGCGCCCCACGTGAGCCGGACCCCACAGCGGAGGGGCTGCTGTCGACACCTGGTCCTCCAGAGCAGCTGGCTGGGCCGAGGAGGGAGCACGAAGCCCCTTTTAAAGCGCCTTTAAGACCTGCCTGGCTCCAGATTTAGTTGAAAGCCATGCGCAGGGGACAGCACACCTGCCGCCACACGCCGACACCCCTCAGCACGCAGCACCGCGCACTGAGGCGCAGGGAGCAGGTCGCAGCCGCGCCCCCGCTCTCGGTGGGAAAGCGCAGAGGACGCTGGGCAGCTTCACCATCTTGCATTTAAAAAACACACATTCCGTGGGTAAAGCGCAGCTCCCTTGGATTGACTTCTGCATCTCGTCCCTTCCATCAGGCAGCAGTTTGGTGCAATCCCCACGGTGCCGAGAACCGGCAGGTACCGGGCAGGCAGCTCGCTCCATCTCTGCGCGATGCCGCGCCGCCGTTTGTGCCCAAACCCGCGGCCGTCACGGCACAGCGAGTCCCGGTGAGGCCGGCCCTTCCCATAGTCCCTGCACCCAGCAGAGGAGCCTGAACTGGACACTGCCGAGGAACAGAAGCGACGGAGGGATTTGCCTCGGGAAAGGCAGGCTGGAGTCCTCGCGGGCGCACCGGGCAGGCGGCCAGACCCAGGCATGCTTGCAGCTGTGAAAGCGCCCTGAGGAGGGGAAACCAGGGTCGCAGCTGGACATAAACCCTGCCAGAGGTGCGCTCAGGAGCCACGACGGCGGGAAGGGTCTCAGGACCTTCTGGGGGGACGGCACAGGAACGCAGAGGCCTCTGAGCCACGCGGCCCGGACTCCTGACACCCTCGCCCGAGTCTCAACGCCGCGCGGGTGAGCCTGGCGGAGGGCGGACGCAGCCAAGTACTGACGGCCCAGAAACTCCAATCATCAGAGATTCGAGGTTTTATTTCCTCGCATCGTCTTCAAACACAACCAAGTCTCATTTTAAAGAGGCATCAGGGAGGCGTGTGTGCCAGGACCAGCATTGCACGTCTAGTAAGAACTTGATCGACCATCATCGCTTTAGTCGCTGTTATTCCACGTTGAAGGAGGAAATCAGCGGCTGGAAAGACAGGCCCTTCCTGGCTCTCGCCCACCGCCCCACACGGCGCCTACCTGGCAGAACCAAGAAAAACTAATCCCGTCAGGCCACGTTCCAGATTCACAACTCAGATGCAATTATTTTTAACTTTTTTTAAAATTTTATTTTATGTATTTTTTACATCATTTTTCATTTTTGCATAATGCATGCATTTTCATCTTGGTTACAGTCCCCACACAACTCCCACCCCCTTTGTTTTGATCCTACTCCCTCCCCACCCTGTGGTGCATCTCTGCTTTACAGCTGCTTGCAAATGTAACGCCGCCCAAGTGCTGCCCATCCAGGGAAGCACCAAAGGGGTCACTCATGACATCAAACCGCCCCTGCTCCCAGGTAGGTTTGCCGAGTGCATGTCCCATCGACTGCTATGATAAAACACCCTACCGCCTGCGATGACTGCGTGAAACCCCCAAGGATCATCCCAGTGGTTAGTAAGTACCCAAATTCCAGCATTCCTCAAGAATGCTGACCCCCAAATTTCTGAACCCCAAAATGTAATGTTTAGCCAAGCCAAGAAAGGAGCGAGCACATAAAATCTCCAAATTCCTCAGGACTTCAGACGGCGTGACAAACCTAGAATGAGGGTGCAGCTTTAGCAGCTGGCCGCGTTCACTGTGACAATATACTGGGCTCTTCACGCCTGTGTTTTTACTGATCTTCCGCGGCCCAACGCGAGAGCCTAGCACCAGGTAGTATCACCGTGACACACATGGGACGCCACAAGACGTGACGCGGTGCTGCTATCATGAATCGTGGTGGGAGGCAAGGGGCTGAGCCCCGTCCTGGACGGGCTGGGAAGGATGCTGGCTCCTCGCCTGGTTCTTTCGGAGAGACAGGGTTGTGCCTGGGCCGCCGGGAGCTAAAGGCACAAAGGTCACCGTTCTCCATCGACACAGTGATTTTGCAAGTTGTTTACTTTTTTTTTAATAAATTTTTTTAAAGGTAGATTTATTTATTTATTTATTTATTTATTTATTTATTTATTTATTTATTTATTTATGCAAGCACTGGGGACAGTCAGAAGCGTAGGAGGGTGAGAGGATCCACCAGAGACAGAGCGGGGAACAGAACAGGCAGACTGACGAAGTACACTGCTGAGGGGAGCAGCAGGCGCGGCAGGAGAGGTCTGCGTACCATGTGGGACCCTCGCCTGGTGCCGGGGATTGAACCGGTGCTGCAGAGGCTACGGGCAGCTTTGCAGCCCAGTGCTCAACCGCTGCACCACCAGGGGAAGCCCGCAAATTGTTTTCTATTGACTTGTTAGCCCACATCGACAGGCATCACTTTTCTGCCGTCCCCGCCCGCTGTGCATCACCAAAGCAACTTGAGAGGATTTCAGGAAAAGGACGTCTTAAAGCTCAGGCCACGCTGTGCACCCCACCTTTAAGGCTCCACAAGAAAAATGCTGGTCTCTGGGACGCGGGGCTTTATTACTTTTCCTGCTCTTGTTTAAATGGCCAGCGTTCCACTTTTCCGACCTCAATTTTTGAAACCCAGATTTTTTGGAAACTCTCCCAAATGAACCAGTTTACATTTCAATTAGATGCATTTTATCATGTGGTTATTAGTTCCAAAGAGAATCAACTCCATGCTCCACATTCACAGCTCAGATGCTGGTCTTACATAACAAAGCCTTGTGCCTGTGGGGTTTAAACAAATGGACACTTCGGCTCATGACGCACAGCTGGAAAGAAGGAGCCAAGGGTTGTAGTCCAGGTCCTGCTGGCGTTTATTCACTACAGGACCTCGTGGGACAATAATCCTCTGGGCCGAAGGAGGTGATATCACAGATGCTATCTGAGGTCCGTTCAAAAAGACCACCGTGGGGCCTCCCCGGTGGCGCAGCAGTTGAGCGCTGGGTTGCAAAGCTGCCCGCAGCCTCTGCTGCGCAGGTTCGATCCCCGGCTGCACCCCGGCCACCGGAGGAGGGTCCCGCATGGCGCACAGACCTCTCCTGCCGCCCGCTGCTCCCCTCAGCAGTGGACTTTGGTCCTTCTGCCTGCTCTGCTCCCCGCTCTGGCTCTGGTGAATCCTCTCACCCTCCCGCGCTTCTGACTGTACCCAGTGCTTGTATAATAAATAAATAAATCTTAAAAAAAAAAAAAAAAAGACCACCTTGGCCCTTTGACCCACTGGATCTAAATAGCTTACTAATGAAAGCAATTTATGGACTCAAATCAGAAATCATTCTTCTTCCTAAGGGACCTCCAGGAACTGCGAAGGGACTGCCTCCACCCGCTTACGGTCACGAGCCTGAAACCTCAGCTACTCACGACTCTGCAAACACAGGCACTGAGTCCCGGGGGAGGAAGATCCAGGGGGGAACCCCAGTCACTGAATGAGACTCTGGGGCCATTTCGGTCCTGGGAAATGTTCTTTCGAAATTTCCAAGGAAACAAAGGGAGAGTCTGATGCCAGCTGTACTATGATAATCGGTTAACGTCACAACACAAAGGCCTAACTCTGCACTGTAGTGAAAACAGCACCGTGCCCATCCAGGAGTCACCAGCCCGGCGGGGAACACCAGTGTGAGGACAGCGTTTGACTATCTGAGAAAGAGGCAGGAGATGGTTTGAACCACGAGCAGGAACAAGTTCAGGGAAAGAAAAGGGGAGCAGTCCAACCACAGGCTTCCCCCACTATCTGAAAGCATGGTGCTCCTATTCTGCAGGTGAGTTTTGGGGTCTGGGAACGCAATGACCATTCACTTGCATGGAAAAACCTCAGCATTCCCAGGCCCCCTCAAAATGACCTACGTCACACCAAATAGAAAGTCTACTCTCGGATAATGAGGGACCCCTGGATGGCCGTGGTAGGGATGGCTGCCCCACTGTTTCCTGGCGTGATCGCCAAGATCTCCTAAAAATCAGCACAATTGAAACAGAAAGACAGGAAGCCTCGGGTTAAAGCTGACCACCTGCAGGGCTTCCCCAGGCCTGACAGCAGCCTCAGGCACACAGCGTGGCTTGGGTAAGGACAGGCAACTTCCGGATCCAAGTCAGTACTTCCCATCCAAGTTATTTTACCAAAATTATGCTCTGCTTTCGCCAGGAGACACTGGAGAAAGTCCCACAAGAAGTCTGCTTCCCGCAGCATCTCAGTAACGCGGGCCTCTCTAGAGCTTCGCTGAGACTTGGCGCGCTTGACTGACCCATCCTTCAGGTTGCCGGTCACTGAGAGGGCAGGAAGCGAGGTGTCCATCCAGGCTAGAACCAGAGCCAAGCCCAGGCCACGTCCGGTCGACGGCTCAGGCGCCTCCTTCCACTCCCCTCCATTCACACGCTGGACCCTCGAGCCCTGGGAGGAGCAGGCACCGGAGCTCACTAACGAGAGCTCTCCCTCCTCTCGACGTGTTCTCTGCACGGCGGCCTTGCACGCCCGGGGAGTCCAAGATGCAGGACGGAGGCCTGTCCCTGTCCGCGCCCCTGCCCAGGAATAACCACGCTTCCCCCACGCCGAGCAGCATCAGGCTCCTTAGAACAGGAGAGTGAGTGTAACCACAGCTGGCACCTTGCTCTGCATTTATCTTCAATAACCCAGATAAAGTCTCCAGGCCACACCCACCCTGGGACGAGCTTCTGGCTGGAGACTCTCCTGGAGGAGGCAGAAGAGCAGCGACGAGAGGCCGACCTGCCGCCGCTCTCGTGTTTTCTGGCAATCAAGCTCCTCCACGTTCAGGAACCGCGGCCTATAAACTTGGCCTTCGAGGCATTTCTCCCCCGCCCTATGCCTCCTTCCCCTTCCCCAGAACATAAAACTCCCGGATTCTAGTGCTCACAGCTTGCACAGGATTATCATCAAGTGGCAAAGGGAAGCGCTTGGGCTGCAGACACACAGGTCAGGAGCCTGGTTCCCAGAACGTCAACCTTCCCTGCCTTGAACCATCGTCTCTGCTTCCTCACAGGCTGGCTTCTCTCTCACAGCCCCGCTGGGAAGGTGGGACAGCGCCAGGAGCCCTGGGGCTCACCCTAGAGAAGTGTTTCTTGGAGCCAAGAGCGGGGGGTGGGGGGTTTTTGGGGGGTGGGCGGTGGCCCTGGTGAAAACTTATTCAGCATAAAAGTCACGGAGCCAGGGCGTCTCGAATATGTGTCGCACTTGAGATTTCGCTGTCAGAGCTGACGGTCAGAGACGACGCAGCCAGGATGAAGATGCTCCAGTTCTGACGAGTCCAAAATCGCAGGGAAAACACCAGACTATTCAAAAGGCCACTTCAAGCCTGCAGGATCTCTCTCTCTCTCTCAGAGTCTTTCCCGAGACGGCGCAGGGAAGAGCCTCAGCTGGACGCAGAGAGCCTCAGCTGGACGCAGGGTGGGGTGGGGTGGGGGGGGGTGGGGGCGGCTGCCTCAGGAATGAGGAGGTTATCGAGGCGTTTCTAAGCAGGGAGCCTCCAACAACATGAACGTGAGGGGCGTGAGAACAGGCTTTCTGCTCACCCCACTTCCTGGCAGCCTTTCAGCACACAGGCCAGCAGAGACTCGTGTTTACAGAATAAACCAGAAAAGAGGGGCTCGTTAGAGGGGCTGGGGTCGGGGGGCGCTCACATGCACGCCCAGCACAGTGCTCACACTTGAGCATTTTACATTTAAAAGCTCTAGAAAAAATAAGCGGACAGAGCATCCTTCACTGTGCAAAACACCGAATCCTCCCAGCTCCAGCGAGCGAGTGCATTTACCCAACTCCGTCACGCCAGCCGGTCTGTCCATTAACATTCTCAGGGAGAAGATGCAAGTTGAAGTTATGTTTCAGAGTCACAGCGCAGCATTTTTCTCAGATCTCAAGCTTTCCAATCCTGACGTCGTCATGTTAAAACGAGGAATGTTTCTCCCACTTGATGTAAAACCAAGAGCATTTTCATTACCGAGGGTCAACCGTTCCTTATCTTGAAGATCATTTTGCTTAAACTCGGACTAAAGACAAGCAGTTAACAAATCTCAAATGACAAGACTAATACTTGCTGCCCCCCTCGCTTTTATTTTTTCCTTAAAAAAAGAGGAAAAACAAAAAGCAGGACGGTGAATTCTAAGGTAATTCTACTGAAGAGGCTACCATGGCCACATTCGTCTGTTTCTGTGGGTTTCCTCGTCTTCACCCTGGAATTCTGGAAAATCATAAGCTCATCAAAAAGATCTCAATCCAGGTGCAGCTTCACGAACCCCTCAAGTGCCTGCTCTCTTCCCACCTACAGAGATAGTGGCCACTGAGCTGGGTGCTAGTCAAGCCCACAGCTAAACATGGAGCTGACCCTGGCCAGGAACTCCTGGCTGAGATATTCCCACCACGACCCCCACCTCCTGCTTCTTCATAGTGAAAAGAAAACATTCAAACTTGAGTTATAGGAATAGACAGATTTCCATGTGGCTGCTTTCTCTGCAACATGGACTCTTCTAGAAGTAGCACGTCTGTAGTGCACTTTGTCACCTGATGGAGGAGGAGATATTGCTTATAAGCTCACACACTATTCTTACCCACCAAAAATCATAATCTCGGGGCTCCCTGGTGGCACAAGGGGCTAAGTCTCAGCACTATGATGCTATTGGCAGCCACTGTGGCACAAGTTCTATGCCCGGCCAGGGAGCTACCCACATGGCGCAGCAGACCTCTCCTGTCTCCCCGCCGCTCCCCTCAGCAGTGGACTTCAGTCGATCTGCCTGTCCTGCCCCCCACTCTGTCTCTGGTGAATCCTCTCACCCCCCACGTCTGGCCTGTACCCCAGTTCTTGTATGCATATTTAAAAACATAATAAAAATAAATAAAAAATAAAAACCATGTCTCACATGGCCTGTTCTCAAAGACTGAGTCTTCTTTTAGCACCAAGCAAAGGCCTACTGTGTGCAAAGCAGCAGAAGGGGCTCCGATTAGGATTTCTCCCTTGGCTTACAAAGAGATGACAGTCAGATGAGAAAGAAATGGCCACTTGAGCATGTTCTGAGGAAGAGGATGAAGAAGGAGCCAAGTGGGAGGCAACTAGGGACGGACTAAATCGTGGCAGAGGACGCAGAAGCCCACGGCCACCATGGAGCTCAGCGCGTGCCGGGAGCCGGGATGTAGCCTGTCGCCCTTGTGCACCCATAGCCGTGCTTAGCTAGAGAGCCACTGCAACGTGCAGGACGTTTCAGGGTGTTCATTCGTGCAAATAAGCTGCTCTGAGGCTGGCACAGAAGGCGGTGCTCTCGGGAGCATCCAGGACGGCTGTCAGCGCTGGCTGGTGGCAGCCAGTGTCATCACCAGTGGAAACAGCAAGCGGACAACAGTTGGAAAGGACCGTAGTTGTATAATGATGGCAACGACCATAAACCTGACAGTCCCCGAGCAGACCCTGGGCCGACACCCCCTCATGGCAGCAACACACCACCCCAAGAGGCCCTGCACACACGCAGTACGCCACAGGGGGAAAAGCCGGGCCCGAGAGAGGTCACCGGACTCGCCATCTCTGGGCCGGGGAGGGCTGGGAGGCAGTTTCTCGAAGGGGAGAAAACGCTTACAGAGCCACACGGCTGTCATCATTGTAAATAAAATTAATAATGAATCTTTAACATCATCTAAAACTAGTCCATCCTCATTTCTCCACTTACCTTGAAAATCTGTTTTCTGCTTTTTTACAAGAAAGGGGCCCAGCAGCGCCTACTCCAGGTATTTATTGGTGTGTCCTGAGCCTCTGTGAGGGGCATCTGAATAGAAACAGGCCCCCGACCTGTCCTCTGCCTTCCCTCCAGCCGCTCGCTCGCTGCCTACACTGCTGCTGTTGGTTTGGGGAAGGACCCGAATTCTGGATCGGGCCCAGGGCTTCCGCAGAGTGTCCTTGAACTTGTCCTTGAACTTGTCACCCAGTCCCTGGTGTTGTCTGGAGTCAGAGTGTGGAAAGGCTCGAGCAAGCAGAGGGGGATCCAGAATTATGTCTGTCCTGCCCTTTGACCACAAAATGTGACCTTTGTTTCAGAAGAAAAACTGCTTTGCTTTTTACACAATCAGCACATGAACTTGCTTTTGGGAAAATTAATCTGGGCCTAAGTGCTTAAAATCATTCTACACCCCAGAAGGGGTGCTACTAGAATTAAAAAAAAAAAAAAATCAAGAGGGAAAACACAGCTTCAGACGGGAAAACACTCACACCCCTTCCGGGGCTGGTGGGCTCTGGCGAGCCCCGGCTCTCGGCGGGGGGACAGGGCGGCAGGAACCAGGAGGCATCATCTGTGCACCCAGAGACCCGCGGTTTCTCCAGCCAAGTTTATCCCAGGAAGGCAGCTCCGGGGGTTTCCAGCACTTTTGCTCTCAGCAGAGCCGTCCTCAGTGAAATCCAAGGATCCCCCTCCCTCGCCCGCCCCCCCCAGGAGACCCAAGAGGGAAATCTGACACTACCACAGAGAAACCAGGAGAACTGCAACGGCTGAGAGTCCCTGCTGAGCTGGGGTTCTCCCTCCCTCCCTGCTCACCCCCAGGCTCCTGAGCAACAAACCAAGCAAGATGCCGCCCCCAGAGCCCAGTTCTAGATGGTTCCAGCAGGACGGACCTCACGACTTCTCATCGCCCTGCTCTCCAAGTAAACCTTTCTTTGCTTTACGCTCTTGATGTCTGGACTCTGCGTGGCGTCCCACACCACCTGGGGGGGCAGCATGCGCCCGACACACGTCAAGTCACACTCTGGAGGCCTCAGAGAGACCATGTGGGAGGCTGCCCATGCCCGTTCCTCTGACTCCCCAGCCCTGCAGAGGCCCAGCTCTAAAAGCCCCAGCCAGACTGGAATTGATGCAAAGACTTCCCGAAGCAGCAGCAGCGAGAGGACATGGAGCGGCTGTGCCAGGGGAGTCACTCTCCGCATTTCCTCTGCCCAGCTGGGCAGCCTCGCAGGCGGCCAGGGACCAGGGGGATTCCACACTGGACAGGCCACAGCAGAGGAGCAGGGATCCATCTGGCCTGGCACTGACTTAGTAGCGTTCAACTCTAAAAACCCATAAAATGAATCATAAAAACCATTTACCAGAGGACAGCCAGCGCAAACAGCAGCCTGGGACGCTCGCACAGGTCTCAGGCCTCACAGCGCAGCGAGAAGGTGGAGCCCGGTCGCGCAGGCCCGGCCCAAGGCTCTTGCTAGGGCGACTTCACGCCGTCCTGCCAGCCGCCACTGTGCCAACCACCTCCTCACAGGAGGCTCGAGGCCTCCGGAGACCGTCTCTCTTGGGGTTCGCAGCACCCTGGGGAAGCTGGCAGGTCGGCACCGGGGAACTCCCTGGCTCTGCCTGGTCTTATGCGATGCCGCGTGGTGGCACCAGTCTGGAAGGGCCGCACCTGGGGAGACGGCACAGGTGGGGTGTCAGGTGAGGCTTCCAGCAGGATGTTTGGAAGCCATGAGGGACAAGCCTTTCCGAATGAAAGTGTCGCCTGTGATTGCAGATGTGAAGAGCAAGGTCAGCAGCCCTGTGGAAGCCCTGGAGCGCAGAGAACGGCTGGCGGAGGGGACTCGACGGCTGCCGAAGTCCCCAGGGTTGCCTGTGGACGCTGCACGCACAGACTCCGCGTCTCCATCAAAGCACAGCGCTAAGGAAGCCGACCTCCGCAGCAGACGCTCAGGAGGCAGCCGGGCTCCAGGGTCGGGCTGCCTGGGCCCACGGTGGGCTCATGTGCTGGAGGACGGGGCGCTGCTGCTATTTTTGCCAGAACTGTTGAATTTCTCCTGCTCCAAAGTCTCAGAAGCCGTGCGATGGTCTGCCCTTACCCCTATCGACGCAAAGCCCCGATGTTTGTGACTGTGTGTGCAGTGTCTGAAGATGAGCTTTTCCAGAATGTGCATTTCCCACTATGGCAAAAACTTGTGAGAGAGAGCCAAAGCCATCACAGGCCATCGTTTCTCCAGACCCTTCGGCCAGTGCAAACATCACAGACCACCCCATGCCGGGGCATCTGCAGGACACCCATGTACTCGCCTGACCAGGCTCTCAAACCACCAGACTGACTCTCAAACCTTAATGCGCCTTAGGGTCACCCCAGGGAGCCTGGGCAAGGCAGCCCCCAATTCTGCAGGCTGCAGCGAGGCCGATGGGTTCCATCCACTCAAGCCCCCAGGGGCTGCAGACAGTGCTCCTGGCCCAGCATGGACGGCGCCTCCAGGAAGCACCCCTCTTCAGGCACCAAGCTGACCTGAAAATCCTATATAAATAAGCACAACTCACTTTTTTTTTTTTTTAAACATGCAATTGGGACAGCTCCAATTACATACTTTCTAAGATTTTTTTTTTTTTTAAGATTTATTTATTTATTTATACAAGCACTGGGTGCAGTCAGAAGCGCGGGAGGTGAGAGAATTCACCAGAGCCAGAGCGGGGAGCAGAGCAGGCAGAAGGACCGAAGGACACTGCTGAGGGGAGCAGCGGGCGGCAGGAGAGGTCTGCGCGCCATGTGGGACCCTCCTCCGGTGGCCGGGGAGCAGCCGGGGATCGAACCGGCGCTGCAGAGGCTGCGGGCAGCTTCGCAACCCAGCGCTCAACCGCTGCGCCACCGGGGAGGCCCACAAACTCACTTCTTTTGAGGAATCTGGAAGCCACCTACTCTGAACACTCCTTCCCATACTCAGCAGTGGGAGGGAAGGCGGGCAGGAGACCAATAAATCCCAAAGGCCATGTCACACACCGGCCAACCCTGGATCAGATCTAAAATGAGCTTGTGGAGTCGATGAGACACAGCACAGTGGGCAGTTTTAAGTCTACACTCCTGGGAAGTCTAGTTTATCTTCTATGAAAAGTCCTATGCTAGCCAATAAATTCCTTTCTATAGCATAAGCTATCTGTGTAACAAAAAATGATGTTGGATATTAGAGTCATGATCAGAGTCAAGCAAAACTGAAGAGGTCATATTCACTATAGGGTTTTTTAATTGCCTGCTTGACAATTAATGCCAGATCGTTATCCCCACAGGCACTACAACTCTCCTTGAATTGACAGTTCATGAGAAAATCCTATATCATGATTTTCAATACCGAGAATTGAGGTGTCCTATAATTTTGTTCTCATGCATTATTACCATATTGGGTGAAAATCTTATTGCCTCACTCAGCTAATAGTTACAGAGTCGTCCAGACACTGGCATGGCAGCATAAAGCTCCCGTGTAATTTGATGCATTTAAAAAAATCTGTGCTTGCCTAGCAGGTCTGACGTAGTGGTGTCGCATGTAAGCAATCAGATCAGACACATACAGTCAGGGAAAGTATCTACACGTTTAATAATCCTTGAAAAAAGAAACGCTTCCTTGATTAAGTTTGGGCGTGAGGAAGGACAAAGAGGGACAGAAGTTATATCCACCTCTGGCACCTTCAAGCGTACTCAGACGTGCTTTAAAAACCAGAAAGCACAATCCGTGTTCTCCCAGTCTATCCTGCCTCCCAAGGCTCCAAGGTGAAAAACCAGATCGTTCACACTCCAGATTGCACCGGTCTTCCGTTTCATGACAATGTTGATAAAAACACACAATTCTAAAGTCTTTACTTGGCTGGACTAGTGTCGCTGCCGTGCAGTTTTCTGGAAGCCACTGCGCCCATCGAACTTGCATCCATCAAGCTCCCCTGACACAAAGAGGGCCTGTTCTTGCTCCCTGACTATGGTCTCCACCCAGCAAGCCATTCAAAACACCAGCTTGTTATGCAACCCTAAGTGTTCAGAACTCAGATTCGCAAGTCTTTCCTTGAACTCCGCAGCACCGCAAACCCTCTAAACACCTGGACAGGTGAGTCTACTTTCTGAGCTGACTTTTACTGAGCGCTTAGTAAGTGCGAAGCACTTTGCCAAGGGCTTTGTAAGAAATCTTACAAAATCCTCGAGGCAATCACGAGTTAAGCACTTTCATTCCATTCCATTGATAAGGAAACTTACCTAACCTAAGGACATAATAAGTTGGCCCTGCATCACTGAGCTCCTGAGTCTGCACCTAACTGGAATCCAGCAGGTGACGCAGACAACTGAGCACAGGCCACGCCCCCATCCCGCCCAGCCCAGTGTCACGCTGGATTTGGGGCGCCTTGAAATGCTTCGCTCTGAGTACTGTGACGTGCACGAAACCGTTGATGAGGCCCCGTGCCTGGCCCTGGCGGATCACCGAACAAGTATCCTGAGTGAGTCAACCTCTTGATCACCAATCTGAACACCCAGGCACCCTCACGACTCTCCGGCTGGCCGAAGAGCCCAGAAAGGACTAGAACGCATTTCCCTCGGTGACACCGGGGATCAGCTGAGTGTCTGGAGACCCGAGGGGGCCCTCGCATGACCCAATGAGGCACAGAACGCCTCCCCCTCCACCTGGTTCTCAAGGCAAAGCCACCCACTGTGTCTGCTTCGGAGGCTGCAGCTGCGGAGCTGATCCCAGACCCGCCATCAGGCCCCCAGCACACCCCCGCACCTGCCTGACATGCAGGGCCTCCCCAACAAGTCCAAGTCCCCGCGCCCCAGAGAATTCTCCAAGCCAGACGTGGCTGTGTGTGTTTTGCTGCATCGAAGGCTCACAGTTTGTCAGGCTCTGGTGGCGATGAGCTGCATCCAGGGAAGCGCGTGCAGGGGTGAACACCAAAGGCGCTGCCGGCCCGGACCCTCTGCAGCCAGCCTGGTCACTCTGCCAGCACGGGCCGAGCACGGTAGTAGCTGCCGGAATGCAGTCCACGTGGGGTAAACCACCCCCCCACCCGCCCTCCGAGCTGACCTTCCAGTGGCAGGAAGTGTGGACTAAGGACGCAGTGAGATGGTGGCTAAGGGCTGTCAGGGCGGGAGGGGCACGGAAGCTGCTAAGTTGAAGACGCCGCAGAGGGGTCTCTCTGGGGCAGAGGCTTTGAACAGGGGCCTACTGCAGGCACAACGGTCACCGAGCAGAACCAGCATCGTGTCCCGGTGAACGGTGGGGGAGCCGCCTGTGGTCATCCTCTTCTCACCAGCGGCGGGTCCAGAGACGCAGCAGCAGCAGCAGCCCAAAGTGCTAGGCGGCCCTCATGCCCCAGAGGCGTCCTGCAAAGCCAGTTTGGCCAAGTTCAAGAGCAGCGCGCCGTGAGCCCACAGCATAATTAAAAATGCCTTGCTGGGCCTCCCTGGTGGCGCCAGGGTTAAAGACAGCGCTGCCAGGAATCGCCAGCCGCTGCAGCACGAGTTCCATCCCCCACCGGCAGGAGCAACCGACAGGGCACAGCAGGCCTCTCCTGTCTCCCCGCTGCTCCCCTCAGCAGTGCATTTCAGTGGATCCGCCTGTTCTGCTCCCCACTCTGTCTCTGGTGAATCCTCTCACGCCCCCGCACCTCTGGTCTGCACCCCAGTTCTTGTATGCATCAATAAATCAATCTTAAAAAAAAAATACTCCTTGCATGTTGTCTGTAAAGTACGTCTTGACCGGAGCTCTGTTAGAAAAAGCAAAATACTCACCGTGTCTGCAGTCTGGGGTCAGACTGGAGCTCAGGGGCCAAGAGAGAGGCCTCCAGGCCCAGAAAAGGAAGCAACGAAGCAACTGGATGGAGGACCAGACTGGGACCCGCAGGCCGGGCCGGACAGGTCCTGCCACATGCTCCCGAGGCCGTGGCTGCGTCCTCCGAGACGGCCACGGCACCGCGTGCAGACAGGCAGCACTCTCCCAGAGGACGGCTGGGGGGGGGTGCCCACCCTCACGCAAACGGTGTCTGTGGACCACTTCTGCGCTCCCCCCCAAAATCATGTACGCTCGCCCCTGCCACCCTCGGGGGACTGTTCCAGGACTTCCCTCACGCTCAGGTCCCTCCTCATCAACCCGCGTCTGCGGTTCCTCAGCCCACGGCTGCCTGGCGAGCCCGCGGGCGAGGACGGGTACAGGTGCCACCCGCGTTCCCCTCAGAGTCCGGGTCTAAGTGGCCCCACGCAGCCCAACCCCGCGGCGCCCGGGCCACCTGCCCCGACTCAGCAGACGCGGCTTTCGGGGACCCAGGAGCCCGCGGGGATGTTTCTAACAACAGAACTTGCTCCCCGACGCCATTCCTGGGGGCAGGAAAACACAGCAAAGAGCCGCTCATATCGTTTCACCTCCGGCAGACCTGCCAGGCCCAGCACGCGGCCCAGCTGCAGGCAGACTGTGCTCCAGGGGCACCTCCGGGAAGAGAGCAGGCGAGTGAGGCCGCGAGGCCCGTCTGCGCCCCCGCCCACAGCTCACCCTCGACGGGGAGGAAATAAAAACAAACCTGAGAAGCAAAACTCCGGGCGGGCGCGAGTTACAACTGGAGAAGGCGACCCTGAGCTCGTCCAGGTCACCCTCGGGCCACCCGGCCTCTCCCCAGAGCCCCTCAGTCACGGAGCCACCCGGAGCCGTGGCCACTGCCACCGGCGGCCTCCGCGCCTGCTCCAGCCTGCAGGCCGTGCGGGCCGGGGCGCCGCACAGCTCGCTCTGATCAGCCGCTGACGGCACGGCCAGGCGCACCCACCCCCGCGGGCTGCGGGCTCCACACCGGCTCTGTCCTTCCTCCTTGGAAGGGAACAAAAGTAACCATGTGAGCAAAAGTCAACTTTAGCACCACTACATTACTTACTTTTAAGCTTTTTTATTATTTATTTATTTATTTATGCATACAAGAGCTGGGGTGCAGGCCAGCGGGGTGGGGCTGAGAGGAATCCCCAGAGACAAAGTGGGGAGCAGAACAGGCAAATCCACTGAAATCCACTGCAGTGGGGAGCAGCGGGGAGACAGGAGAGGTCTGCTGTGCCCTGTGGGTAGCTCCCTGGCCGGGGATTGAACTTAGGCCGCAGTGGCTGGTGATAGCTTCACAGCACTAAGACCTCAATCCCGCGCCACTGAGCACACTGTCTTGGGAACTAGCTCCGCTGCCTCTAGCACAGACTGCTCGCCCCAGCCCACATGCCCGCTCACGCACAGCGGCACCGCTCCCCGGATCCAGCCTGAGCCTGGGAGGCACCGCTCAGGTCTCTGTCTCCTTGCGCAGCTGTCACTGTGGCAGCCTGGGGCAGGGAGGCCCGGCCAGCAGAGGCCCCGCCCGCAGCACTTCCACCATTGCCGCCTGGATACCGCATTGTTCAGCGGGAGGGCGGGTATAAACAGCACACAGGCAAGACTGGATGCACAGATGGGAACAGAAGGAAGCAGCAAATTAAGCCCGCATGTGCGTCGCGCTCATAAAAATAGACGCTCTCCGCCCAGGGAACTGGTCTGCATTTAAAACCAGCGAATTCTTCTACTGTCTGAATGCGCTGGGCGCCTGTGCTGTGCAAAATGCGCTGAATGGCAAAGGTGGCTCAGGAAGTCTTTATCCCATGCGACACTGTTTATCCCAAAGGCAACAGGAGAGACAAAACAAGGACACTCGAGAGATCTGAAGTCGTGACTCCTCCAGCTGCAGCCAACGCCAGCCACGCCCTGGCCCTGGCCTCGTGCCCACCGCGCTGGCACCGAAAGCTGATTACTTCAGTTCTTATTACCTGAGACGCCACGTCCAGGTTTCAGCAGGGCCTTGAAAGCAAAATATGCTCTCGGATAGCAATCTGAGGTTTTTTTTTTAAAAAAGAAACAACACTACCTCAAAGTACAGAGCCAGAGCAAGTGACCCAGAGGCCTCATCTGTAAGTGCTGGGGACTCCGTGTATCCTGAGAGCCTCTTCAAGGTCAAGAGTTAGGCAGGTTTTCGCTTTTGTAAATCTGGAATTTTCATCTTCGGCATATTTTTCCCCAGGAGAACAAAACTGGTCCTGTTATTATTGAAAACTACTGCTATCATTGCAAAAACAATGCTGAAATGTCAGAGCAAGGTGGGAAAAAGAAACTGTCTTCTCACCATCACAGTCATCTAAGATGTTCCCAATCTTACCACAATCATTCTACAGAAATAATTTCAACAGAATCCCTGAAGGCCCACCCTATGTTTTCCCTGCTCTTAGCTCTTCAACAAAACAATCCATTAAATTATGTCAGCTCACTGGTTTCTGGGCCCCAGTCAAGAGCAGGTGAACCGGACTCGGGAGAAGCGTGTCCGTATCACCCAGTCACAGAGACCAGGTGTCCCCGGGCGGTAACTCAGCACCAGCCAACGCCTCAACGAGGGAGCTGTGCCGCCGAGCCCCTGGCCCCAGAGCAGAGATCCCGTCCCCCAAGAGTCGGGGTGGAGGGGGGACAAGAAGCCCGGCTCCAAGGCTGTGAACACTGACCAGGTGCCAGGCCTGCCGGTGCCAGGACGGCGCCACGCCAGGGCGCCCCAGCCAAACCTGTCCCGGGAGCAGAGCTGGGCAGAAGCAGGGCCTGGAAGAATGCCTGGCTCGGATGCGACGAACAGCTTTGCTGAGGATCCCCTTCCTGCTGCTCTTCCTGCTTCCTGGCACCTGTCTCCACGCAGGGGGGTGGCTTCTTAGCCTTAGCAGGCGTGGGGTGTGCCGTGGGTCTCCTCCTGCCAGCGTGACCCTGTTAGTCTGAGCCTGGGGGTGCGTGCGTGCACACACACACACACACACACACACTCTCACACTCACACTCAGAGGAATGAAAGGAGAAAAAGGAGAAAGCGAGGCAGGAAGGATGAGGCTGGCTGGGCGCAGCCAGACCAGGGCCTGTGGCAGCCCACGCCCGGCGGATCTCCCGCCTGCGGGACCAGCGCAAACACTAACAGGAGGCCCAGCTGCTGGCTCCTGATGCCCTCCCTCGCTTCTCCATCCATCTGTTTGTTTCCTCCACATGTCTCCCTGCTGCCATGGAAACTGATGTTAAGTAAGTATCAGGCCAAAACTTCCATCTGAGCTCAAGGTCACTGCACCCGGTCTCCACGGCCTCCTCTGCAGAAACCCCAGACCTGTGTGACCGGAACTACCCCTGGGCATCCAGAGGTTTCTGGCAGTGTTCGACGTGGCCCGCACCTGCAGCAGCAAGAGGAGGAGGAGCGGTAGAAGAACGAGGTGAAGCAGCAAGAAATCTGAGCGCCCGGAGCTGAACCCTGACGGTCTTTAATTTATCCAGCACCCGTATCCTTATTTTTCATTTTTCAATTACTCTCAGGGTCTTTCCAATACTTTTTCCCAGTCAACTCTGTTTTATTTGAAAGCTGACTGGTCTTGGGCCTCCCTGGTGGTGCAAGTGATTAAACATCAGCTCTATGAAGCATCACCTGCTCCCCTCAGCAGTGGATGTCACTGGCTCTGCCTGTTGTGCTCCCCACTGTGTTTCTGGTGAATCCTCTCACCCCCGGCATCTCTGGCCTGCACCCCAGCTCTTGTATGCATAAATAAATAAATCTTTAAAAAAAAAAAAAAAGAAAAGAAAGCTGACTGGTCTTTTCAATCTACCGAGGAACAGCTGCAATGGACAATGTCACAAAGTCCCGAATTCTCTGCAAAAAATTCGGAAAGTGCAGTGGGACATCAGCCCTGTCCCCATCCCCAGCACTGTTCGCTGAATAAGAATTCAAACCTCCAGTCACAGGGCTCAGGACCCACCATACACACATTTCAACAAGTCAAACCAAACACTCTGCCTGGACAAGAAGCTCATTTAAAGGCTCCATCACTTACTGGAGGAGTCACTGCCAGCTCAGTTTTGGGACGGCCCACCCTCCCCGTGTCAGCACATCCCCCAGTGAGCGCTGACCACACACATCACAGACAGCCCAGTCTTGTCCGTCCTGCTCCCACTGGGCCCGCTTTGATTTGGCTCCTTGAAATCCGCTTTTGAACAGTCGACCCACAACAACTTTAGTTCTCATGCTTCATGTGTTTGAAACTTTGTCTCGTTTATTAGTTTTCATCTGAAAACCTTACAGGATGGCCTTGCGCTCTCTGCTTGGAAATGGCTCTGCTTGGAAATGGCTCACTTCAGCACCCCTTTTGCTGCCACCCAAGCTCTGCTTCTCCAAACTGAAATAGTCTCAGTAGAACAAGCTAAAAAGACACAGTTTCTCTCAGAAGCACATGAGCTTGTGCAGAAAAGAATTGTTTTCAAGAACTAGAAAATTTCTTATTTTTTTAAGAGTTGGGGTACAGGCCAGAGGTGTGTTTGGGGGGTGAGAGCATTCACCAGAGACAGAGTGGGGAGCAGAGCAGGTGGATCGACTGAAATCCACTGCTGAGGGGAGCAGCGGGGAGTCAGGAGAGGGTCTGCTGTGCCATGTGGGTTCCTCCCTGGCCAGCCCAGGATCGAACTCATGCTGCAGAGGCTGCCAATAACTTGGCAGCGCTGTCCTTAACCCCTGCGCCACGGGGGAGGCCCAAGAACTAGAAAATTTCCTGTGGGTGTTCACATCGGCTGCTGGACAGCTGCTTACACGGGGACGGACCAGGCCCTGCTTTCGGGGGCTCCAGGGGCCTGCCCTGAGCCCCTCGCCACAAGCCGTGACCACAGACATCTCTGTGGCACCGGAGAACTTCTCTGCCCCCCTCTTCCTGAAGGCAACCGCGGCAGGCTCAGCTCACGCTAGACCGGCCTTCACTCCGCGCACCTGCGTTGTTTTTGAGCCCGATTCACAGCGAGGAGTGCATCTTACCTTCCAGCGTGATCCACTCAACCCTGTGAACATACCCAGCAGGTTTCACTGAACAAGATTCAGTGCCCGTGCTAGCTTCCTTACTCTGCTTATTCCTAACACTAGTTCAATTCACAACATCGACTTCAAGAACGTCCTGAGGTCCTGAGATCACACCCACCGTCTGCAAACCACCAGGACGTCTGGCTGGGGACGTGGTGGCTGAGGAGACCCGCTCGCCTCCAACTCTGTTCCCTCCCCACCGCGTGGAACAAAACCAGGGCTGCTTTCCGCGGTTTCTTTTTTTAAACATGTGCTCCACGTAACCCGCCATCATCCCGGGATGACAAATGTTTAGTGGTATTTGTGATTCAACAGATGTTAGGTCCCGAAATCCCCGTTGAATACGCAACGCTGCAGCTTGAAGTACCTCAAGAGTCCATCCTGGAATTTTCCTCTCTGGCCTCTGTCCCCCCAGGGCCAGGCCCGCCGCCTCTCTCTCTCTCTCTCTCTGCTTATTTAGTATTTCTTGTGGCTCCACTCACCACATCCAGCCTCAAAATAATCTTGAGATAGTTGATAGTTTAAAAAAAAGAAAGCAACAACAACAAAAAAGGCTTTCCTCTCTTTCCAGAAATGTCTCTCCAGGCTTATCTTACAAAGGTTTTTTGTCCTTGGAGCCACCTACCAAAATAAAGTCATTTGCTAACTTGTGATTTTTTTGATGCATTTTAATGATGAAACTTGGGCCCCTTTCTAATAACACTGTCTTCCTCCAGCGAAGGATGCTTCGGGCCCCAAGGGTGCACCACCCCACGTCGTAGACGAACGAGTAAGTCAAGAGAAAATGAGGCCTCAGAAATCAGGAATTCGTAAAAGCGCAAACGACAGAGCTTCTGTGGGCTTATTTCTTAAGTCCTCAATTTCGTTATCTCCACTAATGGCTCCCATCATTGCTTTAACCGGGGATCCACCCACATTTTTTCATTTATTTTACACAATTAAATTCTAGTATCTTAATTGCCTAAGCTTAATGAACAAACAGGCTGGGACTAGGAGGCACCGCTGGCCGTGCCGGGCTGAGCTCGCAGGACGCCACGCCGCCTACTCAGACACCGGAGCCCGCGTGAGTCACAGAGAGCCAGAGGGCGCGACCCCCCCCGAACTTTCAAAGACTTCATAGCACCCGTCCCCCAGAACCTCCCCAGGTCTCATCTGTTGGTCACCTCAGTTAACAGAAGATATCAAGGGCCTCCCTGGTGGCCTAGGGGTCGAGTCTCAGGCTATCACCACCCCAGCACGAGTTCGATCCCGGCCAGGGAGCTACCCCACGGCACAGCAGACCTCTCCTGTCTCCCCGCTGCTCCCCTCAGCAGTGGATTTCAGTGGATTGGCCTGTTCTGCTCCCCAGTCTGTCTCTGGTGAATCCTCTCACCCCCCACACCTCTGGCCTGTACCCCAGTTCCTGTATGCATAAATAAATCTTTAAAAAAAAAAAAAGAAAATGGACTTCACAGGGAAATATTTCATTCCTCTTAAGCAAACCATTTCATAGTCTCCAAAGCATATCAGATCTCTGCAAAAGAGATTCTGCCTTTTTCACAAAAACAGAGTCAGAAACTTCTGCCTCATCCCGCCCACTAGGGTCAGTGATGATTTAAATAACAGAGCGTGCAGGACGCTGCCACCACGTTACAAGGCGAATCTGCTCCAGGAGGCCAGGTGGGGCCCGGGAACCAAATCCTTGCCTTAGATTATTCTTTTTCACTAAGAGAAAAAGAAGGTAAGGCAATGGAGGCATAACCATTTGATTGGAAAGGATGACTAATGAACACAATAAAAATTCAAACCATGTTAAAAACACAAACTCGAGATGACCAAAGTAAACAGAAGCATCCACTTTGCTCAAATGGAACTCTGAGGCATGAAGACAGCAGGCAGCTGACGACAATCCTTCCAGGGAGCACGTCTCTGCGAAGTTCCTGCAGGATAACCAATGGAGAGCTGGTGTTTTATTATCCCACATTCCTCTCAAATAAATACTTGAAATGGTCCAAGTGTTTTCAGCAGAGATTAAACAGAAACCAAATCCTCCCCATGCCGGATCTCTGTTTAGAATGCCGTGTTCCTGGAGCAATGCTTGATCCACAGGAGGTAAATAATTATTGTCTGATAATAAATGGATTTAATTATCATAATAACTCTGCGTGGGAACGAGGCTAGCCCAAATCTAAAGTAGATGACACAGGCTCTGAGAGCTCAGGATTCGTTCGGGGCTGACCCAGGGCCCTGGGGTCGGCTCAGCCTGACCTTGGTGTTGGAGAAGCCAGTCTCCCCGGGTGGGAGATGCCAATCTTGCTCACGGTGTGAGTCTCAAGCCTTCTTCTTTACACCCTGACCCACCTGCCTCAAAACCTGTCACCTCAGAGAAAGTAAGGCCAGGTTTTCCTGCAAAGGATTTTCATGGGAACTGGACATGCTTCTGGATGTTTATAAAATGTGACAGAAATAGTCAAACTCGCCATAGGTTCTGTGCTGAAATCTCGAGCAGAGACAGAGATGCAACAGCCTTCAAACCTACATCAGTTTTCCAGGCGACCCTTGGGGGTATCGACATGACCTGTATTTAACACACAAAACACAGCCCCATGGCAAAGTATTTCATGACAGCCTCTCAAGCCCTTCCTGGCGGAGCGGAGAGAGGAACCGCGTGAGGACAGGGCGACTGGCGGAAAGCAGAGAAAGCCAGAACTGGCTAGAAACGGGCGGGCAGGGCGGCAAGCAGGGGTAGGAGGTGAAGGGGAACCTGAAGGACTCACTGGCAAACTGTTTCCAGAGAAGAGTTAATGGGGACAGAAAGGGGCCTCCCCGGTGGCGCAGCGGTTGAGCACTGGGTTGCGAAGCTGCCCGCAGCCTCTGCGGCACCGCTTCGATCCCCGGCTGCCAGCGAGAGTCCGACATGGCGCGCAGACCTCTCCAGTCTCCTGGCTGCTCCCCTCAGCAGTGTCCTTCGTCAGTCTGCCTGCTCTGCTCCCCGCTCTGGCTCTGGTGAATTCCCTCACCTTCCCGCGCTTCTGACTCTACCCAGTGCTTGTATAAATAAATAAATCTTAAAAAAAAAAAAAAAAAAATGGGGACAGAAAGGGAGTGCAAGGACACGCTGGAAGTCATCTCAGCTTCGACCTCGTGGACGCGCCGTAGCTGGCTGCAGCTGGAAAAGACCCCGCACAGGACTCCTCTCCAACACGAACCCAACATAACAGGGACGCAAGTGACCGGCAGTGACCACCCCCATGCAGCGTGCTGGACGCGGCAAGGACACGCGCCTGGAGCTGAGGGGAAGTGGACGGGCGTGTGGGCAGAGGCTCGGCCGGGGGGCACGGAACAGCTGGTCAGCGAGACCCCCAGCTGGCGGGAGATGCCCTGCAAGGCCGGTTTCTCCTCTCTGGCTGTGCAGCGCAGAATTCCTTTAAAGGGCACCATGTTGACACTGCGTGAAAGATGAAGGGAATCCTGGTTCCCCAAAACAAGTGCTTCAGGGTCTGAAAAGAAACGAGCGAGGACCCAGCTGTCCCTGTGAAGGGAGGGCAGCGTCGTCCTAACCGGGCAGCCTCAAGAAGCTTGAAAAAGATTCTTTCTGGTTTCAGTTCAGCAGCCGCCCAGGCCGCCCTGCAACTCCCCGGGCCACACCCTCTCCCGGGATGACAGATGACGCAGGTTTTCGGCAGGAAAATACTTTCAAAGATGAGAGTCTCCCGCGAGCCCATCGCTGAGATGTGACCCGATTTCCTTTGGAGAACGCTGCCCACGCAGACTTCTCTCTCCTCCAGGGTCATCCGCGCCCACTCACTGACATCTGCATGGACGGCTTCAAACTCCTGACGCAGGAGGCCGGCCCGCCGTCGGGGGGCTTGGCAGCATAAATATGCAAATAATAAAAAACACATAGAAGCTGGGAAAATATTTGATGGGTTTTATGAACTTCTACATACATGATGCCGATATCTGCTTATTATTGTATGTTCTATTAAGTGTGTTCATGAGGACATGCAGGTTCAATGAAAAATGAAATTTATCATAGAAAATCTATCCCCTTTCTAAACACGCCTCACAGGCGTGTTGCTGCACCTTCTCTGCTGGCAGATTCTCAGCATGAGTGTGTCAACCCCTGGCTGACGGCTGTGCTGGTGCATCTCACAACAGGGCTGAGTTCTCATGAGAAAAAGTGGGCATTATTGTCATCACCATGCAAAAGAAGGAAACCAGGGCAGGAGGTAGAGCAGTTTACTAGTTACCCAGCATATTCCCTGTCTGTCTGTCTGTCTGTCTAATTCTAGCTCCCTCTCTCGTCCAGGGCCTGCAGTGTGGGGCCTGATCCCTAAGCGTTTCCTCTGTAGATCCAGAAGACGGAAGAACAGGAGCTCACCGCCCCCCAGGGGTTCCCTATGCTGTGCTGATGCCAGGGCGGGGCATTTACGGGTCACTCTGCGGAGCAGGGGAAGGAAGGAGAGGGCAGGCCAGGAGACCCTCAGCCCCGCGCACCAGCTCCCGCGCACCATCAGCTCGCCCAGCAGCTCCGCCGTGCAGGCCAGGCGCGGGCCCGCCGGCCCTGAGCTTCCAGGCCCGACGGCATCCGACATCCAGCAAACGCTAAATAAAACCACCAAGGGCATGCGAGCCCCGCCCCACTGCCTTTCTCCCCGACTTGTCTCCCGCCACATTTTGTTTCCTACTTTTACCCCCTTCATTTCTCTTCCATGCTTCCCAGGTGTGTACAAACTGCTACTGGGCTGTATTTTAAAAATCATTGACCCATCTACAAAGAAAATTCAAAGGACATAGAAATGTTTCCTCCTAAAATAGCTACTGCAGGATTTTGTTTTCTCCAGGAAATACACAAAGAGTGTATCTGAGTGTGTCATGGGAAGCTCTAACTTTGCTTTAAATAGACATTTAACTCTTAGCGCTTCTGGCACCATGTCAGTGCTCACAAACCTGCGGGGTCTTCAGTTACAAACGTGAGCTCCAGCACAGATGACCGTGTGACCCAGCAACTCCACGCCTAGAGTTATAGCCAAGGAAGCAAAACAGAACCTCCCTGGTGGCCTGGGGGTTGCATCTCAGTGCTGTCACCTTGACGGCCTGAGTTCGATCCCTGGCCAGGGAGCTACCCACAGGGCGCACAGACCTCTCCTGTCTCCCCGCTGCTCCCCTCAGCAGTGGATATCAGTAGATCCACCTGTTCTGCTCCCCACTCTGTCTCTGGTGGATCCTCTCACCCCCTCCTGCACCTCTGGCCTGCACCCCAGTTCTTGTACACATAAATACGCCTTTTTAAAAAGAAATCAAAACATTCGTCCAAACAAAAACAGGTACACAACTGTTCACGGGTTTATTCCTAGCAGAAAATAATTACAAAAGGAAAACCTCAAATGGCCTTCGACTCATGAACAGAGTGACAAGGTGCAGTGGTGTGTCCATACCCCGGGGGGCTTGGCAATGACAAGGAGTAAGGTAACGACACGTGCTAAAATAGAGCTGAACCTCGAAAACATGCTAAGGGAAGAAGCCGTCGCAAAAGGCCACAGACAGTACGATTCTGTTTATACAAAAAGTCCAGAACAGGCTAAACCGTAAAAACAGAAAACAAACAAACCAGAAAGGAACTTATGTAACAGTTGGCAGGGGCCAGGGAGAAAGAGATTGTACAGAAAGAGAACGAGGAGGCTGCTAATGGGAATGGAACTTCCATGGGGCAAGAAAACATTCTCAGAGCAGATAGCGGTTCCAAGAGAGATAAAGAACTCCTGCAACTCAACAGCAAAGGAAAACAAAAAAAAAAATGAACAATCTGATTAGAAAACAGGCAGAGAACACGAATGACGCTTCGAGAAGGGGCTGAAGCCACCCATCATCAGGGAAACGCAAGTCAGCCACGAGGTCCCCCCGCACCTCTCAGCAAGGCTGTCGTGGAGGACAGCAGCCAAGAAGGGTGGGCCGGGGGTGCACGAGGAAGCCTGGGGCCCTGCGGGTAAACGGAATGGAAACTGGTGCCGCCACCACGGAAATCAGCACGCAGAGTCCTCAAAATGCAGGTAGAACCATCTAGAACTATCTGGCCCTGCAGCCCGCTTCTGGATCAGATCCTAGGAAGTGAGAACAGGACCTTCAAGAAGATGCATCTGCTACTACAACGGGGTATTAGTCAGGAAAAAGGCCCCCCGGAGGACCCCAGGCCAGTGAGTCAGCTGACCGGACAGGAAGACGCAGCAGGTTAACAATAACACATCGATGCTTTGTGACCGACGAATCCCCTGTGCCACCTCACACTCTCAGCCGTACTTCCTGTGTTTGTGTCACTGCTGGAGCGAGAACTGCCCTTTCACAACATCAGCTCCTTTATGGCCCTTCTCTCCTCAATCTCATTGTGGTGAATCCACCGAGCTGTTTGTCCTCGACGTGGCAGAACTGGCTCTGACACGGAGCGATGCGGTGACCGTGGGCGTGCGCTTCTGCAAGCCCTGGTCTGACCCAACTTCCTGAAAGTCAGTATTTAATGACAATGAGGGAAAGTGTACCCGGGGCTCAGCTCCAGAACCCCACAGGCAGGTGCCCGCGCTGACAGACACGGGTCCCCGTGCCAGGGAAACCCAGGCCAGACCGCGCGGCCACCTGCTCGGAGACGAACCTGGCAGAGTAATCACATCCGCCCTCCCGAGGCCGCCAGCGTGGCCACGCACCCCACAGGCGCTGGGCTGACAGAACACCTGCCCTGGCGCGCAGAACGCGGTGGCTGCAACGGATGAGGCCGATCCCAGGCCCCAGACTGTCCGCGTTTGCAGGGCGACGTCAGCGAGACGCAGCGGCCAGTCCCTGGCGCGTGGGGCCAGCTCTGCCGGACCTGCTCCGAGACCCCCAGGCCGGGACGGGGCCGGCCGGCGGGACGAGGACCGGCCGAGCCCTCGGCTGAAATGGCGGGCGTCAGGGGTGCCGGGAAGGCGGGCGCCAGCCCAGGAGACCGAAGCGGGCGGAAGTGACCCTCCGGGGAGCAGGGCGCTGGGCCCACAGGTGGCCGCCACGGCTGCGGGAGGCCAGCGCCCACGAACGAGAGCCGGACGACAGCCCCGTCCCTCCCCGGTGCCACCTGCCGCGGTCTGTGTTGCCGTCTGCACCGCCTTTACCCCACGTGGCTTAGCGGTCTGGGTTTTTTTAAATTAATTTCTCTTCATAAAGCCGGAGAAAGGATGTGCCCATTTCTGCGTGCCTCTGTAGGGCCAGGAAAGGACGGAGCAGGACCTCTATGGTCCGAGCAGACGGGGTAAAGGAGGCGTCCTGGAGCCCTCGGGGGCTTTGCAGGCTTTTCTTGGGATTTACCAGGTGCACGGCAGGGAGGGGAGCCGGGGGGCTGGCAGGCCTCCCAGCCCCCGGCAAGTCTTCACTCTGGGCTCTCCGGCCTTCGCTCGTGGCCGCTGCTGCTCCACGCCTTTCGCTCTCTCTTTGGCTCTGCTCTGCGGGTGTCCCGTGACGCTGCCTTCTAGGCCCAGTCTCTCGGCCCAGGTGTGCCCACCTACATATGCCCACACCCCACTCCAGGTGCCCGCCATCAGGACGGCAGGGATCCATCGTCCTTCCTAATGGTGGGCGGGCCGAAGAGCCTGACACTCTTTTCACTTACCCACAGCTGGAGGCCGGCGCTCCCGCTGGGGCTGCATCGGCGGAGGTGTCCGGGCCAGCAGAACAGTGACCGCTGCCCTCGAAGAGATGCTGATGGCCAAAAGGAAGTTGGCTGAAGCAGCTTTTCGGTGACTCGAAGCTGAGGGCTCGCTGAGTTTTCTGCCCTCCCCGGAGACGCACTGTCATCACTGTCAGCACAGGGGGGCGGCCGGGCAGCCTTGAAGCCCAGGCAGGGAACAGCCTCGTGCCCAGCGCCACTGCCCAGCCTGCAACAGCTCAGACCCCGGCCTCTGCCTGCTGGGAGAGCACGAGCAGCGGAGACGAAGACACCTCAGAGGCCACCCGTTGGGCTTGTGCCGAGGCCCAGAGGCAAGGAGGACAGGAGGGCTCGGTCAGCCCGACTTCCGGCCCCCTGGAGCCCACTGGAGCCCAGACAGGCCTGGCTGCTTCCACCCGGAACTGCCTCCACAGGGGAGACAGCCCCCATCCCTGACCCACCAGCTCCTAAAATTAATCCCAGTTCCCTGGGGAGGGCCGCTGGCGGCTGCTCATTTAACTCAAACTCCAAAGACTATAAGAACCGAATGGCTGGAGTCGTGGCCACTCACTGGGTGACCAGGCTCCCGGCACTGAGCAGCTGCTGCGGGGGCAGCCAGGCGAGCCGGAAGCCGCGGGGGCCAGTGCAGCCCAGCAAACGCCCCGCAAGCTCCAACAGGGCAAACGGCTTGAACAACAGCCGTCCTCCCTAAAAGCTGCGGCACGGCCTAGTAAACCCAGCAAGCCCCACGGACAGTCTTTCAAATGTCTTTTTTTTTGACATTTTAGAAACAGTCAGCTTTGATGGCGCCCCGGGCCCCAGAGCCTTTTAGATACTCTGGCCTTTCCTGAAAGGCTCTCGTTATGAAGCCAGATGCATGTGACAGTATTGTCATCGTGAGGCTGTGCATGTTCCCGAACCAACGGCCAGGCACAGATTTGGGGGATTCCAGGCTCAGGCCTGATCAGGTGCAGGACACAGGGGTTCCTGTCCGTGCAAGAGTCTGGGTGACTCAAGTATCTCAGCCCATTCATGTTTGGCCACTACCACCAGCTTCCCCACCGCCAGCCCATTCTCTGTGTCCACTGTAACCCCTTATTTTAATGACAGTCTCAGAGCCAATGAGGGCTTACAATTACTGGGGCAACTATGAGCTCCTTGAGCTTACGCTTCCTCATGAGACTTCGGGGTGGCCACCCCTGTAGGGGAAACCCTGATGAGGGCAACTGACCAGCTCTTTCTAGAGGGCTGATTGACATCCGTGTTTTTAGCTCACTGCCTGCGCTGATGTATTTAATTCCACATTTCTGCCACCTTCACGATACAGCTCACAATATAAAGTGCTAAGACGACAGGAGAGCAAAATATCCCTAAACAAGAACACCCCGAGAAACCTGTAGTTAGTATCACAACGAGCTAAAGACATTTTCAAACATTTCATTTCCCAGGCGCTCTTATCAGAAAGCTACTAAAGGATGTTCTCCAACAAAACAAAAGATCAACCACCAAGCAAAATCACAGGGGGCCAGGAGAGCAAATCCGAAAATATGGAGAGTGCAGACAACTCAGAGACTCTCTGGGGGTGAAGGCGGGGCTAGGACAATATGACCCCGAGAAACGCCACGTCCCGCCACACTGAGCAGCAGCCCTGGTCAGAATCGACTGGTGCTGACAAAAGCAAAGTAGCCAATTTCTGGCTCTTGCCTTCAGTCCCCTCCCTTGCACTGGACACCTCCCCTGTGCCACCCAAAGTTCTGGTGGCAAGTGGGTCCTGAACACACACAAATTGAGGCTGGCCCGGACATGAAAAGCCCAGCAGAGCCAGGCTAAGGGGAGTTTGGGGAACAGAGCAGCCAGAAAGGGGGCAGGTGCCTCAGGCTGTCAAGGACAATTCAGCGCAGGGTTCCCATCTACCGCGCACACCCACCCAGACCCCAGATCACACGGGCATCCCGGTCCCGCACTGCAGTCAGGACCCCAGAGGAGACACCGTCCCCCACCTGGACGCGCCCCCTGCTAATCATTAACTAATGGCAGGTTCTACGGCGCCAACTTGGGGCGACCGACTGTGACCACCCACACCCGTGGCCTCCGAGCCTGTGTCCCAGGGCCGGGGGCAGAAGCGACACTTCCGGGGCAGAGGCAACACCACCAGGCCCGTGTCGTGACTGGCGGAGCGGAGGCGGGCACCGGGCAAGGGGAGTTTGAAGAGCTGCAGAGCCCATCGAGAAACGTGGCCAGCAATTGAGCCCACGGCACGCAGGACGCGGCCACAGTCTTGACGTGAGAGGAGACTTCGTTTCTGCAAACTGTCATCCACCGAGGTCAGGGAGGCGCCGCAGACGGGTTTTTAATCTGTTTCGCAGTATTGCTGCGGGTTCATCTGCCAACCGATGTGCTTTCAAGATTGTACGAATAAGCATGAGAGTGAGTGCTCCATGTTTGTATGTGTTTAATGATCGTAAAAAATTCAGGAAATCTGCTTAGCGTCCACTAGCACCCCTCTCTTCCGCATCTCCCCACAGAGGAGCGGGAGCACCTGGTAGTTTCCCTCTGAGCCCCAAGAGGAAGGAGCAGAGGAAAGAAAGCAGGGGGCTGCGGGGTGCAGGCTGGGCTCCTGTCCCCACCGCATCCATTCAGCTCAAGGAGCACAGTTCTATTCTGTTCTCTTGTTTTTAGAGAAAAGGTCTGTCCATCCCTGCAAAGGCAAAGCTCGTTCTACTCGAAGGAGGTTCACTGACTCAAAGGCATAAAGACAAGAGAAAGTAAAAAAACACAGGAAAGCCATTTTGAAATGTCCTTCAAAGACATGCCCTTGAAATCCATAAAAGCAAAGAATTAATAAAAGTGAAAAGAGGCCGTGAAATCACAAGTCGCGTTTTAAGGCTGGCACCTGCTAAAGCACAAAGTTCACAGCAATATTTGCTGAGCAGGGTAGGGATCTGAGTCATGCAGCTTGAACTAAAACCCGATTCACCATATCAAACACTCTCCAATATCAAAATACCAATATTGTGCGTGACCCAGTGAACAAATAATCCTACCGATAAGATTTTTATAGATGTTCCCTCATCTCACGGGAGTGACTTGCCGATAAGCACAGAGTCTAAACTCGGGTCTAAGTCAGTGTCATTAAGAGACTGTGATTCACCGCGTCGATGCGGATGTTGAAAAAGCCAGAATTCATTTAAAAGTGTTAAGAGTCTGACATACGTGTTCAAAATGGTAACCATCTAATCGATATCTCCATTTACAAGGACACACGGGCTGACTCAGGGCTGGTGAAGTGAGGGGTGGTCAGGGCTTCCCTGGCAGAAAGGAAATCGTGGGAAGGGGTAGGGCTGGAGTTGGGGGGTGCCCTGGGGTCTGCAGAGAAGCAGCAGGCGTCCAGGCCCAGGACACATTCCTACCCTATCAGCAGCTTCCGAGAGCAGCCAGTCAGCAGCTGCAGCATCTCCTCAGCGCACCCCACCCCCGGCCCCCAGGGACAGAGGTGGCTCAGTGGGAAAAAAAAAAATCAGTGCCACCACGTCACCCTGGGGGTCATCAGTGCTGCAAATCGCTCCCCTTGGCAGCTGGCGCTGGGAATTCTTTTAACGAGGAATGAAATGTTTTCCTTCCGAAACGAGAACAGTCATGATGGGTTGTTAAAGTCGGGCATCTCAGCACATCCGAGTCCCACCCAGAGACTCTGCTGGATGCTGAAGAGCATAAAACCAGGGAACTGACTCTCAAGATTCCTGGAATGGAAGGGAAAACCCTAAGGATGGGAATCACCTAATTTTTGCCGGGCTAGATTAACACAGCATCGTAAAATCTTATTACCAGCACAAGTGTCCACTTCCCAGCCCCCCCACGGCGGTGGCAGCCTCTCCAGCTGTTTGACAGGGGCCCTGACCTCCCAGCTGAGGGGGGAGCAGCCTCATTGAAGCTCTTTCTGAAGAGGCATCAGAGCTGAATCAAGCAGGCGGGTCGGAGACCTCCGCCAGGACCCGCAGGCCTCGAGGAAGTCTCCGGCGCTTGTGTACACAGAGGCCGGGGAAACGCAGATCAACCACATTTCCCACACATCTGCTTATCAGCGGCAGCCGCAACTGCAGAAATGAGTGAATGTGGGAATCAAATAACGTCTTCACTTGGTTCAGGAACGCGAGTGATAAACCAATGTTTTAGCACTTGGGGTGGTTCAAATAAAAAAAGGTGGGGGGATTTGGTAGCACACAAATTCCAGGACATTGCTGAGCCCCAGCCTTATCATGAATCTTGCTTCCAAACACCGCCCTGATGCGCCTGGGGGGGATCTCAGGTCTCCCCACACCGCGCACCTCCATCCACCCTGTGGCCGCTGACCTCGCACCTGGCAGGTGGTCCTGGGAACCACCAGTGCCCCCAAAGTCTCCGTACCCTGGGGAACAGCTCGCTCACCCAGCCAAGGGAAGAGCTTCCCGGGCTTCGTTTCTGTGGCTAAAATATTCAAAGCCTCGATTAAGGAGCAAATGCCTGGTGGGACAGGCCTTAACCCTGAGTCATGCCAGCCCCTGAAAGGAACTCTGGAGCTTCTTCTCCTAGAAACCCTTTCTGTTAGTAACAGTAAGTGAAGATCCCGGGGGCTCCAGAGGGAGGAAAGAGAACCCCAGGAGGAGGTGCCCCAGGAGGGCACCCCCTGAGAAGGGAGCAGAGCCGCCTCTGGGGCAGGCTGTGTGTTCTGCAGATCTGGGGGGCTCGACCTGCTTTTCGCCACTGAACACTCATCCCCGGGCCAGGCGCACCCACCCAGCCACAACAGTCAGCCATCAAGAAGCGCGGAGCTGGCAAAGGGAGGGACTCCCCGGTGTCCAGCTGTCCAGCTGCCCAGCTGTCTGTCCTCCCGTCTCCTGAATGCCCAGCGCTGAGTGTGCAGAGCCGGCGGCTGTGGAGGGACGAGCTCTTGCAACAGCAGGAGCGAAACCAGCAGAACTGGATCCCTAAGACGAGCTCGGGCTCCCTCCTGCT
Source organism: Talpa occidentalis (assembly GCF_014898055.3). Lineage (NCBI taxonomy): Eukaryota > Metazoa > Chordata > Mammalia > Eulipotyphla > Talpidae > Talpa > Talpa occidentalis. The sequence goes on along the minus strand of NW_023601212.1, from coordinate 3,275,751 downwards.
TCGGGACTTTTAAAAAGCGTCGGAACCGCGCACCAAGAAATTGCAAAAAAATAAAAATAAAGCAGTCAAGGGCGCGCAAGGCCGTCGCTCTCCCCGGCACCGGCGGGGGCCGCGCCGGAGGCGGCCTGGGCAGCCCGGCCGCCCGCCCCCCGAGCCCGCCCCGCGCGCGCCCCCGGCCGCCAGCAGGGGAGCCCGCCGCGCCCCGCCATTCAGACAAAAGGCGCCCCGGGCCCGCCCCCGCCTCGCCCCCGCCCGCCGGCCGCCGGCACTCACTGCGGAGCGCGCCGATGAGCAGCGAGCCGTCCTTGATGAGCTCCTTGATGAACTTGTTGGTGCGCTCCAGCTCGACCTCGTGGCACTGCAGGCGCTCCCTGAAGTCGGGGCTGTCCAGGTAGGAGTCGCTGAACTCCAGGGTGGGCAGCCCCATGGCCCCGGCGCGGCGCGGTCCGGACGCGGCTCAGAACTCCCGGCGCGCGGCCGCGGGGGCGCTCGGGCTCGGGCGCGCGGGGAGGGGCGCGGGGCGGCGCGGGGCGCGGGCCCCGGGGCGCATGGCGGGGCCGGGCCGGCCGGGCGGGGTCTCGCGGCGCCTCCGCAGCTGCGCGCTCGGGCCCGGACGGTGCTGCGCGCGGGCCCAGGCGCCGGAGCCACCCCGCGCCAGCCTCCCCCCGCGACGCAGCCGAGCGCGGGCGGACCCGGCCCGCCCCCGCGGCCGCGCCCCCGCGGCCCCCCGCCCCTCCGGCGCCCCACCCACGGCGGCGCCCGCGCTCCGCCCGCCCCGGCGCCCCCGCCCCGCCCCGGCCCCTGCGCCCCGCCCCGGCCCCGCGCCCCGCCCCCCGCGCCCCGCGCCCCGCGCCCCGCGCCCCGCCCCGGCCCGGAGCCCCCGCCCCGCCCCGCCCCGCCCCGCGCCCCGCGCCCCGCCCGCCCCGGCGCCCCCGCCCCGGCCCGCCCGCGCCCCGCCCGGCCCCTGCGCCCCGCCCCGGCCCCCGCGCCCCGCCCCGCGCCCCGCGCCCCGCGCCCCGCGCCCCGGCCCGGAGCCCCCGCCCCGCCCCGCCCGCCCCGCGCCCGCGCCCCGCGCCCCCGCCCCGCCCCGGCGCCCCCGCCCCGCCCCGGCCCCTGCGCCCCGCCCCGGCCCCCGCGCCCCGCGCCCCGCCCCCCGCGCCCCGCGCCCCGCCCCCGCGCCCCGCGCCCCGCGCCCCGCGCCCCGGCCCGGAGCCCCCGCCCCGCCCCGCGCCCCGCGCCCCGCCCCCCGCGCCCCGCGCCCCGCCCCGGCCCGGAGCCCCCGCCCCGCCCCGCCCGCGCCCCCCGCCCCCACCCCGGAGCCCCGCGCCCCTTGCGCCCAGCGCTCGCCGCCCCGCCCCGCGCGCACCGCCTCTCCCCACGCCAGAAACCCGCGCTCCCCGCGCCCCCCCGTGCCTCGCGCCCCGCGCCCCTCCCGCGCGCACTGCCTCTCCCCACCCCAGAGCCCCGCGCCCCCTGCGCCCCCTGCGCCCCGCGCCCCCTGCGCCCCGCGCCCCGCGCTCCCCCCCCCCCCCCCCGGTTGCCCGCAGCCCTGAGGCGCAGATGTCCCCCGACGCGGGCTGGGGGGGCCGCCCTCTGAGCGTGGGGTGGGGGGGATCGCGCCCCTACAAAGCTCCAGGTGGAACCATCTCGCGTCCCTTTCTCCCCCTTCTCTGATCTGAGGAAGTCAGGGCTTTCCAAGTCGCGGTGAAAGTGTGAGGGCTCCCCCCCCCCCAAGTCGGCTGGGGCTCAGGTGCCGCTGCCCAGGAATTTCTGTTTCAGGCCCAATGTTGTGCGTGTCATCTGGACCCGGGCGGAACCGTCCCGCAAGCCTGGAGAGTCCAGACTCGGGCTGGCCGCCCCTCGGGACTCAGCCCAGGCGCCCCTGCTGGGAGACGCGCTGGGAGGGGTTCCCCAGGAGCTGGGTTCTCTGGAACCCCTGTTTCCCGCAGCAGAAAGGACAGCAGCGCAGGACGCCCCGCGCCTCTGCAGGATCTCAGGGAACCCAGTTATTTTCTCAAGGATCTGCTTTTAATTTCTCTGTTTTCACTGCCTTGTCCATCTGCACCATCTGTTTGAAGCAACTCAACGGAGCATGGGAAAAATTCCATTAAAGTGCTTTACATTTTTCCCAATTAAGTTTCAGGATTGTCAGGATGTTCGGCATCGGAAGCCCTCGGGCGGGCGCAGCATGGAAACCCCACACTCCAGACAGGGAAGGTGATGCCAGCGGCGTCTGTGAGGACTGAACTGCTGCTGGGCCGGGAGGCGAGACAAAAACTCTGCATCCGTGTTCACACCATCACTCCCGCACATCCACGCGCCCGGGGACGGGGCTGGGGTCGGGGTGTTCTCGGTCACCCCTGGAGTGACAGCTCCGGGCCCGGCTGTCCTGCCCCTGACGCGATTTGACATCTCCTCGTCGCACCGCCTGAAAGGCCATCGCACCGCCTGAAAGGCCGTGCCACCACCTGAAAGGCCGTGCCACCACCTGAAAGGCCGTGCCACCTAACGCAGAGTTTCCTTTCAGCTTTTCTGTGGCTGCTCCAAGCAGCCGCCCCGATGCCAGCGGCGGAGATATGAACAGGATAAAATACAACCATCGCGTCCTGTTTTCCATTAACCCGAAGTCCTGTGGCTAAATGTTTAAAAATGCACCCACAGTCTCTGATAAGCAGCACTTCTCACGCCGGGCGTCGACTTTCATTTTCCTTTTCCAGCCTCCGATGTGGGAACAGATTATTCTAGATTCTGGATTATTCTGGATTCTAAGCTTGGGCTCTCTTACCCCGTCACGCGTGTGATCTCACGCGGTGGGAGGCTCGGGGCCATGGGCTGATGCACACGGAAGGATAAATAAAGCAGAGCTGACCCCGCGCGGTCCTCGGAATAGAAGAGGGACCAGGACCTGCCGGTTCCGGAGCCACACGTTAGGGCCACGCGGGCCCTGTGCATCGTGTCCTGGGCGTCTGCACAGACTGGGCATCGGGCTTTTCCTTCCTGCCCGCCATCCTCAACCCCCACGGTGCAGGGCGCTATCATGAACTTATTTTTCCCCGTAGGTGTTTTTGGGGTTACTCATGACTTACCCCGGTGACTCACGCCTTAATTATACCTGCGAGTCAGGCTTCCTCTGGGACATGAGCTCGGAGACTCGAGAGACACCAGAAGGGGTTTTGCTTTCAGGTGGATTTATGGTCACTGGGGAACTGGGGTGCCTTCCTGCGTGATTTTCCCACCAGATTCATGGACCCAGATTCCTCCTAAGGGAACAGACTCTCCCGGGGCAGGAGCCCGGACACCGACGAGCTTGTTTTCACGGGGAATTTTACTGCACTGACTTGTAACCTCCCCCCGGCAGCCCCGGCTCCCTGCACAGACAGACATCGCGCTTCATTTTCCCAGCGCTGAGGTGGCTGTGTGTGGTTTTGTTTATTTATTTTAAAAAGCCAGTAGCAAGCTGGGGGACAGTAAACGACGCTGTGATATTTGCGTATCTGCCCCAATGTTTTGTTTTTCCCTCCGCCGAACCACCTGCGCCCACATCCCCGTGAGGTTTGCCTGAAAGCCGTTTCTTGACCGAGGCTGTATCTGACGTGCAAGCCTGGCTCTTGATACACTCGACGAGTGCTACAGCTGGGTGATTACTATTTACCTTTAAAAACGGTTTATTTATTGAGGTGAGGTATGCCTGACCGAGAACCCAGGATTAGTTCCAGGTGCACGACATAATGATTCTGTATCCGTGCGTACTGCAAACGACCACCCCAACACGTCTCGATGAATCCATTCCCGCCCATCACCACTTACAAATCCTTTTTCTTGGGGCGAAGCTTTTAAAATCGCCGCCTTGCCAACTGTCAGATATGCGAGGTCGCATCATTAAACGTGGCCCCTGTGGGTGACATTCCCAGGACTGACTTTGTGACTGAAAGTCCGTACCTGGGTTATTATTTTTCAATTAATTTTGGAGATTCAGGCCTCCCGGAATCAGATGTTCTGAAGCAAGTTTGGGCCTGGGGAGAGATGACTAAACAGAAAGAGAAAAACCTAAGCAGGCGAGCACCCTCTCTGGCGTTTCCTGTACTTGTTCTTTGGACTTAACACTCTTGTTTTTTATTGGGCATGTTTTATTGAAGCAGCATCGGTTTAGAGCACCGTCTGCAATTTAGGGGCGCCCACATAGGCGGGTGCTTGTCACCACACCCTCCACCAGAGTCCCCTGGGTCCCCTCCGCCTTCAGGCTCTCCTGCCTCCCCCCGTAGTAGCCTCCATCCTAGTCAGGGTTGGTTTTGGGTTAGTTGTGCACATGCCTGTCTTGTTCTCTGTAGTTCGCATACGAGCGACATCACCTGGCATTTCTTTTCCCGGCTGACTTAGCTCATTCAGCTCTTCTTCATTAGCATCACAGCATCATTCTCCTTCTTGGGGTGGGGTGTCAGGCTGTTGGTGTGTTACAGGGACACATGGCCCCTCCAGGTGCCATTAGCACCCCTCCCCCACACCCAGGCACCTGCAGTCTTCACCAGAGTCCACCGTTATTTCTAAGTTTGGTTTCCTCTGACCCTTTGGCTCTCTAGAGCCCACAGGTAAGTGATACGCCCAGGTTTGTCCTCCTCCTCCTCCTGACTTTGCTGGTAGGAGCACCCCAGATCCACCCACGCTGTCGTGCGTGGCAAGGGCTCACCCCCTGACCGCCCAGGCCAGGTCACGGCTCTGGTTCCTCGCTGCATTGCCCAAGGTCGGTCTGGCCCCTTGAGGCGGGCGTGCAAGGGTTGTGTGTCGTCCTCGCCGCGGAAAACAGAGTGGGCCCCAGAAGGACAGAACTCACGCTCCGCGGCCAGTGGACATGTCAGCGCCCTCGAGGCCACTCTGTGGACACGGCCCATCTCTCACCTTCCTGACCCACAGACCCACACTGTCCACAAAGAGACAGCTGCCAACGCCGCCCCGCCCAGGGGCTGCCACCCGACCCTCCGTCTCCTAGGCCCTAAGTGAAGCAGAATCGCAGTGTTTTCTCCTGGCCGGCTGAGTCAGTCCGCTTAGGTCATTTAGTTACTACAGGAAAAGCAACAAGACTTAAGAATCAGGCTTCTATTTAGAAACATTCGAACCCACATGAAATTTGGATTCGGAGATATTCCTGCATCAGCAGGCAGGAGAGCGCAGGTTAAGCCAGTCCGGAGCAGGATGGGTTTATTCTGGCTTATTTTAAGTTTTAGAAGTTTTTTTTTTTTTTCTAATTTGGCCCCACCCTGCTGCTAATACCGCTGTCCCTCGTGGGGTGCTTGGGTGTGACCCTAGGTGCTCTGAGCTCTGCCGGTCTCCCTCTCCCTCCCCACTGCTGTCCCCAGACAGACCAGGGCTGCCCGCAGCAGGGCGGGAAGGAGAAACACCGCCTGGTGCAGGGGTAGGAGCGGGGTCTTCCCGAGAAGCACAGACAGGGCGGGAGTGGCGGCCTCGAGGGCCTGCTGCCCGGCTGCCACCTGGGGCGCGCACTAAGGAGCAGAGGCCGTGACCGGCGCTGTGATGGCGGAGAGGAGCAGAGGGGACGGGCAGAGCTCAGACGGGAAGAGGAGGGAGGAGCAGGTGACATGAGGAAAGACGGATCCTGGGAGTTAGGAAGCCACAGGCCCCAGGGTGGAGACGCAGCCCGAGGGCCGTCTCCGGGACCCAGACCAGCGCCCTGGGGTGTGGGCTCAGCAGCTTGAGGGGCTTGGGGTCCGGTACAGGCAGGCGAGGGACCAGGGACAGGGACGGAGGGAGCAGGGCCAAGGGCAGAGGGCAGCGCCAGTGCTCGGGACAACGTGGCTTCGAGAGCACCCTCGGGGGCAGACTTAGTCCCAGGACGGGGGAACGGGACCGGGGGGTGTGACCCTTCGCCACGAGCTGCCTGTGAGGGCGGGGAAGAGGGCGATTTCATGTAGGAAAGCTGTCGCCTTCTCGCAGGCACAGACTTCACTGTCCGCGTCCACTGCCCCCTGGCGGGGGCCGAGCCGTCTGCTGACCGACAGGCCCACGGAGAAGGCGGCTCTGGCCTCGCAACCCTCCTGTGTCCACGCAGCGGCTCTTGACAGACCCGTCCCTTTTAGGATCATGAACCTGCCCTTGTGGACACTGAAAGTGAAAGAACTCACCGGGAAGTGGGCAAAAGCCGAGGGGCAGCATCTCCGTGCATGGGCTGGGGCGCAGGCTGCTGCAGGTGCCCACGGGGCCGCCTCCTCGGCCCCAGCCTGTGCCACAGGCGCTGTGGAAGGGCCTCCGCCCCTCTCCGGCGCTGGGGATGCACGGCCCACAGTGGCCGCCTTGCCTGAGCTCATCCAGGACAAGTCGGGATCCCACAGGCCATGGAGCGCAAAAGCCCCAGCCGAGTAAAGCAGATGCCCTGGGCGAGCCCCAACGCCGCGGCTCGGGGGCAGGGGCCCCTCGCGCCCCACGAATGAAATGCTCCTCTCCCGGCTGGCAGCAGGCACGTCGGGCGGTGGCCACGCTGAGACCATTCATGAGCTGCGTGACCGTGACCGAGGGCGCCTGCCTTCCAGGCTTGCCGGCTGCCCGAGCAGAGCACTCGCTAGGCTGACGGTGCCAAGGCCACTGCTGAGTGCTGGCCACGGGCACAGCCCTGAGCTCGTCCACCCGGCGCCCGCAGCGGGAGCCCTGCGTGTTCCAGCCCTGCAGCTGGCCCTGCAGCAAGCCTGGGCCTCCCGACTTCTAACTGAAGGCCCTGCAGCCGCGGCCTCCACTGCACCAGGGAAGGGGCAGACGCCTGCCGGGCCGCCGGTATCCTTCACCCGCCGGCCTAGCCGGCCTCACGCACCGTGCAGCTCAGGGTTTTATAGCGGGGATGAGGACGCAGAGCCCCCACAGCAGACAAAGCCTCCGAGATAAGCGAGCTATCGCTGCCTGCAAAGCCACGCCAGAGTAAACGCCTGTTTGCACACTCGGACACACTCATAGCTCCTCTTGGCACAGCCCTTTCTCCATTTACCTCCTTGGCTTTCAGACGCTCAGCTTGCAGGCCACACCTATTCTCTCCGGCACCAGCCAGAGACAGCTCGCACGTGCTTTGGAAGCACGAGAGCCTTATCTAGACTCTTCTACAAATTGCATCCCAGTTCCTTGGGTAGAGGCACCGGAGCAGATTTGCAGGGGAGCCGGGGAGGCTCCCGGCTGCGGTGGGGCCTGCGGGAGTCCTTCTGAGCGAGCGTGAGGGCGGGTGGCCTGTGCTGGCAGGTCGTGAGGGCTGGGCAGCTGCCGCCCCATCCACCAACAGGCGGCCCCGAAGGCGCTGAAGGAAACGAAATCAGGTCAACGACTCCACAGCCCGCCAGGACCCGCCACAGCTCAGAGGAGCTCGGTCCTGGCCGTGATAAGGGGGCCCCGAAACTGAGCAGAGCCACCGTCTCCACGGTGTGGGCGTTCAGGTGGGGGAAAAGACCCAATGCGAAAGAATCTGCAGCCAGGAGTCACGGTGGCGATGTCTTTTACGAGAAAGAAAGCAAAAGGCAAGTTCTCCCTTAACATGAATAGCACTGACCTTCTGCCTGTGTACACCGTATCTGATCATGGATTAGAATATTTTGCAAAACTGAGCATGATAGCAGCAGTTACTTTCTCTTTTATTTACAGCTACCTTCTGTTTTCTCTCTCCAGCCGCCAGCTTACTCGCTCTGTTGCGAGACAGGGACTCACCAAGCTTGCACTTGCGTTTACAGATAAGTAAAGGGCTGTTAAAGTAGCAGTGGGGCCGTCACACCCGCCACCCCCCCCCCGAATATGAGTATTTCATTAATTATTGTAACACTTAAAACTTGATCTTTCCCCAAATTTTGTATTATTAAAAATTTTCAAGCCTACATAAAAGTTGAAAAAAATACCACAATGGATGCCAGAAAGCTCTCCACCTGCAGTCAACAAATGTCAGCATTTTGCCATATTGTCTCTTTTAGTGTCTCTATATAATTTTTCTGAAACACTTGGACATTAGACAGGTGACACTTTAAATATTTCTAAATATGTCACCAGGAATAAGGGAGTTCTCTGCTATAACTAAACTTTAGGTAAATTAATATATGATTAAAGAAATCAAATTGCCCATTTGAAAAAATAGTCTAAAAAAAAGCTAAATAAGATCTTATCAAGGTTCCAAACTCAGTCTTCAACAATGTCCTATAACGCTGTAAAATACGACTTCAGGGGCAAAAACCAGAAACTCACAGTCATCACCCCACTAAATCAGAATGAGGAATAATTATTGAGATTAGTACGAGTTTCCTTTGGTCCTGTGCTGAGAACATGTTTGCTCATCAAATTAGCAGCAAAGATTGTATTATGCAGAAGCGTTCCCAGATCCCCAAGCCCCTGGGTTTGCTGTGGCTTCCTGAGGGGACCAATCCTGGGAAAGGAAAGGCTGTTCAAGGAGCACCCCGAATTAGCTGTGGCTGTTAAATGCTTTTTGACTAAATGAGTGAATGAAATACTAGACACCGCCAGGCAGTATCAGCATCAAAATCAAAACCTGCAGCTGGGCCAAGCTCTGGATTCATCCAGAGACGCGCTAAGGCTGCAGAACAGCCCTCAGGACAATCCTGGGGGGTGTCAAGAAGAAGCAGGGCCTTGGAAGTAGCAGTGGAGGCCATTCTCACAGCGCTCTGCAGCGAGAAAAACACTCCACAGCTAACTCACTTCTCTGCAACACGATTGTTCCTGCATTATGTGATTTTGGTCAAGCGTGTGAAGCTGGAGGAGGTATTTCGTCGGCAGTGAGAACCCTTCTAAAAGTCCAGATTCTTTTGAGAGGAAGGCAGTGATTTAAGTGTTGGCGTCTTCACCTTAAAGTTAGTCCTTGATTCTTGCAAGTGCTTTCACCGCCCCAAATCCGGGCATGCCCGCAGCGTGCCCTCTGCTACAGGATCCCTCTTCCAAGCGCACATCAAGCTGCATTTCCTGCCCTCAGGCTGGGAGGGGAACTGGACAGGCAGTCAGTGGGCGGGCCCCCTCCCTGCCATCTGTGCCCACACCCTCCTGTCCGGGTCTGCCCTCCCCGCTCGGGCTATTACAATAAGCCGGGGCCTGTCTCCTGGGCCCCAGACCGCATTCTTCATCCACGAGCTCAGCCAGAGCAATCTTTCTGAAAAAGCGAATCTTATCATTCTCTTAAGGGCTTAAGACCCTTCAGGGACTTTTCATGATTAACGGAGAGAGTCCAAACCTTGTATTTGCCAAATCAGTCCGTGTCAGCTCTCCAACCGTATCGCTTGCTCTGTCTTTAGCCCCTGGGTGAGGCTCTTCAGTCAGGCTGCATTTCTTGAAATTCCCCTAATAGGCTGGCGAGAGGGATCATCTGGAGGACAAGAGGCCTCTGAAGCTTTCTATATTAGCTTTTAACGCTGAGGATTATCTTCCAAAATGACATAAGCCTATTTTAGGTCATTCCAATCTGGGCTTTTCCAGTGAGTGCACTCGGGCATCACTGGAGATCCGGTTACCTGGGGGTGGGATTCAGTAAGTCCTGTGTGGCCTCGGGCCTTTCTAGCCAGCACGGCCAGGGGTGGCTTGCAAATTCTGTTCCGAGAGATTAGCTTTGATGGGAAAAGTTGAACCGGCAGAGCGTGGAACTAGATTTTTCTTTTAAGGGCTTAGCTGCTCCCACTTCATTATCAGAACAAGATTCTTTTGACCATAGCAACCACACAAGCCTGGAGGTTTTGGGGATGAATGGACTCATGTGGCTTTTATTGACCATTTCTCCATTTAAAATAGAGTGAACAGTCTAAGAAGACCTCGTCTCTTCCAGATCTTTCAGGCACTTATCTCACTCTCCGGCAGTATCAAACCGTATCCAGACTCGGCACGGACTTCTTACCTCTTCCTGGACTCCTTTTCCGGAAGGCCATCCCCGTCCGTGATGGTGAATTTCAGGTCAATTGGGCAGCACGAGGATGTCCAGACAGCTTATCTCTGGGTCTTCCTGGAAGAGATTAGCGTTTGAATCGGCGTCCTGAGTAAAGCAGAGAGAGGCCCCTTACCAAAACAAATTTAATTTCATCCATATGGGGAACCCACAGGGACATGGGGGGGTCTGAGGACAGACCCCCCCTGAGGAGGGAGGATGGGGCTTCAAAGGCAGGAGAGGGACATGCGGAGGATGACGAGAAGAGCAGGTGCTTGATAATCAGGTGTTTCCAGAAAGTTCACAAAAGTTACCCCTGGTAATGACACTTGTTATGGGCCAGGCCCCTTATGTAAAGTTTTCCAGCGAGTTGAGAGAGAGGCAAGAGTTCCTCTAGAGCCTGCAAGCCCTGGATTACCTTCAGCTCAGAATAATCCACACGCCAGAGGAGGCCAGTCCTGAGCCTTTCCCTGCCTGGCCCTCGCCCCCTGGCTCTGGCACAGTCTGTGTGCTCAGAGACTATGGACTAGATTATAGACTAATACCGTCTGTGTTTCACACACAGGATGTCGGCGCACCATCTCGGCCCCTTTTCCATTCGGTAAAGAGGAAAACGCAGGCTAAAAACAGATTTGCCCTGTTTATTTTCTGATGTGTCAGAAAACTGTCCAGCCCGCATGTCAGAGCAGGAAGGATTGTTCAGCCCCACTCTGCAAATCCCTGTCTGGAAGTGTATGTTTAAAGAGTGTTCTGGTTTCCCAGACTTTATTCTCCTTGATGTCTCTGCTTTACCTGGACACTGTGTTCACTTCTGACTGTTCGCTACCCTGGGAACCCCGTCATGGAGGCCGATATCTCCACAACAATCTGCATTCTGAACATCTTAAAAGCCCACGCGCTAACCACAGCTGACTGTTTATTCCCTGTTTCAACAGGGACAAATATAGTCACTCATTTTTGCCTTTTAAGGTCAGAGCCCAATTTAAAACTTGGGGGAAAGAGGAACAGTCACCACGTCATAGAAAAATTTAAAAATGCAAAGTGTCACAGCAGTTTGTGTCCCGAACATTCACATTAACTCTAGAACAACGTGCAGATGACATTATTTAATGCAATAGAAACAGTTCTATGGTAGACAGCACATCTGAATGATTGATTTCTTTGAATTTTTTTAAAGATTTATTTATTTATAGAAGCACTGGGTACAGTCAGAAGAGCGGGAGGGTGAGAGAATTCACCAGAGCCAGAGCGGGGAACAGAACAGGCAGACTGACGAAATACACTGCTGAGGGGAGCAGTGGGCGTGGCAGGAAAGGTCTGTTGTGCCATGTGAGACCCTCGCAGGAGGCCGGGGATCGAACCGGCGCTGCAGAGGTTGCGGGCAGCTTCGCAACCCAGTGCTCAACCGCTGCGCCACAGGGGAGGCCCGCTTTTAATTTTTTTTTTGCACAATCAAGAACTGGGGTACATGCCAGAGGTGTGGGGGATGAGAGGATTCCCTAGAGACAGAGTGGGGAGCAGAACAGGTGGATACTCTGAAATACACTGCTGAGGGGAGCAGTGGGGAGGCAGGAGAGCTCCGCTGTGCCCTGTGGGTCAGCTCCCTGGCCGGGGCACTGAAACAGGGAGGCCCCAGTTTCCCGGTTCTTGCAGCTATTGATTGGCCAAATTGACAGAACCTGTGAGTCCCTACAATAATAATGAGGCCGCTATTGTTTCTTTTGCTGATACTCAGATAAGAGAGCACATCAACCACTCAAAATTATTTCCTCTCTGTGAAAGGGCAGGGTAGAGAGGCACATAAATTACCATCTCAAAGAGTAATTTGGTGCACTTCATGCCATAAGAAAAGATGTGGCATATTTTGTAAGTGATTGCAAACAATAGCAAATGGTTGTTTTAAATATAGTACAGCATTATAAAAAAGAATACCAAAGTGGACAAAAATTTTGCTCTAGCTTTTTTACTTATTGGAAATAACATCCTGTAAAAAGAAACACCATCCTAATGTCAACTTTTGCTGTTGATATCATTTGAAAATTAATTTGGAAACTACTGGTTAAAAATAAGTTCCCTCAAACACAGCATAATGTGCTATTAAAAATACTCTTGCACATCTGGAAAAGTATGAACCTATAACAGAATCAAACGCAGTGCTGGTCACCAAAGCTACCTCAGAAAACAAAACAAAAGAAAAATCAAGCTTTGCATAAGCTTCTGAAATATCTGGGTGGGGCAGCAGAAAGTTGGGTGGCAGTGACAGAGGGAAAGAAAGTGGCCTCTTGGGTAAAGGTAGCCCCGCACAGGCTGGTGCAGGCTGGTTGCAGCACGGTCTGGGGCAGGGAGGCAGTTTCAAGGTCACGTTGGGTCCGGTTCCAAAGCTACTGCTCACGCTGGACGTGGGTCATCTCCTCAAGGAGATAATCTTCCCAATCCTGATGCCCAAAACCAAATTCTCCAGCAATGTTTAAGTACCCAGATGCAACACACTGATTATTGCATAATCTCACCATCAGCTTTTCTTATTCTACAAAGCAACGTCGGACGTGTGACAACAGTATCCCCTCAAAAACTTAGAAAGAAGCTGAAACTGAAAACTGGGAAGGTCGCTGATAGCAGTTTAGTGATGAAAATGACAGGTGAGCACCCTGATACTGCGTTGGACACAAGGGCGGGGGGTGATTCCCTGTCCTGGGCTTGTAGGATTGACTGTAAAGAAAAGTGAGTTGGGTTTTACGGAAAACCTACTAAAGAAACAAGTCAAGAGAAATGGGAAGCGTATCGTTTTAGGGAAGCAAATTTGTGTATCATGTCTCTTGAGGTCTAACCGAGAGGAAAAAAGACTGTTATAGAGCAGCCCCGATATTGAACGGGTTCCTGGCTGTGGGTCCTCACCCACACACTTAAAAGGGACTTATTAATACTCCATTACAGGACACACAAAAGGTTCATAAAAGGTTTATTTACAAGGGAAAAGGAAATCAGGAAAATGGACAACGCAGGGAGAAAATAGGGAAATAAAGTCTTTCATGCGTCCTACCCGATCCACCGACCTGGAAACCCAAAGGCACTCTCAGAGCTGGCCGGACGCTGCGAGCTGGCAGGGAGCCAAAATGGGGGACCCCCAAAGCCCACGTGTCTGCCTTTTATACCCACCTGGCTGCTTAACCCCACCCTCAGGTCCCAGCCACCTTCCCTTGGGTGGGGATGGGATTTGGAGTTCCCAGTGTCTTTGGCTTTGGCCTGGGGTGGGGGTGGCGTCCACGAAGCCTGTATGGGATTAGCTGTAGGACAGCCTTTTCCCCTAACAAGACCAAAAACTTAGAAACAGCCCATGAGCAATAAAAGCTTCTTAACTGCGTAATTAAGAGGTTCTCGCAGAGACGGGCTGGTGCTTAAGACAGTCCCGTGGCCTCTCGCTGTGCAAATGCCAGTTTTAAGGGAAAGAGGCTTGTGAGAATTTTAAACAACTACACATGTTTAAAGCAAACTCTATTTTCAAAATCAGCTGAAGAAAACACAGTGAGCCCGTTGTCTGTAGAGATTTGACAATGTCTTGAAGTTTATATTCAACGATAAGTAACAGATGTGTTGTTTTAAAGCTTTTCAAGCCTTTTCTAAACCTCCGAGGGTATAGCTTGGTTATTTTATCCTTTATCGGCCTTTTCAAAATATTTCCGAAATAGCTTACTTCTTGGTAGCTAACGGTAGTCCATGCCATTTCATGAAACTGGAAAACCTGGCAGGCTCATGGCTCATCCCTGAGTATCTTGACATTGGCATGTGTTTCCATCTTGGGGGGGGATTTAGGTGAACACCCACAGAGAGGCAACTTCTTTAGAGTAGAGGCAGCTATTTTAAGAGCAAGCTCCTGCTAGCTTTTGCAGGGAAAAAGTGTGCTTATTGCGATCAATTAGACCCCGTGACAGTTATGAGCTTGTCTCCGTGTTGTCTGGCTGGGTGAGCAGGTCTGGCCTCAGCTGTGAGTCTGGAGTCTCCGCTGAGATTGCTGGAAAGACCAGGATCAAGGAACAGGATGCCTTGTTTCTAGTCATTGTCCTGTCTCTTTGTGCTGGATTTCCCCGTGCACAAAAACACTTGTGCTTTTCATGGCATTTAACCAAGTCCAAACGCGGGTTCAGACGAAAGAAGCAAAACACCTTTAAAAGTTACTTTTGCATTCTTTTTTTTTTTTCAGTTTAGCAATTTTCACAAGGGTTTAAATGGCATAATGCATTTCACATAATAACACTTAATTATTATTATCTTCTATTTATCCAATGATCTCATGGGACCTGATAAACACTAATTAATTGAGATTTACAAAACCCTGTGAAGTCTCCAGCACAATGGCCAGTTTAGCTTCCCACCCTCTCTCTGAGTGTGGCTTTGAAGTCTGAGCAGTTCCCAGGTGATAATAACTCACACGCCATCTGTGAGGCTTGGAGAAGGCTCCTTTTTATCTTATTCCCAGTGTTTTCAAGTAAAGTTTTTATTCATGATTTCTGGAAAGATCCAGAGGAGATCTTACCAGTGGATTTGGAGTGGGAGGTGAAACTCCCCCTGCAGGTGTGTTCAGATGTGTGGGAAGGCACCCACCTCGCGGCCCGCATCTCCAGGGAGTGCGAGACCCTGGTGTGGAGACTTCTCCGGAGCAGGAAGGCTGCAGCCCTGGGGGGTGGACCAGCGCATCCTCTGACTTCACAGACTCCTCCTGAGCCCAGCTCTATCCCTTCTCACTTTTAATTCTCTCTTTGACCATCCATCCTGGATCGAAAGCAGAGCAGTCGTCATACTAGGACAGGCTACGTGCTGCGAATCCAGAGGGAAAGGCCTTCCAGCTGAGGGATCCATGTCACCTCTTTCAAGTTTAGTTTTCTCTAGAAAGTGCCGGTAAAACAACCCCTGTCCTCCTGTTTCTCAACACTGTTGCCCAGGCTGGAGGGGGGCCTGGCCAGCGCGGGACAGCACGGCAGCGCAGAAGGCGCTCGGGGACCTGAGGAAACTCAGCACACGACGGGGCACCTGCGGAAGAGGGGGCGTTATGTGGGGCCGTGGATTTAACCCAATACTTCAGAGTCAGTTCATCGGGGGCTAAGATTCCCGGTCTTCTTGCTGAGGGAAATGCCCACCAAGCAGAGAGCGCACAGGAAAAGAGCGTTCTGGCAAAACTAGCCCCGTAAACACCCACGCCCACACTTGACACTGTATTTGCTGATTCTGAAGCCTCCACTGGCAGCAGCGCCGCAGACGCCTGATGAGAATCCGGACTGAGTCCCAGTGCTCCGTGCCCAGGATCCACCCCCAGCAGCTGGAGCAGTGCAGGATTGTGGGGGGCGGGACCTGGCCCGTGGGGCACCGGGATCTGGAGCCTCTCCACGTCCAAAGACCAGTGGGAGATTGAGGCTCCTTGCACTACACGGAATCCTTTCATTTCTGCGTGTTCAGAAGTTTATTTTCAATGATGGAGCCCAGGAGACAGCACATGGCATGCCGGTGGTGGTGATAACAGGGGAGCAGAGCCCCTGAAGCCGGATTATAATCTGCACTGAGATGGTCCCCGCAACGCCACGCCACAGCTGCCTTGTTCTCCCCGAGAGCTGTCAGACTGGATCGGGGTGGGGCTGGGGTCCTTCTTGCGATCTCCTCTGTGTTGTGCCGCTGGGTGACCTCACTTCCCCCCAAAGAGAGAGGCCGAGACTCAGGGCTTTGTTCATAATGGAGAGAGGACAAAACAGAGAATTTGAGATTCCAGTTCTGATTGGCATGAAATGTTAGGCTGTGTACAGGTTTGGGGTGCCCCTCTGGAGGGGGGCAGCCCTGCACACAGGAGCTCTGAGAGGCGATAAGGAAGGTTCTTGACCTAACGAGAGCCAGCATAGTGTTCCCTGGAAGCAGGACCAGGTCTTCCTGCACAATGCACGCCCAGTTTGTTTTTCACAAGACTAAAATGGATGTGGATTAAAGCAAGGAGGAGTTTCTCAGGCCAAAACTCTGACTCCCACTCTTTAGAAACAACTTTGCCCAAGATTACATGCATTTCTCTTGTTGGCTTGCGTTTTCCTTTTAACTCTTCTCAAAGCAACTGCTTGCAATTAACACGAGTCCTGACAAATTCCTCAGGAAGTGGGCTTTGAAAATAAAAGATAGTAGACAATGCGTCTGGGCCTAGGAGATAGGTGCCAATTCTTTTTGCTCGTGTGTAATTTCGAACCCTTTATAATAAACATGCACTTATTTCCAATGCCATAAACACTAGAAAAAAGGAAAATTGGGTTTGACGGGCAGAACAATACCACGATGGACGTCTCTCTTTTTTTGTTAATGACACATCGTTCTTAGGAAGAGCCTCGTTCCATGCTGGAGAAACTTCTCGTGTGAAAACACATTCTTGAGCGCTCAGGACATATGAAAACACCAGATGGTTCCAGAACAGTGGGAGACGGCGGGATAAAGTGGGGGGAGAGGAGGAGGCATGGAGTATGGATATGGGAAACAGCTGGCAGCGGCAGGCAGAGGTCCAAGCGCTGGCCAGCAGGAGGCGGCCAGGGCCTGGAACCTGCTGGGCTAGTAGAAACCCTCCCTGCCTGCGGCCACGCCAGGCCGGCGAGCTCAGGGTTTTGCCCCAGCCCTGGCACTTGCCCTGTGTCTCAGCACCGAGTCTTCTGAGTCCGCAACCCCAGCTGGGCCTGGTCTCCACTGCGGAGAGCCCTGTGCCAGGCCAGGCATCAGCAAGGGCCCGAAGTGCAGTCTCTTCTTTTTCTTAAACTATTGAGATGAAGTCCACGGGAACGTCTAAGACAACCCAGAGTGGGCACGAAACCTCCTGCGCAGCTGCCTCCTGACGCCCCGGGGAGACTCCAGCCCAGAGCCAGCTCACGTTGGCCCCCCAGCCTGGACTTCTGGAGAAGGAAGAACTGCCCTGCGGCCGGGGGCCCTCTCACGGCCTGGGTTTGAACCCTGGACTCAGGAAATCACACATGCGACCTTGAGCTGGTTACAAAATCCCTTGAGCCTCAACATCCCCATCCATAAAATGGGGCTGCGAACAGCCGGACCTCCCTCGAGGACAGGGGACACACAGCCTGGACTCCAGAAGCGCCGGGCGTAGGGCTCACACTTGCCGGCTTCAGGACGTGCTAGCATTTCTTCTTCTTCCTGAACGTGACTGTCTGAGCCTCTGCTGCCAGCGGCCAGCTCCTTCCCACATCTCGGCGGGCCTGGAGACGTCCCGGGTCTGTGCAGGTGGAGCTGAGCAACCTCTGCTGTGCTCCTCTGGCCTTGCACACACATCCGTTGGCGCAATTCGAGGGGTGCAGAGAAATACATGCCCGGTTCGCAGGTTGAAACCTCAAGCGATTGGCAGCCCCTTGTGCTTGAGGAACTCGCCGGCATTGGGAACTTCTGAGTGGAAACACCCCCACATGCACGTGCATCTGTCCCCTTGCCAGGACCTCTGGTGACCGCTGGGCCTTGAAGGCTGTAGTCAGCTGCTTGCTGGGCCCTTGAGCGAGGGGCCCCTGGGTCTGGGCCCCTGGGGCAGCAGGTGGCGGTGGAGGCAGGGAGAGGCCGGGATGACACTGCTTTGTTTTTGTTGTGAAGCCAAGCGCGGTTCACTGGCGTGTGAGAGCCGGGAAGCAGGGTCGGAGGGCGCCAGTGCAGAGCAGTGCTGTGACGGGAAACACGCCCCAGGGCGGCAGCGACTCCCACTGGCCCCATCACTGCTGCGGGGAGCAGGTGCAGGCCAGGCTGGCACTCTCTGGCCGGCCGTGTGGCCAAATTCCGGGTCCCTGAGTGTCCGAGAGCAACCTCTCAAGGAGATCGGGCATAAGGAGTGCACCCCTTTCTTCCACGCTGCCCGGGAGTGGGCAGGCGAGGCTGGACCTGACGGAGGTCAGGCAGCCTGGTTGGGTACCCACAGGGTGGTGGAAACACCTAGAGGCTGAGTGAATTCAACCCAACAGGTGCTTAGAACCATGTGATGTGTTCTGTCCCCGACCCCAGCTCCTGAGAGCCAGACACCCCCGCTGGGCACCCGGTGGGCTTGGGCACCGCGGCCTCAGCCTTCAGCAGTGTCTTCCAGGGAGACACTGGCCAAGATCAGCAGTGACCGCGCGACCAGACCCAAGGTGCCTCCTGGGGTCCACCGTGCGCCCACCTGCGGGATCCCACTGAGTCCCACCCCAGCCCCTGACCTCAAGGCAGACCCCACAGCCTGTCTGTGTGCAGCTGGCCAGGCCCACACTGCCAGCCCCGTGATCTGTGCCACCCAGGCTTTCCCATCTGACCACCGACTGGGTGTTGCAGACTCCCCTGAATACCAGCAAGAGGCCAGAAGAACGCCAGCGACTGCGATAAAAGTCCTGCTCTAGCAGCCTAATGTGTCCCTTGTCGGCGCCAGACACCAGCAGGGACGAGCAGGGACAAGCACATCCGTAGAGGCTTGAACTCTGACCCCTGGAGCAAACCTGGTGTCATAAACCAACATGACCCCAATAAACGTTACCGGATAAAAACGGAATCACCAAGTGAGAATGTCAGTGAGGATGGGGGTGACCGAGGGACCCCGCTGGAAGGAACAGACATTGACGCCCCCACGCAGAGCTGGCTCCTTGCAGACTCCCCACTGCAGAGAAGGCTCAAGAGGCCCGGCCGCGCCCTCTGCAGCTCCACCAGCTGGTTAAGGCTCCAAAGGAAACACAGTGAAGCTGAGACATCCCCGGGCAAGCTACCGCAGCACCCCTGTGTTTGGGGGTCTCCACAGTGATGCCGGCTTACCTCCTCCATCAGGGATAATTCTGGGTTTTGAGACACAGGAGGAGGCCAGTGGCGACCCCCCAGAACAAACCGTTCTCCCCCCGCAGACAGCTCTCCCCTCTGTCTCTAGAGCCTGTGTTACTTGGGTAACTCAATGTCTCCAAAATTTTGCTCCACAGAAGAGGAGCTTCCTGAGGTGATCTTTGCGTGGAGTTCCGGCATCGGGTTCATTCGGGAAACACCAGCCTGGGGGTGTGCCCCAGCCTGGGGGTCTACAGTGCACAGGAGCGTGTGACCACCTCCGTGTCTGCATGTGCGAGGCCTGTCAGTGTCCTGCTGGCTCATTCCCAGGACTTACGTAGTGGGACAATCTAAAAAAATATCCCCCGATGTTTTTCCGACCTGTGTGGCCGCCTCGGGGCCCCCGGCTTCTGGGGAAGGGTGGTGTGAGCAGGCCAGATGCCAACGAGGGGACTTACGGATTCGCAACTTCGGGGTGCTGTGACGCCGACCTCGTGACCTCGTCCAGTAGCTCCTCAGCGGGGGCCGAGGGGGGACAGCAGGATCCAGGGGCGGCTGCTCCCTGTGAGGAAGGCTCGTCGGGCGCCCTGGACGTCTGCGGTGAGAAAGACACAGGTCAGGTCTGACTCTCAGGACACGCTGGGCCCAGGAAGGCAGCGGTTTTGGGCGGCAGGGCTTGTTGGAAGTGGGGGTTCCTGGTGTCGGGGTTCCTGCCCGAGGGAAGAAGCCTGAGCCCTCTGGGGGAGGGTGTGGGCCGAGCACTGGGAGCCATGCCCGGGGCCCCCGTCCCAGGGCCCGTCCTAAGCAGCCTCTGGGTCTCCCAGCCAAGCAAACCAGCAGCTCGCAACCGAGTCCAGCGCTTCTCCTATCCCGGCTGGACGTGTCCGGCGCTGGGCGCCCCCCGGCCCTCCGCCCGCGAGGACTCACCCGCGTCTTGCTGGTTTCCATTCCCGTGGCCACAGCCCTGCTTCCGGCGCCCCCGACCTCACGTCTCCGTAAGCAAAACCGTCTCCGCGGGATTTTCACTCTATTTAAAAACACTCCTTTGGTGAACATGGAAAGCAGTTTATCCTAAGAAATGCTCAGGTCCCCGTGAAGTTGTATTTTTATTTTTTTAATTACTTTGTTTATATATTTTTTACGTCATTGTTTGTTTTTGTGCAATGTTTGCTTTCTCCTCTCAGGGGTGTTCCCGTAAACCCCCCTCCAGGTGCCCACAGTCCCTCGTCTCCTCCCGCCCCCTCCCCTGCACAATGTCTCTGGCTTCTAGCGGCCTGCTAATTTTGGTTTATTATTTATTTTTATTTTTTTCCTGCTCCCTTATTTGGTTCCCCTATATTCCTCCTATAAGCGAAACCATCCGATATTTTTCTTTTTCCTACTGGCTTATTTCACCGAGCATGATCCCGAAGTTATATTTTTAAAACATTTTAGCCATAACCAGAAGGAAGCAAAGGGCCCAGCCCGGGGTGCCTGACTGGGCTTGAACACGGGCAGAAGCGGGGGCTTCCTCTCTCCCCCGAGCTCCGGATTCTGTCTGGCTTGCCTGCCCTTGACCTTTGGGGTCCAGGTGAGCAGCCCACATACCATGTGCCTGAGCAGTTAAAAATACATCATCGAGCTAATCAAAGTGATGCTTGATCCCTGCTCGTGGTTCCATCCTGTGAGGTACCTGGCAGGTGTGTCATCTCAGCCTATGTCAGAGGCCTGCACATCTCCTCCTAGGACTGTCCCCAGGCTTGCACGCACATGCACACACACACGCACACACACAACACACACACACGGCTCCGAGAAACACATGAGGAGGGTGTGTGAGGTGTGGGCAGAAGCCAGATGACCGTGTGGGCAGAGTGTGTGGCGAGGGGGCTGCAGGGACTCTGTGAGCAGAACTCACGTGGCCACGAGACCCTACAAGGTGTCTGGGGCGCTGGAGTTTTCTCCAGCAAGGGTCAGGGGGCCACAGAAGGTCTGGAGCCCAGAAATGACATGACTGAGGAGATCTGTGCCTTGGGCCTCTGACCCGGGTAGCAGAATGGACAGGACTAGCCCAGCGATGATGAGAAATCCCTCCTGATTTCCTGCCTCTAAATTTTCCCTCATAATCTCCTCACAATAACAGGATGGAAATTTTTAGCCCCAGACAGCCTGTTCCGAATCGTGGGAAGACAAGCAGGGACTTCAGTCCCGGGCCCACCAGAGCAGGCTCACACACACAAGGTCAGCGACCCTTCGCCAGCCTCTGGCCCCAGAATTTGGCCTCCGCTCGCGTGGAAGAGGACAAAGCGGGAGAGACTTTCATCTCAAGAAATCTTGGCATCAGTGTGTGTGTGTGTGTGTGTGTGTGTGTGTGTGTGTGTGTGTGTGAGAGACACTGAACATGCAGATATTAAAAATCTGAATCTTCTGCTTTTTTCAGCGTTTGGAGAGAGACAGGGAGCAAAGGTCTCCGTGTCCCTGTGTACTGTCAGATTGATAGAAAACAGAGAAGGAGAAACGCCGTTGACTTAGGATCTAATTTGGGAATCCAGAGAGCTTTGCAAAACAAAATTTGTGTGCACACGGGCAAAGGAAAACAGAGCATCTAGTGATTACATTATGTCACTCTAGGCATAATGGCGGGTTTTCGAAAGCACCTATTATTTGCAAAGAACACAGTAATTATAATCTTTCCACAAAATACAATATTTCCTGGATGGCCGCCACAGCTGCTCGGAGGGCAGCTGCGGAAGGCCCAGCACGGCCCCCACTGCCCTCCTCAGGCCCAGGTCGGCCATTTTAGAGTCACATCTGGACATGGCATATAAAGTTTGTCAACGAAAAGGCAGGCAAGTGGTGCGGGGTCGTGGCCTTATTTAATGTGTGGAGCTGAACCCAGAGCTGTTGACAGTTGGGCCAGGGCACCCCAACCCACCCCTGGTTCTGTTCTCGGCTTCCCCTAAGCGATGCCACTGCCTCTTCCTCACCTTCTCCTGCTGGCCCTGCCTCGGGTCCTCAGCCTCCCTGATGTGCCAGGTCCCTGTCCACTCGCGGAGGAGGAGGCCCAGCCAGGGCAGGAGGCCGCCTCCCACGACGCTGGCCACAGACCTGCGGGCCCATCTTCTGGCCTGGCCCGTCCTGTTTCCTGCAAATGGAGTTGGACACAGTTGACCTTGTGTGACCTCTTTAACTCTTCCACTTGTGACCTGGACAAACACAGGACATCATCACTGTAATCACTGTGGGAGAGAGAATTACAGAACAGCCACCGGGGACGAGGCAGGCTCTGGCAGACTTTGGGGGCACTGCAGATGCACCCGCCCCAGTAAGCCTGCTTGTTTATGGGGCGTTTTTCTCTCCACTACCCCCCACATTTTTTTCAATGGTGTGATTTATGCTGTTTTTTCCCTTGATCATCAGGCACTACTGGCTTCAGATTTAAGGCTGTTCTGGCCCCTCTTGATATGTGCGAATGTTTCTTGGGGAGAATATGCTGAGAGGAAGCTAGTCTTGCAGTTAATGAGTCTCCGTGGATGGGGTCCAACACAGACTGTTTTCTGCAGACTCTGTTTTATATCAAATAATGAGTCAAGAGCAGTTCTGTAGAAATCAAACATCTAGCAGGGCCTGGATTAACTGCAAAGAAACTGGGATTGGGCAGCTGAGACCTGAGTTTCAGTCCCAGCTTCAACAATTTATACCTAAGTCCAGCTTGGTCCAGTTGACTCAAAATCCTAGCATTAGGCTTACTGTCACCCCAGAAAATAATTAAAGATTTATTTATGCATACAAGAACTGGGGTATAGGCCAGAAGTGGGGGGTGAGAGGATTCACCAGAGACAGAGTGGGGAACAGAGCAGGCAGATCCACTGAAATCCACTGCTGAGGGGAGCAGCGGGGAGACAGGAGAGGTCTGCTGCGCCATGTGGGTATCTCCCTGGCTGGTGATCGAACTCGTGCTGCAGTGGTTGTGGACAGCTTCATAGGTTGTGTCTTAACCCCTTGTGCCACCAAGGAGGTCCACCCCAGAAAATATTCTTAAAAGAAAGTATGATATAATTTCTGGTAGAAATAGAGCAATAGCATTCATGACAAGCAAAGGGTATTTTAGAAAAGTTATTAAGCAAGAATCAATAGGACCCAATTGGATCTGTAGTCAAGAGGGTGATTACTTGACAAATACAGCTGCAGCTTAATGAGCCTGAAGTCTGAACGATCAGGAGCAGACATACAGTCAGAAGTCAGGGCAGGCAGAGAGGAGCAATGAGGGCAGTGTTAGGGCCTGTGACCTCATGTGGCCACAGCTGATGGGGAACGGAAAATACAGGCTGGAGGGAGCCAGGTCGGGATCACAGACACAGATATGGCGCTGAAGTCTCACCGGTAGGTCTCCGAGAAAAGAAGGTGTAGAGGACAGATTCAGAATTGAGAGGGAGCAGGACTATGTTGGGGTGCCTGGCCTGACCTCAGACATCCTTAGTGGTTGAGATCAGGGGCTGAGAAATCCATATATGGCCCAGAACCCCACCCCCAGGGTTTCTGGTGCCACCGATGGTGGGGCCAGGTAGCTGGACCCTCTCACCCGGCAAATGTCCCATTTCTTCTCTGCTCCCATTCTTACCTTTTTTTTTTCTCCATCCTTTCAGATTTCTTTATACAGACGTAAAGTTACCTATTTTAGAAACTTTATTCTTGATCCATAGGTTTCCACTACATTAATAGAAGACAGTTTTACAGGAACCTTCTGGATTGTGTTGGTAAATTGTGCTTTTCTTCAGACGTGTGACTATCTTGTGTAACATGAAATCTATTGGTGTTTATTCTCAGTTAAGCTGCAAAAGTTTGGGAAAAGTTGGAGCGATTGTGTGAGCTTTTCCTTCTAGAATTGTTGATGTGTAATTTGTTTACTTTGGAGATCTTTTTTCTACCTAGTGTCTTCCAGATGATCTGGAATCCCATGAATCTGGTATCTTAGGAGAAAAAGAAATACTCTAATCAAGGGAGCTACAGATATGGTAGGTGCTTTTAATTGCAGCAAGGAACTGTGCAAGAGGTTTTTGGGAGTTCTCTTTCCATGTGCACAATGCCAGTAAACAAAGGCTTCCCCAGACTCCTGCCCCCAATTTTTCCTCTTCCTTGGTCCAGAGCATGCGTCATGGGGTCTGCAATCAAGTACGGTCCATATAAACCAGTGCCGTGATTTGTCTGAGGCTTTTGGCCTTTTACAAGATTTGCCAACCCACAGAGATTAGTCTAAATGAACCATGTGATGATAAAAAATTGGAAGCTTTTGGTTAAAATACAGAAAAAGCAATTCACTAGCCACAGATAGGGAGATTGCATGAAAGAAACAGAGGTGTGGCAGGAGTTTATTTTAGCAAAGGAGAGCTCTGTGTGCAAGTTCTGTGTGTCATTCTTAGAGCCTGTACCGTGATGTCCACGCAGGATGCTGACCACACGGCCTGAGCCAGGAAGAAGCAACACGTAGCTTTCCCCTTGGTTGTTCACGGAAGCTCAAGGAGTAAAGGCATAACGGGAGGTGGCTGAGTCCGCGTGGGAGGACTGGCTTTGTTTGAATGCGAGGGTTCGGCCAGCACATGGCCGGTGGAGAGCATGGCACAAAGAGCCACTGAGGACAGGTGAGTAAATAGTGCCAAGGCAATGAGCCAGACTGCTTGGACAGTCTCAACTGGCTGGATCTTGATGGACTCTTGTGAAGCGTCCACACTTGTAATGGGCCTTCATGACTTTTTCACATTTTGTTTCCACTCTGCAGATGGTCAGCATCCAGGGTGATGGCCACAGGATGCAGGCGTCCAGCGAGATCCATGGGCTCGCACCCGGCCGGGTCTGGACCCACCGTGAGCCACCGGGACAGCGGGTGGGGATCAAGCTGGATGCGTCAGAGGTGGTGACAGCTGCATGGGCTCCCACGGAGCAAGCTCGAGTCACTCAGTGACAGGGGTTAGGAGGAGAACTTAGACGGAGAGAAGAGAAGACATGAAGGCTCAGAGACAGTTGCGAGCATAGCCCTGTCCCAGGACGGTGACCCCACACAGAGCGTGGTGCGTGAGGTGGGCGAGTGGGACTGGCCCGGGCTGGGCTGGGTGTCCCGGCTCTGGCATGGCCCCGCTCGAGAGCTCCTAAGCCTCGGGAGGCCTGCAAAGGGCTTCCCGGGGCAGGTGACCACACTCTCCCTCTGTCCCAAGACCCCCGCAGTTACCTGAGCCTTAGAGGCCACCAGGAGGAGCGCGGAGCACAATTCGGAGGCTCTGAACTAGTCCAGGCAGGAAGCCACAAGCAGAGAGTAACCGCAGGGTGGGTCAGCAAGAAGACAATGGCATGATTCAAGCGGACGGTGGTCGAGAGGACGGAGACTGGGCAGCACCAGCCTTCCCTCTTCGGCAACTGGGGAGCTGGTGCCGTCACCAGAGACCAGCTGGCTGACCAGGGATCCCCGACCAGCCGGGCCGGCAGGGGGGCAGGTCAAGAACGCGGGGCCCTCTGGCCCGATGGCCGCCGGCGAGCCTCAAGAGTGTGACCTCAAGTGACCGGGAGGGCGGCAGCCAAATTATAGGGGCGGCCGGGGCGAGCAGGACGGAGGGGGCGGAAAACAGGGGCTTACGCCAGTTTTATTTGTAGACTTTTGGCAGAGAGCAGAAGGCGACGGGCAGCGGCTGGTGGAAAGAATAACAGGTAAAGAAAGGAAAGTGTCATAAGGTTGACAACACGATCAATGGGCTCCCAGCGTGTTTGCAGACAGAGCGGCCGCGGAGAAGGGGAGCTGGGCCCCGAGGGTGCGAGGAGTTCGCAGAGCCGGAGGTGGAGGCAGCCGTCAAGGTGCTGGCGCAGGGTGTGGCCGTGGGGAAGACCACGAGCCTCTTCCTCTAGGGAAGGAGGGAAGGGAACGCTCTGGTGAGAAGAACAGAAGGAATGTTCTCCGGGCAGCAGAAGGCGCCTGCAGAGAGGCCCGCGGGGGCGCAGCTGGCCGGGCCCAGGCTGCGGGGCCGGCTCAGGCGGGCGCGGGGCTCACGGAGACACGACGGCGGCTGCTGGTGCGGCTGCTGGGCTGGGTGGTGGTGACCACAGCCTTGAGTGTCAGCATGAATTCAGACGACCTCGCTCAGCTACTTGCAGGACGAATGAATCCCAGAGCGGCATCTGCCAGCTGCCCACGTACCCCACCCCCGTTTCTCGGTTCTGCCCCCATCGTGTTCCGGGAGCATCAGGCTGGGCTCGGGCGGGCGCCCGCTGACAGGACAGCGCCGTGAGGGTTGAGCCACAGAGAGCCAGGACCCAGCCCGGCAGGTGCCTACCCGCACCCTCGTCCTTCCCACGCTCTGGGCACAACGTGGGGGCCCAGGTCCCGGCCCGGGAAGCCCTCGGAGCCCCAGGGGGAACAGCGCTCCCCTCCTGACCCTGGCGGTGGGCACGGCTCTCAGGGGCTGCAGCTCCCCCACCTCTCGCCAGTGCTCCCTGCGTGTCTCCTGCCTGTGAGTCTCCACGGTCCCGGCACAGCACCAGCCTCATGTGTCCCGGGGCCACCGCGCGGGGACGCACAGCCGTCCTTGATTTAAAAGACGCACAATAAACCAGGGAGAGCCGTCCCCCATCACCGCTGGGAGCTGAGCGGCCGTGCTGCACTCTGCTTCCTGAGTCCAGAGCGGGGCAGCAGCTCCCCGGCAGCCTTGTCAGCAAGGCCAGAGACACTGTCGCAGCCAGCAGGGGCTCGGCCTGCCGCACGCAGATGCAGCCAAACATGCCCTTGAACAGCAAGGGCTGGGGCACCGACCCCCGTGCAGCTGGAAATTCCTGCGTGAGTTCTGACGCCCCCAGGCCTAGCCACAGCTGCCCCTTGGTGACTGGGGGAATTGATTTCAAGCCCCCCGGACTGCCACAGACGCGCAGGTGCTTCAGAGCAGCCCTGACCCACGAGCACTGTGAAGGGGGATCCAGGGACAGGAAAGCGGCCCCGTCCGTGGGCCCAGGCAGCTCACAGCCGCGGCCGAGGTCAGTCACATGCGGTCGGCCAGTCACTGCTCGACTCCTGTTCTCTTCACCGCGAGCACGTGCGGACAGGAGGCTAGGAAGCAGCAGCGGCACTTCGTGGCCAGGTGTAGCCCGTATAACCTAGACGGGGAGGAGAGGCCAGTGACAAACCGCGGCCAGGACTTCACCCGAACTGGAAGAGGCCGAGGCCCAAGACACGTGTTCATTGTCTGGCCTGTGAGCCTGTGAGCAACTGGCCACAGCGTCCCGAGGGCTGCACCCCAAGGGTGGCAGGTGCCCCTGGCCCACGGCTCAGGACGCCACTGGCCAGGTGCCCACTGACCGCTCGGACCCCCGGCACGTCCTCGGTGCGCACAGGCGGCTGTGCCCAACCTGCCTGGGGTCCGGGCCCTCAGCAGACGCGGGAGCCGCCAAGCACTGTCTCCTTTTCTTTTTTCTAACATTCGGGCGCAGGCTGACTGTGAAAGGGGAGGGAGGGTAAGGGACGCTTGCACAGGCACGCGCGGGCAGAAGGAGCATCCCGAGAGGGACAGGCTCGCCAGGAGAGAGGCCTGCAGCGTCCCCGGGGCGGCAGGGCTGCGGCCTCTTTCCATGTGAATGTCCACACGTATTGGAGTCAACTTGCTATTAAGCAAACATCTTTCACACTCAAAATAGAGCTGGTGGGTAGTCTGGAGGCATTCTCTCTCCCAGGAGTTCTGGAATGAGCGTTGGGCAAGCAGAGGTCGGAGGGAGCCGCCACCCAAGTGAGCGCGGGCCTCGGTCCAGCAGCGGCCGCCGGGAATGGACGCGCGTCTGCAGGGCCCCGGGGTGGCCGGGCAGACTGTGCCGTGAGGGGCTGTTGAGCAAGTATTTTGGGGAGAGTGAAAAATACCCAATTCCACTTTGCCAGACACCATTTGTAAATATCCCCCCTTCCCGGGAAGAAAGCTGATATGCAAACGAGTCGGCCAGTAACTCTCCTCAGCAAACACTTGTCTAAGCTTGGCCCGGAGGCCAGCGCTGTCGGGCAGCTGTTGCGAACGAGGTGCCTGTCCTTGCTGATTTCAAACAGTCTGGGCCGCGGGGCCGGGGCCTCCTCAGGGCCTCTCCCTTCCAAGGGGCCTGGGTGGAGGCGGGGGGCAGCAAGCCGGGGGACCAGGCGGTGATGACCCGGGCAATGCAGGTGCGGGCACCGGGGCTGTTGGTGGCTCCTCCCAAAGGCCACCTCGTGGCAGCCTCCACCCTGGCTCCCTGCACACCTCGTCCCCCATCCTCTGCCATTGCACGGACTCCAGCGCCCCCTGACCCTGCTTCCCCCCGCATGCTGTGACCTCTGCCCCCATGATACTGCCTCCTGCTAAATCCAGAGTCCCTGCAGGCCTTAGCTTTTTTTTTTTTTTTAGATATATTTTATTTATTTATGCATACAAGAGCTGGGGTACAGGCCAGAGGTGCAGGGGTGAGAGGGTTCAACAGAAACAGAGCAGGGAGCAGAACAGGTGGACCTACTGAAATCCACTGCTGAGGGGAGCAGCGGGGAGGCAGGAGAGGTCTGCCGCACCATGTGGGTAGCTCCCTGGCCGGGGATTGAACTTGTGCTGCAGAGGCTGTGGACAGCTTCATAGCACTGAGGGAGGCTTCATAGCACTTGCGCCACCAGGGAGGCCCAGGCCTCAGCTTTGACATCACTTCCTCTCAGAAGCCTCCCCTGAGCACACCCCACACACCTACCCATCCTCCCACCTCCTGGTATGTCCCCAACCTGGCGCATGTCACGTGGGTGATGTGACTGTCACCTGTTTGTCTCCTCATTATCTCAGACTTCTGAGAGGCAGATGCCAGGCCCTGGTGACAGCTGAAGCCTCAGCAAGTTGCTTAGAACACACGGAGGCACTAAGTGCTGTTTCACGGGGAGACAAAGCATCTAAGAAAACAAAGAGTTGACACCATGTCCCATCAGGACGCTGAAGAAACCAGTCAGCTCAGAGGGGAAGCCACAGGGAAATGTCTGACTCTTTAAAAATAAGGGACTTGTGGGCCTCCCCTGTGGCGCAGCGGTTGAGCACTGGGCTGCGAAGCTACCCACAGCCTCTGCAGCGCTGGTTCCATCCCCGGCCGCCGGGCGAGGGTCCCACATGGCGCGCAGACCTCTCCTGCCGCCCGCTGCTCCCCTCAGCAGTGTCCTTCGGTCCTTCTGCCTGCTCTGCTCCCCGCTCTGGCTCTGGTGGATTCTCTCACCCTCCCGCGCTTCTGACTGTACGCAGTGCTTGTATAAATAAATAAAATAAATCTTAATAAATAAATAAATAAGGGACTTGAAAAGAACCTTTACGTTTCCCTTACAAGGTTTCTGTAAGTCAAGTTTCTTTTCAAATAGATTATTTAAGTACTTCATCATGCATTGCAAAGGACAGGGCTCTTCCCAACAGAACACAACTGGAGACTAATCCTCAGGCCCCCTGGGGATGGAGAGAGGGTTGTTGCACAGCAGCTTCACCCCAGGAGCAGCTGCTCAGCCATGTCCCTCCACGCCTGCATCCCCTGCTGCTGCTCACCAGCCTGCGCTGGACTCCAAGGCCCGACACTTGGGAGACAGACAGGCCAGTTTTTTGTTTTTTTTTTTCCCTTCTGTAGAAAATCCTCCCTTCTGGGTTTGCAGGTGTGTCCCCTCGCTGAAGCGAAGGTTCCATTAGGCGCGAGCATCACAGAAGGGCTGCTGCGTCTTACCTCTGGTCTCCCCAGATGCCGTGTTACTTTGATCTGCCCAGAATCAGTGTCCGTTCTGGGGCTGTGACATGTGCCGGCTGCTCTGTGGTCACATCACCCCTTGTCCCATTGCCGTGGGATGAACCGGAAGGCGCTGGGGGTGCTGTCTCGCTGCTCACACGCCTCCCGGGCACACACGCCTGCAGGCCAGTGCCGCTTCCGACTTCTCCATTGGGCTCAAACTCAGACTGTCATTGTTTATCTTGTTGGGAAAATTGCCCATAATTTTCCAGGCGGGGCCTCTTTATTCTGACTTTTGTGTCCATTTGGCGGACACAATGTTCCCCAGTCCGAACATTTCTTCATTTTCTGACACCAGGCGCTGCTCCCAGCTCCTCCTACGCCCCCTTTGCTGTGGGATCCCCAGTTCTCACGGCTGCGGTGGTGTCCCCGTGCTGGCGGTGAGCTGCCTCCGGCCTCTGTAGCAGCGTGAGTGTGCAGCTGTGCTCTCTGCGCTGGGTGCTGCTGCCCCCGGCCTCTCCATGGACAGGTAACAACACCTCCACGCCTGCCTTTATGTGCCCAGGTGTGCACAAAACTGGGGCTCAAAGTGGCATCTCCAATCGCAAACTAACAGCATGGGAGCCCACCTAGTTTTCTCCCTTTCCACATTTGCAACTCCTTTGACAACACTGAGCTCTGGCTCCTGTTACCCCAAATATGTCAGTGTAATGGGTCACTCCCCCTGGGTGACCGAGCCCACCGGCAGCAGGCCCACCGCACAGACACCTGCTGACCTAGCTCCGACACGTCCGCCCTCTGCTGCCTCCACTCCTACACACCAGGACTGGTCAGTGCCCTCCACAAACGGTGACCACATTGGGTAGTCCCTGCTCCTGTGGGACCCTAAGAAATGCGGGGACCTCTCTCTTTTGAATCATTTGCTCGGGAAGAAGCTGGTGCCGCATCATGAAAAGGGCTGTGCGGTGGGGAGCGGCCTCCAGCCAGGGGCCCTACAGGGGAGCCCCCTTCAGACAGGCCCTCGGCTCTGCTGGTGCTTCCTGCCTCCGTGTCCTCGCTGCTGCAAAAGTACCCTAATGGGTGCTCCTTGGGACACTCACTGACAGGCAGCAGGGCCTTCTTGCGCTCCGCTCTGTGCCTCTGCTCCCTGAGTCGGCCTTCAGGAGAGGCCCCAGAGTAAGAGGCCCAAGCACCTGCCAACGGCCAGGGACATGAGCCACCTGGGAAGGGGACCCTCCATTCAGGGGCCCGCAGCACTGACCGGCACCTTCAGCGGCAGCCTCGGGGTGCCCTGGGTCACACAGCTGAGCAACCCGCAAATCCTACCCAGAGAAGTGGAAACATTAAGTGTTTCCAGTTTCTTAAAACCACTACATTTTAGAGCAAGCTGTTGTGTGGCAACAGATAGCGAATACACGTGCCAGTCCAGAGGTGAAATCCTGGGCTTGCTTTAGCCAAGCCTGAGACAGAGTGTGGCTGGACTCACCCTCTAGTAGCTGCGAGTCACGTAGACCCAGCAAAGTGGGGCGATGAGGACAAGCACCCCAGCTACGGCTCTGCAGCTTCGGGAGCCTGGTCTCCGGTGTGGGGTTCTGATGGGGCAAGCCCTGAGGCCTCCTCTGGGCTCACACCAGTGACGACAGTCCGTGTGTCAAGCGAGCGTGAGAAGTGTCTGTGGAGACAAGCGGGGGAAATGGAGCTGTCAGAGGGAGGGAGAAAAGAGGTGATTTGTCCCCTCAGAGGGAGGGACACCCCCTACTGGACACCCTAGTTTTCCAGAGGCCCACGGTCTTGGGCGTTTGGGTTCTCAGGGAGCCCGCGGTGCCCTCTGGCTGCTCCCACGTATCTGAGCTGGTTTGAGCAGCTTCCTTGTTCTTGCACCAAATGACCCCTGTAGGCCGGCGGCCCGCGGGGAAGCCGAGGCAGCTGCTGATCCTTTATTTCTACTCTCTGAGAGCACAGCGGGGACAGGAGCAATTGCCCTTGGGCAACATTTTCAGCAAGATTAGTTCTTGCAACACACTGGTCCACATACACGGAGCTATTCCCAGAGCAGGAAGCGCTCTAGAGGGGGGTGTGTTCTAGAGGGGGGGTGTTCTAGAGTGGGGCATGGTCCAGAGCAGGGGCGTGGTCCGAGTGGGGGGTATTCCAGAGCAGGGGGTGTTCTAGAACCAGGGGGGTTCCAGGGCAGGGAGTGTTCTAGAGCAGGTTATTTCTGGATGGCATCAGGCCATTAAGTCCAAGGTGAAGAATACAGCCAGTGCATAGCCAAGTTTAAAGAAAATACAAACATGTTTCTCTCTTGAGTAATATATATTTTAAGCAGTCTTACATTAGGGGGAAGCGGAATAAATTATCTCAACCCAAAATGATCCAGAAACATTATCAAGCATTTGTGACTCATCAGAACATCTCTGGGGTTTCTCATCGAAAATTTTAACAAACGGCAAATATTTGAGACATGATAATACGGCGGGTCTTTAAAACGTTTGAGGGGCTTAACCTACAGTTCAGGATAAATGAGACACCGGAAAACAACAACCAAAAAACCAACTGCTCTAACCCAGATAAGAAGGCCTGTGACTCGCTCCCCAAGAACTGAAGGGGCTGCGAGTCTCTGAGGGGACAGCAGGGCCCTGGGGCTAGCGGGTGTGGTCGGGGCAAACGCAGGGCGCGTGGGAGAGATGCTGACTGGCCGTCTGGGGAGAAAGTCCCACCGGTGCATCTGGTTCCTGACACCAGAGTCCGGAGGCGGAGGCTTGTCCCCCACGTGCAGTCCAGACGAGCTGCTGAGCTCTCCAGGCTTGTGCTTACTGGTTCAATCTTGACCTGATTCTGGTCCCTGTTGGCAGCTCCGGTTGCAAATTTAATTTCAGTTCAGAGATGAGTTGTATAAAAACAGATCGTTCAGGTTGTCAGCACCATGAAAACATACAGAGGAGACACACACACACACACACACACACACACACACACACACCCCTCCACTAGGAAGACTTGGCTGCATTTGGGGTCAATTTTATCTTAAAGTATTTTTTCTGCTCAAAATGCTTTCTGTTGAAGACACGAAGTCATCCACAGTCCACCCATAAGGCGTTTAAAAAAGAGTTCTGAGATGGAGAATTTAGAGCTCAGAGCAAAGGACGCGGGCAAACAAGTGATTTCTCCAAAGATGCTACAGAATGTGCAGGCGGCCCCGGCTGCCCCGGCCCGTGGGGTGCAGGCGGCCCCGGCTGCCCTGGCTGCCCCGGCCCGTGGGGTGCATGCATCAGCCGGCACTTTCGGAATCCGGGCGGGAGCGGAGAGCACAGTGGCATTTGGGGTTTGGCAGAACCGCTCCGATTATTTTTCAAACACTTCAGGTTTGGCAGCGGCAGATGGGATTTTGCCTCTTCCTTATTTTGGAACGAGGGTGAGCTTCCAGGAAAATGTAACCCGCATGCGTCTGATTTATTTAGTCTTAAGTCATCAAACGCTTGCCTCGAAACAACGGCTTCATGCTCAAGCGAGGCTTTTCAACTCCCCAATAAACTGTCGTAAAGTCTCCCTGCTCCCCACGCCCCGCTTTGCCCCAGTCCGGAGTGATTTCCCGTCTGCAGCGTCTCAAGCCCACACCTTGGAGACCTCTGGGTTGGCGCCCACGTCCAGCCCCGAGGACGGGGTGATTCAGGCCGGCCGGGAACCCGGCCTGGGCCACAGGAGCGTGGGCTGCAGGGTCACGCCATTTTTGAATTCCACCTTTGGTCCTCGGCACAAGAGTCCCTTTCTCCGGGCAGACAGTCGCCTCCCTGCGCATCCACATACGACCCTTGTGTCAGGATCCTGCCCGGAGAGCCTGTGAGTTTCTCCAGCGAGCTCAGCGGCCGGAGCTGAGGGAAGGCAGAGCCCCGCGGGTGGCCGACGGGCGCACGGAGCAAGGGCCAGCGCGGGGGAGCCAGGAGGCTGCGGAGCTGGAAAGGAGTGGAAGACGGGCCTGAGCGGGCACCGGGAGGGACGGGAGCTGCCCAGGACCGTCCGGGACATCGAGGCCAGCAGGCCAAGCTGCAGAGGCCCCGCGGCGCCTCTTTTCAAAAGCTGCCAGACATAAGTGTAACAAAACATACATACGACACGAGCTTCTAATTACGTCTTTAAAAATACTTTTATATAAAAATGGCATTTTGTTTTTGTCAGATGCTTTTCTTAATTTTTTTTTTTTTTTTTAACAGTTGACAGCACTTAGGAGTTGATGGGGGCGGGGAAGGGTGGACTTGGGACGCGCGTGGAGCTGTGGATGGCAAGTGTCTCAGCACGGCCCTGCCTCCCTCCCCGTCTCCTGGGTGCTGTGGCCCCTGCATATCACCCTCTGGTTCCTTCCTTAGCGCCAGAGGCCAGGGAGCGTGTCTGCTGCCTCCCACCTGTGCCGACCCTCCGCGAGAGAGGCAGACCCAGCCCCTCTCCAGGGGACCGGCTCTGGCGCACAGGAGCTGAGGCATCTCGCCCGTGGCCTCCGCACCTGCAGGGCCGCGGCTCCATCCTGAGGCCCACGCTGCTGTCCTGGCGAAGGGGCGGGTGGACGGCAGGGGCCAGGTGAGAGCTGCCCAGGCCAGGAGCATGCACGGAAGGCTAGAGATTATTTTCATTTAGATCGCGGCCGTCGAGAAAGCAGCTTAGTGACGCGCGTGCTCTTCTGAGGCCCCGGAGGAGCAGAGAACGGGCTGCTCCGAGCGGCACGTCCAAAACTGTGCAGCGCCCCTGTGGGGCCCGAGCCCCCCACGCTGCCTTCTCTGCAGCCCGTCGTGGGCGACCTGCTCTGCTCACACCAGAAACACATTCCTGGTGCAGATGACGAAAGTAAAGCTGTCTGTGAAAAGCCAGTTTATGCGCTGAGACAGTGACATAGCTTCGGCTGTAATTGTGTTTACAGGCAAAAATAAACAAGGGAATAAATCATCAAATAACACTCTCTTCTCCTTTCTTCCCGACCCAGCTCTCCTTCCCCGCAGCGCCCGGCCGGCCCCGCTGCGGGGGTGGTTTATCTTACCCCAAAAGCTGTTTGATCAACTTGGAACATGTCAGCTGAAAACAAATCTGTTTGATCAGGAGAGGACTGCCCGACGCTTGGTTCCCACACAGCAGAGGGGCCCGGATGGCGCTGCAGGGGCGGGGGGAGTCCTCGCTCCCGTGCACAGCGAGGCCAGGCCTGCCCTCGTCCCCTCCGCCTGAAGGTCAAAAGTCACTGCAGCTTTTTGCTGTTTCCCAAACACAGCGAGACCCGCTAGCCTGGGACTCAAAGCTCCTTCCCCTCGCGGCCTCTCTGCCAGAGGACCCGCAGGGGCGCGGCGGGAGAGCAGGGGCAGGACGGGGCCTCGCAGGTCAGCCGCTCCCAGAGCCGGACGGGCCCCAGCCAAGAGCTCATGGCGGTTTGCTGGGTTATTTCATCCTCTGTCCTAACACAGGCAGCCATGACGTTGGCGGGGGAGGCTTGGCCCGCGAGAGCCGCTTATCAAACGTGTGTTCATCCTCACTTAATCACAGGCGCGTCGAGGATGACCTCAGCGCTCGTCAGGAGCCGGCATCCAGCTTGCCTCTGGCGTAGCTCTCCCATCTGGTTTTGGTTTGGTGGCTGCCTCTCCAGCGCCGAGCAGAGGCAACAGAACAAGAGGACGGGAAAATGAAGACATGATGTGACTTGTGGGTCTCGTCCAGCCCAACCTTGACATAAATTTATTTTTTAGGACATGAGGGGTACAGTGCGATGCCAGGCGAGAGGCCCACGCACCAACGCCCGAGCGTGTTTCCTTTCTGATGTCGTGTCCAGGGACGTTCTGCAAGCCTGAAGCTCTGGGACGACACGGGGCGGGGGTGGGGGCGGCCTGCGATGGGGAAACGCACAGAAATGTATTGGTTTGAGTGGGCGAGAGATGGAGCCGAGTTCTTGGGGGAACCATGCACGATCCCCGCCCAGAGGCCCTCCTGCACGCCCTCACACCTCACTCACCCACAGTGACGTGGGGATGCACGACTCTCTGGACGAGCCCAGGGCCCTGGGCTGCGGGTCTCAGCACCAGCATGGGAATAAGAAGATGCACCAATGACTGCGTCACGGGCGTCATCTCTGCACCTTGCGGGCGGGCTGGGTGAGCATCCACAGCGCTGCCCCGAGGGGAAACCCAAGCTTGGAGGGCCCAGAAGACCCGGCACTATCCTGAAGGTGAAGCAGGACTTGATGCCTGGCTGGATGTCAGTGCTGACTTTCTGGCCCCTGCGGACACAGCCTGACACTCTGCCTGCCAGGAAAAGGGCTTCTGGAACCCTGGAGCCCACCCTCCTGCCTTCTGGGTCGCTCCTGGTGTCCTCAGCTATGTTCCCCCCACCCTGGTGCACTGAGTCAGTCGTGTCCTCATTGTCTCCTCATCCGTCCATGTGTCTGCCTCCTGCACTGACCTTGATGAAGCATCCTGCACCCCAACAGTGCTCCAGACACGGCAGGCACCGGAAGCGCTGCTGCTGGTGATGGATGCTAAAGCTGGTCACACGCTGGACATTTAGAATCCTGAAGGTCATGTCTTTTTTTTTTAAGATTTATTTATGCACACAAGAACTGGGGTGCAGGCGAGAGGTGCAGGGTGGGGGTGAGAGGATTCACCAGAGACAGAGTGGGGAGCAGAACAGGTGGATCTACTGAAATCCACTGCTGAGGGGAGCAGCGGGGAGACAGGAGAGGTCTGCCGCGCAGTGTGGGTAGCTCCCTGGCTGGCTGGTGGGGGACTGGACGCTTGCTGCAGAGGCTGCTGATAGCTTCACATTGCTGTGCTTAACCCCTTGCACCACCAGGGAGGCCCCCTGGAAGATCACGTCTCATCTAGCATTCTTTCCTGCATCTTTTCAGATGTGCAATAGCTTGTTTGCAATTGCACACCAACTTTTAAAACGTAGGCAGGTGCAGTTGAAACTACAACTTGATGCATAATTGCCATTATTATACTTGGCATTTGCAAATTTCATTCTAATTACAGAATTAGCTGTTGCGTTGTATCAAAAAGGAAAGGAAGTGTTTTAATTTAACATTTTAATAGGAACTGTGTGCATATTTACTCAGTTCATTACAAAACTATCATCAAGTAATTTTTGACTATCTGTGCCACAAAACGCAATTAGCTTTTTTTGATGGAAGGTGTAGCTGGGCTTTAATAGAGGCCGGTTTCACTCACAGCCGTTCACTGTGCTTAGCTCGGTCCTCACATGCCCTCTGCTGGCGACACATGCTCAGTAACTCGGGAAGTTAAATAATTTCTCCAGCAGCTGCCCTTTCACAGCCAGCAATCACATCTGTTCTGCCTTTTTATGCAGAGCTAGTATACTGAAAAAAAGAATATTTGCTTTGTCTTCCCAGGTCAGTACAACACCCTTTAAAATATATCTCAGAGTTTTAAAAATAGGAGTAAAAGAAATGCACATACACACACACGTATGTAATAGACACGGACGAAACCAGGATGTGTACCCGGGGCCTGGCTTAATAAATCGAAAATAGGTAAATTGAGAGATTTATCGGTGAGACGTTCTCAGTTTTTGTTTGCATGTCAAACACAAGTGGTGTTGAGCCACTTTCCAAGAAGCAGAGCAAGTCTCCTCCCTACGTGGGAAAACCAGCTCTCGGCCTCACGAACACACGTTCCTGCTGGTGGCCAGCCCTGTAGTTTGTACCCGGGAGGGCAACAGGGTTGGCCAGGGCCCCGCACGGCGAGGGCGCCAGGAGCATCCTTCGCTTACTGGCCCTCAGTCAACGACCCTCCCCTGCTACAGCTTGACTGTGTGACTCTCTGCAAAGCTATCTCGGGGTGGGGGGCATGAACATCTACACTGGAGAAATGATCTATCTGCCTCTAAAACAAATGATTACAAAAGCAGAACCAGAGGAAACTGTTTCATTCATGTTCAAAACCAAACAAGGAGCCGCGACAGCCAGGGACAGCTCCGCCGCCCGCCGCCGGCCGGTCCGTTCAGACGCCCCGTGACTCGGGAGGATTTTCTCTTTTTCAATATCTTGGAAACCGATAGGAAATCTTGTTCCCTGAACTCATCAAACTCGCGCTCAACATTGCACATGGGGTCAGACGCTTGTTTCCAGGCTGCAAGTAGGAAAAAGTTAGGAAATACCCAGAAAAACACAAACGCAACTTAACATGTTTCCCCCACAAGATGTCACTACGGCACCTAGGAAGCGCGGTCCCGCATGGATTCTCTGTGGCCTTGTTTTCAAAAAACAATAACAAAAAAATCTACACACAGGCACACGGTCCTGAAATGAAGCACATAAAGGAAATAAGTGGGTTCGCTGATGTCCAACGCCGGCTACACGTGCGCGCGGACGTGTTCACTTGGAAGGAAACTGAAATCTGAATTACATGCATCCAACGGGAGCCGCACAACTGATCACCTCCGAGCACGCCCAGGGCTGTATTGCGCTCCTCTCCTTCACCCAGGTGGTCACCCTAAGGGCACACGCCATGCCCCTCCCTCACCAGGATGCGCACTCGGCGCCTACGCCTACGACGAGCTTCCTGGTTCATGTGTGATGGTGGGAGGACGGATGCTGTGTGATAAACAACTGGCAAGTTCACGTCTGTTCCTTCTCTCTGCTGTACGTGAGCTTGAGGTGCAGAGTCCAGAGGTGAGGCAGAGCAGAGTTCACAATCCAGCTCCAGGACCTGGAGAGCTTCCAGCCAGCCATTAACCTCCCTGGTCCTGATTTCTTCTTCTTCTTTTAAATATTTACTTATGCATACAAGAGCTGGGGTGCAGGCCAGAGGTGTGGGGGGTGAGAGGATTCACCAGAGACAGAGTGGGGAACAGAACAGGCAGACGGACTGAAATACACTGCTGAGGGGAGCAGCGGGGAGACAGGAGAGGTCTGCTCGCCATGTGGGTCCGCATCCCATCTGGGGATCGAACGCGTGCTGCAGTGGCTGCGGGTAGCTTGATAGGTTGTGTCATAACACCTTGCGCCATCAGGGAGGCCCTGGTCCTGCTTTCTTATTCATAAAAGGGGGCAGTGACAGCTACTTCTCTGAGGCCGCCGCACGCGACCCGAGACAGCCTGCAGAGAGCAGCTCGCTCAGACGTGATTATGTGCTCTAGAATAGTAGCTATTGTTAATTTCAAGAGGAAATGTTAATTAGAATCATGCTTTACGCTTTGATCACAGGTCTCAGCACATGAAAGAGTCTGGTTCACAGATGGGGCACTCTTGCATCATAAAATTCAAGCCTATCTATAAAAATTTAAATGCTTGTGATTGTTGCTAGTCCAGCCTGGTGTCTCATCAAGGTTTTGCTTGGTGAGTGCGCCGAGGTCTGGCCGTGCGTTTGGGGACTGACCCTCTTCTGCGGTGATGGGGCCTGCAGTGGTCCTCTGGCCAGTGGTCAGCAAACAGCCGGGCTCCTCCTGGGCTCCTGCCTTGGTCCTGCTCTTGGGATTGTTCTGTTCTCCTATTTTGAAGCCTTCAGTAGCTCCCCAGGGCTGGGAGAACAAGACAGAAACACGACAGATATGCACAGTTTCCCCAATTGTGGCATCAGCCGGAGCTGCCCGGCCTTGGAGACTGGCTCAGCCACCGGCTGGCACAGCCAGGACCAACTCGGGGGGCCGCCACCCAGCCCAGGTGGTGCCCCGCCCCCAGCGACTGGGCTGAGACTCAGCCCCAGCTTCTCTTCAGAACCTTCCCAGGATGACAAAGTGCCCGAAAGACCCAGAGCATCCTGGGTCCGCGGGACGTCACAGGCCTCGCTCAACCACCGCATGGACTTTGGCCGAGGGGAGTCCCGAGGCTGCCAGAGGGCTTCCTTCTGTCGGTGGCTTCTGTTCATCTCAACTGGATTTCTGCATTTAAATGGGACACTGGGTAGAACAAAGAATTCACCTTCGCTAAGCACCTCTGCCGGCGAACTGGCCTGTGAGTGCTGAGGTCCAGATTCTCCCAGTGAAGGGGCCTCTGCTACTGGAATGTTCTCTGTCGCCCAGTAGCACCCACCCTGCCCTACCCACCAGCCACGGACCCCAGAAACCCAGCCACTCGCTGTTCTAACGACTCTGAATCTGCATTTTAACCAGGTTCTCCAGGGACCAGTGTGGACGGTGCGGCCTGCAACCTGTGGAGAGAGTTCTGGGTGGGGGTGCTGCCAGGCCCCGCCCTTGCCAAGGGAGGGCCACACCCGGTCCTTGGCACAGAGGCTGAATCTTCTTCAAAATGCCCCAACGAGAGTTTTCTTCTCCCTTCTTGGAATTTCTTTTTGACTTTGCCTTGCCTGCCAATGAATTGGTTAAAAGTAAAACTAGACAAAATGTTTGACTTGTTCTTTTGCCTTGAGTTGTGGAAGGAACAGCTATCTCTGTGTCCACCCCCACCCCTGCCCCCACACACACACAGTTATATATCGATTAAGCGATGCAGCCACGGGGCTCAAAAAAAACAAAACCAGGAGAAAGTTAATAAGACACTTTTGCCCATTTCTATACCCCATGTGCTCAGCTCTGCCCGCAAGCCCAGCAATACCCGCTCTCACTGATTCTTTATCCTTCAAGAGAGATTTTCAGGATAATCAAATAGACATGAATATGCACACTTCCTCCACTCCACACACGTGAGCTGAATTCTGCAGTTTTGCACCTTCCGTGCACCGAGTTCACAGTCACCACACATCCTGCAGATCACGCTTCACTGTCTGTTTTACCGTGAGCTTTCCCTGGGTTTTAGGGTTCTCCTGGAGTCATCCCAGGTGCCCACCCCAACTCTTGTATGTGCAATAATTTCACTTGCCCAGGAGAGGCCACTGTTGCACGTCCGGGCCCTTCCTGTTCTCATCCTCACAGACACAATGATGAAGCCCTTTGCTTGAGGTTCCTGCCGAAAAGGAGCTGCTAAGAAAAAGAAATCTTTCCCTGTTAAAGAGTCCTGGACCTGGAAATGTAAAGTAAATAATACGTTTGCTTCCTTAATAAGCAGATCTAAACTAGGTCTGGCAGCTGCTAGGCTGATTGGTCTCCCAGGCCATGCTGGAAGATCTGCATCGTCCCCTTTCCCTGCGTCAAGGATGTGTACGCTAACTTGCTACCTGCATCGATGCAAAGCGGTTGTGTATAAAAGAGACTCCGTCTCTAGACCCGTGCTCAGACCTTACGGGACTACCCAGGTCTGAGGCCTCATGCCTGAGTGACAAAGCTTTCCTGGCCTCACGATTCCTAAAGAACCGCTTGTTCTTCCCCTGCCTGGGGAAAAGGCTGGAATTTACTTCTGCAGCAGTGCCACCCAGTGGGTGCCAGGACCTGGGCGAGCCGCACTCAGCACCTGCCGCTGGGATCCCAGAGCGGGGCTCCTCGCCATGCTGGCTGAGGTGGTTCGTTTTTTCCTGGACACGCTCTAACCTACTAGCGTGGTCTCTCCTTCCTCTTAAAATACAAGGAGGAGTTGCTAGCTTGCAAGCAAAAAAAGCCTTAACTAGCACTTAAGACAACGACGAGAGAGATGGGGGAAGAGAAGATGACCCCTCCGCCCAGCTAGCGCGAGCTCGGGTTTGGTAGGAAGGGAGCGCGATCACCCAGGGGCACGCAAGGTGGAGACAAGATGAAGCCCCAGGCAGCCCCCCAGCCCGCTCTCTCCTCCCCGAGGAGACCGAGAAGAGCAAGATCAAGCACGGGGAAGGGCATCCCCTGCTAGAGGAGGAAGAGCCTGGAGAAAGCGAGAGCATATATGAAGGTTTCCCGGAGCCTGCAGCTCACAGCCCAGAGTGTGGGTGGGGTGGACGGGCCACCTGCACCTCTGCGCCCCAGGCTGGGGGGGGGTCAGCCCAGCAGGGAGAGAGGATGTGCTCGCTCAGGCTGCAGAACAGGGAGAAGCACGCCTTGGACTGTAGGGTGGGGAGGACAGAGAGACCAACTGTCCGCTTCTCAAGGGAGGGCATCCTTCTTCCACCGGGACACAAGCCAGCATATCCCGTCAGGTCCCACGTCACAGTCAGCCCCAGGGAGTCAGCCCAACACCAGCCACGGGAGACCCAAGGGGTCACTGTCATGGTGGCGTCTGTAAGGACGGGGCCCACACTGTGCTGTGACTGCGCCGCTGCAGGCCAACCCGCCGGCACCTCGCTCTGAGCCGTGTCAGCCCCGCGTGGGAACCAACGCAGAGACCCAGCACACTCCGGCTCCAGACGGCTCTTCGCCGGCTCTGGGACGGGCACCAGCCCTCCTGGGTAGAGCAAAGTTCCTGGAAAATCCCTTTTTTCGTGTCTAAATATACCAAGAAGCTCGTGCGATGCTGTGCTAGCCACGATGCAGTCTAGAAGGATCTTGCGATCCCTTGAACTTCATTTTCACGTCACAGGGGTTGCACGTTCTTGGAGCTCTCAGCTGCCACACTGGAAGCGCGTTTCCTTTGCCAGAGAACAGCCTCCGCCCGCGTCCTGGAGCCATCAGGGATGGAGACGCCACGAGTGGGGAAGCAATTTAGGCCGGGGGTTGCGTATGTAGAAGTTCCTGGGTGGCTCCGAGAGAAATCTGTGTGGAAAATGTCATTTTGGGATTGCATTTTTATGTTAGGCAGGAGCGGGGAGACGAGAGGTGAATAATGGACCCACGCCGCCTCCTGTTTCCAATGCCTTCTCCCGCGGACAGAGAAGACGCACACATCCCACAGCACGCACCGCAGCTGCTCCTTGGCAGAGGCGGACGATACTCTAAAGGGACACCCCAGACAGCCTCTCCTAAAGCACTTCTGGGTTCTGCACCCCGAGAGCGCGCCTTAGACCGCCTCGGTACTGCACGTGTGGGTTTGCAGGGCCCTCCGAGACAGCTCTCTGCCCGTCCCAGCCCCGGGCCAACCTCTCTTTGAGCAAACACCTCCGCAATTCATTCAGAATGAACAAATTCGTACCTTGGGGTTGGATGACAATTTGTCCGCTAGCAAAAAAAATTCTCCACAGTCTACAAGAGTCATTACCAGTTTCCTCGAATGTTAAATCTTCTTCAGTGTCATTTAAAAATGGAGTTCGCGCAAAATTCGTCCACCCAACGCACGTTGGGGAGCTGGCATTTCCTCTGAGGACCCCAGGGTGTGTACAGTATTGGGGTATCCGAGTATCTTGGGCATCGGAGGAAGCTAAATGCAGACCCAGCCCGGAGCAGAGGCCGGCCGGGCGGGTCTCCAGGGGCTGGCCTGGAGGTCTGCAGGGCCCCACCTGAGCAGGTGGAGAAACGCGCCTCAGCGGTTTGCTTATCAGTGTTAATATCCCCGCACTGGTCCCCGCAGACGGGGGTGAGTGTGGAGGAGGAACTGGGGTCTTTAGGGATTTCTTTTCCTTTGCGTCCTATTCCTCTACCAGATTTACTTTAAAGAGCCTGTCCTGATCTGTCCTGATCTGTCAGCCTGGGCAGCACCTGCCGCCATCACTTCATCTGAACGGGGGGCATCAGGCAAGGTGGCTGTGGCTGGGGCAGCCAGAGTGAGCAGGAGGCATCTGCGTCTGGACACGCCTCAGGGGGGCGCCCTGCCCTCAGGGTGACCCGCCACAAAGGGCCAGAGCCGGCATTGGCCAACCTCAGTGTCCTCACTCTGCTCCCGGCTCCTCCCGCAGGGTGCCCGGCACTCCCAGCTAGGAGCTGCTCCACAGAGACTCACTTTGCCTCAAATAAACTCCTGAAAGGCCCACACGCCTCAGGTCTCTTTCAACAAGGCAAATAAACAAGCACCGTGGCATCAGCGTGGAAGGACAGTCAGGCGGGCTCTCCCACACAGAGGAGGGAAAAGTAAATGTCCCTGGAGCTTCGCCAAGGAGCCAGGGGCCCAGGCCTTCGGCTCACCTGCCTGCGCCTCCCTGGAAGGTTTACCCACTCCAGGCTCGACAGGTTGTCTAGGAAGCTTAGAGTCATCTGTTTGTAGCCATTACAGGTGTCTGGGAAACTGGGTCTGCTAGTCCTAAGCGGCCTGTTCAGCCACCATTTTGTTACCTACAGCTCTAAATGCTAAGCAAGGTCAGAACGGCCCGGTCAGGTAGGGACAGGAGCCCAGCCCTGCAAGGCGCCTTTCAGATCAATCACGAGCACAAAGCTGGATCACGCTGGGCAGGCTGTGCCTCCCCAGGTATGACCGGGAACGCCCAGGGGGCTGGGGACCGACGTACAGCAAGGGACCCCAGAAGCTGACCGGAGGACGCCTTGTTGATAAGACTAAAACCAGGGCTGGAGAACGAGGGCTTGATCTCCGGGACAACACCGAGTCCTCAAGCAGATGAGACGTGCCTGCTGGGCGGACTCACGACCCCTGACCCCGTGGACGACAGAGCATCTTTTCTAGGCTCACCCTCCCTTTTCTCTCTGTCCAACTTCCTCTCAACTGGTGCTGGACGATCCTTCCCTCAGGATCTTGCTCTTCAGAGCATCCTGCATTATGGCGCCGGCTGCCCCACGCCTCCCGT
This sequence comes from Talpa occidentalis, assembly GCF_014898055.3. Taxonomy (NCBI): domain Eukaryota; kingdom Metazoa; phylum Chordata; class Mammalia; order Eulipotyphla; family Talpidae; genus Talpa; species Talpa occidentalis. The sequence continues at coordinate 3,231,936 of NW_023601212.1, read as the reverse complement.
TTCTTGCTCAGGGTGGTGTTGCCCGGAGCGGCAGGAAACATTGTTCGTGCCATTCTGTTTGTGAATTTTAAGACCTGCACAAGACACACACGCGCCACTTAGAAGAGAGCACAGAGGAAGTCACAAAGGAGGAACTTATTCCCTGGGCACTGGCTGGAGGAGGACGGACACCTCTGTAAAAGCGAGGTTGCTCTGGCATGAAGTCTGTCCTGTTTTTCCCTGGGTGACAGACTCTGGACGTCTGTTTTGTGCGAGGCTTTCGAAGGCTCTAGTAACATGATGCCTTTCTCCAGTGCTCTGCTCAAGCCTAGATGATTCAGCTCCACCTTTTTTCAAAACTAAAATTGGTGGTTCCCTTCCTGCTGCTAATGGGTCATTACTGTTTACTGTGCCCCCAGGACCCGGCGAGGGGTGGGTTCTGCACGCGGTAGAGGGAAGAAATGAGCTCACCTGTAGAGGGAAGTGGACCAGGAGAGGCCAGCTCATCGCCCACCGAGGGGCCGACGCCCCACACATTGGGCGACAGCGGGCAGAGAGTGAGGCCTGGGGGAGGCAGCCCAGCCGCCCTCCCCTCCGCGGTGCAGGGACGAGGGGCCGGGGGCACAGGGCAGCCGCCCTTCTGCAGAGACAAATGGGCCCCCCGCGTTTGTGACGACATTCCTGGCTCCAAGAGGGAGAGCATAACCACCTGGCGTGACTGAGGGGCAGGGGCGCAAGAAGGCCGGACCCCCGGGGACAAGGGGTTGGTGGTGCAGCTGCTCCCCAGAGACCCTGCGTGAACAGTTTCTTCCTCTACCCCCGGGGAGGACGTGGTCTCCCCGGTGGGATTTGGGCTCAATAAACAGAGGATCTGCTTTTTAAAGCAAGCATTCATTCCAGAGGCTCCCCGTGTGTTCACGAGGCCGTGCAAACGCTGCCGGTGTAACCCGGGAACATGTCACGCCCACAGGAAGAAGCCTGGCATTACAGCCCCTCCCCCAACCCCGGCAGCCTGGTCTCTCTGGATGGGCCTGCTCTGCCAGGTCGGATGTGTGGACCCTCGCTAGTGACCTTCTGCGTCTCCCTTCACTCCTGTTTATGGCTGCGTAGTATTCCTTGGCGCAGACGCGTGGCATCAGGATTGGCGCTCGTGACTTGCTAGCCTGACCTGGGTGGCTTCTGCCCTTTGGGGTGAGGAGTCACACAGCTCTTGGAGCACATTCCAAGGATCACACATCAGCTCCGCAGAGCTTACTCACAACTGGACGTTTGCACCCTCTGACCAACACTCCCCCACCCCTGCACCCCCAGACCTCGGCAATCTCCTTCCCTGCTTGCTTCTAAGAGTGCAGCTGCTTCTGTCCATAGAGCCCACAGATCGGCGACTCCACACAGTGTCTGTCTTCCTGTCTCCCTCACCGTCACGGCCTCCTGGTTTGTCTGTCCACACGGCGGGACTTCTTCATGTCTGAATGATATTCCAGAGCTCACACACGCTTCCACGCACATCTCACACTGGCACATTCAGTCGTGAGCGAATCAGCCTGCATCTGCGTGTCCGTCTGTCTATCAGGATCTATTTATTTACCCTCCAATGAGCACGTAGGTTGTTTCCCCATCTTGGCCACTCTGAGTAGCGCTCAGAGCGCATGGGAGAGAGGCCCCCCAGGCCCCGATTTTGCTCCCTTTGGACAGTCCCCCAGGGGACCCCGGGCGTGTGATAGCTCCATTTTTAGTTTCTAGGCAGCTCCACGCTGTTTTCTCCAGCAGCCACCCCGATTTCCACCCCCACTGACGGTGCACAAGGGTTTCCTGACCTTCATGTCTTCCCCACACTGGTTCTTCCTCATCCTTCCCAAGAGGAACTCGGTTGTTTCCTCAGCTCCGAGGGGCGAGCAGCAGCCCGGAGGCCGAGGAAGTGTGTGTGGGGGGTTGCACTGGCCCTGCTCCTGCCAAGGCCGTGTCTCTGGCCGAATGAAACGGAGCATGCGGGGGGCCCAGGAGAGTGTGGTCGCTTCCCCCGCGGGGACTGCGTGGAGGCAGGCGGTACGGTCTCCCTGAAAACATCAGGAATCATAAACTAACATGACTGCTGTGAGAACAGGAGGGGACAGGAGACCACAAAGAAGAAAGTGACTTCTCTCCGCCTGCCCTGCCAACAGCACCGAGGACGCTCTTTTTAACCAAACAGGACGTCTCGCTGTTCCGTTTAGGTTCTGCTTTTTGCCTCTAATCAACTATATTTCCGATGCACCTGATTAGAGCGACAGCGTGTACTATTTTTCCTTTACGTTCTCCTGTAACCACATTTATCCGTATCAGTATCAAGACTTTCATCCTCCGGCGCGCCGAGGAGCAGAGCGGGGGCTGGGGTCTACCTGCTCTCTTCCTCCCCCTGTAGCCACGTGCCGTGATCATCGTTTCATCTTTTTAATATTTAAAATAACACGTTTGTTTAAGGAAAAGTAAAAACCACAAACCAGGGGACTCTGATCAGCAAAAAGAGAAAAAAACTATTCTATTCACAGTGACCCACATTTAAAGCTCGCAGCACATACCAGTGTATATAAATGCGTTCTGCAGGTGGAACCGTCTTGGACATCGCTGCGTCACCATCCTGCCTTTCCTCTTTGCAGGGACTGAGACTCTTGCCCCGGCAGCTTGTTTGCACCATTTCTCCTCCACACCGTTCTCCGACCAGCGTCGCCGCTGTGAAATTTTATGTGCCTGCTGAGGCCCATCCTCACCCCTGCCCTGTCCGTGAAAACCACTAACCAGCAGATCTCAAGATCCAATGTGCAGTTCTGGAGACGGGGTGGGGCCCTGTGGGACCCGTGGAGATGGGCTAGCAGGACGCAGAGCGAGATGCCCCGAAAAGAGCCAGCTCTCGCCACAGCAGGAAGGGGGTGCAGAGAGGAAGACCAGGCTTGCCCGAGGCTTGTGAAGACCCCTCACCTCTCAACCCACCCGGAGGAGTCACGGTCACGGCCAGGAGTCCAGGCCGCTCGGGTGGGTGATGCCTGGTCAGTTATTCGTGACCCACCACCCAGGGATGGTCTTCACCCAGGAACATGCCTGTGCTCTGCAGTGTTCTAGATCAGGCAGGGACGGAACAGGAGGCCCTGTCTTCTCTAAGATAAAATACATGCTTTTTATTCAAGTTTATTTTTTTTTTTTTTTTTTTTTTATTTTTTTTAATAAATTTTATTGTTATATTCCCCATACAATTGCAGCCCCCCCATTCTGACCCCAATCCCTCCCCTCCCACCCCCGCCCCCCTAAAAGTGTCTCTGGTTCATAGTTTTTTGTTGATTTTGATTTTCACTTTCTTATAGTTATTCATTTTCCTGGTCCCTTATTTAAGTTTTCTAGATTCCTGCTATGAGTGAGACCATCCGGTATTTTTCTTTTTCTTTTTGGCTTATTTCGCTGAGCATGATCTCTTCCAGCGCCATCCATGTTGCTGCAAATTGCATGTGTTTATCTTTTTTGAATGCTGAGTAATATTCCATGGTATATATGTACCACATCTTCTTGATCCAGTCATCTATTTTTGGGCATTTGGGCTGTTTCCAAAGCTTAGCTATTGTAAACAGTGCTGCTATAAACATAGGGGTGCAGGTGTTCTTTGGAATTGATGTTTCTGTGTCCTTTGGGTAAATACCTAGGAGTGGAATTGCTGGATCCTATGGAAGCTCTATGTTTAGTAGGTCCAGAAATCTCCATACAGCTTTCCACAGTGGTTGGACCAGTTTGCACTCCCACCAACAGGGCAGAAGAGTTCCTTTTTCTCCACACCCTCGCCAACATTTGTTGTTGCTAGTTTTTTTAATATGTGCCATTCTCACTGGTGTAAGATGGTATCTCATGGTAGTTTTGATTTGCATTTCCCTGATGACAAGTGATGTTGAACATTTTTTCATATGCCTGTTGGCCATTTGCATTTCCTCTTCAGAGAAGTTTCTTTTTAGCTCTTCTGCCCATTTTTTGACTGGATTATTTTCTTTGTTGTTGTTGAGTCTCATCAGCTCTTTGCAGATTTTTGTGATCCGTCCTTTATCATTAGTGTTGGGTGCAAAAATGTTCTCCCAGTTGGTGGGGTTTCTCTTTGTTTTTGTTATTGTCTCTTTTGCTGTGCAAAAGCTCTTTAATTTGATGTAGTCCCAGCTGTTTATCTTTGCCTTCACTATCACTGCTTTGGGTGATGTGTCTGTAAAGATGTCTTTGATGTGCAAATCACGTAGTGTTTCGCCTATATTTCCTTCTATATATTTTATGGTTTCAGGTCTTATGTCTAGTTCTTTAATCCATTTTGAGTTGATTTTTGTGTATGGTGTGAGGTAGTGGTCAAGCTTCATTCTTTTGCATGTAGCGACCCAGTTTTCCCAGCACCATTTATTGAACAAACTTTCTTTGCTCCAATGCATATTCTTTGCTCCTTTGTCAAAGATTAGTTGACCATAAATCTGTGGGTTTATTTCTGGATTTTCTATTCGATTCCATTGGTCTGTATGTCTGTTCTTGTTCCAATACCATGCAGTTTTGATGATTATGGCTTTGTAGTAGAGTTTGAAGTCTGGGAGTCTGATGCCTCCATTCCCTTCTTTTTTTTTCAGGAGAGCTTTGGCTATTCGGGGTTTTTGGTGATTCCATATGAATTTCATCAATAATTGTTCTATTTCTTTGAAGAATGACATTGAAATTTTGATTGGAATAGCATTGAATCTGTATATTGCTTTTGGTAGGATGGCCATTTTAATAATGTTTATTCTTCCAATCCATGAGCAGGGGACGTCTCTCCATTTCTTTGTGTCTTCTTCTATTTCTTTTAACAGTGTTTTATAGTTTTCTTTGTATAGGTCCTTTACCTCTTTTGTTAGATTTATTCCCAAATATTTGATTTTTTTTGTTTCAATAACAAAAGGGATGGTCTTTTCGATTTCTTCTTCTTCAGATTTATTGTTTGTGTATAGGAAGGCTACTGACTTTTGCGTGTTGATTTTGTATCCTGCCACTTTACTGAACTGATTGATGAGTTGAATTAGCTTTTCTGTGGAGTTTTTGGGGTTCTCTATGTATAATATCATATCGTCTGCAAATAGTGATAGTTTGACTTCTTCTTTTCCTATTTGGATTCCTTGGATGTCTTTCTCTTGTCTTATTGCCCTGGCTAGGACTTCCAGTATTATATTGAAAAGCAATGGTGAGAGTGGACATCCTTGTCTTGTTCCAGATCTTAATGGAATTGCTTTCAGCTTTTCACCATTGAGAATGATACTGGCTGTTGGCTTGTCATAGATGGCCTTTATGATGTTGAGGTATGTTCCTTGTATCCCCAGAATTTCAAGGGCTTTTATCATGAATGGGTGTTGCACTTTGTCGAAAGCTTTCTCAGCATCTATTGATATTATCATATGGTTTTTATATTTCTTTTTGTTGATGTGTTGGATAACGTTGATTGATTTTCGGATGTTAAACCATCCTTGTGCCCCTGGAATGAATCCAACTTGGTCGTGGTGAATTATCTTATGGATACATTGTTGGATTCTGATAGCTAAAATTTTATTGAGGATTTTTGCATCAGTGTTCATTAGGGAGATTGGCCTGTAGTTTTCCTTTTTTGTGTTGTCCTTGTTCGGTTTTGGTATTAGTGTAATGTTGGCTTCATAAAACGTGTTTGGTATTGTCCCTTCCTTCTCAATTTTTTGGAAGAGTTTGTGAAGGATAGGCACTAATTCGTCTCTGAATGTTTGGTAGAATTCATTTGTAAATCCATCAGGTCCTGGGCTTTTGTTTTTGGGGAGGTTTTTTATTACCATTTCAATTTCGCTAATTGTAATTGGTCTGTTTAGGTGTTCTATTTCTTCTTTATCTAGCTTTGGGTGATTGTAGAGATGTAGGAATTTGTCCATCTCCTCTAGATTGTTAAACTTGTTTCCATATAACTGTTCATAGTAGTTACTGATTATTCTTTTGATTTCTGCTGTGTCCGTTGTGATTTCTCCTCTTTCATTGATGATCCTGTTTATTTGTGCTTTCTCCCTTTTTTCCTTTGTGAGCCTGGCTAGGGGTTTGTCTATTTTATTGATTTTTTCAAAAAACCAGCTCTTGGTTTCATTGATCTTTTGGATTGTTTTTTTAGTTTCAATTTCATTTATTTCTGCTTTGGTTTTTATTATTTCTTTTCTTCTACTGGTTTTGGGGTTTTTTTGTTGTTCTTTTTCTAGATCTTTGAGCTTCGAGATGAGGTTGTTTCTTTGCGTTCTTTCTTGTTTCTTGATGTGAGCTTCTATTGCTATATATTTTCCTCTTATTACTGCTTTTGCTGCATCCCATACATTTAGGATATTAGTGTCCTTGTCGTTCAATTCAAAAAATTTTTTAATTTCTTCTTTGATCTCCTCATTAGTCCAATGGTCTTCCAGTAGTGTGGTTTTTAATCTCCATGAGGTAGGAAAGTTCCTTGCCTTCTTTTTATGGTTTATTTCTAGTTTGATGCCTTCATGGTCAGAAAAGATGGTTGATATGATTTCAATCTTGGTGTATCTGTTGATGTTTGTCTTGTGCCCCAGTATGTGATCAATCCTGGAGAATGATCCGTGTGCGCTTGAGAAAAATGTGTACTCCGTTTTTTTGGGGTTTAGTGTTCTATAGATGTCTGTTAAGCCCAATTGCTCTAGGTCCTTATTTAGAGCTTTGGTTTCTTTACTTATTTTTTGTCTTGTTGATCTATCCATTGTTGATAGTGGTGTGTTGAAGTCTCCCACTACGTATGTGTTTTCTCTGATGTCTGTTTTCAGAGAGGACAACAGTTGTCTGATATATTTTGGTGCTCCTTCGTTTGGTGAGTATATGTTAATGAGTGTTATTTCTTCTTGAAGTATTGTCCCCTTGATCATAATGTAGTGACCATTGGGGTCTCTTTTTATCTTTTTGAGTTTGAAATCTGTTTTATCTGATATAAGTATAGCTGTTCCTGCTTTCTTTTTTGGTCCATTTGCTTGTAGGATTGTTTTCCATCCTTTAACTTTGAGCCTATTTTTATCTTTTGTAGCTAAATGTGTTTCCTGGAGACAGCAAAAGGTTGGGTTTTGTTTCTTAATCCAGGCTGCCACTCTGTGTCTTTTTATTGAAGAGTTTAGTCCATTTACATTTAGAGTTAATATTGATATGTTAACATCTGTATTTGCCATTGTGTTTGTCTTTCCTTTGATTTTATTTATTTATTCTTTTAATAACTTTTTTTTTTTTTTTGGCCTTCTTTCATTGTTATTCGTCCCTCTGAGGTTCTGGCTTTAGGACTCCTTGTAGTATTTTTTGGAGTGGGGGTTTAGTTGCAATGAAATTCCGGAGTTTCTGTTTGTCTGGGAAGGTCCATATTCTTTCTTCAAAGAGGAAGGAGAGCTTTGCGGGATAGAGTATTCTTGGTTGGCATCTGTTTTCTTGGAGTCTGTTGACTATGTCCCTCCACTCTCTCCTTGCCCGTAGTGTTTCTTCGGAGAAGTCTGATGTCAGCCTGATTGGTTTTCCTTTGAATGTTATCTGTTTCTTCCCTCTTGCCAGCTTCATTATTTTTTCCTTGTCCTGGATTCTTGGGAGCTTTACTATTATGTGTCTTGCTGTATTTTTCCTTTCGTCGTGGAAGTTTGGTGTTCTTCTTGCTTCTTGTATATCAATTTTCAGCTCCTTCTTCACATTTGGGAAGTTCTCTTCAATTATCTCTTTGAATATTTTCTCTGTTCCTACATCTCTCTCCTCTCCTTCTGGTATTCCTATAACTCTTATATTTCCTTTCCTCATGGAGTCAGATAGTTCCCGAAGTCTTTCTTCGTTCTTTTTCCTTCGTACTTCTCTTTCCTTTTCTGTTTTGGTTCTTTTTATTTCTGTGTCTTCAAGATTACTTATTCGTTCTTCCATTTCATCTATTCTGCTTTCATTGCTTTTCCCAGAATTCTTTAGTTCTTCCATTAATTCTTTGATCTCCTGCATTTCTTTTACTTCCCTCTTTAGGGACTCAATTTCTTTCTTCTGACCATTGTTTTCCCTCTCTAGGGACTCAATTGCATTCTTCTGATCGTTGATTATTTTTCCCTTATCATTGTTTTCCTTTATGACTTCTGTCAGTTTTTTAATCACGGCAATTTTAAATTCTCTTTCTGGAAGGCTCAGAAATTCTTCCAAGTCATTGTCTTTGCAATCTGGGGGCTGGCTTTCTTTTTGTGGTGTGCTTTTTCTCTGGAGAGTTGCTAGGTTGCGTGTGGTTCTTCTCCTCCCTACTGTCTGTTTTCTAATTTGCCGTATGCGTTGGGACACTGTGTTGTTGGGACTGGCCGGCATCTTGGGTGGGCTTCTCTGTTCCCCTCTGGTTCTTCCAGGAGTCATCTGTCAGTTTCAAGCAGCCTTTAATGGAGAAAGGTCCCTGTTCTAAAATGCCGATGTGGGGACACACTCCCCTGTGCGCCTGGTCTGCCCCGGCGGTGGGTTCCTGCTCCCCTCTGGGCTTGGACTGCAGGCCAGAGGGGGTCTGGCGTGGGCGAACTTCCCCCGCTCACCTCTGGCTTCTGAGGAAGCCTTCTGCAGGTAGTCTTTACTGAAGAAATGTCCCTGTTCTAAAATGGTGATGTGGGACACACTCCCTGCGCGTCTGGTCTCAGGCACACTCTTCTGCGCGCCTGGTCTGCCCTGGCTGTGGGTGCTCGCTCTCCCTGTGGGCTCAGACTACTTGTTCGGAAGGAGCCAGGTGTGGGCTAACTCCCCAGCTGGCCACTAGCTCCTTCAGTAGCCTGTGCTGGGGTCAAGTCGCTAGGTGGCGCCAGAGATCTCTCCTGGAGCCCTTGGGGAGCTGATTTTCCACCCCGTGGGACAGGGAGCAGAGCGGGGATGGTAGGGTACACCTCAACGGCTTTGGGGTGCTGTGTCTGCCTTGTGCCCCACCGTCGTGGGGAACCCACGCCCCTAATTTCGTGCCCCGGGTCTCAGTTCCAAAGCCCTCAGTTCCAGGACGCGGGCTGTAGCCCAGATCAGTGGCGCGGGAATGGCGCCTTTTGAATCCCGCTCCCCTGCCTGGGCGCCTTGTTCCTGCTCACTCAGGGAGGGCCTCCGCCGTCTCCCCGCAAGCCTAGGTCGTCTCCCCGCAAGCCTAGGTCGCAGGCGCGGGGACCTGGGCAGCTGCAATCCGGTCTGGATCCGCGCCACTTTCCGCGCAGGCTTACCGGGCGGCCGGGGCTGTGTGCTGGTGCTGGTCTCCTCCTGGGCGGGGCTCTCTTTAATGGCGCCTGGAGCTCACCTCCGCGGCGGATCCTGCAGGGTTCGCCTCAGCTCCCGTTCACGGGGTGTGGTGGCTGCAATAGTTCCTTTCCACTCACAGTCCCGCTTGCTGTGTCCGTTTTTCTTGTTGGCCGTTTTGGTTTGTTGTTTCCTCCTCTCTGCCGGGCGGAGAGTGCCGACTTTGTGGGCGGGGGAGGGGAGCAGGGTTCTGCGCTTCCCTCCCTTCTCGTCCTCTTTTATGGCCACTTTCTTCTTCGGGCAGTTTGCTGGAGTCGTCCGTTTATCTTCCGTGTCCCAGTTCTCACTGGGACCTGCCGCTTTTCCTCCCTATTAACTTTTTTTTAATGGGAGATCTTACTCGCAGCGTCTCCTCGCCGCCATGTTGCTCCGCCCTCTCCTTTTTATTCAAGTTTAAAAGCTCACAAGGGGCCTCCCTGGTGGTCTGAGGGATTAAGTCTCAGCACTAGGATGCTGTCCACAGCCTCTGCAGCACGAGTTCGATCCCCGGCCAGGGAGCTACCCACAGGGCGCAGCAGACCTCTCCTTTCTCCCCGCTGCTCCCCTCAGCAGTTGATTTCAGTCGATCTGCCTGTTCTGCTCCCCACTCTGTCTCTGGTGAATCCTCTCACCCCCACATCCCTGGCCTATACCCCAGTTCTTGCATGCATAAATAAATAAATCTATAAAAAAAAGCTCACAAAAAATCAGTTTACAAAAAATCAGCTCTTCAAAGGTGACGTGACATGTTTCTTGATTTTTCTTTTCACTTAATTTTGTTAAAGAAGTGGGGAGCCCGTTGGGAACTGAACTAACATTTATAAGCAGATACAACTGGGTAAAGAGACCACGTGCCCCAAGCCTCTGCCATGCGAGGAAAGGACCCTGGAAGAGGCTGTTTCTGACACACGCGGCAAGTTGGCACCAACTCAGTCTCTGCTGGAACTCACTGTTTGCCCTGGAGGCCTTGGGGTCCACAGCTGTCCTGGCTTCCTGTGGGCGGCCACCGCGGGCCCCCGGGGAAAGCAGGCTGTGAAGAAAAGTTATCACAACGTGGAGATCAGGCCAGAAGAGGAGGAGTATCGTCTCCTAAGTTTGTGGAAGGATTAGTTAATTCTCTAGGGAAATATTCCTGTGCTTACTTTACCAGTTACTATTGATTAGGCTTTGAAGTTTATATAGTTAGAAGACTGAGAAGTCAGAAATGATATTTACCAGTAAAAATGTAAATACTTTCTTTCCAATAGAAAAAAAAAATAACCCAAAGATGAGGCTTTCTCACCCCGTGGGACAGCGACCGGTTGTTAAAAATTGAAATCATCTACGAGCCCTGACCGGCTGTAGCCTCCTGCCTCCTGCAAACCTTCCCCGACCTGCCTCCCCTGCCGTGACCCAGCGCCAGGGAAGGAAACCAGCCTTGGACCAGGGCCATAGTCCATGGGTAACCACCTTGGTAGAGCTGAAGAGAAAACGAATGTCAAAAACTCTCTAGTAGCTGCCACGTGCTGAGGAAGCACATTGCTAGGTGCCTGGGAAGCAAAGCAGCTTAATACAGAGACTTACCCCTCAGGAGTGCCAGGGATAAATGGAATCCCCCTCCCCCCCAATTCTGGATTCTTTATGGACTGGTTGAACCATCAAATTAACATCAGACAGATCAGTAGAGAAAAAGACATTTAATTACCAATACATGGGCCATCTACAGAGAATGTGGATTCCAAGGACAATGAAGCAAAATGGGGCTACATTTACTTAGCTAAGGAAGGGGACAGGGGCCTGGGGGTACACCGAAAAAGAAGGGGGGCTCCCATGGTGAGGAGAGGGGGAGTCACATCACGAAGAACAGATGTTCTGTGGTCAGGTGTTTGCCTGCCATGCAGTGTCACCCTTGGTCTGATGACAGGGACATGTTCTGAGAAACGCATTGTGAGGTGCCTTCACTGCCGTGAGGATGTCACACACGCGCTCACCCAGATGTAGGTGGTGTGGGCCCTTGGAGACCGAAGCACATTCTGGGGTGCACTTCTTCGTGCAGACAGGCTTTACAGATAGAGCGGTTGTTTCGGGTAATAACCCTGGTGTGGGCAAGAGCCCTAATTCCATTCTTGCAGTTGGTTCAGGGAGTGGGAAAGTCACAGGGCCAGGGCTGCCCTGAGCTGAAAATAACCCACACGCCCAAATGTGCTGTCATGGGAGGTCTGCTCTGGACATGGTGGGGGGCCTGTCCTGCAGGGGTTTTTAAGGCGATGGGGTGCTTTCGAGAGTGCTGAGTGTCAGGTCTTCAATCAGTTATTCCAATATCCTATGTTGATTTAGAATGGCTCACAGCGCTCTCTGCCTGAGCGAATACTCTGTGGACGCCAATTTATAGCCGCAGATTAGTTCCGCGGGACTGTCCGGTCCCCTTTCTGGACGTTGGTTGGGGGGCCCTCGGCTCGTGCCACATGAGCCCTCCTGACAGAGGCTGATGAAGGCAGCTGGATATGGCTTCCAAACGTGGCACTTGTTTTGCCCACAGGCAACTGAGAACCAGCAGATAAAGGAGAGTTCTCTGCCCTCCCCTGGCGGCCTGACGCAGGACACACTTTTGCAAAGATGGCCCCCCCTTCTCGACCAGAAACACCGACGTCAATCACCTAAGACAGCGCTGGACCCCATCAGCCAGCGAGCACCCCACCACAGCAGTCATGGCTAGATCTCCCCTGCCATGGGTGTCCCCATAGAGTTACCCTCCTGTAACCTGCGCCCCTAGAACCTGAAAGTCCTTTCTCCCTGTCTCACCGGTTCTCGAAAAATTTGTTCTTTTATTGAGATGCTAGCTATGTAAGCCCAAGTTCTAACACCCCCACCCCCCTCCTGGAGCTAATGTCTTAATAAATATCTGTTTTTTTCTCTTTCTCGTGAATCTGTGTTTTTCACTCTAATCAATAGGACCTCAACAGAGAACGCAGGAGGGTAGAGGATTAAAGGTTTCTTCTTCTACTTATTTCCTGAGAGCCAGCGGTGAGACTCTGGTAGCAATTCAGAAATTACAATCTCACGTAATTCACAGAATTATGATCCTTTATCTTTGCCCCATTTTATTGGTTAGAAACAAGTGATCGGTCCCACCCAGGGAGTGAAAGTGAAACCAGGAGATGCAGAGTCACGAGGGGGTGATCTTAGAGTCTGCTCACCACCACTCACAAACAGGAGAGTGTCACGAACTTTACGCGTGGTTAAACTCTAGAGGTGTCAACACCCCTCCTGATGCTTGTCCAGAGACCAGAGAAGGCGCCGCATGAAAAGACACCCGCGACCGTCTGCACGATTCAGGCGGCTTTCCTGCTCCGGACTTACTTGTGTTTCTGCAAAAAGAGATAATTGGACTAGAGGACACCCGAGATCCTGAACCTCTGTGGTTGCCGAATTGTTTAACTACTGACCTGGGCTTTCAAAGCTGTAACATCTTATTTACTGTTATGACCTTTCGGGGTGACTTCAAAGTCAGAGAATCTGCAAATAAAAGGAACTCATCAGCGTTGAGACACTCTCCTTCCCCAAAGCCACTGAAAATATTCACAATGCAATGAGCAATAATAGTTTTTTGTTTGTGATGTGTGAGACGCTGATTTAAAGTCTTGCTTCAGACGCGGCCTCCGACGTTGTGTAAACCACGAACACGGTTCTCTGGGCAAAGGGAAAGCGCTTCAAGAATTGGGTCTCTGAGTGCCTGTTTCAGGTTCTGTGCCGCGGGAGAAGGCAGGGAAGACAGGAGTTAATTATTTTCTGTTTCCTGGGCTGTCCACCCAGGAAAAAAGCAAACAGACAAACAAAACCTCACTCTCTGGATACAGGGACCCAGTTACAACCAAACTAGGTACGGAAGACGCGTCCCAGTGAAATTTAAGGTGCCATTAATAAGCAGAATCTTAACAGATTCATTGGCAATCTGCATAAAGCCACAGCATGTGAATTAGAAGGGCCTAGAAAGGCGGCGGAGACCAAAAGGCCCGGAGCTGCGCACTGGCATGTCCTGGGGAGCACTGGCATGTCCTGGGGAGCACTGGAGTCTCTCAAGACAACAGAAGACTCCACCGCTGCACAGTCTCGGAATGAGCAAGTGCAACCAAGTCTGGGAGCAAGAACAGGTGGAAACCATCCTTCGAGGTTACTCCACATATTCTTTTTGGGTGAGCTCTGAGGCTTGGAACTAACTGGTGGGAAAGCCTGTCCGCAAATAATTTCTGAAAAGTAACTCCCCTTTCAATCATCACTGTTTTCACCAGTTGCCTGTTTCCTGCGAGCCCCTTTCGGGGGCAGGCTGGCCTTCGCCCTGCCCATCAAAGCCGCTCCATCCTCACTTGGAGCTTTGATCGTGTCCTCCCTGCGAGGCTTCCTCGCTCATGCCTGGAGAACAAATCTGCAAGTGCTTCTGTGTGTGTTTTTGATCTTCCTGTCTCTTCCCTCCTGATTGATTGAAAACGTTTAGAATGTCATCCTGACCGTCTGTAATTGAAGAACCTCCCGCCTGTGTCTTCTCTGGGGCCCAGGCGGGGCCTGCTCTCGCGTGGGCGGGACCGTGGTGAGGACAGCAGAGGTGACCGGGCTGCTGCCTTCCTGTGGCCATGGCTACGGCCGCCGAGGGGTGGGGGTTGTCCAGGCAGCCTCTCGGGGTGGGGGAGCTGTAACATAGCCACATTCCTTGAGAAGTTTCTCCAGCCCCACCACCACCTCCCCCCGAGCAGGGCAGGTGGCTGATAACCTGTGGAGGTCCACCGAGCTCCTTGGGGTCAGGCTCCAGCTTGTCCGGGGTGTGCTTCAGTGACCTCAGCAAGTGGTTTGGGGAGGATCTATGACTGCGGTCAAGGTGTTGATGTGGAAATGCCAGCATGGTGGGCTGAGAATGTTGTACGGCATGAAGGATACGCGGACACCAGGGCGAACAAGAAGCAGGCTGAATGCACCGATGCTGATTCAGTGGATTTGCATCCCAAGGCTGAGCCCCCTTTGTAGGAAGTCAGGGGCTTATAGACACCTGCATTTTCTGCAAGGTCCCGGGTGGGTTTGCATTGGCAGCTGTACATGGTCAGATATGATGTGAGTAAAGGGTCAGTACAGGGTCAGCAGTCAAGGGACCCCCCAGGTCCATCCTTCCTCATGGTGGTACATGGTCTAAGGTTCATATCAGGCACTAAGTTGCATCCCAGGAACTGAGCAAAAGGCTGTTACTAAGGTCCCTGGGCTGCTTGTCCTAGGACGCTGTGCTTCTAGAAGAGGTCTTTGGAGGCCTGGCTGCTCAGACGCCCTGTGTGCTGAGCCCTGGTCAGACCTGCTAATGTCTAGATGCCAACACAGTTGGGAGGAGGTGAGGCCTGAGTCTAGAATTTCTAGCAGGATCCAGCTGACCACAGGTGGAATACCCAGGGTCCAGTTATCCTCTCCTTCTACAAGGCGGTGGGCGCCGGGGGCGTCAAGACCTTGCCTGCTCCAGGAAACAGCAACAGAGCCAGGACCCATACGCAGATGGACTGGTTTCTAGTTCAGCACTCTCTGCCAAACACTTTGTAACACTCTCTTCCCTCCTAACTCCCTCAATAATTAGCATCATTAAGTCTTAATATATGTTGGTTTTAAAGGCATCCAATTTACTACTTAATGCCAGAGGGTCTGAATTTTAATCATTGGAAAATTTTACTTCCACATTTTTTTCCCTTGAAAGGTAGAACCAAGTCTTTCTATTTTCCTTAACAAAAAGGTACTAGATTATTTTAGAGTCTCTTGGTTAATTTGAAGCGTTGTAAAAGAACGTTTGAGAACAGAAACGATAGACCGTATCCATAAAACTGTTCAAAAGCATTAAAGACGGCACCGCTCTAATCGATGCAAACGAACTTCAGTTAACATTTCACGAAGTGGCCAGTCTCCATGTGGAGAAGCTGAAAACTGGGTGGCAGACAGGAAGTTTTTATAGGATAAAGGACGAGAGGAAAATGAAAAGATCTGGTAGGCTAGGCCCACACCAGCCTTGTCTGGGGTAGGAAGGAAAAAGGAAATAAGGGCAGAGGCTTGAGCCGACGCGGGGCGGGGCGGACTGGCCAGAGGGGCTGCGTTTCTGGTCCAGTGGAGCATTTAGGGGGACACGAGAGTCCACTTAGGTTTGGGTTTGCTGGCAGAGCAACCCCGACAGGGGCAGCTTCCCCTTGGCTCTAGTGAGTCACTCCAGCGTAACTGAGACCATTGGCGCGCCGAGGGCTGCAGAAGTCCCTATTTTATGTCCACACCCACGTGAGACAGGGGCCAGCGAGAACAGCCGGGAAGAGAGGCCTGGGTGGAAACGGGCGGCTGTCCATCAGAGCACGCTCTGCCATGCCAGGGCAAATGACAGACAGGGTGACAGCTCTCAGAGCAGACAGACGGCAAGACCCAGGCAGGAGGGAACGAACACCCAGCTCCCGTCCTGGGGTGGGATCCCATGGTCCTCGCAGAGGCAGCAGACCTGCCGCGACGACTGGACTGGAGAGCAGTGGGTGTCTACAGAGCCCCCCGGTTTAACCCTTTGCATGGGGACCATCGCCAGAAGCAGAACTGAAAGTTCTTCTTGGAAAGGGGTGTCTCCCTTCCTTCTACACAAGCCCCTTTATTCCTACAAGGCAGCACACATTGGCAGGAGGGTTGCAAGTGATTTTCCGGGTCAAGTCGTGCATCATGACAAGTATGGACTCAACCAGAAAAGTAAGCCTGAAATCGCTTACTCTCCTTCGTGACTGCATTTCCTTCTGCTACTGCCTAGATTGTTACTCGAGCAAATAAATCCTTTTAATTGGCCCACCCCCGGGGTAAACCGCTCGCCCCAGTAAGTAATCGCGGGGAGAGCAGAGGCTGCAGAGATGGGGTGCTGCCTGCTGAACAATCTTTGCTTTTATTTTACCAACTGATTTTAAAAGGCGGCATTGTAACTTGGCATTAAATATTTAAGAATGATATTAAGGTAAGATTGATTCATTTAGCAGGGATAATGGAGTGGGGAAGCCGCATGGAGTGACTAAAGGGCCTCGCAGTGGGAAAGCCAAGCTAGCAGGCATCAGTCCACACCTGGTAATGGCCATGAATAGGCTCGCCGCTTGCTATTTAAATAAATTGATGTGCAATTCATCTGCTGTTCGGAGCCATTGGAAATGCGCTGCACTAGCTCTGTGCCTTGGCGGGCAGCCCGATGAAGTGCCCGGGTCATTTATCAGCGTGCCAAGTGGAGTGCAAGTTGCTACTAAGCTCCCTCCGTTGACCACACTGGCAATTTGTATGAAGAGGCTACAGAGGGTGCCAGGAGAAGGGCGGGGGCTGGCACAGGGCATGGTAGGGAAGATGCTGGACTCGCCCACCCACAGCTCCTGGACAGCAGCTACCACAGTTCTTTATCCCCACAACGGGAAGAGCGATATTCCTGCTTTACTCATCTGTGAGTCACCCTACGGGCGAAAGCACATTTGGGTTTAAAGAGCGCGGTTGAAAAGTTGGGGTCTCACTCACCGAGTCCTCGCAGGGCACCCTAGTTCCGCCCCCAACCCTCTCCCTTCCCCTATATCGGTCCCCTCTGCCTCCGCACTGTGCTGCCTCCCCCTTTTCTGGTCCTGATCAGACAATCTCAGCGCTGGGAGGTGGATAAAAGTGTCAACCTTTATAAAGGCTCACACCCTCGGAGAGACACAGGATTATGTTTCTCGGTGCTAAACTGCACCGACTCATCTTGCAGTTTTATTAGCCACTTCTTGGTGATCTATAAATCAATAAGAGAGCACTTTAAAGGCACTTAAAATAGGTATGATCATAAAGAACAGAGAGCTAATTTGAGAGTTTTATTTATTTGATGGAAAGACTTGTAATAGATTTCTGTGGGTCTCAGTCATTTGGAAACATGCGGTTCTCTCTCTTCCATCTTGCCCAGCTGGATGTGTCTGGCGGATTGGCCGCACAATACAGAAATATGATTTATGCCTTTTAATTTTATATAACTCAGAACAAATTAAGCCCCTGCCTGGCATCAAAGTGGGAGTTCTGAAAAGCAAGGGCTTTCCTTTCAATAGCGAATTATCTCCCATTGAAAAGTTTGAAACAAGCAGTAGATGGGTTCGAATCATTTAAGCAGAGTCAATTAAATGGGGAGCAAAGTGGCTCCCAGAAAACCTGCTGGTGGAGGACGCCTATTAGGAATTTGCTGCTTATCATTCAGAGTTCTTCACTGTCGATGCACAATAATCACTAACATGGTTGACTACGGTTTGCTGAAAATTACTTAATCATTAATGTCTGATATACTTCGATATTGCCTAGGATGAAACGGGCAGCGGGCAGAGCCAAGGAAGGTATTTCCACGAAGGGCAATCAATTCGACGATAATTCAACTGCATCCACTCTACCTCGCACAGCCTCTCTTCTGAGTAGCGCCGGCGATGTTCTCCACACACCCCCCGACACCCCCACTCTACTCTGACAGCTGCCATTATGTGAGCTATAACTCATCTGTCTGCTCAGCTCCGTCTATTGATTTTTATCTTTCGGGGCTAACTGTCACCAGGATAAGGCTTTCAACAAGGATCTAGTTGGTATCAATTTCTTTATGTTTAGGAACAAGCACGTGCAGAGAAGCAATGGGATGTGGACGGAGAAAATATTTTTCAAGCGAACATTCTTTGTAAGATATTGAGACTGAAACACGCTAGTAGTTGACGAGGGAGCCGGCAGAACACAGTTAAAAGAGGCACAATTCTCCCTCCTCATACCATACTGTGATCCTGTCATCACAGCTTTGTTAAACTATGGTCTTTAAAATATATCATCGCTTATCGTCAGGGAAATGCAAATTAAAACCACAACGAGAGACCGTCTCACTCCTGTGAAAATGGTCCGTATCAGAAAGACCAAAAGCAAGTGCTAGTGAGGATGTGGAGAAAAAGGAGCCTCTTCCGCGGGTGGGGCCTGGTGGAAAGCTGTGTGGAGGTTTCTCAAAAGACTGAAAATGGATCTTCCATATGGCCCAGCAATTCCACTCCTAGGTGTCCACATAAAGAAGGCAAAAACACGATTCGAAGGGAAGCCTGCACTCCTCTGTCTATTGCAGCACGGTCTATGGTAGCCAAGTTGTAGAAACAACCTCCGTGGCACAAAATGGGCAAGTGGATCAAGATGTGGTCTGTGCACACGATGGAATACTACTCGCCGATCAAAACATGTACTCATGCCATTTGTCACCACGTGCATGGAGCTGGAAGGGATGGTGCTAAGCTAACCCAGTCAGGAGGAGAAAGAACAAATACCAGACGGTGTCGCCTATTTGTGAAATAGAGAGAAACCCATGAAAGGGTCAGTCAGATAAGCTTAAAATCAAAAACTAACCCTTGAAAGTTGAATACAGAGCTAAGGCATCACAGGGGCATGGGAAGGCGGGTGCTAAGTGGGGAGGGGCACAGTGGACAGGGGTGGAGCATGGTGGGCACTTTGGGGTGGGAACACTATGGTAACATCCCCGGGAGGGGGGAGCCTGTACTTTCAAAATACAAACAACAATGGAAACCAATGTTACCTCAATAAAAAATTGTTTAAAAACTAAGAACAAAATTTTAAAATAGTAATAGTCACGCATGTATGAAATGAACCACGCCAAGATTTACGTGATGTGCCAGTGAGTGACCATGACAATGCCAGGACCCACGCAGAAGCGCATCTGAAGAGGAAAGCTGCACAGGCCCTCAGAAGGGATGCTGTGAAATCGCCAAAAGATGCACAACTCAGCCTCGGAGGGGCACGAGAGGAAGGTTTTGAACCATCTTTTCTTTAGGGTGGAAATTGATTCTACACCTGCCATGCAAAATACAATTGCATTTTTGGGGAAACATTTGCATCACTGTCAATTTTCTACAACACCCATGAAATCACAGCTCTTTGTGGCCGGAAGGGACCTTGGACATCATGGAATTCAATCCTCTCAATTTAAAGATGAGATTCTGGGACTCAGAGAGGTGAAGTTTTTGCCCAAGGTCACACAGCAGAGAGTTGTAGAGCTGAGACTCCATCAAGGTTCCCTCTTTCTGTTTCTTCTACATTTTTTAAACTTTTTTTTGAGCATTTGTATTTCATTTTATATATTTTATTTTATTTTATATATTTGTTACATCATTTTTCATTGTTGCACAATGTATGCATTTTCATCTTATAGTCCCCATACAATCCCACCCGCCTTGTTTTGATCCTACTCCCTCGGCCCCCCCCCCCCCGTAGTGTGTCTCTGGCTTATAGTTACTTGTTGATTTTGATTTTATTACAATTACTCTTTCTCCTGGTCCCTTATTTAGGTTTTCTAGATTCCTACTATGAGTGAGACTATCCAGTATTTTTCTTTTTCTTTCCGGATTTCGCTGAGCATGATCCCTTCCAGCTCCATCCATGTTGCTGCAAATGGCATGAGTTTATCTTTTTTGATGGCTGAGTAATATTCCATCGTATATATGTACCACATCTTCTTGATCCATTCTACATTATTTTTTCAGAAAAAGAAAAGAAGGAAAGAAGGCAGCTGCTGCTCAACATGTCTACTTACATGCGGGGCAAGCCCCTTGGCGAGGAACTCAGCCTCACCCGCACGCGGTGAGCAGAGGCCGACCTCGCCTGTCCCCTCACAGCCCTGTGCTCCCTGTGCTCTGGGCAAACTGTTCAGTCCCCCCAAGTTTCATTCTGCTCATTCAGACAAAACAGAAATGACACATATCTCACTTCATCCACAACTACGTGGTAAATGTGTAATTCATTTAAAGTACATGCCACCAGCCGGACACGCAGTGAATGCTTAAGAAAATACTAGCTGTTAGCTTTTATGTTTATAGCTGAAAAAAAAAATTGGATAATTTGTGGCTGGCTATACCTTCCACAGGAAAAATAGGATCAACGGTTTTGGGTCGTAAGCAATGTTGCTCTCCTGATGAGCTTAAAAGTCAACAGTCCACATACACACCCTGCAGCAGCCTTTAGAAAGATCTGGGTTTTTTGTATCAGACAATCAATTTCAGTTATTTTCCAACTGGAGAGCAAGTATAAGGGCTCAGCCAAAGGGGAGGAAATGAGGAGCTTCCCCGACTCAGCCTGTGGCTCCCCAGCCTGCGGCGCTGCTCCCCTTCCTGTCTGCCCAAACGCCACTGCCCGCGTGGCCTTGGCTTGGGGGAAGGAGGGGGTCCTCTCGCCTTCTGTGCTTGAAAAGCGTTTATTGCAGCTACAGCCAGTTTCCACGTGTCTCTCCCCGGTAGCCTCTGGCGTGTCTCATCCGTCCTCCCAGCTTTGCTTGCCTCTCTGCACCCCAACACCCGGCCACCCCCCCACTTCAGGGGGTGAGACATCGTGGCCAGAGCACAATGTCACCGGACAGCCTGGGTCAAACTGTGCTCTGCTGCATGCCAGATGCTGCACTGTGAACAGGAGACCCCTCTGCACTGTTTTCCCTTAAAATAACAAACTGGGCCTTAAATCTCCAGGGGCTATTATGGGACTAAAGGGGCTAATTCATTTAAGCCCATAAAAAATGAGGTAGCTGTTATTATTATCTCAGAGTTTCGTGATCGTCCTTTTACCTGTCTGTCCTTCTAGGTTGTCTCCTCCGTGAGGTCTGCTCTCCCGATGGGGTCCGAGTGAGTCTCCAAGGCCAAGCGGAAATATTCCCTGGTGGAATGAAAGTGAGAATGTGAGACCCTGAAAGGCAGGGATTGTATTTCATCCCTCTGGGCTTAAGTCAGGGCTTAATACAGGCCTGAGTCATTGATAATCCGTGTGTGAGGAATGAATGAATGAATGCATGCGTGCATATTCTTCCCACGCCCTCCCCCACGTCACTTGGCTGGCCTTTGCCTGCAGCGCTCACACCCCCCTGCATTATACTTGCTGGCACTTCCTTTCCCCAGCCAGGTGTTCACCTTCAAGGTGAGGTACTGAGCTCCCTGCGGATTCCCCTGGCATTTGCCCAAGGCGTGTTTACCGCAGAGTGAAACTCCCAGGCCACAGCTTGGCCAAGGGGGTTCTGGAGCCTGCCGAGAACCTTACTGATCACGGAGTCCTGCTTTCATCATGATCTCAGGGCAAAACGCCTTTAACAATGCGCTTTTTAACACACACACACACACACACACACACACACACACCCCATATATTTAAAAAGTGCCAACTTGTTATTCTCATAAAAAATTCCAGAAGTTGTTTTCTCTTTTCTCCTAACTGTATGTTCTATTATTCAGAACTTCATATTGTATTTTTGTTTTTTTATTTTCTTCTCCACACTGCAATCTACGCAATGGATCTTATTTAAAAGGGAACATGTACTTTATCTTAGTTTAAGCTCCTGCAGTTTCCCATTATTCCCTGGAGGCACCAGGGCAGCTCGTTTTAATATGGACATCATCGGGATTAAGTCGAATCAGCAACATCTCAGAGACGCGGGTGGCAGCTGAACACCACGGCTGGCGTGGTCTGTGTTTCTATTTCAGTGGGACTCGTGTCAGGGCCGGAACACACATTCCTTCCCTGGTTTGTTAATTCTGCCCAAATGTCATTCTTGTCAAAGTGTCTACAGAGGCCCACCGTCGATGTTAAAAAGGTAGTCTTATGGAAAATTACTGTTAAAATGATTTAGCTTTGAAGCCAAGATGCTTTTCTTTATAAGCGTTTTTGGTCTTTGTCATACCTCAGCATGAATACTTCCAAGTGTGTTTGCCTTTCATAAAAGAACTAATTTGTTGAAATATCGCCATACAGCTAGTAATTAGGCATTAAGATTATCCCCAATTCTGCCAGGACACCGAGGCTCACATAGGTTTATAGACATCTAGCTAATGAGTCAGGCTCATTTAAAAAAAAATCATTTGTCATGCTTATTAGAATGAACCTATATTCCTTTATTACCCTGTACAAACCCTTTGCACATCAAGCCCAGAGCATAAAATTAAAATTGCATGAAACTTTGATCTCCTTCTTCATTAATCAGGCTAGATAATTATACACAGGTGTCAGCCTCTGTCTAATGGCAGATGCTTCCTGACCCCCAATATAATGGGGAATATTTGCTGTGTATACTTAAAAGGGAACCGAGTTGTGTGTAATATAAACCACACTCCTTTCATGATGCTAGGAGTTGAAAATTTTACCTGCATTATACTTAGGGATGACTTTAATTAGGAATATCTGACAGCTAATCCGAGGATAATGAATTTAAGGACTTACATGAACAAAAGGCTAAAAAAAGTATAAAACTAGGTCAAATTAATTTTTACAAAATGAAATATTCATTTAGATAATGTTTCGAGAACTTCATTTGAATTTCTTTGTTTAGCTTACCTGTGTTACCTGAATAAATAACCAAAGAGCCATCACTGTGTAATTCTATAATCACATGGTGTGATATCTGGTAAATATGCAGCACATACACCCTTTGTTGTGTGTTGACTATTAACACAGTGTGTGTTGTGTGTTGACTATTAACACAGTCCCATGCAATCAAGGATAGTCTGCTATGAGAACAAGTCTACCATCTACTGACTTCCATCTGCTGTAACTTTAAATGTCTATTTTCTCATTTAACTTTCAGTCAGTTACCCCCCAAAGGGGTGAGATTTTACGAAGGTCCCATGAAACAATGAGTTATGACCATGTGCATTTCACTTACTGTTTGATTTTCTAGGAATGCAAAAAAAGAATCTTGCTATAGACATCAAAGATGAATTAAGAAAGCCTAAATTTAGGCTGATATGAAGGCAATGTTCTTAGAAAAAAAATTAAAATGTCAACTCATCAAATGAGTTTAGAATTGATCAGTCAAATTTATTATTATTTTAATTTGTTTGACACAGGTACCCAGTTTGCTAGATATATAATATAGAAACCAACCTTATCTCAGCTAGCATAAATTGTATGATTACATAGTAATTCAAAATTATATTTGATAAATGGCTGACTGGATCAGAAAACAAAACCCAACTTTCTGCTGTCTCTAGGAGACCCATCTGAGCTCATAAGATAAACATAGTCTCAAAGTAAATAGCTGGAAAACAACTCTATAAGCAAGTGGGATCTCCAAAGGGGTAAAGACAGCCATATTGTATCTGACAAAATAGACTTCCAGCCAAGAAAGGTAATGAGAGACAGGGATGGGCATCAGAAAATGATTAATCCACAGCAGGAAGACCTAGCACTCATCAGTCTATATGCACCAAAGGAGCACCAAGATATTGGCAAATTTGAAAACAGACACTGGCAGCAGCACAAGCGTAGTTGGGGACTTCAACACCCAACTTTGAT
Organism: Talpa occidentalis; assembly: GCF_014898055.3. Taxonomy (NCBI): domain Eukaryota; kingdom Metazoa; phylum Chordata; class Mammalia; order Eulipotyphla; family Talpidae; genus Talpa; species Talpa occidentalis. Next base: position 3,208,386 of record NW_023601212.1, on the reverse strand, counting down.
CAGGCAAAGGATGAGCAAAACAGAAAATCAGCAAATGCTCAACAACCATTATTACTATTTATTATGCGTGGTTTTGTTTGCAAATGGGTGCAGCTACATTGTCTGTGGGGCCAGGCTTTCTGTAGTTGATGCACTTTCTGATAACAGCACTAAGTTCATCAATCTCAGAAAATGTCTGGGCATCTGGCATCAGGAAGGAAGCTGGTGTGGAGGGAGTCCTGGCCTGCTGGTGTGCCCGAGTCTAAGAGAAAGAGATTGCTGGTGACCACTTCCCAGTGCCCTGCAACACTTTTCCATCTTCAGAACTCATCACTAAAGCTCTTCACTCTTTCTGTCATTATTCATATGATCTGTCAAAACATGACGTGAGATATCAATCACTTCTTGGAGGAATTCAATAGCACTTTTGTAAAGAATGGAAATGATTACCCGGTTGATAGTGAATTTGCTATTGACAACCTAATAAGACAGGTGACTCGCATGGCAGCGAAGGCTAAATGGGCCTGAGGAGAAAGGTGAGATGCAGCATAAGCAGCCGTGGAGGACTGAGTTTACTCATGGGACAGTAACTTATGATCAGACATGTAAGGCTTCTCAGAACACACACAGAATCCATTGCTAATCTCAGTCATGGCTATTGATATTAAGGTAAGATACCCATCAGGTTGATCTAAAATCTCAACTTTCACCTCAATTTAATTTCATCAATCTAGTTGCTGCTTCAATGAATAAAATGTTAAAAAAAAAGTGTGGGCATGGTGTAAGATAGAACATTTCAAAAATAGTTTTACCTATTGTGCTTATTATTTAATAAAAGAGCATTTTTTAAAAAAAGGCATTTAAATACCAACAATGTAGGCAGGGTATAATCTCAGAATAAAGGACAGTTCTACCAATGAATAAAATGATTTTTTATAAAAACACCCACACTGTCTTTATTTTTCTCATTTTCCAGGCATCCTGGGACAAGTGGTCAGCCATGGGCGCCAGTTACCTGCTATTCTTTAGTGATTTCTCAAGAACGTGCGGTGTCTTCCTAAGCCGCTTTGCGAGGGTCAGTGCTCCGGCAAGCCCTCCTGCTTTTCCTCACTCTCCCCCTGCCCCACCCCTCCCTGCTGGTGCCCTCTGCACCAGGCTCAGAGGAAGGCTCGGTTAGGTCGTAAGAGTAACAAGATTACAGCTGTGATGTGATTGCTGACCTAGCCGTCCACTACAAGAATGTTCTGCTAATGAACTGCATGGAAGGGAACAGATTATTTTTTTTAAAGGTTTATTTATTTATGCGTACAAGAACTGGGGTACAGACCAGAGGTGTGGAGGGTGAGAGGATTCACTAGAGACAGAGTGGGGAGCAGAACAGGCAGACTGACTGAAATACACTGCTGAGGGGAGCAGCGGGCGAGATTAGAGAGGTCTGCTGTGCGATGTGGGTTGCTCCCTGGCCGGCTGGGGATTGAACTCCTGCTGCAGAGGTTGTGGATTTCTTCATAGTGTGGTACTTAACCCCTTGAGCCACCAGGGAGGCCCCGGAATGGATTATTGGTGTGTCAACAGGCCTTGTGTAGTGAGGGGTCACGGAGTGGAGGCTGAATGGCTCGTCCCATGGGTTGTTAAGTGCATTTTTCTTAATCTGGGTTTTTCATGTAAACAGAGCCAGTGGCAAAAGTTAAGATACTAATGCTTGGAGAGATGTAAGCCCTGGCTGGGGGGTGGGGGGGGGAAGGGCAGGGGGAGAGTGAGGAAAAGCAGGAGCTCACTGGAGCAACAGGAACTACATGCCAGCTCACGAGAGGCACGGAGAGTCACAGCACAAGCTGAGTGAGTCTTTGGCATGAGGAGCTTTGCAGGATGAGCAGCAAGGAGAAACCGGGCCAGATTCGTATGTGGGAGCAACAGGAAGAGGATTTACAGGTGCATGTGTGTGTGGAACTGCTCTGTTGTCTGAGGTTTGTTGTCTAGCTCCTCCCTGGGTCACAGCCCTCACCTTGGGCATTTTGTCTCCATCTGGGCATGTTGCTCTGAGGTGCCCCAGGCACGTGATCTGGGTCTGGGAGCAGGAGCCTGGGCACGTCTGTCACACCTGAGCTGACGTCTGCTTCGTGCACAGACCAGGCATCCCAGTGTCTGTTTACTCCAGCAGCCCCGGGGTCCAGAAGATAATCCTGCTAGTTAGTTTCAGAAATGAATCCAAGTTCAACCAATCAGGTGGACTATGAGCAAATAATTAAAAAACGTCAGGAGGCTGTTTTTTCCTATCTAGGAAAACAAAATAACTAGGACTTTAACATAATTAGTTATATTCAAACAACGTTTTCCTTTGAATCTAAACCTTTATTTTATTTTTTTAAATTTTTTTAAAGATTTATTTATTCATACAAGAACTGGGGTACAGACCAGAAGTGTGGGGGGTGAGAGGACACACCAGAGACAGAGTGGGGAGCAGAACAGGCAGATTGACCAAGTACACTGCTGAGGGGAGCAGCGGGGAGACAGGAGAGGTCTGCCGCGCCATGTGGGTATCTCCCTGGCCAGCAGGGATCGAACCTGTGCTGCAGAGGCTGCCAACAGCTCCACAGTGCTGCGCTCAACCTGCTGCACCACCAGGGAGGCCCTTGAATCTAAACCTTTAAAAACAAATTAAAACCAATCTAAACAAAAATATTAGTAAATCAGAATATAGAGTAAATGCAGATGTGACAACTGTTGCTGGATCGGCATTGGTGCATCGAAATAAACATCTGTTATTTCCCCTTCTTGTTAATCTGTGTTTTCTTGGTGGAGAAAGAAGGGGCAGGGTAGAGGGAAAGCGTTTTCTTTCCCTTCTACGCTTATTTCACCACAGCACTGCAGGCAGGGCCCATGCCGTGACGACGGCCCCGCACACCCCTGTCCTGGGCGCTGAGAGCCCTGGAGGCGCCGTGACCTGGGACAGGCTGCTCGCCCTCTGGTGCCCGGGCTGCTTTGGTGCATTTTTGCCTTTCGAACCCTATCATATTTCTCAATAAAGTTCTTCTAGACTCTCGGTTCAGTTTTACAGTGCCCCATTTTCTTCTTTCATTAAATATTTATTTCCTCCAGTCCCTTAAAGTAGCAAAGAAAGTAAAGCTAATGGCCATTTGTAGGGGTGCTGCATGCCTCTCTCCATGCGTGGAGAGTGATGCTACCCGATTCATCTTCATCCTTCATCGCAGCTCGCTCGCCTCCGAAAACGTTTATGGCCAAGCGGAGATGCTGGCCTCGCAGGTTCTGTTCGGGGCGGTGCTGCACACGATGTGCTCTTGACATCTCCATAAATCATGCCTTGGATTTCCTTGGTCGAATCTGTGTTAATTTCTAAAATGAACTGGTGAAAGAGAGGAAAGCGTGCTAAGAAATGAATGCTGGCGAGTGGAGTGGGCACTCATGCCTAGGGTTTCTCACTAAACACGCCTTCCCTTCCCTGCGTGCTTGAGTCACGAGAATCTTTTATTCTTCTTCAAATAGCTAATGTGGAAAATGCATGAAAGAAGATGAGGGATGGCAGATGTCTGGGGACAGCACTTCTTTACACTGACCGGAGGGCGAACTGGGTGCAGGCCAGAGGTGGGGGGTGAGAGGACCCACCAGAGACAGAGCGGGGAGCAGAACAGGCAGATCCACTGAAACACACTGCTGAAGGGAGCAGCGGGGAGACGGGAGGGGTCTGCCGCGCCATGTGGGTAGCTCCCCGGCTGGGCATCGAACTCAGGCCGTAGAGGTTATAGTGCTGAGACTTAACCCCTAGGCCACCAGGTTATAGTGCTGAGACTTAACCCCTAGACACGGACCAGGGAGGCCCAGAATCATTTTGATTTTGACAAAAGACATGGTGCCAGAGTCCTAGGAGATGAGGGTGGAAAGAACAGTTACTTCAAGAATGACTCCAAAGACGGCACCACTGGGATACAGGCAGCCGTGATAGCTCCACCTTTTTTTTTTTTTTTTTATTTTATTCTTCTCTATTTCACGCCAAATAATTTTCAGAGGTAAGTGAGCAAAAATGAAAGATGCTATTTTGGAGTCCACTTTGAGCCACCCCTCACGCAACAGACAAATACCAGCCATTCACCAGTCCCTTGCAGCGCTATTCGCCGCACACGGTTGTGACAATGGGCACAGCTGATGGTCACGTAGCAAAGTGGGGAGACAGCCCGGGAGAAAACTGCTGCCTCAGTGCAAACCCCGAATCCACAGTGAGAGTCCACACCCCACGGGCTCCTTCCCCATCAAAACAGAGAAGACGGTTCTGTGCCCCAACTTTCCTCACAGCCTCACCCCCACCACAGGCCCTGGCAGCCCGGCTGCTGGCTGCTCCTACAGCTTCGCCCTGGCTACAGCGCCAGGTAAAAGGAATCATAAACCCACAGCCCGCCACGCCTGGAGCCCCTCGCTCAGCACACCGCCTTGGGGACTAGCCGGGCGCTGCACCCCGAGGGGCAGCCCACCGCATGGGGCACCCTGGGGTGCCTGCCCACCGGCGGGAGGACAGCGGGGTGCTTCCAGTGTGGGCGACTATGGGGAAAGCTGCTTTGCACATTCGTGTGTGGGATTTGGGGTGAACAAAAGTGTGGGTAACGCCGAGGGCTGGGGTCACCGGGTCCGACAGTAAGGGTACACGTGGCTTACACAAACCCGCCCGGTTCTTTTCCAGAGCGGCTGCCCCACGTGGCACCTGGCCCAGCATCGTGCGGGACCCCAGCTGCCCCCGCGCGGCAGAGCACCACTTGACGCTTTCCACGTCTAGGAGACGCAGGTGGGACCTCACCACGGAGCCATGGCACGCGCTCCCCCACACAGTTAGACTAGGGACTCCGACACCGCACCCCGATTCTGCTCCGGACCCCTGCTCCAGTCAAGTCACCTGCAAATAGGTCCCTCGGCTCGCTAAGCTCTGGCTTCCGTGTGACCAGGACCCGCGACCCGCGGGCCTGAGGTGTGTTTCCCAGTGAGGGTATGTGGGAGGGACAGAACCGATGCCAGCGCATATTAGTCAATAAATGTCGGGGTACATGTCTCGGCCCAATTCAGTGTTTGCAAAGTCGCATATTTGAAAAAGAAACACCTTTGCACCGTGGAAGTCAGAGGCCCCAAGTCTTCCCAAGCAGACATTCGGCCACGTCCTGCTGAGGGTCCCGGCCCAGTGACAGAGGACCGGGGGCGGGGGTGTGGCAGGAGACCCCCAAGGCTGAGCCTGGCCCTGTGCCCCGCCCGGCTCTGCCCTCTCCCCTGGTCTTGCTGGATAACGCGAGTCGCGTCCAGGGTCCAGCTGCACAGAGCGCACGTGACTGACGGCCCTTTGTCACTTTCTCCGGCAGTGGCCACCCAGCAGGAAGACCCACCCACGGCGATCCAGAGACAATTGCGTCTGAAATGGTTCTTGGCAATTTAGGCATTTAATTAGGGGTGTTAAAGCTTCATTAAAAAGTTAAATCATTGCCTTTATTTTATTTTTGCAACAATGCTATTGTCGATGGTTCAATGATGTAAAATAAAACATAGTAAGACATGGACCGCCTCGTCTGAGGGGACGGCCCCGTTCTCCCATCACGGCACAGCCTCGCAAAGCGTATTGGAGAAGATGGGACCAAACTGAAATAGAGAGCCGTGAAGTAGGTATGGAAAGCAACTTCTGGTCTGTGAAGTTGGTTTTCTCTCCTTTGTGTCATGGTCCTTGCAACATGTGAATTTTTCCTCCAAAAATGTAAATGAAGGGAGGAGGGACTCTGCGTCTGCGACCTGCGAGTCTGTCAAGACGGGCATGAAAGAAACTTCTCGCCAGCCTTGGGCTATTGAGCACTAGGCCAGAGGCAGTCAGGAAAGCCCTCCGGGGCACAGATGTGCTTTCTGAACTTGAAGGGACTCCACCCAGGCCCCCAGCCCGGCCCTGACCCTCCCCATTTCTGGCAGCTTCTTGGTTCAGCCCTTCCTTCCCACAGGGTCCCGGGCTGGGATCCGCTGTTCTCTCCGCTCAAAGCTCCCGTGACTCTGTGGACCGTAGCTTGTCCCAAGACAGGCTCTGACCGAAAAAATGCACCTGGCATTACATGTTCAGGTTGCACAAATCTCGCCACTGTATGAAGTTGGGGCGGCAGGGAGGTCTGCAGTTCCTACCTGTTCCTGAATTTGGCGGGTCATGTGACAGCAACGAGATGTCACCTTGTACCAGGACAAGAACCAGACGGCGCGTGTCCTGCTCCAGCCTCCGGGGCTATTCACGGCGGATCTCTCAGCGGCCCCCTCCTCGGCACTTGCCTCGAGAGGAACTGAGCCCCCTGGGGCCACGTGTAGCCAAAGACTGGTCAGTGAGGGGCATTAAGACCTGTTCCCTCATCTCCATTCATGGCAGCCATGGCAGGGCACCCCGGCCCCAGGCCACCCTGCAGAATTGGCCGAGGTTATAAAACTTGGGGTTTAGTGTGCCCTCCCTAACGATGGAGGCTTAGATGAGGATGCACGCCTGCTCGCTGCAGCCTGTCTTTTGGACATAAGGAGCCATTTCAGGAGAATAGCACATAACTGTCCTGAGTACCAACATTGCTTAGCACGTGTTAGCTCACCCAGCCCACGGTCTGTGGGAGAGAGGTGCTTGCATGTGATGTGATTTCAGCTCCCTTGTGTTCAACTTCGTATCTTTGGCGGAACTTTTATTCACCATCACATTTTTTAAGGTTTATTTATTCATGCTTACAAGAACTGGGGTGTAGGCTAGAGGTGTGGGGGTGAGCGGATTCACCAGAGACAGAGTGGGGAGCAGAACAGGTGGATCTACTGAGATACACTGCTGAGGGGAGCAGCAGGGAGACAGGAGAATCTGCTGCGCCACGTGGGTATCTCCCTGGCCGGGGATTGAACTCACACTGCAGAGGCTGCAGATAGCATGATGATAGCACTGTTTTAACCCCTGCGCCACCAGGGAGGCCCACCATCAAATTTTTTTTTTTTCTGAATTATTATTTTTTTTTAAATAGAGGCATGTTTTATTTATTTGTTTGTTTGTTTGTTTGTTTATACATGCACTGGGTACAGTCAGAAGCGCGGGAGGGTGAGAGAATTCACCAGAGCCAGAGCGGGGAGCAGAGCAGGCAGAAGGACCGAAGTACACTGCTGAGGGGAGCAGCGGGCGGCAGGAGAGGTCTGCGCGCCATGTGGGACCCTCCTCCGGTGGCCGGGGAGCAGCTGGGGATCGAACCGGCGCCGCAGAGGCCGCGGGCAGCTTCGCAACCCAGCACTCAACCGCCGCGCCACCGGGGAGGCCCATCACCATCAAATTATTTTAATGAAAAACCTCTTAGAATACCTGTGGATAGTCTCTGCTTAGGACAGACACTCTTAAGTGTCTTGAGATTCTTCTTAACGTGAAATGACTGAACTGGCTATAAATGTATTGCTGTGGATGATGGTGGAAACTTCACTGTCTCTCTTGGTTTTATTTTCTTATTCCTATCTACCCTCTTGTCCCTGCTTCAGCTCATTATTTCTGATTTTTCCTGTTTATCTACCTGTTTCGATCCATCACTCATGCATTCATTTCATGCTTTCATGACTAGCGCACTGTCCTCCAAGTCAACCTAGAAGGAAACCTCAGAGCTGTTGCTGATTTCTTCCTTTCCTTTGTACTAAGAGGCAAGACTTTGGACTCAGCTCTGGATCCAAATGCCAGTTCTGACCCTTCCCCTGATCCTCACAGCAAGCGCTTCATTACGAGATCAGGTTGGACAGGCAGAGCCAATACCCCTGGCTTCAAATGACCAAAGACTCTAAACTCTAGTCTGCAAGTGCAATTAATCCTATGCTCGTCACAGCAGACATTTCTTTACTCCTCTCAACTCTCTGAGGACACCGTCCGTGTCTTACTCCGTGTATTTGATCTCTCGGGGCCTGCACTTTGCCCGGGACTTTCATAAGTGTCTGCCGCGATGTAGTCGGCACTCAGTGGACAGCGGATGCTGTGGAACAAAGGGGTGCGGCGGTGAGACAGACACTTGGAAAGTTAGTGTGTGGGTTGTGTCTGGGCGGGACACTGCGGAAGAGACGGGCGTGGAGGCTAGAGGGGCCCGGGGGAGTGTGGGGTGAAAGGGCAGGCGTCATTCTGGGGACACTGGACTCTGAGTGAAGAAAACGCAGTGTTGCTGCCATCCCTGTGTTGCTGGAGCAGCCCTGTCAGAAAGCAGAGGGGGCTGATGTGTGTCTGAAATCCCAGGGGAAACTGCTTCAGCATGTGTAGGCATGAGATTGAAGACAGAGCCTGGGAAGTGTCTCGGGCGGTGGAGGGTATGGGGTGCAGGGGCGGTGTGGACACAGGTGCGTGTCTTCTGCGCGGAAGGTAAGTCAGGTAATAATCGAGGCTAAGGAGTGTGTGTGTGGGTGGGAAGGGCTGTTGTAGGAGGGAAGACTGGAGCCCAATGGCCTCGATCTCGCCACCGGCTGCACATTAGCATCACTCAGGGAGTTTTAAAAAATGCTGACACGTAGCCGAGGAAATCAGCCTCCAGGCGGGAGCCCAGATCTGGGTGTTTTCTAAACACTCCCAAGGAGACTGTCACGGGCAGCCACAGTGAAAGCTGCTGGTCTGTGTCGTCTCGGCACCTTGGAGGCAGCGCTTCCTGCCGTGAGTGAGGTGGGGGTGCGAGGTTCTGGCAGTTTGGGTGCAGGGTAGCGGGGTGACGGGGAAGACTCGACAGATAGTCCATCGACGAGTGAAAGTGCCCTGAGGACTCCAGGAGGCCCGAGAGATAGTGACGAGTTGAAGCCAGAGGCTCTGGCCAAGGTGTCACTGCCGTGCTCTGCAGAGAAGCTTCCAAGGAGAAGCCACCTGAGGGCCCCACATTCAGGGTGGAGAATCTGCCTTGTTAATCGCCCCCAAATCACGCTGGTGTCCGGTTAACCCAGGAATCTTTAGAAAAATGTAAATTCCAGGCGCTTACCTGCAGTGAGCCTCTGGGGTTGCGGCTCTGCTGCACTTCAAGGCAGAGGCCTGGTGAGCGGCGGCCACGCGGACTGGAATCCGGGAGCTGAAATTGAAGACGGACAGGATGTCAAGGAAAGCAGGTGTGCGTGGGCATGGCACACACAGGGCTGAAATACTAGCCCCCGAGATGGCGCTGTGCAGGAAGGTCAACAGAATCCAAAGGACTTGAAGAAGTAGTAGCCAACTTCTCGCAGCACTGGCTGACAGGCTGCAGGTTGCTCTGCAGGCAGCCTCCCCGGCTAGCCAGCACGGCCGCAGAACGTGGGGTACACAGGCTGTGCAATTTGAGTCTAACCTGCATTTTCCACTGGGATTCAGGCAAATCTGAGGGGCAGGCCTGCCAGGCACCTTCTGGCAAGAAATAAGAACACATCCTAAGAAAAAAGAGACTTTAACCGCCACGACACCTACCTGTTGCATTTGTCTTCTGCCTCAGTTTCCTCCGTAGCCACCTGAGTGTGGCCTGCCATGATTAGTGCCCAACACAGGCGGGATATTACAGAGAAAATGGCGAACACACCACATCCCATCCAGCCTCCACACCCACTTACGATATCGCCCCCTTTTGAATGGCGGGACGTTCAAAACCTCTACTTTCTGGACATTCATCAGTGAAATAAAAGTGGTACGAAGCCTTTCTCCTCAATTCTCGTGAGTTATGTTTCTGGGATAATTTTCGATGTAATGGTTTTTAAAGTGGATTTAGTCATCAGGTCACGCTAATGATATTGGGCAAAAAGTCTAATTGTCAACTTTATTCTGATCTATTTTTCCTTTGCTAAAGGTTAAGTCAGGCAATTACTTAACCTACTAGCTAGTGCATTGTTTTATAGATAATTATGACTTCAGAGATCTTTGATGCAGTCAAGACCTGTCAGATGAAGTGAAGAAAGAATAGCAAGTCTGCTTGTTAAAAGTAAATTATCACTGCTTATTGCTAAGGACTGACAACCTTTTATTATTTCTAACATCTGTGAAGGGGTAGATGGGCAGGGTAAGAAAATTGATTTTATTACTTTGAAAAGGGAAGCCTATTATTTTCAGTCCAGTGATTTCACCAATTGGTCATCCCGTTTAAATATTTTTTTCTAAGTGAGTCCTGTCCATCCAGGCCTCTGTGTTGGCCACTGAAAGTGAGCGATGCAGCTTATTGCCGGTGTGATGTGGGAAAAGGCCGAGGTCATGTTTGGGTTCGAGAGGACGTGAGCTTCCCCTGCTGTAGAACTGAAATACGAAAGGGTGAGCATACATCATGCTTTTAATTGCAGGCTGTCAAAACAAGACCGAAAATGCTATTTAAAAAACTCCTTTATCTATGCTCGCAGCTCTTCGAAGGGACTGAGGCCACACACAGTTTCTAATCTTCTTTCTCTCCTTTCCACTCCGGTTAATTCTCTTCACATGCCTTTCCCACATTATTTATCGGCATGTTCCCGGTGATACCATCCGCGCCGGCATTCACAGCTCACAAAGCCAGGCTGAGAGCAACACTTAGAGGTGGGAAAGAATTTATTGAGAACCTCGGCATCTACGGACACATATGAATCGCTGGGTGGAGATTCCTCTGCACCTGTCGTAAGTTAAGCAGCTCAGGGCACCAACTTTCTTTGGACAGCGGATTAAAATTCAGATGCTTGCCTGGAAATTCATAGTTAACCCGATAATATATGGGGTGTCTGCAGCAGGAGCTCATGGGTTCTTTGTATTATGAATCAATGTCTGGAGAGATGTTGCCAGAAATTTATTGGCTTAAATTTTTCATTTTATTTTATGTATATTTTACATTGTTCTTGTACAATGTATGCTTAAATTCTTAATCTAGTTAGGCAGGAATCAGAAACTATCCAGTGATTTCTGACCAGGGTTTGGCCAAATATGGTAAAATCTATATTGACACACATCAATTAATGTGCTAAAGGGAGCTTCAAAGTTTGACTAGGTCCATTATCTTCTGGAGGGTCAGGCACTGTTATTCTTTTTTTTTAAGATTTATTTATTTATGCATATAAGAGCTGGGACACAGGCCAGAGGTGCAGGGATGTGAGTGGATCCACAGAAACAGAGTGGGGAGCAGAACAGGTGGATCCACTGAAATCCACTGCTGAGGGGAGCAGCGGGCGAAGCATGAGAGGTCTGCTGTGCCATGTGGGTAGCTCCCTGGCCAGCTGGGCATCCAACCCATGCTGCAGTGGCCGGCCATAGCTTAATAGCACTGTGTCTTTAATCCCTGTGCCGCCACCTGGGAGGCCCCAAGTGGAGACTCCTGTTATAGCACCTGCTGGGCTCTCCTGGGATTAAATGAGACAGTGCAGGCGCCATCAGCTCTGGCTCTGGGAGGAGCGTGGGGCGGGGCAGGGACCATCAGACAGGAGCCCTGATGATCAGAAGTAAAGGGGAAACGCTGGCAAACGAGGTGGGAGTCGGATGCACCTTTGCACCGTGAGGAGTCGGAGGGTGGTCCATGGGTGGGTCTGAGCAGCTCCCAGAGTTGAGGTCCAGTTCCTTCGTGGACAGCGTGGCCGTGCAGGGTCTAACTCGCCCAGGGCCAAGGCAAGGCCTCCCTGCGCGTGTCCGGAGGACGCAGTCCCTAGAGACCGCCTTTGAAGAAAATGGCCTTCGCTCGGGAGCCGTTTGCTGGACACTCTCCGCGTGGTCTCCCCGTTGCAAGGTGCGGGGTGCAGGGGGTGCCCCGGGGGCGGGGCAGGCAGCGCGGTGCTGCGGGGCCAGCATCACAGACCCACACATGCATATGCACGCCTTGCCAGTGATTCCTCCCAAGCTGTTTAAATTACAGGCTTCAAAACGAAGAGCTGAAAACACGATAAATATGGAAAGCTCTTGAGCAAGCGGAGATAAAAACTGAATGAAAGAGGATTACTGCAAAATCTCGTTTCCTGTCAAGTTTCTCCTATTCCATTTCTAATCACCAAATCCTGCCGGGGCCCTCCCACCGCTCCCAAGCCAGTCACCCCAGAGGCGTCCGGAGATGGGGTGCTGCGGCCTGAGGTGTGCCCGGCGCTGAGCTCAGGCTGTTGAAGACAAGCTCCTGCCCCGAACACCGCAGGCCCTTCTGGAAATGGGCACGGAGCCCGCGCTGTTTGTGCCGGGTGGCCCGAGATCGCGGGTGGGCGTGGCGGTCAGTGCAGCCTTCATGCGTGCAGGCTGCGGGCTGGGGATGGCCTCACCCCTCCCAGGGCACCCCGCTACCCGCCCTGGTCCTGCAGGGCCTCGAGTCCTAACCGGCGCCCCTTGCGGCCCGTGCAGGCCTCAGCGGCCTTTCCACCCTGAGGGGGGAGCCGGAGAGGCCGCAGACCCTGCACTCAGCTGCATCCCCACAGTGCGCCCCTCTGCAGCCAGGGGAGCCCCGAGGCCCCTCCATTGGCCTCCTCTGCCCGCAGAGAGCGTCGCAGGATTAGGGCCCCAAGGAAATCCAAAGGTCTAATCCTTGCTGAAAACTAAATCTTCTACCCCAATAATTACGTTTTTGACATCAAGGAGTCCATCCGCATCCACTGCACTGAGCTCATGATGGCTGCAATGGGGGTGCCTGTCGGACTGCTCTGAACCCGCAAGTGATTTTCTAATAAACTCTTAGTCTAACCTTTGCTGAGGTTTTTGTTTCAGTCTCACATTAAAGAGGATGGAGATTTTCAGGCTGGGGTGGGAGGAGCCGCGGGCGAGCGGGTGCGTGGACGGGAGGCAGGTGCTAAGCAGGAGGGTTTGCTCCACAGAAGGAGCAGGGGCTGGGGAGGCGGAGGGCAGAACCCCTGGGGGGCAGGGAGGCTGCCAGGAGGGGCGCTGTCCTGAGCTGCCTGCCGGGCCCACAGGGGAGGCAGAGCCGCGGCGCAGCCTCAGGGGTAGGTCTGGTGAGGGTGAGCCGGCCAGGCAGGGCCTGTGAGGGAGCACGTCTCAGGTCAAGTCCACTTGGCGTGACCCGGTCGGGGTCGGCAGGCACAGCCCCTCCATTGCGCCCTCACGCAGGCCAATCGGCCTGTGGCAGGTGGACAGCGAGTCTACACTCGGAAACACGATGACTGCTTAATCCACAGTAGCTGTTGTTCTCAACACCATGACTTTATCGAAGTGAGCGTCCAAAGTCCACCTACTTAAAGATTCCGATGTGGAGACTGGAGAGAGGTTCTGGGAAGAGTCTCAATACCCAGTACCTGCTCCCCAGTACCTCCTCCCCAGTACCCAGTACCTGCTCCCCAGTGCCCAGGCACCTCCGTGTCTGTCCCAGGCTTGCAGGGACTCGGTGTGGCTGGGGGGAGGTCCCTGCAGAGTCCCGGCCCCAGCCCCAGCCCCGCAGGCCACGTGGAGCACCGGGGCAGACCAGGGACCAGGCCACAGTACGCCCAGGCGGGACTTTTGGGCCCGAGAGGCCACTCACAGGTTATAGCGACACCCCAGGCTCACCAGTTGAGAGGCTACCTTGCCAAGCCTCGCTGCCGTGAGAGTCCAACACCAACCGGAGGAAAGCGCCTGCCCAGCGGACAGGCAGCTTGTGGGGCTGCTAGACTTCAGGGGCCGCTACAGCCGCCACCCTGGCCACGCAGTCCGGCTTTTCCAGGACAAAGTCCATTTGGCCCAGTCACTCAATGACCTAAACGTGAAGAACGCAAACACCAACGCTGCCAAGGCGCCTCTCAGTGAAGCCAGAGCAGGTGCTTCATCCCCTCCGAAGAGGAGTAACCGGCAGGAGGCGTGACCAGGACGCCCGGGCAGCCGCCCACGGGCACGGAACCCTGCCGCAGAGGCTGAGCAGCAGACGCCTTGCTAACGAGTGGAGGGTGGAATCTTAACCTTGATCTTCAAACACGGGCCATAAAACTAATCCCATCCTCAGAGTCATCTCCCCAAACCCTAGACACCCTAAGCAGACATTCGCGTCCTAACTTTTTCCTCCTGGTTCTCCTGCCCTGAGTGACTGACTCTGTAAATCATTCCATCCCTCGTGACAAGGCCAGGTTTTGCCTTCTCGGCAGCATCCTGCCCTAACAGGCTGCTCCACGGCTCCCGCTTCTGCGACGGCGTGGCATTGCCTGACGCAACATCGCCTTCCCCAGAGAGGGCGGGGTCAGGGCCAGCTGCGGAAGGGACAGGCCTGCAAGACCAGAGCACAGGGGCGCAGAAGCCGCGTCCTCTCAACACCCGGCAGGCCCCAGAAAACACTGCAACCTGACGGCCAGAACCGTCCCAGCAGCTGGGTACTGAGAGCGCAGCCCGGGGGTCTGTGACCACATCTCCAGAGTCTCCCGCAGGCAAGACACGGGGTGAATAGAGAGAGAACTGGAGGGCCGCTTGCTAACACTGGCTGCTGCCTCCGTGTCTTCCTGTATTTCATTAAAAATATCCACTTCGATCCTCTAAGATCTTGTTCTCCTACAGTGAGTTTTCCCTGAAAAATAATTCGGACCCGTTCGACCTCACTGCTCCCGTTCACGGTTTCTTAAACAAATCCTGAGACACGCTGGCAAAATTGGTGGAGACTCCGCTTGTCAACCGAATGCCCCAAGGTTATCTTTCTTGCAGAGGGGATTAGCAAACTTGCTAAATCTGTGCAAAATCTCCATTACAAATGAGCCCCTTCTGGCCACAGGGACTGGAGGAACCTGGGGGAGCACAGGAGTTTTTCAGAGTTTAGCTGTCAGTCTGTTCTCTGAGCCCACAAGGCAGACAGACATGAAGCCGCTTCTCCCACGCCTCCGAGGGGCCGCCCAGGGCCGCTCTGATCAGATCAATAATCACATTTAAGAGTCTCTAGCAAGTAAACATCTGGTTTCCAGGCAGGACTTGAAGAAGAAACTAAATGTTAGCTTTTTAAGAAAGAAAAAGACACAGCTGGAGGTGGAGGCCTTGGCAATCAGAGCTTTAGATGGTTCCGGAACAGCGGGGGTCTCGTCAACCGGTTTTCCTAAGAGGCCCCTGTTCACGGTGATTTCAGCCTTTGGGGGGCTGAGTCTCCATCAGTGTTGTTTTGCCTTGTCCAGTCTCGGGGAGAGGCCTTTAATGGCCTACAATTTCACGTCAGAGTCCATTAAAATTAAATTTGGATTTCGTTTTTGGGGTAGTTTCCAAATATGAGACTGAGCTCTAGCTGCTATTTGTTTTCTACTTGGTACCGGGGTCTCTGGGGGGCTAGAGGGGCGCAGAAGGTGGACACCCCCACCCAGAGCGAGACACCACACATGGGCCACAGGACCCCCTGGGAAGGTGGGGCTTCTGGGAAAACTTCCCGAAGCCCAAGGGCAGAGGCCAAGAAGCCGTGACCACTGCCTCCTTGGAAAACCTCGTGCACTTGCCAAGACCCCAAATAACTGACCGAATAGCGCAAGTCACACAAAAAACGAAAGCCCCGCGGGACACACCTGGGCAGGTCCAGCTGGCACCAGCTCTCCACGCCGCCGCCTGGGGCGCAGACACCCCGACATTCCCGCCTGGGGCACAGACGCCCGGCCTGTCCGAGTCGCGGGGAGGGGTGCACCTGGCTGTGAGTGGCCACCCGGAGGCCCGCGCGGCGCCGGCTGAGGGGTCCTGACACCCGTGTCCAGGCCGCGTGGGGCTGGAGCATTCGCGCGCCACGAAAAGGCTGCGGGCGCGCCGAGCCCAGTGGCTCTCCGCAGCGCGGGCAGCGCTCAGCTCTCCCGCGCCAGGGCCGGGCGTGGGCGCGGGGCGCGCACACCTGAGATTGCGCACACCTGGGATTGCGCACACCTGGGATTGCACACGCCTGGCTCAAGCACGGCGCTGCCGATGCAAAGGCGCACCCCTGTGCAGGAGGCCAGGCTAACGGTGTGTGTGTGGGGGGGGGGTTGTGCCATTCTGAGCCGGAACTGCCACCACGGGGACCACGGTGAGGGGACACCCCGGAGAGAGGCCACAGCAGAAGCTCAGCCTGCCGCCTCCCAGCGCCCGCGCGGCCGGCGCCTGCCTCTTGGCTGCCAGGCCTGTGCCCTGGCTCAGCCCTCACGGCTGCAAATTCCACTGCGGGCTCCGGGAGCTTTCACCCCTGCGCCTTGCACGGTGCGCCTGCCAGGCTGGCTCACCCTGGCGCCCAGGACTGCCCGGAGCCGCATCAGCCAAAGGCGGTCGGGGTGATTTTCCAGTCTGTACAGGCTTGCCCTCCCCGCGGGCTGTGTGCCGGGGAGGTGGTGGGTGGGTCAAGTTTGGGGTGATATGTACCATCGCCGAGGTGGCAGTTTTACTCCACAAACCTTACCATGATGTAAGCGACTGCTACTTCAATAAATTGGGAGAAGGGCCTCCCCAGTGGCACAGGGGTTAAGTCTCAGCGCTATCGAGCAATCTGCAGCCACCGTGGCCTGAGTTTGAGCCTGGCCAGGGAGCTACCCACACGGTGCAGCAGACCTCTCCTGTCTCCCCGCTGCTCCCCTCAGCAGTGGATTTCAGTAGATCTGTCTGTTCTGCTCCCCACTCTGTCTCTGGAGAGTCCTCTCTCACACCCACCCCCCCACCTCTGGCCTACACACCAGTTCTTGTATGCATAAATAAATTAAATTTTAAAGGAAAAAAATAGGGCCTTCTGGTGGCACAAGGGGTTAAGAACCACACTGTGAAGCAATCCCCAGCCCACCAGGGAGCAACCCACAGGGCGCAGCAGACCTCTCCTGTCTCACCTGCTGCTCCCCTCAGCAGTGGATTTCAGTAGATCCACCTGTTCTGCTCCCCACTCTGTCTCTGGTGAATCTGCTCACCGCACCCCCCACCCCGGCATATCTGGCCTGTACCCCAGCTCTTGTATGCATACATAAATAAATCTTAAATAAAGAAAAAAAAGAAAGGGAAAAAAACACAGGGATGGTCTCTGCTTGCACAAGGAAGACCAGATTTTGAAATTGCAGCAGGGATGCACAACCGACATTTTAGGAGGCAGAATAAGTCTGTGGTTAGGGTGGGTAAGAGTATGTGTGGCTTCTTCACAGACTCATTCTGGACCCCCAGTCTGTATTTTGGGGGGCTTGAGACCTTAGCAAGCCACCCGCACTCCTAGGCTGTTTCTTCATGGTAGAGAGGGGGGTGGCGGGATGGATGTGACACGCTATGAGGTGCGCATGCTCCGCCTGGCTCTGGCAGAGGCTTCGCTGTTATTAGTTTGGAGGAGCTTTAATATGGTGTTTATTAATAATTGAGGGGCTTGCATCCCATTAAAATCGCCAAGCCCGTCCTGCCAGCACTGGGTTTGGATTTCCCCGCCATCTTCGCATTTCTTTAATTAAAGATATTTTCTTTTTAATTACATATTCAGGATGTGTTGAGCACTTACAATGCAGTAAGCACCAGATGATGTAAGGGGCCCTAGTTTAGGGTCCTCCAGTTCCTTGTCTCCAACTTCTAACGACTCCCTGCAGCCGGCACTACCGCGGGCATCTTACACTGATCATCACACAGACTCAGAGAAATGAATGTCTTGGCCAAACGTATGCAGCTGATAACTGGCAGAGCTGGGGTTCATTGCAAATTGTGGGATCCAAGACCCAGCAGAAGAGTGTGGGGACGTTCCTGATGTCACTGCTGAGATAATTGCTGTGAAACTTCAGTTTGTCCTTCAGTTTGACAAAATAATGACTGGAATAATATATATATATATATATATATATATATATATATATATATATTTTTTTTTTTTTTTTTTTTAAATTCCATGCTTTTCCACCCTGTGTGGGGATGGGCTGAGTCACGGAGGAGTTGTGCTTGGGAAACAAGGCTTTCAATGTGACCTTGTTTCTTTGGATCACTTTCCCCTGGGGCATCATTGTCCTTGCTGCACAGAGCCAGATGCTTTGGGGCACACTGACTGCCACTCCCGGCTCCAGAGGTCAGTCTGATTGATCAAAATGGAGCTCCTCTTCCCTTTCACAGGGGATAGTCCACCTTGGGGGATGTGACTTTGTTATAGGGCAGGGAGAGGGGCAGTCCAAACCCCGTAAACCTGCCTATTCTATGTAGGGTTCTGCCATCCGCCGCATCAACACAAAACATATGAGACTTTAATGGGAAGGAACTTTAATACAATTAGGAAACAATACAGGAAAGGCAAAGAATATAGTTTCTAAATCAAGCACCCAGAGTGACCCGTCCCCTCATGGGTAAAAGTCCATCCATATGGGATCGGCCCAGAGCAAGGCCCCAAAGCCTGCCCCAAGTCTAGGGCATCTTCCAGTGGGGACCCACAGAAAAGGGTCAGAAACAACCAGACAAGCCCAGAAGGAAAAGAGCAAAATCAACATCAACATAAAGGCTGCCATGGTCACCTCCCCACGGGTCTCACCCACATCTGTGTCACCCAGTCCACGACCAAAAGACAAGCGCAGTTTCTTCACGTGTCTCTAGGCTCCATGCGCCTCCTCCAGGTCTCCTGGCTCCATCCTGCTTCCTTCCTTCCTCAGTCTCTTCTGCCGCTTCTCCTCTTCCTGCTCAGCTCCACCCTCCCTTGGGTGGGGCAGGGAACCTCCCCCTTTCCTGAGGACCCCCCTGTTACAACTTGACCCCATGTGGCTGAGACTTGAGGAGACTTTGCTGCCTCTCTAAGACCCAGCAAATAAATGTATAAATGCATGATGAAGAAACAGGACTCAGCGCTAACTTGGCAAAATTGGTAAATGACAATGTGTGACCATGTTTTCTTAACCATTTTTTCTGGATTATATTTTTTATCTAATTTCTCTCAGTAGCATGAGTCTGGTGTCATTTGTAAATGAAAATACAACTGATAAATAGAATGTGAATCTCCCACAAAAAATGATTTCAGATTTTGCCACCCCCTTGGAATTTGTTGCCCATTTTTTCTCTTTTCAGCAGAAATCGCTGCAAAGGTTCCAGTAAGTGCTGACTCCCCTACCTCATCTGGATGGTGTGCTCAGTTTTTGGGTCAAACGCCTAGGTTGGAGATGACAAGCCTTTTGCCAGATGTAAAGTGTCTTCTGGTCCAGGGAGTAATAACTGCGAGGGCTCTGTTAATAAAAGTCTCTAGTTTAGCTTGTTATTGCAGAATGATTTTTTCATGGAGTACTTATTCTCAACATTCAAGAAATCAGTAACATTGTCATTTTAATAGCTTCTTTTTATGGCAGATGCCATAAGCATATTTCCTTCCCCTTCTAGCTCACTGCCTATTATGCAGATACAACTTTAACCAAGCAAAGTTGTAAGAGGTATAAATAAATAATTTTGTATTTTCCTCATAGGACAAATGACTAAATGCTAATTTGGAACCTGGCAAACTTGGCCAGCTTGTTAGGAAATTTTAGAATAATGTGCCCCTTACTGCAATTCATGCTGTATATTCTGTTTTATATGGCAAATCCCCAAATGAATAAATGAATTGTGCCTCTCCTAATGCTATTTTCTGGAAGACAGGAAAGTTATGCAGGGCAGAGACAGAAATTTAGTGTCGCCTCCACCGAATGAATCCTATTTTTCATTTATATATTCTCACCATCCAGGTTGAAATGATATTATTTCTACAAGTTTGTCTATATGATGACCCAAGATATCACCTCTGATGTTTCATGAACAACATTATTCCATGAGATTTAAAGTGCCTGCATTTTCAGCAAGTGCAGACAGACGTGGGTATTATTGGTGGAGGCTCAGGATTTTGTGCATACTAGGGACTGGCATTCAATTCATTCCTTTTCCAAAGTGGATAGAATTAGGTTCTCCCCCGATTCATTTGAAATTCTTTCAAATTTGAAGAACTAATTAGCATGTAAAAGCTACATAGGACTTCTGGGAATTCCACCCCCAAACGCCTGCACTGGGTCCAAATTATTTTCAACAAATATCTACTGATCACCACTCCCGCGTCAGGCACTGATCTCGGCCCTGGGGGAACAGTGAAGTTCAAGCTCTGATGCAACTGATCTTCTACTTAAAAGAGAAAAGACTGGATTCACGAAGGTACTGCACGTCAGGTGTGCTTTGGAAGTGACCGGCAATGAGAGAGGGGCATTGTGGGAGGTGCTGGTAATTTTTGGGGCTGCCCGGAGGAGGCCTCTCTGATAAGGGAAATAGGGAATGAGCCAGGAGAAGTGGACTCAGGCCACTGTGAGGCCAGGGGGCTGGGCCAGCACCGACTGGCAGGGCTCGTCTGCACAGATCTGGAGCCTCTTCCTCCTGACAGACTGCTCTGAGACGGAATGAGAGCCAGCAGATTGAGGAATACATTGGCACTTACTTGGTAGATATATTTCTTCCTCCTTAGCCTCCTCGAGTGTCGAATGGATAAGAGCAGATAAACTCCAAGGCTTCTTTTAATCCAAACGGTAGATAGCCCCATAACAACCGCAGGAATCCAGCAGAGATCGTGGGTCTCACAGACGCTGAACCAATAAGCGCCTCGGAGCTATTTTACTGGAAATGGGTCTTTCGTTGCAGCCTGGGTGGGAAATAATTGTCAAACGGTGACACACATTTGTTAGAATTTTATTAATACATAGGTATTCACGCAACCAGCTCCTATGCCCCTTAGGACTAAGAAATAGCACCTCCTCTATGGGTTTCACTTCTTGAGTTTTACTCCACGAAGGAGACAAAGGCAGTTTTACTTATTCTGCAATTACCGTAGGTGGAGAACAATCAATAAAATCCTTGCCTTCCCCTGTGGTTATGCAATCCTAATAATTAAATCTACACATCTGCTAAATAACAGCAGATTCAAAGTCTAGCCATTTACATGGAAGAAAACAGATGTCATCCTGGTATAATCTCTTCACTTCCGCCACCAGTGCCGGGAACGTTGCACATCCTGCAGTGATTAATCTATCAAAATACTCTACTCCATTTACTCCATTTTATTACATCCTGTGTCACAGGAGATGGAGCAGCTGTTTCTGGAAAGCAAGCTAAGAACCGGTACAAAATAAAGGCGCCTCTGAATAGGTGCAGCAGACCAACGTTCCTCAACACTTCGGAGAGATCCAGCGCCTGCAAGGGGCTGACTGCCTGGGCAGGATCGGCCGTCCCCCGATAGCGTCCATGGAGATGACCAGATGTATGGGGGGGGGGCCTTTGCCTTCACAGAAAAGTACTTTTCAGTGGAATCCAATCTTCAGAGTTGAAAACGCAAGTTCATACCCTGTTAAACACAGCAATTTGGCTTGAAGAGCTGGTTCTTTTCTAATGAAGTTGCCCTTGAATAAAACTCCACCTCAGAGGAAACTATGACCTGTGAGATCACCCCAGATCCTGGAAACTTGTATGGAGAAGTTCAGATGGAAACAAGTAGGATTTACTATTCTAGGGAAATGTCTTTGGTCATAAAAAATGTGATGCAAGAGGATATTGAAAATTGAAAATTTGTTGGGATAAGTCACCTACTGGATTTTTATTGCCACAAATGAAATACAGCCAGGACAGAAGGTGGGGAAATTTGAAATCATACATATTTTAGAAGGCTTGCTGGGAGGAAAAGCCGTATTTCACTAGAGGAGCAAGTCTTTGGCTCACTGGGTCAGCATTTCTGGGTGCACCCAGACCCTCAGTGATGTGGATCCAGTGAGTAGGGGAGGAAGTTCAGGAACCTGCATTTTGGGGGTGCCAGCTGGTTATTTCTGATCAGGCCTTCCTTGGGCTGTTCTGGGAACAACGTCTAGGTAAGGTGTAGGGTCGCGGGTCACGGGGTAAGGGCACACCGCAGGCCTCGGCACACGCGTGCAGGATGTCAGGAGCAATGACGAACGCCATCCCGGGAGTCAGGCGTCTGTGCCAGTCCCAGCTCTTCCCCTGGCTAGCTTTTCCACTTCGGGGCTGAGCTGCTCTAAATAAAAGTCTGTCCTTGGAGAGCGAGAGCATGTGAGGTGGTGTCTCTTGGGCGGGGCAGGGCTTTCTCCCTAACCTCCAAGTCTTTGCTCAAAAGCCCCCTCCTCAGTGAGACCCCCCACTCCTCACCACCCTACTGCAAACTATAATCTCTCCCTTCTCCTGATTTTCTACCTCCCTGTATTTATTTTTAAAGATTTATTTACTTATGCATACAAGAACTGGGGTACAGGCCAGAGGTGTGGAGGTAAGAGGATTCACCCGAGACAGAGTGGGGAGCAGAACAGGCGGATCCACTGAAATCCACTGCTGAGGGGAGCAGTGGGAGACAGGAGAGGTCTGCCGCGCCATGTGGGTCAGCTCCCTGCCTGGGGATCGAACTCGTGTTGCAGAGGCTGCGGACAGCTTCACAGCTGTGCTTAACCCCTTGCGCCACCAGAGAGGCCCCATCCCTGTATTTTTATACATAGTATTTTCACTTACTATTCTCTCAGTTTACTGTTATTCCCACCGGTTGATTATATGCTCTATGATGACAGAATTTTTTCTCTTTTTTTCACTGTTGTATCCCTGGCACTTAAAATAATGCCTGATACCCGGCTCAAATATTTGTTGAAAAAAAGCTTGTGGAACATCCCTCATTTCTATTAATAGAACCTGTTCATACTCCAAATAATCATGGACATTAAGACACTCTTTGTAAAATAAAGATAATTTGAAAATGAATTCATTGGATGTGTAACCAGCAAAGCTCTTCCTTCCAATAGAACATCATGGGGGACTATGGGAGGGGACACTGACGTGTGTTTGCACACGTGTTTTGCACACATTTCCCTGCTCACTGCCACAAGTGATCATGAGGAGGGTGTTCCCGGTGCTATTATCCCGGTTTGAAATCACCCGGTCATGCAGCAACTGGGAGTCCGTGCTGGGATGCAAGAGTAGGCAGGGAGCCTTCTCCAGACTCTGCTCTGAAAACACCCACTTGGAGTCGAGTCACACAACTGTGCAGTGACTGGTTGTGTTCAAAATGCTGGTCCTGGATGGCCTGAAGTGACTTTTAAACAGATTTGTGTCGGACGCGGTTAGACCTTGATTCACTTTTCAGATGATATTTGCCCTCTTTGCTCTTTACCCAAGACCTTAACTCTATAAAGCACGAAGTATTTATCTCGATTTCTTTCATTTCTGACTGCTGGAGGCTAATCAGGTGCAAGCCCTACCTGAAAGGAATTTTATAAGGATGTATGATAGGCCTGTTGGGTGCTTCCAGCCCAACCCATTATCTCTTCTTCCGCAGAAATAACAGCTTGGCCTCAAACCCGCTTTCAAGGAGACCCAGATGGCGAATAGTCATTTTAATAGATCCATTGTTCAGTTTTAAAAAGATATCAGTCTGGTCATTAATGAAAGCCAGGAGATCGCTTGACTGCAGTGAAGTGCTGTCAAAAGACCATTTATTAATGGTAAGGATATTGCTTTTTCAATTAAATTTAAAAAAGATAATGAATGAAGGGAAAGGTGTAGCCACTGTAATTAGAGGAACTTGTCCAAACAGAAAGGTGAGTAAAAACACCAGGATTATCTAGCTACTTATCATTTCAATGAACATAGGCCTCAAGAGCTCGGGCTAAGTGACTGCCATTATATTTTAGCCCAGTTTGCTGGGTTATTTTTAATCTTTTGACTTACATTGTGGAGGTGCGCTATCTACTAGAGACCAAATCTTTCATTGAGTTCAAGTTCTGATTGAGGTCATCAGTGGTTACGGGAGGACTCATAAATAAAATTCCCCATATTCTGGGTTGAGATTGGGATTTTGAGAGTCCATTAATAATGGTTACTCTTTATATTCTCTATAGTTAGAGAGAAGCAAGGTTAGACTGTCCTGAAGAAGACAGACAATAAATGTATGCACTGACTTTGGGATAACCTGGAGCAAGTTAACTGAAAAACTCTGGTCAAAGTGCTGAAAACAGCAAATAATTTCCTATAAAAAATAGTCTTCTTTTGGCTTTCAATTTAGCACTTGACTGTGTGAGAATGCTTTCCTGTTTAGAGGTTATTTGAGATTGGAAATCAGTTCTGTGAACGTGTAATTAGATTCAGTGGTGTCATACAGGGGGTGTGATGGCTCTTTTCATCGATACATCAATATATGCAAATATCTGCAGTGATTCTTTTCTTTTGGCAGATCATTTAGTTTTATCTGCAAAGTGGAGGCTGTGCGTGAACCCCAGAGTGTGAATTCACAGGTGAAAGTGTGCCCCAAGAGTTCCGGAGACCTCTGTGCCGTAGATGATGTTGTCGCAACCTGGTATTTATGCCCCTCTTCCTCTTCCTGGCAGAGCCTTACTTGGGGCAACCCCCCCTTCCACTTTGGGGAAATTTGAGCCTATTTTAGGTGAAGTACATTTTGATTAGTCTAACCATTTGGCATAAGGACTTCCTCCGAAGACTCTCGGGCCTCGAGTCGTCACGACTTTTTTGACCAAACTGTAGGACCAGGTATGTATAGGCAAGTGTGGGCCAAGGACTTTTTTTCTCTCCTCTTCAATATGAACGAGGAAGCAAGAAATTCTATTGTCCAAAGCAGACACCTTGAAATCCTAAGAGAGAATTCTTAGGATGAAGCTGACCCTGACAGGAAGAGAGAACCTGGGTCTTTGACCACAGGACTGAACCTTCTGGTCAACCTGGCAGGTGACGCCCGCCTCTTGGCTGCGTGGCTGGTAGATGCTCGATGCCATAATTATTTCAGCCTGTTTGAGGTGCGACTTCGTTCGTCTTTGCAGCACTTGAGTCAGGTTGGGTTTCTGATACAATATACCATCTGCCGAGTGGCTTAAACAATAGGTATTGATCTCTCAGGGCCTGGGAGCTGAGAAGCCCAAGATCTGAGGCCTGGCAGAGCAGTGTCTCAGGAAGAGGCCCTCACTCTGGCTCCCAGGAACTTGCTTTATTGCTGTTTCCTCACACGGGAGAGGGAGGAAGCTCTGGTGCCTCATTCTCTTCTTATAAGGCCCTGAGTCCTAGATGGGGGGTCCATTCTTCATGGTCTCCTCTAGACCTAGGGACCGCCAAAGACCGACCTCCAAGTAGCATGACACTAGGGTTAGGGCTTCAACACCGTGTCCTGGAAGGACACACAGGTTGAGTCCTTACCAGAGGGCTGCTAACTCAACTTCAGACTTGGAATTTCGAAGCCTCACTTTCATGGCCTGCCTGGCTTGAGAGGGCCTGGCTTTACCAACCAACCTGATGGAAGGGTCTCCCCCGCATCCGCTCCCCCCATATTGGTATGGGGGCCTCATTAAAGAGACCTAGGGAAAAGTTTTGCATGGGTGGGGGAAGGGGACAGGAAATGAATCTTAAAGCAAAGTCGATCTTTGGAAGGAGAGTTTCCTGAAGGTAGAAGGAGAATTTATGGGGGAGTTTAGCTAAAGGGTGCATTAGGAGAGGTGCAAAGAGCTGTGGACAGAATCGCCTGCATCTCTGCAGGTCGCCTGCTGGATGTGTGGAGGACACAGGTCAGCACTTACACTGGCACCTGCGGGAGGAAGTGTCCGTGGAGAGCAGGTTCCGGGTGAAGAGTGGCTGCAGGTGGATAATCCCCGGCCCAACCAGGTCCCTACCCTGGACCCCTGTGTGGACAGCGTGGGGGAGACTCAGGAAAGCATCACTCCTCAGGGTATTGTGGAGAAAGCTGACCCTCAGATGGTGTGTGGGTTGTGGAAGGACATCAGTGCTGCTGTTATATGGGTGCTATCTGGGAAGAGAGTGTTTCTGTCCCGGAGGAGAGAATCTGGGTGACCTACAGGAGGTTCTACTTACTGTGTGCAGCATTAAGAGTCCCCTTTAGCTCTGTGCGTGGGAGAAAGGAGGGGTCCTGAGCTCATGCGCCCGTCCAGCAGGCCTTCCTGGGAAGTGCACACCCCAAAGAGGGCAGTGCCGGCTTGAGCGCCACCTCGGCTTGGCTGAGAAGCTCCCAGAAGCATCTCCTAGACCAGGGTCCTCTGGCCAAACACTGAACATTTTCGGTGTCACGGGCCACAGGGTCTCTCTTGCAACTTCTTGACTCTGCTGATACGACAGCAAGTCGCCACAGACGATGCAGGAAGACACAGGGCGGCTGAGTTGCGGTAAAACTTCACAGGCATGTGACATCGAAATCACATCTAATTTTCTATGACATGACATTCATTGTTCTGAGTTTTTTTTAACCGTGTTAAAATGCAAAAACTGCTTTTAGCTTGTGGGCCCTACAAGGCTACAAACTGAGCTTAGCCTGGGGACCGCAGTAGGACACGCAGACCACAGGGGGTGCCGAGGTCAGCGCCGCAGAGCAGGGAGTGCTGGTCTCTCACTTCGTTTTAACCAAAAGGGGAGAAAAAGTCTCTCTCTCTCTCTGTCTCTGTCTCTCTCCCCACCCCTGGGTTTCTGTGCTTTGTCCTTTAAGAATCTCCCACCAGCCCATTATTATGCTGAAGAGCATCTTTGCTCTTATTCTCCAGACTTGAAACTTGGCTGATTCACAAGAACCACCACACGGGTTGTCAATAACTGTTCTTTTAGGTGCCAGGAAATATGGTGCCAACTATGATTAAATTATTTTGATTTCTGGTCTCCCACTTACGAGGACAACGAGGGTGATTCTTGCCAATTCTTCCCACCACAGATACAAACTTGGTTTTTTTCCCTCCTAACAAAAAAAGCATTTATTGTACATGCTGTTCATATTTTGCAGCCTCTTTTAGAAATAAGCCACTTGACGACACCGTCAGCGTTTCCCCATATCGTCAATGACATGATTTTTAAATGGCCACACACTACTTCTTCTAAATTGGAAATTATTTGACCAAATTGTCCATTGTTGCCTTTTAACCTGTTGCCAATATTTTGCCATTACAAAAATTGTGTAATGAAATTCCTTTTCGATGAATCTTGTGCAGTTTCATGATTATTTTTTTAGGATGAGTTCCCAGAATGTTATTGCTTGAGTAAGCACACAGTGAAGGCTTTTGATAAATGTTTCAAAAATACATTCCAAAAAGAGTTACTTCCATCGATTGATATTCCCATCAGCAATACATGCAAGTATCAATTTCTCTGTAGACTTGCCATTAAAAATTTAATTTGTTGGGAAAGCACAAGGATGTAAATAAAACTTTCTATTTATATGTATTGTTCCCAATATTGTGAATATTTAATAGGACAGGTACACTGGATTCTTGATTATTTTCAGTTCCTAGCACGATGCCTGGCATATAGCAGGTATTCAATAAACACAGGGTGAAGTGGAGGAAAAAATACAAGAGAAAGAAAAAAACAATGTTGCCAACATGTAGACAGACAATGCCTGTACCTACCTCAATTTTTCAGACTGGTTATTTTGTTACAAAATATGATTTGATTAAATTGAGGAGCTCAGCTTTTCCAAAGCTATGTTTATTCGTGTACTCTTTCTAAGCAGGACTTAAAATCTAGAAGAAAAACAAAATGTTTTTAGTAGATGGTTTGCATCTCTGATTTCAGTCTTTACAGAAAACCCGATTCTATGGCCTTTGTACTGCTGATAATCTCTGTCTCTGTTTTAAAACTTAATTATGTGTCTCGTAGGATCAGGAAATATCTTTTAGGATATATCTTTTATTTGGGATGCATATATATATATATAGATACATACACACACATATAGCTATATGTGTCTCTATCTGTGTATATATGAGTTACGTCAATCAATTTATATCACCATCAGCAATATATGGCAGTATCAATTTCTATGTAGCCTTGCCATTAAAAATTTAATGGAAAGCACAAAGATTTAAATAAATTTTCTACAGCACACACACGCACATGTACCTGAAGGTTTAGAAACCTTTTCATTTTTAACATACTTACACAGGTTGGTACTCTGGACAAAAGAAATGACCTTCGAGAAGCCATAAATGGAAATTTTCATGTTGCTGGCTGAGTGCAGTTAGGATTTTGCTATCCGAGCAGTCGTGGCCGCCGTGCATTTACATGCAGACATGCCTGCAAGGAGAGCGTTCTCTCCTTAGATTGATGCCCTGCTGCTCCTTGATTGCCTTAGTTGACTTACAGACCTTGTAGTGAAGAGTAAAATAACTGTCTATTAACATAGGCAATTTCTGACTCCCAGGCCACATGCAGGCTATAAAAAAGGGAATTTGTAAAGTTTTCCTTGCACCGGTAAGAGCCACAGACTCTCCAGCAGGGCTCGCCAGGAGCCCTCACTCCATTATGAGTTTTGTGGACCTAAGATGTTCCTTTCGCTAGGAAGCCGTCCCTGGTCTGTCTGTGGACACACGGCTGCACCAGAAACAGCATCTCATCTTTTCTACTCACAATGGTATCAAAGTAGAAGTCAGTAGCAGGAGTTTCCAAAGCTGAAAATTCACAAACACTTAGAAATGAAGCCACGTACCTCTGAACAACCAACGGGTCAAAGTAGAGATCAAGAGGGATTTTTGGGAGGATGTTTGGAAGTATAAAAGCTTACATTAGGTAAAAAAAATCTCGAAAAAACAGCCCGACTCTATACATAAAGGTGCTAGAAATAAGAACTAAGACAAAAGTCAGCAGAAGGAAGCACTATGGGAGCAGAAATAAATAATTAAAAAAAAGCTACAGAAAAGAAGATGAGTCAATGAAACGAATCATCAGAAGTGAAAGGACACGTTCCATCTGATACCCCAGAGATATCGGGGTGATCTGATACTACTGCACATACTTGATGGCACACCTCGGTTCACCTAGAAGAAATGGATGAATCAGGGCCTCCCCAGTGGCACAGGTGGTTAAGTGCAGCGCTGGGAAGGTGTCCGCAGCCTCTGCAGCACGGGTTCGATTCCCGGCAGGCCAGGGAGATACCCACATGGTGTGGCAGACCTCTCCTGTCTCGCCCACTGCTCCCCTCAGCAGTGTACTTCAGTCAGTCTGCCTGTTCTGCTCCCCACTCTGTCTCTGGTGAATCCTCACACCCTCCTGTGTGTCTGGTCTGTACCCCAGTTCTTGTATTAAAAATAAATTTTTTTTAAAGAAATGAATGAACCAGAAACATCCAGCCCATTGGACCTGAATCAGGAGGAGACAGATGCCCAGGAGTGGTGAGAGACCGTCTGTGACCCCAGAGAATGCTGCTCAGATCAGGTGTGAGTGTGTGTGTGTGTGTGTGTGTGTGTGTGTGTGTGTGTGTGTGGCCTGGGGTAGGAGGGTTTCCCTGGAGGGCAGGCAGGAGCACAAGGTGATGTGGCCCCGGGCATCGAGGGGAGGAGGGGACAGGAAGAGTCTCCTGTCCTCCCTTCTGCTGTGTTGTTTTCTCACATGCTCATCCACCCTCGGGCATTCTATATGCATTTAACCTCACACTTCTCTCGAATCTTTCTCTTTCTTAGAGTTTTACTTTCTCATAATTCATATTTTTAAATCCTTAATTCCCTCTGTTAATTTTTATTTTCTATTTTGCGGGTTTAAACTTTTAACAATAACCTTTTATGTTCTTTGCTTTTATGGCTTTTGATCCACTAATCCTGGTGACCTTTATATTTAATTTCACCTATTTTATCTTATTATTTAAAAGCTCTTATCTTTATTTGCATTCATGTCTCACCCTTCATGTCTGCTTTGCATGTTTCGCTCACACCTGACTTCAGTTTTAATCCTTCCTCACCTTCTAATCCATTCTTTATTT
Organism: Talpa occidentalis; assembly: GCF_014898055.3. NCBI lineage: Eukaryota > Metazoa > Chordata > Mammalia > Eulipotyphla > Talpidae > Talpa > Talpa occidentalis. The sequence continues at coordinate 3,178,906 of NW_023601212.1, read as the reverse complement.
CAAAAATATTCCCTGCCCCCATCTATCTCCCTCTCCTGTTTGTTTACTTTCACAAAAGCAGCAGGAAGGGGTGGCTGCAGGCTAGCAGGACAGCACTTGGCAACTTTGTCCCCAGCTGGGTGCCCCACAGCACCCCGATTCCCTCCATTCTGTGCATCCCGTTCCTGGTAAATCTGACCCCTTCCCTTGTCCGAGACACAGACCAAAGCCTTAAACTTGCTGGTGGTCACCCACGATCGCTTTCCTCGCAGCGAAAGCGATCTGGACCAGCGCCTTGACACCTTCCTCTGGACCAGCGCCGTGACAGCCTCAGCTTCACCTGCCCAGGTGCCAGGCGCTCACCTGCCTGTGCCCAGCGGCACCCTCAGGCCTGCCCAAGCGGTGCGATGTGGAGTCCATTCTGGTGCGCACCGAGAGTGTGCCCTTGGGGGTGAGCTGGAGGGGGAGCAGAGCAGGACCACGGGTCACTGGGGCCACGGAGGAAGGTTGAGGCCCCTCCTGGGGGCCACCCTCTGCAGGGACCCTGGCCTGGGAGCCGGGGAGACGACAGTGGTGCCTGTTCGCCTCCATTTCCCAGTTTTTGCTTTTCTAAAAGGCCTTTTCTTCATAAAGTCAATTTCCATTGTGTTCCTTCAGCCTTAAGAGGTTCAGGGTTGAAACTAAACAAAGTCAAGTTGCAGGGACACTGGGCGTCAGAAGTTCCTAGAAGGTCTGTCGAGGTGGCTGATGCCTGGTGACTGGGACGAATTCTTGTTAATAATACCGAGTCCTTTACACTTGTCTACAAACTCATCAATCATATAACACTGTTTATATGGATTTCTGGCATAAATAACAATTTTCATGATACTAGTGAATGCAGAACAGATGTCCAGTCAAGGGTGGTTTACTTAAAATGCTGTCTGTGCATCATCATTTACAGGACCAGGAGAGCTGATAAAAGAAGTAAAGCTTTGAAAGGTCCGAGTCCCGCACCTGCCCACGGCCACCACTGACCGGCCCGCTGCAGCGCCAGGCCGATGGAGCCAGCAGCGTGGGACGTCCCTGTGCCCTCGTCCAGCCCCGTCTCCTCCTTGATGTGAATAAATGTCCCTGTGAGACAGGCAAAAATTAAATAAATAAATAAATAAACAACAAACAAACAAACAAATAAATAAATAAAATGCTGTCTGCGTGAGCTGCTCAGAGTGGCTGAAACAAGGCGTCGCAAACTGGGGTCGGGGGAGGGTCACGTTACTTATTCTCTCCCAGCTCCAGAGGTCAGAGTCCAGAATCCGGGTGGGGAAATGCTGGTTCCTTTGGAGACTTGGAGGGATTCATCCCAGGCCTCTCTCCTGGCTACTGGGGGCCTGTCCTTTCCTGCAAAGGACACCGGTCACTGGGTTTAGAGCCCACTCCTAAATCCTAGATGAGCTTGTGTTAACCCCTCTAAATTCCAAATACGGTGCCCAGGTTTAGGACTTGGCTATATTATTCTGGGGGGTGAGGGCAGTGTTCTAGTCACGACACAGTCAGCGTAACTTTATTCATTTTATTCCCTCCGTTTTTATAGAAATGTTGGTTCTTCTTGAACTATATATTTTCTAGATGTCCAATTCTGTGCCTAAGTACATGTAATTAGAGTTTTTTTCCACCTGTAGTGTTACTTAGGATAATAATGTCGTACGAATATTATATCCACTCCAAAATACTCTCAAATATGATTTACTAGCTATTTAATATTCTTTTGTATAGATAAATTATAATTTATTTAAATCATCTCCAAATATTTACTGGGTAGGTCGTTTCCAACCTCTTACTATCATAATTAATACCGCGGCAAACATTCCGTATATAAATCTTTGCCCTCGTTTCTGAATGTTTCTGTAGGGAATATTACCAGAAGAATTTCTGGGTCAGAATATCTTAGCCTTATAAATTTAATTTAGGTTTCTTCCTCCCCTACCACACATTTCCAACTGAGGTTCTGGAATCACTATTAAAATGAACATTTTTACTTACATCAAAATAAAACCCGCACTTGATTAAAAAAATATCAAATCTTAGGGAAGGATTTACAACGAGAAGGAGCAGGTCAATGTTTCATTTCTCTCTCTTCTGTGTCCCCCCAGAAATGATTAATTTTCTGGTCATAGCTCCGCTAGTTGCATCAATCCTTCACACTATTGTGCATGGACCTTGTAGTTTGTGGATGGAGATTTTCACATCCTGACACGTTTCTCTTTCCCCCAACCATCTCTCACTTTCTGCTTGGTCTGAGCCTACACTGTTACTTTCAAGAGTAATAAGCGATACCTTGGTTTTGCAACCACAGTTGGGGCAAAGCCCATTCGAAGGCGTTGAGATCAGTCAGATTTACCTGGCCGGGACAGGTAACGCTGCTTGTGAGAGAGCGTAGCGTTGAGCCGATCGCACACTTCCTCCTGATGTCCTGCCGCTTTCACGGCCCCTTCCTCTTGGTTCTTTTTCATAGTCTCTCTCTAAGGTCTACGTATTGGGGGCAGGGCATGGATGGATGTTTGCTCTTAAGCCTTCCATCCTTTCTCCTTGTCACCTGACCTTTTCCCTCGACGACCACGACCGAGGCAGGTGTTACAGATTCAGTCCTGGCCAAAGGCTAATGAAGTCTCCAGAGCTCTAGGGCGAACACAGCGGGACTTTCACTAAGCATTTCCAGCTGAACACAGCTCAGTGCAGGTCTTGGTTCTGTCTGCAACTACTTCTCGCTCTTTCAGGTATCACGTTCAGTCAATCATGATTTTTGATGTCATCTTTTTCTTTACCAACATTGCACCAGTAAGACACGCACTATCAGTGGTGCCGGCCTTTGCAAAGCCACAGTGAGTTTCTAGAACTCAAGGAAGTGCTGGACCCCACCAGCACCAGCTTATCTTTAGGTCAAGATAATTTAGGAGATTGAAAGCCTTTAGTCTATAGAAAACTGAAGTGCCTTCTCCCACCCCCCAAATAATTACATTTTCCAATAGTTGAGATAGGGAATATTAACATTACATATGAAAAAAAAAAAAAACCAACCAAAAAACGACCTTAAAGAAATTCAGAAATTTGTCAAAAACTACCCAGTACTAGCTGAGGTAGAACTTGGGTTTTTCTGAGGTGGGTTTTACTCCACCAGAGCTTCAGTCTGTAACACTAGACTATTCTGAAAAATGCAGAAATTACACTGTTAGGCTTATAGAGATCAAATACCTTTGAACGCTACCATGCAGAATATCAGTTTTGCAAGTTTATTGCCTGCGTTTTTGGCTCCTGTCCTCTAAAACGGAAGCAAGATTTTTGAAGAATGTTAAAAACTGCTTTCTGGGTAGTTGGCTAGTCAAAATCACACCCATCCTCATAGTGAGTAAAAAATCACACCCATCCTCATACTGGGGAGCCAACAAGCTTGTCTTGCCTAAGTCTCTCGTGACTAAATCTACCAACCAGGCCTCGGTACTGTGGTGGGGTCCTGCCCCCCAGGAACTCCTCACTCTTCATAGAGGTAAAGTCTAGGACTCCATGCAGGACACACCAGAACCTGTAATAACAGGCGCGGCAGCCAGCGCAGCTGCGAGATCTGCCACACAAGCTCGTTCTTCTTCTGCAGCACATTACCTGCCGATCCAGGGCCTGAGCAAGCTAAAATAGTTGTGCTAACAGCGTCCTACTTATTACCAGTTACGCTGCTGCAGGAAAGCTAGTGTTCCACTACAAAACTCTCAGCTATTGATCACCTTTTATAAAGTTGTAGTTCAAACCTCAAATCTCTGTAGCTGTGTGTTCACGGGGGAGCAGGCCTCTGGCATAAACGAACTACCTCAGCTATTTCCGCACCTTTGAACTGATTTCTCAACCTTTAGTTTCCTTCCCTTCCAAGCCACTTAGCCTACTGAGGTCAAATTCAGATTCAGAAAAACACTAGTTTCATCCTGTTTCTCTGCTACTCAATTCTTCAGAGACTCTAGAGCCTAAAGGGTGGTATTGCAACTCCCTGTTTGTCCGCAGACGCCTCTGCACAATTCCCTGCACCAGACCTTCATACAAGGCCACAGTCTGCTCACGATCCCATCACCACCGGCTTCCTCTCACCTCTGGTATTTTGCTCACGCCGCCTCTCACCATGCACGCCTCCTTCCATTCTCTCCATGTAAGGACTCCTCCCTCATGCTGGCGCTGGGGGTGTGTCTATATCTTGATGCCATAGTTTCCCATGCTATCTAAGGATTTTTCTAATAGGCAAGAGCAAACCTTGTTTTCTAATAAAGTTTTGTTGCAGTTATTGGTTAAATTAATAATCAGTGATTAAGTTTTTGAACTTGGTTTATGCAAATGCTACTGGCAGTTGAGTACTAAAGTGTGTTTTGTTTCTGCTCTTTTCCCCGGGAGGCTCGAGAACATTCCTTGCTTATTCATTTGCCCGGTTTTCTTTGTACTCATCAACAATTCTCCTCATAGTTTTTAAGAGTGTCTTGGTATAATTTTCCACAAAGTTCACTCTGATCCACCATCAGTTTTAGTTTATTTTTCCCTCTGTGCCAAGCCCTCAATTCTCTCGTCAAGGGGCACTGCTTCCTGAGTCCCCGCTCTGCTTTCACCTTCCACCTCTCTTTGCTGTCATTCTTGAAATTCCCTTTGCTTTTCCGCTGGGTAGGGCCCTGGTTGCCACGATTCTGAATAATCTGTTTGCGTCTCCGAGCTTCTTCTGCATGAAGCTTGAGAGTAAACAAAATTTCCCAGACCACAGAGGGTCCTTTGCGCTAAATTCTGGTAAACACCAGGTCGACTCTGCTTCAAAAATGGAAGCACAATATCCACTTAACAGAAGGACGTTAGGTGAAAAGGGTCACTGCACAAAGGGGTTGTTTTCTACAAACCCTTGTCCTCCTATGACATAACTTCCTTATCAAAAAGATGAGATGGATTCTGTATTTACTTTAATGACTAGTGACTAAAAGAAGCAATCATAAAATCCAATGAACAAAGGAAAGATTATTTCTTTCAGTGGGACTGATCCTTTCCAGATCAGTTAAAGAGATTAATAAAAAGGATATTTACTACCTGCAATTGCATCACCTTAGCCATGACTGGGCTGGCTTTAACATTTTATGACGGTATAAAATTCATTTTTCACCTTTAAGTCTCCTTAAGTTGTCCCCATTGTACGATGAAATAGCTGAGGGATGAAATGTGTTCGGTATTTGTGTGCATGTGCGTGTGCGTGTGCGTGTGTGTTGAATGAGGGAAGAGAAAGGTGACTCTAAATGGCCTAAGTGCCTGGCCATCATCTCTCATCTTGTGCAGTTTTTCAGCTGCAGAAATGTGGATTTGAGGCCGAAGTGCAGAAAACAGGAGTCTCTGCTTCTGAAGCCATGTTATCTTATCTCTCTGTGATGTTGCCAAAGAAATAGGTGTACCATAAAGAGATGTTTTAAATGAAAACTTTGAAGAGGCAATTCTTTTTATTTTTCTCATGATCTAGATTTTGGAATCTTCCTCTCCCTCTCAGGCCTTTCTTTTCTTTTAAAGATTTATTTATTTATGCATACAAGAACTGGGGTACAGGCCAGAGGTGCAGGGGGAGAGAGGACTCACCAGAGACACAGTGGGGAACAGAACAGGCAGACTAACTGAAACACACTGCTGAGAGGAGCAGCGGGTGAGCCTGGAGAGGTCTGCAGCGCCATGTGGGTAGCTCCCTGGCTGGCCGGGGATTGAACTCATGCTGCAGAGGCTGCGGACAGCTTCATAGGTTGTGTCTTAACCACCAGGGAGGCCCTCAGCCTTTTCTTTTCACTTAACAAGTATTTGCTTAGGTTCCGCTACGTGGTATCAATGTGGTGGGATCCCAGCCCCCAGGATGGGTATATTTAGTCAGGAGCAAGGTGGAGGCTTGGGCTTGTCCATGTTGGTGGGGGTCCACCTTTATACCTTGCCGGCAAATGCACCAGTGGGTATCACCTGGGCATATGCAAAATGTATTGCCCATAAGGACTCACCTAAAAATTCTGAAATTTCTCTCCCCTTGACTGAGATGATGCTAAACTATCCCCTCTCCTGTGTCCCCCAAGGGAGGTTGTCCTTCTGACCTCACACTCAATAAGCCTGTGGATATTGGCTCACCTCACACCCAGGACAGTTATAGGGAAGCTTAATGCCTCACCTGTCAACCATGTTTCATCCAGAATTCCTTACTCTGCTGATTCTCCCCATCACTAAGTTCTGACATTCCTAGTAGATTCTCTGGAAGCACCCTTGATTCTTCATTTGTCTTTCCACTCACTAACCCTATCCTGAGCATCCTTTTTTTCATTTGTCTATTCCTTATCTATCGCTTCACATCTACAGTGGACTAGACTTCTAGTTGGTATGTCTGCCTCCAGCTGGCCCCCTTCCATCACTGAGCGCTGGCATATGTCCCGCTCCCACCAGAGAGCATCCAAGTCTACTCATGTTTCATCTCAGGATCCCACCACCGGGTTGTGTTCCTTCAGTTTCAACTTCAAACAGTCCCAGGGATTTGTCTCTTAATAATTGTTAACTCAAACATTCACTGATGCTCACCTCTCTCCCTAGTAGCCAAACTCTGGCCACGTGCCCCAGATCAGCCTAGACTCTGAGCTCTGTGCTTCCTGCCACGCCTAAGGGTTTCAGCACAGCTCCTGCTTTCTTGGCTGAGCCTGAACAGGTAGCAGAGGCTGCCTGGCCTGCTTTTTGATCTTGTGTAGACCATGCAATCAAGGACTTGCAGTGACGGCAGGTTAGGAAGTCACTTAAATTGACTCTGCCCTTGACCGACGGCAGAGTATGAGGGCTTTGGGGGCAGCTGCAGTTCTGCGGGACTCTTTTCATCAGAAGGATGTAGAAGGCCTTCGTGTCCAGAACCGAGTCTTCCCAACATGCCTGACCCAACAGAAAAATCATCTTTTCATGAAATCATTTCCCTACCCAGTAGATACTTTGTGCCAAGCAATGAGGTAGAAGCTGAAGTGACAAGGTGAACTGGGTCCAGTTCCTCCTTTTGAAACTAGAAGATTCAAAAGATTTGTATCTAGGAGAAGAAAGGAGAGATGAGTCCATTAAATGATATATATAATTAAAGCAAAAATTTCCTAAGATAGGTTTGAGGAATAAATGAATAGATGTACTTAAAAGGCTTAAAACAGTGCCTGGCAGATAGGGCACACTATATAAATGTTTGCTATTAATTTTACAATGAGTTTTAATTATGTTCAAGTGCTAGGGGATGATAGAGTTTTCCTCACATGTAAATATTGTTTGTCCATTCACAGACTCTCATGAGACTCCAACTAGGCTTTTTGTAACTGATTCCATGTTCACTCATTCAAAAAATTACTTTAGCATCTTTTATTGCTGAGGCTATGCTAGGAACAAGGGGAAAAAGAAAAATAAGACAAGTTCCTCAGCTTCAAGGTGCTCCGCTACCTCTTCAGCAACTGAGTCATGGGAACATTGGAGTGACTGGACTCACCCAATGGTACATAAGCGTGGGCATTTGGGTTTTGAAATAAAGGAAAATGCAATCAAAATCTAGGGATATCATGGGACCTAGATGCTTGGTTAAGTCTCCTGTCCTATCTACACTGATGGAACTGGAGCAGAATAAACCATGTTGCAAATGCAGCACAGAGCTCTGAAAGAGGTCACCAGAGAGGATGCACCTTCGGTTATATATTTTCTTAAATCCTTGGAAAATTGGCGACCCATAGTAAGGCTAATTTTAATTAAGCAGGTTATCCTGACTGGACTCACAACTCTAGGAGGAAGAGCACGAGATGTGGAGCCAGGAGGTGAGAGGTCTACCCTAGCTTTATCACTCTCTCTGACCATGAGGCTTTGAGTAAATCATGCAGCTCTGCCTCCCGAGGGATGGGGAGTAAAGATTACAGGGTTCTGGAGAGCTGATGTAGGACATTATGTACAAGACATCTGACTAAAATAACCGGGATGTAGTAAATGTTAATCATTTTTTAAGTGGGCGTGGATGTGAACGTAGACACGGGCACATGTAGCCAGAGTGTGTACAGATGCCTACGTGAATCTGTATTGATGTCGATTCCCCTGACTCCATGGAGCATGAGGTGCTATCTCCTTTGACGAGACATTTTTGCATCTTTTCTTTGATGTTGGCCACCCGTGGGGGGCTCTGTCTACTTTTTTGATGACTGGTTACAGAGAAAGGCATGTCACAAGCATTCAGCAGACACACAATACACTGATGAGGTCCTCGATCCAGGTTGGTGTCCTGCCCATTGGGAAATCCCGGTGGTTTCTACAAAACTCGTCAGGGCTAGATATTAATATGCTTCAGCTTCTTGGATGTCGGTCATCAATTACCACGGGGCATTCCTCCATCTGTATTTTATGCAAGCTTACTTCACACCCTTGTGCCAGCCAATTGTTAGGTGACATGCTCTAGGAGACATTTGATATAAATTTGTCAAGCATGATTCAGGGATAATGGAATCCATTTACCCAAGACGTGGCGGTGGGGTGGTGAGCGAGAGACGGGGTGTTACCCTCGCAGTCCCTTCTACTTCCACTTATTCCTTGACTTATGAAACAAGGCCATTTCTGCTGTAAATTATATTGAAGTGTGACTCGTCCTTAGTCCCTAGGACTCCCCTCAAAATAATTTAGTGATGAAAACGAAGCTGGTCTAATTGAATTCCGTATGAACTAAGAGTCATCACCTTGGGGTGGGTTTAGCCCTTAGCACTTAATATTCTGCTCAGCAGTTCAGCTTCATGGCTAAGCCTAGCATTGTCATTGTGTGCTTGAAGCTTACTAAGATTTTTTTCCTCCTTAATACAGAGAATGGGAAACCCAGCATGTGCCTGGAATTGAGATGGATGTAGGCACTCACCTCGACCACTTAGGATCTCTTAAAGCCTGACACCTCATCAGCTAGTGAAAATCAACTCAGCAGGTCTCAATAAAGCTGATCTCAAAAACTAAAAGTCAATTTTTGGCTTTGTCTTCAAAGGTTCACGTTCTTTATTTAAAGAATAAAACCAAGCTCTCGCCCTATTCTCGTTAGGAAGTGGTTTTAATGAATATCGGTAGGTTTCCCAAGTCTCTGAAACGGAATTTACTTCAAATTGATTTTTTAAAATTGGGCTGGAAGCTCTGGAGACAGAATTCCCTCACTCACCCTGCTGAGGAATACCGAGTGTACCTCTCCACTGTCAGATGCTGCCTCATTTAACCAATGATGTTTCAGGGCTAAGATTCAGCCTTCCATTTCATTTCACTGTGTCTCTGAAAGACAATCTCATGTTAAAATTGGCCCATTATCTAGGCTGGTTTAATTTGTGCCTTAAAATGACTTTGGAAATAAGTTTTGATTAAAAAGTTACACCAGTGATGCATTGTCAGTATCACAAAGCAAAACCTATTTGAAGTTATTCCTGCATGCCAGATTGAGCAGAAGCCTTAATTCCCCTCCTTAACTGCGGAGGCGAAAAGGAATTGGGAGCCTGGTGAATAAACAGGAAGCCATAAAAATCACAGACATCGTTGCTATCTGTCTTGTTTCTCCATTGAATGGATTGTGCAGTCAGAAGTTACAACCACGCTTGAATGTAAAGTATTTTAAGAATGAATACACACATCTTTCTTTTTTCTGAACTATTAGCAACCGAGAAACATATGCTTCAGTGAATACTTTCAGTTGAATCATAAACTACATTCCCAACAACTGTCTTTTCCAAGCCGGTTGAGACAGTGACACAAGAGGCTGTTAAAGCAAATCAAGCTCTTACACACCCCATCTATGTCTTCCAGGGAGTCGCCAACTCCTTCCCTCCAAAGTTACTCTAAGCTGTGCAGTTCCTGCCTTGCCAAGGGAGGCCCAATTCTCTTCCTCCGAATGTGACACGGTCCTCTGAAAATTAAGGAGAAGTTAAGACTCTTCTTTGCTCTTTGAAAGCTGGGTGTAGGGAATACACCCAGTTCTTCCTCACGGAGAAGTGACTGATGGGGTATTTTGCAGAAACATAATTTTTGGCATTATTGTATATTTGTTGTCTGCAGTGTTTAATCAAAGTTAGGAGGCCTCAGAGCTGAGGCACCTGTGATAATAGGGAAAAAAATAAAGCTGGAAAAATGGGGGTGGAGTTGGTGTTGGTGGCTGGGAGTAGACAAAAGGGATGATCCTGCAGCAGCCAAAGCTTAGTGTCCAAAATCAAACCAGAATTTTGAATGTGGAGGCAGCTGAGGTGTAAGTTCTGCTCGGCATAGCCAGGGCCAAGGAAGATAGCCAAGAGGAAAATCTGTCAGGGATGTAAGGAAATACTTGTTCATTTGAAATCCACCACGCGTGCTGCTACGAAAGGCATCTTCTGAAGACCAAGGCTCTGCCTTTGCAAGACCATATTGGCGGCCAAGGGCTCTTACTTGCACAAAGAACAGCCATTTTCTTTAAAATGCAGGGAAGGCAGCTAATCAACTCAGTTGGGAACTAGAAAACACACAAAAATAAGATTCTAATTTCAGTACAAACATCTATGATAATTTGTCTATAGGAGTCAAGTAATTTATAGCGTTAAGAAAACTATGTGAGGGCCTCTCTAGTGGCACAGGGGTTAAAGGTCCAGTGCTATCAAGCTATCACCAGCCACTCTGGCAGGAGTTTGATCCCCAGCCAGGGAGCTGACCCACATGGCGCAGCAGACCTCTCCTGTCTCCCCACTGCTCCCCTCAGCAGTGTATTGCAGTAGATCCGCCTGTTCTGTTCCCCACTCTGTCTCTGGTGGATCCTCTCACCCCCACACCTATGGCCTGTACCCCAGTTCTTGTCTGGAGATGAGACGATGGCCTGGAAACAGGCAGGCAGGGCGGCCAGGGAGGTTGTGCACATTTTGGGATGGACCTACGTGATGTGGCAGCAGGTTGCAGGCCTGAAGGCAAGTATCTCATTGGCCCTCCCTGTGCTGCACTCTCCAGAGAGTGTCTGTTGTCTGCTCTCTCTGCTAACGACTGCGGGGCCAGCCCTGACAACGCCGTGGTGCAGGCGGGACATGCGCCTGGCTGGGGCAGCTTTCGGGCCAGAGTGTTTTTGCCACGTCACTCTTTCCTCTGCCACCCGGTTGCGCACTGCCGCAGACCCAGGCCACTCCACGGGGTCCCCAGGGACGTGATGGGGAGCAGGGCTGGTCCAGAAACCAGACCAGGTTCTGTAAGCCTGTGTGGCCATTGGGTTATTTGTTACTGAAGTAAAATTTAACCAGCCCGGACTGATTGGTAGATGTGACATCCTCTCAGCTAAACAATGATTATTCAACCCAACTGGTCAAGTTTCTCTGCTAAATCTGTTCTAGAAATTTGCAAGGTTAATAAAGAATGAGGCCACGGAGCAGCTGTTCAAACCCGCCTGGCTTAGGCTAAAGACTAGAGACAGGATCAAGTTCACCATCAACCACACAGGAGGCAAAGTTTCGCATCATTTCCACAGTTTACAAGTTGCCAGACACTGAGCCTGTGTGCGGGGAAGTGAGTCCCTTTTCCAATCAGCATTTGGGGATTAACTGCTGAAGATGCTGTAAGAGCAAAAGAGACAGAAAAGGCAGATTTTATTCTTGAAGACATTAAATCTGAGATGATCACCTACATGCAGAGGACATGATCATTTGCAAGTGGCGCCAACTATATAGAGGATGTTGCTGGCAGGATTCAGAATTAACGGTAGGAAGTATTAAATGGAAAAGGGATTAATATGATATTACAAAATAAATGAAGAATGATTTAAGCTGGCCCCTGCATTGTCACTATATTCAAATTATAGCTGAAGGACTGCATTGCTATAATTAGGGGAAATCCCAAAGGAAATCAGAGCCTCACTATAATGTAAATGTTTTTAATGAGTATAGAGATCTTGTAAGTGATATTCTCATTAATGATGCTAACTGTGTAGACGTACCCGTCTTGTCACATTCAGCGAGATCAAAGTTCTGCAAGGATTGTTTCATTTAAATTTGAGTCTGCGAGGAATAAGGAAGCCGTGCAATTAAGGCCCACGCACCCTGATGGCCTTCAGCTACTATCTTTAAACGCCGCCATGGAACAACAGTCTCAGCGGCTAGGCTTGCTGAAGCCAAGGCCACGCTGTCTGCGGGGACTTCCCTCGCCATGGACACGCCCCGACTCTGACCATCCACCACAGTAGCCACGAGCCACAGGTGGCCACGGAGCCACTGACCTGTACCTAGTGCAGCCCAGAAACTGCTTTAACATTTAATTTAATTTAAATTAATTACAATTTCATTTTAAACAGCCACATGGGGTGCCAGCCTACTGGACAGCGTGGTCCAGAGATAGCGCACGTAAAAGTTTTAGATCAAGATAATTGCCCACTTATCCAAATGAGTTTTCTACCCCAAAGAGGCCGATTTCAAGGACAATCAGGCCTCATTTGTCTAAGTGGAAAATGCCAGCAGCCATGTTTCCACGTGTGAGTAATTTCCGTGGATTCTGACATTTAATTCTCACAATAACCCTGGTCTGGGGCTGCTGGCTGGGGAGTCCGGCTTCCTCTCCCCAGATTCCCGCCACGGGCTCCGATCCTTGCCTTTGCCCGGCAAGACTCTTGCTTTGCCAGAGGAGACTTACCTGCACCGAGGCCCCGTCTTTCTCTGAGCTCTGCTGTTTTCTGTTAAGTACTGGGACTGATTTTCTTTCTTTGCCTGCAGGCTGCAGAAGACAAGGTCTCTCTAAATGCTGCTAAGGAGGTTCTCAGATTCTCACACTTTGCTTTAAATTGTTGCTGGATGGATGCCAGCCTCTTCGCTCTCTCCTGGATCCGTGGCACACAGAACGGCCAACAGTGTCGGGTCCTTAGAGTTGCCGTCCCTCCCGGCCTCTCCACCCGGAGCCTGCGTGGCCAGGCCTTCCCGCCTGCCTGTGCCCCAGCTCAGCCCACGCAGGACAAAGTCTTAGCAGCTGCACCTTCCTGTACCGACAGCAACCCAACAGCCCAAGTGCAGGCACTGGTGGGGGGTCAGCGCTGAACCAGCACCCCGACCACAGCCGGCTTCGTGGAGCTCCCCCCGCTCAGGCGCTGCTGGCTGCACTGCCTTGGGGAAGCGGAGCTGGATCCTGTTCAAGTGACTCCACGGAGAACAGAAGCGAGCAAAACAGGGTCGGGGAGAAGAAAATAGGGCCAAAGTGCAGTCTCCAGGGGAGACCGGCTTCAGCCCACCCCTCCCGAAGCCCGGGGCGCACAAGTGGCCTCAGGTGGTCCTGCCTTGAGTTAGGGGCTGGACTTTGTGTCCCCTTGCTTGCCCTTTGCCCCTGGCCACACACAGGCGTGCCTGGATGAGGTGGGCTGCTCTGGAGAAGGTGCCAGCTGTGAACTATCCCCAGGACACCCCAGGCCCGGGCTTGGCTGGGGGCTTGCGTGGACACCAAACAGGGCGAGACTGGACGGTGCCAACAGCGAGCCTTGCAGGGGCAGGAGGATGGTGCGTGCCCTCTGTTCCTTGCTAGGATGCCCAGGGAATGGTCGCTTCCCCAGAGGCTGCGGGTGAAGGGCTGCCTCCGCAAGCACCAACCGTAGCGCTCATCATGCATGTGCTGGTTCAGACAGTAGTTCCTGAGAGAAGCAGAGAGCCCTGATGTGGCAGGACTCGCCTGTGCTCTGGAGAAGGGGCAGCCATGAAGCTTACAGACCACTGTGGCAGTTTGTAAGTGGTGCCGACAGGACAGCAGAAAGGATAGACTCCATCAAAGAGTGTAAATCTGTGCAAGCCCAGAGGGAAGACTAGCAGGGGAGAAAGGTCACAGCCAAGTCATGATTTGAACTAAGGTGGAAAGACTTAGGAGTGTGCAGGTGAAGTTGCCTGGTTGTGGTACCAGGGGGATTAGGGGAAAGCCTGGATCTGATTCTGTAACAGTCATGGGATGGATCCAGGGTCGCAGCCGAGATCCATGCTTGACCCTGGGACTCTGTGATGACGTACGTTCCTGCACTAACTGGAGAACAGGGGGGTATTCAGCTCCACGCACTCAGAATTAGTATTCAGCAGCACCTCAAATGAGCTCAAGTTCACTTCACACAAGAAATTCATCCCGTATGCAGGGAGCGAGACCTGCCTTCCCCACCAAGTGGAGGTAATTTGAACAGATACTCACTTTCTCATGAATCTGATTCCAAGGGCTTAACTGAGAGGCAGCAGGATTTCCTGTGATGGATTTTTCCCCCGATGGTCTGAGCTGGAAGTTTATCAGAGGACAAAGAGAAACTGTTATGAATCCAGCACAAAAAAATTCCAGTTGTGAGATCGAATATTAAAGAGCCTCTATGGTGCTCTGCTTTGCAAGTTCCCTCTGTAATTAGTTATTTACGGTTCTCAAAGACATCTGGTGTCCATTTTCACGACTAGGGTGACAGATCGGATTTGTTCATTCAATGGGCAAAGGCTAAGTCCATCTTTTGAAAACACTGTTCGAATTAATTGGGGAGGATGTCAAGGCGGGAATCTGGTTCCTCAACTTTGAAAATGAGCAATGGCTGCAGCTACAGGAACACAATTATTTTCTTCTTGCTGTTCTGGGAGTACCTGTAAACCTTTACCTCCTTTTGTATTTTAACTTTTTGGACTCAATTTAATTTTTTTTAAAGATTTATTTATTTATACAAGATTTATTTATTTATACAAGCACTGGGTACAGTCAGAAGCGCGGGAGGGTGAGAGAATCCACCAGAGCCAGAGCGGGGAGCAGAGCAGGCAGAAGGACCGAAGGACACTGCTGAGGGGAGCAGCGGGCGGCAGGAGAGGTCTGCGCACCATGTGGGACCCTCCTCCGGTGGCCGGGGAGCAGCCGGGGATCGAACTGGCGCTGCGGAGGCTGCGGGCAGCTTTGCAACCCAGCGCTCAACCGCTGCGCCACCGGGGAGGCCCAGAATTTAATTTCTTAAATGACACTTGTGTTCTGATAACGACTCAGGGACGCCTGGATGAAGACATTCCCACATTGTGTGATGACAGTGCTGTTTCTTTCAATGATGGAACAGCACTGGTGTGTGCTAACTACCCAGGCAGGGAGGGATTTCTAACTTTATAAAATGCGAGCTTGATTCTATACAGTTTCTCTACCGCATCCTTGACGAGAAATCAGCTATGTCTTGCAGGACTTGGAATATTATACTTTGAACCAATAAGTATATGTGCTGCCTCCCTAAAGTTAGTATTTTTAAGTTTTTATATGTGGAGATTAGAGATGACGCCTTTCACCATTTCACCTGATGACCCTCCCTTATGACTTAGCTTTGCTTTTTGACCCCCTGTGGTGATCCTAAGTGACCATTTCTGTTGAGCCTTACTCTCCGGGTCCTCCTTACCTTCCTAATGTCTGAAGTTTGATTTTGCATTCTAAACATCTAGCCTTTGAATTTAGTGCCTGAAAGCTACTAAATCCTCTCATCTCTCAGTGCCAAGGTAAGCCCATTTAGTCTTAGTTTTTAGTCTCCCCTAAATGCCGATCATCTACAGTAAATACATATTTTCAGCCCTGATGACCAGACGTCACGCAAGCACTAGCCTATATTCTAGCAGCTTTTTCTTTTTTCTTTTTTTCCATCCCCACAACCTATTTTCTAAGGACCGACCAGTGTCATTCCTTGAGAGCAAAACTGACTCTTTCATTCCTTTTCTCAAACAGGATGAGAAAAGGAGGCTTTGGCTGAGGCCGTAAGGCAGCAGCCATCGGAGAGGGAAGGGCGTTGGATGACAGAGCAACCTTCGGTTTTCGCGAGTCAGCAGCATGGACATGACTCTAAAATGCTTTACCTACAGTCAAATGGAAAATGTTAATTGAGGCAAGAGGAAGACTGAAGCGAATCTTGAAGACATGCTCTGAGGGAAACCTGCTGTGGCGGCCCCGCCTCCAGTGCCCAAGAGGGGATGCCTCAGGGAGACTGTCCAGAGCTCCATGTGAGTTGGCTCCAGAGTGAATGAAACGGCGAAGGGTTCTTGTTTTACTCCCACCTGACAAGCTTAAGGGGCTCAAGTGGGCAGGCTAACTACCGATGCTCGCGTTCAGCTCCCTGCGCTGGGCTGGCCTGTGCACAGAGGGCTCAACGGCACGAAGGATTCGAGCGTGCTTCTCACGGCTCAGAGGGAGACTGTGTCGGCGAGAGCGTCCTGCAGATGCTTTAACTCCTGCCCAACAGCACTGCTGAAGGGAAAGAGGTAGGCAGAGGAAAATACATCTCCCACAGCACAGGCCTGGAGCCCCACACTCCGGGTGGGCCCCCTGAAGACTCCATGCAAGGGCCCCGGGGTTACTAAGCAGCTTTCTACAGCGCAAAGCTCAAAGCGCAGGGAGTCCAAGTCACCTTTCACTAGGCCAGCTAAGTAGGATATTTGTTTGTTCTGATTTTTCCTTCCTGAGGCAAACTTTCTGAACGAGGTAGGATCAGAAGCTGAGGTTACGGAAAGCGGGAGGTGAGAGGTGAGAGCTTAGGTCCAGAAGGCCGGGAGGTCGAAGATGTGGGAACCATCTTGGACCATAGATGCCTCGTTTCCGGAAGGCTCCAGCTCAGGATGGAGAATTTTCACTTAATTAATTAATACCCTGGTCCTGTCACTGACATACAGCATTGTGTAAATCGTAGGTGCAAAACATGATTTGATGCACTTACATGAATGATCACCTATTGTAGGTGAGAAAACCCCTCTATCAGCTCATATGATTACCTTTTTTGGGGGGGAGGATTAGGTGGCTCTTCCCTAACATGGCTACTATAAATCACAGTGCTGCAGTGAACATGTACACACACGCCATGTGTTATGTATTCACTAGCCATTGCCAGGCTCTTAGGTTGTTTCCACATCATCTCTGCATATTTAGAAGGAAATCATATTGCTGAGTCATGATTTTACTTTTGCTCTTTGTGAGGAACCTCCATATTGTCTCCATGTGGCTGCATCCATTTAAATGTCCTCCCCGGTGGCGCAGCGGTTGAGCCCCAGGGGCCTCCCTGGTGGCGCAGTGGTTGAGCGCTGGGTTGCGAAGCTGCCCGCAGCCTCTGCAGCGCCGGTTCGATCCCCGGCTGCTCCCTGGCCACCGGAGGAGGGTCCCGCATGGCGCGCAGACCTCTCCTGCCGCCCGCTGCTCCCCTCAGCAGTGTCCTTCGGTCCTTCTGCCTGCTCTGCTCCCCGCTCTGGCTCTGGTGAATTCTCTCACCCTCCCGCGCTTCTGACTGTGCCCAGTGCTTGTATAAATAAATAAATTAATTAATCTTTAAAAAAAAGTAAATAAATGTCCACCAGCAACGGACAAGGGGTCCCTTTTCTCCATCCTTGCCAATACAACTTGACAACTAGGCGAAAGAACACTGTGGTTTTGATCTGCATCTCCGTGATGATTAGTGATCCTCAGCACGTTTTCACGCATCTTCTGGCCATAGACATGTCACCTTGCAAAGACACGTCTTCAGGTTCCGTGCCATTTTTACATTGGATTGTTGATAGTTTTGCTGTTGAACTCTGCACTTCTTACATGTACTTGGAGATTAACCCCTTCCTGCATTGATGATTTTACACATGTTTTGTCTTGTTACATAGCTTGCTTTTTCATGTTGTTGGTCATTTCTTTTATTGCACAGAAGCTTTTTAGTTTGATGTGGTCCTACTTATTAAAGTTTGCTTTTGTTGCTGTGCTTTTGGTGATATATCCATAATAAACCATTGCTAAGACGAACCTCAATGAGTTTTCCTCCAGGAGTTTTATGGGTTCAGGTCTTATGTTGAAGTCTCTAAATTTGTGAGTAGTATAAGAAAGGGTTCAATTTTATCTTTTGCATGTGAATATCTACTTTCCTCATTTTTGAATACCTTCCTGATTAAATATTCTTGGCTCCCTTGTCAAATAATATATTCCAGGGGTTGTTTCTGGATCCTCTATTCTGCTCCATTAAGTCTTTGTGTCTATTTTATCCCAGTATCATAACACTTTAATACTATGTAGTGGAGTTTGAAACCAGGTAGTGTGTGTCCTCCCTCTTTATTCTTCTTCCTGAAAATTGCTTTAGCTATTTGAGATCCTATATGAATTTTAGGTCTTTTTCCATTCCTGTGAAAAATGCCATTGAAATTTTGACAGAGATTGCATTGACTCTGTAGACGCCTTTGGACAGTATGGATATTTTTACAACAATAATTCTTCCTCTCATGAACACAAAATATCTTTGTATTTCTTTGTGTCTTCTTCATTTCCTTGCAAAATTTTGTATTTTCCATGTATTGGTCTTATGTTTCCTTGGTTATATTTACTCCTAAGTGTTTTATTGCTTGTTCATTCTATTTTAAATAAAGATGTTTTATTCCATTTTCAGATTTTTGGGTATTAGATGCATAATTGATTTCCTTCTGTATCTTGCAACTTTATTGAAAATACTGAGTAGTTTTAACAGGTTTCTTTTGGTGGAGTCTTTGGGGTTTTTCCTCTATAAAAGTATGTCTTCTGCGGCCTCCCCGGTGGTGCAGCGTTTGAGCGCTGGGTTGCTAAGCTGCCCGCAGCCTCTGCAGCGCTGGTTCAATCCCTGGCCACCAGCGAGAGTCCCACATGGCACACAGACTTCTCCTGCCGTGCCCGCTGCTCCCCTCAGCAGTGTACTTCATCAGTCTGCCTGTTCTGTTCCCCGCTCTGGCTCCGGTGAATTCTCTCACCCTCCTGTGCTTCTGACTGTACCCAGTGCTTGTATAAATAAATAAATAAATAAATAAATAAATAAATAAATAAATAAATAAATAAATAAAAGCATGTCTTCTGGCAACAGAAACCATTTTACATCTTCATTTCTGATATGGCTGCCTAATTTCTTCACTAAATGCTCTGAGTAGGATTTTCATACTGTGTTGCATGTAGGTGGTGAAAGTGGGTATCCTTGTCATATTCCTGATCTTAGAGGAAAAGCTTTTGACCTTTGACTGTTGAGTATGAGGTTGGCTGGGAGCTTGTTACTTCCAGTTCTAATTTATTGATGTTTTTATCATGAAAGGAGGTTATTTATGAAACACTTTTTCTGTATCCAATGAGACAATCATAGATTTTTTTCTTTTTATTTTATTCAATTCTATTCAATTAGTTTCTAGCTAATATCATATTCAATGAAGCCATCTGATCCTGTGCTTTTCATTGTTGAAATGTTTCTGATGACTGATTTAATCTCCTTACCCATCACTAGTATGCTCAGATTTTCTATTTCCTTATGATTCAGTCTGAACAGATTGCATGTTTCTAGGAGTTGACTAATTTCTTCTTAGTTATCCAATGTGTTGGCATATAATTGTTCACAGTAGCCTATGACACAATCCTTTGTATTTTGTTTGTATTTATTGTCTTGATGTTTCCTTTTTTATTTCTGATTTTATTATCTGAGTGCTTTTTTTTTTCTTAGATTATCTAAATATTTGTCAGTTTTGTTTATCTTTTTGAAAACCCAGCTCTTGGTTTCTCTGATCATTTCTATTGTTTCTCTGGTCTCTATTTTGTTTATTTCAGCTCTGATCTTTATTTCCTTTCTTCTGCTAATTTTGGGTTTAATTTGTTCTTCTCTTTCTAGTTCCTTGAGGTATAAAGTTAGGTTGTTTATTTGAGATCTTTCTTTATCTTAAAATAAGCATCTTTATTGTTTTAAATTTTCCTCTTACAACTAACTTTGCAGCATCTCATAGGTTTTGGCATGAGGTGTTTACTTAATTTTTTGTTTCAAGATATTTTGATTTCTTCTTTGACATATTGGTTGCATGTAGTGTGTTTCCACATACCTATGAATTTTCTAGGTTCTTGTTAATTGCTTTATAGTTTCATACCACTGTAGCAAGAAAGATACATAATATGAATAGTTAAAATTTGTTAAGACTTGTTTTCTGCTATAGCTTGCAATAACTTGTGTAATGTTTCATGGACATCATTTTATTGATACTATATAGAATATTCTGTATGTGTCTGTTGGATCCATTTGTTTTAAAATGTAATTCAAGTCCAACAGCTCCTTATTGATGATCTATCACATTAAGAGGATCTGATCACTATAACTTGGGTACTGAAGTCTCCTACTATTTTCGTACTGTTGCCTATTTCTCTTTTCAGATCTGTTAGTATTTCCTTAATATATTTAAGTGATTCATTGTTGGGTGCAGATACATTTATTGTTGTTAATTATCTTGATGAATTGACCTCTTTTCATTATGTAACAATTTCTTTGTCTCTTATCACAGCTTTTGGGTTACAGTCTATTTTTTTCTGATAGAAGATATCTCCCCTCGATTTCTACTTGTTTGGGATATCTTTTTCTATACCTTTACTTAAAACTGAATGAGTCTGCCCAAAGCTTGTAGATGGATCTTTTTATTTTATCCATTTAGCCATTCTGATTGAAAAAAATTTTTTAAATATTTATTTATTTATTTATTTATTTATTTATTTATTTATTTATACAAGCACTGGGTACAGTCAGAAGCACAGGAGGGTGAGAGAATTCACCAGAGCCAGAGCGGGGAACAGAACAGACAGACTGATGAAATACACTGCTGAGGGGTGCAGCGGGCACTGCAGGAAAGGTCTGTGCACCATGTGGGACCCTGCGCACCATGTGGGCTGGGGATCGAACCGGCGCTGCAGAGGCTGTGGGCAGCTTCGCAGCCCAGCGCTCAACCGCTGCGCCACCAGGGGTGGCCCCTGATTGAAAAATTTAGAGCGATTATTGATAGGTAAAGATTTTTTTTTCTGGGTGTTTTGTAGTTCCTTTGCTTTTTTATTTCCTCTCTTGCTGTCTTCCTTTGTAAACTGATGATTTTCAAAAATGGCATGATTTATTTCCTTCTTTTCTCACTTGTGTCTCTACTGCACGTTTTTGTTTTGAGGCTTACATAAAACATCTTATAGCTACAATGGATGTAGTCCATTTTTCACTGACAAAAACTTAACTTTAATCATATACTGGATAGCAGGTGGTCAAAAACATATCACTATCCTATTTTGAGTGATGCTGGTGAGTAGATCCAGGTGATGGTGATGCATTGTTTTAGTGTCCATTGATAAATGTTGTCCGCTTCATTGGGGAGGTAAAATGGTGAGTATCTAAATCTTATTTATTTTCCATGTATCACTGGAACCATTTTCAAGATAGAACCTGTGCTCATTCATCATGACCCCATTTGTCATTTTAACTTCCTCTCAACTCCTAGACAATGCAAGCTTATCTTGTACAATTCTTGCCCCAGACTTCAAATGAACTATTTTTCAATGAACCAATGTTCCCTTTAAAGGATGGTATGGATTCTCTCAGTCCAGGATATCTTGTATGTAAATTGTGGTGCAATTTCAAGGCAGCACAAGTAAGGGGAATAGAAAGTAAGGCAGGGAAGTATGTAAAGCAAGGTAAGACAATGGGTACTCAGCTTACTGCTATATGCTAAGCTTTGATGGAACCACATCCGTACCAAACATATGTCTCTGGCTATGTGGAATATCTCTAGATAGACTATATAAAACAATTAAGCTTTGGAACATCTATAGGAAAGGAAAGAGGGGAGTGAGTTTATCTATCTGGCCCCATATGGCTCTTGTTTTCTATTGGTCAGACTCCATCTCCCAGGAATTAGCTTTTTGCACTTCTGTTCTGCACCATCCGGTACCCTTAAGAGCTCATTGAGAAAACAGATCCCATCCCCTGCACTGTTACTTTATCTGCATACAGAAATAGTGAGAGGGACCAGAACCTCACAAGGCATAGAGGTATGCTTTGTTGGGCTGGCTTGGAGAGCGGCAGCCAAAGGGACGCACTTGGGGCTCCAGGTTAAGGTACCCCTGGTTCCATGCAGTGGACCTGAGTGGACCTGCAGGGAGTTAGTCAGCTGACTGGCAGCTGACATGGAGCAAGCATCCTGGGGGACAGGTGAGGTCAATGGAGCTGGGGAAGTGCATAACATATGCTTGCACAGGAGGTAATGATACTTTTAAAACACAGTTTTAAAAAGGGAGATTTATTCCTTCAGTCTGAAAAGATCCACCTTTTAGCAAGAAGATCAGTCTTAGAAAGTAAACCTTAGGCTGTGAGTCAGGCTACTGCAGACATTACTTTTATGATGCTCTATTAACTAGACTGCCATTATTGTCCTTACCCAAGATAAAGAGAGGCTGAGAAAAGTCATCTAGCTGTCTTCCTGGGGAGAGGAAGAAATGGATGTGGTGAGCAAGTTTCCATCACACAGGGAATGTCGACTACTGGATTATTTCTGAAGTATGGTGGTGATGTTCTCTTAAGTTGGTTCTTGTTAGAAGTTAATAGGTAATATGCCAGGGAGATGACTGATGAGGGGTCCAGATGCTTGGCCAGATGTAGGATTTTTCTGGTAACTGTTATGGATTTGATTCAAAATTAGAGAATAAATGAAGCAATAGAGATAGGAAATCTGTCATCTGAGAACATTTGTGAAGCTGCCACTGAACACATGCTGCTAACAGTGGGGGGCTACCTCTCTTACTACAGGGCCTCTGACAGTCAGGTCAGGAAGAAAGCTCTAGTTTCATGTCACGTTGGCGAGGCACTGTAAGTGAGGCTTAATTTGCTTATTAAAACTGCAGTTCAATTTTAAGGTGGGAACAACCAGCTATTTAGTGAATTTCATTTTGATCCATTTAATATTGTTCACTGCAAAAATTTATTCCTGCATATTTCTGACTCACTAGCAATATGCATTTTACAAAAATCAGACTCAGTATTATTGCTACTGGATGAATGCTGGATTCAAAGGGGAACACATGTGTCTTGTTATAATTGTGGTATGCTACATTTTTTCCCCTGAAAACAAAAGTTTTTTTAAAAGCATAGGAAATTAAAATAGGTTGATTTGGTACAGGTTTTACGTTTCCTAAAAGGTATAGATTTCCCCTTTCTCTTAAATGTTATATTAAGAGAAAATTATCTGGTATTTCATTATAAGTAATATAGATCAAGACCTAGAAATATATCTATGATCCCTGTTTAAAGTATTTTATGGGTAATTATTTCTGCCAAGGAATCTAAAATAAGTCTTTCCAAGCTTTTATTATAGAAAATATTAAACTTAAACTTATGTCAATGTTGAGCATAGGATAATAAATATTTACTCACCCATCATTAGGTTTCAATGAAAATTATCTTCTACTTTTGTCTCATATATTCTACTCCTCGAATGTTGTTTATTTTAATATTTTAAGGCAAATTCCAGATATCATTTTTTTTTTAGTATGAATCTCTAAATGACAATGATTAAAAAAAATAAGGGTTAGTATTGTTACATTTCAACCCCTCTTTCGTCATTGGATGTCTTTCTGATATCCAACCCATATTAAAATTTCCACATGATCTCATGTGTATTTTCTTTACAGTTGGTTTGCCTGGATCAGGATCCTAACACTGTCCACACATCACACTCTGCTGATACTGCTCCTCAGTGTACTTTAGGATCACTGTTCCCTTCCTCACCTTGAATGAGTCTTGTCCATGGGATCCCCTATACTTGGGATTTCACTCATTCCTTCCTGTGGTTTTAAATTCTTCTACTACCCAACATTTTCTGTTCAATGGTAGTTAGTCATAGAGTTTTAATAAATTCAGGCTCATGATAAAAACTTTTAAAGCAAGAATGTTAGGGAGGAAGTGCTGTGTACACCCACTTCAATGATCAGGGCGGAATCAATGTCTGTGTGTCTCTCTCAGGGGTTTAAAATCAGTGGGTTCAAGATGGGGGCAGTCTGACATTTTTACTGAAATGTTTTTCATCAGCATTTTACTTAATGGTCTTAACTTCTACTGCTAGTTGTTGCCTGAGTAAATATTTATTATTTTCATTTTTTTCCTTTTGCATTTATAAGTTGTGATTTTTTTAATAAAGTGGTGCTAGTCTTCATCAACAATTTGATTTTCCTGACACACCCTCCTTATAGGAAAGGCAGGATATTTAATTCTGTCCCTTTTTATGTTTTTAAAACATTATTCTGGATGATGAATTTTGCAAGTGCAAAGAAATCCATCGATTTGTGTGGATTAGGATGAAACCATGCATTGTTTTAATCTATGACTACCATGGTTTTTTATGAGTTGAAGTTATCCCACTTTTGCTAGTGTGGGATGTCTGTTGGACTTTGTCATGACCATGCTGTTTTTAATAGGTACAATAAGAAGTTCCAGGCTCACCTTGTCCGTCTCCTACCTAAGACCTTAAATCAGCCATCTCTCCAAGAGAGTCCTGATTCCTTTCAGTGGTAAATGGAATCTGAAGACGACAATTTGCACATCTAAATACATAACTTGTATTAATTGTCCAGTAGGGGTGTTCATTGTTCTTCTAGATCTTTCCAGTGAACAGAGCTAAAAAACAGGTAATTTTAAGGAAAGAGTTTAAATAAATTATGATTTCATACTGATATTTCTAAATCAAAGATTAAGGGATATATTTAAGTTAAAAATTTACATATGCATATCTTTAATATTGACAATTTATATTTTTAAGACTTTTAACATTTATATATTGGCTGGTTTAAAAATGTTCTACCAGTTATATGACTAAGCAGAAGCCTAATGAATGCAGCTTAAGAACATTTTGGGGCTATGTGTGTGCTTTGTCCTTGGTAATGTAAGTTTCATTAGGTATGTATTTTAAAACTACTGACTTGAAAGACTTATCCATGTGGTTATAATTTTCCAATAAAGAAAACTTTATCAATCTGGTTGATACACAGTTAGGTTACTTATTTTCCATTTATTTTCAGTGTTTAGAGTTTGCTTTGCTTTTTCCTTTAGGTTTAAATTTTAAATTAATGCAAACCATGTAGATAGTTCTAAAGTCAAAACTATGGAATAAAGAAACAGTTTGCTTGTGTTCCCAGGCAATTTGGATAAATAACTGTGCTCTGGGAACCCACTCTAAAGAGAATTTTAAAGGACAGCATTAAATGAAATGTAAAGAATTGCTCACTTGATAATTGCTACATACTGTGGTCAGCACAGGTCAGAAAGATCCAAAGACTCATATGGATCCTCTCTCTTACAGAATTTCACAGCCTAGACAGTGTCGGCCGAACATTCAGAAACAAAGCAGCGTAACTCCACGCGGCTGTTGATACAGACATGCATCGGCGCTAGGGGAGCAGAGAAAGTGAGCGACTCCGTGTACAAGATCGTACCATCATAGACACGTGATTTACTCAGGAGGCCCCTTTCCTGAAAAAAAATAAATCATGGATCTAATGTTCAATGCACCCCATTTGCACTTGCTGCTTTGCTTGCTTTATTCTTTCACATAGTTTTGAGTTTCCACATTGGGGCTAGCATGGACATTGACAGATTGTTGAACCTAAAATCTTAGCCACATGGAGAGCCCTACCACGATGCTATTTCTAGCACGAAAACTACCCTACTCATTAACATGCTGCGGTCCGTGTGAAATAATGTCACCCATGTAGTTGACAGGACAGAAGATAAAAGTCAATAAAAAGAGAATTATTTATTAAAAAGATCTAATGTTACAAGAACAGTACACAGAACTATTATCTGACTGTGCCTTCACATGGTATATCCCATTATATATAGTATATATACAGATTGTATACAATATATTTAATGATTTGACATGGGGTCCACAGTACCTTCAGTGGGGTATGCAAAACGTTCACTTTCATGAAAGTTTTAATTATGAGGAGTGTTTTGTTCTTCATAGAGCAATTGACATTATACAAAAATACAGTCTCTTTAATGATTTAAGACTGTGCAGTCACTATCCCATCCAGAAAAAGCTCTCTCAGTACTGCAGCTGAAAAATGATGTCCCTTGATCAGGAATGCTGTTCAGCTTTCTGTAAAGTAACAAGTATGTAATACAGAAGTACATAAACATTGAAAACCTGTTTTTTTTAAATAGGGTTGTGATGCAAAATACATATTCTGTGCATGTTAAATAAAAACACCCCGTATCTTGGCTTCCCGTAGGATACAGCCTCAGACATGCCGTAACTGCTCTGTCAGATACGTCCCCTCCATCAGCTAGTGCGAAGTGTTGGTTAATTAGAATTTGCCATCTATTTTATTGGGCTTTGTTTTCTAAGAGTATCAGTAATAATTTGATTCGTAAGTCTAGTTGGTTTGCTTCACTAAGTTTAGTATAAAATACCATGGAAAATTAAGAAAGTGGTTTGAGTCGCCAAATTTGAAATAAAAATCATTGTCCATTTTTTAATACTCTTGCAGCATTTCTGCCAGAGGCACGATGTGCTCCTGCAGGCTACATGATACTCAGGAGAAATCAGTTTTGTCTGCCAGTCAGTCTGCTGCCCAGCTTCTCCCGCTTAGAGGTGCTGAGGAAGGCCCCACGGGCATTATTTTCCAGAGGCTCGGTATGGTATTCACTCTCTGCAGAGGTTTCTCTAATAATCTGTTAACTCACTAGTTGCTTATTTCCCCCTCCCCACAAAGAATGAGTAGCCAACAAAAATAGCTGTACCGTGTCTCTGAAACCAGTCTTCATGATGTCCAAAGAGCAACTCCACTCTGTCCTCTTGTTCTACAGGGATTAACCTCCAGAGCCCACCGTTTGAGCTCCATTTTACCTCATTTTCCTTGTTGTTACAAAAGCAAGTAGAATTGACAGGTTTAGATTTTATAAAAGACACAAAGCTACTTTTTGTTCCCATGCTAATGTCCCCTGCCCCACCGTGGCGTCGCCAGCTTTGGGGGCATGCGACTGCCATGACTGTCCCTTCAGGCATCGTCTTGGGAGTCATTTGACCTTTGACACGTTCTCATGTTTGCTAGGTCTGCTGCCAAATAGCATCACAGAGCAATCTTGCATCTGACTTTCCAACAGCTGTCTCAGGTTCAAGCTGGCTCCTCGCCACGGCCAACGTGGCTACTTCCCAAGCAGGATGCAGTGTTAGACCAGCTGGGTCCAGCACTGAGGTCATGTTCCCACAGCTTAATTAAAAAACTACCAATTTACCCAACAGGTCCTCTTTATTTTAATCCTTGGTAAGATTTTGTAAGTGGTATGTGATACATGGGGCCGCTCAAGATTCAAAATTTATTTGTTATGCTTGAGCCAGTTTCACCCCCAGACTATCTATGCATCATTATTTGCAATTAGGAGAAAAACCGGACCTTTGACATCTGTGTTGGCTGTGGGTGGGGAAGGGAAAGCTGGGTCCTATATTTATTTGTCAAGTTAGCACCCTAGACAGCAGGTCAGAATCTCCAGTTTTTAGTGATTATATATATTTTTCTGACGGTTAACTCTCTTTCACTATTGAAAATACACATTTACTGTATCTGCAGCTGGATAAGCATACTTGAAGAAGAAACAACAGACTTAAACTCACTTGGGCTCACCTTCTATTCACCGTGCACACAAGTCAATAGCTTAGCACCCCCTCTAGTACCTTGGATCAGGGGAGCACACAGAATAGGATCCTGACAGATCCTGCTACTTCACTATGCAATCGTACCATACGGTGTGATGACAATTTGTGTACTTATCCGACAGCAGACCACACAACTGATGTCTTTTTTTTCCTATCTCCTGCTGGTCGGTCAGTTGGAATTGTCAGCTGAAAGGCAAATGAGAAACACTAGACTCGGAGCCTTAAGAAGACTTTTCATTCTCAGTTTTGTATTTTGTCGGATCTGCGAGGACCAGTTCCTTAACTAACGAATGGGCGCGCCCGCGGAGTCATCGGCCATCGTATCAAATTCCAACATATTGAAAAAGAATACGTTTGACAGAAATTACAAGTGCTTACAAAATTGCATTACATACAATCTGCATATTTTTATTCGAACAAGAAGTGTCTTCTCCTTTTACAAAAATCAAAGAGAAACCTGGTGGGTAAGTCGAGTCCCGCTGACCTCCTGTGAGCGCGCCCTGGGCCGTCACAAGTTTTCAAAACCCGTCTCAGTCCTGGATCTCCACGGACACTACACGCTATCCACTGCTGTTATCAAGCTAAAGCAAAGAAAAGCAAATGAAGTCTGCGTTTTCACCACGAGGTGGAAGGGATCACCAGAGCCAAGAGCAGCGTCACTGAAGAGGAGGACGTGGAGAGGCTGTGGAGGGACGACTGGGCACTCGTGATTTTCCCACCTGTGAGGAAAGAGAAACAGCAAATGGAGCAAATGATCTGCTTGAGCCGGGAGGTTATTTAGGTCTGGAAGACCATGAGTGAGTGACATCCTGGCTCTGTTTCTGATGACGGTCACCCTCACGTTTAGGCAACAAGACGTTCTCTGCGGTGTCCGAAAGTTATCCGGAGGGCACAAGTGTATATGGAATGTGACGTCAAAAAGGAGACACCACGTGTCACAAACACATCTGATCAGGACGGTCAGAGTAATTCTCACCAAGGCTGCGTGATGGAAAACATCCCGATTTCCGAGGGTGAGAAATAAAAGAATTTCCACGGTACATAGTTCAGGAAATTGAGCACAAATAATTCACAAAAGTTTGTGGCAATGAGAATTGACACTTTACTTCAGTCATTTTAAAAGTTTACTACTAATAAAATATTCTATTTCTCTAATTTACTTAAGGGTCCTTAACTGGTTTGACTGCTCAGTTGAGTGGGCTTCAATTCTAGATTCTCACACCCAGTTTGCAAAGGAGCGCCTCCTTTCACCGCTCTTGCTATGCTCAGTCTTGCTTCTGGAGACCAACACATTGTGCGTAGCTCACGTATTACATGCTTGCTTGCTTAAGCGGACTGATTATATTGATTAGGCTGACCTAGCTTGATAACTCCATATAACCACAAACAGCCCTACCCTTAGGTAACTTCCGGCATAATTCCTCAAGCCAGAAGTCTTCCGGAGCAGCAACATGCCTGATATTTAGTGGATGTTTACTGCATGCCATGTTACGTCATACTACGACCTTGACACATCTCATCTTGTTGACCCTCACGACATTCCTAAGTGGTAAGTGCCACTATTTCTTCCCCTGTTGCAGATGAGGATCTGGGGCTTAAAGAGATTACAGGCCTTGTATTAATGTCAGAGACAGGGGCTATGTATTGTGTCTCTCTTCAACAATGATTTGCCTTTGTTCACACCATAATGATACATGGATAATAAAATCATCACCCAATGTTTACAATCATTCTTCTCTTATTTTCTCTGGCCAGACTGAGTATAACAGGATTCTGAGTATGATTTTTTGTTGCAAAAACAGTGTCTAAATTTATTTTCCAGGTGCCCACTTAAGAGCTGAAGAATTGGGGGCCTCTCTGGTGGCACAAAGGGTTAAAGACACAGCACTATCAAGCTATCAGCAGCCACTGAAGCCTGAGTTTGATCCCTGGCCAGGGAGCTGACCCACAGGGCACAGCAGACCTCTCCTGTCTCCCTGCTGCTCCCCTCAGCAGTGGATTTAAGTAGATCTGCCTGACTGCTCCCCACTCTGTCTCTGGTGGATCCTCTCACCCCCCCACACCTCTGGCCTACACCCCAGCTCTTGTTTGCATAAATAAAAATAAATCTTTAAGATTAAAAAAAAAAAGAACTGAAGAATTAGTTTGGTAACACACACATACACACAGAGAAAAGTTTTACAGCAAAAGCACTAATAAAACCTAATGAAACTAATTAAACCATGGCCAGCAGCGAGAGGAAGGCATGGCGGGAAGCCTTGCTGGGGGACGCACGAGCTCTGTGAGTAAAGCTGCAGGCGCGTCCTTTCTACTTAACTGAGAGTGACGGTGTCTGGGTTGAATCTACTCACGTGAAACTTTACAAACACATCTCACTTTCAAAACGGTAAGTAGGGCCATGTCCCACATTGCACATAGAATTCAAAAAGCAAAGGCTGCGGTGTTGGCGGAACAAAACAGCGAGTTCTAATCCCAGCTGTAAAATTAACTCGGTGCTTCACTCCAGGCAGCCATTCAAATTTGCAGCTTTTAGTTCTTGGGAAATGATAAGGATGAAACCAGTTGTTACTCTAAGAGGGTCGATGTGATTTCACTTTATCGAAACTCAGGAAATGGGTGGCTCTGGCCCCTGAGTTCTACCTAGAACCAAACATGATGTTTTTCCTCATGGAATAGAAGTTTCGAGTTAATTAAAATATCAAGGGGAGAATCAATGTCTGTCTGAGTACGACTCCCGAGCTTGGGGCTGATGTTAATTTAGATGGTCTTTTAGAGTAAAAGGGTCAGAGAGAAGGGGACCGTGCAGCGTCAGAGAATCACCAAGGTTTCCAGAAGGATAAAATAGCATGTGGAAACTGATGAGTGCTCAGGAAATATGCCACATGCTGTTATTATAAATTTGGGTCTTATGAAGTGAGGAAAGAGGAGGGCTGCCATTTTTTCTGTTTCCAGAAATAATCTTTGGCCTTTCTTGGTGCTTTGAACATTTAATAGCCACATCAAAAGAGGGAGATTGTGAAACAATCAGTATGGGGACATTATTGTCCTTCTTGGAACTCTTCTTTTATAGATGAATCATACACGTAGTGAGTGTTTGTGTGTCCATGATGCTTTTAAATTCTTAAGATTTTTCACCTGAATTTTTGAAAAAGATTTCCTGAATCTTAGGTTTCTCTTTAATTTCCAACTTTTCTTTTTTGAAATTGATTTTTTATGTACCAAAAAGTTGTATGAATAAAACAAAGAATTGCCCAGATTCCTTACGTGTTTACATTTTATCATTCTTGCTTTATTATTCTTCCTATAAAAATATATATACATTTTCCTGAGCCAGTAAGTTGCAGACATCATGTACCTTCACCGCTAAATGCTTTAATGCTAAAAATATGACATTTTCTTAATAACCAAAGAGCAACTGTTAAAATCAGGAAATGTGTGTTGATATCATATTGCCTACTCCACAGACATTATTCAAATTTTATGAACTGTCCCAATAATGTCCTTTATTTCATCCTGTATTTTTATGTAAGAATTTCCGTCTCAAGTATTATAGCTTTCCCTCAAACTTTCAGTCATCTTACTATTTTTTTCCACTGTATTTGTCTTCTGTGTCACTTTGCGGCATCACAGTAATCCATAAGCAATGCCTCTGATATTAACTCAAGTTGATAAGCAGCTGGATACGAGAGAGCCCGCATAGGGGTGCAGGACCTTGCCGGGCTCTCCCCCAAGGGCTGACAGTTGTGCCGCGGGGGTTGGGGGGCGGGCTGCTCAGTACATCATGCTCAGGATCACCCACTAACTCCAAGCACATTAAACATTTTTTTACACAAGGTTTTAATGAAAGTTGCCTAAATACTTTTTAATGAGATATTTGCATGTTAATTAAATGTCAGCTTCCTTTTTGGATACCTCACTGAAATGGTTATTTTCTTCTAAATTTGTAAAATCTGGGCCTCCCTGGTGGTGCTGGGGTTAAGTATCAGTGCTATCAAGCCATCACCAGCCACTGCATCCTGGGTTCAATCCCCGGCCAGGGAGCTACCCACAGGGTACAGCAGACCTCTCCTGTCTTCCTGCTGCTCCCCTCAGCAGTGTATTTCAGTGGACCCATCTGTTCTGCTCCCCACTCTGTCTCTAGTGAATCCTCTTTCCCCCGCACCTCTGGCCTGTACCCCAGTTTTTTAATGCATAAGTAAATAAAAAAATCTTTAAAATAAATAAATTTGTAAAACCTCCCTTCTTTTAATGAGTTTTCCCTTGCTGTGTGGTAATGATGGCTGTGATGAAGATCCCTGGTCTTGGAGACAAGCCAGCCTGGATTTAATTCTGGGTTAATACATTTAGTAATAGTGTGATCTTAGGCAAATCAAAGACATTTTCTCTGTGAAACAGGAATAATACCAGCCACCTCCTAAGGTAGATACTAAGACTAAATGAGATGACATATATAAAGAGCTTACGGTGGTGCCTGACACAGTAAGGACACATTGAAAGCTAAAAGTTATTAATATTGCTAATAGCAAAGATGCTTGCATAAGTCTGAGCTCTAATGCAAAGCGTGGTGATTAAGTTAATCACACTGCAGGATAGGCTTGAAAGTCGCTAAGACAGTAGATTTTGAACACCCTCGCCACAAAAAAGAAGAGGCAGTTATGTGACACAAAGGAGGTGGCAGCTAACACTATGGAGCTAATCACTTTGCAGCAGGTAAGTGTGTAAACCAAGACTCTTAGATTACATGACATTATGTCAGTGAGATAGCAACAGAGCTGGATACGACAAAAACAAAGAAAAGAGTGATAATATAGACTTACAATTTATTCTGAAGTCAATAAAAATGATCAAATTTTAATTATAAAGAACATACCTATCAGGGCCTCCATGGTGGCCAAGGGGTTACGTTGCAGCACTATGAAGCTATGGGCAGCCACTGCAGCATGAGTTCAAGCCCCGGCCAGGGAGCTACCCACAGGGCGCAGCAGACCTCTCCTGTCTCCCCGCTGCTCCCCTCAGCAGTGGATTTCAGTAGATCTGCCTGTTCTGCTCCCCACTCTGTCTCTGGTGAGTCCTCTTACCTCCTGTACCTCTGGCCTGCACCCCAGTTCTTGTATGCATAAATAAATAAAAATAAATCTTTTTTAAAAAAGAGCATGCCCTTTAAACTTTCCCGCCCCCGTTCTGGATGATCTAACGACAAAGGCGATCCAGAAGGCTGAGAAGTAGGTGTGTTAATCTAGCGCAATATCAGTTGAAAACCACATTGCAAAGCACAGATGACCAGCCAGGCACCACACGACACCAGCCGCGGCAAGAGAATTTCAAAAATAAGGACACTTTAATGAAAACCTCAAGTCCTTTCTAGGGTTGCAGAGATTCCACCACTGTGGGCAGACTACCAAGTGTCGCGTCCGGGGGAAGGCCTGGAAATCAGAGTGAGAAAAAGACCCTTAAGAGTCTCCAGACCTTGCCATCCATCATGCTGACTGGGCGGAAGCTCACACACCTTGACACTGCTAATATCTAATTAAGCGGATGACGTCAAAACTCACCTGAGTAAGATGGTACCCTGATTTGGGAACTCGCGGTCCCATCGCCCCCTTCACTGTACGCCCGAACCTCGATGATGTAGACGCCGGCTTCAGGGAGGGGAACCACTGCCTGAGGTTTCTGAGTTTCAATGACTTGACTGCTGCTGTGACCCTCTTGCCTGTAGAACACCTGGGGATAATAACAGAGGTTGAAATACTTGCTCCTGACTGGAGGGTTACACGTGTGGACTGACTGCCTCGACTGTCAGAAGCGAAGCTAAGCCCAGAGAACTTACAGCCTAGACAGCTCCTCAAGCAGCTGCGACGTGTGTCTGCCGTGGCCGTCTACCTTCAGCGTGACCGGAGCCCCAAGCAGAGCTTAATGTTGTCTGCGGCTTAGGGGCGGGTTTTCAGAGGAGGTGATCTCTGAGCTAAGTGCTTAAATATGACCTGAGAGTTCACCCGTTGAGAAAGGGGAGCAGGAGAATTCCAAGCAGAGAGATTAAAAAAAAAAAAAAAACAACAACATGCATGTAAGCAGTAAGAAACAGCAGCATGAAGGTACGGGATGGAGAGGAGACATGTGGGAATAGTGAGGACTGGGGCTAGAGAAACAGGTCGTGAGGGGGCTGGTCGTTGCAGGTTCCTCGTCCTGATTAGGGGAAGAACAGGATCCCGCGGGAGGACTCAAAGCTGTCATCTAAAGTTGCTTGAAAGGAGGGAGAGAAAATTGGTTAAATATCTCAATGATAAAACCTTAATGATGTAGGGAATGGCTG
Source organism: Talpa occidentalis (assembly GCF_014898055.3). NCBI lineage: Eukaryota > Metazoa > Chordata > Mammalia > Eulipotyphla > Talpidae > Talpa > Talpa occidentalis. Next base: position 3,145,177 of record NW_023601212.1, on the reverse strand, counting down.
AAGAGTTAAAATTTTATTAAAATTTTATTTATTTGTGCTTTTGTGGTTACTTTTTGGTGAGCTGGAATTCGGACACAATAGGGTGGCAAGTGAAGGCTTGTTGTCATCTGTTCAGGGCATTAGCCATGAATACTCACGGCAGAATTTGGGAACGACACACAGGGCAGGGAATTATCCTGTATTTACATATCAGAAAGCTACGGGTATAAAGGCGATGTGATTTCTGCAAGACTATGGCGCTCGAGAGGGAGAGGGTAGACATCATGAGGTGAGTGTTCTGGGATAGAGCTGTTGAACATAGCTGTGCTGTTCCTAGTCATTTGCCTCCAACAAACCTGTTTTTGTGCGATGGTCAAGTTGCAGTAGTTAAGACATTTTAAACACCTTTTTACTAAGTTTCGCTGCTTTCCACAGTCGTTGGGATCAGGATATGACTGCTTGGCATAATGGGAAGAGGGACGGATTTGCAGTCATAGAGATCTGGATTCAAAACAGTCTCCTACAAAATATAATTTCCTACACCTTCCTGCGTGGCACATTTCAAACGCTACTCACTCTCTAAAGCTCCAGGTCCCCCTGCTGCAGAGGAGCTATAACAACACCCATGTCACAGGTATGTTAGGAGAATGAGAGAGAATTGCCCAAGCTGCAGGCCCGCCGAGCCCAGCGAGCGTCACGAGAAGGCCTCTCGTGCAGCCAGCGCTGTCCACGGTCTGGTCAGCATTCCCGTCGCCTCGCGAAAGATGAACCGTTTTGGGGAGCAAGACTAAAATTTATCATCCTTTTTTTCTTATAGAAATGTATTCTGAGCCTGAACTAGCCTACGACAAGAAAAGGGAACTTTACAAAACCAGTATTTTCACGTATCAAAGCCTGAGCTCACGCCTCCCCCCCTGCGTGCTGGCGAGATCTTTGTCTTCCTGTGACTTCACACACTTACATTACTTCGGGGTCTTGGGAAGGCGGGAACTTCTCGATAGAACCATAATGCACAATCATTCTACCCGGAAATTTTTATAGGACAGGAGGGGAGAGCCTCAATGTAAGTGAAGAGTGATGAATATTTGTTGTTCATTAGGCAACAAGACCAGGGGTTTCAGGCCTCGTCTCACTACGGGGCAAACTGCGATGATGCATGGTGGTGTGTGCTGTGGCGGGTGCTGTGGCGGGTGTGCACCGCGTCATGATTTGGGGGACTTGCAGGATGCCTAGAGCAGGTTCTTTTGGCTTAAAACATGACAATCGTGACGGAGTTCAAGCTTCTTGTTTGACGGCAGCTGTGCCATTCATTGGGATTCTGGTCATCCACGTGAGGTAATTAGAAACCAAATTTATGGCAACGGGAAAGTATGTAAATCGGTGAGGACTGGCAGGGGAGTGACTATTTTAGAGGACATTGTTATTATGGTTCAATAAATTACAATTCTGTGACAAAGAAAAATGCAGCCGGCAATGCATCTCTAATGCTGCTGTAAAATCTAGACTTGAAGAAAAATTTGTGGATCAGTTGAGATTCAGGCGCGAGAGATAAAGGAAGGAAAAACATCGTGGATGTTAGCAGAGGAGTCGGCCATGACGTGCGACTTTGACCAACACATCCAGGGAGAGGAGCTGCGTTGAGTCGCCAAGTGGGGAGACCGAGAGAAAAGGTATATTCAGCTGATGGCTGGTCGTAGGTGCTGGAGTGACTTCGGGCTCATTTTAAAATTCTGATTCGAAAGATGGATGAGAAACGGGAGAGGTTAAAGAGTTGTCAAGACATGCCGGAGAGGCTGATGGGCAGTTAGGAGGCCGAGGCCTCCTCCGAGCGTCTGCACGGTGAGACGGGCGGCCGCGGGGACAGCTGCCTCCGGGCGCGGAGGAACCGGCCCCGGGGTGGTCGAGACTGTTGTCCAATGCTGCTTGCAAAACTCAAAGTAGCGGCTTAGCCCGGCGACCCTCGACAGAAACACTGAGCCTGGTGCTGTTACTCTCCGAGGCACGGTCTGGAGAGGCCCAGCTCTCCCTGCTCAGGGGCAAGGCACCAGCCAGGCACAGCCATCCCGGAGCAAGGAGAAAACCCCTGTCAACCTTTGCCTCCGCGTCACCATGCAGCTCGGACGGGCCGGCCTGTCCCTCCTTGCGGGCGGGGGCTCCGGGGCGCTGGGTCCACCAGGCGGCCGGCCGGCGGCGCTGACAGGCCAGTCCCTTCCGTGACCGTGTTCTACAGCCCGGGCAGTGCTCGCTCTCCCGGCAACACCCAGCGGGCACCTTCTACGCCACACAGCTCACACAAGGGATGTAGTCCTTAGCGTCATCCCGGAGGGCAGGTGCGGCTGTGGGTGCTTTTGACATCTTTGAAGTCAAAGGAATGAAACCCAGACAGGCCAAGCCACTTGCTCAGGCCGGGATCTGAGGTGAGGTCTGATGGCCGTGCTGGGGCCCGTGCAGCGTGGATGACCTGGAGGGACCCACGGGGCCTACGAGCTCACTCATTTCTTCTAGACACATGAGGGGAAGAGCAGATGGGACGGAGTCTTTGCCGTCAACCCCGCACAGTCTGGGGGTCAGGGGGGTGCTTATGAGGAGGAGCCATGACAGCGACCAAAGGGGCAGCTGTGAGCCCCGGGACCATGGCAAACTCAGGCCGTCTCTGGTCACGTGGCTTTTCCCTGCTCATCTGAGGGGGGACCTAAGGCCTGATGGTTCTTCCAGGTTGAACTTCCTTGGGTCCTACTTGGCCTCCCCAGTGGCCACTGGGTGATCTGGCGCCATTTTGGGTGAGCCCAGCCCTAATCATGGAGGGGCGTTGCCCGAGGAGCACAGTTGGGAGACAGCGGAGTGTGCAGGGGAAGAGGACTGACTCAGGGCAGGGAGGTGACCTCTCTGTGTTCTCAGAAGGTCAGCTTCCACACCCCGCGGATGAGGACAGATCAGAGGGCCCGGGACTCACACTGATCATTGCGTGTCAGAAGTGCTCCCATTCGGGGCCTCCCTGGTGGCGCAGGGGTTAAGCACCACACTATGAAGCTATCCACAGCCTCTGCAGCATGAGTTTGATCCCCGGCTAAGGAGATACCCACATGGCACAGCAGACCTCTCCTGACTCGCCTACTGTTCCCCTCAGCAGTGGATTTCAGTCCATCTGCCTGTTCTCTTCGCCACTCTGTTTCTGGGGAATCCTCTCACCCCTGCATCTCTGGCCTGTACCCCAGCTCTTGTATGCATAAGTAAATAAATCTTTTTAAAAAAAAGTGCTCCCATTCATGTCTTCAAATAGTCTCAGTGGGAGTAACCTTGAGAGATATACTCCACTTATAACTTTTCCAGTTTTTAGCTTCAGAGAATTTTAGCACTTTATATACAAAGGGCTGTGTTACCACCTCTGATCGCTGAAGATCCGCCTAAATGATGCTTTTCTGTCTAAATATTATCGTTGAAATATTTTAAATGCTGCCATAAATAATATTCCACTAATGACCGTATGGAGTTTAAGACAATAAATAGAATCTGTCGTTACGGAACAAAATTTGAAATTCAGCCAACTCAATACATAGACTCATGTATTTTTTGACATCGGAGACAAAGCTGCCTTTCACAAACAAGCTATGGAAACATTTCCACGTTCCAGGTCTCCTGCTGGCACTGGCGGGGAGGCCGTATGTGGCTGCGCATCTACGCTGCCGGGGCCTGCTCCCTCCAGACTTGCGACCCTTCTCCTCCTGCTCCCTTGCTAACAGAGGCTCTACTCACACGCGGTCGCCTGGCCTCTGCCATCTGCCAGCACAGTTTCTCTGGGCAGGAACACCCCGACTCCGCTCTGTCCTTCAAGTGGCGGAGGCTGCGCCACGCTGAGTTCTGTCTTTCTCGCTTTGCCCACCTCTCACCTCCCCGTACCTTGTGCAGTTGAGAAAAACTTTGACTGCCTTGGTTTTCGGCTGCAGGAAGGCAGGCTGTTTCTGAGACACGAGGAGAAAGGGACGGGGGCTTCCCTGGTGGTTCAAGGGGTTCAGTCTCAGCACTATGACACTGTCTGCAGCCACTGAAGCATGAGTTTGATCCCTGGCCAGGGAGCTACCCACATGGCACAGCAGACCTCTCCTGTCTCGCCCGCTGCTCCCCTCAGCAGTGGATTTCGTCAGTCTGCCTGTTCTGTTCCCTACTCTGTCTCTGATGAATCCTCTCACCCTCCTACACCTCTGGCCTGCACCCCAGCTCTTGGATGCATAAATAAATAAATCTTAAAAAAAAAAGAGAGAGAGAGAGTGATGGGGACAAGCAGGTTGGCCTCCAGCCTTCTCATGTCTTACTGACCGTACGGGCTCCCCAGGGGCTGTCTCTGCAGGGGAGGCACTGACCTTGTAGCCCAGGACTTCAGACTCGTTGAGCAGTGGCTGGACAGGTTCCCAGCCCAGAGACAGCTGAGAGCCTTGCTGCTCCCACCGGAGGTTGCCAGGGGCTTGGCTGGGGGCTGCCAAGAAGAAGAGACACAGGAAAGGGGGTGAGCTGACGAGGTATCTTCTAGGCGTTTCGTCCCTGAAACCCTCAGTTCCAGCTCCTCGGGTGCAGCAGCTGGCGGAGCCACAGGCCGGCCTCCAGCTGGAGTCAGATAAGGAGGGTTTTGCTCCGGGAGTGTCACTCTGATAGCTCCTCTGCTGAGCTGCTGAACCTGAACCCTTTTATCTCCTCCCGTGTCAGCATCGCTTAGCCTCGTGTCTTCCTCCCCGTGCATGCGGCCTCCTGAGCTCCCCTTCGGAATTCAGATCTGAGCTCCGCAGCAAGGCGGGAATCAGAGCCCCCTTCCGCCCGCTCTCAGGACGGCGCTCGGACACGGGAGGGCTGCCTCCCTCGCGTGTGAGACAAACAGAAAGCCCGGGCCACTCACGGGATTTCTCGGTGGCGGCGCTCACTTGGCTGCTGGGCGGCCCGTACCCGGCTCCGTTATACGCCCTGACCGTGACGTGGTACAGCGTGTTTCCCTCCAGGCCCGTCAGGACCACGGACGACTCATTTCCCCTCGTTTTGACGGTTTCTGCTGCGTCCTCTGGGTCCGTGTCTTTCCAGTAACCAACCTGTCAGCAAATGGTCACACGACAGGTTAATTGTATTCTATTCTATTTTTTATTTGACTCATTATTGTTTTATTTCTAATGGAGGCCACATCGGGTCCCCACACTGCGACCCTGAGGCGAGGATCCCACCTCCTCCGAGGCACCCGCCGCCCCACACCCACCGCCACGTGGGGGGAGGTTTTGGGACTTGGGATATTTTGGCCATTTCTAGTTGTGGCCACAGGGAGTCATTGTTTCTTATGGGGGAAAAAGCAGCCTTGAGTCACTGCACCAAATGTAAGGCCCCCCAGGACTCTGGAGGACAGTGACGGTAAGAAACAGAGGAGAAAGGAAGTTACAAGTGGCAACTGCAGCCTGACGGAAGGAGGTCTGCAGCAGCCATAGTGCCTCCCTTGTGCTAGTTTGGATGTAAGTGTCACACAGCCCCTTCCTTCCTGCCGAGGCTCTATGAGTGTGTGTGGGTGTGGGTGACTTCTAACGTAGGCACCAGGGGAGCAGAGAAGTTCTCATCCAGAGGGGCTGACTCATGGAAGTCCCTTGGCGCTGCCTCTGAGGGAAAGGCTGGTGTCCGTCCACTCCTGTAAGGCATACAGTGCCTGTGTAGGCAACCCCGTCTTTGCTAGTTGGGGCATCTGGGGAGCCTGAGTGCAGAAGAGGGTGTGCATGCATGCTGAGTAGCCAAGGGGATGCAGCCTGATAGCGCCTAACACCCGGCTCCCCTGCCCCCATGGTGTCTCCCATCCTGAAGGAGAGGAAAGACACACCCCACACCCCCTCACACTCCCTGGCAGTCCAGACTATGCATATGCATAAGGGGCCCCAGTGGGTGCAAGAGCCTGACGTTTGCAAGTAAAAGTGAGAAGAGAAGTTTCCTCAATCTGCTAAAAATGGAGCTTCCATAGGACCAGCAATTCCACTCCTAGGTATTTACCCAAAGGACACGGAAACATCAATTCCAAAGAGCACCTGCACCCCTATGTTTACAGCAGCACTGTTTACAATAGCTAAGCTATGGAAACAGCCCAAATGCCCAAAAATAGATGACTGGATCAAGAAGATGTGGTCCATATACACCATGGAATATTACTCAGCATTCAAAAAAGATAAACTCATGCCATTTGCAGCAACATGGATGGCGCTGGAAGGGATCATGCTCAGTGAAATAAGCCAGAAAGAAAAAGAAAAATACCGGATGGTCTCACTCATAGCAGGAATTTAGAAAACCTAACTAAGGGACCAGGAAAAAGACTAATTATAATAAAGTAAAAATCAAAATCAACAAGCAACTATAAACCAGAGACACACTATGGGGAGGGGGGTAGGGTCAAAATAAAAAGGGGGAGTGGGAATTGTATGGGGACTATAACCAAGATGAAAATGCATACATTGTAGAAGAATGAAAAATGATCTAAAATATATATACAAAATTAAAATAAAGAAAGAAAGAAAAAAAGGAAAAAATCATATATAATATTGTGAACCAATGTTCTCTCAATAAAAGCAGATAAAATAGGTTTCCTCCCCTTGTGGCTGCACCTGTAAGCGACCACTGGAGATGGCACACTGTGCCCAGCACCGGGAGTCGGGAAGCAGGCACAGGACACATGCGTGAGGTTGTGGGTGCAAGTTGCACAGCAGTGGGGTTGCACAGCAGTGGGATTCCACAGCTGGTAGGAGGGGTAAAGTCCGCCTGCCAGGCCCCGGACCTCCCGCACAGGGCCACGCTGAGGGCCCCAAAGGACACAGGACGCTGAGGGGGCTGCCGGCGAGGGTGCCTGGAGGGGCTGCGTGCCCATGGAGGACACTGGTCCTCTCCTTGGTGGCTGGGTCCCAGAGTTTAACTGTAATAGTCGTTTTTTTTTTTTTTTTTAAAGATTTATTTATTTATGCATCCAAGAGCTGGGGTGTAGGCCAGAGGTGCGGGGGGTGAGAGGATCCACCAGAGACAGAGTGGGGAGCAGAACAGGCAGATCTACTGAAACACACTGCTGAGGGGAGCAGCAGGAGACAGGAGAGGTCTGCTGTGCCATGTGGGTAGCTCCTGGCTGGGGATCGAACTTGTGCTGCAGGGGCTGGTGATAGCTTGACAGTGCTGAGACTTAACCCCTGCACCAACAGGGAGTCCCTGGAATAGTCATTCTTGAGAGGCCGCCTGGGACTGTTTTTTTAGCTCATTAACTCTGTAGATCACTGAATACTTACAACAAAATATTTCATACTTGCACTAGTTAGAGTAAGTCAGTTCTTCGCAACTGAACCCTGCCGGCACACCCACACAGGTGTCTGATTTACATATTTTAGAAAAGCTAATAAAATAATCATATTCCTCCTTTTCATCCCTGTCTCTTCTTTGTCAGATTTGAACTGACACACAGCAGAGAGGCTGAACTTCAGAAATCTGATTAAGTTGGATCTTCTAACACTCTGCTTTAGTGAGCACTGCCCCTATTAGTCCTGTTTCTGAGAACAGCTTATGTTGCTGGGCGTCCCAGCACATTTCACATGCAGAAGTCTAAGATATTTCAAGCTACTAAATAGACTGAGAAGTCACTGGATGCATAACACACACGCAGTGATATATCTGCTCTGTGGTTCTGTTCAATTTTCTTTAATTGGTTATATTATTTTAAAATAATTGAATATATTTTTTGAGGGAGTTGAGTGTGATTAAATTAAACCAATTACAGATTTCTATACAATACAGATTTCAATATACATTCCGGACTTCTAAATATTGAATGTTTAATGTTCCGACTAATCAGCACAAAATTAAACATCCTAAGTAAAAGATAAAATATATTTCCTAAGGAACTGATTACGAGAAAAAACAAATTCTAGCTGCAGCAGCTAAAACCCAGAGGGAAATCTAAAAAATCCACACGTTATTTCTCTTCCTCGCCTGTAAAAATTAAGAATAGGAAAAGCTGTTATTTCACAGTGAAGTGAAAATTATTAGCCTTTCTTTATGTGGGAGATGATAAAACAGGAAAACAAAAGTTTGAGGTTAGCATAGAGCTTCTTTAAATTGGGACTGAGGAAATATAGTGTTCACAAGACACAACAATCTTCCAAAAGTGAAACTTCTTCACGCAGTTTCTTTCCCCAAAGATTTATCAACCCATAAACTCTGAACTCTCTGTAAGATCATTTGAAATGAGGTTAGAAACCTTATGAAAGATATAAATGCACAACACTGGAATTATCTCCCTGCTATTTTGGGGTTTGTCCCTTCCTGAAAATTTATTATATATATATATATATATATATTTAATACAATTGTGTATCTTTACATTGCCATCCTACTTTTATTCCCTAACAGTATCATGACATAGAAGTATTTTCCTATTTTTTAATTAACATGCTATCACGTGCTGGTGTGCTACATCTTACATAACCACGGTTCTATGGTGGAATATTTGCATATCTTCGAACTTTCACTCCTTATTTTTTTAAGATTTATTTATTTATGCATACAAGAGCTGGGGTACAGGCCAGAGGTGTGGGGGTGAGAGGACTCACCAGAGACAGAGTGGGGAGCAGAACAGGCAGACTGACTGAAATACACCGCTTAGGGGAGCAGCGGGAGAGACAGGAGAGGTCTGCTGCGCCACGTGGGTATCTCTCTGGCCAGCCGGGGATCGAACTCATGCTGTAGAGGCTGTGGATTGCTTCATAGTGCGGTGCTTAACACCTTGTGCCACCAGGGAGGCCCCCAACTTTCACTCTTTTAATAAAAAGTTGCCATGAATATCACTATGTATTTCATTTTCCACACATTGAACTAATTTCCCCAAATAGGATCCCAGAAAATTATGGGGTCCAAATTTATATAATATTTTATGGTTTTTTTTTTTGTTTGCTTTTAAAATTTATTTATTTATTTATTTATTTATTTATTTATTTATGCATCAAGAGCTGGGGTACTGGCCAGAAGTGCAGGGAGGTGAGAGGATTCACCAGAGACAGAGCAGGGAGCAGAACAGGTGGATCTTCTGAAACACACTGCTGAGGGGAGCAGCGGGGAGACAGGAGAGGTCTGCTGCACCATGTGGGTAGCTCCCTGGCTGGGGATCAAACTCACGCTGCAGAGGCTGTGGACAGCTTCACAGCATGGTGCTTAACCCCTTGCGCCACCAGGGAGGCCCCTATTTTCTGTTTTTTGATTAAAAAATGCCATATTGATTTTCAAATAGTGTTTAATAATTTTCATTTTCAACAAAGGAGTCCAGGAGATGCAAGGTCCTGTGCAAGATGTAGCAGCCATTGTTGGCTCAAAGCCAGAGGCCGGGCATTGGAATCTTCCCTCTGACTCTTGCAATCAGCCTCCGAAGGAAGAGCTTACACAACCTCTCAACCTCTACCCTTGTTTAAGAAGGCGGTAAATCACTACTTAGCCCTTTTTTTGAATCCTTTTCTAGATAACTCCCTTCTTGTACTCGATGACTTAAAATCTACTATTCCTTGATATTTCAATACTTCTTTTATTATTTGTAACTCTTCTTGCTACTTATTACTTCGATTTATTACTAGGATTTTGTATCTCAAAATCATTTTCATTTAAAATCAATTATGATAGGGCCTCCCTGGAGGCTCAAGGAGTTAGTCTTAGTACTATGAAGCTACCCGCAGCCTCTGCAGCACGAGTTCGATCCCTGGGCAGGGAGCTGCCCACATGGCGCAGCAGACCTCTCCTGTCTCCCCGCTGCTCCCCTCAGCAGTGGATTTCAGTGGATCCTCCTGTTCTGCTCCCCACTCTGTCTCTGGTGAGTCCTCTCACCACCCCGTATCTCTGGCCTACACCCCATCTCTTGCATGCATAAGTAAATAAAATAAATCTTTTTTTAAAAAGAAGTTACAGGGCCTTGGCCCATGTTTGCTGCAGTCGGGGCTGGCGGGTAGCGGGGAGCACACCCCTTCTCTGTCCTCGTTCACTCATACACGGGTCATTGAGGAATCCTCCCGCTAGTTTATCTTCTATTTGATTTTTATTTCCTCTTAGATTACAAAAGCACAGCTCTTTTCTCAGCTCCTGCATTCATTTATTTCTGTGTCTTCAGTTGCTCTCAGCTCACACTGCTCATTCAGTGGGTACTGCACAGACACAGCTCTCTTTTCTGCTGTTACTTAATGTTGCAAAAGAGAAATCTGATTTTTATACCTTTGAAAGTTACTTACTCTTTCTGCTTGGGAGCCCAGACACTTTGAGCTTTTTTAAATAGAATGTGACTACATATTAAAATGTGAATATTTTACCAGGCTGTGAGATCTTAAAAATTATTAATTCAATTATTCATTCAAAAATTTTTAAAATATGTATTATTTACCAAGCACCATAGCTTCAGGCTACTGGGATTAATGGTGACCAAACACGACTCAGTGGCACAGGGGGAGCATGGAGGACTCTGGGGCTCTTTGCTAAGACACCCCAGCGGCGCACACACACCACAGACATTTGCTGAGCCCCACAGAACACACAACAGCAAGGGTGACCTCATGCAGGGTCATCAGTTATAATAACCCGACCGGTCTGGCTGGGGACAGTGACACTGGGGCAGGGTGTGATGTGGGGGGGGCACACAGGATAGGGGAGCAGTCTCTCGACTTTCTGCTCAGTTTTGCTGGGAACTTACACTGCGTTTTAAAAACTTTGCTAATTGAAGGAATAACAGTGAGCATAGCTTGAATGAAAAGCCTCCAAGTGTGAAATCGCAGCTCTGAGAATCTACATCTTGCTGGGGAGTGGCCTGAGAGACAGTGTGAGCAGAGAGAGGCCGCAGGGGAGTCCTGACCAGGGCAGAGGCAGGCGGGCTGAAGGGGGAGGCGGAGGGCAGGCCGGGGGCAGCGTGCCCCTCTGGAGTGAGGGGTGGTGTGGACACACAGGCCTGCAGAGACCGGGCAGGCTGACCTGGAGGCCGAGGGTGAGAGCGGCTCAGTCAGATGCTAGGACAGGCCACAGCGAGACCCCGTAGCTGGCCACGTTAGCGAGGCAGAGCAACTACCAGTAAACACCCGGAAGGCTCTGAAGTGGGGTGAGGAGGTCTGTGCGCATGTGACAGGATCAAAATGGTAACCTAAAAAGATTCACACAGCAGCGAAAAATTGTTTTTTTCTTTTTAAAGCACATAAATCTAAGCATTCCTTTGCTGAAACTCCCCTGCATCGCACTAGAATAAACCCCAAGCGCCTCACCTTGGCTCACAAGGCCGCACCTGATCACTTCCCTGTGAACTGCAACAGCACGTTGCATTACATCCTGCCTCCCCATGGTCAGCCCCTTCCAGAAAAAAGGGCCTCAGACATTCTCACCTGACTTGGAGCCTTTGAATTATTTCTGGTGTCCTCTGTCTGAAGCTCCTTTCATGTCCAGATGGCTGCATGTTTTTCTTCCTAGTTTCGGCGGAACTGAGAAGTCTCCCTCCCCACTTGCCTGAAGACCCACCCCTCGTTCAGTCCCTCTCCTCTGTGTGATTCCGAGCTTTATTATTCTTATTCTTCCCAAGAATTATCACTGTGTGGAACGACCTTCAACTGTTCATGTCACTATGGCGAGGCACCAGGTCCCTGTCTCGAGATCAGGGGCTGCAGCTGGAGGAGGGAGGGGCTTCAGGCACTGCGGGATCCAGCAGGAAGCCAGGGCCCTGGACTGGGCTCGCGTGGAGGACACAAGACAGGGAGGTGTGAGTGTGGGGTCAGGAACCATTTTTCAGATAAAATCCCTGGACTTTGGTGATAGGTTAGTTATGGGGCTGGTAAGGAGAGAGTTGTCAGGACTTAAATATTTCCCGAAACACTATAGGATTTCTCGGTCTCAAATACGGGGATATTTTTTGGTTCCTTTGCTTTTCAACTGTTGTTTTCACTGGGTTTTTCCTTTGTTGTCATTCCTGCTGCTGGTGCCTGCATCCTGTCTTGGCGGAAGGCCAGAGCTTATTGACCAAATCTCTCTTGTCCTTCACGTCTGCCATCTTCTCTCTCATCCGAAAATAAGCCTTCCTTACTTATTTACTTTGCATCCTGGTATTAATTCTCAGGTTTGTACTCTGAAGCACTGATTTAAATATTTAGTAGTATCAAAATGTGCATTTCATTGCTTCTAATGAATATTTTATCTTAGTTACTTTAGTTTTTATTTTCTTGCATTCACTTCACATTCTGGGTTGTTCTTTAAATATAGAAGAAATATTCTCTTTCACTTCTCTTTGAGATCCAGAACTATGTATTTAAAGCTTCTCTGTTGATTTACAAGAAAATCCTCTGTAGGGAAAGATATTCATACTGAGCTTTATCTTCTTTCTAATATTTTTCTCCTATCAGTTGTTTTCTTCATTTACAGCGTGTTCTCCTGTGTGACCACACTGAGATCTTACCTAACTGATCTTTACGGGTCCTCTAAAAACGCATGGACTGTCCATCTGCATGTCTGGACTGGGCTTCCGGGGCCAGGGACCATCTGTCTAGGCAGAAGTTACCCTCGGATCGCGCCTCCACCCATTCTCCAGGCCACGCAAGAACACACCCAGGCTGCAGCTGAGAGACGAAGCTTCACAAATGTGACTGCAGTTTATTTCATTGAAGAGAGAGATAAAGGGGAAGGAGGCCAGAGGCGATTTCATTGCTTGCTTGAACTTAGAAAATGGGATTCTGAGGCTGGGTCATCGCACAAAGATGAAAGGAAAGAAACACTAGAAAGTAGTACTAATAACATTGTTTTGCAGCTCTCATCGTGATTGCAGTAAGTACTGTCTCTTTCCCTCTGGTTTCATGACACCGCTAAGGGAAATTGAGAAAAGCTGGTTTTATGTGCTTCCACTCAGTTCTCTGCCATTCCTATGTTCAAAAGGTGTAACTAATATAAACTGCGGGGTGGAAGGCAGATTCATATTAGCCCACACTCTCTGGCTATTCCTCACCTCCAGATAAATACTGAAACACTCCGCTCTTTTCTCTAACAACGCCTAAAATGCCTCTCACGTTCCTCTTTTCTTACATAACCCCTAAGTTCAGCCATGTCCTTCCAGAAACTTTCAAAATCCAGGCTGGCTGATCCCAGCTTTCTGATCCCGGGAGTTTAGCAATAGGTGTCGTTATTGAGTCAGCTATTGGCAATCGATACTCTGAGACACGCAGAAACTCAGTGTTATTAGACTGCATGCATATTAGTTGCTTTGTGCCCAGAGGTTAATTTTACCATAAAGGATGCAATTTAATGAATCAAATAAGATAAATAAACAATGTTTAGTTAAACGTTTGAATATTTATGAGGCATTTCCACAGTGATTAGCGGATACTAGGTGAGGAAGTTTAAAATCCATCAGGAACATAATAATGGAAATAATTTACTAAATGGATTTCTATTTCTTTTCTTCTAGAAGCTGTCATTAGTATCTAGAGAAAAGATGTGAAAGAAGATTGGCTATAAATATGCTGAATTTGTCCTTAATCCATATGGCTAATAGAGGTCTTTGGCAAGTGCTAGTTATCTTCCCTTATTCACCTTTTTGTTGAAATGTTCTAAACTGTAGTGTACTAGATAGAGAAACAGCTCAGAGCACTTTATTATAATTAATTTTCTTGAATATGTTTTGTGAGATGAACTGTAACACAATTGATTCTTAATACATACTAATTAAATAAAATATTAAATAAATAAAACCATGAAAGTTGATAGTTTGAGGTTAAAGAATATTAATATTGAAAAGATTTACTATGCACCTCATTGTATTATATGAGTCTCTCCCAGGAGCACGAGATACTAGGAACGCAGAGTTTGGGAGATGGACAGTCTTAATGTATGAGAAAAGTAAAATATCCAAAAAATCAGTGACCTAGTCATCTTCAGAGATTGAAAAGAACAGCAGTAGATTTCAAAGCCGAATCATAAGAAAGGACAATACCTAGTGAATTCAAGATCAAACATTAGAATAAAGAAAATGATTAATTGAAGAAAAAGGATTACTTCTTTGGAAAGACCCCAACACGATGGCTCCCCTTTGATGAAGAATGAGCAGAAGACAGAGAGAGAGGAGGGGGGAGAGCGAGAAAGAGGACATATAGATTATTGATAGGAAGTAAGCGCAGGTCTTGGAGGTGTCAAACAGACAGTGACAGACGCGGTGCTGAGGACAGTGGTGTGCAGACGCTGGCCCAAAGGGCAGAAGCTGGAGAAGAATTTACTCTTGGAAAGCGGAACCTGCAACGGGCGAGTTTGGGCTTTTTTTGTTTGAGGATGCACACGTGGTGCCAGAGACTGCACTCTCACCACCTGGAGTAGGAAGGGCTGGGGTTTAATGCAGAAAGAATGATTAGAAAGCTCCAAGGGAAACATAAGCAGGGACTGCAGCAACGCCAAGGCCCCGAATCTGAACACAAGCTCCGTTCAAACTGGGCCTTCCTGGTGGTGCAGGGGTTAAGTCTCAGTGCTATCAAGCTGCAGTGTGGCCTGAGTTCGATCCCTGGCCAGGGAGCTGACCCACATGGCGCAGCAGACCTCTCCTGTCTCCCCGCTGCTCCCCTCAGCAGTGGATTTCAGTCAGTCTGCCTGTTCTGCTCCCCACTCTGTCTCTGGTGAATCCTCTCACCCCTGCACCTCTGGCCTGTACCCCAGCTCTTGTATGCATAAATAAATCTTTAAAAAAAAACAAAACAAAACATAACAACAACTTCTCAGCTGCATGATAAACTCTGCTGACCGGGGGGAATGCTGCTAAAAACGTCGGCAGCAACCAAGAGAAATCTCTCCTGGAAGAGCTGCACTGGGTAAGCTTTGAGTTTGCTGCTTGGAAAGCTGAGTGCATTTCCAACCGGGGTGTCCTCAGAGGAGAGTGCCAATAGGCAGGAGCGTATGTTTCGGAGATGTTATGAACTGTGTTGGGTGAGATGATGTAACTGACTGAGACCAAGGGGTCAGCTGCGTTGTGGGGGCTGTGGGAAGGCAGAGCCATCCTCACCTCAGGACGGCAGTGCAGAGAGGCAGGGGCAGTGCTTCCTCCCTCTCCAAGGCCTGCCCCACGGCCCGGACTCCTGGGCCATCCCCTCCCATCGGCTCTGGGGTCAGTCACCCCATTTGGGGAGGAGGCTTCAGCCCACACAACAGCAAGCACGTAGTTTCCAGAGTCTGTTTCGCTGCACTGTACAAGTTTGTTTTCTTTGCTGCTCACATCCCATAAGCGGGATCAACCATCTGGTACTCGATTCTTACTTTCTCACTTATCTCACTTAGGGACCCACCGCCACAGCCACCCAGATTATCTCAAAAGGCATGATTTCACCTTGTTTTATAGCTGAGCAGGGACAAAGCCCCGTTGAGTGGTCATGCGGTAAATCCACTCACATTTGTGTCCAAGTGAAAAAATGGGAAATATTTATGACAATGATGAAAGATGGCACCAATGCCCTTTTGGTTCCTCTTACGGATAAAAGGATATTTTGGGGGCATATATTCTAATATTCTTGAAAATAAAGTGACTTATTCAAAAACCTCGAAAATAAAGTGATTTATTCAAAAGTCTTAGCAGAATAAATTTTGCAAGTGGCTGGCGTTAGAGAAATTTCTCCACAAAGCAATGCATCTAAAGGCAAATGAAACAATCGCAGTAAACAGAGGAATTAATAGCTTTCTGAAAGGAGTCGCCTTTTGATAGGACAGAGGAAGGGACGAATTAAGCAACTGAAATGTTACTTCTTCAATTTCCTTTTGGTCTGCTGAGTTTTGAAAAATATAAATAGTTTCAGTTAGCTTCCCAGTCTATGAAAATAGCCCGAGAAGAAAATCTAATGACAGGGCACGAAAGCTATTTGATTTAAATCAGGGTCTGCAGAATTTCAGAAAAGAAAGGGTAGAATTGGGATTTTATTTTCTTCTTCCTGTTCAGTTTGTTATTTTCTTATTTTTATATAGTCATAATAAAAAAGCAAAGAGAATCTGTAAAACAGCTGCTACCCACACACCATATGGAAAATAAAACAGCCTGGCGATGGCCTTTTGGTGACTGGCTGCATTTCGGCTTCTTTCCCTCCTTCAATTTATATCTGAAGTTCCATTTTTCACACATACCACCCCCGACAAATTAAATGCAATCTGTCTGGGATGACTTATTGTCAGAAAACAGTGACTCTCGTTTGTTTTTGTCTCCTGCTCTGATGATTAGTGTCAGATCATAAAAGGCACAGCAAACAATCCCGGCCCGTCTTCCCTTAAGAAATTCCCACTACAACTTATTTTATAGAGCAACACACAATTGGTGTCTTTCCAGCGCAATCAATAAATGGAAATGGCCTTAGTGACAAGTCTAAAATGAACTTCTGAGTTACATGGCCTCTGGAAGGCCTAAGAGAAACACATTCCAGCCCGGATCTTGGTGTAGCAAAAGGAGTCGCGAGGGGAGCCTTTCGGTGAGAAATGTAGACTGGGTCGAGTCCTTCTGTCTTTTGTTCTTAATGATAATGACAAAAAGTTCAGAATTGAAACTGGGATACGGTGTGCTTGGCCGCTTGCTACAAAAGTGTATATTGTGGCTTATTATCCAAATAAGTGCCGCCATTAAAAAGATAAAATTGCATTCATACAACCCTTACAAGAAGGTCACAAGAAATAGAAGCCCCCTACACTTGGCAACATGGGGGACTTGTACCACAATTCACATGCAACATCATGTTCTTAAATTTATGTCACTGAAAAGAAGAATTTTAATTGTATTCAATAAATGAGTATTTTAGTTAGGAAAACTGAGGACATTTTATGGGCAGAAGTATATACTTATGCAAAGACAATGTATGTATTTTGGGCATTGGCAGGGGTTTAGTCTCACTAATAGGGCTTCAAAGTGTCAGGATGCTATGAGGACCTTGCAATACTGCAGATTTGGGAATTGTCTTGTTTCCAAGTCTGTCTTTTATTTACTTAAATTTTCCATAAATATCCATCAATGCTGATCTCTGTAAGAGCAGGAGCTGGATCTTAGTAATTCTTACACATCCATTGGCTAGCACCGTGCCTGATACTGCACAAATACTTGAGAAATGAAGGAATTTAAAAATGAATTATCCAACACTGTATTATCGAGTTCCCTTCATTATTCTTCCTGATCTGGAAAATCAGAGAAGGGATGGTAAAATTGGGCTTTGTCCTTCTTTGTTTCTGCTTCTTTCCAGACTGGCATCTGCTTTGAATTTTTAGGATTTATTTATTTATATGAGAACTGGGGTACAGGCCAGAGGCGCAGGAGGGTGAGAGAATTCACCAGAGACAGAGGGCGGAGCAGAACAGGCAGATGGAAGGCCTCCCCTAGTGGCGCAGTGGTTGAGCGCTGGGCTATGAAGCTGCCTGCAGCCTCTGCAGCGCTGGCTCGATCCCCAGCCACTGGCGAGGGTCCCACATGGTGAAACAGACCTCTCCTGCCGTGCCCGCTGCTCCCCTCAGCAGTGTATTTCGTCGGTCTGCCTGTTCTGCTCCCCACTCTGTCTCTGGTGAATTCTCGCACCCTCCCGCGCTTCTGACTGTACCCAGTGCTTGTATAAATAAATAAATAAATCTTTAAAAAACAAAAAACAACAAAAAACAAATAAACAAACAAACAAAAACCAGGCAGATGGAGCAGTGGGCACGACAGGAGAGGTCTGCTGCTCCATATGGGTTTCTCCCTGGCTGGCTGGAATCGAACCTGTGCAGCAGAGGCTGTGGACAGCGTCACAGTGGTGCGCTCAACCTGCTGCACCACCAGGGATGCCCCTGCTCTGAGCATTTTATGCACCTAAAAATCTTGGTGTTCTTCAGGGGGTGTATACTAGGATTCAGCAATTTCCACACAGAGCACTTAAAGCTGGTGGGTTAATAATGTGAAACTAATCATTTACTCAGATGGACCAATGACAGGGATGGCAATTCAGATGCAGCTATCACGGTTACTCATGAATTGAAGTCATTTGGTGAATATGTACCATCTTCAGTTTTTAATCTGCCGCTCGTCATAAACTAGTCACCTATCTCAAAGCCAGCGCTTTCTTCATTCAGTAAATGTAGCCTTCCAAGTGACAAAAATTCCTGAATGTGCGGTTCTAGTAGAATGTCAACAAAATTGTTCAAGTATTTGTCAAATACAATTGGATAGGTTGATGTCTACTTTGGGATTTCTTCTTCTTTCTCATTTCCTCAGATGGTCATTTTTGTAAGGCTGCACTAGTTTGGTACAAGACAGTCTTAAAGTTTGCAGAAAACAAAAACCCACCTTTTTTTCTTTTTAATGGCAGCTTATTTGTGACAACTAGAAATGTCCATGGTGGACTCACTTACAAATGAAGTGATGATATCACTGCAATGTCTTGACACTCGCTAACATTGAGGTCACGTTCTGGTGGGGTAGGGGATGATCCTGACTTCAGGAATAGTTATTTCTACCACCTCAATCGCCATGCCATTCTAGCAGAGCCATCAAACAATTCAATAACAAAATTAGTCTGATCTGAATTAAATGACGGAGGTATTTGAAAGTGTTGAGTTAGTTGAAAGTGAACATATAGTTGAGTCAAAATGCTTGGTTTATTATTTGTTAAACAAAGAAGACATCATGGAGGCTTCCTTGTGAAAGATGCATGCACCAAATAGCAGACTATTGTATGAAGGGATTCCTGTTATCGAGGTCCTCACTACAGCCCTGTGGGGCTGTCACTTCCAGAAACAAGTCCAAGGATTGAGCAAACCTCAGGTTAGGACTGAGAGACAAAAACCCAAACCAAAACAACAAAGAAAGAAATAGAAATAGAGTGTCCTGCGTTCAACCGTGAACTTCATAAGGGCAAGAGCTTTGTCTATTTTACTTATTAACCCCAGACACTGCACCAAAGCATAGCAAGCGGTCGACGAATATCAGGTGAATAAATAAACGAATAAATGATAAATGAGATTCAGATGAAAACACAGCAGGGATCCAAGCCCCAGGAGATCTGAATTGGACTGCAATCCAGGCCCCCGTCTGAGTCCGGCTGACAGGGGATGTGTGCAGGCACAGTGAGGACTGGGGAGGGGGAGCCAGATGGGGGGTGAGGGTGGGGAAGGACATGGGAGTTTTAGGATTTCACTGCTCTAATGAGACACATCTTCTCTTTAAAACACTCTGGCTTAAGGGCATTCCCTCAGGATTAGCAGATGAGAAAATACCAAGATTTCAGCATCGTGAACGACAAATAGGTTCAAGTTTGATGATTTAGCAAGGAGAATGAGTTGGGTATTTTCACTGGTTAATACCACATGATGCATTCCAGAGACCCAGATTCATCAATACCAAAATGCAGGTGACTGTACTGGGAGGAAACATATCCTGGAAGGAAATCGTTCTGTGCACATGACTTCAGAAGGGAGTTTTCCCCCTCATTTACCTTCCCTATTATTCTTGGAGCATCAAGGGAAATTTCCCACGTGACAGTCTCATCTTGACTTCTCTTAACTGTTTTCGTCTGGCGCTAAAATAATTTTTTGCAGTGGTTAAATAGTCTCACGTACTATATAATCTTTGACTAGTGCAGAAAACATATCTCGAGGAGTCTAACTCTTAATCATTTCTGAGACCACACTGAAGAACTAGACTCTCTCGTATTCAAAACACTTGGCATCCTGAGAAAAGACTTAAGATATTTCCACAGCAAACAAGGGTGTTGTGATGCTGCGAGGTCTGAGTCGAGGTTCTCTCTTCCCGAGTTGTTATCACTAATTAGTATTCGTTTCTTTCCTTTTTTTTTTTTTTTTGGTTTAAATTGAAGCAACATGGCATGATAAGATTTAGAAGTTCAAAGTGTGCATCATTGAAAATCAGCATCTACATTTACTATATTAAGTTTGTTACAGGGCAGGGAGGGGGCAGCCCAAACCCCGCAAACCTGCCTGCTCTAAATGGGTTCTGCCATCCGCCGCATCAACACAAAACATATGAGACTTTAATGGGAAGGAACTTTAATAAAACTAGGAAACAACACAGGAAAGGCAAAGAGTCTAGTTTCTAAATCAAGCACCCAAAGTTACCCGTCCCCCCGTGGGTAAAACTCCATCCATATGGGATCGGCCCAGAGCAAGGCCCCGAAGCCTGCCCCAAGTCTAAAGCATCTTCCAGTGGGGACCCCCAGAAAAGGGTCAGAAACAACCAGACAAGTCCGGAAGGAAAAGAGCAAAATCAACATCAAGATAAAAGCTGCCATGGTCACCTCCCCACGGGTCTCCCCCACATCTGTGTCACCCCGTCCACGACCAAAAGACAAGCGCAGTTTCTCTACGTGTCTCTCGGCTCCATGCGCCTCCTCCAGGTCTCCTGACTCCATCCTGCTTCCTTCCTTCCTCAGTCTCCTCTGCAGCTTCTCCTCTTCCTGCTCAGCTCCACCCTCCTTTTGGGTGGGGCAGGGAATCTGGACCCTCCCCCTTTCCTGGGGACCCCCCTGTTACAAGTTCACCCTGACATCCCCAATTCTCTCCTTCAGTGTGTACTAGTCATTAGACCACAGCACAGAAGCCTCCAACCTGTAGTGACTGAACGGCCATCAGGGACACCGCTCACTTACTTGATTCTGAGAAGTCTCTGAAGGTCACCAGTAAGCACTTGGCACTTTTCTCCCTCCATCTCACTTGGTCTTTGAACAGCTTTAAACGAAACTGATTATTTCCTATTTCTTTTAGTTTCGTTGACACCTCTCATAATTGGTTTTTCCTCGACCAATCTACCAGGTCTTTCTTGCCAATCTTACTGATTCCTTTCCTTCAGCTTACCTTCCAGATGCTGAGTGTACAGGACATAGCTTAGCTGCCTCAGAACCATGCCCCCCACCCCAGCCCACTGTCCTCCTGGCAATTCTGACCTTAGGAGGTTTCACCAGAGAGCCCAGCTTAAAACATTACCTCTGTGACCCGCACATTCAGTCCGTCTTTAATGAGACTCCAAACTCACAAATCCCATATCTGACCTGACTTACCCTCTTAGCTTTCAGGCAGGCATCTCAGAGTTAACCGAGCCAAACAGAACCCTCGATTTCATGCAACTGATTCCCTTTTTTGGGGTAACTGGCACCCCCATCATCCAAGCCAGCGATGCAGGAGTCACCATCCCCTTGTTTCCACACCTGATCAGTCACAAATCCTGTCTGTCTGCTCTGTCTCTAAAATACGTCTGCATTTCTCCTAGCCCACCTTTGTGATCTTATCTCGGTCATCGCCACTTCTTGCTTGGATTATTGCAATGACCTCCGACCTTCTGTATCTGACCTTTCTCACTTCCCCCTTTCACTCCTCACATAAGAGCAAGCAGAGTGACGTTCTGAACAGTGTGAATCAGACATGCCACTCTTCTTAAATTGCCCTGGTAGCTTCCTGTTGCATTTGAAATAAAATGCAAACTCTTTGCATAATCTACACATCCTGTCATTACCTCAGGAGAAGGCACCATTCCTAAGCGCAGAAACTTTTCTTATTCACAATTTTCAATTCAGGGAAGGTCAGAGAGGAGGCCGAGACAAGGTCGCCACTATTTTCAAGATGGCGCCTCGTGCCTTCACAGTAACTAGCTCTTTCCGACACAGCACATACAGTTAAATGATGAATACAGAAATGACCTACAGGACCGATAGGATTAGCACGTGACATTTGAAATTAATCTCGCTGGATTTAGTGACAAAACATCTTGTTTTATTGTCACCATAGCACCAGTAAATATAGCGAGGACTGTGGTTGGCACAGAGGAGAGGGAGCAGGGACATGAGACAGTAAACTCGAGAATTGAGTTGCTAATACTAACTTGGGGAGAACTTTTACTCAGTGATGAAAAGAAAACAGAAAAAAAGAACAAAGTTGAGGAGAAGCAGGCAGCTGTCAGTCTCCGGTGGGGAAGGGGAGGCAGGGTGGACAGCTCCTGAGCGGAGAACAGAGCCTTATTTATAGCATAAATATAGCATAACTGCTAATAAGCCTTATTTATAGCATTTACTATCTCCATGCAACTCTCTCATTAGGAGACACAATAAATTAAAATTAGTCTTGGATGACTGTATTTTACTTAAAATAACCAAGTTATGTTTGGTCACTGAATTGTCTAATGTTTTAATTATTTTCTGATTACAAAACGTAAACATTTTATTTTCCAATTAACAAGATAGTGATTTTTCTTTTTTGGTAACAAGAGGCTGTATTTTTCAAACGCCAATTTATCGGGTACTATAAAAAAGTACAACTGCTGCTACGCCATGGTTTCTGTCCTGTTTCTAGGTATAAAAATAGTTTCCAGAGTTTGTGTTGATTTAGTGAAAAAAACATGGTTGTAATGAAGATTTTTCTAGATTTTGATTCATTCCCGGCAACATTTCATCTTTTCGAAACATCTTTGCCTGCTGCTATGGCAATCACTGTCCTGAAAAATAAGTCAGCTAATGAGCCACATTACATGTGTCAGTACAACAGAAAAGTTCTTGCTTTCTTTGCCATAAAGCAACATTTCAAAGGAATGCACTTCTTTTGGCGTGTCACCAAGCCATCTCTCCAGGAGAACACACCGCCAGCGGAAATAACAAGGCTTGTTTTCCACCATTCTGTTCCTACCTCAAATCCCTGTGGTCTTCCCAGGCTCTCTTTAATATGTTTCCACGCAACGAGAATCTCTGACACAGACATGCTTGTAGCCCGGACGTCCGTGGGGGCAGCGGTGGGCTCTGCGGGAAGGAAATTGGAAATAATCAACCGCCAGGTAACAAGTTATG
This sequence comes from Talpa occidentalis, assembly GCF_014898055.3. Taxonomy (NCBI): domain Eukaryota; kingdom Metazoa; phylum Chordata; class Mammalia; order Eulipotyphla; family Talpidae; genus Talpa; species Talpa occidentalis. The sequence goes on along the minus strand of NW_023601212.1, from coordinate 3,122,405 downwards.
TCTATCAAAGTATCGCGCCTGCATCTGCCAGGTGCTATTTCCTTCGGCCTTATTTTTGAAATGAAGTACTGCTGCAGTTATGAAAAACAGAACAAAATGAAACGATGATATTTCTGGGTTTCTCTGCTCGGCTCACCTTGCCAACAGCAAATGAGAAATATCACACGCAAGGAAAGCTGATCGTTATCCTGAGATTAACTGGGATGGTTCCGGAGAAAACTGATTTAAGTCGTGTGCAAGTCTAACATGACGGTCAAAAGGCTGCACGATGGAGGCAAGCTTGGCTTTTTTTTTTTTTCTTGTACCTGTTGGTTTGATTCTTAAAAAAAAATATTTCCTTATTTATTTCCTTTTATGCAAATTACATCATCGGCCCTGAGCCCTGGTTCTTTCGGTCACACGAGGCTGAGAGTCCTTATTTCGTAGATTTTTAACGTTAGTTTTAGCTGGAATAATACATATAAAACATTTAGCGCCATGCTTGGCACTTAAACATTCATTGACAAATATCACTTCCTAGCATTTTATTTTCACCTTGTGCTGGTAAGAGTCTCGATTTCATTAGTTTTGTTTATGTCGCTCTTACCACGAACTACATTTCCCCGATGTACGAGGACCATGTGATGAACCATATGATATTTAAAAGGCACGTGTTGACTTTTAAGAACCGTGTGGACCGAAGAGGAATGTACCCGAAGGTCTCAGCGCTGTTGCTCATAACCACCTTTTCATTTGCCCCCTGCTCAGCGACCTTTCCTACTCCTTTTCTCCAGGACGCCGTGTCTGACTGGCATCCGTCAAGAGGTGCACTTTGTTCGAAGTTGCACTCCGTGTGAGGAACAAAAAATCGCAGCTCTGACACTGCCGAAACATAAATCCGATGTCACCGGCACAAGTTAAATGAAACAGTAGAAGAAAGACTCTGCACTGGTTCAAACAGTTCTAAACAATTCGATTAAAAAAACCCTACCCTGCACATATTGTAGAGACTCGATGCTGATTCCACATCACTGCTAAGAGTTCAGGTTCATCCGTTGAAAATGATTTTTTGGATTGAGGGAACCATATGACAAAGACAGAGTATTTCAGTAGATCTGCCTGTTCTGCTCCCAATGCTGTCTCGGGTGAGTCCTTTCACACCCCCCACCCCCCGCACCTCTGGCCTGCACCCCAGTACTTGTAGGCATCCATAAATAAAAATAAATCTTTTTAAAAAGATTTGAGAAAAGAGTATTAGAAATATTAAAAGAATTGTAACTGTTTTTTTGGGGTCTCTCCCTTTTTAATGGAAGATGGTCACGAATCTATCTAGAAAAACTTTGTATGTTATTAATTGAAAAAAATCAGCCCCACCCCCAATTTTTTCTTATTACTATTCAAGAATCCCACAAAAGACTTTTTTTCAAAGGTACATGTGGCACCGAGCAACCATTTGCTTTTAGTTAAGCTTTCATTAAAATCACATGCTATTAATTGTGTAAACTCAGAATATTTTGGCAAATTCACCTTAATCTTTACACAGAAGCTGACGTTAATTCCTGCCATGCTCTAAATCATAATTTCTCATTCTGTCACCCTTTGAATATCTGTTATGCTTTTCTTTTGCTCTTTTGTTATGCTCATTCTTTTGCTTTTTTTCTTTTGCTCAAACTTTTCAGTTTCCTACTATTGTGCATCTACCTGATTTTCGAAAAGCATCTGAAAAATGTTTCTGCTTCCATTTCATTCTAGAATTTGCATCAACAGACTTGAAACAAATGTTTTTTTCACTGCTGGTTAGCAGGAGTTAAGATTCTTGATATTGTGAGAAAATGAAAGGAAGTGTGATGGCTTTAAGGCGCACACAACGTGACCTCAGGTTTGGGACCTGACTTATTTGAAAAGGACCAGACACAGGATATCATTTGCTATTTGGAAGCAGCTCTGTGTACCTTTTGAATGAATTCATTGCCCAGATTTGTGTGCCAAATGTCTTAGCTTGGCTTGTACATTGTTGAAGCAATTACATCTCTGTCAAAGAAGACTGCAGGGAGATAAATACTTGCAAAAGCACAAAATAAATGGTTGGGCAGCAGTTTTGCTATAACTCTAAAGAAAAAACAAATATTTATCAGCTTTCTGTATCACTACACAAGTTTAGGTACTTCTTAAACAGAAGTAAGGAAGCTAAAAAATTAAAATAAAGGAATACGTTTAAAAAATTGTGAAATCTAATTCCCAAGCAAGTGCCCTAATTTCTATTTAAAATCTCTGAGAATTTTTAATCAGCATCAGGCACAAGCCAACATTCCATACTTGCATTCTTACTGTACATGACAGTTGCATCTCACTGAGGGTAAATGAATCAAAATGAAAAAGGAGGCCTTCCTGATGGCCTAGGGGTTAAATCTCAGGCTATCACCCTTAAGGCTTGAGTTTGATCCCCAGCCAGGGAGAATCCCACATGGCACAGCAGACCTCTCCTGACTTGCCCGCTGTTCCCCTCAGCAGTGTATTTCAGTAGATCTGCCTGTTCTACTCCCCACTCTCTCTGGTGAATCCTCTCACCCCCCGCACCTCTGGTCTATACCCCAGTTCTTATATGTATAAATAAATAAATCTTTAAAACATTAAACTGACAGCAAGGAAGCAGCTGATTCCTGCTCCATCTCTTAAGAGCCAGTTTGGGATAAAAAGACATCCTACTACTGAATGGGACAAAACATTTTCACACCATATATCTGACAGGGGGCTGATATCAACGATCAACAAAGAACTCATACAACACAATAAAAACAAAACAAATAGCCTAATAAAAAATTGGCAGAAGAACTAAACAGACACTACTGCAAAGAAGACATAGAGGCTACAAACAGGCACATAAAAAAATTCTCATCATCACTTATCATCAGGGAAGTGCACATCAAAACCACAATGAGAGATCAGAAATAACGAGCCTTGACACCATTGGTGGGAAGGCAGACTGGTCTGCCCTTTGGGGAATCAGGATGGAAGTGTCTCGGAACGCTACAAATGGATCTGCCATATGACCTAGTGATTCTACCCCTAGGAATTTACCTGAAATATTCAAAACCATTAATGCAAAAGGAAGCTTATTGCAGCAGTGTTTACTATAGTTGAATTATGGAAACAGCCTAAGTGTCCCCAAACAGATGAGTGGGAAAGAAGATGAGGTGTGTTCACACAGCAGAGTGTTACTCAGCCAGCATGCTGCCATTTTGGCAACGTGGATGGATCTGGGAGGGATTTAGCTAAATGAAATAAGTCAGGAGAAAAATAAATACCAGGTGGTGTCATCCATTTGTGGAATATTGTGTTATAAAGCAAAGAGTCCGATAAAGACAAGCTTAAAATCTAACCCTTGAAAGCTGACTACAGAAATGAGGTGTCCAGAGTGGGGTGCATTGGGGGAAGGAAGCACAACGATGGTGGATTAGGGGTGATTTGGTGGTGGGTGCATTATGGTGGCAATGATGGGGGTATCCAAATATTACCTCAGTTAAAAACAAAAAAATTACAAATAATAAAAAATAAATTATGAAAAAATTAATGTACATTTTTAAAGTATTAAAATAAGAATGTTAAACAAGTGGATACAATGCATTCATGTTCTCTATTGATTTTATGGGCAGCTGATAGTGGTTTTATGTCCTTTCATCAAAAAGAAGATGGAGTCTATTGAAATGCTTTAATTGTTGGGTTAGGGATAAATTTGCTCTTACAGGATTGATACTGCTTTGACCAAATATCGAGTCAACTGACAAGGTTTCTACTACTGAATGAAGGAAGGGTTTAATCAAATTCCATTCTCTTTCTTTATAATAAGGGGGCAGAGTTTCAGTGTTTGTTATCTTTTTGAATTACACACGGATTGCGATTTAGAAACCAAGGCTGAGTCTTACGTTAAAGGCACAAAGTAAAAAAAAAGGAGTCAGTTTCGGTGTACAAAAGAGATTTTATAGGGAACTCATATCATTCATCTTCTTGTTATGGACAAATAACTGGCAGAGGAAAAGATGAAACAAGATTAAAGACAAAGAGATAATAATATAAAGAATAAACAAAACAGATGAGGGAACAACCAAGAGGAATAATTGCCATTTAATGTTTTTTTTGCCAAATCCTATTTAAAACTCATTATACATGTTGCTCAAGCCTCCCAACATCCTTACTATCACTATCATCACTTTCCAGATGAGGAGACTGAGGGGTAAAGGGGGCGATAAACAACTAGCAGCTGTGAAAGGGTGAGGCGGCTCTGAGTGGACAGTCCAGGCCTGGCCACACGCCGTCCTGCTTCTGGGCAGGTGTTTGTGTCAGACGCACCCGGTGCTGTTCTCTCTGTGGCAGCTCTTTTTCCTCCTTGATCTCCACCCCAACTTCTCCCAAGAACCCTGCTGATGCTGGGATCCCCACCTGAGCCCTCCAAGCCTTGCCAGAAACCACCTAAATGTCCAGCCTCTCCTGTTTAACCCTGCCAAGGTATACGACCTACTCCTTTTATTCTTGCTTCATGAAGGTTTTGATCATTTTGAACAACAGTCGCACCGCCCTTCACAGGTCCTGGGCTGGCAGGCGTCTCTGGCCTTCTCCTGATCTGCAAACCACAGGACACGGTTGCCACGCCCGGTTGTGTCTCAAGCATTTTGACCAGTATTTGGGGATCCATGTTTGAGATTGTACCGGCGCTACGTCTACCAGACTCGAAGACGTACGAAAATCTCTTTTTTCTTTTCCTTATGATAATATTAATTGGGGCATGGCTAACTCCTTCCCTCCAATCTTGGGGTATGAAGTGGAGAGACTGATAATAGATTTCAGTCTTTAGATTAAATTTTGGAGCCGCATTACCATGCACATGAATTTAGACGATACACTTGTGTTCAGCAAGCTAGCAGCTGGAGTCCTCCAAGTAGTGTGGGGGGATGAATTTGTAATATGGAGTACACATCTGACTTCCCAGGAGGGGTGGGCAGCAGCATTAATCAAAGGAGAGTTTAATAAACTCGTTGGGAGAAGGGTTATGGCTTCATTACTTAAAAATTCGGCAACGGCAGCTGTAGTTGAACTTTTACAGGCACTAATCCAAATGGATCATCTGGCAAAGACAGGAAATTATTCCTTGTATTTTACAACTAATATGCCAATTTATTAATTTTCAGGTTCACATAACTCCCACTGAGTTCTTTTTCAGCTAAGAACTTATCTGGAGAGTAACACCTTATGAATGTGTGGTTTTAATTTGAGCTGAGGTAGCTTCGTTTGCCAGGGGATAATTGCTCATCATTTTCTGCAAACAAGGAGAGGCTTTTGGGTTTTAATAAAAATAAAAGCAGCGTTCTTTTTACATATAAGACAAAAGCCAAAAAAAAAAAAAAACAACTTAGAAAAGTCTCAGGCACAATCACAAATAAACATATCATTCAACTTCTAATGAATCAATATTGAATTTTCCTCCATTTTCCAATTAAATGTAATTGAATGTTCAGGTTCTTTTCCCTTCCAAAGCTGCAGTCATGAGACCTAAGTGGAAAATTAATATACGTTTGGCTAATAAGTAGTCTAGAAATCTGTAAGTGAAAGTCTACTCGATTATTCATTTTGAAGAACCAATGATTTCATCCCCTTTATTTGCATTTTAAAATCACTTGTGCTGAAAATTCGCTATTCTTAAAAAATTAGGATTGTTTCCAAAATGACAGTCCCATACAGGATTACCCACAGAGACCTGAGGTCAAACCAGGGCTAGGATACCCAGATTCTTGCTTGGCTTAAAGGGGACAGATTGACAGATTCGCAGGTGCATGGTTGTCCTGGCAGGCGACTACCTCTCCTTCTTGGGTCACGTCAGACGCTGCTTGGCACTGACAGCCATTCAGGTCCACTTCTGTTGTGGAAACCTTGAAAGGCTTCAAAGGCTCCAGGGTGTTCACAAAAGAACCACGTGCAGCTTTTCTGACAATGCTGTAGGGTGGAGTCAACCTCAGACTCACAAAAGCCAAGGCCTTCTCCCAAGGAAATACCAAGTATCAACATTTATAAAGGATGAGCCCTTCAATAACAGGTCACATAAGGTGTTCCCTATGAAAATGCAATTTTCATTTGCGCCCCAACAGCTTTCTTAAGAAAAAGAAGCAAAGCGTGGAAGGCGTGGGGGATGCCCAGCCCTGCGGAAGAGAGTTCTGGACTCGAAGGGCATTGTGCATAGGGTGCTGGAGGAAATAGGCTAGAACCGCGGAGTGAGCTTTGGGGTCCTGGTGATCTACGCTTCCCTGCAGACATGAGTTCTGGGGACTGCATTGGTTAAAACATCTTCACGGCCCACGTCAGCTGTGAGGAGGAGGCAGGGATTGAGTGCTCCGGGTACGACCAGGAAGAACGTTGCCCAAGGACAGCCCTTGAAAGCCAGGCCCACGCCTCCTGCTTCACTCTCTGTCAGAACACGGAGGGGTGTCCTGACCAACAGGTGGGCTAGGCTGGAGCAGGAGCAAAGTCGTGGAACGTGTGTCCTGGACACACACAGTCTCACCCCAATGTGCTGGGCCTGGCAAGAGCGTGACTTTGAGGGCCTGCGGCTCTGTGCAAGCGCCCACGGGCACGGAGGAGGGTCTGCAGGGGAGGAGGAAGCTATTTTCTGAGTTTATTCCATGTCTTGACTCTCAAAAAATGCTGCAGTCTTGAAAACATTCCCTTTTCTTCAGGCACAGCAATTTGTCGGGCCCCTGAGAGGGATGCTGATGTCCCACCGTTTAAGACATAGCGAAAGGGGTTCGGTTATTCCTGCCTACCCTGGAAAGATTAAGCTACAAAAGAGTATTTTAGAACAGAGAATGAGCTGACAAAATTTCAGTGTGAGATCTGCAGTGGCTTCTAAAGATGTTTTAGTGGAGACTTTGATTTTTGCAGCGGAGGGGTGAGGCTCAGCCGGGTCCCGCCGTGAGCGTCTGCAGAGGACACAGCTTCTGCTTCAGGCAAAGGTCCTTCTCTCCACGGCCTGCCTTTCCCGGCTGATGTATAGTAACGATGCTGAACCTTTACTCAGGCTTGCACAAACGCTCCGAATGAAATGTTTTTTTAGTGAGGAAATGTGAACTATCTGTTTGGATCTCATTGCTAGAACAAAGGTAGACTGGGTCCAGATTGAAGCTGCCTGGTAGCTTTCACATTTAATCTACCATCATCGTATGTCAGTATGAAATATGTTATAGCACCAACTGCAGTGTCTTTTTTTTTTTTTAAAGATTTATTTATTTATGTACACAAGAGCTGGGGTGTAGGCCAGAGGGGCAGGGGGTGAGAGGACTCACCAGAGCCAGAGTGGGGAGCAAGACAGGCAGATCTACTGAAATCCACTGCTGAAGGGAGCAGCAGGGAGAAAGGAGAGGTCTGCTGTGCCGTGTGGGTAGCTCCCTGGCTGGGGATCGAACTCGTGTTGCAGTGGCTCCAGAAAGCTTCATAGTGCTGAGACTTAACTCCTTGTGCCACCAGGGAGGCCCAACTTCAGTGTCTTTGAAAGAAGATGTGCATCTTGCATGCCCGGCTGAAAGAACCTCCCCCCAAGAGCAGCCCATTCCAGGTTTCAGGAAATGCAGCACAAACAAGGCATTATGATCTGAGCTCAGAGGCACACAGCAGGGAGTCAGAGGCAGCGTAGCACTCCCTACAGGACACGCTCACTGTCCTCCAGCTCACCTCACATGGCTGGAGCTGGGCACTTGACAGTAAGGTTGATGAAAAATAAGGAAAGAAAGAGAGAGAGAGGAAATCTGTACTTTCTGAATAAACATGTACTTATAAATAAATTTTTGGAGTAACAAATAATAGAAAGCATCACTATTACGGCATACATTAATTGTATTCACTATAACAACAAAACACCATTATTCCATGCATTCTGCTGAGATAGTTCAGGGCCGCGCGTGAAAGCACGAGCTGGGGCGTGCTGATCTGGGTTAAAGCCCCAGCTCTGTAACTTACTATGGTTACTTACAAAGGGCGCTGACTGGTGTGAATTTGAGTTCCAGCTTCTGGAAAAGCAAACGGGGTCTTGGATCCCTAAGTCCGTTGGTTGTAAGCATCAGATCGAACACTTACTTTATGACATGCGAGGCAGCTGCACTGTCCCACAGAAATCAGTCACTACCTCTGTGCTTCCATTGTTCAAATGACCTAATTTATCCTTCCCACAGTACTGAGAATATTAGCCATTCTCTTGAGCTCCTCAAGTCACACATGTGGCCACAGAGGCAGTAAAGGGTCAGTTTAGATCGACAATAATTACTACAGAAGTCGCCTTTGGTGGAACATGCCAGCTTCAGGGAATGCAGTGTTGTTTTCACTTGTAAGACCAATCGAAATTCTGCAACTGAGGAGAAAAAGTTCTAAAAGGAAAAGCTATTGGGCTTTGCCTCGCTCATAAAATTGAATCTCTATATTAAAAACTTCAAGGCACTTAGGATTTTGGTGTAGAAAGTGGAGCTTGCACTTAGCATTCTCCCTACAGGCTGTGACCAGGAGGGAGTCACTGACTGCTGGTCGACTCACACGTAGAACAGGCATCCTACCTGGAGGACCTCCTACCTGCCAGCTTTATCTTAAAATGGAATAAGGTTACACCTATGAAGGCAGCATGTTACGGGAAAATCAGGGATTTAATGGCAAGACGGACCTACAGCTAATTCTCAGTTCAAGCTGTGTAATTGAGTAAGTTCTTTAACTCTCTGAACATGAATTTCTTTCTCTGCCTTGGGGGTGACAACATGCCTATTAGATAGGATTGTCATGAGGATTTAATGATGTCACGTATGAAAGTTTCCAATGGAAACCTTTGTCTGCTACTTCTTGATCAGCACAGTGTTGTGGTCATGAGATTAGAAAGCAACATTTATTGTCACATAAATGAGCTTTTGTTCACATTTATCTGATGCACATTTAAATGTAGTATGTTACAACGTTCTCTGAATTTCTAACAGAAGAGGATTGAGCCAGGGTCCACCCAGAGAACAGAACACTCTGCAGCCAGTACTAATATTGTGCTCCTTACGGAAAGGAATTTTGCCATACAGGGTCAGGGAGTGAAGAACATAAAGCTACATCCATGAATGATTCATTCTTTTAAATAAAAAATGTTTTGGAAAAAGTGTAAAGTGTAATGGGCCTTGAGCTTTATTTTCTTTTTGGCATATCTGTGTTATGAAACACTGGAAGTCGAAAGACAATAATGCGGATAAGGAAACTGACCTCCTTCTGCTGAGCAGATGACCACGATCTGGCTGAAGGGCCCGTCCCCTTTGTTGTTGTAGACGCCGACCTTCACCTCAAAGGGCGTAAGCGGAGGGACGCTCTCATCGCGGTAAATGAACTTGGAGGCTTCCGAGGATGTCACCATCTTCTCCTTCCAGCCTCGTGTTCCGTTGGGTCTGAAGGCCACGATGTAGCCAAAGCCCTCCCCATTCTGGAACTCTTCAGATACTGGCTAAAAGAGAAGGATGCGATTAATTACCAGAAAAATAACTGGCTAAAAAGACACAGCTTCCAAACCTTTATTTAAAAAGTATGAATAACTAGGGGCCTCCCTGGTTGTGTAAGGGGTTAAGATGCAACCTATGAAGCTGTTCGCAGCCTCTGCAGCACGAGTTCGATCCCTGGCCAGCCAGGGAGCTACCCACATGGCGCAGCAGACCTCTCCTGTCTCCCCGCTGTTCCCCTCAACAGTGTATTTCAGTCCGTCTGCCTGTTCTGTTCCCCACCCTGTCTCTGGTGAATCCTCTCACCCCCACACCTCTGGCCTGTACCCCAGCTCTTGTATGCATGAATAATTTTTTTTTTTTAAAGTATGAATAACTAGAGAACAGAAGCATGTTCAATCTTTGTACCACACTGGAAGCCAACATACCCCGTCACTTAGAAGTCCCTGGAAACTTCAAAAACTTTAAAGGTAAATGATGAGAAATAGCATCTGTTGGTATTCAAGAAAAGTATCGAGAGTATTGAAAACTTGAGGGAAAAAGATTTGCTCCAGCTAGTCACATATATAAAGTGAAGGTGTCTAGTTCTGCACAGGAATTTCACCTGCAGGGGAGGCAGCACCTGGCCCAGGCGTGAGGAAAATCTGGCCCCTGGTAACGTGGCTACAAAGGCCTTTGCACAGAAGATTTAGCAGATATCAGCGCAAAGTCACTGCATCCAGGGCTTCCGTGTGGTTTGTTGGCTTCCAATGTGGACTCATGGGGTAGTTCTTACTGGGGGAGGGTTTTTTCCGGTATATTTTTTCATTTTTCTGAAAAACCATCATGGATTTCTTCCGTTGTCTACCGCAAACATTTAAATTTCCAAATTCTAAAGCATTGCTCTGTGAGCTCCATGGTATGTTGGAAAATAAGGCAAGTAAACATTAAGAAAGGAAAGTAGGGTCAAGGAAGATAAATGTCCTCCTGCTTCCTTTCCTGTGACAGAGGAAACTCTGGGGAGCACGTGATGAGGGAGACAAAAGAACACAACTTTCACAACCAGGTGCCAGTTGCGCTGCTTACCAGAGAAAGGCATAAATTTCTCCGCTTCCCCAGTGGTCGTAGCCTCCAAACAGGCCACTTAACTGTGAAATAACTAAATATCAAAAACAAATGTCCGAAGTAATTTGTGAGAGGTTGTGTCAGTTCTTCAAACATTGTTCTGAGGCCGTGTGATGGGACGACACCCTCAGACTTGCAGAGAAGTTGACAGGGCCTGGTGTGAACGGAGGACTCTTTATGTCGCAGCCTTTGCCCGTGTGGGCGACGGTAGAGTGAATGCCTCCCCACCCCACCGAAATGAACTAGTTGGTCTCTCTGCACAGCACAAGTACACACATGCGGCCTTGTTTTCTACGGAACCAACACATTCTGACATGGAGCAAAGACTTTCTTACCTCCCAGGCGATGACCAACTCGTGTCTTCTTCCGCTTCTTCCACTCACGTTGGTGGGGGCTGTCTTGGGAACTGTGGGGGGAAGTCAGCTGAGAGTGAGGACGATGCTCAGGTGTGGGATTTAAGTGTCCTTACAAGTCACATCATAACGGTGCTCAGGTTGGGTAAAATCAACAAGCAACTGTAAACCAGAGACACGGTACGGGGGTGGGGAGGGAGGGGGTAGGATCAAAACAAGGGGGGAGGGAATTGTACGGGGACTATAACCAAGATGAGAATGCATACATTGTGCAAAAATGAAAAATGATGTAAAAATATATATAAAATAAAAAACAAATCCTGAAGTAAGCAAATAAGTTTGAGGTTAGAATGGCCATATTCAATATTCAAACAAATGGTGACATTCTCCACTTTTAAATCTATGATGGAGTTTATACACACACACACACACACATTCCATATATTATACATATTATATATATATTATATATGTATATATTCCATATTATATATATTATATATAATTATATATTCAATATATTATACATGTATTATATATTATACATGTATATATTCCATATAATATATGGAATTATATATATTCCATATATTATACATGTATTATATATTATACATGTATATATTCCATATAATATATGGAATTATATATATTCCATATATTATAGAATATATATTCTATATATTATAGATATTCCATATTTATACACACACATATATTTATACACATATTTACACATACACACACGCATATATATATTTATACACATATTTATACACACACACACATATATGTGTGTGTGTGTATAAATATGGAATATCTATAAATATGGAATACACACACACACACACACACACACACACAATATCTTACAATGGCCATAGTCAGCGCTTCCAAACCAGGCCTCTTGCAACTGGTCTGTGGAAGTGAGGTAGCGAGGCCTAAATAAGAGTTAACACTATAGACCGAGCAATGGTTGGTTAAATTTCATCTGACAAGTTTTCTTTTTCTTCGAGACTCTTTTCTGTGATCCCAGGAAGAGCAGAGACCCTGGAAAATCCATGGATGGACGTCGGCCTCACTGCCTTAACCAGAACTCACAGGAGCTCCAGTTCAAAGAAAACTTACCAAACACTTCCACAGAGTGATAAACTATAGAAATGAGTAAACATTAGAAAAACCCAAAACAACAAAGCACAAAATTATCAAGAATGAGTCTCTCTGCAAAATGCAAAACACGGGCACTCTGCGAAACTTTTTCGAATGAATAACTATTAACAGAATAAATGTGTCAAAGGAATAAATTTCCCCTTCACTGCACCAAATCACAAAATCAGTAGTTGAAAGAGAACATTTTCAAATGAAGAACTGTTAAATGAAGAAAACTATTAAAAGAAATCATTTTCCAGGCTATGAGCCTGCATTAGCAATTTTACACTTCAGCCTCGCCTTCATGCCCAGCACAGAGTTTTTAAACGCTATTGATATACTCATAAACAATAAATTCACTCCCATATATTACCTACTTGGATGAAAGGCTATTAATTACTGGTAGACAGTCACACGGCATTTTAAACACCAGGAAGCTGATGGGGAATGTATATTACTAGAAAGGAAAAAAAGTGTTTTTGAACCAGAAAGGTGGGAGAGGAAACGTCAGTGACTACTGAATTAAATGGTCTTTTCCCGGAAGGCTCCGTATTCAGTGTTTGGGGGGTACGTGTCTTCCTGAACACGTGTTCTCACGCTTAGGCACCCCCAGAAGGAAGGGTGGAGGGTACTAGCAATCTTTCTTCTCTCACAGTTACGTGCATCCTCAGAATCACACGGAACTGGATGTCCCTTTGTCTCTCACTCAGATGATTTCAAGGAATTCAAGTGAGAAAAATGGCATTAGAGGAATAACGCTGAGTATGTCCCGATTTATATGAAGAGCAAGCAAATCATTTACGAATGTGAGCTTTTTGTTAGTAGTCGCAGCTCTGGAGCCACCTGGGACATCCTGGTGGGCCTCCTTGCTGCGCCTCAGCCCCGCTGCCGTGTGGGGCAGTGTGAACGCATCTCCTGGCCTGTGGTATGCGTAAGGCACACAGAGGGGAGCTGCTTCCACTGAATGTGTAAAAGGCAGGGATAGTCCCTCAGTGACTAATTTCAGACTTCTGAATATTGTCACCATCAATACACAGACAAACAAGTAGTGGGACAAGTTAATTTGTTGATATTGTGCCATTATGGCTTGTTTAGTACCTTGCGACTGTTTAAAAATAAGTGTATATACATTTACATGCTTCACACGCATCTCTGACAACTAACAGTTAAATAACATGATGAACAAGCTCTACCAGAGAGGTCTACGCTGCATATCACACTCAAGGACATGCAGTCATACCCCACAGGTAGGAGACAGAATTGACGTGAGGGTCTTGCTCTGCATCAGACAGAGGTTGAAGGGAATGTTGGGTTTGAGCTCCCCTTCACTAAAACTTTCTCCACATCAGAAATAAAATTGTTTCGCCATCATATCATTTGTTAGCTCGCTGGGGTAGCACTTTACCTTCTCTCAAGAACATTTCCTTGCGTTTACATTTACAGCTTGGCTAAGTGTTTGGCGGCCCAAGAGGCCGAGCTTTCGGGCCCTTGTGACTTTGACAAGCCTCCCTCAGGAAGCGGAATCATTTCTAGAGAAACTCTCGACTCTTCCTTGTACTTGAAGACCTTGAGGCCACTCTAGTATCAACTGGTCTAATTTCAATAGTGTATCTCAGGGAAAAGGGGGGATCAAAACAGGGGAGACCCAGGGTAATGTGAGATGGGGTAACGGCCAGTCTGTGGAGTGGTGAGAACACACACACATTTATCCGTCCAGTCTCCATCCCATACGGGTGCATTCCCTGACACCCCAAAGCAACCACAAAAGTAACAACAAAGCTACCTGATGACAGATCAGCGCAACATAAAAAGAATGAAGACACTTGAAATATTGCGAGAATTACCAAAATATGGCTCAGAGACACAAAGTGAGCGCATACTGGAAATGGTGCTGATGGACCTTCTGGACACAAGGTCACCATGAACCTTAAGTTTCTACAAAACACATTATTTGTGAAGCGCCAGAAGCAATGAGCAACACAATGAGGTGTGTCTGTGTACACAGTCATACGCTGTCAACTAGCTCAGTGCTACGGCAACATGATCTCAATAAAACTAGGAAGAACCAACCAAGTAACTGAAGACATCAGCAGCTGTGACTCAGGCACTGTGTTCCGAGTTGGGGTCACCATGTTTGAGCTGAGGATTTGATCTAATTGGTTTAAAATTCCGAACCCCATGCAGGTGATCAAGGGGCTTACACTCATTCATTTGCTTTTCAGTTGGTGGCACACAGCTATTATTTTTCCGTCAAAGCTTTGGAGTCCGCTGATTTTAATTATACCCTTTTATTTATAAAACAACCTATTCATGATTTGTAGGGATTTGACTTAATTTCTCATAGCCCTTCTGGTGTAAAAGTTCTGTAATTCTTGTTCAAAGCATAAAATTAATACGATCAAACCCCTAATAAATGTTTTCACTGAGTTCACAGAAATACATATTTACTTTAAAGCCAAATATATTTTCAGCATAATTATGATAACCTGATCTAGAATTAAGCAGCTCCATGCGTTTCTCCCTTAGTCAGCTAATGATAAATGTCATGAGCTTATTAGCTTAGAGAATCAAGCTTCTCCGCATGGTGAGCAGGTTAAACTCTGCGCTTCCCAATTTTCCTCAACATTGTTCTTTCAAGAACAGATAATTTGATTAATATTTTGGCCACAGCTGCAAATTGCCTAGCTGCTTTATGGTCTTGGCCGGCGTGCTGAAATGGAGACACCTGTCTCTGTTCGCCTCGTACGTGGGAAATGCTTCTGTAAACATGTGGCGTGACCCACTGTAGTGCTCTGCCTCAGTGCGGGCGTGCACGGCTGTCCACGTGGATGGCAAGAGCTTTTTTTCCATGTAACAGTGCAAGCAACGTCAACCCCACCACCGACAAGCTTCACCCAGAGTTCGGCTACACAAGACGGGATGAAGTCATTTACCAACTTCTCTTTTCTTTTCCTAGAAATAGTCCCAACATCTGTAGTAGATGTTTACATAGCTCATTAAACAAAACAGCTGTATAAGAGGCCTGTGGGAGGTCATGTAATTTAGGAGCTAGAGGCAATTCAGCAACTGGTTTGGAAAAAGGCACAGAGGAATGGAAGAAGGTGGAGGCTGCTTAGACCGTAAGGAGGAAAATTCTGAAATCATTTTCTTCCTGTTTAACTCAAGTATATTGCACAGAAGTGTCTCAACTACCTGATTCGATCATTTAAACTCACTTTATAGAAGGAGTTAAAGTTAAAGAGTTTAAAAAAAGTAGTGGTGTTTCCTAAAGGGTTCAAGCAATGCTTTTATTCCCATCAGTATGATGGATAAAGTGGTTTGTAAAAAGGCTAAGAGGAAGAAAGACCTGGGCTGGAATATCGTTGCTACCCTCCAAGGTGACTGGCTAAAAATATGCCCAAACCTATTTGTCCTTCGGTCGCCTCATGGAGATAATAATTGTACCTATGTTTGAAGGTTATTTTTATGATTATTGATCACAGTGCCTGGAAATATCCTGATTTAACATTATCTATTGTTAGTATCTACTTCGATTTGAAAAAGAGAAAATGGTGAAGTCTTGTAGGATAAACGGGGCCAACACATCTGATCTGGAGACAGAATTTCCTTTTTGGAAATCTGGCTAACACTGTTTTGATTAGTACCATGGGGATGATTTCAGTTTTGGCTCAATTTGTTTTAATTTGGAAGTCGAGGGAATATACGATTTTTGATGTCGCAGATGTTTCCAGGCTCTCTTAGGCAATGTAAGATTTCCCTGGCATGAGTCCTGTCATAAATGGTAACAGTGAGGAGCGCAGAGGAGCATGGGCGAGTGGGGTTCACAGTCTCTTACTCTATTGATGGAGCCCTCAAGGAAGTAGAGCAGAGGATGATAAAATACTATTTGATTGAGTAACTGCTGTACTTAGCTAAAAAGAGGAGACTGAGGAGACAAGAAGGGAGAGGGAGAAAGATAACGTGGTAGACAGCATCTTGCAGTAAGAGCTGGCTTAGGATTTCAACTCTACCACTCGCATGCTGGGCGACCTGCCTCAGTTTTACAAACGCTCTAATTCTGTCTTCTTGTCTGCACAGTGGTGATAAACCCTTCCTACCATGGTGATGAACCCTCCCTACCATGGTGATGAACCCTCCCTACCATGGTGATGAACCCTCCCTACCATGGTGATGAACCCTCCCTACCATGGTGATAAACCCTTCCTACCATGGTGATGAACCCTCCCTACCATGGTGATAAACCCTCCCTACCATGGTGATGAACCCTCCCTACCATGGTGATGAACCCTCCCTACCATGGTGATAAACCCTTCCTACCATGGTGATGAACCCTCCCTACCATGGTGATGAACCCTCCCTACCATGGTGATGAACCCTCCCTACCATGGTGATGAACCCTCCCTACCATGGTGATAAAACCTCCCTACAAAGGTGATAAACCCTTACTACAATGGTGATAAACGCCCCCTACTGTGGTGATAAACCCTCCCTACAAAGGTGATAAAACCTCCCTACAAAGGTGATAAAACCTCCCTACAAAGGTGATAAACCCTTACTACAGTGGTGATAAACGCCCCCTACTGTGGTGATAAACCCTCCCTACAAAGGTGATAAAACCTCCCTACAAAGGTGATGAACCCTCCCTACCATGGTGATGAACCCTCCCTACCATGGTGATAAACCCTCCCTACAAAGGTGATAAAACCTCCCTACAAAGGTGATAAACCCTCCCTACCATGGTGATGAACCCTCCCTACCATGGTGATAAAACCTCCCTACAAAGGTGATAAACCCTTACTACAGTGGTGATAACCCCCCCCTACAATGGTGATAAACGTTCTCTACAATTACACAACAAAAGCCAAGTGCTTAGAGTCTGTTATTTGGTTTGTGACTCATGACCACTCAGGGTGTCACATACGATGTCACACGTGAAAGACATTATGGGAACCAGAAGACAAGGCAGACCTTGAAGGCCTCGCACCTACTGGCTGGCCGGCAGCCTCTTAGTGGCCTTTCCTCGGTCGTGCTGTCTACTGCTCCTCCCTCTCTTCCCAACTTTCCAGAACACGACGCACCTCACGATTAGCCGGGTTTCTCTCATAGAAGCAGCTGTTAAAGCCACCATCCCTGCTTGTAAAGTGGCTCTGAAGCTGAAGGCCTGTTTCTTGAATATACTTTGTAGAAAAGACTTGTCTATACCGAAGTGGGCTCATGATTTAAAAATACTGCCTGTGATATGAGCCGTGCTCTTATCTTCTTTTTCCTAATTGCTGAGATCTGGTCTTAGAGGTCTGGCGCTTGCCATGATTTCTGCCCTCGTAATGTTACCGAGAACCATTTCTTTTATATAATATAATTAGATTACTCATTGGGTTGAAGAAAGCTGTAATGTCCATTTAATAGTATTTTCTTTTAGATTTTCTCAATTATTTCAGCTGAATGCGTCAAATTGTCTACACAACATTTTCTTAGAGACACAGACTGAGAGACCTTTAAAAGCCCTATAACCTTCTGCCTTTTCTCTGCACACCCCACTGTCTGGCCACGGTGGACTTTCTAATCCATCCCCCTATAAATTACTCTGTCTGAGTCCTATCTGGCGTGACCTTCAAAGCCCCATTAAATACCATTTTCAAGGCAAACCACATACCCCCAGAGAAAGCTAATTTAGTGCCATCTTATGTTATAATAGTATTTTATTGTGCTCCGTGCATAACTTTTGAACTCAACGAAATTCCTAGGTGATTATGGAAAAGACTGTGAAGATACAAATGTGAGCAAAGCAAGACCCATTCGGAGGGGGAAGAGAACCACAGGGAAGGAGGCCGTCACCGAGCCTCAAAGGCGTTTTCCTCTGGGCTGGGGATGAGTCCCACACCCTGGACATGCTGAGGTGGGGCTGGCCGGCCGGGACCCAAGACAGCTGGACACAGAGAAGCCCAGCTGCCCGGCCTTGCCTATCAGCCCCGCAGCGCACATTTCGAGCTGACACACCCGCGGTTCCCTCAGACTTTAGCCCAGGAATGCACATTTGAGGATGAGGCTGTCGCTTCCTGCGACCCTGCCTGTGGTTCCCCTGGCGCGTCACCTCCTCCTCCAGCCAGGTGGCCAGGGCAGGGAGCCACCGCCCAGGACACTGCCCCTGCCCCCCACGGGCTGGACACTGGGGGTGGTAGAGCTTCAGGGCAGCCCCACGCTGTGCTGTGGGAGCAGAGGCCGGCGTGGCTGTTGGGAAAACCCCGCGCGTGCAGGGCTAGCCGGACAGCAGGGGATTGCCTGCTGGACACCCGGGAGGCAGCCTCGCGGGCTCGCTGGCCTGACAGCCGCCGCTGCCCACTGGGAAGGCCCAGCCAGGGGGATCGCGCAGGGGCACAGCTGCCCACGCGATGCCGCAGCCACGACCCTTGCCACCGTGACCCGGGAGGCTGTGGGCGGCAGCTGGGAGGCAGGGGGTGGAGAAAGCAAGGACAGGTCACAGCCCTGGAGTCAGCCTGCGCTGAGACGGGGGGAGAGGAGCAGGGGATCGGCTGGACCTCCGTCTCCTGAATGGAGGAATGTGTATTTGCTTGCGTGGCCACAGGCAGGGGTGACAGTCTCCGCCTGGGTCACGAGACTGTCCTGCCAGGCCAGATGGCAGCGCTCCCAGCAGTTGGGACGTGGAACCCTCGGCACAGCCTGGGCCACCAGGCCGCGTGTTTCCTGCCCCTTCCCGCCGTGCCCCCAGCGCCCAGGCAAAGGCTGCAGGTGGGCGCAGTCACCAGTCCTCTTAGGGATGAGGCCTGGCCGCCAGGAAAGCCGCATGGAGAGAGGTCAGCCCAGAGGCTGGCGGGGGGCATATTTGGGGGAAATGCACACTCTGCTCTGAGCACCGCACCCCAAAAGGTTCTCTTGAGCCCAAGCCACGCGGGCTGGAGGAGAGCTCCATGGCGCAGGGCCAGGCCGTGCCTCCTCCCCGAGACCCCGCACCAGCTGCTGCTCATCCAGCGCGATGCCACTCACCGCATCAGCGGCTGTCCAGGAACCTGGAACCCTTCCTCGGGGTGAACGATCAGCTCAGTCACAATTAAGATGGTTTAAATCTCCATTTAATACAGTAATGAGGCATTTACCGCCCCTGGACCGCCCACCCCCCATGACAAAGACAACAGTAATACTAGCCCGGCCGCGGGCCTGACCTGCACCACCGCGTTTGCTACCACGACCCTGAGGAGCAGAATGCGGTTATCTCCGTCTTATCTTAGGTGAGAAAACATTTTTGAACAAAGTCTAACTCATACCTGTTTCCGCTGGTGGCCAGAGGCAGAGCAAAGCTAACAGATCAGCCAGCCCTCCCCAGTTACAAGCTGCGCAGTTATCTCGACTCCCCTTTTCCTTTGTCTTCCAGCGATGAGCGTCATAACTACGGACCGCGTAGAATATCAGAGTTCGATTAAATAAATTAAGTGCTGTATCTCTTCTTCCATAGCTTCCCATTTCTACCAGGGTATATTCCAGATTCAAATCCTTAATATGAGCCCCTCTTTGCGAGTCGACTTTTTAAATGGCAGAGACGTTTCTATCATCCTACCCCAAATCCACACACTGGTTGGATGACACCATTTCCAAGGTTACACGCAAGGTTGTGTGTGTAGGTCTAGATCTACAAATATTTCTACCTGTCTGTCTAGCTCTCCACCTGAAACTTGCAACAAACTGTACTATACACATAATGAATGAAAAGTACATATTAAGATAAAATACCTATTTATTCACTATTCTGACATCCTAACAATCAGCTCAAACAGAACCAATTAAACCTGTGTTTGTTGACTGCTAAGACTGTTCTGTCACTGGAAACTTCAAAGAAGAATTAGCTTTTCTTGGCATTTGGGAAAGGAGTATTTTTAAGGTAAAAATGCTTTACGAAAGCTGCTTTGGGATTTGGAATATTCTAATAAATAAGAGATTTTTAAAGGGCCCTAAACGCTTGAACTCACGGGCCCAAGTAGGAGACTCTTTTCTTTTGCAAGCAGCTGTGTTTCCTTGGCCCATCAGAGCCGGGTCATCTTCTGAAACAGAGAACACCGAGGTAAGGGAGGCCGAGTGTGTGGGCTGAGACGCTCAGGACAGGTGTGTCCTCTAACCTGGGCCCCCTGACGGACAGGCGTGGACTTCAGCATGTGGGCCCAGCACGGCCTCCAGCCCCAGCATCCCTCGGCTCCAGAATGAGAGGCAGGCAGCATTTCCATGCTCTTCCTCTTGTGTTCTACGAGGGTCTCATGGAGCGAAGCCTGTCATGTACACAGAACCCCCACAACCTCATACAGGCGCTGCAGGACTGAGGACCTGAAGCAGCAGGTGAGGGTGACGTCTCTCTAACACTGAACCAATTCAGCTTGAAAAGAAGGTGTTTGCTTAAATGCTTTTTAATAGCGTGAGATGTATACTATAAAAAGTTTAAAAGGATTATTCATCCCAAAGGGATTATTTACTTTCAGAATGAATTTTTATAGAGAGGCTCTGAAGGAGACCATGATCTTCACCTTTGTTTAAACACAATGGACACTAAGCAAAGTCTTCACCCCAGCGAGCGCGCTGAGCGCGAGACCTGACCGGCCGCCGCTGCTCCTAATGAGGGGCCACCTGCACGCGGGGCACAGAGGGCACAGAGGGCACACACGGCGTGGAGGGGGCCGCTTTCAAGAATGCCGGAAAACACAACCAGGCAATGTTCAATTTGAAATCCACACTACTGAGAAAGTAGCAGGAAACGTGTAAGAGGCAAACCACAAAAGCAGGGAAGTTGGATTTTCTGTGACGGAGTCTTTCCCAACACATTTAGGCTATTTTAGCTTTCATTTTCTTGGCTGCTCAGTTTTATATGGAAACAATTTTAACACCTTTTTTATGGTTATTTGCACCTAAGGCAGTTAGTTGACCCACTTGGGATTCTCTCTCTCTCTCTCTTTTATAAAATTAGACCTAATATTGTTTAGGAGGGAAAAAAAAAACCTTCTGATTGTTTATTCTAATTACTATCACCTTTGCTTAAGTAAGAAGCCACGAGTCACATTTTCTGCCCGTTCTAGAATGGTGGTAGCACATGGGCGCAGTTAATTCACAATCCTCTACACACATGTGTCTCTGACCTTGGTCTTGTGGACAGGAGCATAGAAAGGAAACAAAAGGAATATTCCCTTTTAACCTTTCAACAAAGATATATGTAGAACTAGTCCCACACGTTGTTCTAGGTGTTGAAGACAACAGCGAAACATAAAATAGAATTCCAGTATCGGATCACTTAAGTTCTAAGTGTATTATTGTTATGGGGTTAGCTATAATTGACTGTAAAGACATTGCAATTTGTCTTTTCCCCTCCCCATATGTGCAGTGTATACTCCAAGCCCCATTCTCTATTGTTTTCACATTGTTCTCATCCTTATTGACTTCATATGTGTGCCTAAGCTAGTGCCTTAAGCTTTCTTAATATACAGTTTTATAGCGACATAAAAGTTTAGTCAATACAAATTTTACCAACACAATGAAAGATTACAACAAATCCCTTTATTATTCTTCTAGGTGATAGGGATGATACACTGGAATTCATATTTCACTAAAACCATTACCTTCCTCTAGGTAGTCATTAGAGACATGTTACTGGAGTTTCTGCATTCTAACAACAGACACATTAAGGAAGCAAGCCGAAGGGTCTGTGTTTTGCACACAGATTTCCAGAAGGTAGTCGGCTGAATTAAACTACGTCTCTGCAAAGTGTAGCAAGGTTAGATCGTGGAGGGCTCCACGAGGCCTCTGAGGCAGTGCGCTATAATTGAAGGTGACTAATCTAAAAAAAGTGAACTAATCTCTCTTGAGTTTCATGGGATTGCTGTAGTGTGTATAGGAGCGCTGCAATTTTATGATAATTTGAAGGAGGGTGCAAGAATCAGTAGGAAATTGAAGCATGTGGACACCTATCTATGGGAAAGCAAGGAGAAAGAATCTCAAAGCAAGTGAAGTAATTATAGAAAAGGAAATCATCTTATGATGTCTAGTAAATGAATCAGAAAAGTTATAGGGAAGCCAGCACCATGGTTAATTCAATTCCCTTTCCAAGTGCTCAGCGCAGGCCAACGTGAGCCCAGGGTCTGGTTCTCACCTGCTTCGTTGGTGCGGATGAGGCGTGAGGGGGTGCTGGGGTCGCCGGTCCCGATCGGGTTGGTGGCCACCACCCTGAACTCGTATTCCACCCAGGGGTTCAGCTCCACGGCCATGGCTGACTCCATGTCCCCGGTTATGACTTCTGGGACTAGGGAGAGAAAGGAGATATAGCACATCATCGGGAGGACCGGAAAGCGGTCCCCAAGGGGAGTCAGGATGTCCAGGAGGCTGAAGCTCACTTCCTCATACAGCATCATCGTGGTGTCACCTCCAGGCTCATCTGTAAGATCCACGTCCACCTACAGGAAGCAGGCATTTGCACATGGCTTAGTCTGTTGTAGCTACTTGGCATTTTTCATGTCCTTTTAAGACATAATTGCCATAATTTGCCATTAGCTACACTAAAAAGCACTTTGTCAGCCCTCAGCCTCAGATAAGAAACCAATAAATGATCTCATTGAAGCAAATAGTTCTTCAATTTCTAGGGAAGTTTGCATCCCCATTCTGGCAAACATGCTTAGCCCCTTGGCCATTCCAAATAGCAGCTGTAGCATGCGTACCTCTAATTTAAAGACCTAGTTTCAAAGGTGCAAACATCCATGGATAAAACAAATAAGTCATGGGGATAAAATGTCTAGTGGTGACTGTTTATAAGGCTGTATTACATATTCGAAAGCTGCTGAGAGAGCAGATCTCAAAATTCTCGCAAGAAAAGATTTTTTTCTTTTGTAATTTATTACTAAAACCTACTTGATCTAACTCTGACACCGTTAATCATTCCCTTCACTTTGAAATCCTTTGCAGAAGGTAACTTCTGCTTTCCTCCTGCCTGACTATCCTGTCCAGCCTCCACGGCTGGCTTCCTTTCATCACCCAGGTTATCTCAGTTTCTGCTGATTCCTTCCTGTGTTCCTACGCCACGGTTCTTTACCCACTTTCAAGGTTTTCCATATCCTTTATATGCTGGTGCTGCTAAAATTTTTAGACACAACTCTGTTTCCTAGATTCCAGACTCATCTGTTCAATGGCCTGGTATCAGCGTCTCAATCTTAAATTCCCCAAACTACTTCTGCAGTGCTTAACAGCCAGTGAATGACAGCTGCATTCTTACAGATGTTGCAGCCCAAATCTTGGATTCAACTTGAATTCCTTTCTCCTCTGTCTCACTCCAGTCTACAAACCACGTTATGACATCTCCGACTTCAGAGTACTATGTTTTTACCACTTCCCCTTTGTAGTACAACTTCTTAAAAGAATTGTCTATTTTAACTTTTCTCCCTCCCTCTCTCAAGCCCTTGTGTCAGGCTTCTGCCCACTCTTTTACTCCAACTGCCACTTTCAAGGTCCACCATGACCCACTCTCTTACGTGACACTTCAGCAGCACTTCCCACTGGTAATTCTCTTTCGTAATATACTTTATCCTTTTGTCTTCCAGGATTTCACATGGTTGAGGTTTTCCCTTTCACCAAAATGGTTGCTTTTTCTCTGTGTCCTTTGGATGATTCCTCTTCTCTACAACTCTTTATGTTGGAAGGCTCCAGGGCTATATTTTTATACTCTTGCCTTCTTTAGACATATCTCCTTGGAGATGACAAGCAGTTTCATGACTTTGAAAGAATTTATAAGTCAACAGTTTCTTAATTTACATCTCTATCCGAAACCTCTTTTAAACTCTAGACCCTTCTGTCCAGCTACTTGACATCACCATTGGGATGTCTAATATATGCATCTAACAGAATATGCCCCGTACTGACCTCCTCATCTCTCTCTCAACCCATATCGATTCCAACCATGTAGGCTTCTCTGTGTCAGTAGAAAGTAACATTATCCTTGGAGTTGATCAGGTCAACATTCTTGTAGTCATTCTTGAATTACTTTTCTCTTACCCGCCTCAATGCATTTTTCAGGAAATCCTGCAGACTCTTTCTTCCAAATATTTCCAAACCCTCACTATTTCTACCACTGCCATTTCTGTCATTCTGAAATGCCATTGTCTCTCCATTATAATAGCTCCCTAACCAGTTTATGTGATTCCCCCATAGTCTATTTGCAATATAACTTCAATGAATATATTAAATGATAAATCTCAGAACCAACCCTCCAGTGTCTCTCCATTGCTCTCTGGCTGGAAGCCTAAATCTAATATGACTTGGTCCAGCCAACCTCTCTCCAGACTCATCTCCTACTGTGCTCCCTAAAGCTCATGCTGCTCCTGCCCACATGGTCTCCTCAGCTCCTGCTTCAAATGCTCCCAATGCCTTTAGACCTTGTCGGTCCTCCAGCTCCTGGAAGTGCAAAATCCACATTTCCCCCACGTGTTCACTCAGATGTGCGCTCTCAATGAAGCTTGTCCTGACCTCTTGCTTTGAAATGCCACCAGCCTGTTATGGACTGACCTGTGTGCCCGCTAAATGCATGTGTTGAAGCCACATCGTCCGTGTGTGACTGGATGTGGAGGTGGGTCTCTGAGGAAGTAATTAAGGTCGAATGAAGTCACAAGGGCAAGGCCATAATGTGGTGGGATTAGTGTTTGTAAAAGAAGAGACACCAGACAGCTGACTCTCTCTCCCCACCAGAAGGCTTTGGTCTGCGATGGTGGAGGACTGCTCTAACCAGGAATCAAATCTGCTGGCTCCCGGATGCGATATTCCTAGTTGCCAGAATTGTCAAAAAATAACATTTTTATTGTTTCGACCACCAAGTGTGTGGTATTTTGTTATAGCAACCCAACCTGACTAATACACTGCCCCTACCATTGCGCTCTGATATCCTTACAAATTATTTTTATTCTCCATTCATTAAATTCTATCAGAGAATTTAATAGATGTTTATTATGGTCTCTGTAATTTGTCCTAATCCATGAGCTAATAACCTATACGAGGGTAAGGGGCTCGGTCTGGTTTGTTCACTGATCTATCCCAGGTGCCTAGAACACTACCTGGAAGGTGTTCTATCAACTTCTATTGAATAAATGAAAGTAACGTAAGTTCAAATTACCAGCTGTGATCAGAGCTGGCATGGTTAACTTCTGTTTTCATCTTGATGCAATTACTTCAGGCTTTATGTTAAAAAAGAAAAGTTCTGGGGCCTCCCCGGTGGCACAAGGGGTTAAGATGCAACCTATGAAGCTATCTGCAGCCTCTGCAGCATGAGTTCAATCCCCTGCCAGGGAGCTACCCACATGGCGCAGCAGACCTCTCCTGTCTCCCCACTGCTCCCCTCGGCAGTGGATTTCAGTAGATCTGCCTGTTCTGCTCCCCACTCTGTCTCTGGTGGACCCTCTCACCCCCCACACCTCTGGCCTGCACCCCAGCTCTTGTATGCATAAATAAATATTTAAAAAATAAAAAGGAAAAAAGGATTTATAAATTCCAGATTCACTGATAAACTTAAAAGGGCTGCAAAATAATTGTAAAGGCATGAGTTGAAAGTATTAACACTTTTGAAAACATGTAAGGTGAAAAAATTAAAAATAAGAAATAAGGGATTGAATCTATGCAATTAATCTTCTTCAGAACTCTTGGTTCATCTACCCTCTTGCATATTTTTTTATGTAGTTTTTGAATTTGGACCAGTGGGATGTTACTTTAGATCCTTTGCTTTTATACATTGGCTATTATTTTCAGACTGGTATGGGTTATTCATAGTCCCCCGTATGCACTCTTCTCTATTAACGTAAAGATAAAATATATTCAGGAAACAAAACAAACAAAACCTGAACTCTCTTTGAATTCATGTTGGTACGTCAAGGAATTTTAAGCTTTTTATATCACTAGCTTATGAACTACATTGCCTTTATCAGAGAGCTTAAACTATAAGCCCATCTTTTCTTTTTCCTAATAAATATTTCTGCATTAGAACTATTTCAGAATTGACTTAGATGAGGAATCAGGGATCTCTTTTATACCACAGATTCAAAAGAAGTTGAGATCAGATTGCACCCGGGGCTGAAACCAGGCAGCTACTTTAAGAGCAAACAAAGGTGACTTTGTCCTTGGGAGGCCGCCAGCCTCCACCAGCAGGTGCTCGAAGTGCTGAGATTTGGAGAAATGAGGGACCTCCGCAGGTGAGGCGATCTCTTGCTAGAGTCCTGTTACTATCAAGGGTGAGTGCAGAAATGTATTTTTGAAAAATCCCTGATTCCTTATATACAGTACAACAAAGAGACTTTTTAAAAAATAATCACCGTACTTGCTGAACTGAATTAAACAAGAATGTGCAGCTTAAAAATGTTTCAGGCATTCAAATTATATTAGAAAGTTCAAATTGCAACTTCATAGCAGAGACTTTTAAAACATAAACAAACCCCAAAAATAACATTTAGTGTAAATGCCTAGGCCCTCTCTGTTATATATACACACCAACACACACATGGTTTTCAATTTTTCCTAATTAAAAATCTATCTGTGTATATATGCTTATATATTACCTACCTACCTGCCTACCTGCCACCTATCTCTTCATCTGCCTACTCACCTGTGTATTCAATCTCTCTATTCCACCCCCCCCCTCCAGAAGTAGAAAGAGATGGACCAAGGTAGATGCAGACCAGGAGTAACTGGCAGTGGGTAGAGTAGGTTTAGGGCTAGATGTCCTTTCCTGAATTATCCATGGAACTTAGGGGTTCCTCAATTTCTTGGGTTGCAGAGGTATCGCAAGGTTAAAACAGTCAGGCATGAGGGTAATGCTTACAATTTCTGGTTAAAATAAATATGCACCATACGCAGCACAGTGCCATGGTAATCAAATTGAATTCTACAAATGAATGTAGGATCCTAAATGTCAAGAAAAACCTGAATATTTTGGATAGAGGTGAATATATTTCCTTCCTCTAAACTGTAAACTTCATACAACAGTAAGTTTCTACTCATATTTAATTTCTTAAGCAATAAAATGGGCACTTCAGCCTTGTAACCGTGTAATTATTTGAGTTTTATGAGTTACTGTGCTCAGTTTACACTTCACTTCTAAATAGGTAAATCAAATTTATATTTAGACAGACAATAAAACAAAAGCACAAATTCCTGCTAAGTATAGACAACGGCTCTGAAGACCACGTTTTATAAACATATTGTGCACATTTTAAATACCAGCATGTCAAATAAGTAACTACTAACTATCAAGTAACTATAATTTCACCAGCCGTGCACACAGCCATACTTGGAGAGACAGAAGGTTTAGTTAAAACATGAAAAGAAAACCATCAGGAAAGAAAACAGTTTTCAAAATAACACAATGCTAATACAGATATCTTAATGATGGATATTAACTGCCACATTATTTTAAAAAATAAAACCTACTGCCACATTATTTTTAAAAAATAATAAAATTTTATCTTAGATTTCTTTGTATAGATAACACAGGTAAACACAAAGAAAAGGCAACACAAAGAACTGGGTAGTGAACTGGAATAGTGTCTGATAATCTTGGTGATTACTTGAATTTAAGTAATAAATTTCATAGAATTTTATTGCACTGGGCCTCCCTGGTGGCAGAAGGAGTTAAGTTGCAGCACTGTGAAGCTATCTGCAGCCACTGCAGCACACCACGAGTTCGATCCCTGGCCAGGGAGCTACCCACATGGCGCAACGGACCTCTCCTGTCTCCCTGCTGCTCCCCTCAAAAGGGTATTTCAGTGGATCCGCCTGTTCTACTCCCCACTCTGTCTCTGGGGAATCCCCTCACCCCCACATGTCTGGCCTGCACCCCAGTTCTTGTATGCACAAATAAAAAAAAGAATGTTCTTGCACTGTATACTAACAAAGTGCGTATCAGACTGGTGAACTCTGAAGTTTAGTCAATAATATTATGCCAGTGCAAGAGCTCTGATTTGATAATCGTACCATTATTACGTAACATGTTATCACTGGGGGAAGCTGAGGGCTGAGACAGAAATCTTGGTACTATTCTGGCAGCCTCTATGTGAATTTGAAGTTATTTCCACAAGCAACAGCAAGCAAGCAAGCAAAAATAATGTGGTCCCTCCTTAGGGAAATAGAAAGAAAGCTAGGGAGCAGGCTCTTGGGTTTTGAAAAAAGAAGCAAACGATATTTAACATACCCCAGTGGTGAAACCTAACAAAGTTTCCAGAATCCAGAATGACCCCAGTGCCACAGCCAGCGCACACCGCCTGTGCCTGTGCCTGAGGTGGCTCCGAGCCCCTCACCTGTTCTGACCGTCTGCCAGCCCAGCGAGAAGGGGCTGCGGGCCTGCAGGTTGTAGGAGGACACTGGGCTGTGGTTATCGGCTGCAGGGCCCCAGGAGAGCGTGGCCGTGCTGTCTGTGATCTCCTCGACGATCACGATCCCTGGCGGGCCCGGGGGACCTAGAGGCAAGAGCGGGGAGATAAACTTAAGTACAAGTGATGAGGAGAAGCGACGAGAAATTCTATTTCCAATAAGGACCTAATCAAAGTATGTAATTGTCTTAATGAAATACATATTTAGTAATGAAAATTGACCGTAAAAAGTCAAGGGACGCAAGTTGATTTTCATGATTTCTGGGGGGTAACTTAATTATAAATTTGATTTCCCCCCCCCCAACATCCTGTGCTTGGAGGCAGTGACCAATTAGCACTCTATTCTACAGGAAAAGAAGAAACAATTAGAAGCACACGAGGATATTAATGTCAATATCAGCTATGGCTGTGGAAATCAATCATCGCTTCCAGAGGCAGGAACAGGGGCAGAGGCTCTGCAGTGGGAACGAAACCAGCCCCGTCCTTACTGGAAGTGACAGGTGTAGAGCATTTTACTGTCGTCCTCGCGCTGGGGAAATCGACGATGTGTCAGCACAGTGATAAGACGATCAAACCGCCTACGCTCCAAAGCGGGACACGGAAGCTCAACATAATAATAGTTCAGGCCAACGAATGGTGTGTATGAGACATGGGAATATTTCATGGGGAATTAAAAGCAAGACGTAATTAAATTCTTTTTTTTTCCCCAGTGGGAGCAGGAGGGAGGCGAACAGAGGTGTCTGTTCCCTTTGGGTCATGAAGGTGGGTATAAGAACATCTGCGTGTTGCAGGCTCCAGATTCAAGAAACAGTCATATCCTGGTCAGAGGAGAAATCTACTCTGTGTCATTACTTCTAAAACAGTGATTTCTTAAGAGTCCTTCAAAGTACGCAGAATTGTGCACATTTCAGTGGCTCGCAAGAAACGCCAGTTTTCTCACTGGCTTTTTTTCTGTCCTCTAGTGTGGACAACTCACGCTGCAAAGATGCTTTTATGTTAAATGAAAAAAAAAAAAACAAACCACAAACCCACACCCTGGAGTGCTCTCAGGTGCCATTTGCTAAGCTCGCTGCGAGGCGGCGGTTGCCCTGTGGGCCGGGAGATCCCGAAGCCTGAGCCAAGGGCCGCCCTGGTCCTGAGACACAAGACGCGGCGGGGTCTGCGCAGTCACAAAGGCCCCTGCCTACAGAACCCCGAGCAGGAAGGGGCCACGAGATGGAGAAAAGAAAAAAGCTTGTGGAGCCAACGCCATTTGTAGGACACGAGAAAGGAGCCTTTCACGAGGCCCGAGGACAGCCAGAGGTGGTCGGTGGAGACGCAGGTTTAGGAGACAGTGGGGAGTCTGTCAGGACAGTGGCCCGGGTGGGGACGTGGGTTCAGCCTCGTGGGAAGCGCCGGCAGCTTCATCTCTAAGGGGAAGGAAGAAACAAAGCGAAGAGAGTTTCTGAAATGCACGAAGGAAGGTTGAGACGAGCTCCTTCTGGAAGCTTCTCCTTGTCTCACTGAAGAGGGAAAACATCTGTGCTTGATCTTAGCTAAAAGGTGAAGAAGTGATGAAAAATCTACAAAAAGTGCAGGTTCTTGGATGAGGCGGGCCTGGGGGCTGGAGAGAAGCGGGGAGGCTCCGGAGCAGCACAGCGCACAAGAGCAAAGCCGAGAAGAAAGGAAAGAGCAGATGTGCTGCAAGAGCCCGGAGCTCCAGCCGGTGGACGCGTCATTTTGAATCGGAACCTACCGGCTCGGCAAGGTCCGAGGAACAGGCCTAGGGCCAGCGGGGGCCGTGAGGAGGGTCTGGCCAGGTTGGGAGTTGGCGTCCCCGGCGTGGGCCAGGGGCATGGGGTGTCACGGCTTTGGGGGAGAAGCAGGGGTCAGCGAAGCCAGCATGGTGCTGGCTGACTAGACTCCAAGCAAATCCTCAAGGAAACTGGGTTACTGTGAGGGAAGACAGCGGACTAGGACCCCGTGGGGTGGGGGTACAGAGTTTGTGATGTGAGTATAAGATGCTTTTGAGGGAGAATTTGTGTTTATCGGGAGAGGAGCGGAGGTATGATTATTGGCGTTGATGAGATCAGGGCCCGTGGGGAGTAGGTCTGCTGCACCGTCTGCAGGATGTTCAAAGCATTTGAATAGTGGGTATTGCCAGGTGAAGAGAACGGATGATGTCCCGGTGCTGAGAGGATTCCTCACAAGCGTGAGACTGTTGTGACAGGGGTATGGGACATAATGATAAAAAATATTAACAACAACAATAATAATAACAACAGCAATCCTATCCTCACCGAATGAAGGCCCTGCACCCAGCATTTTGCAAATATCAATTTGTTCCTTCATTGCTACGTCACTGTGAGGCGCGTCATAGGATCCCAATGTTATAGAGGGACTGACACTTCTAAGAGCTTGTTCAGTAAAAACAATCAAACACTTTCACGAGTAATCTCATTATTTGTTGGGTGTGGAGCTAGGCAGTGGGTATCAGAGAGACCATCTCAGGGAGAAGCGATCTGCCCAAGTTACTCTAATGACCTTGCCTGAGATTTGAATTCGCCTGAGGAAAGGCTGCTGTGCCCGGGGAAGCCAGGCATGCAGCTCCGTCTTTCATCACTGCCTGGGAAGGCAAGAAAGCAAGTGTGTGCCGGGAAAAGGCAATTCACTCGTGGGGTAGCGACGGGGATGGGGCTGGAGAAAGTGCGGGGACCTCGGCTTCCCCATACCTGGCAGCCGCGTGCCCTCCCGTGCCCAGGGACTCGCCCTCCTGGAATCGGGCTGGGCTGTGACACGCCGTGGGCTGGAGGGAAGGCTCATCCCAGGTCTCCGAAGGGGCACACAGGAAGAGCCAGCTCCCAGCCAGAAGTCTGAGGAGGCTGAGGCTGCTTTTCTCCAAGCCCTTTGGAGATGGGGGATCCCACACAACCGCCCCCCCAACACTCCAGTCAACCCAGTGCAGCCCCTGACAGGTGAGTGATAAAGCCTTCAAATGACTCCCCTTCAGGCCTCGGGGGGCTCAGGTGTGGGGGAGCAGCCATGACAGGACCAGGCTGGGCCAAAACTGTGGGAACAAACAGCAGTCGGATGTTGAAAGCCGCTGAGTTTTGGGGGCAGCCGTGGGTAAAGGGAGAAACTCAGAATAGCTTGGGCTTGCCACAGACAGGGACTATGTCGGGGGCCCTACAAGATGCTGTGAAGATACAGAGGAAATTCAGCCACTGTGCCCGAAGGGGATACCTGTCAAGACAGTCATTGATGAAGCTCTTTACACTGTTCCACGTAATCCAATCTGCTCATTTATCTCTTCAAAAGCCTCTAGTAACACCTCTGTGTGAGGCCTCATGGGAGACACTGAGGAAAGCAACTATTCATTCAACCAAAACTATTTGCCTTTCTGTGTATTTTTCTATGGAAATGCTTAAATTATAAAGAGAGGTCTATTTCTTTTAATAATAGGTAATGATTATTCTAGATTTTTTTTAACCAAGACTTCATCTGGAGCCAAAAATGGAAAACAATACAATGAACAAAACCCCAAGTATTTCCCCCTATATGTAACTATTTTCTCAGATTTAGTCATTAGCAAAATAATCAGTGACAGAAAAAAAAAATTATGTACCCGGGATTCTGATTGTTACTCTGCAATTATTTATAATTACAAACCACTGTAAATAACTAATTGTCCAATAATCATGTAATGTTTAAAGCATAAAATCTTATGATAAACTATTAGGCAGACACTAAACAGCTTAATATTTAACACTAATAAATGAATGTTTCTACAAGAGATGAAAGAAGAGGAATGCAAAATTATATAAAGATAAATATACAAGTAATAATTTGCCAAATATGCAAAGACAAGGCTGGAAAGAAATGCATTCATGTGTCCGTGGTGGTTACTGCTTAGAAGTATGGATGTAATTTAAATCTTTTTCTTTAGTCCTGGTTGGGTTTTCCAGTTTTGTATCATAACTATTTCTTCTACAATTATTTTTAAATGCCATATTGTAAAGAGAGTGTCCATACTGTGACAGGTATGTACTCTTCTAAGTCTATTCTGTTTAAACATTTCCCGGATGCCTAGTGTGCACAAAGCACTGGTCTGAGTGGTGGGAGATGGGGCGGGGGGTGAGTTCTAGGACAAGGCTGGGTTCCAGTCCCCATTGTGGCACAGACAGAGCTTTCACACAAACAAATGCCAGTCCCTGATCATGTGATGCTCAAGGGCTTTAGGAGTCTATTTTACATCCCAGTAGAAGACTTGTGACTTTGGGTATAATTACTTTTCTGTAATTTCCATTTGTCTGAATACCTAAAATGATGCTTGGCATCTATCTATCTATCTATCTATCTATCTATCTATCTATCTATCTATCTATCTGTCTGTCTGTCTGTCTGTCTGTCTGTCTGTCTGTCTGTCTATCTGTCTATCTAAAACAAATATTTACTTTAAAGGTGAAAGGAAGAAGGCTGAAGACAGCAGGGAGGAGGGTGAAGGATGGAAGGAGATAAGTTTTGAGTCTGGAACGTTATATAACAAATGAAAGAATGTTCCAAAATAAGGTCATTATATGCGACAAGATCCAATATGATAGCCTCTTATTTTTTATTAAATCAAAATACATTTGAATTAGCAGGGCCTTTCACTTAAGCTTGGAGTGGGATGATAACAGAAATGACAGAAGAGCTTCATGATGAAGAAAATAAACCTTTCATGTGATTGAATAACAAAGCTCCTCATTATCAGAAACAGAGCATTAAAACCTACAGACAGATGATTTTTCTAAGTCTCTGTGTCAAAGATTTATGATGAGAATGCTATTGTAAAAATATTCTAAAATTAATGATGTGATTTATCTTTTTAAGTCAGATTAAATACAACCCTCAACACAATAAAAGTGAACGCATGATTTATGGCTATTATATTATTACTGGTTTATCAATGCTTTATCTATGGAGAAAAAATATTTTTAGACATTACACCCTGAGTGTTGGCTTCAGTTTTCTTTCTGTTTATATTGAGGAGTGAATTAGTAAGTCTATTAATTGAATCACTCTATTGCTTTTAAGTCCTGTTAACTAACGATGGCTGTATTGTTGCCATCTTTTGACTTTTTCAATCAGGGAGTAAATTTTCTTTTCAATGGTTTTTACAGGTAATTTATTCACAACATCTTTGAGAAATAGATTGATGAGATAAATGCCTTAGATATGACAAATGTGTGACAGTAGCCAGTGTCTAAGTGTTATACAGATGCCACTCATTTAGCAGAAATCTCATCAATTTTATATTTAGCTATAACAACTTAGTGTCAGATGGGCAGGGATTGGGAATGCTCTCCCCTCTCTGGGATATCGTGCTATTATGTATAAACATTAAGATAAATATTTTATTTGAAAATAAGCAATTTGGAAAAATGTTCATAGACTCTTCATTTCTTCATAATGAGGCTAGCTAAGCAAAGGATAAACTACAAAAGTCCCAAGAAGTTATGTTCTCATGAATGCAATTTATCTTCAGTCAAGACCTTCCCAGCATGGCTGTCAGATCAAGTCATGAATTTATGTTCAGTTAGGTAATTTTCTTCTCTTGGATATCTGCGCTCCTCTGTTCATCACAGCACTGCTGACAACAGACAACTGATGGAAATAACCTAAGTGCCCGATGGCAAATGAATGGATGGAGATGTGGCATATATACACAATGGAATACTACTCAGCTACGAAAAAGGCTGAAATCTTGCCATTAACAACAACTTGGATGAAAATAGAGGGGATTATGCTCTCCAAAATAAGTAAGAAGGAGAAGCCAAATACCACGATTTCACTCAAATGTGTACAGAGAAACAAAACCGAAATGGACCCCAGAAATACGACTGTAGAATTGAGACCATAAGAAGGATTGAATGGGGTTGGGGAAGAAAAGGGAATAAATGAGGATTATGGGGACTTTGGTGCTATGAACAGATATGAACACATACTCCTAAAAAAACATGCAGTGTTATAAACAGACACTACCACAGTAGAAAAGAAAAGAAAAAATACAAAAAAAAAAAAAAAAAAAAAAGAAGAAGAAGAAAAAGCTCGACTCTTGAGAAGCCACTTACTTTTAAAGCCAAAAATCAAGTAAACTATATCTGGTAACCTTAAAAGATGTTCTGTTATGTTGGTGACATGAAACAAGAACATAAGATGGCATATAACAGTCAGGCATGGAGCTGCCGTTTTTTAACTAGTTGAAGTCCCCTAGTTCAACCCTATTCTTTTTCAGATGAGGAAGGAGTGCTTGAGGCAGGAAAACTCCTCCCTACAAAATGAGTCCAAAAGAGTCCTCCGGCCTTAACAAGAAAAAGAGTTGAAGTTAAAATTGGTTTTAGTCTTAACTCGTGGGGGGCTATTTCCTGTTCAAAGCACCTTATGGCAAAGTATGTGGTACAGA
Source organism: Talpa occidentalis (assembly GCF_014898055.3). Classification (NCBI taxonomy): domain Eukaryota; kingdom Metazoa; phylum Chordata; class Mammalia; order Eulipotyphla; family Talpidae; genus Talpa; species Talpa occidentalis. The sequence continues at coordinate 3,087,529 of NW_023601212.1, read as the reverse complement.
CAAGAAGTTGAAGGTCTATCACAATCTTGTGAGGTTATTCCCCATTCTCCGGAAGATGGTACCTAGTAGGGCCAGACTTTAGAATTCCTGTGCATGACTGTCCAGCCCTTTACGTCAAGTCAGTCTTAAAAAGACCTCCCTAGTGCCTCCCTGCATCTGGTCACGTTAAAGCAACATTCTCTGCCTAATTCTGACACCTACTGATTCAACAAATATCCCTGTTGGTATATATTATTTTTCAAAACATCATACATCTATTTAGTTTGTTTTTGTCTTTATTTATTTTGGGGGGAGCTTTCTTGCAATTTTTCTCACACAGAATTATAAATGAAAAATTAAGCTTGTTGGGATTTGAAACATTAAACAGGTCTTTGCCTCAAATTGTTTAAAACTAAAGTGAAAAAATTGATATCAAATATGCTACAGTACACTGAATTGGTGCTATTTTTAAGCCCGTAAGTATTCTTGGGAACAAACACCTCCCACTTCTAAATACACGTAGGAACATGTTATTAGAAACAGGAAACAGGGCCTGGCAGTCATTTGCGGAAGCAAAAGCTGACACACGCCCTTCTGAGGCTGAGGGGATAGGGCTTAGCTGCTGTCTGAAGACCAGATTGATGCAGGGAAATGAACTTAATAACCCAGGCTGCAAAGATATTTTTTACTTTTAGCATGTAGTTTAATCATTCACAGTGAACTGTCCAGTGGAAAGGACCATTCGCAGAGACCCAATTTGTAAGTTCTTTGAGGCTATAGATAAATAATGACAAAGGACTTCATTAAAAATAGTCAACAATGTGAACAGACTCTTTATAGTACAACACACTGATGCCTACTGAGAACTGGTTGCTGAGATTTGCACCTTTTGAATAAAATACAAAGACCTAAGGTACACTCTTATTCAGGAAGCATGGTGTCACTGACATTATCTTTATTTTATACAAGAAAGTGTCCCCTGACATGCCACTGACATACCAGGCTGGCAGAAACCAACCTCATGTAGAATTACGTCTTTTCCTCTTCTCAGATACTTCCTTACCATCATTAAGTTCCTCAGGAAGTCTAACAGGCATGCTACGATTTGTTTACAATTTACTAAGCTAATATGAAGTGACACCTGAAATGCAAGTTGAAACCACAGTGAGATATCACCTCACCCCTGTGAGAATAGTCCACATCAAAAAGCCAAGAAACAAGGTGTGTTAGTGAGGGCGTGAAGAAAAAGGAACCCTCATGCACTGTTGGTGCGAAAGGAGACTGGTCCAGCCCCTGTGGAAAACAACATGGAAGTTTCTCAAAATATGAAAACCAGATCCGCCACATGATCCAGGAATTCCACTCCTAGGACTGAAGAATGTAAAGTCACTAGTCCAAAGGGACACGGGCAGTCCTGAGACACCGCAGCAGTTTGTATCAGCCACGCTATGGAAACCACCTGCGTGCCCAGGACAGGGAGCGGATGAAGAAGATGTGGTGTGAGCACACAATGGGCTATTCCGCTATTAAAAAAAAGGATGAGCTTTGCCATTTGTGAAAACTTAGGTGCAGCTGGAGGGGAGGGTGCTAAGAAAAGTAAGTCAGAAAGAGAAAGACAAACACCACATGACGTCATTTACACGTGAGCTACAGAGAGAGCAGAGCAAAGCAAACCCTAGAATTATGACTGCAGTACTGAGGCTACTGATGGGGGCGTGTGGGGATTAGAGCATAAAGTGGGGTGCGGCCAGTGGCCCACGGTGGAGGGTGACAGTTGCTCTGGGGCTGGGGGAAGTACGGTAATGGGCATCTCAAAAGGTATGACCCTGCACCCCCAAATCATATACAGTGTTCTACAATGTCACCTCAGTCGTAATTATACAGTTAAAAAAATTGGGAAAAAAAGTAACTTTCTCCTACTGTTTTCAGTCACATGAGAAGAACCTTTTTTTTTAAACCGAGGGCAGTAAAGATTGGGAATAAGAAAAAAAAATTCTAATCATGTTCTTCCAAAACCAATTTTATTTTCCATTATTTGGTAAAATTCAACCTGTCCTCCATCTCTGTCATCATGATATTTGTGATGACAACGGTTACCTGTTTTCTGCCTCACCTGTTTCCTCAGCAGGAAACCGCTGCCCTTTGATTTATTTAATTAGCATCCATTTAGGCTTCAATTTTCACTTCTTGAGGTGGACTTCTCGGCCTGCCTAGCCTTGGTGACAACTGCTCTGTTACGCACACCGTGTGCCTCGTAATCATATTTGAAATCAGCTGGAACTTATTCCCTATTTGTGGCCCTGGTGGATGGCAGCTTCCCTGCTGGAGTTTTAGGTTCGGGAAGCCTGGGCTTGGCTCGCTGTCACAGGCACAAAGCCCAGTCCAATATGTGGCACATAGATTTGTAATGAATGAATGAATGATTTTGATGAACTTGATAGACTAGTATAGCTGTTGAACTGTTTTGCACACATTTCACTTCTGACCAATCCAAATACAAGAGTGATATACCTTTACAAAATCACAGCACTATTCTGAACAAACCCAACATATATTAAAAACAGAACTAAATATGTTACGTTCTCATCTTTTTTGAGTGCTATAAGGATCCACCTTACGGTGTGTTTCTAAACAACTGAACAACAGGCTACTGGGGTCTTTCAACGTCAGTGAGCAACGCACACTCCGGCATGTTTGTTGGGGAAAAAAATGTAGATTGCTGAAGTGACAAAAACTACTGAATTTCCATTTCTGACCACAATCTCAGAATTGTATTTTGTGTAAGATGCATAGGAAATTTTTATGTCATCTATATTTCAAGACAAACTGATAGAAAGAGGACAGATTTGTAGAATGAGAAGAACCTTATTCCAGTGGAGAGAAAGAATCAACCTGGTCCCCGAAAAAGCTCGAGACACTGGGTGAAGCAATGGAAACACCTGTGTTGGACCCGTTGTGAGAGTCAGTGTCCTGATTGCTGAAGCCAATCTGAGTCAGGCTTCATGCTACCTGCAACTGGAATCATCCTAAGAATACAAAGGATAACAGAGAACACCTCTGGTTACGAAGGATTAAACTTGGAATACTTCCTTATCTGTGCTCAGACTGGCTACATTTGCATAAGCAACTCGCAAAGAGGATCGCTAACAATATCTAATTATCCAATAAATCCCTTGGAACCGAACAATGACAAGTCAATGGGAAATCTGACAGAAGACGGCAGGTTGACTAGACGCCAACAGCCAAATCAATAAACACAAAAAACAACGATTATTTAAATGATTTAAAATTCACCGATAAGATAACGGAATCATCACTTTTGGACAGAGATTTGGGATTTAGTTAAAATGTACTGTTGCAATCAATGAATATCAGAGAATTTTAAACTGAAAATTCCATTTTGAAAAACCCATGGTTAAACACGAGATGTTCTCATCGTCATGTTCATGATGAAAAGAAAGAGGCCTGGAAGGATTAAGGAAGTGCCAGGTGAGGACAAGACCACAAAAGCTCCAGGTGACAGCTCTGAATGATGACGACTGAGCAGAGACCATGAAGCCTGGGATGGGGTGTAGCTCTTACCATTCTCTGGTCAGGTGACTTAGAATTCACTTCTTTCTCTCGGACACGGCAAGTTCTTTTGACACTGAAGCTGGAAGGGTGGTTTTCTCACTGAGGATTCCAAGAAAAAACTCTTGCGCTTGTGTATTATTTAAAGATGGAACAGGTGACTTTTTTTTTTTTTTTTTGTGGTAAGAGGCGATAAAAAACCATGCCAATAGACTGGAAACTTAAGGCATTATTGAAGAGAGAGAAGGCAAATGGTTTAAACTTCATAAGAGTGGCTGGAATTTATAACAGTGGAGAAAGGGAGGCTGAGGGAAAACCTTGATGCCAGGGTAGTAAGTTCAAGCTTTGCTATGTGGGTGGAGGAGAGGTGTGAGTAAATGCCTTTGAGTGGGAGGAAGCCTGACGTCAGATACCATCAAGGAGTCGAGTGGGAACGAACATTACTCCATAATTTCACGCATGGATAAACTGGAAGAATGATGGTAAAAGAACAGCAAATCTGCAGGAGGAGCTCAGAAATTTTCTTTTAAAGTTTAATGAAATTAATTCCAATTGAAATAAGTTCTGAAGATAGGGCCTCCCTGATGGTGCAAGGTGTTAAGACACGACCTATGAAGCTATCCGCAGCCTCTGCAGCACAAGTTCGATCCCTGACCAGGGAGATACCCACATGGCGCAGCAGACCTCTCCTGTCTCCCTGCTGCTCCCTTCAGCAGTGCATTTCAGTCAGTCTGTCTGTTCTGTTCCCTGCTCCCTCTCTGGTGAATCCTCTCACCCTCTGCACCTCTGGCCTGTACCCCAGCTCTTGTATGTATAAATAAATAAATCTTTTAAATAAAAGAAATAAGTTCTGAAGACAACACCCAAGTGTAGAGGTGAGACAAAGGTGCTAGTTTGGAGCATGGAGAGAGTTGAGAAGGTCAGGAGTAGCCATTGTGAGGCATGCGGTGGGGACCAGTGACAGATGAACACTGGCACTGCTCACCGGCTTTGAGAGCTTACAGGGAGAGAAGAATTTGATTGTATAGGGGGTGTATCCACATGGTTTCTTAGATTTTGGAAATGACCTGTGTTTGCACATAACCAGAGGTAATGGAGTTTAAAAGTTGGCATAGTAGGTATCAAGGAAGCCACAGACTTTTGGTAGGAAATGTATTAAGTAGAGATGGTGACCCCAGAGATCAAGTGCAATCTCTGTGAAACTCAGGGCAGACCCCGTGAATGTGGGGAGGCACCTACTGCAACAGACAGCAGCTGTGTCAGAGGCGTCACCCCCACATTATAGGACAAAATAAACATGGCGGAGACTTCAGGACACACGCTGGGGCTCCTACAGTTGCAAATAGGAGATAATAAGGTATTGGATCCTCAACTGTTACATCAGCTCTTAAGAGTTGTAATTCTTTCCTCTTGGAGATAAAAATCTTAGTGATAAAAACATACAGGTTTTTTCTTTAGCTTTCCCAGTTAATTTATTTCCCCTACACTCTCTGTAGTTATACTTAAGCATATGAATTATTCTTTATTATCAGCATTTAATTTTTAATATTTAGATCATGTGTGTGTGTATGAGAGAGAATGAAAATCAGGCACAAGAATAGGGTGGGTGGAAGGTCGGATGGAGGAATGAAAAATGTTGAGGGATACAGAGATGGGCGTGGCAAGCTTTAAAGACCTGTTTTGTGATTGCAGCCACAGGAAATTTCTGAAAACTTTCCCACCACCCCATCCCCAAATATATCTTTCCCTTCTATTTTATCATCGCTCTTTGATTTATTGATAGTTAGGTGACATGGAGATTTACTACTAAATAACTATGATTATTGTTTATTCGGTTACTGTATGTTCTTTCCTATTTATCTGATTAAAATTATAATTCCTGGGCCTCCCCTGGTGGCACAGCGGTTGAGTGCTGGGCTGCGGGGCTGCCCGCAGCCTCTGTAGCACTGGTTCGTTCCCCAGCTGCCGGCGAGGGTCCCACACACACACAAAAAAATAATTGTAATTCCTCTCTTTTGGGAAAAGAATGATATCTCCATCTATCCACTCACCCATTAATTAATTAATTCATACATTCAATAATTTTCTCAACAATATGGAGGCAATATCTTCTGTATGCCAGACTCTGGAGAATAAGATAGTAGACAAGGTGAAGAGATTTTTGTTCTAGGGAGAAGACAGTCAATGAACAAGTGAGTGAGATAATTTCAGATAGTAAAAAGCACAATGAAGAAAAAAAATGGGGTGAAAATCATGAGTAGAAATGGGAAACAGGGAGGTAAGAATAACTGTAAGGAGAGAGCAGGCTACATGTACATATTATGGGCAAGAGTTTTCCAGATAACATCAATGAAAAAAGCCCTCGGTGTTGATGGGTTTGCATATTTTGTGGAACAGAAAGGTTCTGGTAGATAGAAGCAACATAAAGAATATGATAATGTCAGAAGTGGCTGGAGCCAGAAATAGAAGCATTTGAAGGCAGCAATGAAGTTGGATTTCAATCTGAGCATGATGGGCAACCATTGGAAAACACACAAGGAAGATCAAAGAAAAGAAGCTGCTGAGAACTAGATGCAATGTAAGTCCTCAGAGTCTGCAGGAAATCTTGGGGAAAATCCATTGAAATTATAAAAATGTTTGAGTATTTTTTTCGCAATAAGATTTCTTTTGTGGCAAATGTAAATTGTGATGGCTCAGGAAATCACTTTCCCAATGTTGTCTTCATGTAGTTCTGTGGGTGAGTAGCTGCTGGTGTGGGTTTTTGTGATAGTCCTAGTCTCCAAGGATGCCTTGTTTACTGGTCTCGCAATCTACTTTACTGTCAACAAATCCAAAAGCACCACCGCCTCTTCCCCACACCAGTCTTACAATATTGTAATTTCATGATAGTGATACTGCGTGAACCGGCGGCTGCCAATGGGATGCTGACGCCTTTGGGTTAGATGGGGCTGTGTGACTGGTTCACTCACAGTGAGCTGTGAGTCAAATGATATGTGCCATTTGTGGCTGAAGCTTTTAATTACCAATCTGAGATGCTCCATCTCACGCTGCATAAAATGTTTATTTAAAGTCGCCTTGTGTTCCCTTTTTGGAAAAATACAAACATTTCTTGGTGAATTTTCACAAACTTCAGGTGAAAGGTAAATTAACCAGCAATTCCAGGCAGGTAAGTAGGCATACATATTTAATGCAGTTTACATGAGTTGAAGTTGTGCACACTGTATATATTCCAATATAAAAGGAATACTGTCCATCCATCGAAGGAATACTGTCCATCCATCTCTGAAATGGAAGATAGAGATTTCAGGGTCTGTTGTATGAGCTGGCAAGAATAATTAAAAATAATTAACTTGTTTATTTAAAACCTCAAGCAAACCAGATGCTATTCTGAAATTAATTTATTAAACTACTATTACATAAATTCTAAGAACAGATGAGTTAAAGAAATCCTGTAGGAAAATACCATATGGGGTGCTAAAAAATGCAAGGTACCATGTTTCTGTGAAGCTTTCTATAAATCCAATATTGGGTTTATGGTGTATGACTCACTTCAACTCTGCAATGCAAATTAAGATCAAGAAAATAATGTATGACTATATGGACTTTCAAATTTGTTCAGTCTTACTATTCACTATGAATAATTTATAGATATCCCTGTGACTTATCTTTCAAATATACCATGAGGGGAATTTAGAATTGTTACTTCCAGTGATATATTATGGCAACACATTTATACAGCCATTGTGTTTAGACAGGTGCATATTTGACAACAGTGTGGACGAAATTGTAAGTAGGGAATGTTAACATGCTTGTTTTCCCTTAAGTGTAAGTCTGCATTTGTTCTTATTTAGATTTTCTTTCATGATTTATTTGGATACCGACAAATTCTACAAGATAAATACCTGTGATAAAGGACGTGTTTCATGGTCATGGAAATGAACAAACGTTGACAAACTTGTATCTGGAGTCATTAATTTTATATTTTAACTAACTGAGTAAATCAATAGCCCCCAACAGACTTAAAGAATGAGCATTACTCCCTGTGTGCTTAACTTATCGGGCGATGGCTGAGACATAATGGAGAGAGAACTGTCTTAATGGTTGCTTGATGGCTGTTGGCTCGTACGCTGAGGATTTTTTGCTATCCAACTGCAAGGAGACATTCACCATTCTGCAGTGTACCACAGGAGCTCAGCACTGACTGAAGGATGACTACTGTCACATGGTGACAGTGAACTTGGTACAACCTCGATGCCACCATCTAACTCATTTGGAGAAATGGAGACAGTGGGCTCTTGCAGAAGCACTTAACTAGAGCAGTCCTGGAGGTCGGGTAATTTGTAACAGATGTTCCATATAATGGATGGCTCACGGAGAGAGTGTCTGTAATGCAGACTATCTCATTCAGTGGGGCATGATCGATGCTGCTTATTAGCTTGACTTAACATTCTCTGAGCGGAGGTTGCGAGACAGATATGTGAGCTTTGGTTTACTGATACATACAGATCAGGTGATAAACCATCTTTGCAACAATGATTAGGTATTTCAAATGATTTTTACTAATAACAGTTCTATCTCTTGAGTTGGCATGGATGAAATAATTGCGTGAAACAATAACCTCCTGACCAAAACATGTAATTCAAACAGACTTGTTTTACGCCATAGCTTCCTGGAATTAATGAACACTTAAATTAACCAAATCAGAACTCTGACAAGTGAGACACTAACACTTCGGTCTAGACAATTACATGGTCTACAGAAAGTTTCCTTTGTTTGAGATCTTTGTACTTTTGACTTAGGATGTTTTAAAATCGAAGGCACAATTAGAGAGGAACTTGAAGACCATTCACACTCTTTGGTTTCAATTTTTAAAAATTGAAGTGTTTGTTTCACAAGTGCTTCCAATGGTTCTAGTGTCCTCGGCAGTGTCTAGGAAGACTTTCTACTCTTTGATTTGTGCAGGGCTCTCTGCCAACTCCACTGAAATTATGGCAAAGTCCTAGGTCTACACTGTAGAACACACATACACACACACGAGATTTAAAACATGTAATATGAGATTTACATCAATTTGAAATATATATATATATTTGGTGTTCATTTTCTATGACATACAGCTTATAACTCTTGGACATGCAAGTGTGATGACTGTCACTGATATGAAAGCAGTTGCCTTAGAACGATGACCTCTGTAGCAGACTCATCTACGCAGCTTATTGTGAATGAAATACAGTTTTTGTCATTTGTGCTTTCTTTCTTCAGTCTTATCCTCTTGATGACTGCATAATGTTTTTGAAGCCCTTCAGTGTTTATTTCACAGGTGGGAAGTTCTTTTGCACACTAAGACAGCTGTAGCCTTTTGCCCAATGGATCCTCAATGCTTAGGAATGTGTGTTAATATAAGCCACTCACTCCAGGACAGCACTGGAAGATTCGCTGGCTCAGTGAACTGAACATACTGTGAGTGCCCTGATGGTGTGTCACGGCTCAGCCTTATGACAGTAAGCTGGCAGAGCACACGATATACGATGTCTATCAACATGCCAATTTGACCCGGAGGAAGAAGAGACAGTCAGAATGTTCCAAATCACCTTCAGAATGCATCATCTAATTGTAATTGCACAAAACGAACAAAGCAAGCGTAATTTGGATTTTTCAATGGACAATAGATTGAATCACCTGTTGGACAAATGCAGACTATTTTCCTGCCCATGCATACTCAGATAAAGGACTGAGGGCCTTAATCTTAAAAATCAGGGAAATGGAAATTCTTCCCTTTGTTAAGAATATAAGCAACAACGTCTGCCATTTACAAAGCATTCTACTATTTCGAATCTCATTTCGTGTTCTGAGTAAGCCTACAAATTAGAGGTTATTATCCCATTTTACAAGTGAAGTCACCAAATCCAGAAGAGGTAATAAAATGACTTGCCACAGTTGTCCAGCTAGAGTCAGAGGGAAATTCTCACCCCAGTCTGGGTCATTTTGTGCTATGCCGTGTGGGCTGGTAAAGCTGGCTACTATCACAGGCATCGGAAACAGCTCCAGTCATTTTTTAATTGGGCTACTGAGATTCAGCTAATGCTTATTGAGCATTGGCTATAAACTAATCCAGCATTAAGTGTTCCGGTTGTCCTGAGATCTTGCTTAGGGCAAGCTTTTCCACGCTAGTTTTCACACTCCTTGAATTTATGCAATTTTGCTTTCTCACTGCAATAAATATCCCTGCAGCTATCATTCCTATAGCCAATCTTTTCCATGCCCACTCACTTTGAAAGTTATAGAAGTTACTTTCTGTTTTAATCATCTATCAACTGTCAGTAAACTATTTTCTATTTAATGAATTATTTAATGTTCTAAGTTTTCCCTTTCTCCCTCAATTTTTAGGTAGTTCACAAATGCAAAGGTAAAATCTACTGATAATCAATGCCAAGGGGCACTATGTACCCATGACTGCCAGCGTTTGCCAATGATAAGTCAAATGAGATTTTCCCCACACATCCTGAGCAATAAGCCCTACACACACTTTAGTTTTAAAGAAATTAAAAAAAGAAGGACAGCTACTAGAAAGATTTTTTTTTTTCTCCAGAATGAGTCATGTTAGTCACTTTTCTTTTCTTGGCATTAACAGGCATCATCTGGTGTTCGTTTCTTCCCTACTCTTTCACCTCAGTTGCTCTAACTCATTAGAGAGCTAATTGCCTTTGTAATTTCAAATTAAGAAGTACTTAGTGTAACGGAGACATTACCTTTGCCAGGTGTTTGGGAGGACAAAATCCAATCTTCAATAGAAGTCAGCAGAAGTTTCTTCCAATCAGCGCCAGGCTCTCTGTTCAATCTGCGTGGATTTTGTGGTGTTCAATGAAGAATCATTCAGAAACCAGGCTCGGTGGGGTTTAGTGTCTCACAAAATTAAGAAAATAATTAAGACTTGAGCATTTGGGGACACTGGGTAAAGTGAAACAAGATTTTGAGACAGGGACTAAAGTGAACTCACCATTTTTCCTTTGTCTTCCTTGGAGATGGGACCCGCCATTAGGTGGATGTTCGGCAGGAACATCTGCTTGGAAGTGGGTTCCTGGTCGTCATATCTGGGTCACCACAAAGGTCTGTATGCGCATGTGCCCTACAAGACTATGCCAGCTTTCACATGAACACCCGTTACTTCCCATCGCTCAAGGCACGCGCGGGCAGCCTGGGTTACAGGCATGGAAACACAACTATCCAGGGAAACAAAAGGTCAGATTTTAGAAAGGATTGGGGGATGGCCTACGAAACATCCACACAGAGTGTGCAAAAAGCGAGTACGGAGGATGCTTTTTCTTAACAATTCAAACAAAGGAACAGGCAGATAAAATACCCTCCTAATACATTGCCTGGGTCATACTGCAGAGTTTAAGAACCTCCTCCTGAATATCAAAGACCATGATTTGGTTTGTGTTGTTTTCCTGTATGACTTGGCATGAATTCACCCATAAGCAGGTAAGGAACAAGGAATAGCAAAGGGCTGAAAGCAGAGTAGCAGTGATTACAACGAAATTTCAGATACTTTTTAAAGCAACTGAGAGTTCTGTTCTTGATTCATCATTGGGGCCATCAGAAGAAAGTTTAAAATAAGCGAAGAGATCATATAGAAAGAGGCCTACTAGGGCATGATGCTTAATACTTCCAGGGAATTTTGTCCAGAAGTGATTCCTTTCTATCCAGTGTCTGGATAAGAAGTTGCACAAGATGTCCTGAGAAAACAGTCGTCAGCTTTTGATACTGATGTCACTGACAAGACAGGAAAGTCAGAAGCAGTTCATACTTGTAAGCTTAGTGGTCTTTCAGGTCTACATGTAATATAGAGATTGGTGGTTAATAATGGTAAATCTCCGGGTCATGTGGTCACAGATTAGCTGCTTCAGAAGATTAGCAAGCATGAGGGCTGACAGCAGAGGAGTGAAAAGGTGCTGTGTTTGCCGACAGACACAGAGAAGCTTCTGTTCCCTTCTGGTTTAGCAAATGACATCATGGCTTTTAATTCAGCCCCAGACCTACTCCTTCATCAACTTCCCTGACTCACAGGAAGAGCTTGTCCTGCAATTGTCTGGTTTCTTATAGTATTCCCCTTCCCTCCTCTCAACTACCTCCCTGTCCTGTCTCCTTCCCTCCACAGACATTTATTAATATTTTTTCATGACAAATAATGTGTCAGGAACTAAAAAGATCCAGAGGATACAACGATGGATAAAATGGAAACCTTCTGGCAATTGACCATGGAAGGCAGTGATTTTAAATGCTGGCTTTAGAGTCCATCAGCCTGGACTCTGTCTCACTTATTAGGGTGACATCTGGCACATCCTAAACTCTGAGCCTTAGTTTCCTTTTATGCAATAGGAACTGAAAATAGTTCTTCTCTTATCCTTTTATGATTTGCTTGATGGGTAAATTAAAATGATTCACAGGGAGCCTTTAGCACAGAGAAACTTAATAAATGTTTTTATCATGACTAATGGAGCTGATGGTAGGAGGGCAGGAGGTGCCGCTCATACACGGGATTGCTCGCATTACATTCCCTTCTAGAAAGACGTGCCCTCCACACTGGGGACAGAAGTCGTTCCTGCTTAGCTGGTGCTCAGCACAGCGCTGGCCACATCTGCGGCTCTATAAACGTGTGGTGAGTAAGTGTGAAGGAAGGGATGAAGGGCGAGCAAGGTTACAGTGAAGCAGCTTGTCCAAAGTCAGGGCATGGCGAAGAATGCACAGTCGTGCAAGAGCCAATTCCCAAGGCCCTGTTTTTCTCAAGATGCTACTCCACCTTTCACATGCTCCACCTACTATGATTTGGTTATTTCATCCAGCATTCCATTGAGTTTGCCCCCTTTCAGGTTGGCTATTAATTTCAGATCGCTCAACGCATGGTGTGACAGGTGCATTTGGCACCTTCTCCTTCCCAGTCTCTGCAGATCCCGCATCTTTTTCTACATGAGTGTTCCTGGACATCGCACCCTGAGCCTGTCCCCTCTCGCTCTCCACAGCTGTCTCTGTGGTTTCATCTCCACGTGGCGTTAGTAGGCTGACTGCACAAAGCCACATCTCCCAGTGTACCTCTCCTGAACTCCACGGCCACAGCTCTGCCTGCACGTAGGCTATTCTCTCAGGAGAGCCTCGTCCTCAGTGCTGCTCCTTAAGCCTCAATCCACCTCTGTCCTGATTTCCAGAGGATATGAAAATCCCGGTCACTCTTCATTAAGGTGGCCTTGTAATTTCTTATCTAAACTACAACAATTTTGAGAGTGAAGGGCCTCAGGAGTAATGAATTGCTCTGTTGCTACGAGAAGAGCTGTCTCCCTCCCACTCAGCAAACATGACCACCGCTCCTCGTCCTGGCTGCCTCTTTCTCATCCTGCAAAGCCCCTGAGCTACCAACTTCCTTTGGGTCTGCCCCCTTCCTAGTTTCTGAACACGCGTATCAACATCACCTTTGTCCAGACACGTGCGTCTTGTCAGGATTATTGCTACGGTCTCCCATTTGGTCAGCTGGCAAGCCACTGGTCTTACTCTAAAAGACCATTTTCAACTTTGCAAATGACCTTGAAGGGCATATAATCATGTCTCTTTCCTGCTTTTGCCCTTTGATGGGTATCATTCACTTTCAGCATAAACATTAATCTCCCCCTCATGGCATCAGGCGGCACACCCGCCCTGTGCCCCCGCGGGTCCCCTCGCACTCCAGAACTGTCCTGGTGTGAAGTAGGCGCTCGCTGGACAGCGAGTGAAATTAGCATTTAAAACATAACTTCATTTGGGTTGTTTCCAAAGCTTAGCTATTCAAGAAGATGTGGTCCATATATACCATGGAATATTACTCAGCATTCAAAAAAGAAAAACACATGCAATTTGCAGCAACATGGATGGAGCTGGAAGGGATCATGCTCAGCGAAATAAGGCAGAAAGAAAAAGAAAAATACCAGATGGTCTCACTCATAGCAAGAATTTAGAAAACCTAAATAAGGGACCAGGGAAAAGAATAACTGTAAGAAAGAAAAAATCAAAATCAACGAACAACTATGAACCAGAGAAACACTATAGGGGGTGGTGGGAAAAGGTGGATTGAGGTCAAAATAAGGGGGTTGCAATTGTATGGGGAATATAAAAATAAAATTTAAAAAAATAAAACATAACTTCATACACCAAGAACAAGTCTGCACAGACGTGAAGTGATAGCAAATGCCATTTTCATAGTAGGATGGGCGTGCCTTTTTGAACAAAATACAAAGTGAAAGGTGATCCTCTTAAAGCTTGTTACTCAAAAATATGTATGTTATAAAACCCAGTCAATTTGAGTTTTTGTCACAGTGGAAGCGGGGTGCAAGAGCACTTGTTCTAAAACAGCAAACCACTTCCTGATAAACCTGAGACAGTCTGTTAACTGACTGACATTCCTGCACCTAACAGAGAACTTGGCGTCTATCTGGCCTCAGCCTTTGTTGAGTGAATAAATATAAGAAATTTAGGCTCAGTCAATTGGTTGTCTGCATACAATGGCAATTCACTTGTTCGTATTTCATTTCTTTGTATGTATTTCGACAGCTTTAATCATTTCGTCAGTCAAGGGGTTTCAGTCAACTCTCACGCAATGACCCAAACTCACTGGTGGAGGAATCAAACACATGATTGTCACTTTTCAGTCTGCCATTAAAGAGTTCCATGGATGAGCAAGGAAATGTATGAGAAAAAGAAACTTAAACTGCTATTTAGAGGCTAAAAGACATTTTATAGTGTCAATCAAAGTAAATATAAAAACGTCTAAGTTGGGAAACAAGTGGCTAGTATAGTTATTTTAAAAATCTCACCCAGAATCAATGATAGTCGTGACTTAAAATTTCTGTAATGAGGCAGGATATCAGAATAAGACACCGCATAGATGGGGGAAGGTTTTCTTCAGAGGGAGGACGTTGTTTATGTCTCCAATTTTTTATCGATTGTAAAAGCATATATATTAACTGAATGACTTTTGCTCTCAACAAATTACTTGTTGATGGGTTTAATGTTAAAATTAATTAAGAATAAAAGTGCAGGGGCCTCCCCGGTGGCACAGCGGTTGAGCGCTGGGTTGCGAAGCTGCCTGCAGCCTCTGCAGCCGGTTCGATCCCAGGCTGCTCCCCGGCCACCAGAGGAGGGTCCCACATGGCGCGCAGACCTCTCCTGCCGCCCGCTGCTCCCCTCAGCAGTGTACTTCGGTCCTTCTGCCTGCTCTGCTCCCCGCTCTGGCTCTGGTGAATTCTCTCACCCTCCCGCGCTTCTGACTGTACCCAGTGCATGTATCAAACAAACAAACAAACAATAAATAAATAAATAAGACATGCCTCTAGAAAATTAAAAAAAAAATAAAAAAAAAATAAAAAAAAAAAAAAAAAAAAAATAAGAATAAAAGTGCAATGAAAACATTTGTCATCGCCCTTTGACATCTAAATACCAGCCTACTGACAAATCCAGCTGTGTCTTTGAGACAACAGGTTCTTTACTTTTCCTCCCCGGGCTCTTGAGTGGGACGTAGTATTCCACCACAGGAAGGTGGAAGGTGGGTGCCGTCCCCATGGACATGGTAACTGCAGAGTATGTCAAGAGTGGAAAAGAAAAATCTGTGCAAACTCTGTCTTCCAAAAGATACTGTGATGAGCACTTGTGCATTTTAAAGCTTTGAAATAGTCAGAAGTGACCAGATGCCTAAGACAGGTGTTCACACCTATGTGGACTCTGTAGGGCACGTGAAGGTGTGCAAGGTGTGAAGACAGTGCAGGTCAGTGCTGCTTTCACGATCAAATCAACAAGAGTAGCAATATCTTCCAGGTTCTTCTTGAGCGCGAGCTTCCCCTCGTATTTGGGAAAGCCGTAGTATTTGATCCTTCCAAGGACAAAAGGCAGAAAATTCTCAACCTTTCCTTTCGTGCCAGAGAGGCCTCTGGAAACGAGAGTGTGGGCGGGTTGGAGAACATTTAATTAAACATTCCAAAGTGGTTTGCATCAGATAGTAACTGGCATCTTTCAATTATTTGCAACTATTTGAAAAGAAAACAAAGCAAATAAGTTCATGTCTCACCACTAGTGAGAATGTAAACTCGTTGCTATCCGTGGAATCATCACAGATGCCTGTTCACTTATTTAATTGACAAAACACGCAAAGCTTTTAACAGTTTTAGTTTGGTAGTAAAAAGTGGCAACTTGGTGGATTGCGAGAGGTTGAAGTTAAAATGTTCAAGGAGAAAACCTTTCTCGGAAATAATAAACGGCATTGAACTGAAAGTTGAAGCCAGTGAGGCTGCAAGACAGCTCGAACGCCACGCGCGGGAAGCGCTGGTGGGTGGGAGCAGCGGAGGACGCCGAGGAGCCTCAGTGTCTCCACTCTCACCTCCTGACCTGCTTTCCTTCTGCTCCAATTCAGTTTGATACATGTCAGCTTTACCTCGTAGACTGTAATTCTGGAAATTAAACCTGTCCAAGACCGTGCACTCCCCAGGAGCCAAGAGATTATCGATTTCTCTTGGACTGTCCCGAGAATGCTTTGACCTACCAGTTTTCATGAAGAAGCGAAGTCATATAAGAACGTTTATGAAAAAGTGGGTTTTTAAATTATTTCCTCTGTCTCTGGACAGAATAGGCAAAACTCATGCCTTGGTTCCTCGTTGCTTTGGCTAAGTACATTTTATTCTTTAAACCATGACACCTTCCTACGCTCATATTTGCTTTGGGGAACATATTTCTAACATTTATTTTTGTAAAATAAAATAACAGAGGGGAATACTCCTTTCTCTGGAGCCTTTTATTGTGTTCGATCACTTGTCATATTGCTTGGGATGATCAGTTCTTTACAAATAGCTGAGCCCCGCTCTGCTCTCTCTCCACCCCCCCAACCTTGAGGTTCATCCTTTCAGGGCCCATCTCTCTTTCCCTTCATCTCATACATGGTTCTGTTGTCTTTAGAGAGGTGGCAGCAGCATCATCTAGCCTCACTCTCTACTCTCGCTACATCGCACTTGACTAAGGGACTTAAATTGTGCACAGATGTCCAGGTGTGGCTTTGATTTCCTTTTATATTTCTGCAAAATCATTTCTTTTAACATATTCATTACTTCTATTATCCTTCTCCAAATTATGCACAGTGCTGCTATAATGTTAGTTCACTGAATATTAAAGACTTGCGACCAAGTGATTTTATGCTTCAGATGATTATTTATGGAGAAATTCAATTTTTGGAGGATGATAATGATGGTGAAACAGAGGTGAAAAATAGCACTGGCATCCACAAGGCAAAAAAAAAAAAGCCACAGTGGAAACAGGCATTTGGGTGTGTGGGGGGGAACAGCCCCACAGCAGAGAGAAGAGAAACAGGTGGTGTCGCCTCAGAGTCTAAAGAGGCAGAGGAGAGGTGTTAGCCACACAACTGCTCTCCAGTTCAGCCTGCGTGTGGGCCCAGCACTTGGTGAGATGCACAAGAGAATTTTATAGACTTTCTGCCTGGAAAGGAGATGATAAAAAAGTAGGTTCCATCACTCTAGGAGAATGTTTTTCCTCCCTAAATCTGCATTGTGGGGTTATGAAAACATATTCCACGCTACCCAAAAATGTTCTTTAGGCTCAACATTAAGCACAGTGAACCACGAAGCTATCTTTTTAAGAAACTATTCGTTAACAAGGCAAACAGTGGCGCCATCTTTGCTGTTCCCATCTTTCCAGCCACACATGAAGATGCCTGTGGGGGGTTCAGCTACTGGGAGTCACAGGCACCTGAAGTGACCCTCACTTAGAACGCTCAGCTGTCACCCCCTGGCCTGGACAATCTCAATGATCCAAGTTCACAAATCAATAACAGGTGGAAGAATTTGAGCAAGAAGATAGCAGAGTAAGGCTGCTTTGAGTTTTACTTCACAAGTCAACCTTAACAACAGCAATTTTCCAAGTATCCTCAAACACCAAGAGCTGCTAATATAAAAAATATATATATATAATCATAAGGAAGAACCAGAATCCTTAGTTCAGCTTTTAGATCTAAGACCAGCCAAATAGAAGAGGTAAGCTATTTTCACTAATTTTAGAAAAGTAATGCAAATCCAGAATAGAAAATTGGTGACTTGATCAAACTCACTTGAAGTGAAAACTTGAGCTGAATGTTACATGAATATTCAGGGAATAGCAACCTGTTTGAAATTGCTATTGAGTCTAATTCCAAAATTTATGCATTTTATCATTTCCTAGGCATGAAGCCAAAGGCTAAAAAGAGAACATGAAAAAGCTGAACTGGGATTGTGTTCTGAACCCTGTTGAGTTTAATTTTACTTACAAAGCAGAGTGTTAGCTCGCCACTTAAATTTGCCCCTCACAAGCTTGTGC
Organism: Talpa occidentalis; assembly: GCF_014898055.3. NCBI lineage: Eukaryota > Metazoa > Chordata > Mammalia > Eulipotyphla > Talpidae > Talpa > Talpa occidentalis. The sequence goes on along the minus strand of NW_023601212.1, from coordinate 3,069,607 downwards.
AAATACCTAGTTTCTTGTTATCAGCCTCCAAATTGTATTATTCATTTGGAAAGCTCCCATTTTAGGAGCATCACTCTAAATTACTGGCGAGTGCTACACAATAAATACACATAATCTAAAACAGACCGTAGCCAGAGAAGAAAGCAATTTTCTATAAATTTGACTGCAGTGTGGGGTTTGCAGTTCCACAAGCCTAATAACGTTGAAAAGCATAAAGGAGAATTTTTAGCTGAATGGAATATCATGAGAAAATGGGCACTTAAAAAAAAAGCTGATGTTCTATAACAGGGCAACACAGATACACAGTCTTGAGATCAGCTTGGGAAAATTCAAATAACTTGGGACAAAAACAAACCGCAGAAAGTGAACACGTTATGACTCACCCTTGTTTTAAAACACCATTTTTTTTCATGGACCGGTGATGGATGCACCATCCCAATCAACAAACTTTTGGCGACACATACAACGAAAATAAAGAGGTGCTGGTTGACCTTACTATATGCCTTCCCGATCAAGGCTTTTATAGCAATGAGTTCTAAAAATTGTGGATGGAAAACACTGAATAAAGGGTAAGAGATTCTAAAATATGCATGTGCCACGCACTGTGGACATCCTACTCATGGAGATGGTGCGGGGCCTGAGCGCACGTGCTCACACCACTCAAAACAATGTTGTTTAAGATCAAAAATGGAGAGGTTGGGGGGAGAGGGGTCCCGCCAATGTTCTGGTTCTGGTTTCAATGGCAGTTTTGTAACAGGGTGGCCCTGGTAAAAGGGGAGGTTTTCACTCTGTGATTATTCATTGAGTTGTACATCTGTACACTAACGATGGGTGGAAATGTCTGTAGACATACTGTATCTGAATAAAAAGTCAAAAAAATAAAAAGAGAGAGAAAGAATGAAATAAAAGAAGTAAAGAAAGGGAGGCAGGGAGAGAAGAATGCAAACATGCCAGGAGCTGCATTTCCCCTCCACCCCGGGAATAGTGCGCCCCAAGAAACTGGTGCTATAACCATTTACTTCATTCAAATGAGAGGTGGCTTCATAGGGTCCCAGCATTTGGTGGCCTGGGTCATAGCCAGAAACCACATTCCTGTCATTTCTGCGTGCACGGGGTTGGCATTTTCAAACATGAGGAAATCTCTGTGACTTAACAGTTGCAGTTTTCTTGTTTGGGGAAGTGGAATCTAGAAGTTAGCAGAGGGAGACAATTGCCTTGGGATTGCACTAACTTTGCATTTGAAAAACACACACATACAAACAAAGTTATCACTGTCATGCGAGTGTCCTTGAGGCTCAACTTGTTGAAGTCGGTTGGGTGTTAAGGTGGTGAAACACTCACTTCGTGCTCAAGGTGACTTGGACTCTGAAGTCGGATCAGGAGGTTTGGTCTGTTACTAAGGAGCAGTTTTCCATGTTATTTTTCCAAAGGCAAAAGGTTAAGCAAAAATGACATATATTGTAAAATTGAAAGTAAAATGCACAGCACCATGTGCTCAAAGTCCATGCATTTAAACTCCTTTGTATGATAATTTATGGTGATCATGTCTTCAGACTGCACTATTAGCATACTCACCCCTAACAAGAAGTTCTGCCTCATCTGACACACTGTCTGCTGTGGTCTGCACCCTGCAGCCATATCTCCCAGCATGCATCAGAAGGATGTTCCTGATCATTAAATCTGCAGAGGATGCTTGCTGAAAGAGGGATGAAGTGCCAGTTTAAAATGTTGCAAATCTGCCTAGTTCAAGGTGGTTTAAGGGGAACTTTGCATATTCAAAGGACCCATTTTTGGCCTTACAACTTCTATGACAACAATTCAGAAATCAAACATGCCCTATTTTAAAGAACACATGGAAGTTATGTTTTCAACAGTTGTTAATACAGGGTTTGAACATTTAATATTGTATATAATGATTTAGCAGCTAAATATTAAAAAAAAAATCTTTACATATGCACAAACATTCACATCTTTAAAAACACAGGTAAATTATTCAGTGAGCAAAGATGATCACTTTGCTTCAGTGACAGACCTATTTTGCATTGAAAGGACTAGCAACTTGTGGAAATTAATGGTGAGATGATAAGCATCAAAGATTCTCTCACGAGGCTTTGTTGAAAGGCTCCTCTGTAAAGCACACTGGGGGCAAGAGAATGAGCCGCGCTTGGGTGTGGTCTGCTGGTCCGAGAAAGCTCGTCTTGTTCCCAAACGAAGATGTATTCCTTCCACACCCACACCACCAGGGATGAGGGCAGCCTCATCTCAGTTAATCAATGCAGTTACCAACACAAAAGAGGCTCAAAACACCCCATTCTTGTTGGGAACAAGGTGATTAGAGCATCTTTGAGAACAACTGCAGCTAAGGGGGCTGATGAGTACCGGGGAGACTATCTTTTGGGTGGATCAGTTCATGGGGTCACGCTGATCCTGCCCCTCAGGGGGCTGGTGCAAAACTCTCTCACAGAATCTTATCTTTCATTTTCTCTACGAGGAAAGAGACATTTCCTTTATTGTGACTATGGTATTTACAACAACTCATAAGGAACTTTTTTCAGTCCAATACCCTCTTCAGTTTCCATGTTGTAATCAGAAACAATGGGCTGGGATGACAGCAGAAGCATGCGATTTGAAATAACATCTTCAAGGAACTCAAAACTTCTCTCCAACAGTATTTGAACAGGCGAAAGGACATTTAAGCCTGGGACACACACTAGATTAGAGATCTTTTATTTTAATGGAATGGGTGAATGCCCTTAACGAATGATCATCTAAGAGTTTAGCTGATTGCCTTTAATTTGAAATAGACCAATCAGTTGTACAAAATCACTAAAGCAAGACAAATTTCTAGAAACCCTTCAGATGCTTATTTTATTTTATTTTATTTTTTTAGCATTCATAGAAGGGTGTGAAGTCATTGGCAGCTTCCTAGCTCTCCAACGATCTGTGCTGCTTTGAATCACTCAGCTCTATGCAGTTATATACTAGGTTTTAGACCATTTCTTTCTGCTATTTTTTTTTTCTTCCTTAGTTTTATGATGGAAACTTCTAAGGCTATTGGAGTTTTCTCTCATGATATAAATGTTAAGACATGGTCTGGTTTAGACATTTACAAGGAAATGCTTCCCAGGGAGAATGCACTAAAATGTCATAACGATTATTTCAAGGCATGTGAAATTGTGTTTCGAGAATGTCCTAAACTGCTAATTTCCTTGGCGAAATTGTTACTCTTTAAATTCTAGCAAAATTCACTTTCTCACCTCTACTTAGAACTGCTCAATACTTTCAAATCTGAAAAGGAAACTTTACACTTTAAAACCATGATTTAATAGGGGGAAACAAAAGCAAAGGACAGACATGAAAGCCATAATCAGTTTCAATCAATGTCATTTAATACCATATCTACGAGCTTCCACTTATCCACTGCTTTGTTATGTGGACCCGTCTTAGATGGGAAAAGCTCCCTTTCCCCGTGGATTTATAAGGAGGTCTTTTAACAGGGTTTTCAATTAAATTAATCAGGAACCAATACGCACATGTGGGCCCTCAAATGGGGCCGATAGCTTACGGAAAAACAAGGAGAGACCCCAGAAAATCAGAGAAGATTTGGCTATTTCTGGAAATAACACTTTTGCAAGACTATTTCTGGTGTTTTCTGCTTGTTTTCCTCTTTTTAACTTGGTTGCTTTTTTGAACCATCACAAACGGATTGGTGTCGTGTAACAGCAGACACAGTAATGACTATCAGACCTGTCTCAGACACACATTTAAAAAAAATATGGTTAAATCACATTAGCCATTACTTAATTGTCTCATTTCCCAGTCTTTTTTTCTCAATGAATTTACTTTTCTGTCCTAGAGAAACGTCTCAAAATCTTTGTCCTCTCTGTTGAATTATAGTGAAAGAAATGCTCAATGCAATTAAAAAAAGACTTCACTGAAAATCCCATAGAGGTCCCAGGAATTCAGGAGGGCGAGGGATAGCTTAGCTCTCCTGTCTGCCCTCGCTTGCTTTCTGCAAACGTGGAGAGCTCTACAAATGGGCGGGAGCTCCACCACCAGCTACCAGGAATAAGTGTCCACGGCTACTGCGTATCTGTCAACACAAAGACTATTCAAGGAACCGAAACCATGTCTTCCGAGCCCAGTCCTTCTCTCTCGGATTACATCTGCGTTCCATTTTTACAATTCTAAACAGAGAAGATTAAAAGTAAAATGAATGGATTGTGAACACTAAACCTAAATTACCCCTTCAGTAGATTTACTGATCTTTCAAGAGAAGTAATGAGGAGAATTCACGTGGGAGACCATTATACTTAATCTCAGCCCACAGTCTGCAGTTCCTGAGAGAGAACCTTCAAAATTTAGTGCACTTTTAATGAAATGGTTACTTAGGGCAGATGCTTGCTTTCTTAAGCTTAAACCTCATTGTCAAGTTCTCTCTCTTAGGAGTCCCTCTCTCCTTTCTTGACACTTGCTTTATGTCCTATCTTGTCTTTGCTGCTTCCTTTGGCTTTATGAATAAACTGGGCTACACGTTGCTGCCAATGCACTTCTGCACAGCAGGCTGAGGCCATGCCCGCCACCCAGCTCAGAAGGTGCCCGCACCCGGAGCGGGGAAGCATTTGCCTAATGGATGGAAACACTGAGCTCTTTAAGAAGCGGGCTGGTGTCCACTCTTGGTGAGAGTAGCAAAATGGTTGCTTCATTGACATTTGTGGTAACCCTGTCTCCACAGAGCAGTGGCTGGATTATTGCCTTTTTTTATTTATGACTCTGGAATGAAGCACAACTTCCACGAACATAGTTCTTCACCGGCTTTCACTCTGACAAGGCCTGCTCACCCACGGAGACTGCCCGCGGAGACTTCTGAAAGGCAGAAGCTCATGGCACATGGCTGTTCAAAAGTGTTCACTAGCTCTTTGTGTGTCAGGATCAAGTCCAATCTCCTTATTTCAACACAGAAGGCTCCCAAGAGCTGGATCCCACTCTTAAGCCTGAGCCCCGAGCCTCAGCAGCACCTACCCACCTTCCTGCCAGGGGGATGCTGCTGCCCACCTGCCAGCTCCAGCAGCCGTGCTGCCTTCTTTGCCTGGAAAGATCCTTCTAGACAGAGAGCACATTCCTTCCCTGGGTCTCTCCCTCAGCCTCACGAGCTCCATTACTGTTCAGGCATCGACAGGACATTGCTCCTGTCTCTGAACGAGCACTTGGCATTTCTGGGCAGCTCCTACAAGGTCACTGTGGGCGTCCCAGAGTCAAGCTGCCCTGGGGGGACCTTTGGGTGAGCTAAGGAGTGTAAGCATCACCTCCTTCCTTCTTTGAGCCGGCCAATACCTCTCTTTACCCTTTTTTTTTTTCCCTCCCTCTCAAAGAAATCAGTAAGGGAAATCGGAATAGGAGGAAGACAGTAGAAATTAATACTTACAGAACATTTACAGGTTTTGGAATGACACAGTATTGCGTGAACCCAGGTCTACCATTTATTAAATTTGGAACTTGGGAAAATTACTTTCTCATTCTCAGAGCTTGTCTCAGAGCTGCAATGTGATAATTCAAGGAAAGCCCATAGCAGTGTGCCTGGCACACAGTAAGTGTTTGATAAATGTTATCTGTTAAAGGGCACTGAAATTACATTCTTAGCCAACAGGAGTATTTCTTTAATTGGTATTCACTCCTTCAACAAACTGAATATCAACATTCTCCACAGCCGCAGTAAGTTTTCTGTAAGTGCCCAGCTTAATGTTAGGTATATGTATTCACCCCCTGCCTCCTTCTCGCTTAGAGAGAGCTTCTGTCCTCTCAAAAAAAAAAAAAAAATCAGACTCCACCTTAGCTCTGCACCTTCCTACTCCGTGACTCTGGGAAAGTGGCTTTTTGGGCTAACCGAGGCTGCCCGGTCTCATGAGAGCTGAGGGAAAGTGAATGAAACAAGGTGCACACATGGATGAGCTTTTCAGAAAACGCTGCAAAAGTGTAAAGTGCGCTATGGCATTTTTTCCCTCCAGCAAGATTCAGCAGAATTCTGGGCTTACCGTACTCACTCAGAGTGTTTGAGGAATGAATTATCCAAACAAGATCACTTAAATTGAGAGTTGTCATTCAATAGTAAACTCATGTGAATGACCCAGAAAGGGAAGCTGCGCTCCCTGAGATTTACCCTCTTCAGGGACCCATGCAGGGCCATCACAGGCAAAGACCCATCCACCTCCCCTCTGCGTAAAGCAAAGTCACATGGCACAGAAATTCTACAACACACATTTATTTTTAACCTCTTTCCTATAGTAAAAATCTATATATCGGCTATGAGCTAGATTATGAAACATGATTAATGTTGCTGCAATAAACTCTTGGGTAGCTAAAGGGCCTTCCTGATAACAATATCTCTTTCTCCCAGAGAAAAATTTGCTTAGAGCACTCTATCATGCTCTGGAAGTAATACACATAGATTGTTACAACTCTAACGGTATATCTTGTATAACTGTTCCTTCTTAAACCTTTATATGATGGGATTGGCATTCATGACGACGTGGCAAACATACTTTAACGGAGAAAAGCTGGTGTTAACTTACATGCTCAAATAATTGCACATATTATCTGCAATAGATAACAATTGCTATTGGTGGAGAAATTACTAGAAAAATACTATTTGACAAAATATGTCTACCATGGAAAAATATTAAATGGATCAAAAAACGCTCTAAAGACTCAAAATAGGCAAAAATGACTCTAATATGCCATTCCTGGAGAATGTATTTTTAAGTACTAAGAAAAATACAGAAACAAAATGCAGAGATTAAAGAGGAAAAATAAGCGATGACTCGGTGATGAAGTCAGGAGGACTAGATCTCCACACTGGGTGAGCTAGTACTGGAGACGCAGACTCTTGAGTTCCTGGAAGAGTTCACGAGCTTGGTAAAAAGGAATATGAGGCATCACAAAAACCTGAAGGCAAGACTAGGTAGTACCGATGAGCTGATCTCGGTAGCGCTCCAAGAGCTTCTCCTTCCCAAGTAGACATACTGGCCTGGGTGGATGTTTAACACACTCAGTGGGTGCTCTCCTTAGGGGGTGTGTGCCCTGATTCTTAAAGGTTTCTCTGATTTGATCACAAGCTTGATGACTCTCTCTTCTCCAGAGATAAGTAGAGGGCGCCCCCTTAGCTCAGATGAACACAGTGGCCAGGAGAAAAAGCTGCTGCTCTAGACGGAATGCTTGACTCCCCTCAAAATTCATATAAGGAAGCTAAATCCAGAACAAGGACATGTAAAGGCAGAGTGACTGGGAGGTAATTGGGTTATGAGGGTGGGGCCCTCACAGAAGAGACGCCCCAGCATTCTCTCACCCCTTCTCAGCCAGGAGAGTGAGAAAACCTGTCCTTCCACCGGAAGTGGGCTCTCACCTGACACGGAATCTCTCAGGGCCTTGACCTAGGATGTCCCAGCTCTAAAACCATGAGAAATAGGTATTCTTTGCTTGCTTATTTTCAAGCCACCTAATGCATGGTAATCTCCTACTGCAGCCTGAATGACAGGCTCTAAGGGCACACAAGTATCTAGATTCACCTCATATTTCTAAGTAAAGAAAGTATGGGATAGATAAGGGCACACAAATTTTATCAATTTATGCTTTCTTGAACTTTGTCTTAGCTCCATCCTACCAGCTGGAAAAGGTTTGTCTTACATGGTTCCTGAGAATATTTGACACACCCTCTCTTTGTTGTTTATTCAATATATAACTCACTAATCCAGCAGGTATTTATTTCAACGTGCTGTGCTAAGCTTTGGGTATGGTGGAGTAGCCAATTGCGAACTCTTGGTAGAGTCCGATTGCAGATGCTATACGGCAATCAAGGAGGTGCGGTCTAATCCAGGTTACATGGAGGAAACGCGGGGGGGGGGTGTGGTGGAGGTTTACTCACAGCTGCATCTAGGTTTGGAGGTGATGAGGAGAGAGCTGATTATGTCATCTGATAGCACAGTGCTCACGTCAGGTCCAGAGAAAAATGTTTTCTCTTTCCGTTCACCTCATATAGTCTTAGCTATCATTTCATCAGCACTGACTTCTAAATGTATGTTTTTAATTTAAGTAAAGATTTTTATATCCTCCATATTATCCCCTCTCTGCCTCCAACTCTTGCCTATCTGATATGCCGCCGCTAAGTCAGTCTTTCTTTAAAACTGACTCTAGTTACAACCTCAAAAACCCTCACTGGCTCTCTTTATCCATTGCCTACAAGGAGTCCAACTTCTTAATCTTGCATTTGAGGATAGACTCAACCTACTTTATCTCTCAAAAAAAGTAGAAAACATATGCTTTGCATCTTTCTTCAAGCGTTTCCCCACCATCTGCCAAAGTCTCCAAATTCCCATCTTTTATGTTAAGGCCCACTCAAGTCTGATCTCTTTTGGAAAGGCTCAGCTGACCACCAGCACAAAATGAAAATGCGGGGACCCTGGCCCAAAACTTAAGAGTTTCAAAATGGAGATGGCCACACATTCCACCAAGGTGGGGGGCCTGTGGGCAACGCAGGTGAAGCTGGTTCTGGCCAGACTGTACCCACTGGTGCTGGCTGTGTGCTCTCTACGTGCACCTTCAGGAGATGACGCTCGCTGGAATAAACACTGCAAAAGTGGCATCCGTCTCTGTAAATTGTGCAATGCCTACCTGTCCTTTCCTACCTTAAAGTTAATACCTTCTCTCTTAGTCTTTACTGACTTACAATCTTTTCCTCAATGCCTGTTGGCATGAAAATAATAAAAGCAGAGTAGATTGCTTCTTTTCAGGATTGTGTTAAAGAACAGGGATTAACTTCATGTTTTCTACTGAGTATTTGGTACAGGCCTACCCAGACATTAGTACCTTAGGTATATTTTATTAATACGACATTACGACATTAGTACATTTACGTGTAATTCCATCCACATTGTCTTTTTCTTTTTTCTTGCATCACCAATGTAAACACAAAGCTCCCTGTCATTCCTGTCAGCTTTAATCTGTTCACTTTATACTTGGTTTGTTGGTGACGAACAAGGAGACAACATCTCACACTCTGCAGAACAGAGATGGGGACTCATTCCAAATTTGACAGCGACACACCAGAAGGGGACTCTCACCTCACTTAAGAGGGCACAGTTTTGAAAGTAAAGTGGCAGATCAGTTTTAAGAGAATTCTAGGCAAGAGTGTATTTAAACTCACATCATGAATGCTATAAGACAATCCTCTCTAGCGCTTATAGGATGGATCAACTTCATGATGGGATGTCTTCATTAATAAAATTTCATAACCTGAGTAACACCTGCCTCATCGGTTGGCTCAATGAGGTAACAGCGGTAGGTAAGAAGATGTTAGCAATCGTGACAATGAGCATTTTCCCTTGGAGTGAATGATCCCCTGTCTAATAATGGAGTGTGACGCCCTCTCCCTTAGTCTATGCTTCTTAAATTACCTCTCACTGACATTACATAAAGATGTAGGAAAAAAACAGTTAGAAAACTTTTGTTTACTCATGCATTAACTTGTGCTTTGTAAACAGCTAGTAATGGCATGACCACTAAGAAAGCTTCAGAAAAATAATATTTTATAGTAGCTATACATTTTATTTTAGGAGAGCTTGCAGCACAGGTAGAGAATTGCTCATTAATCACCAGTCATTGTTAGAGTAGCTGTCCTGTCTAAATAGAAACTGGCAAATATTTGGCACTTTGGGAGTTGTGTCTCCTCCTCTGCTCACAGTAAGCACGGCTGAGCTTCAACCCAACCTATGGACTGTCCTCAACACATTGCTCCAGCTGACCAGAGCTGGCACAAGAAACAGATCTATTTGTCTTCCCAGACCCATTTAACTACAAGATAGAAGGTAAATCATGCCATGAGAAAATCACCACACGGTGCAGATGGCCAGCTAGCTACGATGCAATGTGTTGTGCCAAAACAGGTAAGAGCACAGAAAATCGCTGCAGAAAATGTTTGTTTTAATGTGGAGAGAGAAAGAACAAACCATCTGGCTTAATTCCTGCAGCAGTTGAGAACACTGAGGACTCAAGAGGGAAGGTGGCCAATTGAGAGCGAGTTCAGGAGGTAGTTAGGCCTTGGCGGTGGAGCCAACGGCTCTTACCATCCTAATCTTCTAGACGCCAAACCTTGTCCTGCCTAAACCTGTAGGTAATTAGATCCATGAGCACTTATTAAAGCAAAATTTGACGTGTATAAAGATAAAATGGTTTCCCTGTCCAGTAAGAATCATAAAAATATCATTAGAAATGAGACATCTAAGTGAGCACAGGGTTATTTGGAGAGCTCGGGCTCATCAGCCAGGTTGAGGCATGAGATGCCGCCTCTTCCTCTGAAATGCTGGACTAACTGTCCTGATAACCACGTGGCCCATTAACCTACTGTGTTTGTGCCATCCTTCACCTTCCTGTGGCTGTTTATCCAGGATAAAGAGAAGGCTCACGCGAGACCCTCAGCTGACGGGTCATTTAGCCACATGCACTTCATAACAAAACAGCTTCAGGCACGGAGGTGAACAAGCCAGACTTAGTAACCTCAGTGAATACTTTATATGGGCCAATATTTTACTGACCCCAGTGTTTCCCTTCTCTGTCTTTCACGTCCTTGCCATCATTTTGAAATATCATTCAAGGTTAGCACTCAGTACATGATCATCTCCGCCTCAGGATAACATGTTCATTCTGCCATGGTCACAGCTGCGGAGCCCCACCCAGCGTGGGAAGAGTGCTCAGACGCCTGCCATAGAACTTCTAGTTTTTCTCTGACATCAGAGAAGCCAGGCCGGATGGAATAGGCAAGCTCTCACATTCCGTATCATTTAGGGTCAGTATTGTTGTAAAGTCTGGTGTGGTTGTGAAGTCCCAAGTCTTAGAAGGTTGTAGATTACTCAGTGCCTCATTGACTGTGCAGAGGGCTCTGAGACTGAGCCTGGGATGAGGCCATTTGTTTGTGGGTCTCTTTCTTCCTTGTGTCTCTCAGATCCAGACAATTTATTTGTGACTTGGGTCTCTGGCATCATGAGGCACAGAGGCCAATGTTGAGTCTAACAGACTAGACTAGAAGAAATCCACTGGTTCTTTTCTCTGGCTTCTTTTTCTCTCCTTCTCTGTCATTGGTTAGTGACCCATTTACTTATTACTCCTTCTGGGGCGTGGATTCTGTCTCTGTATTCTGGTCCCCAATGTCTCTCTGGAGTATAATACCTGCCAATAACTAGAACGGAGCTTTAATGGTCCATGTGAATTAAATTTAACATCTTCTGATTCTCTTCACTTTTTCCTAGCTAATGTTTATTCTTCCCGATAAGTCATGCCATCCCCTTCTGTCAAGGTGACAAAACATAGCACTATGAGGTATTTGAAATTTGTCCAGAGCCAAGGGTGAGACACAGACTCGGTTGTGGTTAAACTTGACACTGACCTTTAGAGGCTCTCTCATAATGTGTCACCCGCAGTGGGTGCTTTGCTTTGTGGTCAAATCCAGGGTGTTACAAATGAAGTGTGACCCCGGGTAAAGAGCTCAGAGTAGCTCTGTGACCCTTTGTTTATAAGGGCACTCCCCCACAGGACCCAGACTCTCAGTCCAAGATGCAAACAGCTGGTAACAGAGGGTGGAGAAAAAGTGGGGAGACTGTAGCTGCAGGCTGGAGAAAAGGGAGTTGTAAACTTGCTGGGAATCAGCAAACACTGCCTGGGGCAGGAAGGAAGACAGAAAGGGCTCCAGCACCCAGGTGAGTCTGACCAAGGAGGTTGGCGGCAGATGCCAAGTACTGACTGTTTTGACGACTGTCTGGCTGCTTCCAGTGTCTGTGCTCGCGGTGAGAGGGATGATGCAAGCTCAGAAAGGACCTTCACTTCCAGGAGGAGGTGAGGGGATGGATTTCCCACTCAGAACTTACTGGGATGAACAGTAGACTGCTTGACATTCTGTCTTCTTCAGTTATGAAAGAAATGAATAAAAGAAAAGACCTTTATACTCTCTGGGTAAATATCACTGAAAGTGTTTTAAACTCTGTTTTAATCTTGTATGTATCAACCACATTTGAATCATTCTTATAAAAAAAAGATGATAAAGAAAGAGGATCTGCAATTAACTACTCTATCCAGTGCCTAGCAGAGGCTGGCGCATAGAAGCTTCTTGATCTCTATAAGGAATCTGGTTTGTTATGGAATAAATGTGTTGACAGACATTTTAGAAGAAAAAGATGAGCAAGAATGGGAAAGACTTTTACACCGAACCTTTTTTTCCCCAGAACAAAACATTCCTAATGGAATAATTAATTTTATATAAAATTTCTAAAGATGAAGCTGTCAGTTAAATATCTGACTGAAGTTTTTTTTTCAAAATTCAAGTTTTTCAGGTATTCATGTTGTTTTTGCAATATTAGTAAATATTTTAACAAGTAGTTTATATTATTTCAACTCTCTGCTTCCTGCCCAAATACTGAGTTTTCCCTTGTCAAGCCGAATTTGATTTGGTATTTTTTTTTTTTTTTTTTTTTTTTTATAGAGGCATGCTTTATTTATTTGTTTTGCTGGTTTCTTTGTTTGTTTTGTTTATACATGCACTGGGTACAGTCAGAAGCGCGGGAGGGTGAGAGAATTCACCAGAGCCAGAGCCGGGAGCAGACCAGGCAGAAGGACCGAAGTACACTGCTGAGGGGAGCAGCGGGCGGCAGGAGAGGTCCGCGCGCCATGTGGGACCCTCCTCCGGTGGCCGGGGAGCAGCCGGGGATCGAACCGGCGCCACAGAGGCCGCGCGCAGCCTCGCAACCCAGCGCTCAACCGCTGCGCCACCGGGGAGGCCCTGATTTGGTATTAATGAGTAGGAACTAATGAAGAAGAACCTCAAAGCTATAGAAGGAAATTGGGACACAGCCTCCATTAAACACTATCATGAAGTCATGAAGATTTTCATCAATATCCAAAATAGTCAGAATTAGGGATTCAAACACATCAGTGTCAGAAAAGACGAACCACTCAAACCACTGTTTAGTTTTTGGACTGCAACAGCAACCATCCGTGAAGATTCACTTGGAGGAAGAATAGTTCAGTTACAAGAAAAGGTCAAGTTGAACAACTGAGTCAATCATAAGTCAACTATGAAAAGTTCAAGGTCAAGGACTCTCAGTCAAATTAGCTGATATTTTGAAAGTGAGTAGAGACACCTTTCCACAGAAAACCCATTTTTAGTAATAAGTCTTAAATGGGCGTTCACTTTTATTACAGAGAATTTACTGATGATTAGATTTATCAGAGTTCACTCAGAATGAGACAAAACTGTCAATGAGGCCATATTGCACCCCTCTCCTCACTTTTCCAATATTTCAATTACAATTTATGGGAATCTTTAAAGCTGCACATTTTTGAACTTACTGCAAAACCAATGATTATATATGCACAAATGCTTGGTTCTTAGATTTCTTACTGATAGGCTCTCAATTTTTCATTATATGTGGAATTTTGTGTGTGTACTGGTTATACAAAATTAGTAATGCTTTATTCTTACTCAGAAAAAAGGGACATTGTTCCTTTCTATAAAATTATTCTTCCTTTAAAAGGAAGTCTTTATTATTTAACTTTTCTAAGATAGTATAGATATCTTTGCCATAGGAAAGAATTCTGACTTGAGATTATTTTTCCCAGTTTAGAACAACTCCATTGATAATTTTCTCATTCTAAGGACATCATGAGACTTTGAAATATCTTCCCTGAATCAAAGGGGTATAAATCAGAGGGAAATGTGACTTTGGGGTGATAGTGCTCCCTTCTAAAAGTAGTTAGTGTTCACTAAAATATTTAAAATGATTTTAAGGCTATTGGATGCCAAATCTGGAGAGTTCCTTGGGTTTTAGTCTTTGAATATAATCTTTAAAAATCATAGGATTTAAGAATTAGGCAGAAAAATTAGGTTAAATCTATTTTAACTTCTTGGTTTGGAAGATAGGGTCTCAAGTGATATGACTCACTCAAGGTCATACAGCTAAGTAGGGACAGTGCTGGGCACACTAAACTCTTGATACCAGGAGATACCAGGTATCTGGCATCTGGTAACCTTTTACTATATATGATGTCACTGAGTAGCATACTTTGAAATTATATTTCTGGGAAAAATATGGTGGCGTTAAACATAGTTTTATTCTTGGTCTCTTCCCTTCCTGGAAATGCATCCCATTAAAAACTAATTAATGCATAGGGATACAGATGTTTAGAGATATTTTCTGTATCTTTGCTCATCAATCTCTCAAAACAGGAAAAAAGTTAACATTTATTAATAAAGAAATGGCTAAATAAATTGAATTATAGTCACACCATGGACTATTATGTACCCATTGAAAAGAAAGAATTGGAGCTAAACCATGTGACATGAAAGAATCTTCAAGATTGCTGAATAAGAACAATGAGATGCAGAAGAAGTATGTAAAACATGTTTCAGGTTTTTAAAATAGTGATAAAAACATGCCTGTCCATTGTTGTGCCCAGGATCACAGCAGAGCAGAGAAAAACATATTTCTCCTAAATGTATCGGGATGTCACAAAGCTTGACTGGGAGCGGGGTACCTGCTGTTAAGGGAGAATCAAAGTAGGCTCCCCAGCTGGGCTCCCTGCTAGAAAGCAGCATGGGTGATATGAACTCCCTGCACAACATGCATCTGTGTCCGCTTGGCCAGAGGAATAGAAACATGATTAGAAAAATTCATGGTGATTATCTCAAGGTAGTGCTATTCCCAGTGACTTAGCGTCTCTCTTTCTGGTTTTAGTATAGTTCAAATGATGCACCATAGGTTTGTGTTACTATATAGCTAGAAACAGTCTACTTTCATGCTACTCCAGGAAACGCTGACTTTGACTTAGAACTGAAAGATATGGTTACCATGGAGAAGCAGTAAACTTTGTGTTTATTGTCCACTGTACAGTTATAAACTATTCAGCTTCTGTGGCTAAAACAATCCACACCTGTCCTTCCTCTGTGACTTCTGTTTTTCTCCAGGCACACGCTAACGGAGTCTTCAGATGTTCTCTGGCTGACTGTGAGACTCGGCTAACAGTGTGGTTGTCTATGTAATCTGCACATGCAACCTGTTAGTCTCTATGTGATACACTGTTGTTGTTGCTTTTACTTTTTCAAAGTCTCTTTGCACAGGTTCTCTTTCCGTTAACCTTGGGGGAGCTGCGATTATCTCTTGCTATTATCTTTTCACTTGCTATTATCTGTTCTCCATGCATGCTAATCCAGCAGAATTCTGTAAATGTTGACAACTACCTTTCAAGCCTCAAACACATATCTCTTATTTTTAAAATTAAAAACAACTGGTGGGTGACATTGATGACATAGTAGAAGTAAAGCTTGTGGTGCTAGGTAAGACCTCAATGGCTTGTCAAGAACTTCTAGATATACGGAAGAGGACATTTTACTATCACTTTCTAGATCTCTGATTTGACTAGCTCTTGATTCATTAGAATGTTCTAACCTGATAATCTTAGTCTTTATTTTTGATTTAGTAAAGCACTTTGTACTGGATGCCAACTACTTAGGAATACTCAGTTATGGTCCTTGAAGTTTATCTTGGCTGTACTTGGTATTTTGAAATTTATCTTGGCTGTACTTGGTATCCAGGTCGTGTACAGTCTATTAGGTATAAGCCATACTGTTGAGTTCATTTTTCAATTTCTTTCAATTTTGTAATTGAGGTTATAATCATGACTAGAAAAGATATTCTTGGGAGGGTCTCCTGAAGGATTTTGGTCACATTTATGGCATTGCATGGTATTGCCAACTAAAAATCTACATAATGGAAAATTAATTTTCTGCCATTGTGGTCACACATGGAAGCTTAACCCCTGAGTTCAAGGACACCAGTGAAACCGCCTAATGTGAACTATACTCATTACAATTTTGTGAACTATACTCATTATAATTTTGTCAAGTCTTATATGTCTTAATATACTAAAGACATCTTTGTTTTATCTTCAAATGTCTTTTGGAAACTCCAAAAATCTTTTGAATCATGAAGCACAATATTCCTGAAGGAGCACATCATCCACATTCTACAATCTGTATTCCTTTGCTGTCACTTAAATTCACAGTCACAAGCACAGTAATCCATAGAGATGTTATACTAGAAACAGAATTATTAAATGTAGAAGTTGAAAATGATACGAATTTGGATTAATTTCTCACCTCTACTACTTTCCTTAGATTAGTGTACTGTCATCACAGCTTCACTAATAAACTTTTAATTTAATTCTAGCTTGTGAACAACTTTATAAATATTTCCATTCTCTCAATTAGTTTAAGCTGCAGCAAAATAAATGGTACCATGAGTAATTATACCACTATTCACTCACTCACAACTGGGGCATGCCATGCTGACGACAGGAGCCCAGGAACTCATTTGGGGTATGAAAACTTCACTGTATTTCATTTTCTTTAAGACATAGCCATAATCTGTTTCTAGCTGTTCATTAATAAGTATATTAATGAGTTTTTTCTTTGATAAAAGTTATTTGATAAGAACTTTTCTTATCACAATATAACTAAAACAAAGAAATCACTACAGCCAATTTTTGTTAGAGACAATTAACATGGATTATTTTAGGATAATTGTGGTAGCAATATAATTGTCTTCAAATTTTTCTGAAATACCAATTAATTCATTATTTTTGAATTAAAAATTAGTTCTCTGTTAGTTTTTTTCTAACTGCTGCTCATGTCCTACTAATAAGCAAGGAAAATTTCTTAACATTTTAAAAAGAATGCGAACCATATATGGAAAAATAACTCTCTCTAGCCAAACTAAGTGCTGTCACTGGTTGAACAATTCAATAAAAACAGCGAACTCATTGGTCAATGAGACATGAGGAAACACACAAGCAATGCTTGCCAGGTGCGTGCGTCTGGGGCCTCTGTGTGGAGCCCCTGACAGCTCTGTTCCAGCCTTGCCAGCCTGCTGGAGGGGCAGCCACTCTGGGCAGGTCTAACTGCCCCACCCACACAGCAACTGAACCCCAGAGGTGGCATTGGCTTTAATGAGCCCATCTGAGGCCAGCAGAAAAACAAACCCAGTGCAGACCAGCATACTGTCTCAAAGAATCAGGTCATACATTTTGCAGCAAAATCTAGCAGAAACAGAAATTGGACTTCTGTGGATCCTGAGACAAGGGCTGGTTGCTAGTTGGAGAAATCCTGTGGCGAGAGGTCAGCAGCCACAGCTTTTTGCTTCCTCCCCACCCTTTGAGTATAATGTGGCTCGATGGTGTTTTAACCAATAAAACATGCTAATTCTGAGCCCAGGTCTGGGAGCTCCTGCTGCTGCTGCTGCTGCTGCTGCTGTTCTGGAATCTCAGAACCCAAGACCTCCATGGCCCCACTCAACAGCCACTGACCCAGGAGATGTCCTGCTGTCCTGCTCTGACAGCTGACTGGGGGTTCTCCAGGTTGTCACTAAGACCAGCAGATGATCCAGCAGGGCTCAGAGAGTTGCTAACCCACAGAAGCACGAACTACATAGATGGAGGTTTGAAGTCACTAAATGTTTTCAGGTGGTTTATTTTGCAGGGAAAACAAACTCCTGCAATGTTTTATTGTCACCTCTGCATATTTAGGGTAATTGCCCCTTACTTCCTCTAAGCTTTCATCAGAAGTAAAGGGAGCTGTGCAAAAGGCAGTCATTGATATTTAAACTTGTCTCCTCTCTAAAGATATTTAAATCTCAACATCTAAAATGCAAAAATGAAAGTGACCAGTGAGTGGGTTATTCCAGGTAGGAATTTGGTAGGAGACCAAATGTGGTTAGAAACAGAAAGTGGGCAAAACCTTAAGAAAGTTAGCTAAGGGAAAATGATTTATAACTGCTTCTGACTGATGAATTTTAAAAGCAAATGGAAACATTTTTATTGAAATGCTCGAATCTGTAAAACTGAGGTCACGCTAAACATGGGAGCCACTGAATAAGATTTAGTGATGAACTTAGTTATATTCAGTTGAACATTAATTGTGAGAACAAGTCTTTCTGCCAATGACGGGCGAGATTAATAATTCAAGTTTCTCCTCCAGAGCTTATATCTCTGAATAGTGTAATGTCTCAATATTGTAACACTTATCACATTCAATAGTTGCTCAAAAGTCTGTCTAGATTAATAATTCTAGAAGAGAGAGATGATGCTTCACTCAACCATATATTCTATGTCCCAATATATTGCCACACACACTACACACACTTATTGTAAAAAAAAGTTTGTGAAGTGATTAAATGTCTTAACTTTTTTTCTTGATATTGGCTTATTCCTATTTTGGGGGGTGGAATTGTAGCAGATGAGCCAGAAGGTGAGAAAGTGACATATATAGGAAGATAAAAGTGTATGTTTATATAATAATTAGTTTAACGGATATTTTAATTGATACTTTATTTAACAAATAAACTGCTGGGCATCATGTCTGGTGCTGTCAACAGACAGGTATGATTCTGCCCTCAAAAATAGATAATTTTGTAAAGGGATAGATTTGGAAGGCTGTGGAAGCAGAAACTCTGATTTTGCCTCTGTTTTTCTTAACTGCATTGTATTATCCGAACAGTCTCTAGAATAACAAGCAGTCTCCTGAAGGAAAAAAAAAAAAAAAGCGCATAATGTTTCTCAGGGAATTATCTAAATGACCCTGAATATTGAATCTTAACATTGCAATACTTAATTTCATTTTTATATACCCCACAGAAAGCTTCAAGCAACATGTAAATTTATGTAAAACACATATACTTATGCTAAACAACACACAATTTATCCCTGGATTTAATTTAGAAAAATCTGGCAGCTTTGCTTTTGCTAGGAATATGTAACTGGCTATAATGGGAACCGAGAATAATCATGGCCACTTACTTCACTCTCATAGGTGACATGAGCTTTCTTTAAAATAAAATTACTCTAGCCATGTAGGCAATGAGGTTTACTTGAACTGTAAGAGCATCATTGTTACTGGGATTTGGAAGACAACAGCTCAGCATCCTTCACATTATTCTCTGGCTCAGTCTCTACCTGGAATGTCTGTTCCCCTTCTGTTTGCTCTCCTTGCGTTGCCTGGGAAACTCCTCCTAAGGGCGGGCGCAGTATTGTGTGGGCTAGGGAGTCTGCAAAGCTCCTGAGGCGGGGGACAGGGTGTGGGGAACTCGGGGCTGAGCACCCCACACATGTCTCACTGCTCTGTCTCTCAGCTGTTTGTTGGCTCTTCTGGGAGACTCTAAGCTTCCAAGGGGCAGCGTCCTGCCTCAGTTGTATTCCTGTGCCTCCCTCAGAATGCTTGTTACCAACTACTACAGGATGCCCAGTTCCTGAACTGGTGCCTAGTGTAAAAGTGCTCCATTAATCCTGGGGGACTTGAGAGAAATTCAGAGTTGATGTATTGTACAGTCATTAATTATTCGATAAAGGTAAAAGTATCATTTTTCTCTATGTTGATCTTTTCTGCTCCTGTATAAGGAAAATCAGATGAGGGAAGGAAGTGAATAATAATAGTCTACTAGTTATTTCTGAAATCTCTTTCTCCTCTTCTAAGACAGAAAACATCTTTGAGAGGCTACCTACTGAGTTCTTAATTCTAGACTCTCAAAGTTCACTTTTATGTTGTAATATAATAAAAATAGTGCATGAAAGGAACTAGAGGATTTTGAAAAGCTAAAAGCCAAACACATCATAACACTTAGGCACCCTTTGGAATTGAGTACAAAACAGATGCATGAAGAGAAATTGTGAAATAAAGGCAGAATTTCAAAGATGTCTCAAAAATAATAGTCTCTCAAAAAGTCAACTCTTTGAAAATCACTTTGAGAAATAATATATGAGTCAGTCTAAAACACAGTACTTACATATCAACAGTAGTTCAAAATGGAAAACTGAACCATGTTTGCTTATACAAATCCTACATCTTCTGTGGTGCTGGATAATAAGTACAGCCTTTTATTTATCCAGGCTTTCAAGAACGAAAAAGAAAAATCCTCTTTTACATATTATCCTTACAAGTTAAAAATTCTGGTATAAAGGACCTTATTATACTATGCATTTCATCACTGTGTAGGTTAAATTATATTCCCTGGATGCATAGATTTATGTAGGGCACTCTTCCTAAAATAACAAAAAGCCTGTGAAACATATGAGTATTGCTTCAATAAGGTAACTAGAATCCATTGTATTTTTCTTTTGTATTAAGAACTCCTGTGATTCTTATTTCCAGAGAAAACTATTTTCTGCACAGATTTTTCAACACATTTCAATTTTCATGTGAAATAAAATGAATAAAACTATAGATCATTATAGACAATGATCTATAATGACAGCAGAAATTAGAAATTTTCCTGTTAACAAAACATTAAGACATTCAGATGTTCTAACCAACATTTATTTCTAAGGGGCCTGCTCTAAATGACTGTTTTTTAATTCATATACTTCGATTTTACTGACCCTTTAGCAGATCTCTATATTTCTATATAGTCTTTAATGTGCACCAGGTACTGGGTGGAGCTCAGTAAATAAGCCTGATCCTAATAGGAGACGCAGAGGCAAAGGGAGGGCCAAGCACCAGTGACAGCAGATTTTGACTCTCGTTTTGGGGGCGTGGGAGAGTTCAGTGGGAGTTCTGGGGATACTGGCATGAAGAGCAGAGCAGAATCTGAAGCCCTAGCAGTTATCTGACTTCCAAACTGGATTTGGTGGTGAACAGCCATGTGCTCCCAACGATGCTCTAAGTACTCATGCAGGCAGAACAGATAGGACTTTAAATGTCTTGAATGTGGAAACCGTTTTCTCTGACTCATCCTCAGCAGTAGAAGCAATATAACATATTTTATCTCATACCCATATTCAGAGGATCTTCAAAAGACTAAAAAGGGAAGTTGATCAAACTGGGTCCACACACTAGAAAATGAAACAATTATGGAGAAATAAGCCAGAGAAATGAGCTTGAAGTCGTGGGAAAACACACCCACAGGCCATCTGAAGAGGCAAGTGTAGTAGGGTATTTTAAGATGTTTTCTGATTCAGGCTCAGAAAGTTTTATGGGGGGATATTTTCTAACATTTGGTAACTTGATCTTACAGAACACAGCATTGTAATGTGTTAATAGTGATCAAGGTTAAGTGCGGGCTGAGTGATCAAGGTCATCCATGGTGATCAAGGCGAGCACGGGCTGAGTTGTACAGCTATAGAGATGACACTGAGCAGCGGAGACACAACCTGTGTCTTTGGTTTTCAAAAGCCACGGGGAAGAATGACATCTCAATTTGGTTCTCCATACCTCCACTTAGAAACATCTGGCCAGATGTGAAGTATCACTCATGGCATTGAGGTTTTCAGCTCAAGGAAGAGTGAGTGATGATGTGATTGTCACAAACAAGCCCGTGGTGCCCAGCAGCTGTGAGATGAGGCCCTTAATCCTTTTTCTTCCCGGGGCTCTGTTTATAAGTAATTGCCTGACTCGCCTGGGCCACTGTGGGGATCGAAGGGAACAATACTGACGAGACAGGGAGAGCTGGAGTTCTCTTCATTATGTACAATTCTATTTATACATATTAGTTTAGCTCTTAATCAGATAATGTTTCATTTTTATTCAGAAATGTTTGAACTTTGAAAAGCCTGCTTTGTAGGGTTGCCTTTAAGTATATATATATATAGATATACACACCAAAATATATATATTTTACCAAAAATATATTTTCGATAAATGGACAGGAATTTCTACATGATAGTAAAATATCATATATTTATAAAAATAGGGGAAATATATGAAGAGTGTAAATAACCATATAATCACAGTATACACTTTATAGGAATGAGTGATTTTATATGAACACATGAAAATCTTACCAGTCATAAAAATGATTGGCTCGCAAATTCAAAATTTGGATGAAGGATCCTTATCTACATTATTCACAAGATGATATAATTTAATGTTAAACTTATTGAGAATGCAGGAAATCTTAAATGCTGTCCTTAAACAATTCTAGATATACTCTGGGGTTGATAAGGGATTCTGAGGCAGTGTTGGACTGGAATTCAGACCCCCCTGGGCAAATGACTGTTCACAACAACTGTCTATATTTGGGAAAGTTGTTTTTCTTTCTAAATTTCTTTTGCTCTTTTTAAAAACCAAAATCCAAACCCAAAACAATACCAATAACTTCATCAGAGTGTATTTGTGGGAAACAAATGAAACAGTATCTGAAAAGACCAGCACATTGCCCGGGATCTAGCAGGCATTCGGCAGAGGGGAGATATTCTTACTTCTCACACCTGTTTTCCAGCGCTTTCTCAGTGGTGGGATTTGCCATTCTGTCTGATTTAGGTCAGGGTTTCAGAGAAACAGACTCCAAGGTGGTGTGGCTACTGGGAACCACCTTTGGGTTCCATATTTGTGGGGACAATGAAGAAAGGAGAATTAGGAAGAAGAAGTGTTCACCTGCGCTGGAGCCACAGAGGGGTTAGCCAGTCCCAACCATGAACTCCAGAGCTGAGATGGCCCTTCAGAGTTGTCTGACTTTGGGTTAAGGGCCTCGGTCTTTATGATCACCCTTAGGCATTCATCACTCCTTGACTGGGGTGCAGCCTGAGTTGGCTATAACCAACCTGTGTCCTTGTTTGGCTTTGGGCCACTCCCCGGGGGGACTCAGTGGCCAATGCTCCGAGTGGCCTTGTAGCCTCAGATAAAATTGATGCAATTAGATTTCACTTCTAATTTACCTCATTGGAACAGGCTCACAAATCAAGATGAATAATGAGGGGGAAAGCAGTACTAGAAAACAAGAGGGAGCTAGAGGTATTTTTTAAAAAAAAAAGTACAATCTGAATAACAGCTCTGAAAGAAGGAAATAAAAACAAACTCTGGTAACGTGCAAATTTGGAGTATTGTGAGAAGATGACTATTAGGCTATGAAGATAATTTAGGTGCTCATGTCAGCAGCGTGACTTGAACATTTGATATAAGTGCAAAAGTGTAATTTTATAACTGAAGAGTGGGTTTGATGTTATGCATGTATTTTGCTACACACGCACTCATGTTACACCCTTTCCAGTCCAGATATAATTTCTAAATTGTTTTGCTGTCTTATAAAAATCAGTTTTTGCCAGATTGGGACAGAGAAGTAATTCTAGAGTCAGTATCCACTGATGGTTCTTCAGTGAACAGTTGAAGGATATTGGATAGAAATTTAGTGACAGCGAAGAGACATAACAGAAATTCTGAACTGGACCAGGGATATTTGGGATATTACTTTGCATGGAAGTTAATGTTCGAAGTCTTCTATGCTTACTAGAAAGATTCATAAGTCTAAGTAAAAATGACAGAATCGGGCCAGAATCTGTCCCGAAAACAGCAGTGACAGGTCAAGGGCATCAGCCACGCTGCAGCCACTCACGGGGGCGCCAAAGGCCACATTTCCCAGACACGGGCTCTTTGTTCCAGATTAAACTCATCTTTTGGTTCCATTAAAAACCGCCAACCCAACAAGCAACTATAAACCAGAGACACACTACGGGGGGGGGGGGGGGTGGTTAGGAGGGAGTAGGATCAAAACAAGGAGGGTAGGGATTGTGCGGGACTATAACCAAGATGAAAATGCATACATTGTGCAAAAGTGAAAAATGATGTAAAAATATATAAAATTAAAAAATAAATAAATAAAAAATCCAGTGGGGGTTAAAAAATAAAAGTGTAATAATTAATAAATGAGCATGAAGAAAAAAAAAAAAAAAACACCAACCCGAAGAAAACATAGTATTAGAGGAATGCAGTGTAAGTTTATATATGACAAAAAATGGGAAAATTATTCTGGAGAAAAATAAAATGTGTGAAAGGGGAAAACATGGGGTCCTAGTGGTAAAAACATTTTTAATTTTTGGAGTTAGTTTGCTAAAAGCATATTTAATTTGTCAAGTTTACAATCTGCGAAAGAAAATTCCATTTAAAGGTATGATGTGTTTCCTACTTCTGATTTCCCACTTTTTCCCCATCCAATAATGTGAACCCTCCCTGCTGGCTCTGATGAGACTCTGGCAGTGTGGGACTTTCATCCCCTTGGAGATGCCAAAACACAGGCTATTGATCAGATTTTTCCCAGCATGGCCTACACTAAAATTGCCTTTCTCTGTAAAGAAGCTTTATTTTTCCCTTTTCTCTCTCAGGAAAACAAAAACAAAAACAAAAACAAAAAACAAAAACAACAACAAAAAACCAAAAACCAAAAACAAACCCAAAACACCAACCCCCCCCCAAAAAAAAAAACAACAACTAGAAATAGACCTGCCGTTTGCACTGCAAAAACAGTGCAGAGAAACTGGTACCTTTTCATATCACCCATCTGCTCTGGAACTGCATCATTAAGAATAAGAGAGCCGTCAAAAGTGGAGCCGCTAAAGAACACGCAGCTGTGAGCCTCCCCACGACACTGTCCCGGAGGCCTATTTGGGTGGACGGCGTTTAAATGAACAGCGTGAGCCTTGTGACTCGAGTGGCTAAGCCTGTTTGATACGTGACGACTCTGCAGGCATTAGCTGATTTTACTACATTTGAAAACGTCCAAAAAATGATTTGCTTTTTGGGACCATTTGCCAATTTGATTAAAAGTGGAGGTCAAGAGTTAGCATGATCCCCCCAGCTCCCGCCGGACAGGCCCCAGACCACAGAGACTCACAAGAATGGAGGGGGGAGTCCTGGCTTCAGTCTGTCTTAGACAGCACTTACGCAGCCACCGTGCGTTCAGCTTTAAATTGTGCTAAAATGAAAGTGCAACTATATATAAAAAGTAAAAGAGCAAGGCAATAAACAACTCTGTTACGGTAACAGGTTTCACAGAAATTTGTGCAGTTTTTAATTCTATTAAAACCCCTGAAACAATGCAGTCACTGACTAAGCTGAAAAAATGCTTTATATCAAGTTTTTATTTTGTGTTTAACAGACACTGACTGAGTGGCTATTCCGTGGACATCCTTAGTGCAAAGCAATCAAAGAATAAAGGAGGGAGTTCGCTTCAGGGACAACCAGGGTTTAGTTAATCTCATTCATATACAAAATGTTATAGAAGTGAACTGTGGATTTAATGTCACATTTTGCTCACATTCACATGACTACGTGAAACACACCGGAAAATACGCAACTTCTACTTCTGTTATGGAAACTACAGTAACTGGAGAAGCTAGTGGGCCAGGCACACTTGCTAACCCCAAGTCAGGAACAGTAGATGCTGGACACTTTCCTGGAATGGTCAGAAAATTCTAAGGTGTCCAGGAGCAGCCTCTCTCCTTTGTAGGCCCACAAGCTTGACTCCTCTTGCTAAGTCCCGTGGGGGACTGGAGAGAACGGCTATAAAGCAAATAGGCAGCAAAGATCACAGCAGAGAAGAGAATGTGGTGCATTATCAGGTGGCCAGGATCCAGAGCAAGACACAGATCCAGGAGGCAGGAAATCAAGTCAGTGGAAGGGCGAGCCCTTGGCGAGGCGGGGGAGGGCAGGCTCAGAGCTCACGGTGCATGCTTCTCAAGAGCATGGATACACTGGTGAGCAGAATGAACTAAAGAGGACACGTGACTTCAGTGCAGCCAAGGGTCCTTTGCCCTCTGGCCCAGGAAGTGTGCCCAGGGCTGACCCCGCTTATAAGATGAAGAGGCTGCAACAGATGCCCATGAAGCCCACAAAGATCTGTGCCTTAGCACCCCGGGCAGAGCGTCTGAAGAGCTCATGCATTTTAGTGCATTAACATTTGCCCATCAGGAAAGAGAAGGGTGCCCATTAAGCACTTACTGTCTTCTATCTGAGGTTTTCACTCCTTAGGAAATAGAAGCTAAAGCCTAAGAAGAGAAACTGTAGTTGTGACAGGGAAACTGGCATAGGCTAGAACTTTCCAGCTAACATAAAATACAAAGGCCACGAGGAATTTTTATTCTGGCCACTTTTCTCCTCCTAACATTGCACAAAAACCATGGATAGGATAAACATATTCTTTCTTGATTCCTATGTTTGCCATGAGTTATCATAATGACTCCTGCTTTCCAGCTTCCTGACGTTCAGATACAGTTGATCATGGGATGGACACCTCAGAGTGTGAGTTCCTCATCACTGAAAGCAGATACTAATGCTCTGGGAGGAGAATCCATACATCAACCTAGACCAAACACGGTAATTGCCAAGATCCCTCATAACGCAAAGATACAGTATCTTGCCCCATCTCAAGCTACCCTTTTCTTTTCTTCCTTTCTTTCCAAATAATATTACTTCATATGACAGTTATGAGGAATTGATAAGCTATCACATATATATGGATTGAGCACCTGCTATATGCTAAGCACTCAGCTAAATATATAGATATATATTTATACCTCTGTAGTCCTTATCTTGCTTTCCTTCATAATGATTAACCATTACATTAATCTTTTTCTGCTCTCTAATAATATTTGACTATAATAAAAAATAGCACTTTTTTATGGTCCTATTTTCTTGGATTACTTAGTGTTGTACGCCTTCCTTATGTTTACTAAAGACTGCACTACATCCCCTTATATTTTGATGCCCCCAAGTGGATTGGCAATGGCTGAACACATAATAGGTGATCAATAAATACCAAGCGGGAGAAACGACATAGGGCAGCTTCAATCTCACACCGCCTTTCACTGTGTCCTCAGATTTAGTATCATGTGACCTGGAAAAGTCTTCTGCTTCAGTTTCCTCATAAAAAAACTGGGGTCAAATATCCCTACACTGCCTTGCTGAGGACATTTTTAAGCCAGAGAATCAGGGAAGCAGGAAGGGTGACTACCAACAGCACAGCCACGCAGCGCCCGGACGGGGCTGCCCATTTAGGTGAATTTCAGCAAGTTTGGTGAGTTCACAGTGGAAAAGACAATTTTTCAGTTGACCATCTTGATGACAAATGTTTGATTTTTTTCTTTTTCCTCTGCCAAAAAACAAAGCAAATTGCAGGCTTCCATGCCATCAGTATAGCTGCTCTTGATATATTATAAGGATGAATATGTGGTCACATCTTGAAGTGACAAATTTGGGGTTTCAAGTCTGGAAAACAAGGGATCATCACAGTCATTCATCAGGACTGTGGCTCGGGGCCACGTGGTCCCGCTCAGGTGCTGGTCACACATCCTGAGAGGCTGAAGAGGTTCCTGCAGACCTCTGACCAACACAAGCAGTTGTGGAAAAACACAATTGTAACTGCTTTATTTCATCACAGATGGTTGTTTAAAGCCAAAGTGTATAATGGTTGATTCCTCATTGTAACCTCTGTTTAATCAGCGTAGAGTGAATATAAAGTCCACAAGCTATTCAATCCCTGTTCTATACAGCTGTCAGAGTTATCTTCCTAAAAAGCAAAACTGAATCACACGACTCCCTGATGTATCAGAAATCAGCCCAAATTCCACGGCTTGGAAATCAGTGCCTTTTACAATGAAGCCTCTGCTGTTTTCCTTTACATTTATTCAACAAATATTGATTTATTGTCTGCTATGTGCCTTCACTGTGCTGTCAGTGCCAGCACCTCCTCCCTGTTCCTGAAACCTCCTTTAATCTCTCTGCCTTTCTGTCTTTGCTTGACCTGTTCGCTCTGTCTGAAAGCAGCTTCTGCTCCTAGCACCTGGGGTCCTACCACCCAGCTCAAGCTCCAGTACCAAGCCCCCCCCCACCAATCCTTTCGCAGAGTTCTCGGGGGCAGACCACCAGCCCTCCGTAAACTGCTCCCCCTTAAGGGTGAAGGGGGTGTTCTAATTTGGAGCTCTTGTAGCGGTTGGCTTATAAAATTGAGTTGAACTATATCTGAAGAAAAGCCACATCAATTTGGCACATTCAGTTAATTCATATCCTTGCTTAAAAAAAAATGGATGAACTGGATCAAATGTTTATGGGCTAATGGATTGCTTAGACCCCTTTAACAATGGTTTTTAATCCAAATTGGTCAAATTGATGGGTTTGGAAAACATGGCCTCAGTCTAGAGGGCAAGAGAAATAGAAGCTTTATCGTTACTGATGTTCTAATGTAAATTTCAAAGCCACAGCTATTGTTATTTTTAACCTGATATGGTTATATGTTTATCTATTTACTGCCCTGAACGTAGTCCAAAAGCACTCCTTCATTTAAAATATAACCATGTACATTGTCTATAGATGCTTTAAAAGCTTCACATAAAGCTTTCTAGAGCTTTATTTATAAACCAGTGGTGGTGTGTAAAAGTTACCTGTAAAGTTAGTTGAAAAGGAGGGAACTTCTTTAAGTGCATTTTGAAATCTACAAGATGCTAAATGTTAACACCATTGGTGACTTTTCTTTTTCCCCAGGGATCTGGGTGGCTTGCTTGGCAGAAGGCAGTGTCCATGTGGGGGGGGGGGGCGCAAGCTCTCCTTCTGCTGACTCCCCCTTGTTAACCACCCACTGGTGAGTTAGGTCCCAGGACAGTCAGCCTCTGCGTGACACAGTCCCAGACACATTCTGTGTTAAGTCCCTGAGTCCTGTTTGGTTTCTTACTCTGCTGGACCTGCCTAGACCCTTATAGTGCCTCCCATGTCTATGCTTTAAAACCCAGAGCAGGCCACAAGTGACCACCACAGGCTCCCCTCTGAGTCCCGGCCGGCCTCTCCTATTCCCAGGGTCTTCCACGGCCTCTTAAACAAAAAGCATTCACACAAGCAGCGAAGCTCTCCTAAGTCTCCCTTCTTCACACAATTTATTTATTCCTAAAACATCTTTCTCAGATACACTATTTCACAAGAGAAGGGAACAGAATGTTTTCTCCCCTCCACCTTTTCACCGTCATGAAGGATTCTCATCACTGTATGTCTTCAGGTCCGCCAGGACACGCTCAGTGTTGGAGGTAATTGAGAGAGAGGTGAAAAGATAATTTCTTTTACACTTTGTAGCTTTGAAGCTTCCAAATATTTTAAAGTCAGATGCATTTCTGTGAATTATTCTTAACATACTGAAATTGGTAAGTCCTACATTACCTTAGAGCTAAGTATTTTTCTCTCTTCTCAGTATAATAACTGGCTTTATTCTTCTATGTCTGGTTTTTTTAGCAGCATCTACAATCCACAGCCCAATTTTACATGACTTGAAAAATAGGGGTTTGCATGGAGAAAGGGGTCAATGCTGTACTTCTCAAGGGCAAAAGCAGCTTATATGCAAAGAGGGAGACAGCAGGTATCATTAACTGCCAAGCTTACGAAAAGGATTATAGGTCTTTATTGATAGAAATGATTGAAATCAACCTAACGTGGCAATGTCTAAAAGATAAAAACAAGAATTCATATAATTTTACCAGGGCCATTAATTTCTCTATTGGTACATTAAAAACAAAGAGGGGCTTTCTTATACGAAGAAAAACCAACATTAATTTTAGACACTTTTTTACCTTACATAGCTGATCACTCAAAATGAATGTTTATAGCTAATCCTAAGAAGATAATTTTGGATATATTGTTTGTATTCAAATGTGATACTTGTGCATCATGTTTATTTAATTGTGTTTTATGACATTCCTGGCATAAAATTGGCTCACAGTGTTGAAGGAATTATCAAGTCAAGGTAAAGGAAACAGGAAAGTCACAAATTAGAGGAAAATGAGTTTAATGTGATCTAAATATTTTGCATATAACATAACCATTAATAATGAAAAATAAATTTATTTAATGAGATGAGAATAAGGCAGTTGGTAATGATTTCATATGTATATAGTCTCTCCCATTAATTGCAAAGAAAACCAGGATAAAAGGAATGATTTGGAGGAAATTAAAGTTTTGCCTACATTGGCAAGAGCAATATAGAAAACTCATTTTTACTATTCTAGTAATATAAACTTGATAATAAAGTGAGAAGGAATCTTAGAAATTATCTTAACTCTTTCAGTTGACTTCTCTGTGAGATTAGCGCCCTAGCAAATCAAGCTGACTGGCCTTAGGTTGCACAGCTGGTTAGGGTCTGAGCGGGGACCTGATCAGGGACATTTCTGACTTTGGATCTAGACCATTTTTCACTGTGTCACATGACCTTTAAGATGAAATTCGGCCCCAAGTGAGTATTATGTTGGGCTCATTACAGCTGGGGTGTTCCCGTGTTTAAAAGGATAAACTGATATCGATACTTGTGTGGCAGCATCTTAAATTGGATTTGCAGCCATAAATTGATTTTGGATCTGTCTCATTAGCCAATCTGGAGGGATCGTCCAGCCAATCCATGAAGTGCAATTGTTCCTTTTTCTCTGCCACCTTTATTCCACCCATATTTTCCTCTCTTGATTCCAGTACACTTTTCACCTTTCAGTTTAAATAAGTGGAGAAGGTTTTTTTTTTTTTTCACTTCTTGATTAAGACAATATGATGATTTATAGGATTTGATTCAAAAGCTTTCCTGCTCCATTCAGCTGATTTCCCATACAGATATGTACATAAAAGAATATGCTGAAAAGAAAACATCTGGTGGGCATGAAACGGGTAGGTCTATGGAGTTGATCGAAGGCTGATATGTATTTCTAACCACGGCTGCATGTCTAAGCTTTAGAGATTTTTGAGAAACTATAATTAAAACTATAATTAAAGAATTTCCCACTATTAGTATTTCCTGAGTTGGACAAATCAGCTTATTTATTTATTGTATTATAATTACTGTTAAGAATGCTTGAAGTAAAACAATATGCACTTTATGTAGCAACATAACGACATGTAAAGTGCAAATATTGATAAAATTAAGCAAATAAAAGCTGCAAAGCAATCAGATTTGTCCAATTTCTCACTGGGGTTTTAAACATAATTGCTATCATTGACATAATATAAAATAATGGGGGAAAGTGATTTTTTGAATTAAAATTTTCCCTATTTTTCTTATCATTTTATAGGTAAGAACATTTTTATACTTGAATATAAATTCTATATTATTACTTAAAAAGTAAAAGTGTATTAACTTACGGCCCTGATGCTTTCAAAATGTCCACCTTCTTTCTCAAAATCGATAGGTTGGCCTTTCAGTGTCCAGTAGAAAGTGACATCCAGACTAGCATCGTGAATGGCTTTGCAATTTAGGACGATACTTTCTCCTACTGTTAACTCTGTTCTTTTAGGAGTAAGTTCTATCCTCGTAGGTTCTGTAGAAATTAAAATATGTTAATTAACAACCAGCACCAAGTATTTCCTTTCAGTCTGCATTATCTTAAATAATCAAAGAAGAAATTAAATAAGGAATCCATGCAGTACAATTGTTTCAGATACATGGATTAGATTTTCCACATGTTGAGATAAACTATGAAATATTAACTCTTTGGATGCTGGGCATGTCACTATTTTTTTTTTTTCTTTCTTTTTTTGTGGGGACCAATGATTTAAAAGTTGCTGTTCCTACTAAGGCGTTAACGTGGTCTAAAAAGATGAGGTCCTGTACAACTGGGAAAACATTTGACATTCTGGAGAGGGAAAGTTATAAAGAAGAGGTCGTAGCCTCCCTGTCTACCTTCAAGAAGCATCACATATAAATAAAAGGATCTTTTTCTACAATTAAAATATGCTTCATATCTAAGGAGGAAGCATTCAGGTGAGTTTACTTCTTTAGGGCTCTTGGGAGGCACCTGCCTCAAATTACCATCTTAATAGAGACAAAAAATGAAACCTGGTATCTGCTTCATACTCTACAGAACCTCTCATGAGTAGAAAGGAGTAGAAGAGGCTCCTTCTGGCTAATTATAAAATAGCACTTTTGATAAATTGTGGATGATGTAATTGAGATCTAAGGAGAAAAGAAAAATATTGCATGGATTTTTTTTTTTGAAAAAAATGTTAATGTTTAATGACAGTGATTCAGTTAAGTAAAAAATTATACATTTTTACTGGATTTAGACAACTCTGAACTAACAAAGGCTAATGCCAGTGGCACATTTAAGGGTCATTTGAGCAATAATCAAGCAACTGTAATACGATGTGTTTTTGAATCAAGTAGGGAGGAGATGGAGATAGCATGTTGAGTTAATCTTTTTTTCCTAATGAGATTCCTGATCGTAGATACCTCAGTAAGACTAACAGAAATGATTAAAAATTAGCTTAATGTTCTTATTCTAGCTCTGCTGTTGGTAATAACAGTCTGATGAAGCACATTCTTAACCCCGTTAAGACCCTTAAATATGCACCTTCCTTCTTAGCACCCCCTGAGAGGAGGGGCAACGCCAGGAAAGGAACGTCACTGCAAGTAGCAACAATTTAGAGTCAGCCTTTCGGTGGCCCCCCCGAGTTCCAGTGTCCTCAGTGCAGACAAGTGGTGACAGTTGGTCCGATTGCAATGCTGAGTAACTAAATATTCCACTGAACTCATCACGGACAGACACCATCTTTGTTGGTGTTTGAAAAAAATGCCTGTGCATTACATCCTTCCTCAGTTTTTCATAGAAAATTTAGCCACAGAAGGGATCAGACACAGTCTAGAGGACTGAGTTGGAGCTCAGCTATCTATGCTATTAAATGAAGACGTCTTTCAAATTACGTTCCTCCCACTGAAGTTTGTTTCTTTTCTAGAGGTATCAGAGTGCTGATTATTTAGTTACATTTCTACTTCTAAAGAAAAGGAAAACGAACATTTCT
Source organism: Talpa occidentalis (assembly GCF_014898055.3). Lineage (NCBI taxonomy): Eukaryota > Metazoa > Chordata > Mammalia > Eulipotyphla > Talpidae > Talpa > Talpa occidentalis. The sequence continues at coordinate 3,037,005 of NW_023601212.1, read as the reverse complement.
ATATTTTTATGGCTAAGGTTTGATTCACTCTGTAATGCATGCACAAATGGAAAGCAAATCATTAAGGATATAACTCCATGGCAAAAAAAATAATCCTTTACCAACTGAAGAGATTTTGGCACTGAACATATGAGATTTTCTTCGTAAGAGCCAATGACATGTAATCTCCAAAGAAGGCTCTAGGCTTGAAATCTAGTTCACTTTGGAACTAGAAAACTACCAGTAACATTTAAGCAGTGATAATTCTCATACTAAAGCATATAAAGCACCCACTGATGAAAACACCAAGGGCAGCTCTGGCCTCCGCCTGTCCGATGCACACTCCAGCCTGCCTCATTCATGTCCCCCTTCGTGACTGCTTCCTGCCCAACCCTAGCTGAGGTGATAGCAAAGAAGTATTACTGACTAAATGCTAAAATTAATCTTGGTAAAGGGAAAAACAATCTTTTTTTCCAAATATTTATTTATTTTGCATACAAAAACTGGGTTGCAGGCCAGAGGAGCAGGGGGTGAGAGGATTCACCAGAGACAGAGTGGGGAGCAGAGCAGGCAGATCAACTGAAATGCACTGCTGAGGGGAGCAGCGGACAGGACAGGAGAGGTCTGCCACGCCATGTGGGTCAGCTCCCTGCCTGGGGATCAAACTAATGTCTCAGTGGCTGGTGATAGCTTCATAGTGCTGAGACTTTAACCCCTGCCCCACCAGGGAGGCCCAATGGAAAAAAAAAATCTTAATACTGTGGACATACTTTTAAATTTTGAGACACCAGCTAAAACTTGAGAAAGTTTCCTTTTTCCTCACATATTTTGTTCCAAATGTAATATTTAAATGTCTACCAGCCAGGGGAGCTTTCTTTCTTGCCCCTGAGCAATGGCAAGAGTCGGCTGGGCCGTGTTAGCTCTCTGTCTGCAAAGCTGTCACCAGCAGGAGCATGCACACACGCGTGCAAACACACATAGATGCACATGGCAGTTACTCGCTTTCTGATGAGACCACGAAACTACGCTCACACGACGTTTAGCCGCATTTTCTTACCTTTTACAGACACTGAAGCTATGATTTCTGCAGAACCAAAGACATTTTCCCCTTGGCAAACATACTTCCCCTCATCTGATTTAGAAGCATTTAGGATCCGTAGACTCCCGTCTGGAAGAATAGCTATTCTGAAAATTATTAAAAAGTTGTTTTTTTTTCCTGTTTTACAGCAAGTCAGTAAGTGGTAACAAACCCATGAACTCTGAAACCAGTTCCGAGGTAATAATACATAAGACGAAGGATCACTGTGAACATATGCATTGGTAGCAGGAATGTTTTACCCTTCAAGAAATTATCCGATACACCCACTTAATATCTTCTTCTGTGTAAAAAGGGCTAGGGAGTTACAGGTTGTTTTTCTTTTGACACTTTTTTGACAGTTATTTTTCGAACTTGTGGTGGAAGGTGACCCTGAATTTGGTTACTAAAACTTAGACTCTACTGTTGCCGAGAGAGATTTGAATATAAAGCTTGGGTATTGCACCACAATCCAAGAGTGACCTCAACAATCAAATATAAAAAGCAACAGCACACACGCAGAGGAGGACACGGAGGCAGCACGAGATGAATTGTGCACAGCCATGAGATGATTTATGGGGGTTCCTTCCCAGGGCGCAGTACAGAAGGTACAGAAATGAGGCCGGGTGCCCGAAGCGGGGCTGTTCTCACTGCACTTGTTCAGCATGTGCCTGTGGTAGCTGAGTTTGCACGTGAGCTTTTTCGAGACCTTTTAAAAAAGTGCACCTTGAGTCTTCTATGAAGGAGAAAAATTAAAGCATTATTAAGAAATTTTAGAAGTTCAGTGCAAATGAGGTTGACATTTGGGATTATACCACATTCTCTGTGTATTCATCTTTCCAGAAGTATATGGGTTTCACATTTAATTAATACTTTGGTCCTTTTTTCTCTTCTGTGCTTCTGAAATATAACCTGCTATTTGACCAGCGCAGCCTGAATCACACAGAGCAGCTGTCTTGGGGTGATGTGGCCGCCCCTTGAGTTTGGACTGACTGTTTTTAGGGATGAGGGAGTGAGACGGAGCAGTCGCCCCACGAACTTAAAATCTTACAGTGGATTCTCCCAGTCCTGAAAATAAACCTTTATCCCATGGCAATACATTGAACCACTGAAGATACAAGAGTTAAATCTGTTTAGTCAATAGGCTTCATGTGATTTGAGAATGCAGATCCAATTGTGCCAGCTGCCCAGGACTGATGGTTATTGAGAGGCCTGGACCAGGTGACAATTGGATTAGCTGCTGTGCGGCTGAGCACCGCGTATGAATCTGTATGTACATATCACCATCAATAAAGATGCCAGTTTGAAAACATCATTGAGTTTTCAATATGGATCAAATTTGATTTACAGTGAGTAAGGAGGGGGGCGAATTTAGAAACAAGCCAAACTGGGATAGATAATTTGATTTTGTAATGCATGTCAGGAAGAGACACTGACTTAAGATGTTTGGAGAACATAGAGCCCTCAGAAGATATAAAATCCATGCGAGATGGTCAATGAAAAATTTTGCTCGTTATTTAGAAGTGTGCATGTTCTACAGAATCGGACTATCTGTTCCATTTCAATCCCAAAGACACACCCACTGCAAAAAGACACATTTGAAAGGAAATAATTATCCTTGTTATAAACAAACAGGCATTCTCTTATGAGGATTACAAACCTTAGTGAAATTTAGTTCAATTCCACACACTCGGTAGATCATTAATACCTTGAAAATATTTGTATTTTACTGACTGGCAAATCTAGCAGGTAAGAAATTTGTTTCAAAAGAATAAATAGCTCTTAGACACTGATAGTAATTTTGCTCATGTTTTAAGATAGGTCTGTTCTTGCCGACGGGGACCCACATTTTATATCCCCTTTTTAATATAGTTTATAAAAGCCCTCTTGCTTTCGGCCACCAGTCCACTGGGGGTGAAGAACTGTGAATACTGTGGTGTTTTTATCTGTTGAGTGGTGGAGTCGTTTGACCAAAAGCCTGTCTACAGATTCAAATTGAAAATCCTGATCAAGTGAGTCTTTTTTTTTTAATTTAGTAAAGAAAAACAGGTTAGATCATGAATGACACACATTATAATGCTTGGTTATTGCACACATAATTACTTGAATAACTGAATAATGATTAATTTTTCCTTGCAGTTTCCAGTTTCTTTATTTTTCTTTTACCATTACCACGTGAACTCTCAAATTTTGGGGTTAATTATGCTACGACTTTCGTGAATGGTGAGGTTAAGCTGCGTTGGGTTTAGGGAGAGAGTTTACAATCATCAACTAGTATCTAGCCGTCAGCACCAAGTCATGCCTACTTTATTCTGGCTCCTCAACTTTTCTAGGGGTCTCCGCCTAGACCTGGAGAAGTCTTAGTTCTCACCTTGGACCTAACTACTGGACTGCAACCCTGTGAATCTGCCCGGTACCCCAGTTTGCCTATAGTAACACTGTGCTTAGCTCTATCTTGGAAGATTTATCACTAAATTCTTTTTTTTTAAGATTTATTTTTATTTATTTATGCATACAAGAACTGGGGTGCAGGCCAGAGGTGCAGGGGTTGAGAGGAATCCCCAGAGACAGAGTGGGGAGCAGAACAGGCGGATCCACTGAAATCCACTGCTGAGGGGAGCAGCGGGGAGACAGGAGAGGTCTGCTGCATCCTGTGGGTCATGTCCCTGGATGGAGATCGAACTCGTGTTGCAGCGGCTGCGGATAGCTTGACAGCACTGAGACTTAACCCTTGTGCCACCAGGGAGGCCCCATCGCTAAATTCTTGGTACCCAGCCTGAGTTACAAACTTCAGGGCCATTTCCTCCACTTCCCGTTTTCATGTTCGGTTTATCTGCGAGACACCACATAACCAGCTCAGACCTTTTCAAGCAGACGCCTTGCCTGGGAGTACCAACTTTCCTCCTCCTGCCATGATTAGAGATCATGCTCTGACTTCCACATGAGATTTATTCCTGGCATCATACCATGGTGACTATCACATTACAGAATCATCAGTCACTCACGCTACATGCTTTGAAGTCAGAGAGGACCAAGTTCCAGTCACTGCCATTAATCAGAATGTGTGTGATCATAAGCAAAGTTACTAAATCTCTTTTCTACTTTTGCAAAACTGTCATAAATTATATAAACTATTTAAAATATAATTTGTGACAAATTTTAAGAAGGAAAAAGTAGAGCATCAAAGGATATTCTTCCTACACAAACCTCTGCTATTTAGGGCATTTGCTAAGTCTGTTCTGGGCAGTAACATTTGAGCCGAGGACCAGGGGTGAGAGAGTAACTACGGTTTACCTTTTTGCGTAAATACTAAGATAGTGATGACTGAAGCATCTGGTTTATGTTTACGTTTAACATTTTAAGAAACTGGCTCTGCAGGTCTCCAACCTTATATTGCATTCTCAGTCTGTATTTTATTTCATTTGTAATTTACAAAGGCATCACACACAGAAATCTATACTGATATAGCAGGTACATTCTAAACAGATGATAATTACAAATTAGAAGGAAAAGTCAATGAATTATACCATTTTTTTCTTCCTCCCACCTCTGAGTGGGATTGAATTATTCAGACATCTATTTGGAGGCCAGTGCTTTAGTCTTATAAAATCATGTATCTTCCACTAATCGCCACCTACCTATTTATCATTGCTCAGATCTACCTGAACCCCTTGTTGATCCTCTGAAGTTAGATTTATTTCTACCTTCGTATTTTTTGCTTCTTCAAAACTGCGTCATAGTATTCGCCATATTTTTCCTTATCATTCAATGAACAGGCATTTTATCCACTGAGCATATAACTCCATCATTTTCAAGAGATTACATAAAGATGTAAGGCCTAAGCAAAATTATCGATCCAACAATCAAAAAATAACCAATGTTGAAAATAACACAATGTAATATTGTAACAATTAGCCAAGCTCGAGTTATCTCTTCCTTCACTGTAGGAGAACATTAATTACCATCATAACAATAGGATAAACATTTTACTATTAGATTAACTTCAGTGATTGTTACACACATTACTTTAAAACAGTTTATAGCAAAAGTATCTTCCATATGGCTACAGGTAAGCTCATGATTTTTTTTTTTAAAGATTTATTTATTTATTTGTACAAGCACTGGGTACAGTCAGAAGCGCAGGAGGGTGAGAGAATTCACCAGAGCCAGAGCGGGGAGCAGAACAGGCAGAAGGACCGAAGTACACTGCTGAGGGGAGCAGTGGGCGGCAGGAGAGGTCTGCGCGCCATGTGGGACCCTCGCCGGTGGCCAGGGTTCAAACCAGCGCTGCAGAGGCTGCGGGCAGCTTTGCAGCCCAGCGCTCAACTGCTGCGCCACCGGGGAGGCCCAAGCTCACGATTCTTGATAAAATCTGGGATGAGATCTTTTAAAAATAAGAGATGCTGGGATGTGTGAGGGCCTCACAATGGTTCTGCTAATGATAAACACGCCTTGATCATGTATGATGTATCAGGCGTTGCACTAATCTTCTTGCACACTTCATTCATGCAACGCTTCTCGTTCCTCTGTGAGCTGAATTTTGTTAGTCTCATTTGCAGACAAGAAAACTGGTTCATCATCATTTGCCACTTGATGCCAGGCAAGTCAGCAAGCGGCACAGCCCCAACTGCCGCCAGGCACCGTGACTGGCTATTGGCTTCTCTGTTGGTATCTTCCTGACTAATCTGTGACCTCCGTCGTGCACTGTCCTGTAAACTCCACCATAACTTGTCCTCAGCAAACAGGGGCTGAATTAAACCGAATATACTTTAAGCATCTTATTTTACAGATGCAGAAGTGGAGACCCAGTCATTCCAGTCACAGTTTTGCTAACGCTTAGCAAGCCCCTACTATTTGCCGAGCCCTACACAAAACTCTTTCAATAAATTACCTTATTTTAATTCTTACAAAGACGCCAGGAAACGAAGAAGAGGAAAATGAGGCACGGAGTTGATATAACTCCCAGGACTTGAGCCCAGGCTTGGGCTGCGCTTTCAGCTGCTTTAGGAGACCCAAAGGAAATGTGAAAGAAGCTTGGGGAGCCCAAGAGTGTGTGCGTGGGGGGGTGGGGGAGCCCCGACAGCCATGGAAGCTGACAGAGGGGGAATCTAGAGTAAGAAGAGAAGACGCATCCAACAGATGATGGAAATGAGAGTTCATATTCGATCAGTAACATTTTTCAAAAGCCCAGGGCAACACGCTCTCCGGGAGGCGCTGCGGTCCCCACGCTCTTCCCTTCCGTCCCATTAGATGCGCTCAGCTGGAGGAGTGAGGTGACCCAGAAAGCCCCGCCTGCAGCCTGGAGAAAGCGAGAGGGAACGCTCACGTGCAGAGGCTGCCTCAATGAATGGGCCTCCCCTCCAGCCCTGAGCATGGTCAGGGAATCAGAAGATGCACGTGATTAAACCGCACAGCAGAACAAGCGCCCCTTTCTGAGGGCCTCCCCACCAGGGTGCACGCGGCAGGACAGCAAAGGCCCCCCTTCCCCCTGGAGTCACCTCTCACTGCAAGGGCCTGTTTTGCATGAGTTTATTGGCACATTCTCCGCGTGTGCCCCTATCTCTGTGGGGAGGCAGCGGGTAACTTTCCTCGGCTTCTCCAGGGAGTCTGCGACAAAGGGTAAAGAACCACCCTACAGTCCTTTGCTTCACAGATGAGGTAACAGCACCGGAGGAGGAGGAGGAATGTCTCCAGTATTTCTTTTTCAAAGCTCAGGGAATAACTCAGACCAGTAACCCCGGAGTCGTCATTTACCCATTTACCTCTCCGCACAGCAGCTGGCCACACTGGGCCTCGCGCGCCTTTCAAATACCTCCACGTCAGTCACCGCGTGTCTGGCCCTGGCGAGCCTCACCGCAGAAGACGGCGTGCAGTGGGTGGCCAACATGACATGACGCCACTTCGCTTTTCCTCATCCCTGCCTTACCCGTGTTCTAACTCGTTTCCCTCCCTCCTGCGGCCATCCAAGAAGGAGCCGCGGCCTTTAGAGAAGTTCCAGCTGTTGCCAAGGCGAACTTCATCCCCGAGTTCCTCCTCTTCTCCCTCCCTCAGCGCAGCGCTGACAGGTCACCTCGGAGCGGGCAGCTGCCAGGAGAGCGGCCTCTCCTCACACCTCCTCTCTTCCCTCTTGCCAGGTCTTCCGCTCCGCGTGGCAGAGAACGCGCAAGAGAGCTGGCGAGACCAGTGTCTCCTTCTGCCCGACTCCCGGGGACTCTTCTGGGCTCTGGCTGCCCCTTGGCGCCGCTGGCACCCACCCAGCCCTCTGCGGAGCCCCTGGCTGGGAGCGCGGGCGGCAGGGAGACTCAGGGAGACTCTGAGAGGCCCTGATGAACCTCTTCCCAGCTACTGCGTCCTCAGCCCTCGTCCAGCATCGCCCCCCGCAGCAGCCTGCTCAGGAGCCCAGGGCCCAGGCCGCTGACCTGCGCCTGAGCCCGTGCAGCCCCGACGGGCCCCACACGCCTGCTGTCTCCGCGCAGCTTTCCTTCCCGCCACGCCTTCCTGTCACAGTGCCTCTCTCCAGAAACGCCGCCGTCCAGTCAGCAAGTCGGCTACCTAAGCAAATGCTTGATGGAAGAACAGGATGACTTCTACGAGCAGAGAATGTGGAGTTAGGAAGGACAAAGCACAAGCCTTGCAACCCCTGTGAAGCCAAAGCCCGCAAAGCCCGTCTTCCCTTCTCTCTCGAATTTTCTCTCACACAGACAGCGCTGAGCAGTGGAAAGGGGTGGGGTGATTATTTGGACGAGCAGAACTGGTTCACTACGCAGGCTCTGGAGGTGCTACCTGATTTCTAAACTTTCGGTCATCTCTTCAGAGGATTGGATGCGGATGTAGCTTTGTTCTCCGCTTCATTCTCAGACTGAACATGCAGTTATCACTTGCTCTTTACCACTCCTAAAATTCCCCTGGGCTGTTGCAATTTTGCTACCTCGACTTTCAATCAGGGCATGGCCTATTCCAGCACACGGGGCCCACCTCCCCACAGTGGATGACATCGCCATGTGGATGACGTCACCTAGTGGATGACATCGTCACATAGATGACATCACCATGTGGATGGCAACGCGGTGTGGATGACATCGCCGTGTGGATGACGTCTCCCCATTGCATCCGACAGGACACGTGATGCGCTTCCCCGCCTTAGTCCCGCTCTGCCTTTCCAATGCCATCCAAGCTCCCAGCTGCTTCTCACATCTATCCCCGACGCGCCTCCCGTTCACAATGAGCCCCGTGTCTCTGGAGAGTCCATTTCCCCAGGATCTTCAGTCTCTGCAGTTTCCTTCAATCGTGAGCAAATTAACCAGTCTCATAGTTTCTGGGGATTTCTTATCATTCTCTAACTTTTTGACAGTTGTTTCTCCGGTCACAACTGGGCGATGTTCTCTGATCCTCACTTAGTATCTTTTCCCCCAAACATCATCACTTCTCTGTCCTCTTTTACTTCTAGAACATTCCTCAGTATCCCAGATTCCAGCATAGTTAGGATGTTGTGTTTTCCCAAGCTGGAAATTTACTTGAGGAAGGAAAGGAGCATCACAACACGATAACGAGTCAGCAAATGGTGGTTAAACAGCACTCAATTCTACATTAGTGTAAATTAATTTATCAAGCCACGCTGTTTTCATGAGTCCTGATGAGAGCTCTGGCTACCTAATGGCTGTGGAGGTAAAGAGTAAATCCATAGGCGAGAGCCAGCAGAAGGCACTATGAGTTAACTCTACTAGACAGGATTGCGATTCCGATCTTGTTTTCACTGTTAAAATGTTTTCCATCCTCCCTGGTTTGGGGCCTTTTCAAGTGCTACTGTCTGTCTATTAGCCCGAATGTGTCCGTTTCTCCTTACCGGCGATACAAAGCTATTAAAAACGTAATGGCTGTTCTTCCTTTGAACCATACTTTGAAAAACGCAATTTATTAGCCAGATAAAAACCCGTGCATTTATAACATTGTCTCTCTATTATATATTAAAGCCATTTCTTCATCATAGGCTCCCAAATAGTTAGGCGAAGGCTGTCTCAACTAACTGCAATTCTCCGCTTTCCCCTGGAAGCATCTGGCTTAGCACTAATGAGAAATTGATCTTACAAAGAGAGAGAAATTAAAACCAAACACAATAAAGCTTGGTAAATGCTTTCAGAGTGACTGTTCCCTGGACTTTACACTTTTCCACTGAGTTGCTTCTAAACCTGAAAGATGCTGCGGAATTGGATACAGCCCCAGAGTGAAGCCTTTTTTATAGAAAGCACAGATGAGGTGGCATTGAATCACTTACCCTGTAGCTTTTCACAGTGTTCTGAATGGAATAATCTGTCATTTCATGTTAAGTTGGGCATAAAATCTGTCAGTATTTAATTCGGACTAACAAGAAGAAGGACAGATATTTATAAAGAATTGAAATCTTCATTACTTGTGAATTTGTCTGAGGTTTTGCATTTTCTTTTCAGTCATCTGCTTGTGTAAATATCTAAACCTCAGAGGAGGTGGGGATAAATTATTGCTCTTCTGAAACCTCTAAGGTCACCGAGATAGCATCCAGGGCAAAATTATGAATTTGTGATATGCCCACCTGGGATGGATCATGGTCCATTTTAAATTATACTGACCTAATTAGAAAGCCTGACGGCGGCAAAGCTCTTGAATATTAAAAGAATGCACTTCATTTTTTTTTATTAGTTCTGCTTCATGAGCAGATCTTCCACTGTTTAGCTCAAGTTACTTTTTGGACAGAGTCAATCCACATCAGTGATTTTGGATGGCCTTCTAGGGTAAGGTGACTTAACTTCAGCAGTAAGTGCAAAACCCCACCCCCCATGCCTCTTGTTAATCAACCTTGACTTTAATTCTACACCTCATCTCCCTCATCCACCAAATGAAGAGTAATAGCTAGATTTCCCAGACACTCTTCACCTACTTACCCATAATTCCAAAGATTTTTCTTACTATTTTGTATTCCATAATTTCCTTTCTATCTTACAGTAAGCTCCAGACAATCTCTCAGTGTATAATTTTTTCCCTGCATTTTGTTTTGCTTTTGGAAACTGCCTTGAGCTTATTTTTCCTTCAAGATTGTCTCAGACAGACTTGTTTGACTTGATCATAAAGTCTAATAATACGATTTTGTGTATAGTCTTATGCAAAAAAGTATGAATAGCAGCAGTGCACAATGTGTGCAAATGGCTAGACACACTGAAGAGCACAGGCATAAGGCTAAAAAAAATGTGTCTCAGAAGACAGGTTCCCCATATGCGACTTCCAATGTGCACTGGACATGGTCTCCAGGCCACTGGCCTCTCTCTCGGATGGCACATGTCGGCAGCAAGGCCCAGATCCTGAAATCCCGAGACCCACACTGGCCCCTGTGCACGTAGGCAAAACCGCCTGACTAGGACAGGGCTCAAGAATTTATTTGGGTGGTGGCAAAGAAGTATTTGAGGAATTCTCAGTCAGGACTGCCTAGAGCATAGGGAGAAATCAAGGATAACTTAAAATTTCAGTTGCCTTCAGGGCTAAAGTGGTGCCACATAGAAAGCTCTGGAGAAAAGCGAAGCTACTGTGGGGATGTCAATCAAAAACTACATTAGCCCAACAGCTTAATTGTTTAGGTGTCAGCCCCATCTCACTGCACTGTTTGCTCACCTGCTCTTTTAATGAAGAAGTATATGCTGCCAAAAAATCACACACAGGTCGTTTTTATTTTAGACAAACTCTGCTTCTTATGGGCTGCATGGTTTTGGGCAAGAAATTTAGTCTCTAACTAATCCATTTGTAAAATGAAGCATCATGATATTTATCTGGTAGCGGTAAGATTTACAAATGTATAAAGTGGCTACCACCGTGCCATTGTTAATAGAAGGCATCAATCGGCATTTTTTTCCCCTGAATTATTTTTTTTTACTTTATATATTTTTACAGCATTTATCATTTTTGCACAATGTATGAATTTTCATCTTGGTTATAGTCCCCGTACAATTCCCACCCTCCTTATTTTGACAGTAATCCCCCTTTCCCTCCACCCTTCACCCCGTAGTCTGTCTCTGGTTCATAGTTGCTTGTTGATTTTGATTTTTACTTTATTATAATTAGTCTTTTTCCTGGTTCCTTATTTAGATCTTCTAAATTCCTGCTACAGAAACATTAACTCCAAAGAGCACCTGCACCCCTATGTTTATAGCAGCAATATTTACAATAGCTAAGCTATGGAAGCAACCCAAATGCCCAAAAATAATGACTGGGTCAAGAAGAAGTGGTCCATATACACCATGGAATATTACTCGGCAATCAAAAAAAGATAAGCTCATGCAGTTTGTGGCACTTGTTTTTTAACATTAAAAAATAATAAGATACAGCCCTATTTATAATAGCCTGTCATGGAAATAGCCTAGGTGCCCAGGGGCAGAGAAGTGGATCAGAAAAATGTGAGATATATAGAATCTTACACAGACACACACATACACACACACACACAGAGCTATATACTCAGCTACGAAAAAAAGATGAACACTTGCCATTTGCTACAATGTGGATGGAATGGAGGGGATTAGTTGAGAGAAATAAGTCAGAGGGAGAAAGACAAATACCAAATGGTTTCCACTATATGTGGAACATAGAAAAACAAAACAAAGGTTCAGTCAAAAAAAACCAACAATAAGCCTGTGACATCTGACTGCAAAACTGATGCATGTTTTCTCAACTTCCTCCAGTTATTAGAAAATATGGATTTTTTCCTATTTAATTGATATTTTCATGATATTTACCCGGGATGGTATGAGGTTTGGAAAAGAGAAAAAAGAAGTCCTAGCTACCGCTTTTAACAAGGCTGCATTTTAATTTAAAGCAAAGATGCATCAAAGAGCACCTTAATGGCTAAATAAGTATCAAAGAACTGAGAACTACAGTCCTTGGTATACAATCCAAGCTCATAAAAGATATGCAATAATCTACAACATGCATAATAGATACTTTGTCCTATCCTTATATTCACCTTTTGTTATCAGAATAAGTTTTTAGACTGTTTGTCATGAATGCCAAGAGCTGAATGTTGAGAACCATCTGAACTGAATCTTTCAGACTCATGATTTAAATTAGGATCAATGACTATTTACAGCAATGAGCACAGCGACCTATGAGAGTAGGTTGACAGAAATAGGCGCGTTCTCGCCCTCAAGAATTTTCCAAACTTAGACTTGTGCTTAAGAGTGTTGATTTAAGTCAGGCACATTTGACCTTGGGTGACTTATTCAACTTTGCAGAGCCTTCGTTCTTCATCTGTAAAATAAGAATAATAATAAAACTCTCATTTCATTGAGTGGAGATAAACGAAATAAAGCATATGAAATGCTCTTTGCAGTGGCTGGTGAATAACAATAAGCAGCTATTATTATGGCTGTTTTCACTGGGTAAAGTTCTTCAAGATAATGGGAAGCTCTAGAGAGGCAAATATTCCATGCAGGGAAGACTAAATCAGAGACAGTGGGACAATCAGTGAGCTGGGAGGAGATTCTTAGTTAGAGGGTAAGTAAATTAACTTGGGTTAAGCAACAGGGCCAGGAGAAATAGAAAGTTTGGAGTCGGCAGTAGGTCAGGAAGATTGATTGTGGGACTGTTGGTTTTTGTTTTTTTTTTAAGATTTATTTATTTATACAAGAACCGGGGTACAGGCCAGATGTGCGGGAGGGTGAGAGGATTCACCAGAGACAGAGTGGGGAGCAGAACAGGGAGACTGACGAAATACACTGCTGAGGGGAGCAGCAGGGAGAAAGGAGAGGTCTGCTGCGCCATGTGGGTAGCTCGTGCTGCAGAGTCGCAGACAGCTTCACAGTGCAGTGCTCAACCACCTGCACCAGCAGGGAGGCCCCAGGACTGTTGGTTAAAAGTCAATTCTAAAGCAGCAATGCAGGGAGTTGTACACCATATTTGTTGACTTCAAGGGCATGGTGGCTTGGTAGGTATTAGTAGCGACAACATCTAGGGGAATTTTTACTGCAAGAAATATTTTCATATGCCTCTAAACTTTTATCTATCCAGATTGTTTACATCTGCAGATAAGTTGCTTTGTGATATTAAACATTCATTTAAACCACTGACATTGCAAGAAAAGTATATGCTCTGGGTGGCACAACATAAAAAATATATATAAATGGTTTTAAATAATCATCAACTATAAATTAACAAAATAATCTTTATAATGAGCTTGGATTGTATACCAATTCCTTATTTTTATGAGCTATTATATCGCAATGTAAGTGTCTTCAAGTTAATTTTAACAAAGGATGCGTCTAGTTAAACTCTTAACATAGAAATCTATTTTTTGTATTGTTTTCAACCTGTCAAAATAATGAAATGGCACACACATTTGGAAAGATAATTTTTCCACATGAGCTACAAATAATGTTTTTTAAAACTTAATACACTAACACATTTGTAAGGCTGTAGGAGGCATGAAAGCAATAGTGAACTAGTGTCTTATTTACATTCCCTTGGCTGCTTTGAGTGTGAATAAAACCTCATCTGGCATTCTAGAAAGGAACTGAGTTATCTGATACCCTGACTTGCAAAGCAGATTAAGTACCATCTATCTTTCTCTTCCATGAAAGGTGAAATGTTACTTAGCAACTGGAAAAAAAGATAGTTACTAAGTAACATGCATTATATTCAAACATCTTATAACTATTAATATTAAGGGTGAAAGGCATGAGGCACACTAGCAAACAAGAAATGCACAGCATGTTAAGCTCTTTTTTAAAAAAAAAGATTTATTTATTTACGCATATAAGAGATGGGTGCAGGCCAGAGGTGTGGGGTAGGGGGTGAGGGGATTCATCAGAGACAGAGTGGGGAGCAGAAAAGGTGGATCTACTGAAACACACAGCTGAGGGGAGCAGTGGGGAGACAGGAGAGGTCTGCTGCGACCTGTGGGTCAGCTCGCTGGCTGGGGATCGAACTCATGCTGCAGTGGCTGGGATAACTTGAATGTGCTGAGACTTAACCCCTTGTGTCACCAGGGAGGTCATTTCTGAAGTTGATGGTTGTGTTTGTGATTGTCCTAAGTATGTGTGTGTGTGTGTGTGTGTGTGTCCTCGTGAGACTACGCTCCTACTGGAAGTCCTGCACAACCATCTTTCTCCATAAGGCAGCAATATGCATGATGGGATGAGGCAGGTCCATGTACAGTATTAAAAACACTGCCCAAAGTAACAGTGCCCATGGCCATTGCTTAGAGTCTTCTGAACCCAAAGAATCCTGCATATTTTCAGCAAGTTCACTGGAAAAAGCAGTAACTGGCCTATGCTCTACTGTCAACCCATTATCTCTCTAGAAAGGAAACCAAATGACCTTTGTCACCTTGGTTTCTTCTGCAATAACACAAAAATTCAAAAGGAATCAAAGAGCTGAACAGCAGCAGCAGGGTGGAAACTCATTCTCATCGTACACCGCACACGGGGAGCAAGCTCGCAAAGCCAGCGCGCTCCTCGTGGCAGGTAGATAATTCAAATAATAAGTAAAAACCAGTCCTGTTTTGTCACCGCAGCATGCAGTGATCACATGCATACACTTCAGGGACGCACGAAGAAGTGGAGGCATCTGTCACCCTCACGCAGGGCGGGAGCTGCCACCCTGAGTGCCAGTGCACGCATGTTCCGGAGTCGGTGAGGATCGTGCTGCTTGTTCTTGTAGCCCTGGCATCGAGTCTATGTTCCTCAGCATCATGGTTCAGTGTTGCCCATTTTGTTCAGTTTTGTTCAGTAGTTTACAGTGTGATCCAGACACAAAAATAAGTTCAAAGTGGATGGAAGCCTTAGCTAGAAGACCCAGAACAATAAACACAGAAGCAAGCACCAGGTGCGCTTCACGACAGCGATGATGGAGATGTCTTGCGGACCCAACCACAGGGAAATAAACACTTGGGAGTACCTCAAATTCAAAACCTTTTACACAGCAAGAGAAAGTAGTAGCAGACTGAAAACACACGCTATTAAAGGGGGAAGCTGTTCACACATCACACGGCCAACAAGGGGTCAATGTCCAAAGCAGACGAAAACTAACACAATTAGTAACAGGCCAACCCAATGCAAAACATGGGCAGCCAATCTGAACAGACAGTTCTCAAAGGGGACATACAGAAGGCCAACAGACACACGGAAACACAGTCATCATCGCTTCCAACAAAGGGTGTGCTTCTCAGAGCCATGCTGGACAGGATGTGGCCAAGAGGAGGCCTCACACGGTAGGGGGGATGTGACTGGTGCAGCAAATCACTGAGCTTCTGAACTTGCGTTTATTTGTAAAATAGGGGTCTGATAACCTCCCTGAAGGGGTTTGCATGGCAGAGGACATTACTCACTCACACGGCATAGTCACTTTAGAATAATCATGGCTCAATCCTTGCGATAATAACAATGAGTAGATATTGATTTATAATAGCATTACCAACTTTCTGCCAGTTATTCATAAGAACTGACGATTTCACATGCATTTAGGAGGAGGGACCAAAAACTACCATTTATACTGGGGGCGAACCACAAAGTCCATCAGGAAATACACTGTGACCGCACAGTCGACACCTTTCTTGGCGCATCAGTCCGACGGGGCTGCACAAGTTCAGGTGCGCATGGCCTAAGGCTGCTTGTTTGTTTCTATGGAGAAATGCTTTTAATTTACCGGGTTCTTTTGATGGGTTTTATTTGTTATATGTTTCCATTTTTGGAAGTAAATAATGCAGAAAATGCTTGGAGCAGGGAGGGGGCCAGGGGGCTGAGTGCCAGGTCTGCTTCTGCCAGCAGTGAGTCAACCCGCTTTAAGCGGACGACGCCCCAGCATGGCTGCTGCTAAAATGCTTCCTGCGCCTTCCCAGAATACCGGGAGCCTGTTGGAAGAGCCTTCCTGAAAGCAAGCACCAGCTGAAAAGAAGCCGCCGTTGGGGTTAAGGAGGAGAGGGAGACAAATGAACAGCTACAGAAATGACACTCAGGTGGGCAGCGAGACAGCCAGGCCGAAGGGCGGGAGGAGCCTGATGGGTGATTTCACTTAGAGGGTCAAGACAAAACATTGTTCATTTCCTCCAGGGATAAAATTGTGGCTAAAGGAGATGTGATTAGTGTCACATTGTGAAGGGTTAAGAGTTTCCGAAAAACTAGCAGACAGGACCAGGAGACAATTCTGACTGAAAGATATTATTAAACAGCGCTGAGGCCAGAGGACCGGCTTTCACCACCTGCCAAGAGCTTTTCACGGAGGAATAAAGACATACTTTGCCCAGGAAGCCAAGAGACACCCGAGCCTATTATAACGTGGCTGAAGATATTTCAAAATCTTTTAGGTGCACAAAAATATAAGCAACAGTCAATCTGTTCTGGCAAAAAAAAATATATATTCATGTAACTTTGAGTTGAGGAAAAGCATTTTTATCTAAATTGCACAAGACTGTTTAATAAAATCTGGGCAAAAGGCATGGCTGGAACGGATTGCAGGGCCTAGTGTGAAAATAAAAGTGAAGAAACTGCGTGGCTAACATCTGTGCAAATTAATGTAGGAAAACCATTGAAAAGTCTACAGATACTGTAGCAGGAAGCTTGCCCAGTCGGTGGGGAATTTACTTCCAGAAGCTTTATTGAAAGGGGGTTTTCGTTACATGCCTTGCATTTTGGGGTTAAAAATCTTCACTACAAAACTCAGTTAGGGGCCATGGTCCCCCAGTTTCAAGCAAACAGCCCTCCGTCCACCATTTTTCCTTCCAGCTCAATCTCTCTAAATTCCTCTATTCTCTCCACTGCACGCACAGATTTCTACGCTACGTACATCCGACCAACCTGCCACTGTCTCTGCCACTTCTTTTCTTCACAGCCCTTTCTCTCCCAACTCAAATATTATGATCAATTTTTATAATCAGTTTTTTAGAAACTCACTAAGTCCCTCTCATTTTATTATGCTGCATACATCCATCCGGCTTCTGGTTAAATCCAATAACTCTTTGCCCACCAAACTGAGCATAACTGGCGTCAAACACACCCATTTGCCACCTGATGTCACCTTGAATCCATAACGCCCTCTTTTAAGTGGGTCCTTAAAACCATCTGGTCCCCGGCCTCCCCTGGTGGCGCAGGCGGTTGAGTGCAGTGCTGTGAAGCTGTCCGCAGCCTCTGCAGCTCCGGTTCTACCCCAGCTGGCCAGCGAGGGGCCCGCATGGCACGGCAGACCCTCTCCTGTCTCGCCCGCTGCTCCCCTCAGCAGTGTATTTCGTCAGTCTGCCTGTTCTGCTCCCCGCTCTGTCTCTGGTGAATCCTCTCACCCTCCCGCGCATCTGGCCTGTACCCCGGTTCTTGTATAAATAAATAAATAAACAAACAAATAAATAATCTTAAAAAAAAAAAAAAACCCTATCTGGTCCCTACTTTTTTTATATACATTTTTTTACATCATTTTTCATTTTTGCACAATGTATGCATTTTCATCTTGGTTATAGTCCCCGTACAATTCCCACCTCCCCTTGTGTTGATCCTCCCCCCTCCTCTCTCCCGTATGTGTGTCTGGTTTATAGTTGCTTGTTGATTTTGATTTTTACTTTATTATAATTAGGTATTTTCCGGTCCCTTATTTAGGTTTTCTAGATTCCTGCTATGAGTGAGACCATCCGGGATTTTTCTTTTTCTTTCTGGCTTATTTCGCTGAGCATGATCCCTTCCAGCGCCATCCATGTTGCTGCAAACTGCATGAGTTTATCTTTTTTGATTGCTGAGTAATATTCCATGGTATATATGGACCACATCTTCCTGATCCAGTCATCATTTTTGGGCATTTGGGTTGTTTCCAAAGCTTAGCTATTGTAAATCGTGCTGCTATAAACATAGGGGTGCAGGCGCCCTTTGGAATTACTGTTTCTGTGTCCTTACTTTTAGTAAGGTTAGTAACCGGTCACTTGAAAAGTTCGCAATAGTCTAAAACATCACTTTATAGCCTCGCTCTAATCTGATGAACTTGCTTCTTATTTCATATCCCTCCCCGCTTCTGCCTTCCTCCCTGGGCCCTGGCTGCACCGTCCCAGCCTCGCTCAAGGGCGGGCTCCGTGCCTGCGCCTTCAAGTCACCCCTTTCCCCAAACCAAGGACAGGACTCTGACCTCCTTCCCTCTCGCACCCTCAGTTCTCTCCCCTCTATGGGTTCTTTCTTATCAGTCTATAAACATTGTTATTTCTCCAATTAAAAAAAAAATGCCAAAAATCCCTTCTCAATTCCACTTGGTCCTTTTGTTACTGCTCTATTTTCCTGCCTCTCTTTGTAACAAAACTCCTCAAATTAGTTTCCTGTCCTTTCCGGGCTCCTATTTCTTTCCTCCCCTTCTCTGAAACTCATTAAAATGAGTCTTTCCTGCAAGTCTACCAGTAAAAATGCTGCCGGCAAGGTCACTAATGAATCCCACATTATTAAATCTGAAGCGCGAGACTCCTTCCTCATCCCGCTTGCTGTGCTGTCGTTGGACACGGTGATTACCCCGCGCGGTGACACGGTTCCTTTTCTGCGCTGCCAGGGCCTGCAAGCCTGTTTGATTCCGACTCTTTCAGTCCCTTCTACTGGTTTCTGCTCATCTCTCTGAACTCTGTTGGAATCCCTCACGGCTCAGTGTTTGATTCTTTTCTATCTACATCCTTGCACGAGTTTGTCTAGGGCATTGTCTAGGGACAACCATGCACAAACCCTGAACTTGGACACTGTCTAGAGACAACCGTGCACACACCCTGAATTTGCATCTGCAGACTGGACCTTCCCCCTGAACCCAGTGTCGTCTGCCCATGTGGTGGCCGGACCTCTCCACTTGCCTGGCCGGCGGACCTCACCGTTGTCACTTGTCAACACTGAGCTTGATTCTTGTCACACCTGTGCCTCCTGCTGCCTTGTTTATTTCAGTGACATGTCAGTACCATCCACCTACTTTCTTAGCTCAAGTGGGTGTGAACCTCTACTCTGTTGTTCCGTAGGAAACCCACGGGCAGATCCTAGCGGCTGATTGTCGATTAGAAGCAAATCTGGAAGCTGATTACTTCTCTTCACCTCTGCTGCCGTTAAAACCACCACAGTCCTCAGATGCTTCTAAGAGTGTCTTCCTGGGTCTTTCTGCTTTAGCCTTTGTCCCTTCAGTTTATCCGCTTGGACTGGAAATTTGACAATATCACCCCTTCTGTCCAAGGCCTGCTGTGGTTGCAGCCTCACGCACGTGCACGATCAAGTCCTGCCCAGACGCCACTTGGCCCCCTGGCCACCGGGCAATACCTTCTCCTCTCTCCTCAGAAGCTCCACGCCTGCTCCGCGGGTTCTCTGTATTCTTCAAGCACAGCACATTCTGCCTCAAGGCCTTTGTATTTGTTCCATCTGCCGGGGTCTCTCTCCTCCAGAGAGAAGAAGGACACCCTCCTTTTCTCCTTTAAGTCTGGTCAGTTGGTGCCTCAGCCCCAGCTTCCCCTGCCGATCTGTCTATAAACCCCACCCACCCCCAGGCTTCCCACCCCTATTTTATTTTTTCCATGGTTTGCATTGTACTAGACGTGCTCTCTACTGACTCTTGTTTTGGTGATGATCTGCCCCCCTCAGCCCTTTCACAGACGAGACTGGAGGGAGGCGCCAGGGAGAGACTAGGGAGGGTTGGCATTTTCTTCTCTGGCTCGCTACCATAGTACATGCATCGTGGATCCATTTACAGGCCACATAAGAATAATGTGCATTTCCACAGTCACGTAATTACATGCAGCAGCCATATTTAGCATAACTGCACGTCTTGGCCAGTCAGGACTGCTAGAAGAGAGCGCGGACGCCGGGAGGCTTCCACAGCAGACTAAACCTCTCACGCTCTGGAGGCTGGGAAGGATCAGGCGCCTGCAGATCTGGTGCAGGGTGAGGGCACGTCCCGCATCACAGGAGGCTCCCCCTGCTGCGTCCTCTCAAGGGAGGAAGAGACAGGAGCTCCCGGGCCTCTTCTCTCCCTCTAAGGACACCGGTCCCGTGGCGGGCGCTGTACAGACCGTAAACTGCTTGTTTCTGTCGCTCCCAAGTTTCATAGCTTGTGGACCTCTGCGAGCATGAAGTTAAATGAATTTTTTCTCTTGCTGATCTTTCTCATGCCAATTTATTACTGGGCCAGCTGAAGGAAGCCAAGGAGGTAAGAGGGGGATCCCTCCCCAGGACCCCCCTCCCAGAGCTTCAACATACTACCTGGGGGGTAGGAGGGTGGGGGCAGCAGACACACATGTTCAGGGCATGGTAATGCAATTCTGTTATTCATCACCTGCCAAGGGTAGGTGCAAAGCCTTAGTCAACTGCAACCAGGGAATTACGTTGATTTGCTAATTATTCTTGGGTTGAGGTCATGCTCATGATTTTGAGCATCCCACAAGTGGGGAGATAACCAAATAATTTAGAGTTTAAATTACAACAGTTTTGAGAGAGAAGAAAGGCATGAAAATGATGAAAGTTACAGAACTTTTGAAACATTGATGGATTAACTAGCACATTGTTTTTTCTTATATTGGTACGCCTATAAAATCATTCTATTTGAAGGTCATTTACAAAATGAAATTCTTTCACACATCAAACGTAGGCTATGACCATATATCTTATATCGATGTTCAAAAAATAACGACTTTATGGAAATTTAAAGATAACAAGCAGAATAATAATTCTGGGTACATATTCATATATTTGATTCAATTTCTAGGACACAGCTATCGCTTAAACTTTTATGCTTGCACAAGAAAACGTGAAACAGCAAATGAGCAAAATTAATTCAGAAAAACAGACGTTTATCCAAATGAAAGAGATGCTCAAAGACTGAGATGCAAATGCATTTAGCAGCTTCACATGTGAGGTTGTCATCTGTGATCTCACTCATATGTGGAGGATAAAGAAACCGAGGGTAAAAACCAGACAGCACTGGATGGAAACCAACCCTAGAAATCTGGCTAAGGAACTGAGGCTCCAGCAGCAGACGTGGGGGTGGAGCAGGGGGGGAGGGGCCCAGGGGGTGCTGGTGGAGGAGTTGGGGGGGGCTGGCAGCGGTTGTGCAGTGGTGACATAGGCCCTCAGGAGGCGTGCGCCTCACACAGCAGGCTTACCTTGGTAAAAAGGTCCAAAGATAAAGAGTGAAACGGTTTTACACACACCGACACACACACACACGTATCTTTATGCTCTTTCTATATATATTTTTTCTACAGAAACTGTGAAATTTGCTAGTAGAACTGGGTTGGGCAGGAGGGGGGTGACAGGAGTACCAAGCAGGGCATCTCAGGAGAATGACCCAGTTACAGGCTAAGCTGAGGTCCCGCTGACTCAGGTTCAACTCAGGGGCATGACGTTGACCGAAAGCTCACTCCATCAAGGGCGCAGGACGGGGAGGCCAGTCACCGGGAGACAAGGAAAGTCGCTTAGACCAGCGACCCTAACACACTAAGCCTGGGCGTGTCTGGCGTGCATTCGTCTCAAAACCACCTTCTGAAGGGGGTAGAGAAGGGACCAGAGGGGCTCAGCCCTCCCCCTCATGTGTGGGAAGGGTATTAAATTACATCCTGAGCCAGGAGAAGCCAGCTGCACAGAGATGCGGGCCTGCCTGTCAGAGCAAGTTGCCTTCAGTTCGCCTTTTGCCTTCCTCCTGAGGAAATCTCCAGAGAGGCTGGCAAAGGTGAAAATCAAAAAAGGGTGAATCAGAGGGGATCTTGTTGCCTGCTGGGGTGTCTGGATGGTATCCTGTGGGACAGGAGAGATGAGGCAGTTTTGAGAGATCTGACCACATTTACGTTCACAATAGCTCCCGGCTAGCAGCCGGGCCGACCAGAGCTACCGGCCCAGGTGAGGCTAGGTCCGGAGGGTCTGGGTTACAGCGACAGTGAGGACACAGAATCTAGCATCTATAATTCTGCACGTTGTTTAGTGCAGCACCTTGTTCAGGGCGGGCACTTGAAGATTTCCCATCAATATGTGTTACTCCAATATTTTTGAATGTAGTGCACACACTTAAACCTCAACTTGTCTAATCATCTATATTCCTTTACATTAGCCTAAGGGTAAAACTATAATAGGAAAAAGTGAATTTATCTTGTATGTAAAATGAGCCTTTCTAACTCAGTTGATATTTTAAACCATGGACACGATCTGTTTATTGAGGATAGTAATTACATAGTCTGGGACATGTTTATTTGACACTGCAAAATTTGTTGCAAACTGACATAAAATCGTGTTTCACCTATCATTAAAAACCTGAGATTTATGATTTTAAACAAAGTTTAATGGCGAGAATGCTTCCTAAAAGAAGCTGGCAAATGGTTTCTATAATTATAGTTTTAGCTCTCCTTGAAATAAAAGCAATAGCTAAAAAATACAGCATATTTAAAAATGGTGTGTGTGTTCCCTACAAAATTTGCAAGTAATTGATGTTCATTATAATATATACAGAAATTAAAATGTATAGATTAAATAAGAGTTTCTATAATCTCCCCTCTAGATTCAATCAATGTCTATACTTTAGACTACTATCTTCCAGTATTTAGTAAAAGATAATTTTATGAAGAAATAGATTATATAGTCATAGAGTCATTCTTAACTAAGTTCAGAATTAAAAAAAAAAAACTAAGTTTAGTTTCCTTCACAAGGAGCAAAATTTCCTTTAGTAAGCTGTAAAATGTCCATGTTTCTAACTTCACTCTGATTCCATATTAACAGTGTTTATGGAGAGGCTAAAAATGTCTTTCTCTATGAAGGATTCAATCTTATGATGCTTGTGCTAGAATATCTCATGGATTGAAATGAGTCGTCTTCTCCGTGGTGCCTGATTCTGGTGGAGGTGAATAATTTAATGAGCAAGTCATTCCAGAAAAGCTATTAATGGAGTGATTTGGGGACCATCACAGAGCTAATTCACAGCCCCAGAGCCCTGAGGCCCTCAAGGTTTGTGGCCAGCCTCTTCATTCCCAAAGTGCATCTACTGAGAGAGCCTTACCCTGTTTGCTTAGAGTGACAGGATCCTTGAGATGCAAATCTCAAGAGAGTCTGGAATTTCAAACCATGGAGTCCAAAGCAAGTCAATAAACCTTCCTGTATCTCTATTTCATCAATAAGATGATAGCAATGACTCAGAGAACCGAAAGAAAAACAGTGATGGCAAAGCACTTTGCAAACACAAGCTCTTAATTGACTGGCCATTAAGGATGCCTATTAGGCAGTGATGAGTCCCTGGAGGGTCCTGTCAAGTCACACTTTCCAACTAAATACAAGTCGCGTGTTCATGCATGCTGCTTATGTGTGACACCAACACCTCTCAGGGTAAGAGTGACTCTTCAGAAGCTGAAACTCATCAGCATTTGCTGAGCCAAGACCAGTGGTCAATGAGTAGATGGGGCAGAGGTGTGAAAATGCCACCCCAGAGCACACCCCAAATAAGACTTTCTTCAATAAGGACACATGTGATTGCTGACAGGTGACAGGAACTAGCAGGGATGTGGTACCGAGCACTGGCATTCAATGGGGAGGGTGGTAACAACACTACAACTAATAATGCCATATTATGTGCAAAGTGCTTAATGAGCATAATTTCATTTAGTTGTTATAACAGTTCTATGAAATAGGAACTATTATGCTCATTTTACAACAATGAGGTCATTACTTGGCCACGATGACACAGCAAGTTAATAAATCAAAGCACTGACAATGTTGGTGACAAAATGGAGTTTGAAATGATGGCTACAGTGGGACGGCCCCCAATTCACCACGTGAAGCCGACAACAAAAATGCCTTAACACCCAAACTTGACAAAGACAGCATGAAGATCAATTTTAGTGCCTGAGGATCAATTTTAGAGAGCTAGGTAGATGATAAATAAAAATAAATAGAAAAATAATAGGCAGATAAATGGATCGATACATACGTATTTACATGCATGCATACAGACGTGTTACCAGCAAATTGAGTTCTGAAGAATAATCAATGTTTCGAAACATCACCAAATAGAAGACTCTGCTAAGAAATACAAGAATAAGGTGACTTGTAAGTCCCCACTTCAATAGATGAGCATTTTCCAAATCGATGTGACATATGACATCCAGATTGTTAACAAGCATTTCAAGAAAGGATATTCTGGGCTTAAATAAATTACTAGGTAAGTATTAGTTAAGTAAATATTAGAAATTCATGCCATATCTTTCTCTTGAGAGTTTTAGAGCAAATGCATTTATTAAATGTTCCAAGAAGTTCTGATGTCAAAGTCTGTTTAACTCAGTGTTTTAAGTGTGTTTAACCATGAAATCAGTTTGTTTTACCAGCACACATATCAACACTCTGCGAAAGGGCCTAGGGAGCACAGATCTAGGGAGATGCCACAACAGAATTTAAGAAAATCCCTTACTCATTCATGATTGAGCAAGAGTCATAAGTGAACATCATTTAGAAACATGCTGTCCTTAAAATTTAGTAGGCAATGCCCACAGAGAAGCCGTAGGGAGAATAATGTACAAAGAAATGCTAATTTTCTAAATAAGATAAAAACCAGAAATACACAAAACAGGCATGAAGATGAGAATCGGCCAGATAATAAAAGTCTTTGGATGATTTGTAGACTGAGATCAAGCCTTGCTGAGGAACAAAAGCTAGAATCACACATCTGACTTTCCCCCTACGATGCCCCGACTTCGCGGAACCCTCTCCCTTGGAAGCTCTGACTCCCGCCTGGGCAATCATGCCTCTCGCTGATTCTTTTTGCATCAGTAGAGACAGGTTCAAATGTTAAAAACATATGTAAAGGACAAAAGCAAAATACATTCAGAGGATGGCTGCCAGACCCCTGGCAATCGGTGCAGAAACACAGTGAAGTCTGGGTTCACAGACACTGGACCCCCCCTTCTCCAGGGGCGGGTCTAGCGTGGCCTCCGTCTGTCGGGGAGACCCATTTGCTCCCTTTCCTTGCCTCGCCAGACTTCTGCCCTGTGCGTTCTCGTTTCTACTTTTAGTTCTTACCTATCAGTGGTACAACTGGCTCGGAGGAAGCGCCTGACTTTTATTTAGGGCTGGAGTTTAGCCTTTCCAGGTTTTAATCAGCGTTAATGACCAGAATACTCTTGGAATATGTTGAACACTCAGAAAAGAAACAGGAGGGGGGTGATGTTTTCTTACAGATGTTGTCAAGGAAACATGCCTCCATTTTCAAACACACGTAGGAAAAGCAGAGAACTAGGCTGGAATCACTCGCAGGCAACACTGCAGCGCATACCTCAAGCCATGGCCAGTGCCCATAAATCACACATACACCATCTAACTGCATAATCCAATAACCTGGCAGGCTGGCATGTTTGCTGCACTTTATTCCCTTATGCAATAAAAATTGTTTTAGGGGATAAGCTACGCCAGATACTTCGGCAAGCACTGGGGAGGCAACAGGAACAGACACGCTTGCTCTCAGGTGCTTCACGGGACGACACGCCCACCACCCCGGCTCCTTGTGCCTTCCCCTGGAGGCTCATCTCATTTTGCCCCCCACAACCCCAAGGTTCCCAGGTCTTATCCCTTGGTCTCTCCCCCACCCCCACATAGCTCCAGACACTGCCCTTTCGGCCCCTCAGTCCCCCCTCTCTGCAATTCCGAAACCCCTGACGCGCCCCATGGAAGTGAGCAGCCATCACCGCGCGCCCGCCTGCATCTCCCATGTCCCCACTTCTCCCTTGACGTTTCGTTCCAACAGAAAGTTGGGTCCGCCTCGACACTACTTCCCCTGGGCGGTGGGCTGGGGAAGGGAACTCCAGAACACCTCATATCTCCAGGGACCCCTGTTTCAGTCACACGGTGGCGTCTCCGCTCAGTCGTGCTCATCTCTTGAACACGTCAGCTCCTGGTTCAGCACGCTTTGTAGCACTGCTACTCGGGCATTTTTATATTTATATTTAACCCATGAGGACACTTCTCTGTGCCACTGACCTTGGCGTCTTGCCCCTCAGCTACTGACCTGCATGGGATGGACCTGCTCATCACGAATGACCCAAGCACCCCACAATCTCAACTGCAGATATCCCGCTCAGGAATCTCAGCTCCGGCCCCCCAGCTGACTGCTCACCCTCCTCATCACCCCAACTCCAGCAAGACTGGAATCTCACCTGGACCAGTGATTCATTTATTAATCCAGTGTGTCTTAGTGATGGTTCTTTTTTCCCTGCCTCCCGTTCTCCTCTTGTTGATACAATAAACCGGGGTAGCTTATAAACAGCAGAAATGTCTTTCTCACAGTTTGGGAGTGTGGACGCCAAGTTCTCCAGGATTGGGTGAGAGCTCCCTCCAGCTCACACACTTGTACATTCACGTGGCTCAAGGGGTGAGGGCGCTCCCTTGGGTCTCTTGTAAGGGTGTCAACCTGGTTTCTGAGGGCTCTGCCCACATGAGCCAACCATCGCTCCAAGACCCCGCCTCCTAATGCCATCACACTGGGCACTGGGATTTCACCATAGCAGCTTACCAGGGACAAGTATTCAGACCATAGCACTGTCCTTGCCTGGCCATTCACCTGGCGGGAATTACCTGGCCATTTCTTAGTTACTTCTCATCCTGTAACTCCCTCTCTCACCTCCTCCTCCTTTCACGTGCTTTCTCTAAAAACTCTCCTCTCATCCTTTCTCAAAACTGCCCCTGTCAAGGTCATCACTGAATTACATATACATAATTTCATGTTCAAGTCATGTCCACATCTTACTTGACTTACCAGCATCCCTGATACCGGGGATCATATCTTCTCTTTTCTTGACTTCTGCTGCTTTATTTTTCACATATTTAAGTGATTAGGCCTGATTTCTTGGTCTGATTTTTTAAAATTCCCTCTACCTCCAAATTTTGAGTTTCTATTACAAACTCTTTTCCACCTGCACTGCTAACTCCATGCTGAGCTAATCCAGTCTCATGATTTTGATGACGATTTATATACCGATGACCCTAAATCTCTAGCCTTAGACTTCATTCCTGTTCCTCTTTCACACTGAACAGTCTCAGGTAGTCTCATTTGTGGGGAGCTCTCGTTTAAACCCTGAGGCTCCCAAGCCTACTTTCGCTGCACATTTTGCCATTTGGCAAAGTCAATTCTGTTCTTCCAGTTCTTCCAATTTTTCAGCTTAAAGTCATCCTGTATTTCCTTCTTTCTCTCAAACTCCAAATCAATCAGAAAATCCCGCCATTTTTACTAGCAAAGCATGTCTAGATTCACGCCACTTCTTACCACCTCTACACATCTCACAGACACTGGTCCACGCCACTCTTTGGCTTTATACACTAGCATTTAACTGGTCTCCCGGCTTCTACCACCGCACACCTATACTTCATTCTTTACACAGGAGCCAGACCAATCAATTAAAAAAAATCATCATTCTTTTCATCGTCTCCAAAGGCTTTGAATCTCACTTCGGAGTCACAACTAAAATACTTCAACAACCTGTCAGACGCGCCATATTCTGAGCTCTTAACATCTCGAAGCCACATCTCCCTTCATGCCTCCACTCTCACGCCACCTCAGCCACACAGATCTCGCTGCTGTTTCTCTCACGGAGAGATCTTCTCATGACTTTATATAAATGAGAAATGCTGAGCCCTATTTTCTGGCACGCTTTTTTCCGGTCTGTTTCATTTTCTCTTTACTGCACTTAACACAATTTGACAAATTGCATATTTCAAAAACTTCTTTGTCTGGATTCCCCCAATAAATATAAAGTATTGGAGGCCAAGACTTTGTTTTCTTCACTACTGACTTCCCAGAACTGAGAAAAGTGCCTGCCTAGAGTAGGAACTCCAGAAGAATTTGTCGGATATATATATGGATAATACCACAAAGTGTTTATTATTATAAGTTTTATTCTCTCTTCTCCAATCTAGACCTAATTAGACACCTAGAGCTAACGAATTGCCTACCGAATTTTTACAGGTGGATATTCCAGTGTCACTCATAAATCAAATCCCTTCCTAGTTTTCTCATTTTCTTATGTCTCTAATTTTCTTTTCTGTTTCCTCCTTAGTTAATAGCACCTGATCCAAGCTGAACCTGCACGACACACTCTCATCTCACTTGCTGGCATCTAGTTTATCACCTCAGTTCTGTCAATTTTAGCACTTCAATATCCCTCGAATCAGTCTTTTACTCTGCAAGTTCACAGCCAGGGTTAGTGCTTAGAGACCTATTATTTCTCGCCTCGTTATTTATAATACCCTTTCAAGTGGTATCCCTGGCTCTCCTCCCAACTATTTCAAATCCATCCTTCACCCTGTTGGCAGAATGGCAATTATAAATACAGCCACTTCTTTGCTCTCTTTGCTCCCATATCATCCTTGGCATACTTTCGTTAAATGACTTTTGACAGCATATTTCAATTAATTGTTTCCCGATTTCATTTTCCCATCAACCTGATAATGCCTGGTAATTCATCAGGGAGTTGAAGCTCAGAGTGACAAAATGACTTGCTAAAGTCCCCAGTAAGTGACCAGGGTCAAGGTTTGTGGTTGCTACTGAATGAATAATGAGATAATAGGTTTTTAATATGTTTCCAGTTTTAAATAAATTTCACACTTGGGACCTGTGAGTTCTAGAGATTCATTTTAGGTTCACTCTAGGACTTGCACATTCTAAGCCTCCCATACAGGAACAACAGCTTGGATACTCAAATGGAGATTTAAATTCTGTTTTACATAACTTTCCTGCTACACATATGGATTGAGATAGTGTTTCATAGTCGAGATACTTTTCCTCTATGGAAGTAAATTGGAGAGTAAGGAAGATACTTTGTAAAATATGAAGTTCCTCCATCCCTAATGTGACATACCATATGCATATATTTCATTGCATCTGGAATATATTTTAAAGTGTATAATATAGGCACATGCATATATATATATTAAATAAATATACTTCAGTAATAAATGCTCAATTTGATCAAAATATCCATATTCATTTATAATATATATATGGAGTTGCATCATTATAGGTCGTTCTTGGTGTGCAAGTTAAGAGAGAACACAAACATGAAAAAAATCTAATTTTTCTCCTTTTCCCCCCATTTCTTGGTTTCCTATGTTTCTCTCTTTCTCTTTGAGATTAGGGAACTAGGCTTGTATTTCTTTTCATGCCCTTTATAACTGTAAGGTGCTGTTATAAATCCTTCTGGTTTAAAGAACGCACATTTACTTGTTCAAACAAGTGGCCACCCTCATAACTGTGTTTAGGAAAAACTCTAAAAGCTCTGAAAACATACCTGTGACTAGCCAGCTATTAAAAAAGTGTTTTTGATATGATTTACTATGAGGTTGATTCATGATGGTAAAGATAGCTGAGAAAAAATGAAAAGAAGAATATGCATCTAAATTCATTATTTTTCCTCCAGAATTGAAGATATAAACCTCAACAGAAGTAGGACAAAGTTCATTTTATTATTTTCAAAGTGAATTAGGAGAAAAGCAAAAGGACTGGCATAAATCAGACTTTTGGCAGGCTCTAAGTTCAAATACAGATGAATATGTTATTTTTTAAAAAGATGGGAAAATGACACTGTCATAAGGAGTGATGTATGAAGAAATTTTATTTCCACTTATATGGAATAGAGGAATTGAAATGGCAAATCTTGAATACTATATTCAAGGGCAAGGTGTCTCGAATTCCCAAAGCTAGTATTATCATTGATGACGGTTGTTTTGTACCTTTACTTGGATAATTCTGGGTTTCATCTTTTCTTTGTTAAGATGTGGATAATTTAGCCACATGTCTTTTCCTAACGTAACAAAACACTAAAGTTAAGACAATACCGAGTGATCTATAGATGCAGAGTATTGTTTTTATATGCTCTGAACATAGCAGATAATAGTGACAAATAATGTCACTAGCATTCAATGCATTACAAACAGGAATGAATCCAGACCTAACCTGGATGACAGCAGCGATAATCTAACAAAGTGGCTGATGAACTACTATTTAGAACCAGCTGATAAGCGATGATTGAAGTCAAATGGAAACAAGATATCATAAATGCAAATGGGAGATGAAAATTATAAAATAATCACAGCAAGTGCATAGCCATATTTATTATTAAGCAAATAGCCCACTGCAATTTTAACCAATATTAGACACCAGTAAAAAGGATAACAGTCTTGGGCAATTTTACTCATATTTGCCTGGATTGGTCAAATAGTAGATGTTTAGTAAATGTTACTTTTTTAATACAGAAGATTAGTGATAGAAGGAACTTACAAAAATGATCAAGGTAGTTCTCACAATTTTTTGGTAAAGGCACATTTGTTTCATCTGGGAGATTTACATGTAATTCCTTGTTATCTCACACCTAATATGATAAGAGATCTTACATCCAACATGAGAACATAAATATTCCTCATTACAACTTGAACCATGTTGTCTCTTTATGTCTTTAGTATCTATAGAGAAAATACAGTAATTAACTTCTGATAAAAATGAATCAATTAACTAATCAACAATTAAGTAAACCAACTGACAATTCTCTACTTGTCAGACACACTATGAACAAGTATTAACTATAAAGAGATGAATTGATTGGAGGAAAAACAAACACTTAATTACAATGTCCTCCTACCTGGAACAGTGTAGCAGACGATGAAATAGAATTTAGATATAGCGGAAGCAATTGGCTTTGCTTGTTTTGGGCACGTGCACTGGAGGCTGACAAACCTTTCCTGAGGAATGGTCATGTAGGCCGTGTTTCAAAAGTTAAGTCAAAGCCAGGCAAATCCGCAGGTGCTTGTAGGGGCACGCCAGCCTAATAAGGGTCAGAATTGCGCTGAACATCTACCATGCATGGAGCACCATGGATGAAAGATGGTGCCTGACTTACAGAAATTTCTAGTCCAGTGAAATCAATTGACTAATAAACACATGTATTTATGGGCCTCCCCGGTGGCACAGCACTTGAGCGCTGGATTGCGAAGCTGCCCGCAGCCTCTGCAGCACTGGTTTGATCCCCAGCCACTGGGTGAGGGTCCCACATGGCGCGCAGACCTCTCCTGCCGCCCGCTGCTCCCCTCAGCAGTGTACTTTGGTCCCTCTGCCTGCTCTGCTCCCCGCTCTGGCTCTGGTGAATCCTCTCACCCTCCCGCGCTTCTGACTGTACCCAGTGCTTGTATAAATAAATATTAAAAAAAAACACATGTGTTTATTTTTATTTTTTTTATTTTTAAAAATGTATATGTTTTTACATCATTTTTAATTTTTGCACAATGTATGCATTTTCATCTTGGTTATAGTCCCCGTACAATTCCCACCCCCCTTGTTTTGATCCTACTCCCTCCTCTCCCACCCCCCCCCATAGTGTATCTCTGGTTTATAGTTGCTTTTGATTTTGATTTTTACTTTATTATATTTAGTCTTTTTCCTGGTCCCTTATTTAGGTTTTCTAAATTCCTGCTGTGAGTGAGACCTCAACCTGCTAAAGATGGAACTTCCATATGATCCAGCAATTCCACTCCCAGGTATTTACCCAAAGGACACAGAAACATTAATTCAAAAGGGCACCTGCACCCCTCTGTTTATAGCAGCACTATTTCCAATGACTAAGCTATGGAAACAACCCAAATACCCAAAAATAGATGACTGGATCAAGAAGATGTGGTACATATACACCATGGAATATTACACAGCAATCAAAAAAGATAAACTCATGCAGTTTGCAGTAACATAGATGGAGCTGGAAGGGATCATGTTCAGATCCCTTCAAATAAGTCAGAAAGAAATAATATAATAAAATAATATGACAAATAATATAATATAATAAAATAATATAATAAAATAATATAACAGTTCAAATAAGTCAGAAAGAAAAAGAAAAATACCAGATGGTCTAAACCAGATGTATTTAATGATAAAACTACAATTTATCCTTTCCAAAATATTAGCTGTATGCAGGCGCTGGCAAAGATACTCTACTCACCATGCCACTTACACACCTACCCACCATCTTCATAATTTGTTTACCTGAGGCTTGGGAAAGTTAACTTACTCAAGGACAAAGACCCAATAGGATATGGAGACTACTTGGGAACACCAGAAAAAGAGATATTCTGAGCAGATCATGAAGGGCCGAGAGCCTGCCCTTCCAAGTTGACATTTCATTTATTGTGGTGCAAACTGAGTTTAAAGGGAAAAGTCGTGCTCAGTAAGTTCCTTTTGCATGTGATTGGCTAGCTGGAAGCAGAGATGACCCCTCTTCTCTTCCCACCATGAGAAGACACATCTCCTGTATCTCTTCTGCTGGTAGGAGCTTAAACTTATCTATTATTTCTGTCTTTTGCAGGTTTTATCTCCTTTTTCTATTTAGCTGCTATGATTTCCATCCAGAAAATCCTTAGTTATTTTCTGACATTTCACCCACTTCACCAGCTTTTGCTTTTGGTGGTCCTCCCATATATGAATCCAATTTTGCTATCATTAAAAAATAATCGACATCAAATGACATTATAAATTGAATGTGAGGGTGAGCCATCTTTGAAATTAGATACAAAATTGTATTGTTCAATTTTTAACTCCAGTTACCAGCAAACAGCTGATTACACACTCCCAGGGGAACTAAAATCAGTAAGAAAAGGCCAAACCATTGCTCCTCCTGGGTTAGGTGGAGCAATGAGGTCACGCTCATTGCTGTTGAGAAAGAGGTATAGCTTAGAAAATGTGCGCATGGGGAATGTACGGAGGAGACACATCGTGGCAGGATTTTTGACTTAGCGTGGTTATTGGTGAACTGTATCAGGGTGATATGATCCATCCGGGCTCCAATATGCCCTTGTAAATACATTTCCTATGTCAAAGTAGAACTCTATTTTCTTCGTAGCGATCCGTGCTACTAGGGCTAAACAGACTATGGGTCCGTCAACTTTTCACATAATTGGCATTATGTGAATAGAATCTCTATGAAAAACTATATTTTCAAGGGAAGAAAGATTAAACATGCTAGACTGAATCTGGACAACAAATCACAGTACGTCCCATTCGCCAGCTGGACCTCCTGAATGGAACAGTTAATCCTCTGATGTTGGCGATTCTTTCCATTTCTGCTGGTGACAGTCCATTTTGTGCAGGGAATATGTAAAAGCAGACTGCCTGTGAGAAGGGTGGCGGTGGCTGGACAGGCCATTTATGGCACATGCACATGGCTATTCATCTCTCAGTCACGGCCAGTGACTACTCATGAACCTCAGTGTATACAATTTCTTCCTATCTGTGTGGTTATCTTTGGGAAATCACTGAAGGATTTCCAAATATCTTTCATTTATGTCATCCATTTTGTAATACAGTTAAATTTAATTATAAAATATGCTGCTATATTTTTTAAGATTTATTTTTTATTTAGTTATGCATATAAGAGCTGGGGTACAAGCCAAAGGTGCAGGGGGTGAGAGGATTTACCAGAGACAGAGTGGGGAACAGAATAGCAGATCCACTGAAATACACTGCTGAGGGGAACAATGTGTGAGGTCTGCTGTGCCATGTGGGTAGCTTCCTGGCCCAGGATCGAACTAAGGCCGCATTGGGGGCCGATAGCTTCATAGTTCTGAGACTTTAACCCCTGCACCACCAAGGAGGCCCACTGTTATATTATCTTATAAAGGTGATTAAATAATTTATACCATGTAATTTATGTCCATAATAACCATGAAGAAAAATAAATGCTGAAATAAGACAATTTCATTTGTTTCTGTATTTGCAAATATAAACACCAGTTTTATACCACATTGAAAGTAAAATTTGGTGTATTTCTATATTAGGTTTATCAAGCAGATTATTTTCAAGGAAAATACTTTCTTTGAAAAGTGGTCCTCTTTCCTCAGCATTAGGATCTCTCATTATTAACAATAATGCCTCACTTGGTTTCAGATGTAAAAAAATGCACACTTAATATTTGGGGATTTTATTGCTTAGTGACTCAAAATTTAAGCAGATCATTGCATGGTATTCTCAAAAGAGATGTACGATTCATCCAAATGGCTAAAATGTCTTCACTAGCAAGTTTATTTTTAGAGTGAGCATAATGGACCAATCCATAAAATCTATATGTAAAAATAAACTACTAGAGCCGAGAAGCATATTTAAAAACTCCAGCGTTTCAGAGAAAGCATTATGAAACAGGCAGGAGCAGCTGATCCTATGTTCTCAGCTAGGAGCACAGTTACCCAGTTACCACTCCCACTGGCCCACACAGCCCCTCCCCCACCACGCCATCCTGGCACACACTGTGCTGTCAGTAGGTGCCAGGCAGGTGGGCATGAGGTGGGCTACATCCAATATCATATTTGGTATTTAATTCTCACAGTTATTCTATCAAATGGGTGTCCTGGTTCATTTGACCTTCTTTGTAAGAAAATATCACAAACGGAGTGACTAGAAACAGTACAAATACGTGCTCGCTGTCCTGTCTTCATGGAATCAAGCCTCCTTGATTGTGAGGTCAGTTCCGGCTCCCTGTCACCTTCCAGTTACAAGAGGCTGACTTCTTACTGTGCCCCCACATGGAAGAAGGGTGGGGAGCTGTTGGGGTCTCTTTTACAAGGGCACTAATCCCATTCGAGGGGGCTCTGTGCTCAAGATCTAACCCCCTCCCCAAAGCAGCACCTTCTTAGTACTAAAAGGCTGGGCATGAGGTTTTCAACACGTGAATTTCGGAGGGACGCAGACATCCAGACCATAGCAATGGGTATTATTTTCAGAGGTGAGCAAGGAGGTCCGTGAAGTGGTTGACAAGGCACGTGCCTGGAGTCAACAGAAAGCTGAGTAAGCTCTGCTCCTGGCTCTCAAAGGGTTCTCAGTGTATTGGGTGAACTTGTCCAATGTTGCCAAGCAGAACTCAGCCGGCAAGTCAAATTTACTCCAAAAGATTTGGCTTTTCCTCTCCTCTGCACCCTCAGATGATCAGGGTCCTGTCTCCAGGCCTCCTCTCAGGAAAGAGTCTGTTGAGATTGGCCTCCACACTCAGTGCCTGTGGACCTGGACATGCTAGTCCCCCTGCCTGGGGACCCTCCCTTTCTCTGCCGCACCACTTTTCAGGTCGAAGTCAACGCTCCCTCTAAGGTCACCGGGATACTGTCTATGGACTGACGTGTTACTCTCGTGTTGAAATTTGCTCCTTCTCCCTTTATCCAGCCTCTCTGTCTGGAATGAGACAGGGATCTAAATTTTCAGATTTTTAGATCCCCACTGCGGAGAACATTCTCATAGATGACATGTTTATTTCTTGAAACATTCTTATCCTTTGGTTTTCTTGTGAAAATGCCTTTTGTCTGCTAATCCCTGGTCTGTTTCCTTTTTACTCTTTCAGTTTGTTCCCTTCTCATCTCTACCCTCCACTGGGCAATCTTCCCCACCTGTTTTGCTTCAACGACTGTCCACATGCCAAACCCATCAGCCAGCCGTGACGGCTGCCCCCTACCAAGCCATTTGGATAACTCGCTGTGTCTCGACAGTACCAAGTCCAGCCCTTCACTACTGAGCCTTCTTCCCAGCCCTCCCAGGAGTCCATCATCATCGCATCTCCTCACGTCAGTGGAGGGCACATCCCCCTGAGGCCTTCCATTCCTCACACGCCAAGTCTGCGTCCAGCCCTGGGGTGTTTGCCTCTGGCATCGACCTCAAATCCTTCTTTCTTTTATGCCACCAGCAGCACTTCAGTTCACATCACCACCTGCTACGCTAGCCTTTTGGTTAGTGATTCTGTGTAGGCTTTGCCTTCTTTCCCACTCATTTCACACGATGCTTAAATTGTAAATAAGACCAGGTGACTCCATACTTATTTCTCTTG
The DNA here is from genome assembly GCF_014898055.3 of Talpa occidentalis. Lineage (NCBI taxonomy): Eukaryota > Metazoa > Chordata > Mammalia > Eulipotyphla > Talpidae > Talpa > Talpa occidentalis. The sequence continues at coordinate 3,001,156 of NW_023601212.1, read as the reverse complement.
CTGTTGCCCTTGGGATCAAAGCAAAGTCATTTCACATCTATATTTGAATTTAAGTGCAGTTCCTCTGACCTGTTCTTATCTTGATACCCACAGCACACTGCAAATGGCTAACACCACCCAATTCAAACTCCAAAGGGATTGTTTTTACATATTATACGGGACGTGGGAGACACACTTACCATACCAAATCTGTTAGCAATGTTTTAAAAGTACATACATTGTCCAGTTTTCTCAACCAAAACTCCTTCCTACAGAGGATGCTATCCTTTTCTCTCTCCAAACCCTACACAGTAACTTTTCCCCAGCCTCTCCAGGTTTCTTCTGCACTCCAACTCACACTTTAAAATCATACCTAGAAACATGCCCCTGCCGTAAACTCAAGAAGGTCAACTCCATGGCTCCTCCAGAAACAACTTAGTTCACCAAACTAACTTTATTTTGAATTATCTGCCTTAAGGAAAATGCAAGTATCAATGGGAAAGTGTTATGTCGCATGTACTTCTTTCTCGTCTGCCTTCCTCCTTCCTTCCTCTGAAGAAATGTCACCTGTTCTACTTGTGTATATCCATGGCCCTGTGTGAGCCAATGGGGCAGCATCTGGGAAAATTAGATATATATTCAATTCATAATTTCCAGATTCTTGTTTTGGGAAGTTGCAGAGCTGGAAAGAGGATTCTCTGTTACATTCTAATTGTAGGTGTCATTCGTGATTGTGGGAAGAGAGCACGGATCTGAATTGTGGTATTTTCTTCAGTAATGTAATAATCCTCTGTGATTTGCAACTTTTGTGGTCTTTAACAGCTTATTTTTTGGGGAAGGCTTTTTCATTGGGTGATTTAAATGCCTGGAGAGGGACCAAAATAACTCTGTAGCTCCCAAGAAAATCAGAAAATATTCATGTTTAGAGAGCTACGTTTTTATGCCACTCTTCGGAAAGTCCTGATGAAAATGGGCCTTAGTAACACTTCTGAGCAACTGCAGTTTTCTCTGTGATTGCAATCTGTATCAGTCTTCAAAGGAATTTTGATTTGATGAGTGCCTGTGCATAAGCGCAAAAACGGAAGCACAGAAAATGGCCATAGAATGGCAAATGAGGCTCATGGATTGGGCATTTACTGATCTATTGGCCACAATTAAGACAAATGTAACTTGAAGAAACATTTTTTAAGTTTCTGTCAAATTTCTAGTTGTGAGTAGAAAAGAGACAATCCAACAGGGTACAGCCACATTAAAATGGCAAGGACTCTCCACCTGCCTATTTTTTAACTTCATCCATCCATCATCCATCCATCCATCCACCCACCCACCCACCCACCCATCCATACATCCACCCATCCACCCACCCACCATCCATCCATCCATCCATCCACCCACCCACGCACCCACCCAGATGGACAGACATTTAATTATTTGATCATTCATAGATATTCTCTGTGAATAGAACCTATGCTATTCCAGAGATATACAAGTTACCACATTACAATAACAAGTAAGAAAAACATATTTCTTGGCTTCAGTTTCCCTGGTGCTCACAGGCTACTGGGAAAAGCATAAATCTTAAATTTTTACATAAATATTAATCAACTCAAAACGGAGCAAATGGTATAACAGATAACTGGAGAGCCCCACTGGCATGTATGATGGGGAGCGAGACCCAACCTGGCCTGATGCAAATTCAAAGAAATTTTCCCTGGGCAAGAGTATTTTCCATGAGCCTGGGCAGTCCAGGAGGAATCAGCTAGGTAAAGGCGGTGGAGAGGTGGAGGGGTGGAGAGGTGGAGAAGGTGCACTCCAGAAGACAGGATAGCACACCCAACATCTCTTCGAGTCAGGAGGGGCATGGCAGCCTCATGGTTTCCTTTCCTTTTAAGCTTCTAGAGACTACACCCATATTTAATGGCTCCAGGTTTCCTCCACTCTCTCCTAAGGCTGCGAAGTTTATTTCCTGTACATTTCTCCTAGCTCTCCCATTCTATCAGTCTCTCCTACTTTTAATGACACTTGTGATAACACTGGGTCCACAAGGATAAACGAAGAAAAATTTTCCCTAATTCAAGGTCAACTGGCTGCAGCCTTATTTCCATCTGCAAGTTTTTGCCATGTAAGGTAACATGGCCACCGACTCCAGGGATTAGGACCTAGTCCTGGCTACCACAACCATGAAACATCTATAGAAAGAAGATTCAAGTGCAATGACCGATTGGTTAGATATGGTGAAAGATAAAGAGGGAAGTATGGAAGATGTCTTAGGATACACATAAGGAAATATGGTGGCTTCACTCGCTAGCATAACAAGAATGGAAGCAAAGTCAGTCAAGGAACGATTCTAAGATTATGAGTCAGGTTTGGGCCTGGTAAAGTGAGACAGCCAGTGCAGTGGAGGGAGTTAGCAGGCGTTTGGACATATGGGTCTGGAGGTCAGAGTAGATGTTTAGATTGAAGTTACACATTTTGAGCGACAGGGGCATAGATGATAATTGATGAAAGAGGTCCCTGCAGGGTGGGTAGGAGAGAGGAGAGCTAGGACTGGCGGTGGTCACTACCCAACCTGAAGGAAGTCTATTTGCGGGCCACTAAGATTCATCTAGCTTTCTGCTTGCTTGACTTCTGGTAGGATTTCAGGTAAAGTCTTAAAAAAAAAATGGTTACTCATCTTGACCTTAGTAATTCCAGGGAGTGAGACTTCTGCGCGTGAACACGGTTCTGTTCTGCTAAACACCCACATGACTAACCTTTCATGTAAGGCGGGCAATTTCATCTTCTAAGCAGGGCAACATAGAAAACCATGGTGAGCACCAGGGGGTCACCGAGCAGGAAGCTCTGATTTCTTTCAAGAAGGACTGGGGTCACCACTTCCGGAATCTACCAGGAAGTCTGCACAGAGGAGGTGGGTGGGGTGGAACATTTTCCACTTTGATCTCTGTCACATTTTGCCTTGAATTCTCAGCAGCATAGTAAACTCTTAGAAGCAGTAGTTGCCCAGATCAGCTAGGCCTTTTTGAAAAAGCCGATTCTTGGGCACACGCCAACCCTACAGGGTGTGAAACTCTGGGGTGGGGGGTGCCCAGGTGATTCCTGGGTACAGTAAAGTGTGAGAAACGCTGGTTTAGATTTTAAAACTCACTTTATTAGCATGTGAAGGACCTTGGATTATAAAATATATTCAAGCGAGTCCACAGGGTCATTTCTCACCGACACATCTCTTGCTGGACATGGGTTTCTTCACATGACCCCACTCTCTGCTATCAGATTCTCAGCTTAATTACCATTTCTTTCAGGACTCTTGAGGAGTGAGGATAACAAGTCCTTTTTGGGTAGCATCACAAGCACTGTTGCTGCATCCTGCTAAGTCACAACACAGTGTACTGTGTCCTGTGCTCCCTGGAGTTCCTTCTCCTCCCAGGGCTGAGAGTGGGGCTTCCTGAAGCGCCAGCTGTCAGCTAGTCCTGCAAGAATCTCCCTGGTGTGCTCCCCTTGCTCTCATCTTTCAGATTTTTTTTCCTTTAATAATGGTTACCTGTCTCCTTCCTCTGACTTCTTTGCCAATTTCTTTAACAATTTTCTTGACACATATTTACGACACTTTCCTTTTTCATATTCAGGTAAGGCTACTCTTACCTACAAAAAAGAATGGATAAAGGAGGTTTTGAATGTGAAAGGAAACAAGGGGTATCAATTCTACATTTGCCAATTTTTTTAAAGATTTATATACTTATGCATACATGAGCTGGGGTGCAGGTCAGAGGTGTGGGGGGTGAGAGGATTCACCAGGGACAGAACAGGGAATAGAACAGGCAGATAGACCGAAGTACACTGCTGAGGGGAGCAGCGGGTGAGACAGGAGAGGTCTGCTGCCAATTGCGTAGCTCCCTGGCCCGGGATGGAACTCGTGCTGCAGAGGCTGCGGACAGCTTCACAGCGCTGTCTCAACCCCTTGCGCCACCAGGGAGGCCCATACATTTGCCAATTTTTAACTGCTCAATTTTTAAGAGTTGGGATCGAGAAGCAGGATATTTGGGCTTAAATTCTGCCACTTGATGTGGGACCTTAAATCACCTATTTAACAATTCCAGACCTCACTTTCTGTATCTTTAATATGGGGACAATAATAGTCCAGACTTCAGAGGGTTTCTGAGAGTATTAAAGAAGGTATTATGTGTAAAGGACTTAGCACATTATGTGATAAAAGCAAATAAGAAATAATTTAAGGGGGTGGGAAGCCGAGATCAGGCTCCTGTGTGGACAGGTGAGGGCGCTCTTATGGGCTACAGAGCACCCACTCTGTCCTCACACTATGAAGCGGGAAGGGCTCTCTGGGTTTTCTTTCATAAGGGCACTAATCTTATTCACAAGGACTCAGCCCTCTAGAGCTAATGAACCCCCAAAGGCGCCAGCTCCAAAGACCCGATATCATCACCCTGGGTACTAGGTATTCAAGGCATGAATTTGGGGGACATACAAACACTCAGACTACAGCAGTTTATAAGCTTACTTTGATTTCTCCTAAAGACATTCTCCTTTATTACTTAATAGCACTTCACTGCTGATTCAAATTAAACTGGGGCTAACATAGTAATTGGCAGATTTTAATTTTTTTCCTGCCATATGGCATCACAGCAACAACTACCTTAAACCTAGTGGATGCTAATAAATACTGACTAAAGCTTATTCAGAAATACTTTTCTAATCTTTTCAGTTTGCAATCTACTGAACCTCTTTAATTGCATTTCAATCACTCCTTGTTGTTAACTTTGAGTATTAATACTCTTAAAGAGGAATACATTTCTCTGCCTAATATTTTTTCTGTCCCCTAAAGCATCTTGTGTTGCATAATTCGTTTCGATTATCCAGTCTAGATTAGAGTGCAGAAATGATCTCTGTTTGCCTTAGGAATTTGACTAATAGAAAAATACAAACTTTGGGGAAGAATTTTGAAACTAGCAATGATGATTAATTTCAATATTTAAATGAACTACTGGTACTTTAATCAGTTAAATGTCATCAAAGTGTGTTTGATACTAAAGCTACACTACATTTGTGATTAGCATGACAACTCACTATATTATTTATTCCACCTAGGAGGTTAACATGTATTATTTATGAATTTGATTCCTGTCTCTGCATGAAATATTAAGAATATATATACATATATACATACATACATATATATATCACCTTAATATTTTATGCAGAGACAGGGTATCTATATCTATTTAAAGGCAAGGCAAGGCATATACATATATATAAAATAAAGGCAAGTGCTGATTTTCATCTAACAGTAATAGAAAAACCGAGTGGCTAAAATATTTCATGTTTAAAGGGTAGAAATTGTGATGGACTGATATATAAAAACTATTTCATAAACTTTATTTTTTTAAGATTGATTTTTATTTATTTATGCAAAGAAGAGCTGGGGTGTAGGCCAGAAGTATGGGGCTGAGAGGATTCACCAGAGGCAGAGTAGGGAGCAGAACAGGCAGACTGACTGAAACACACTTCTGAGGGGAGCAGTGGGAGACAGGAGAGGTCTGCTGCACCCTGTGGGTCAGCTCCCTGGCCAGGGATCAAACTCGTGCTGCAGTGGCTGCTGATAGTTTCATAGTGCTGAGACTTAACCCCTCGCGCCACCAGGGAGGGCCCTATTTCATAAATTTTAAAGCCGGATAAGTAATTCTGTCAAACTTCAAAAATATGAGACAAAAATAAGACTGTTGTCAGGAAAAAACAACCCAAGGCAAGAGGTGGCAATTACACAGTCATTCTTTATGCCAAAAGCTGAATTAGGGGTGAAGCTCATAGCGGTTATTTACCAATGCCACAGTGAACCCTGACTACCTGGGAGTGCATTAACTTGTTTGTGAATTAAGTAGAGCAACAAATAACATATTAGGTTTAAAAAATGACCAAATAGAGAAAAACAAGCAAAGCGTCTACTGAAAGTCTCTGGGCACCACACCATATGGACTGCAGTGCAGGGGTACCAGTCTTTTTTTGACTATCAGATTTGCTCAGTGAATCAGGACCCTGTCTCTGTGCAATGGTCCTTCCACTGAACACAGACCATGCAGCACCAGGAAGCGCGAGCAAGGAGGTGGAGAAGGGCAAGAAAAGTAAAGAATCGCAAGATGTGACTATTTCTCTGCCTGGCTCACCTAATATTGGTCTTAGGGATGGTGGGGGAAGAGCTGATGGAAGCCAACAGTGGTCTATTTTAAGCAAATATTTTTTTTTTTTATACAAGGTGTAGGGTAGAACAAGTAGGAGGAAACAGTCCATTTCAGAAATGTTAAAATGCCAAAAAAAAAGTGAGTGTAAGAATATAAATATATAAGATATAATATATAAATATTAGTAAAAGGAATGCATCTAGTATACTCATACGATGTTTTGGTCCTTAAACTATTATCTTGAAAATGTTTATATTTGAACAACGCACTTTATTTTTCTCCTACTCCCTATCCAAGCTAACAGCAAATCACTCAACATTATATTAAATATAAATATAATTTCCCCTGGGATATTGCAAAAGCCTCTGAATTGATTGCTTACTTCCAACATCATTTCCTAGAATTTTTCTCCACAAAATAGGGTGACTTAATATCTTTTTTATTTTTTTTTCATATACAAGAACTGGGGTGCAGGGCAGAGGTACAGGGAACGGGGCTGAGAGGCTTCACCGGAGACAGAGCAGGGAACACAACAGGCAGACTGACTGGAGACACTGCTGAGGGGAGCAGCGGGGAGACCGGAGAGGTCTGCCTCGCCATGTGGGTAGGTCCCTGATCAGGGATCAAACTCAGGCTACAGTGGTGATAGTGTGAGACTTAACTCCTAGACCTCCAGGGAGGCCCTTAATATCTTAATACGAGTAAAATGTCCAACCTTCAAACACAATCAGGAAAAAATCCAAAGTCATTTTGTTACCTCAACAACAAGGCCCTCCATGTATTCCTAACATGCCTCTTGGACCTGAGCTTCTCCCACAGTCCTTCCACCTTCCCCCAGAATACCCTAGTAGAATAGCCCCTTTGTTGGCTCTGAAACACATGGACACATTCTAGTCTTGGGTCTCAGTTAAAAATACTAAATACTAAAGGCTATCATTACAAAAATAAAAAATATATTTTATATTATACTCTGATTAATTCCTTTTTAAAAATAGTAATTTGAGGATATCTATACCTTTCTTTGTTCCTCGTTATTCTGGTGAATATAGAATTGGCCGTATTTAACATGAATAAAGTAAACGTAAGTCCAAGTCATTACTTTCAAACTATTTACATATAATCTACAAAATCTAGAAAGTATATTTGAAAAAAAACTTTGATGTTACGTTGTTTCAAGTGTTCATAAACTTTGATTTCCTTTACTCCAGATCTACAGTTTCCAATCCTTGGCAGCCCAGTATTGAAAAGTCAGATAGATTCCTGGATTAAACAGGTTGACTCTTCCGTTGAGTCAGGTACCTTACATTCCCCACCTTTTCCTGACTACACTAATTCAGCGTGAATGTTTTTGGGTTGATAAAAATCCCTTGGAACATACATTGGAAGAAGAAAAAGAGCCATTATTTAGGTAGAATATTGACACTCTGATCAGCTTAAATGGAATCAAGCGAACTAGCGGATACTGTGTCACACTTATCCTGGGCTGTAGGTTTAATCCATCCCCTGCAGATCAACTTGTCATAAAAACCCTCGGTCACATGTGTATGTCCCCTGCAGAGTTCAGACTCCAGGGAAGTAACTGAACAAGTGAGGTAAAGATGTATTTGTTAAGTATTTCCACTTTAAAATGGCCTATGTAGTGAAAAAGAACATACATTTTTAATTTAGCTCTAATAATAATATGGAAAATGGCCCTTGATATGCTAGGCAAAAAACTAAATATATCAATATTCATATCTTTTAAAAATTACCTTCCTAAGAAAGCAGCATCAGTATTAATTGACTCGTTCACATTGATTTATTTTATGCACAGTCGTGGCAGCTTTGTGATCACTGCTTTCATGGCACTCTTCCTGCGGGAGCGCATAAGGCAATTTCAGAGTCTGACCCAGAGATAAAATTTGGAAATAAATCAACTTAATCTTTGATCTCATCATCTGTCTTTAAGTATCTTCTCTGGCTTCTTGTTTTCTTTTTTTTTTTTTTTTTTTCTTTTGCCTTTGCATTCTTTCCAATCAGTTCTCACAGCAAGAAGTCTCCTCCCACATGTCCTTCCACAAATTCCCCTGAAATTGTCTGTTATAGAGATACTGTCTCAGAGTCAGGGTGATAAGAGACGTTTTTCTCTTATATTTTATTCATTCCAAGATTACTTGCATAGGAAATGCAGAAAAATACTGTAAAGAATGACTCCTTTAGGAAGTATTTTTGAGTAATCAATCTCGGAGAGCTTACTCGGAACTGTGTTGTTGTCTGGTCACTGGTGAAGAGAACTTGTACTTTTCTAAGTAGTAATTTACATGTAAATAGCAATCACCAAATAGCAACAAGATCGTAACAATAATCTTGCAGCTGTTTGCATATCATTTGCTTCTTAGGGACCCCCAGGGAGAAATGTAAATGAATAACCATGGACAAATCGATCTATTTTCTTTTGCTGGAGTAATACGTGTTCCTAACTTAACCTGTTTCCAGCAGAAAATAGAGTGATATTGTGTTTATGCAACTGGACAGTTCCAAGTAGGAGTTTAAAATAATTTCTACAGAGGCTGTCCCGATGCCTTTTGTTTTACACAAGAGATCACCAGGTAGGCACACGTATTCCTTAGGGAGTGAAATTCAGTGAATGTTTGAAATCATTTTCTTTTTGGAAGCACTTATTTCAAAACAAGAGGGAAAGCTCACCCAGTCTGATGTATTTAATGAAGAAAATGTCTGTGGTTTATAAAATAAAAATTTTAAATGCTAGTCACAGGTTTTCAACTTTTCTCTAGGTAAACAATATAATTTGAAAAATATAATAGCATTCACGAAGAATGCTTTCTAGTTACTGAAAGCCATTTTCATGTCCTTTTTACAATTTTCAAACAGACGTGCTTAACAATTATACATAAGAAACATTTAAAGACAAGATGAATATTCTGGAAGAGAGAAAACACATTCTATCCATTAAAGTGGCTATTGTATTCCAAAGCTTTTGATTAGGGTCAATTCTGTCAAAGTTTGTATGGTAGGTAATTTTGCAAACTCTAAAATATGACACTAATATAAAATAAATTTCCAAATGAAAAAGATGTATTAGTTAAAATTCAAAGCAATTACAAATCCTCATTAACTCAGCACAGCTGAAGACAATAGATAAGTCTAAAACGCAGCCTCCTTTCAAATCAATTCCCTGTTATTGAACAGTTCGCATCCAGTAATTTATTATTGGCTCAGAGTCGTTTGCATCTTATATCAATGGCATTTCCTAATGACTATGACCAAATAATAACAGATAGGCATGGTCACAAGATACCACAGTCCAATGAGCAGTACTGCCTTACGCCAGTTATTATGGTGCAAGTTCCATCCTGTTTTGTGCTGACATGAGAAATTTGGAACCACAGTGGAGGTGAGTAGATTTCATTCTGTGTTACTGTCAGCCTGGTTCCATGGCAGTGAAGGACTCTCCCAAATATTATTACATAAGCAATTCCACAATTCAAAACGATTATTCTGAAAAGCACACGGTATCATCAAAAGCAATGCAAATTGTAGAGGTGGGCTACATGTTACTCATCCCATAGCTTGGCACATGTAGGGTAAGGTAAAAAGTATCAGGCTTTTCTGTCCTCCTGCCATTAGGATTGATGAGGGAACCCTGTATGCATGCCTGATGGCGGCACCTGAAGTGGGTACACCTGGGCTGAGGGACTGAATTTATAAGGGGGGCGTCATGGGGATGCCAGCAGAAGCCAAGAATGAACGGAAGCAGGAGAGCAGAGAAGCAGGGAGAATACGAGAGAAGGCCGGAGAACCCAGATAGAGTGAAGACTTGCTGGGGGCCGGGAGGCCTGCCAGCCTCCTGGCACCCCAGCACCCCTGCCTGCCATGTGCCCGGTAAATCTAAATAAAAAAACTGCAAAAGCCACCGAGGACCCTGCCTCCTCCTTTACCCGGTCTGCTGGATCATAGAAAACCTGCTCAGTGACCCTGTCCTGCCTTACAGCACATTAGATATTATCTTCGATGTTGCCAAACCCATGTAAGTTAGGTATTATTATGCCCATTACACAGAGGGGGAGACCCCTGAGGCGCAACACTTTAGGTAAGTGAATTCAAATAGGATTTTGTTAATAGCCAAGAACAGTGTTGGAGAGGTGTGGGGTGTCACAGGTAGTCTTACTAATTATGCAGCCTGAGGGATGCTGCATGTTATTGCTTGCAAGGAGAGACCTCTATTCAATCCACTCTTTCGTCTCTTAGCCAAGTGAATAAGGCTCACTATTCATACCGTGTAGATGCTGTTTTAAGGACACCTGCCATGAGGCACTCTGCTGTAAGAGAAGCCATGTTTACACTAAAACGTCCCATCAGAGTCAGTGACCTCACTTTTCAACAATACTTGTAGGTTCTGGGTACTCATAATCCTGCAATTTCAACCCTAGCAATCATAATGGAGCTGCTACATCTCGCACAGAGAGATTTTCAGAAGGTAGAAGAGATTTTGCTAGAGGAAGACACTGGGCGTGATCCTGGGTCAAAGATCTGACCTGGCTGAGCACGCGCTCTGTGCTGACATGTAACTGTCAGGCCGCGCCAGCCCTCGGGAACGCTGCTGGGTGCAGATCCCATCCGCTTGGGGGCTGCTCAGGGCGAGGGTTTTGGTGTTTTGCTTCTCACAGCAGAATTCTATCACATAAATAGGACAGGGGACCCATCACTCGTGGCAGGTGGGAAGAACATTATTGATTTCCTTCATTTTGCAGGACAAGTAAGGGAAGGCCCAGGACGTGATTTTCCGCAACAAAGCACACCGGCGCTCAGGCCAGAGCAGGACCTATGAAAATTCCGGCCTCACCTGCAAAATGTCTAAGGCGCTGTGCACAGTGATTCCGAGAGGTACACTATGCTCGTGCCTGAAATCTCTCCAGAAGAAGTAAGACGGCAGTTCTCTCTGCCAAGAGAAAACAAGCAGGTGCTTATCTCAGAATCCTCTTATTTCGCCTTCCCCTGAATACAACTTCAGCCAAGCGAGTAGTGTGGACCCTGTGACTTTGATGGACACATTTACGGGCTGGAAAAAAGTCAAGGAGGCTGAGAATCTCTTCACCTGCCACCCGTGATGTGCTTTCAAGGCAGGCAATTCAATTTGCTCCATTATCCAAAAGAGCCTGGGAAGCTCTCACCCAGGATTTCACCACTTTGCTGTGTGCCAGTGCGCGCTCTCAAGTGACTTTCAATCTTCTATTCCAGTTTCTATCAACCAGCCAAACTTGCAGGAAGAAATGTGCAAAATCCACATGTAAAACAATGTAGGGCCTGCCTGCCAGGGATGAGATTCATCAAGAATTATAGGAGAGGAATAAAAATACCATGATATCCCTTTCCTACTGTAGAGAGAAAAAGGTTGTAGCAGCAATTATACTTTCCACTTGGCTCTCGGAAGATACTTTTTCTTCCTACTTGGAAAACAAAATCACTCTCGTCTTTGTTCAGGTAACCCAATTCCTAACAATTCTTTTTTTTTTTTTTTTTTTAAATTCCCTTTGGTGCTCCAGACAGCGACCAGTGATGCCTGAATAAACGATGTTTGCACCCACCCCGTCCAATCTGTAGCCATTAATGTTTCACCAGAAGGGGGGACTCCCCCACGCGTCACGGGGTGTCTCACGGTAGCGATGGCATCTCGTGAATACAGTGAATGGCTTCTCTTTGTTCAACTGGTTCATCGATAACTTCAGTTTTATTCTCAGCAAGGTGATCCAGACTGTGCTTTCTCCTTTACTCAAAAATGCTGTTGGTGACTGCATGATGGGGGCTCTGCTGACCGGGATTCCAGGGGACTAAAGCTCTCATGCTGTGTCTGCTCTTGGTCCTGAGCCACCCGCCTGGGGTCCAGAGCCGGGGTGGGGGGGTGCTCCTTGCATGCTCCCGGCCACTGCCCGAGGGTGCTGGAGAAGGGGGGGCGTTGTTCTCTCTAAAGTGGTAATGGCTTCGGACTGACCCATCCGTCACCGTCTCATCCTCATGTCTCTTGGCCACTGGCCTGACACTTTCACGTGAACGATTTGAGGCTGTAGAGGAATTTAGAACTAGATTTTTCTCTATGCAAATCACAGTGGACCACTTAGGAACAGATTCCTTGGCTTCTGAGTTTTAAAAGCAAAAGCATGTTAAAATTTCAGTAGAGTGAACATCTGAGCTTCTCGGCGGCACTGACCACATCCAAGTGCTTGCAAGCAGCCGCACGCCGAGGACACGGCGCTGCCCACAGAAGGGTGTGTTGGGGGGACAGGACCAGACTTTAACACAAAATAACTCAAATCAGGTTAAATAAAGACTAAGGCCCTCCGATGCGTCTCTGCTGATGAACTTGGAGGCGGATCCACAAGTTGTTAGGGGGCTCTTCAGATTCACTGCTGGGCCTGGTCTCCCCAAAGGGTCATAGGTTGTTCTAGGGACTCGCAGATGGGCTCCCCCATGTTGCCTGGGTGTGGGAGCTGAAGGGTCAGTCGGGGCCCGAGGAGTGACCGAAGTCTATGTCATCACTTGAGGAAAGATCAGTTTGAGCCTAGGGGCAGGGCAGGCGCAGGGGAAGCTTCTGCCCTTGTCTCCGCTCCTCTGTCCTTCCCGAAGCAGAGCAGCAGTCACTTTCCTCTTTATGATGCAGGAGAGAGTAGCCGAGGGGGGAGTGATCCAGGTACAGGTTGACCTGTGGACACGTGCTCTCCAGCTGAGGAACCATCTTTTTCCCCTTGGAGCAAAACGTAAAGCCACCCCCTTCTTGTGACGTCTCCCCTTCTTTCTACCTGACACCCCAGCACCCCGCACAGGATCTATAGCCTCGGTTGTCCCCATTTTAGAATTTGTAGCCATTTGGAGCCACATTCTCCACACATGCTATTGAAGTGGGACCCTTTTTCTGTTTGATGTTACTTTGTTCGTTTGTCTAGCCCCAGAACCACCCAGAGGGGTGGAGGAATTTTCTCCTGCACCCGACACTTTTTTTAAAAAAGATCTATTTACCACTTGAGCACTGAAGTGCTTTTAATGTTTCAGCTCGAGCGAGCGTCACTGAGTGGCGGGGCTGGGGGATCCCCTGTGCACACAAGCATTCTTACCCCCTTAATTATATTATTTTTCACTCAGCTTAAAGTTACGCCATAGCCATAAGTTTCAAACTCCACCCTCGGGCTGCCGTGGCCATTGACTCCGTCTCACGGCGAGCCGGGTGGTCTCCGGCACAGGAGGACACAGCCTGCCTGGCCTCCAGCCTCTCGCGCTTCTAAGACCCTGGCTCCCAAGGGAGTGTGACGCCCCGTTTCCCTCCATGCGGGACGCAGCCTGCACAGCTCCGGCAAGGTCAGGGCCCACGCGGGCCGGCGCCAGAAGTCACCAGGACGGCCCTGGGCGCGGGCGGCTGAGGGTGGGCCGAGGCCTGGGGTTCCTCTGCTGCTGTCACGCCCTGCTGGTCACCAACGCGCCCAGGCTGCGGCGCCAGCTCGGAGCCTCGGCGTCCGAGAACCACACCAGGCTTTTCCCTCCCTGCTCCTGAAATGCTCGTCGACGGTCAGCTGGAGGCTCCCGCCCCGGCCGCCGGGCAGCTGCCGTCTACTCTGGCAGCCAAGGGGACGAGGCAAAGCGGCTGCCTCTCTGCAGCTTGGCCCGTGTGACGGGGACACAGCACCCTGCCCCGCCCTGCTCCCAGCTGGCCCGGGCCCGCCTCCCGCCAGGCCAGCAGAGAGGGGTTCCCCGCCGTGGGCTGAGGCTCGGGATGTTTCTGAGCCTCCAGAACGACCGCTGCTGGGAACCCATCACTGATGGGCTGCACCGCTTTACAGAAGCTTGCATAACAGTGAGAGGAAGAAACGAGCTCACCCCTAGACAGGCACTGGGGGAGAAAGGAGGGTCATGAAGTAACTTGCAGGAGGTGAACAGAAATGTTATCGCATCTCCCGTTCAATGAACCCTAGAAGGAGGTGGGGGTGCTAAGTTCTCTTTAACTAGGAGTCAAACTTTTCTTTTTGAGGATGGGCTCGGGGACAGCTACGTGTCTCTCCGCCTCGCCTCCGGGTCTCCAAGAGCCTCGCCGCGGTGGGCTGCTGCATGCCTTCCGTTGCTCCGTCTGTCTCTCTGAGATGTTGCCTTGTCGGCCCGTTTCATTCAGCCTCCCTGTCCTTGCAATTCTGTCACTTTCTGAAGTGAACTGCTAACTGGATAATTGAACTGAAACTAAAAATGGCCCCAGTTTTGAGACCAGATCTGCAAGGCCTGCAGAAGTCAGGAAGCTGGGAAAAGACTGGGCCAACCGTTTTCCTTCTCAGCTCACTCCCGCGATGGCTGACCCTGGGGAGTATTTATAACTGGTCCTGGTAGGAACAGGTCTTGCACTAAATCTCACAGATTTCTCTCCCCTTCTCCCTGGGGACACAGATATGTTCCCTTATGGAGGAATCTGGGGACCAGTACACTATGGTGTTGCGTTTATCACAGTGATGCTCTGGGAAGGTCTACGCTCTGGTGAAGGTCAGAGCTTCAACCCCCGTGACATTCAACACCCCACGGGCTGCCTCACTTCTGGGAGCAAATGCACAAGGGCCGGGGGGATCCTAAGACGACGCCGAGATGTGGCCAGCGGTGAAGCATTTTCATATAAACCCTCCCGGACTGAAGAGATGTCCACCCCACACTCGGCTCTCTGGGTGGAACTCGCTGCCCTGACCCAGTTCCTCTGTCCATCTCTGAAGCTGAAGATGCCATCATGGCAACCCTCATGCCAACCTTGGACGTTTACTTAAATACAGAGTCCTTGAAGGTAATATTTATAAACAAGTATAAGTCATTTTTCTCTGTCTATAGAAAATTAGTCTCCATTATGGGTTGCAAAGTAGATTAAAAATATCTCATTGCACATCCCATGGTTTATAAACAGATTGTGAGGAAATCCATAGCTAAACTCACCTTTACATTGTGAACTGGAAGACATTTTGCTCTTTCAGATTTCAGGAAATATCTTAAGTACTTAGCAGGAAAGGCAGTAATCTTACTTTATTTAAAATATCCATTTGGATAGAGTTCCTTAAGCTGCACTGAAAATACTACGCTATCCCCAGAAGCACCCGGTGCTGGGAGAGTGGGTCTGCGCGCATGGAGCACACCGTGGGGACACAAGGGGCACTGCCCCCATGGGGCTGGCCACAGCTGAGAGGGTCACGAGGTGCGGAAGGAGCTGTGATAAATAAAGATGGGTTGCTTGCTCGCTGGAGCTTTGTGAGGGAAATGCATCTCGCCCACCTGACCCTCCGTTTACTTCCCCTGCCAACGACTCTTCCCACCACACCCCCGAGTTACTGTGTCGGTTTCCCGCACATGTCCGACTGGCGAGAGCCTCAGAAATCCATATTACACCATGAGATCTGTGCCACCATAGATATGGTGGAATAAAAATTAAAAGGGGGGACTGTAACAGGGTGGTCCCCAGGAAAGGGGGAGGTTCCCTGCCCCACCCAAGGGAGGGTGGAGCTGAGCAGGAAGAGGAGAAGCATCAGAAGAGACTGAGGAAGGAAGGAAGCAGGATGGAGCCAGGAGACCTGGAGGAGGCGCATGGAGCCTAGAGACACGTGAAGAAACTGCGCTTGTCTTTTGGTCGTGGACGGGGTGACGCAGATGTGGGGGAGACCCGTGGGGAGGTGACCATGGCAGCTTTTATCTTGATGTTGATTTTGCTCTTTTCCTTCCGGGCTTGTCTGGTTGTTTCTGACCCTTTTCTGTGGGTCCCCACTGGAAGATGCTTTAGACTTGGGGCAGGCTTTGGGGCCTTGTTCTGGGCCGATCCCATATGGATGGAGTTTTACCCACGAGGGGACAGGTGACTGTGGGTGCTTCATTTAGAAACTAGACTCTTTGCCTTACCTGTTTTGTTTCCTAGTTGTATTAAAGTTCCTTCCCATTAAAAAGTCTCATGCTTTGTGTTGATGCGGCGGATGGCAGAACCCACTTAGAATAGGCAGGTTTGCGGGGTTTGGGCTGCCCCTCTCCCTGTCCTATAACACTTTTATGCTTTTATGTGATCTTTTCCTCTGCAGCACTAATTGATGGCTTCTTTCCAAGCTCCACGAAACCTGCTAGACAGTGCTGAAAATCCTGTGACATCCCCCTGTTCTCAGGGAGAGCAAGTGCAGTGCTGAGCGTGGTCTTCAGGGCCCCCCCCCGCTGTGGGCTCACCCTCATTCCACCACAGTCAAGCCGACCTTCTCGGACTGTCCTTTCATGACTTCACTTAAAATATTTTCTAACAAGGAAACGTCGTCTCTGTTTAGGTGAGTTCTACTCAGCCTTGCAGATTTCACCCCAAACTTTGCCTCCTATAAATGATGCAGCATTGATTTTTAAAAGAATGATACTGAAAGCACATACACACTGCAGTCATATACACGCATGCATCCATAAGCTTACATGTCTGTCTGTCTGTCTGTCTGTCTCCCTCTCTCTCTACATGTATCTCCCTACATTACTAGTTGTTTGAAAATGAAGACCTTATTTTACAATTTTATGTCCTCTATGGTTTTACACCTAAGGTTTTTCATAAGTATTTATTTGTTAATTGATTAATTTTTGATAAAAGGGAGGAAAAGTAAATTATCAATGTGATAATGTCACTTTTTAGCCTTCCATTCGGTTCTTAAAATTATTTGTCGATATTGCTCTTAAACCTCTGATTCTGTTGCACTTTGAACTGATTTTAGCAACCACCGAGAGATGTATAGGAAAAAAGGATGAAACTAGAGTCGAAGCATCTGGAAAACAAGTCTTTCCGCTATAATCCAGTGCATTCTGGGATTTTGCTGGGATTGTCATAATTAGTATATTTTAATATTGTTTATACCATGAAATTTTTTCATTAAGTCTATTGACCTCATGCTAAGAAAGAAATTATTTTTAATAAATAAGAATTTATCTACTAGTTGTCAGAAACTCTTGTATTTTACACCAGAGGCTTTTATTTTCCTCAAAATCTGCAGGATACCTGATGTGAAAGAAATTAAACCCTAATTTACTGACAAGTGTGTGAGCAAGGCAGGAGTGAGGGAAACGTGGTCTTGGGGATACTTTTATTAGTCTAAGTTTATTAGTAGTCTACTTTATTAATATCTAAGTTATGTTCAGAAAAGAGGTAAATCCAAATCTATTAAATCTACTTTTAAAGTCAACTAAATCTGAGGGAATTTATTTAGTTGTTGAACGTTTAGACTTAGGCATAAATGGGGGTGACGGTGGGTAGCGTGTCCTCCAACTGCCAAAACACTCAATTGCTTTCAGAGTTGACTGGCCTTCAAGGTGGCTGAAGAACTCCCTTGAAAGTACGAAGCTATGTGGACTATTTCCGGGGGCGAAGACAACAGTGGATATTTGATTTTAGGTTGTCTAGTTGGGCAGCATTTTATAACTGCCATACCACTTTGTGATATTCTTTACTAGAGCGAGGGGGGCCATTATCATTTCCTCTTCTTGTCCCCAGAAACAGACAATTAAGGCAATTTCATAGGCAAGTAGACAAATAACATATTGTCAAATCTAGACGGTCTGAGCATGTTCCAAATGCATCATCTTTCTACATTTTCCAGGCAGTGATGGCCCCCATTATTTCTGTGTTACAGGATGGATTTATCCACACAATGCACAATTTAAACTGAAAGTTTACTTTCAAAAGCGATTCCAGCATTTATTTCAATATTGAAGTGTCTTCTTCGTTCCTCGTTTTTTCTTTCTTCTCCATCTTTACCTCCAGATAACCCCTCCCCACCATTGTAAAGGCTCCAAATTGAAGGAGTAAGGCTTCAGAGAGAAAGGTAAGGCTTTAGAGAGAAGCAAAATTTGCATCCCACTGTCGTTCTTAGCAAATCTCTCGCCGTTTCATCCTGGGCGCCCAGTAAGATGGCATATGATGAATACATTTTTTACCATGCTGTGCCAGTTGGTAGGCCTTATTCTCTGATTTCCTGGCAGGGAGGTCTGGCCAGTGACCTGCGGTGGACAGGACAGCTGTAGCCCATTCAAACTTCCCAGCCATTTCTGCTGTGCAGCTTGCGTGAAGATGGCAGGCACAGCTTGCAAGGGCTCCGAGTCCCCGAATCACCATTTACGGCACATCCATGTTCTCATCAGCAACAATGGTTTGAATTGTATATGAGCCGAAATCATGTTCATTTGTGGCAAACCTTGTGATGTGAGGGCCAGCCTCTGTTGTAGCCAATGTCCCATTAAATGCTCTGCCTTGTGAGCATATTGGAGCCTCAGAGTTCCGCTCTAAAGGGGCAGTGCTGTGAGAGAAAGGCTTGCTTGGCAAGAGAAGTTTCCCTTTGCAGAAGCGCATGTCTATGGCACATGTCATAAACTCCAGGATCTGCTTGTGTGCGGCTCCCTGGCACTGCCTGGAGGCAGGGAGGCCCGGCGGAGGGGACTTTTGTCTTGAATTGGAACCAGCTGAGCCCTAGAAGTCTGAAAAGGCTGAGTGTGGTGGATGAGGACAGTGGAGGCAGGAAGGCGACAGCAGGGCCAGGTGGAGACAAACTCATGGGGACTCATCGCGGGCAGACTCAGAAGGCCAGGCGATTCCCAGGACAATGCCCAGGACAACTACATCCTGTAGTTTGACCCTTTTCTTTCTGGAAAAGGTTTACAGAAGGTCTCCAGGTATTGTGGACATATTTGAGGAGACACAGAAGACAACGTGACACTGATCCTGCAGTGTGGGAGGCGAGTGGACCCAGCAGACAGGCAGACAAGCGACAGGGGTCACTCACCATGCCGCAGCACCGGGCCCTGGCCCTCGCCTGCACATGGAACACGGGGAGACTAAGGCCCGTCACAGTCTAAGGTCACGTGTGTCTGCCACGAGCACTGGCTGCCTGAAGTCCCCCTCGTGACAGGGGGTCCCACTAGCACGGCGAGAGGGAGCTGCCTCCAGCCTGTTCTCGCTCCAGTAATGAAGCGCTGACGCTTCCAAACTGCTTTGCTTGTTTCGTAGATGTAAGGGGGTACTTATTTTGTCTCTGAATGATAACGAGGATGAGAATTGTTTTTAGGTTTAGTCATGATTTTTATATTTCGTCTCTTTTGAGTGCTTTACTTGTTTTTCTTCCAAGGTGTGAGCGATTTCAATTTGTGAAAACTTTCTACATCTTTAGGGTAACTATTTTCTCAGGATTTATCCTAGCAGTCAAAATAAGTTCCGACTTTGAAGCCCTTGGTCTCCTTACCCCAAACTCACCCCCTCACATCCTATTCTGCCGCCTCCCTCAAGCATCTGGACCTCTGCAGATTCTGTGTGTGAGCTTCTGACTGAAATACTTTCTCCCCCGGCGTGTCTGGTGCGTTCCTGCTCATCAGGGACTGGTGATGTCCTCCAAAGAGGCAACTGGGACTGCATTTTGAGTTTTCTCATTAACTAGTCTCACTAATTAGTTCCAGTTATTTAATTTCATCTCAGTTTCCTTATGTGTAAGACAGTTAGAACCATTCCTCACACTCCTCAGTGAGGTCGCGTAACAGCGGATGACGCACGACTAGTCCACACCGCCCTGGCTTTCTACGTGTTCCCCCTCAAGAGATCGTGGTGCAGACTTGTTGTGTGTGGCCATGCTAGAAGCCCTGCAAACTATATTTTTTAAACATGACACTTTCCAACGTACCTCTCACGTGTTTTATTTTAAAGTCATGGATGAGAAGCTAATGATTTGACAAGCTCCAATTCTATCTGACAAAGTAGGATAAAATATAAATTCTGTGACTTTGCAAAAAGTTTCACATGTCTATTTTCTTCAGAATCGTAACCTTCATATGCATTTGCTATAAGTCAAAGATCTCTGTAATATCTTGCAGATATGTCGGAGAAAATCATGATCAGCCTAGAGAATTGCAAAGTGTGAGCGAGGGCTCCTCAGGGTGCAATGCCTTTCCAGTAGAAATTTTCCCTACACTGAAGAGGCTTTTTTAATTTTTATTTTTGCATAGAAGAACGGGGATGTAGGCCTGAGGTTCGAGGGTGAGAGAATTCACCAGTGAGAGTGGGGAGCTGAACAGGAGGATCTACTGAAATACGTTGCTGAGGGGAGCAGCAGGGAGACAGGAGAGGTCTGCTGCACCATGAGGGTCAGCTTCCTGGCCGGGATTGAACTCAGGCTGTCCTGGTGATAGCCTGAGACTTAACCCTTAGGCCACTAGGGCGTTTTCATAACAGCTACCTGGTCCCTGGAAGCACCTGCGAGCACTGCCTGGAGCACAGAGGTAGTTAACAGAGCTTGCACTGGCAGGGCCCCGTGCCCCAGTGGGGGCTGCAGGATGGTGGCTGCTCCCCGCAAAGGTGAGTGAGTTCACAGATGGAACACGCCGCCCCAGTGTAAAACTGTGCAGTTAAAAATGAGATTTCAAAGTAAAAGAAAACGGCGACATCAAACTTCACCTCATCGAGCCAAGGTTATAGAGCTGTAAACACTTGGAACACTTTTTTTTTTCTGGTTTTAACAAGAAAAATGTAATAAGTGTTCAGATTCCCATTACAAGGTTGTCAGAGCAGAATTAGTACGCGATGAGCTCCAAGACGCGGATTGTTCAGAGCTCGCCCAGGCGTGAAATCAGAATTAGGCAAAACGCTGGAATCAGGAGGCAGCCTGGCAAGGACTCATTTGCAACTATTGAAGTGTCAATAAAAATATTAATATTAAGTAAAGTCTAAAAGGACAATAAGAAAGTACCCATGCTAATTACTGTCTACTGACTTTGCATTTAAAAACCTTTAACAAATATTTAACTTTAAAAATAAGATGCGGATTACAACAGCGCAGTGTGCACACCGAACGTGAGTTGGAGTCTCTGACTCTGTGAGTTCGTTTTTTCACTCATTTCATCAGGAGTTAGAGCGGGCAGGTCAAGTGCATTATTGCAGACACAAGGGGATGCCCTCTAGGAAGGAGAAGCAAATTAATTGTCCAGGAGGTTCTAGGGGAATTCTTACACTGGGTGAGAGTAAAATGACCTTTACACTTAAAATTCGATTGTTCTATGTTTTGTTCAAAAATCACACCACTAGTTGGAGATAGAAGCCCTGTCCCCTAAGGCATCACGGTGTGTCTGGGCTGATGCTGGGACGACGGCTGGCAGTGGCCAAGGCGGGAAAGTCAGCACTTGCCCAGAGGTTCTGCTTGGGAATTCTGGCTTTTGACCAGAAATCTCAAGATGCAGTTTTTGCTCCCAGCTTCTCCCCAATATCCTGGGAAACTCGTCACATTCTCTAGCCAAACAACACGCTTTCCGATTGTGCTCTTTGAAAAGAGCAGAACACATCCATTTAATTTCCTCTATGACTCTGATTACTCTTATTAGTCAGAGGCAGTGAGTGAGTTGCAGCCACTTCTGTGGTCCTGGTTATAAACACAGTGAGAGAGACACTGTGATGGCCCTTGAAGCAGTCTGGAGATGGGGTGGGGGATGTGGATCACGAATGGTCAGTGGAGAGAAGCGTACGGATCCGAGGAGACCACATGGACACAGACAGTGGAGTCCGAGGATGCAATAAACCCTGTGGCATAGCATCCCTGTTACAGGAACACCTTGTATTGTTTCCATTTCACGCATTAGATTATTTCTCCCTCTTATCTGAAGTGTTTTCTCCTTTTCCTCTGCCAAAACCAAGTCCTACCTCTCATTCCTGGGTTGGCAAAAGTGCCACATCTTCCATGGCATCTTTTTTAACGATGTGTTGATGTCTTAGCAGTGTTGCTCTAATCAAAGTGGAAAATCCATCCTGCTTGTAATTTAGATTCAGTCTCCTTCAGGGAGATGTCTGAATTTAAGTTGCACTATTTAGGTAAGCAAATTAGAGAGATTAGCAAGCCAGTAGCTGGATGTTTCCTCTGTTCACATGCCAAGTCTGGTAAGCACGCGTGCCCACCACGTGCCAGGGCAGACATAGGCTGTTCTGAATATGCAAATGTTATTAAGCAAGTAACACAAGCCAAGACGAAGTTTGAAATATTCTCTTTAGATAATGTTTTCCTGTGAAACTGTATTTTTGACTTGATGCATTTAAGAATACAATTTCAAAACATTAAAGTATATGGGATATTTGAAGAATGGCAATGCAGGCTTTGATATTTTATAAGATGTCTTCAACTTTTTGGAACATTGCATGACATAAGCAATGAGCCAGCTCACTAAATATGCAAGTACGCTAGTGGAGGACACAAATAGGATGGTAGGCTGATCTTATGCTAGTAGACAGTCACACAGATCAAGTGTCAAGGCCAATGTTGGCTGCTAAAAGAGTGCTGGACCAGGCGCCAGGGAATCCTCGACCTTCTCTGGGGTGCCTGTTCCTCCCTGCATGCCTGGGAATTGGATTTTCAATTCTGAAACTGGCACTGAGCTGGGAAAACCAGGTGGTTGGTCACCTTGACTGCATCATCAACCTACTACAGTCACCCAACCCCTTTGGGCATCATAGGCTTTTGTTTGCAAAATTATTTTTTTCTGTGGAAATTCTCTTCCAGATCTGTAATAAATTATATTCAAAACTGGCAGACCAGTCCCTCTTTCTCCATTCCCTTTTGCACTGTTGTTTTTCAGTCCCTCCCACTCCTCGACTCCACTCTCTTTGAAGCTGGGCTGGTTCTATGGCCTTTTTTAACCAAGAGAAAACAGCAGAAGTGAATCGGTTCTGACATGAGAAACCTTACTAGATTTCCGCTCATTCTTTGGATCCCTGCCCATGGCCAGACAGGCAAGCCTGCTCATCTGCTAGAAAACGACGGAAAATGTGGGCCAGAGTCAAGGCAGCCCAGCTGTGCAGGACAGATGTTGCAGATGGGATGAGGGATGTATAAGAAACCAGCTAAGAGCAGAGTCACTTCCAACTCATTCTGCAGCTGAGAGGAGACAAAGAGGGAGGCTGGAGAACAGCCGCCCTGCTGACCCCCAAAACCACTGAGTAATAACAATGACCTATTCAAAGCCATGGGACCGTATTTCAGGGTGGTTTGTCGCACAGATAGTCTTAAAAGGAACTTCCAAATTCAAGGTGAATAGGTGCCAATGAACATTAATGTGCTACCAAGTAGGTGATATTCCAGCAAGGAAAATCGTGGGGACAGAGGGTTGAGACTGTTTCTTACAAAGAGAAAATCTGAAATACCAAATAACCGACAAACAAAACCCAACACGAAAACTTTTGCTGAATTTGGGAATCCTAGTCAGAAGAAGTTTCTCTATCTGAGAAAACCATGGCTTTGGGCTCCTACTGGTACTCATATTTGGCCTATACACTGTAAGTCAGGACTAATGATACGCATTTATCCCTCTATAATACAAATAATCACTAACTCCTGATGTCATCTGCGAGTACTAAAACATGAATCATATTACACTCATTTCATAATCTCATGACACATAACCCCTCAGCTTATAACAGCTGTAATTCATGCTGGGGTGCTCCTGTGTAATTGGACAGAAGCTTTAAAATCCTGCAGTAGTCCCTCTAAAGAAAAAACGAAAGCTCACAGAGCAGAAAGGGTGCACATGCATTCTTAGAAGAAGACTTTTAGCTTATAGAGCTAACCTGTCCACCAGCTCACCTAACAGAATATTGGTCATTCTGAAAATGGGACAAATGGAAACCTTTACAAATCTTCTCCAATTAAATTTCTTCTGCAAGGCTCAAATCTGTCCTTTGGCATTCACTCACAATTTCAGCTGACCTCACATTGACAGAAAATGCATAGGAATAACTGAGGATTTAATTTTGCCTTCAATATAAAACATGCAATTTTTGTCTCATTATATGAAAAATGAATAGCTATTTTTTAATGACATCTTGTGACAATGCCTGCATGTCTCCATCCGTAAACATTTAAGTAACACCACATTTATTATTCCTGGAGAGCTTTTTATCTCAAGTTTTCTAAGCGATTTCCAAGTGAATGCTGAATCTCAATATCATCTTTCATTCCTTATATCCCACACTTCCTTTTGATCTCAGAAGTACCCAAATTTATCTCATCACATTATTCATTTACCTGGCATTCAAGCCTTTTATGATTTCTCTTCTTTCAGTCAATTGCTGGGAATAGCTTCTTTTATGCTGTGTGTGGTTTTCTTTCTCCATTTTCACAAACACACCTCTCCAAAAGCAAACTGACTAATGCAACCCAGAAAACCTCTTCTCATTCATCTCCAGCTTCCTTTGTCCTCATGGGACATAAACCGAATTCTCATTATCCAAGGGTATTCAGATTTTGGGAAGACATTTGGCTGAAATTTAGGAAAGGCAGGCTCATGAATTTGGGCAATCTGTTTTATTTCTCTGATCTTCAGTTTTATTATCTATAAAACGAGGATGTTGGCGTGAATGATCGCTAAGATTTCTTCCACCTTGAAGAGAATCGGCTTTATCAATATTTTGGGAGGCACTGATGGGGGTTACGTTTTATAATGCATAGGTATTTCCTGCCCCAGAGTGGTTTAAGAAAAATTGCACTTCTACCATATCTTAGTTAGTGGTTGAGGGATTCTAATCTACCATGTCTTCATTTAATTATTTTTTTTTTTAGTTAAAATTGCTTTCTTTTGGGCCTCCCTGGTGGCACAAGGGGTTAAGATGCAACCTATGACGCTGTCCGCAGCCACTACAGCATGAGTTTGATCCCCATCTGGCCAGGGAGCTGCCCACATGGCGCAGGAGACCTCTCCTGCCTCGCCCGCTGCTCCCCTCAGCAGTGTATCTCAGTAGATCTGCCTGTTTTGCTCCCCACTCTGTCTCTGGTGAATCCTCTCAACCCCCCCCAGCCCCGCACCTCTGGCCTGTACCCCAGTTCTTGGATGCATAAATAAATAAATCTTAAAAAAAAATTGCTTTCTTTCATTTCCCTAAGAATGCGGCAGTGTTGAAATAGGAATGAGGTGAGAGCAGAACCTAGGGGAAAGCTGGGTTTTCCTGCTGAAAACCCCCAGCATCTGGACACCGCTTGTGCCCCCTCCCTCCCTTGTATTCATTTTAGCAATGAAAGAGGCTTTTCCCATCTGCTGGGACTTAGCCTAAACCAGCTTGGGGCTGCAAGGGCCATTTCCCATCTTTCTCCACGTGGCCGTGAAGAGGGACCCGCCGAGTGGTGGGGATTACTGCTCTGGGAGACCAGCCAAGTTCCAGAGGAGACCGACTCCTGACAGACCTGACTTCCTAAGTAGGTTCCCTTGGCACGGGGTCCTGGGCCCCTCACATCTTAGTAAGGGGACTTGGAACTGAAGTTAAGTCAATGGCTGAGAGAGTCCAAAAAGGGCGTAGTGGTCAGGATTTACAGACGGTGATGACCAGTGAGGCCCGGGACACTCGGCCCCCAGGACCACCGTGTCGAGCCTGCGAAAGGCAGGACGTGGCACGGGGACAGAGCTCCAGGCTGCGCAGAGACGGGCTTCGGGGCAATGCGAGGACAGGCCTGCGCGGCAGACAAGGGCAGGAGCAACCAAGGAGAAGCCCGTCCCCGCGGGCGGTGTCGGTCACTGTGCTGCGAGCGGGTGTTGAGCGCGAGCTACACCCAGCATGCGAGAGACCAGCTCCCTTGAAGATTCCTGCAAAAACGGAAGCAGGGAGGACTGTGCGTCCGTGCAGGGAATGAAGCTCGCGGAGATGAAATAACCTGCTCGGGACCCCACACAAGCTAACAGGCTAGGGACTGAACTGCACGCATAATTTGGGAGGCCCAGGAAACACTGAGAACATGGGGTCCTTGTTCATAATGCTGAAAGCCTCCATTCGGCGACAGCAAAAGAGGAACGCAGCACGAGCCTTGCTCAGCGTGGCTCTCCACGCACCCCCAGACAGATCGCCCCGCGCACCCCACCCGGTGACCGGGAGAACGGCTGTGATTTAAAGCTTAGTTTAAGTTGTAAAGTGTTTCAAAATACACGGATTCTTTAAAAATTAAGGACAGTGAGAAAACGAACAGATTTCGCTCTGCTGAGCAGCTCAGGGCTGGCTGTAACCACGCAGCCAACCGCCACTATGCGAGAAAGACTCACCAGGTCCCCCCCGGTGTAAAAGGAAGGGCTCGTGACAAGTCATGTGCGAACTGCATCATTGGAGTTAATTGATACACATCAGGAGAGTGAAGCCCTGTCCAGTCACCCTTGGTGGGGGACATGCTGATCCTGAAGAGCTGTGCCCCACACCCCGCCGCTCGGAAAGGCCTCCTGGGCACTCGCATGATTCTGGATAATGGGCCGCCCCATTCTGCTGCGTCAGACTTTCCAGGGGGAGTGTCTGTCTGTCTACACTCCTACTAAGATCCATTTAAGGCTCTTATGATCGAACCACTTTCAGAAAAATTATTGCACAATGACCGTGATGTCACGGTCGCCCCCGAAATTCAGCTAAAGGCTGCACAGACTGCAGAACTCATGAGAACACCCAGATTTGTCTGATTGTCTCACCTGTCATAAAAGGCACCAACTGAAGTGTCGCATGGACTCAGAAGCCCATGTCTTTCAGTAGCAACGAGCAAAAAGCTCTGCTTGGGGAGCGCTTGGACCAGGACCTGCTGCCAGGGGCTAGGCCAGGTGCCTGGGGAAGGAGCACCCCACTGGGATCCTCTGGGGCTGCCGTGCAGGGAAGGGGTACAGCACACAGCTCCTGTCCATCACTGCTGGAGAGGCTCCCAGAGAATGCCCCATAAGTGAGGCAGGAGGGTGCATTTAGACTTTTATGTTAAACATAACTGTGGACCCCCCAAAACTCCCCATGATGAAAGAACCGAGTGGAGGTCCTGAGAAATCCAGAAATCATGTCGTTTAAAGCCTGCAGGCTAGATGACACATCATGTTTCAATTTCATAAGCTTCAGGGCCCCTATGCAACTTGAAGAGACAGCAAGTTGGAAATCACTGCATTAAAATTGGACACACACTAGGCCTCCCTGGTGGTGCAAGGGGTTAGTAGTTCAATCCTAACCTAGGCTGCAGCAGGAGTTCAATCCCCGGTTGGCCAGGGAGCTACCCACATGGCGAGGAAGACCTCTCTTGACTCGCTGGCTGCTCCCCTCAGCAGTGTATCTCAGTCAATCTGCCTGTTCTGCTCCCCACTCTGTCTCTGGTGAATCCTCTCACCTCCCACACCTCTGGCCTGTACCCCAGCTCTTGTATGCATAAATAAATCTTTAAAAAAAATTGGACACACAGGTGCATGCAGGCATACCAGCCCCCCTGTCTCTTCTTCCCGACATGCACACTCGCTCTCTCCTTCACTCTCTCACACACACACACACACAGACACACACACACACACGGGCCTGCACACGACAATAATTAAATTTTAAGTGCTGGTCTCAGTATGGGGGAAGAACATAGCCCTATTCCACACACATGATTTATACAGAGAAAGCCTCTCAAATGTGGTGTGCCACCCTCTAAATTTTTAAAACAACTTTATAATAGCATTTCAAACCAGATAGGGACAGTTTGGAGAGGAAAACTACATCAAAGGGTTTAGTTAAAATGATTTACTTGTGGGTTTTAAACAGCATTAAGTGGTTTGTGAAAAGTGTTCTGATTTGTGCCTAATATGGATGGTGCTTAAAAGTCTGGGCACCAGAAAGGTGCACCCCGAGAGACACATTCTCCAAGAAAATGCAGCCTTAAGTACAGCGGGGCATTTGCATCCATGGCTGCATTTTGGAATATTCACATTTAAACCCCCCCCCCACCCACCCAGGGGTTTTGCAGATGCTTCACGGGGTGAAGGAGGGAGGGGGAAGCTCACTTCCCGGGGCGCTTTCCATGGAGTGCGAGTCCTGAACACTGGGTTGACCTGAGAATCAGATGCAAGCCAGCACGCAGGAGCTCTCTGGGAAACCCAGCTCCGGTGAGCCATTTCCTTCATAAACGGACCACGCCCTCCTTCCCCACGCAACTTCAACTTCCCGACTCAGTTCCAAGTTATGTTAATTGTACCCCGTGAGAGGGAAGCCTCTGATCTTTACATGCCTAGCCTGCGAGAAGTAGTGCTTTCAGCGCGTTTATGGGAACATCTTTCTTCAAAGACATGTACGGGGGCATCTCACGCGCTCTCCTCCAGTCCTCAGAATATCCTGAATAATTTAGCCTGAACTGTTACCATCCTCACTCACATGTGGGCGTCTGAATCTTGGAAACAGAAAGGTAAGCGCTGCAGAGGGCCTGGGGGCACACATTTTTCGACAGATGAATCTGAAGTGCGTTTTAGTCCCTGCAGGACACCACGCCCGGCTCCGGGGTTACGCCACAAGCCAGCGAGGCACTGGTGCGTGGAGGCCGTGCTCCAGGCGGAAATAATGGAACAGTGAAGGGAAAATGAAGAACCTTCCCGTGGGATGGATGCTGTGAGGAGCACAAGGTG
Organism: Talpa occidentalis; assembly: GCF_014898055.3. Lineage (NCBI taxonomy): Eukaryota > Metazoa > Chordata > Mammalia > Eulipotyphla > Talpidae > Talpa > Talpa occidentalis. Next base: position 2,972,588 of record NW_023601212.1, on the reverse strand, counting down.
GGGAGATGTGAGGGGGAGCTGGGGTGGGTCTCCAGTGCAGGCCAAGGGTCAGGAATCAATCCCACGTGGACAGAGATGAGATCAGGGCTGGGGCAGCGGGCATAGGGCTGGGGGGAGTGGGCAGCAGCCACACTCTGAGCGGGGAGGAGCAGAATATGGGCAGGGAATGGGGCGGGAGGGTGTGGGGTACTGGGCCTTTATGAGGAAGACAGGGAGGAAGAAGGTGGTGGTCAGCTCACCTGGGCTGCACCTGCCATGGGGTGGGGCATTGCTTTATTCTAAATAGAGGAGGAAACCACTGGGAAGTTTCAAAAAGTAAACTGACCTGTTTGAAGTGAACATTCTGCCTGCCGGAGAGAGAGTCCTGTCTGGGGACGAGGCAGAGGCTGGGCAATGAATGTGGATTCTGGGGGCAGCTGGGGAGACAGAACCACTTCAAGCAATTAAATTTTATTTTTTAATCTCTGTGGCATAAAATGATTAATGATTGGCTGTGCACACAGTGTAAATAAATAGTAGATGATAACATCTGGGCAAAATAAAAGGAGCTGATTTCTCCTGTTTTTAAGGCTGTGACTCGAAGGTGAAGAGGAGGAGCCGTGCCCTCCGGCAGGGGCTGCTGACTCCTGAGGCTGCCCCGCGGGACACACACAGCTTAGGACAACATGCAAAATCTTAGTGTCCTCCTGGGGTTATCACAGACCTCGCCTTCACATTAGAAAATCGAGTTTCAAAGAGATTGTGGGGCAGCTCCAGGGGGAGAGAGACAGCAGCACGTCTTCAGCCTGTGCATCAGACAGAGCTGTGGGGGGGCCTGATGGGAAGCCCTGGCCCCACCAGAGCCACCGCTCAGATCCTCCCGCCCCCAGCTGTTTCCAAGTCACGCTGGGGCTCAGAGGAGCCCACACGTTGTTTCCAGCCCTGCGTTGCTCCACGCCTGCAGCCAGCACTACCTCGTATCATTGCGGCTCAAATCACACAGCCAGTACATGTCGATGTTTACTTCCGCTGAGTCTTGTGTTTTCAGTACCAATTACACCAACAAATAACAAATGAAAAAGCTGGAATCCAACCAACACCTCACAAATAAACACATAGTTGTTTTCACATTTATTTACTTATCAATAACTACCAGCAAAGCGGAGGCCAATGGTTTCCTAAGCGCCATTTTGATTCTTTCTTAGTTTTTGTGCTAGTGAATTTTAAGGCGTATAGGTCAACGGGTGTTTTGGAAAGATGTTAGAAGCTATGTTTCGAAATATGCACGAGAAATGATTAATTCCAACAGAGGAACTGGTAGTGCAGAGAACAAAATTATAGATACGCGATTAAGATTTACGTATTTTTCTAGAAAAGCACAAATACCATAATCAGATCTATACCTTGACATGCTCACTGTCTTCTTGTACTAAGTTTCCACTCACTTTTATATGCACACTCACACTCACACACACACCCCCACACAGCGCACAGACAATGCCAGTAGAAGAAATAACCCCTGGTGTGTGAGCTCACGCAGCCAGCACACTGGTTTTCAGTGGAGAACCATCTCTGTTAGCGGCTGCCTCAGTCCAGGGACCCTGCAGGTGCCGCTGATGGACAGCGCAGAATTTCTACCAACCCACCGGCAAACCCCAGTGCAGTCACCTGTCACTGTACTCGCTTGTATGGAATCCCAATAAGGAGCTTCTTTCCAAAAGTCTTTGAGACCCTGACCCTTACATGCCCTCCCGGCCTCAGAAGAGGAATGAGCAAGCGCCTTATAGAACATGGGGTCTCAGGTGAGGGCGAACTCAACTATGTATTTTAACTAAGTGTGGATTCTAAAATTAGAGCATTACTATCCCAGAGTGTACACTCATCTCTCCCTAAATAGTGAACAGTTCAAGGCATCCCATTCACAAGTAACTTCCGACCTCACTGTTAGTAATTTTGACGTGATTTTTGTTTCAATATGCGGAGATACAATTTTTTTTTTTTTTTAGTTCTGTTTTGTATTTAGAAACCTACGTAAGTTCTCTAACAATTCAAATTTTTTTAATGGATTATTTTGGACTTTCTACATACACAATGAAATCTTTTGCCAATAATCAGTTTTATTTTTTTTCCCAGTTCTCTTACTTTTTCTTGTCTTCCTGTGCGCGCTAGAGCCTCTGTGTCAATAGGTTTAGGAAATGTCCTTGAGATGAGAGGTGGTTTCTGATTTAACCTTCAGGGTAAGCTAGATCTCAGTGGTGGCATCTCCTGAATTTTTGCCAGCTCATTGATAAATAAAAAAAAATTAAATAATGTTTATTTATATATTTTATATTTAAGTCTTCATCTTTTTTTGGGGGGAAATTGGTGCAATATTTAGTGTGCATTTTTCAATTACACACGTAGCATACTCTAACATGGTTCTTAAAGTTATATAACAAAATAGATGCCTAAACAGAAGTGAATTGAGTCTTTCAAATATAACTATTGGCTACTAAATTAAGCAGAAGCTCAAATCTCTGAAAATTCTTCTCAATTTCACTCTTTCCAGGTTTATTTCCATTCCTATATCTAATCTGTACCACGCCCAAGTTACAGTGACGTGTCCTGGACTCATGACTGGGTTTCTGTAAGCTCTGAACTTGCTCTCTAAACTGTATTCTTCCTCCACTTGTGAAAATTCTATCCAAGGATCGTGCCAGAAGGCATCTCATCCCACAAGTTTTCCCTCATCTTCCATCTAGATTTTAGTTACGTCTTTTCTTAATTCTCAAAGTTTGTCTGTATGTGAAACAGATCAAACACTGGTTGGGGATCCAGAGAACGGACTCATTCTGAATCTAACATGCTACGGTGTGTGACCTTAGGCAATCTCCCTCGTGACTCAGTTGCTTTATTTAAAACAGGGATGATGATATCCGCTTATGCTATTTACATTATTTTGAGGACTGGAATAAAGTAATACATATAAAACAAAGCCAATCCGCAATAATGGCAGTTATTTTTGTTGTTTTCTTAACTAGCCTGTTGTAACACCAGAATATCTAGCAGGCAGCCTGTGTTAACGACTGCCATAAATATCTGTGTTTTAGTTACAGACAGGGTTAGTTTTATTGCCCATGAGGCAGGTGCTTCCCTGAGGAATGGGGTTTTCTCTTACTGGTCCTGGAATCAACTGGCATAGCGGCTGACATTCAGTATATGTTGAATAAAGTTTTGTTAGCTTGAAATAAACTGCATAGACTAGAACACTCTAGATAAAATAGCATTAGGGGCAGGAGCAGTAGCGCTACCATTTGCAAACAGAAACAAAATGAAACTGGTTCCCTGAAACAGGCAAATGCAGCCAAAAATATAGTGACCATCTTAGATATGTTTTCATCTATTTATCTATGTACCTATCTGCCTACCTTTTCTTTTCTTTTTTTTTAAGATTTATTTATTTATTTATACAAGCACTGGGTAAGAGGGTGAGAGAATTCACCAGAGCCAGAGTGGGGACCAGAACAGGCAGACTGACGAAATACACTGCTGAGGGGAGCAGCGGGCACAGCAGGAGAGGTCTGTGTGCCATGAGGGACCCTCGCCGGCGGGCGGGGATCGAACCAGCGCTGCAGAGGCTGCGGGCAGCTTCATAGCCCAGTGCTCAACCACTGCGCCACCAGGGGATGCCCTGTCTACCTTTTCTTAAATTACCCTGTCAGTTGAGTAACATACATCAGTAAGCTAGTAATAAAATTTGTTTAGGCTTTTATGGAAATAATCTACAGATTGCTTTTCACTGTCATCAAGGTTAGAATATCTATGCCCTAGTTTGTAACCAGTCCACTAATTGCCGTTATAAATCAGCCATAGTTAAATTACATCACGATATACACACAAAACTGAAAAGGAGTGACTAAGTAACTCTCGGAGTAAACTAAAAAACTGTCGTAAAATACTTCTTTTCTAATCATCTTTAGAATCTTCTATTTTATATTCACTGAAGAGTCACTTGGGGAGGTAGCAGGATCAGTCAGTAGCATGTACTTAGATGCTTGAATTCCCCAGTACTTTAGATGTTGTTTGTATTAAGGACAAATTAAGCTGAAAGTTGTAGTCTGGGGGGCTTTTGGAAAAGAAAAGCCTTTAAGCAATTAATGACTTGTTCGAGTTGTGCCTATGCAGAGAACATAACCAGGCAACTCGTGCAGCGATTTATAGTAACTGGGGTAAATGAACCATAGTTAGAAGTAGAATTTATGAACTGTTTGCTAAGCTGGTGATTAGAGTGTAAAGCCACAAGCTGAAGGTGCTCACAGCACAACAGAACCAGAGTTATCTTGTTGTCATTTACAGCTTAAATTAACTGACTTCCTTGGTATTATCTCCCCACTGGGAGTTCAGGCCTGTTTTGCTCTATTTAAGAATTTTTCAAAGAGTGGAAATGAGAGGAACAAAAGTTTGATGATCTTTGTGTTTTGTGTTTAACTGGAAGTCATTAATTTGAAGATTTGTGATCATAAACGGAACCATTTAAAATGTGAGAATGCTCTGTTTTCCTACTCCCATGCAACTAGTTGGCATGGTGTGAGCACACTGTCACTCAGGACACATATTATTTGGGGGTTACTCATTGTCCAAGTTTGGAAACACTGACTACCCCTCAAAGTAATGTGGCTCGATGAAGGGAATAAAGTTATAGCATAGCCCAGAAGCATCATGATGACGCCATCTTTGCAATTGTTTATAATGTTTGATCAGTTGATCAGTATGTCGCTGAAAACAAAACAAAAAAAAAAAAACAGTAAATATTTTTTATGGTTGGATTTTCAATCAACACGAATGTGGTCCAACTTATCATACAGATGGAGAAAGAAGAATAAAGGCAAGATGATTTTTGTGTCTCTTAGTTTTCAGTTATGCTCCAAGACTTCCTTGGGAGGGGAAACGAGAATTTAGTTGTTTGGTTGAAGGGTTTTTCTGAACATTTGTGAAGTGTATATGTGTGTGTGAAAAAGAGGAAAAGTGCATAGAATATAAAGTTGGTCATGCAGTTTTTGAATATAAACTGAAGAACTGTGAATCCTTATCATGTATATCACAGGCACCCAGAAGGAATTCCACCACTATCCTCCATGCAGACTGAAATTCGACAGCACCACTAACTTTACTATTAAGATCATCACGGAATCATTGACTGGCGCCAGACTTGATTTTAAAGCTTGGCTTCCTGATGGATAACCTTGGACAAATCTGTTAATCCTTTTAAATTTCAAAATTTTTATAGTATAGTTGACAATACAGAGTTGTGCGTTGACATGTGCTAGAAACTAAATTTAAAGTTAGAAGTTGATTTATATCATTCCTCTAACTTCCACTATAGCTTCTTAATAATTGAGAGAACTTAAGAAGAGTCTTTCATATGAGTAGGAATTTCATATGTTATTGAGGTTGACCAGTATGCTACTGGGAAGTAGAGAAGATACAAAATTTGGATGAAGGTTACAAGGTGAGAAAACAAAGGACTGGTTTTGAGGAATTGTTTGTCCAATGTAGTTTGGAGTCAGAATACTTTGGGGGATGATTGTATGCGTGTGCGTGCTTTCAGGGAATGAGATACATGGAGAGAGAAAGATAGCTGAACAGTTAAGCAGGCAGGTGTGGACTTTAATCCCATGTTAAGTACCTTGTATATTTATTCACAACTCCATTCCTGGCAGCAAGCATTGCAGCACTGAGACACTTACAAATATTAGATAGGCCCAAGTAAAATTCATGCTATTCATTTGTTTTTAATTAATTTTTAATAGAAGTAATATTTGGATACCCCCATCAGCTATTAATTACCACTGTAGCACAACCACCAGCAGCTAGAGGTGACTCACTTATTTTTAACACAAAAATGGCAATTTCATTTAATTGAGCTTAATATTTGTTGAATGAATTAATAAATGCAGAGAAAAATAAGGGGAACCTTTAAATACGCTCACGGATTATGGTCATATTCAGAAGAAAATTCATGGTCCTCTCTGGTGGCACAGGTGGTTAAGTGCGGCGCTGTGAAGCTGTTCACAGCCTCTGCAGTGCTGGTGCGATGCCTGCCAGCCGTGCAGCAACCCACATGGCGAGCAGACCTCTCCTGTCTTGGCGGCTGCTCCCTTCAGCAGTGTATTTCGTCAGCCTGCCTGTTCTGTTCCTCACTCTGTCTCTGGTGAATCCTCTCACCCCCGCCCCTCCCCGCACATCTGGCCTGTACCCTGGTTCTTGTATAAATAAATAAATCTTTAAAAAAAAAAGAAAATTCAGATTAGTAGTTTCGGCAAGGAGATGACACAGTTACAGTTGAGCTTTGGGAAGATTCCTTTGGCTATGGAGGGGACATGATGTGTACAGGGAGAGCAAATGGAGGTGACTGAAAAGCACCATTCAGGATGTTTGCACCTCAAGAGACTTTAAGTGCTTAATCTCAGGTACTGGGAAGAAGAAAAAGAAAGGTAAAGTTAATTCAGGGAAGAAAGATGAACTATATGTTCTAATTAATTAAAAAATAATTGTTGTTTGAAGGTTTGTTCAATTGGCCTGTTGATTGAAAAGATGGTAGAATAAGAGAGAGATCAAGTAAACTAAAACTGAATCTCTAGGATCAGTAACTTTTTTCTATAATTCATCTCTGAAGGACTCGGACAAACAATTGGAATTGTTTTCAAAACTAGTAGTTTCTCTCCTTGAAGATGTAACCTAGACAGTGAGGCGTGTCCCACCTTGTCTATGTACATGATGAGTCTCTATTAAATGAATTATATTACAAATATAAGTGATTTTGTCTTAAGAAAATTCCTTCTACAAACTTAATGTTTACCTGAACTTTTTTTTACTGATTATAAACAGAGTATATAATAACTATAGTTTGTAAAACTGAAAAAAAACACAGAATTAAAATTATCCACCAGCCGTCTTTTAGAGATAATCTGTGGCTAATTTGGGAGCTCCACAAAATATTTACTCATTTATACACACATACACATATGTAAATATGTAATTATTATCATACTTATGTTTCAGCTAAACCATTTACATTTCCTAGATTCCCTTGCTCAGACATCAATCTCCACGCCAGTTAGAGGTCAGTCAGGGGCACAGCCTGAACTCCAATGTCCTGAGCCCCATGTGCTGCTCCCAGATGGACTGACCGAGAGGCACATTTGTGGAACTGCACCCTCCCCTGTGGGTGTATAGCGGGATGGCCGCTCTTGGGAAATTTGAAATATACTTTAATCTTTTTTTTGCTGGAAGCACTAGACAGAATTATTTAATTTTTAGAATTTGTGGATTTTACTATTCTTCTATGTTACTTTTTATTGGCATTATTTATTTATAAATGGTTTCAAATCCTAGGATTTATATCTTTTCTCACACAACTATTGGATTAATAATTTCCAAACTCACTTTGTATTAGTGTTGACGGGGAAGAGCAGAGAGTGACACCTTCCCCCTTAAAGGGTGGCTTCTGTGTGGTAGAGGGATTCCAGTCATCTTTTTTTAAAGAGGTCCAATTTTTTAACTTGGTTGGTCTACCATAGAGTAGAGGTTAGTGGGGAATTCCCCCTGTTGGCTTATTTTTCTTATTTTTTTTTTTTTTTTTTGCATAGGAGAACTGGGGTGTAGGCCAGAGGTGTGGGGGGTGAGAGGATTCACCTGAGACAGAGTGGGGAGCAGAACAGGCGGATCCACTGAAATCCACTGCTGAGGGGAGCAGCGGGGAGAGAGGAGAGGTCTGCTGCGCCATGTGGGTAGCTTCCTGGCTGGGGATCAAACTCAGGTGGTAGTGGTGACGGTGCTGGGATGTAACCCCTAGGCCACCAGGGAGATCCAGCTTCTTATCTTACTTTGTTACAGTCTCAGAGGTCTAGGCTTCAGCAAGCCACTGATCATTTCTTAGTTGAGCCCATTTTTACCCCAAGGGACACTTCCTCCTAAAGGCTGACAATTTGTCCATCTATCTTCATCAATTTCCAATGAGTCTGTGACTCTGCATTTGTCTCCCTGAGCACAGCATTTTAAAGGGAAGGTGGTGGTGGCTAGTCAGGCAGAGCCGAGCACAGTTTTCAGGGGAGCCTGCACCCTAACCCCACTGTAACGAGTAAGGCTGCTTCCCTCTCATCTCTGCGAGCTGTGGATGGCTGGGAGCACAGGTGGCCACCAGAAGCCCTAGCGCATGGCGCCCTGTCAGCAGTTCATAGGCATTAAACCGTATGAAGTTAGTGATTAGCCTCCTCTTCCCTTAGCTAAATGTCGTTTTGATCATTTCACTTCCTTTGAAAGCTTAGACTTTAACTTACAAAGAAAGTCAGCTGATAAATTCCTGATTTATGCATGCTTATTTCCCCTCATTACACAATTTCCTAGTACAGGGGAAAAAAGCAAACAAGATACCTAGGGTTTACATTGTTTTATGTTCTTAATATGTAAAAGACATTGTCACAAAGGAAACAACAGAACAGCTTGTTCATTAGCTAACGCAGCATGGAGGTGGAAGCAGAGGGACAGAAACAAGACCCTAATTATACCCATGAATTCCTCTTCCTTAGAAAAAGCAAGAAGACTTTTCCCTTCAGTAAGAGTGTCCTTCAGGGCTTGTGCTGAGAATATATTTTTCCATATGTCTGTGAGTCAGTGTGTGAGCCTGATCATTGTTGCCTAATAAACACAACATGAATTCCCATTAGAAGTCGACTAATGGGTACTTCAAGTGCAATTTTCTGTGCGTGTTAAATGAGTAAGTTGAAAACTTCGCTGTTGTGAAGCTCCTTGGTGAGCAAGGGAATATTAGAAGGGACTTTGGACAAGTCTTAATGTAGATTATAGTTCCATAAAAGAAAAAATTGTGCTATAATACTGCCCTGCCATAGGATCATTTTTATTTTTTGAATGCAGGGTTTCTTCAGCGCCCATTTGAGTTACAGTCCATTATCCCTGTAACTGGTACCCCCTCCGTCAAGCAATGCAAACTGGTATTTAAACTACTTCGAAATTTCAATAATCATGCATAATTTTTAAACATACATGGTTATTTTGTGTGGCTCAATAACAGTTATATATGTGCAGCTATAAAGGAAAAAAAAACAAACTATGCCTTTGCTGAAAATCACATATTCTTCATTTTAGCCAAGATTGTCCACAGAAAGTGCAGGAAATTGAACATCACTAATGAAGGCTTAATATTTGTGCACTGCTGGAGTGCTTCTGGGTGATTATATTTTAACAAAAGTTAATGGCCAAGTAATGGAAATAATGAGCTGAAGTGAAAATCCAATATGCATTTGATGAGCAGAACGTCGAGAAAGAAAGCAGACTAGAGGAGAAAATCCCTAAGGAACGTTTCACATCTTAGTTCTCCTGAAACTTGTTAGTTTTAGTACAAAAATGGGCATGACAGATAAAGGAAACCAAACGGAAACATGCTGTTGATCTTTACAAATGATGAGGCAAAATCCAGAGACTCTTAAAAGAAAAAAAAATAAGAGAGCAATCTGTGCATGATCTATGATGCTGATCATGGAACAAGTAAATATCCAACTTCCTAGTACAGAAACGATCCTGAAGATACTGAACTGGGAGGAGGTAAGGCTGAGAGAACAGACATGCTAGGGAAAAATGGCAAGTGGACGTTTGGGGCTCTGAGGGACCAAAACAATGTCAATTGAGGGACAAAGATTAATAAATAACAAGTGTATCACACAGCAAACCTAGAGATTGCTTTAATACCAAATAATAATTTAAATCTTAAGTATCTTTCTCTTTAACCTCTTTCACCTCCTCTTTCTCTTTGCCTCCTGGAGAGGCAAAGAGGATTGGCAAAAATGTTTTGAAATTGAAGCCAGTATTCGAAGACTTAGGGGTTGCAATAATGCCACCATCATACCACCATCCGCCACCATATTACTCTGCCACAGTAGCTACACTGTCATCCAGGTGATAGTCACTGATCACCACTAAGTAGCAACATCAGTCAATGTGATTTACATATAGAATTTCATTCAGTCCTTACAACCTGAGGAGGTTGCTCCGTTGAATTTCAATTTTACAAGAAAACAAATTAAGTAACTTGTTCATATCCCTTAGTCTACAGGATAAGCAGGCAGTCAGGTCCTATTTTATATACTGGGTTAGAATGTAACTCAAAATCTTTTAAGTGCTCTGTAAACAATAAATTCTGTAGACATAAAAGCAGCCATGATCATTAACAATAACATGGTTTACTGTTTGAGCAGCAGTCACGCTGACCATTCTCTGATAGAAACAACTCATCCTGTAAGATGAGTAACAAGCGACCACAAACCAAGTTCCAGTGTAATCCATATTCATACAGACTTTAGGTGTACCATTTTGGGCCAAATGGTTGTAATCTTTTGTAATATATAAGCAGTCAACTCATTTGTTAGATTTTTTAATTAAAAGTCCTATTATGTTCTAGTTATTACTTATCAAACTTTAAACTGTAGGATAGTGATTTATGCACTTCGTGAAAAATACCAAAGACACTGTGTTTGCAGATCTCATCCCAAATAAACAAAACCAAACCTGGATGATTCAGTCAAACTTTGGCTGAAAAGTGTGAGCCAATGAGTTCCTTGGCTTTCGGCTGATTGTCTATCACCCATCAGTTATAACAATGCATTTGTGCTGTAGTGTCAAATTGTGGTTAATTCTAGATAGAAATTTATTTTTTTTCTGAGTTTGTGGCATGTTTTTAGGTGACTACAAGACATTCATTCTAGAATTAAAATTGTCTATTGCATTTTATGCCATTGCTCTGGATCTAATTTTATGCTGGATACAATTTTATATAATACTAGTCTTTATTTGCCCATATAGGGAGCTGTCACTTAGTGTTTCAATCTTTAATTTGGAAAGAATTGAAAGTAATTGTGAAGATTGTGAAAAGAGAAGGCTAATTCATTTAACATTTTTTCCCAGTTGTAGGTTGAGAGAATGGGGAACATATGATTATATGTAATTTCAATAAAATAAACCATGATTTAAATCTGTAGCTCCATTGTGCAATATACATGATAACAATTTGCAAAGCCTTACCAGGTTTTTGACAACTCCCTTTTCATTTGAATTTACAATGATTGGTGTGCTTCACAGCAGAAAGGAAATCTAAAATTTCTATAAAAAATTAGTTGTCAAGTGCAATTGAGATCGATTTTAAGGAATTTCAAAGATTTATTGGAAACTTAAGTTTCCATTTATATTTTTAGAATGCAGAGTTTCCAAATAGCTTTCTATGTCTTCTTATAATGCTTTGTGGAATTCTTTTCATTGTTACATAAATCTTGATCTCATTTTTTTTTAATTCAACAAGATTGTTCTCTTTGTGAAACCTGGCCTGTCCAGTATGGCAACAAATCATACACCACAAATAATGTTTTTTTTTTTTTTTTGGCAAATGTGTGTGACATTTTAATAATAAAAAATTAATAATTTTTTAATAAAAAAACTTTTTCTAATAAAAAAGTTTTTGGACTTTGTTAGCAAATAAACCAGTTTACAGACCTAAACATAGAGATAAGGATAGGCAAAATGCTAAGTAAATGTGGACTAGTTTGCTTTTGCATGAATAAAATGAAAATACAAATACTTCACACTTTAACCTCTTTCTTGACTGACACTTTGACCAGAATATTTACATCTGGAAAGAGATTAGCACTGAGGAGTAAGGGGGACAAGAAAACTAGAAAATACACAAACTCTGTTTTTCAACTTCTAGAAAACAAAAGGTTTATCACGTTCATCTTTGTTGTAATAGTAGACTCATAATCTTGCTTTCTCTCAATACTTTTGCTATGACAAAAGAGATATCACCGATTTATTTTAACTTATAATGTGGTAACTATGAATAATTGATGGAGAACATTCTCTCTTGAGCTGAAAGAAATAGGACAAGGCTCGCATGCTCCCCATAAGCACAGTGCAGTGTAATGTACTTAAAAGAGGAATGGCTTGCGCTGGTCTGGATATGTATTTTGATGATATAAAATTTTTCAATACATTCTAGGAAAACAATAACCAAGCAATATAATTTTTTTTGTTGTTGTTCACTATACAAATTTTTTCTACTTTAATAAGATTTGTAACAGGTTTTTCTTTTCTCCCTCATATTTCTAAGAATGGTAATTCAAAATATCGCAATTCAACCACATGCAACACTGATCTCACTTGTGATTTGTGCTCCCACCCTCGGCAAGAAAGAGAATTCTTTGAAAATAAATGTCTAGCATGACCATGTAATTCTACATGATCACCTTATCCAGGTAGCATATATACTTTGGCCTGAAATGAACCCAATTATTCCACAAATTATTTCATCTGCAATAGGTCATTTAAATCAGTGTTTCTCACACTTGACTGGGAAATAAAAATATTCAAAAGAAAATTTTCAAATATTTCATAATATCCCACAGTTACCCAGAGAACTGTTCAAACAGACCCCCGATGCTGACTTAAATCATTCTTAAATCATTTTAGCTATCTAATTATATATAAGTAACATAACGGATAAATATATGTCTATGATAACACGACAAATACATGACAAGGTATAAATTCCGTATCCATGTAGATCCAAGGAAAAAAATCCTCTAAAAAATAATATGCAACATTATTTTAACATACTGGAGGACGTTATTTTGTCAAAGTAGAATCATTATTTGCAGCACCAATATGGTCAGTGATTGGTGGAGCATAGACTTTTCAAATTTGGCCTACAAAGACTTGGTTATGACTGGATTCTTCAATCACTTTTCATCATTTCTACAATTGTGATTCTTTTGGCTTTACTTGCCAAAGACAAATATTTACACATTAACTATTACCCTGAACATTTCTCATTTTCCTGTGGCAATAAAAGCAATCCTATACTATTTTGCATCAACATGATTAAAAACAAGAAGGCGACATAGGCACGGATAGCACTTGGACATACTTCATGATAAAGTGGTTACCAGAAAACCCCAGGGTATGTTTATATTATTTACAAAATTAATGTTGAAATGAAAATGTAACTCTTAAAAATGATCATAGATAACTTGTGGACTGATGCCCAAATATGTACACCTAAATGAAAACCAAAAATAACTAGCTTAATGGAAGTATTTGCTTTCTTTGTAACCCTGTGAAACTCCCAGCTGGTGCTGGAACACCGAGGAGGCAAGGAAGTCTGACCATACTGAAACAGAACTTTGGGCTCTTCTGAAATCAAGACAAAAGTGTATTTCAATCAATTCCTTAAATATCTCTCAAGACTCTTACATGCTTTACGAATCGAATTATGAAAGAAATTCCTAACCTTTTGTTCTCTCTAATGGCTTTGTCTCCTTTCTTCCAAGAAATGGTTGGTTTTGGAGAACCTTGGGGTTTGCATTCTATGGAGACGTCGCGGCCTTTGGTAACAATGATTGTCTTCTTCAGTTGATTTAATGCAAAAGTGGGAGCTGAAGCTGTTAAAAGAGAAAGTTTTACATAAGTAATGACCAAGGTCTAATGGATGATTCATCACGATTTCACAATGTTTTCTTTTGGGACACATTTCATAAAATCATAGTGTATGTATCCATGGCAAAGGCACTGCAGCTTAAAACTTAGCATCTTACTAACAACATATTCGACTGGCTATTATTTCAATGTGGGCTCACAGACAAAGGCTGTTTGAAAAAAAAATGTTTCAATTGTGATTATCAACTTCAATTGTAATGAAAATTCTATCAAAATTTTATTTCATTGATTGCAGTTACTCACTAGTTCCAACCATATATTAACATTCCAATTGTTTTATTATACTTTTAGCAAGACTCCAGCCTACGCGTGAATCTGAAAAGCATAGCATCTGCAATTCTACTCTGAGACATTCATTTATACCAATTCATACCAATTCATAGATATTTCTCAGTTTTTTAATGTAGATGTTCGAATCTATTGAAGTTGTGAAATTACCATGTTAGCTACTCCAATGTTAGAATTCCAGCAATATTGCAGATTTAATCCCCATGTCTGTAAGTTCCCACTTGAAACAATGGACTAAACAAAAATGAAAAGATCTTTAAGTTAAAGTCAGATAAGCATTTCCAAAAAAAAAAAAAAAATGCTACATTTACTGAGAGTCACACAGCATTGTCTACAAATTGAGGAAGAAAATAAAGCAAGTCACAGGTTGCCCTTTGAGTCTGTGACCGCAAAGACTGTGTGAGGGACAGAGTCTCTCCCACACAGAAGTCAGGATTCGGGACTCGGGAAATGCATCCAGCTGGGGAGGCTGCATCCAGCTGCAAGAGGAATCTCTCCCAGCTCCCAGGACAGGCAAGTGCCGGCCCCTCTGGACTTTTCTGTCCGCTCCTGAAGGTGGAACAGCCACGCGGCAGCCAGCCAGCCACCTCTCTGCAGCTGGACGGGCCGATCCTCTCCCCCCTTCCCGCAAAGGGGTCGTTCCACACCCACTAGCCACAGCTTGGCCACACACTTGCACGGCCCAGTGAATGGGAGGCGGCTTCTCCCTGGTTGTTTTCTGTTCACATGCGACACTGCGTCCCCGCGCAAGCAGACCTGTCCTTCCTTTCCCAGAAATGCCACCACCCGCTGGAGCCCGTCAGAGGCCAGGCCAGTGGGAGCACCTGGATGTCGCTGGGGGTGACCACGAACTGTTGCTTTGTCCTCACCAGAGTTAAACTTCTCTCCTGGCAGACAAGCAGGCTGGGATGCGCTGTTTGGGAACCCGAGGAATGTCCAACGTTCTCTTTAAATTTCTGTCACTGTCTGTGGAGCCCAGCGCTGTGGTGCTGGCCTCCCCCTGCGTACACCCTCCTTCCTCAGCTGGATGGGGGAGTCTGGCGGCCCCGCGGGCCTGTCCACAGCAGCTGCACACCCCGTGGCACCTCTGCCCGGTGTCGCCTCTGCGCCCTGTGCGGTGGGAACGACCCCTGATGCTCACTCAGTTTCTGCCCGGCCTCCTCTTGCTCTTCTTCTGCCAACTGGTCCAGCTGCCGGAACCCAAGGCTAATTTCTGGCTTTCGCCTCCTCTCTCGGTTCTCAGCATTTCCCCTGAAGGACCGCTCATGTCCGGGCACCTGCTGCCTGCTCTTCAGGTGCCCTCAGGGCCCGGCCTCTGCTGGGCCCCCTCCCGCACTCCCGTCGTGGCCTGAGGGCGCGTGGGGTGGCACCAGGGGCCCTGGCACCTCCAGGCGGGACCTCGGAGGGGCTCAGGTCTGGCCGGCTCCCGCACAGACGTGGCCTCTCCTCTTGCCTCTGCCTCCTGCCCCGGGGCTGGCAAAGGTCGGGGGTGCCCGTCACCCCGCGCGTGCCTTGGCGAGCCAGGCCCAGAGAGGGCCAGGGCGTGTCCCGCGTGAACTCGGCCTCCCAGCCCAGGTGCCCCCGCTCCAGGTGCGCCCTCAGGCTGCACCTGGGCCCGCAGGGCTCCCACCTGTCCTAACGGCGGGAGGGCAGAGAGCCTGACTCTTCTTCCTCACCCTCCGGGGGCGTCTGCAGGGACAGCCAGGGCTGCGGGGTGGGTGCCGGCGGCCGGGCAGCAGCGCCGTCCACTCAGGCCTGTGAGTAAAGGAGGGTCCTGGCGCCCGCGCGGCTCGTCCAGGCTTTGGCCCATCTTTCGGCGCCGCCTGCAGCGCGCAACCGGCTGCGGGGCCGGCGGGGAGGCCGGGGCGCCAGGAGGGTGCGGGCCCCCACAAATATTTACCTTTCTGGGCTTTCCCGGCCTGGGCTCGGGGTCTCTCCCGCACCCCGCCGGCTCATCGCGGCCGCCCAGCTGCTGCCCACGCGCCCGCGCAGCCGCCGCCCAGCGCTTCTGCCCACGGCCCTGGCCAAGGCGCCAAGGCCCGCGCGCTCCTCCCACGGCGCGGGGCCACGAGAGGCGCGGCGGGTCCACGCGCTTCGGGCGCAGGACACTGAGTCTCGGAGCCGCTGCGCCTTCGGGGGTGCCGGAGCGGGCAGAGGCGGGCGGGGCGGGCACGAGGAAGGCGTGAGCCTGGGGAAGGCTGGCGGCCAGCCCCGCCCCACCTCCCGGATCCTCCTCTCTCCCTCCGCTCCCGGGCGTGCTCTCGGCCCCCCTGGTTCTCCGCCCGGCTGTCCACACCTGTGGGCGAGTGTGCCCCGGGCTCACGCCCCGGGCTCGCATTCCCGCGTGCTTTGTGCACCAACGCGGGCTAGACGACCCCGTGCGCAAGGCCGTAGAGTCTAAAGCAACATGGGTGTATCGCCTCCGACAAGCCCTTCACTACCCAGTCAGATCCGCGGTGCTCGGAAGGCCCTGCACCGGTTACTGTAGCAATTATGTGAATGACCTTTCCAGATTCACCTGAAACCTGAGCAAAATGCAAATCAAAATGACAATGAGCTACCGCCTGGCGCCTGTGGCCATGGACAGCATCCAAAAGACCAGAAACCGCAAGTGCTGGGAAGATGCACAGAAAAAAAGAGAGAGAAAAACAAGAACCTTCTCACACTGTTGATGGGACTGTAAACGATCTATGCTAGACAGTATGGAGGGTTCTCAAAACACTACAAACAGACCCGCCATATGACCCAGCAATTCTACGAGGCATATACCTGAAGGGCATAAAAACAGCTATTTGAATGGAATGTACACTCCTGTGTTCACCGTAGCTCTGTTGATAGCAGCCAACCCATGGAAACAAGCTAAGTGCCTGTAGGGTACGGAAAAATGTCAGGCTTGTCTGCCCTCCCGCCATCAGGATAGAGGGTGGATCCCTGCGGTCCTGAGTGCAGGCCTGATAGCGGCACCTGGAGTGGGGTGTGGGCCTAGGTAGATGGGATTCACCTGGGCTGAGATTGGGCTTTTAAGGGCGGCGTCACGGGGACGCCAGCAGCAGCAGAAGCCGAAAGAGAAGCCGAGAGAAGGCCGGAGAGACAGAGTGAAGACTTGCTGGGGGCTTGGAGGCCTGCCAGCCTCCTGACCCCCCAGCATCCCTGCCTGCCATATGCCTGGTGAACCCCAATAAAAGACCTGCAAAAAACCACTGAGGACTCTGACTCCTCCTTTACCCGGTCTGCATGGGATCCGAAAACCTGCACTGTGGTCATTCCGGCTCCTTACAGTGCCCAAACACAGCTACAAAAAAGACAAACTCTTGTCATTTGTGACTACCTGGAGGAGATTATCAGACGTGAAATATGTAGAAAGGAGAAAGACAAACCCCAAATGAGGTCACTTAAATGTGGGGTACAGAAAAACAAAACAAAGGGTCAGCTAAAACCAAACTAATCACAAACCCTAGAAATCTAACTGTGGAACTGAGGCTACTGGAAGGGGAGGGGGAGGGAGGACCATGGACTATGGGGTGAACTCGGGTGCTTGGGTGATGGGTGTGGTGTAGTTACAACTCTTGAAGGGACGATCCCGGACCTCGAGAGTACAAACAGCATCGTGTTTTTAAAAGTTTTTTTTTTGTATCCCAAGTCCCAAAGTTTAGGAAATCTCCAGAAGGAAAATGGAAAATCCATTCTTATGTTCCAAGATTATGGTTAGTCTGGGTATTCTACTCCACTGCTTGAATCTTTGCTGCATTACTTGGTCGGTTGCTGCAGGTATATCGAGTGTAAACTGGGATCATGTTGGACTGGCCTCAGAGGCTTTCCCTGGTGTGTGAGGACTGTCATGGTTGACCCCCACAGTGGAAGGGTGCTTGACCCTGGAGTCTTGTCTGGCAGGAGTCACAGTGACTGGTAGGTAGTGGCTGCTTGGGGGAAATAGTAAGTTTTGCTCTGGAAGCAGGGAAGCAGGAGAGGCTGGGAAATGCACATTCTTATCTGCTATCCTCAAGACGTTCTACCTTGAAAGCTAACATATATTCCCTACAGATTTTTTAAATGTCAGAGAAAAGACAGAGTGTGCACATCTTTTAAGACTAAACCTAAAGTTAGAAAAACCTTATAAAAAAGTTGTGGGACAAGCTATCCACAATATAAACTTGTCCCTTAAAGCTTACAAAAAAGTATATCAGCAAGACATTTCTTCTTTTCAAGACATAAAATAGGTTTTTACAATCACATCATAAAACTTTCAGTGTAGTAAGTCTTAGAGCATGGAAAGAAGCAGCCCTATTTTTCTGTTTATTTACTTAGAAATTGCTTACCTAGAATCTTCAGCTCAGCACTTGCATAAATGGCTCCATGTTTATTTTCAGCCACACACTGATACATCCCAGCATCGGATTGATTCACATTGTGGATCACCAATACTCCATTAACCATCTCAACTCTACTCTGTAATGGAATTTCAAAAATTGGATGTAAAAAGTGAACAAATCAAAAACAACAACAACAAACTCTTATTAATGCAGCTGAAAATTATTTGACAACTTAGCAACACAAATTTACTGTTCACTATTGTATTATAACAGTTATCTTATAAATTATAACTATTTCTTAGAAAAAATTATGAAATGTTTTTCTGCAGTTCTGCGTTTTATTTTCAGTTTTGTTTGAGGCTCAGCTTTTGTTGTGTAGACTAGCGGCGCCTCTGAAGTACAATAGCAGATAGAGCTTTCATATGAATTTTACAAAAATTTTACAAAGGAGAAGCAGGTGTTCCCCTGGTAGAAAGCACCAAGGGGGTAAATGCACAGAATCAAGGTTAAAAATAGCCCTGGTCAGAACAAGAGTCCCTTTTCTATATTGATCAGTCACGAGTTTGCCTTTTCTCTTTCTTCCAACAAACCCACACAAAAACAAGGCTGTCAGTGAATTCCGTATACAATTATTGATCAGAAAATGTAAACTTCATGAGGAGACAAAGTAATGTACAAGACAGAAAATTGAGGATGTGCAAAGTGAGGTAAACTGAGACCCAGAGCACATTTCCAAAGCGGAATTTAAAGTTTAAAAGCCGTTAAACAACTAGTTGTCTTGTGTACTTCAGGCCAAGCAAATCATTCTCTTAATTTTATTTTTTTATTTACTTTTATTTTTATATTTTTAAAGATTTATTTATTTACACATACAAGAACTGGGGTGTAGGCCAGAGGTCAGGGGGTGAGAAGATTTACCAGAGACAGAGTGGGGAGCAGGGCAGGCAGCTCTACTGAAATCCACTGCTGAGCGGAGCAGTGGGGAGACAGGAGAGGTCTGCTGCACCATGTGGGTAGCTCCCTGGCCTGGGATGAACTCAGGCCATAGTGGCTGCCAATGGCTTGATAGCCCTGTGTCTTTAACCCTCACGCCACCAGGGAGGCCCCGATTCTGTTCATTTTAGTGAGCAGTGCTCTAATTATCTTTCAACAGAGATGCCCAGTGAGGACATCATTTTCCAAATAAAATTCACTTAGCAGATGTATTATCTGCCAGTGGAATTTACCTTACTTGGGTGCTGGGGGTAGAAAATAGGACTAGCGTCATCCCTGCTCAGGGTTTATCTGGTATCCGCAGGAGAACTGGAGGCAGAGGCAATGAATCAATGTCTCTGGATCCCCATCCGCTCCCTCTCAGTTATCTTCAACAGCTCAATAGTTCTCATTTGTGTCTGTCTCACTAAGTAATTGTGTTTTGTTTTAGCCTCACTTGCCTCAGAATAAGGGGATGCTGGGCTGGGTAGAACTGTGGGGGCGATAGGCTCCAATCTCCGCATTTCACAAAGGAGCAAACTGAAACCCAAAGAGGTTAAGTGACGGACAAGCGGCAGAGTCAGAACCTGTGCAGATACTACTTGGAACCTGTGCAGATACTACTCAACCTTATAAACTTCCCCTACATTTTGGTCAGAGTGAGCTGTTCCCTCTCTGCCCTCCATTTTGCAAAGACCACAACAAGGCAAGTAGTTAGTTAAAATTATGATCTATTATTTGGAAACGAAATAGAATTGGTTTGTTTTCTACTGCAGCACCTATTGTCTCAGAAACATGGGGTGGATTTGCTGAAAGGACATTCATGTCCATGGCCAGCGGGCTGTCACACACAGGACTCTGCCCAGAAGGGGAGAGGTCGGAATTCCATTTCTGCTTCACCTTTTGACACATATGTGACCTTGGACCAGTCACTTCACTTCTGAGGGTTCATTGTTATCACGAAGTGACACCACAAGCCAGATTATATCCCAAAGTCAGCTAGAAATAGCAGTGAGCTGGCAAAAAACACTGATGTTTTCCTATGAATTTATAGGATTGAACATAAAGAAACAATATATTACTGAAAAGGTAATGAATTAAATAAAAAGAAAATTTGGATCGTATGTTTGCTTCCTTTCTCACTCCATTACATTATGAGGCGTCAGTAAGAAAAGGCTTCAGTAAGACGGAAGAGAAGTGTCTGTCCCCCGTGGAATTCTTCTGTGGTGACACAGAACAGGTGGAGAATTCCCACAGTACCTGAGGCAAGAGGGGGCCTCCATTTTTCAGCCAACGGTAGGTGGGTCTGGGTTTCCCCGTAGCTTTACATTCCCAGCGGAGAGGACTCCCGCTGTCCAGCTGAGTGTCGTTCAGCTTCTCCACCCAGTGCGGGTAAGCTGGAGGGAGTTAAGCATCGAGGAAGGGTGATTTAATTTCTCTTTACCAAGTTCCAACATCACACAGAAACAGTCAGTGTATTTTTTTTTTTTAATCATTCATATAACTGTCGGATTTGGAAGCAGTGTGGGGCTGCGTTACATAAAACACTATTTTCTATGTAAAAAAATAATCAGTAAAACTATTTTTGTAATTGAAAACACCTTTGTGAACTAAGTAAACCCTATTTTTTTTTTTTTACCCACTGTTCACAAGTGGTTAGTTTCTCCCCAAGGCAAGAGATCTTGTTAAAGAGCTCATAGATTTAAGAGGCATTGCTTTTTCAAAGCATTGGGGCAGTGTTAGCACAGGTTGAAGTAATACAATATGCCCACTTATTGAATAACTGCTCTGCTGTTTTCTCCCAATGTAAGATGAATGACTTTGGAAAAATAATTTGTATGTTCAAATTTTACTTGGTGTGAATTTTTTCTATATTAGCTGGTACTTTTCAAATATATCTTTAGAAGATATTTCAAAATTACAAGAGAAAAATTGCTTTATTGAGAGACCTTATATTGTAATTGCACAAAATCTATTAAGATGCAGGTTAAAGTGTCTGTTTTTCATTGACTGATTGGTAAAATAAAAAACTTGAAAACGAGTGACTCTTTGTCCACAAATACTGTTTGAAACAGTTGAAGTGAATATTAAAAGAAATCTGAACTAAACTGATTGTACCCCTCTGGCAACAATTTGGGCACAGAACTATAAAACAGTTTGCTTCTGCTTCGTGTACGAAGACTTTGATCATTCATTCATTCATTTCATACTATTTAGTCTTTGCTCACTGGGATACAGCAACACCTAAGTCCTATAGCTAAGAAGTTTGTGCTGTGGTAGAAGAGGTCTAAGTCTTACTAAGGGTAAGAAGAGAAAAGATGTGCTACATGAAAATAGCCCATGAACATCAGAGCCTCACTCTCTGGGTTCACAGATGTCCCAGAGCTAAGCCAGTTAAGAAGCCTGGAGAAAAAGCAAGAAAGAACTCCCATTTCTGAATTGCTTGTCTTTGACACCAAGCTGAATCATCAATGAATCCTTGTAACATCGAGCCAAAGGAAACACTTTTCATTTTATGAATCAGAAAACATTGCCTCAGAGAGGTTCAGGGAATATACCCAGTGTCACACAATCTAAGAGCTAGAGATGACTTTCAAAACCAGGTATCTTTCACTGTAAGGAGGCTCTGTCCCACTCTGCTCAGACAGATCAAAAAAAAAAAAAAATTGATCGCATTTGCATTATTCGTAGCGTGCTGCATGTTCTACTGTTGCTAAATGCGAATTTTGTTTTTAGGATGTTGCATGTTCTACTGTTGCTAAATGCGAATTTTGTTTTTAGGAACTCATTGTCTTCCAGGCAATGCAGTCTGGTCTTTAAGCAGCCTGACCAAGGTATAATTGGGATTTGCATACATTTGCATACATTCTGTCCATTCACTTCTAAGCCTCTAGGTAGTCATTCAAAAATCTTACAATGGTGATCTTCACACAGTGATCCTGAGTGTTGTGCCTGGCTCCTGAATTCAGTGTCTTTTTAATTAGAAGTCATATATTCAAAAGCTACTGATAAGAATTGGTGATATTTAAGAGCAATATGATACTTGACTTGCACATTGCATTGGGCTTCGGCTGCCTACTCTCCACTGCCAGATCACCTCAACCCGTTCAAGGTCCCTGTAATTCAAGCCAGAGGGTTTGCTGACTCCCAAGCCTGTACTGCGTCTCCTCCAAATTGTTCACTCATTCGGAATATTCTGCTTCTCTGTTTCTCTTAGTTCTTGTACGTCAAGGTGTAGTCTAAATTACATAAGGTTTATTAATCCAACCTCAAAGGGGAGTCATTTGCACCTTTCTGGACACATAGTTCTTAATCACTTGGAAGACACATGCAGTAGCTTGTTCCTCCCTGTGATGCTGAATTAGACTGCCACTGAAATTTTTAATTGGCTATGGCTTCACGCGCCAGTGAGACAGGCGATCAGAGAAGCAAATCTGACACAACAGCTACATTAGCTTTAGGTGAAACATGAACAGCATGTTATGTTGATCTGAAAATATTGGCTGGTTCTATCTGCATGTTTCTTAATGTATCACAGCCAGTGCTGGGATGTGCAGTTTGTGGGAGTTAAAAACAAATTGAAGATAAATTTTAAAGTCACTAAAATGAAAAAGTAGGAAAGAAAGATCTATTAAAACAAAAAGAGGTTGTGTCACCTGGAAAACAATTTGGAAAATGAAGTAATGTTTCTCCAAACATAATTTGGGTTATCTATAAAAGAACCTAATTAGAGTCTCGGTTCCAGAATGAATTTGTCATAGGAATCAAGTTATCAATGAAATTAAAATGAATTATTCTTGCTGCTCTTTCTTCAAATATTTGTTGGGCACTATAATTGTCACCGCTTAGCAATGAGAATACAAAGATAAACATACTGCAATGTGTTTGCTGTCAGCTTAATCTCTGGTGGGTGTGACAGATATGTAATTGAAATACTGAAATATTCAAATTCCTTTAACAACAATTCTGCAAATAAAAATGGCCTACTACATTGCTCTCCATATGTAAAAAAAAAAATAGCTAGTAGATTTTATTATCTAAACTTTGTCAGGCCACCTATTTTAGGGTGTGGAAAACTGAAGAGGCTTCTAGCATGTAAGCCCAGAAACAGCTCTGCTCTCAGCAGATATATATCCCCAACTACATAGGGGAGACACTTGAGCTTCTGAGTTAGATCTCTAGGTTATATTGTTAAAATATTAAGCAGATGTACTAAAGAAACACTTGATTATTATCTCTCATCATTAGAAATTTTGCAAATGACTGATAAATGTGAGTTGTTATAGGCCTTCTTCATTGCTCCTGTACTGGGAAGTATCGAACAGTCAACATATTTTATCCCCATAGATCATTTTCAATGTCAAGACTCTAATTTGTGGACCACTGGGAGGGAACATGGGTTATTAGAAAAATCATAAAGCTGGGGGTGTGTACTTCAATCCCAGTGCTACCTTGCCCTTGGTCTAATAAGTGTTCAGGACTGAGCTACATAGTGAGTCTCATCTGTGAGTTTTAGATGCTAATTCCTTTAGACTACTAGGATGATTAATTACAATAAATATTATACTTAATATTAACACTTATATATTATACTTAATACTTATACTTAATAAATATTATGCCCCCCTAAATCCATTGCTCATGCATTACTTGAATGTCATATTTAACAATTATGATCTCTCTCTCACACCTATATTTATGTATCTGGCACCATTTTCTTAACCACTGAATCTGAGAAATTTTCTCCAAGGAAATAACACTGAAAAATTTTTCTCTATGTAGAAAATTATCAATTAGGAATCTATAATTTTATATTATATTCTTTAGTAAATCTTTACTGTATTTTAATAGTTAAAGTATCTTTAAAATCTTTCCTAATATAAATACAACTTTGAGAAAAGAAATAGGAAATTAGAATGAATGGCAAAGACTAAAAATCCGTGCATAAACTTCAGTTTGGGAAAAAAAAAATAGGAAGCATAGCACAATTAAAAAAGTCTTTATCTTGAATATGCCTGTAATCAAATTGCAGTTATTGGAAGCCACTAACGTTTGTAAGAATATTCATTTTGTAATGATTTGACAAAAAACATGAAACTAGAAAGGTTGCCTTAGAGTCACCTTTTGAGTCTCTAACTTAGCATGTACACCTTTGCCATAACTACTGTTTCCAGAAGAAGATGAGTCACCGAAAGACCCGGGTTGCAGTACTCTGCAAACACTGACCATTGGGATTAAAAAGGTCAGCTTCTACTTTCTCCAGCAGGTGAAGCTCAGGTCACTGAGCGACCAACACAGTCCATTCGACTGAGAGAAGATTCTAAATACATGCCCTGGATACAGTGGAATATTCATGCATGACGCTACCCTGTATTTATGCCAGTCAGACAGAAATGGAAGCTGAGACTCTTTCGACATTTTAGGGCAGGTAGCAAAGACCTCATGTCAAACACAACAGTTTTAAGTGTCAAAAATTGGATGCATTTGTAAGAAACAGCACACTTCTGGGAGTGAAGGGAGCCACGGTTTATAATCATCTCAGTGTGCCAGACTCAAACTGGGGCTAGTCAGGACAAATCAGGAAAAAACCCTAAATCAGGGCTACCATGAAAAGGACACTTTCTTCTGAAGACCTCCCCAGACTTTAAGAAACACGCGCCACGGAGCTAGCCGGCCCAGTTTCCTTTCTGGACGACAGTCACGATGATTTTCAATGCACAGCAAGGGGTGTTTGGGGCAGCTTTGTCCTCACCCAGCTGCCCGGGGCGCACACCCAGCTGTGCGTGACGAGGGCCCTCAGAGTGCTTCAGGCCTTCTCAGCACAAGGCGCCAGGAACATTGTGTGAAAGCAACTGTTGTCTAATTTCCGGACCACGTTGCTACTGCCTGTGAATTGTGTCGCTGGGTGTGGAGAGTGGCAAGTGGGTCAGTGCTGTGGGGTCTCTGCCTCAGACCATGTAATCTGCCTCTTTCTTAGGTGTGGGCCATTCTCACCACACAGAGACTGTATAATGGCCTGAAGAGTGACAGGCATTCCTGGCATTTTGTGTGTGTGTGTGTGTGTGTGTGTGTGTGTGTGGTTTTAGTAGCCAAGTTCTGTGAACATTGTCTCTCTCAGTATCAGGTATTTATCTGTAAAGAGGGAATATAACATTTTACATTATTATATATTTTCTAAATTTATGCAGACAAGAGCAGGGGTACAGGCCAGAGGTGCGGGGGTGAGAGGATTCACCAGAGACAGAGTGGGGAGCAGAACAGGCAGATTGACTGAAGCACCCTGCTGAGGGGAGCAGCAGGGAGACAGGAGAGGTCTGCTGTTCCATGAGTGTAGCTCACTGGCCAGGGATCGAACTCAGGCTGCAGTGGCTGCTGATAGCTTTATAGCAATGAGACTTACCTTCTGTGTTGCCAGGGAGGCCCAACACTTCACATTATGACCATGAGGATAACCCGATATCATGTACTTGTGCTCGAGTGTTAATTCCCACTCACAGTGGCACAAAAACAACCACTTTTTCCTAAGGCAAGAGTGTGAGCTACATGGCATAAGAGAT
Source organism: Talpa occidentalis (assembly GCF_014898055.3). Lineage (NCBI taxonomy): Eukaryota > Metazoa > Chordata > Mammalia > Eulipotyphla > Talpidae > Talpa > Talpa occidentalis. The sequence goes on along the minus strand of NW_023601212.1, from coordinate 2,946,946 downwards.
TGAGCAGTTGGCTTTGGGCATTGGATTCAAATATTATATTCATGGCCTATAAAACACCAAACTGGTGCTAGTGTTTCCATCTTACAAATTTTCAAGTGACTCTGGCCCCTCCCTTCCAGGATGCGCTCCCCGTCCAGATGTCACGGGCGCATTCTATGTAAAGCTTTCACTGTAACGCGGAGCTCAGCCTCCCACAGGCCTCTGCTCCTGCCCGCATCACAGCTTAGCTCTTGGGGCTGGCCCTGGCCACCAGCTGACCACGAGTGCCCGCCAAGCTCTCCTGCCAGCCAGCAGAGCAGTAATAGGCGCTTAATGCACATTAACTGAATCAGTAAATGAATGAATCGAATGTGCCTGGCATGGTCAATTTGGCTGAAGTGCTGAATTCCTAAAGGAGTTATTAGAGATAAAGAAAGAAAAGCGGGTTGAATTCAGATAGTAATATTTCAAAAATACTCTGTAAGGGTCCATATGCTCTTCGGAACCGAGCAGGAGATACAGTCACATAGTGGCTTGGTGGGATCCGTTGAATCTGTGATTTGGAAAGGTTCATAGGAAAGCAACAGCAGTTGCTTCCATCCATGCTCTGGATGACTAGCATCCAGAAACATAAGACTGTACTGGGAGATAAGAAAACTATCACTTATCATTGTTTATAATGTAGGTGACAAAAGCAAATATGAAAATCAGACACATCTGGGATCCTCAGAAGCAACAATGAAATGGTAGCTATTTCTGAAGTAGTCGACGTTCTGAATATTTACATACAACCTCCGGGGCTTTTGGCATTTGAGGCAATATAAACACCTGCAGGCTGGAAAGGTTACTTGCCATACAGATACATTAATTTAGGCCAGCGGTCAGCAAATTTTTCTGTAGAGCACAGAGCAAATATTTTAAGCTTTGCAAGTCAGCTGGTCTCTTGTCTCAGGTAACTTAATTCTGCCCCAGCAATGCAAAAAGCTGACAAAGACCATATGTAAACAAATGGGCGTGGCGATGTGCCAGTAAAATTGTATTGACCAAAAAAGACAGCTGGGTGGGAGCTGGCTCATGAGTAATACACTGTGATTCCTGATTCAGGCGAAGGGGAGTAAGAAGTTAATAAAGTCACAAGATTTTTAACTTTTCAGAGAATGGCTTTGGTGCTAGGGAATGACCTCATTTTTAAGGCTATCAACTCTCTGCACTGTCCAAAGAGCCTGATAATATCCCATTCATGTTTAATTTAAAGCATTTCTGTGCATAGGCTAATTTTACACGATGCTTTACCATGCAAAAGAAGTAAGATGATGAATTATCTATCGTTAGCTTTCTATGCACTTAACAAACGATATTTAGTGGAAATTAATTTGCATCTTCTCTTTGATCTTTAGGACAGGGGCACAGCGCTGGTTGAGGACACTTACTGTACACTTGCAGTAGTCCCCGAAAGGAGTTTTTTCCACGTGTGTTTTCTGCTCTGCATTCGTAAATGCCTGTGTCATCCAGCTGCACGTTGGGTATTTCCAGCACTGCCTGAGACTTCCGCAGACGTGCCTTGCTAGGGATGTAGCCGTTCACCTTCAGCCATGTGATGGTTGGAACTGGACTACAGAGGAGAGCAAAAATATCATTAATACGCTTTCCACTATTAGGGACATCGATTCTGGTATGTGGTAATTTAAGCACTTAATAGGCTGAGTGCAATAAAGAGTAATCACAATTAAGGCCCAGGCACGGGTTGACAGACTCCCTTTCCATGAGGATTGCCTGGTAAGTAGATTCCAGGGAAGGCAGATTCTTTCTCGTATTTCAGGAAAGCAATCGAGAGGCGGTCTGTTACACATTTTAACACATTACACTTTATTTTTTCTCCTCTCCCCACAGTATTGGGGAGGCTGTCTTTGTCATAATTGGTGCTTGCATACTCGAGTGTGTTTCAAGAGTATCAGCTCTGTTCCACTGATTTATTCATTATTATCTATGGTTAATGCACTTGACGCTCCGATCCCATCTACTTTTTCTATTTGCTTTCTCACTACTTCCTTTCATAGCCCCTGACCCAGAAACACATTTCCCCGTGTTTCCAATCATATCTGTTAAAATCCTGCTAATCCTTCGAGACCTGTCCTAAATGCCTCCTCCTCAGCAGTCTTTCCTTATTTGTGTGGTCTGCTAGGATTTTTTTTTTCTTTTAAATGACAAAGTGTTCTGTGTCCTTCTTGCATCGCTTATAACAATCTACCAGGCATCACCACTGCAACCGCAGGCTATTTTCCCACTAATTATCTAATAGGAGTGACAGCGATGTTCACTGTTACAAACAACGACAGGATAAACACCCTTGTATGCTTTTGATTTTCTGAATGTTCCCTTGGAATGAATTGAAAATTGCTGGATCAAAGAGTTGGCACCTTTTGCATGTTTGTTTACATCCAAACAACATCGGGAAGACTGAAATTTACATTTTGGAACCCTGACTTTGGCATCTCGTATCGTTCTTTTAATATGTGCCAGAACGGACTTGTGATTTAAAAGAAATTATTTACTTTTTAGTAATATTTGTTTTCAACACTGTATATGATTTAGGGAAATAACTTCACACCTCTTCAGACGTATGCTATCAGACCGTGTCCGCCACCAAGAGTTCTCTACCCAGAGTTCTCTACCATACACCATAGAGGCCCCGCCTCCTGAAATTTAAAAATTTTAGGGTATGCATCCAAAGGTCAGATAGTAGGTTATTAGTATACTGGTTTGTGTATGTATGGGACTAAGATTTTTATAAAAATATTTTAAAATAAACTCTCCTTGGAGACATGACTTAGATAAAGTAAAATGAAACCACTTTCAGTGCATACTCTAAGAGTCTTGACGAACATACATGCCTACAGAACCATCATCTTGATTAGGATAATGCTTTCTTTTTTTTTTTTTTTTAACCTCAGAGAGTTCCCTAATGCCCAGGTGATCTGACTTCTTTGATTTAAGAGTATTCTGTCCTTTTATGGACTGTCATATACATTGAATCATACTCTTTTAATTTGGCTTCTTTCTCTCAGCATGAGATTTGTAAGACTCATCTATGTTGTGTGGGAGCGACAGCTCATGAATTGTTGAGCAGTAGCATGATACTCAAATAAGCTACGATGTCTTTATCTAAGCGTATGTTGACCTATTGTTGAACGTAGGCTTTTAGCTTTTAGCTATTATAGCCAAAATTTCTTTGAATATAATTGAATATACAGGTGCAAGATTTTGTGGACACAAGTTTTTACTTCTCCTGGGTAAATAATTTGAAGTAGAATCTCTGAGTTATATGATAAGAAAAAAATGTTTGACTAGCAGAAACTGCGAGACTAATTTATAATCTAACTTCATATTTCTACCAACAATGTATGAAATTTCCAGCTGTTCTACATCCTTGAAAATATATCCTTGAAAATATTGTCAGTCTTTTCAATTTTACTGAAGATGAATATCGACATGTTACTGCACTATTTGTTCCAAATATTACTCTAGCCCTTTGACTTATTTGCCATTTTTATGACAAACTAATTGGCCTTAGAAATGTGGGTCTATTTCTGAACTGCCTTCTGTCCATTAATCTTTTAGCCTGTCATCTCAATTCCTCACCTTTTTATTGCTATTTTCAGAGAAAATTTTGAAATTAAGTGTACAAATCTTTTTGTTTATTCTATGATCTATGTTCTTTGAATTTTAATGTAAATTGTAGAAGTAACTTGCTAATTCCTTTAAAAATAAGTCTCCTTCAGTTTTGACTGGATTATATTAACTTCATTCATCAGTTCAAGGGGATTAGACAAATGAACGTCACTGCATCTTCGTGCAGAATATCCTGATTTATTTAGATATTGGCTCATTTTCTCAGTAGTGTTATGTGATCTTTGGTGTATAGGTCTTATGCATATTTTGTTTAGTTTATTCCTAAATATAACATTAATTTTGGTAGAGTCCATAAAATAGCTCACACGCACTGTCTATGGCATCTGCAGAGACAGTTTTTCTTCTTCCCTGTTCATCTCTAAGTCAATTTATTTTGTTTTGTCTCTTACTTTACTAAGAGCCCTTTAAAAATTGGACAGAAGTGATGAAAGGAAAAAAAAAAACAAAAGATTTATTTTCTACCAATTAGTTTTTTTTTAATATTTTGTTCTGATATGCAGCTAATTTACTTGTAGTTCAGTTCAATCCCTCTGAGGCTTGACTGTAATCTAGATCAACACTACTCCTAAGGCCTTGTCCTTTCATAAGGTCTTTGTTGAATGGCCTATTTATTGAACAAGGTTTTACCACTCTGGTTGGTTGGAGTTTGAATTGCTCTTGACCTTGTGTATACAATATTATTATTTTTTTAGCTCCTGATTTTTTTTCCCTAGTAGTCCTTCTAAGGGTATGAAATCTCACCCAACACACACAGAGCCCACTCAGTGGTCATATGCTCAAGGAGACCCCAGTGCAGGTTTCAGGAGGTCATTCTCTCTACTATTCTCCTGTCTGTTATTCCTCCCCGTACATGGGGTTCCCTTAGCCCTTCTGCCTTGTTCATCTTACTGAGACTATTGTGTCCTTAGGCTCATCACACAGAGATCAGGGGAGGCAAATGTTTCCTGGCAGAAAGCTGGAATGATGAGCAAGTTACCCTGTTACTTTTCATTCTCTGAGGGACTACATTTCTGCTCCGTTATCAAATAAATGTAAAGAATTGTCCCTTAAATTTTGTTCATGATTTTCATTCTTTAGAGGCAAAGTCTAGTGTGATATCAATTATTTTAACATGCATCACATGCTCTTCCATGGTATTGGAAGTCCAAATTAATTTTAATAAGGGAAAAAAAAAACGGGTAATAATCTAATCTCCCTAACAGAAGAATGTGCTTTTTGTACTTTTTGTATTTATACATTAGCTTACTATTTATTCACACTAGAACAACTTTGACATCATGGACAAACTCCAAGAAACAAAGGTTGAAGGAACAAAAAAGCTACAATGAGTACATTAACTATAATTTTTTAGTAATGTCCAAATATCAAGCAAAATTAAGAATTTATTTTAAAAGATATATCCACATGTCAGGAAATAATTTTGTTTTTAAAAAAAATCACCTGATAAGCTCACACTTCAGGCTGCTGGATCCCTCTTGGGTGGGAAGCAGGTGGATGGAGGAGATTGCAGTAATTTCAAAATTATTATCATTGTACTGTTTTGATTTTTAAGTTGATTCCTGGGTTCACAAGAATTATTCTGAATTAACCACATATTACATTAAAATTATAGAGACCAGAATGTGTTTAATGTCTATATTCCTCACTCATATATTGAGCTAATGGCCATCTTTACCAAATGTGAATTTTATAAATAAAACAAACCTTATTTTAATATTTCAATTTCTTTCATATTCATTCTTCTACATGGGGTTTTATAATCTCTACTTGTTTTTGTGGTGGTGATCTCCAGTAGGCCTCTGATTTTTGCTTTTTAAATGATAGGTGTATCTTTAAAAGAATTTAGGTAGTCATCCATATTTCCCACTGACCTATATGAAAATCATGGTTTTCAATTTGATATTAGAGAGCAAATGATTTCTGACTTTACATTAAGTTTCTTCATCTTCATCTTCAGATGAAGTTATTTAGTTGACACAAAATTATTTAATTGACACAAAAATATATTTAATGCAGTGGAGAAGACCCACAGAACAGTAAACTTTTTTTACATGAAAATAATCACTAGGTGACATCACTTTATGGCATCTATAGTTATATTTTCCCTTCAATAAATTACAAGATACACAAAGTTATTGAGCCAAACACTTATTTTACATGATATATTTTTCTTCTGTCTCTAATCTTCACATAATTTGTGTTATTTTGGGTGTTGGAGCTTACTAAATGTAATTTTTGCTAACCTTCAATTATTAATTAACAACGCACCCCTCAAATAGTCGTGAGCAAAGTTAAAATGGCTATTCTCCACCCCCTATTCTTTTTTTTTTAAAGATTTTATTTATTTATTTATACAAGCACTGGGTACAATCAGAAGCGCGGGAGGGTGAGAGAATTCACCAGAGCCAGAGCGGGGAGCAGAACAGGCAGAAGGACCGAAGGACACTGCTGAGGGGAGCAGCGGGCGGCAGGAGAGGTCTGCACGCCATGTGGGACCCTCCTCCGGTGGCCGGGGAGCAGCCGGGGATCAAACCGGCGCTGCAGAGGCTGCGGGCAGCCTCCAACCCAGTGCTCAACCTCTGCGCCACTGGGGAGGCCCATCCACCCCCTATTCTTTAATGTCTTAATTTTCAGTGGTATGTCCACTGACATTCTGACTCCTGATTGAATCATTTTAAGCTACTTAGTCATAATAAAATGTCAATTCCCATGTACCCCATCATTCAATCTTCCATGTAAAGGGATCTAAGTATGAAGAGAAAAAAGTGTAAAGCGGAGGGCAAAACTGTGAGGTATGGATGAGTAGGTCGGGGATATGAGGTTGCAGGGGGCGTGAGGAACTCTTCTGCTGAAGGGAAGACAAAACCGCACTTTGATGGCATAAGAAGAAACGAAATCAAAGAAACAAAACATCAAGGACACTTCAGTAGTGAGCATGATTATGATGAAGTGGTAGGATCAGCTGTGTCAAGTACATTTATTAACTCCTCAAGGAAAACTTTCCTGTGACCTCACTATACACCAGACCTGTATTTGAAGTGAACATCTATGAAATGAATAATACCTTAAGGTATTTATGACTTACTTAGAAATACAAAAAAATGAACCGGATGATTCAAGTACAGAAGGAGGTGGGTTAGGGGAATGAAGTGAGGAATACATTTACAGACCCAGAGGAGCAGGAACGCCACCCAGAAGATTTGACAGATAAAGCAGCCTTGAAGGATGAAGGAATTTACCCACCAGCAAAAGTATATCCTTTGGCAGTGACATCCATGGATGTGAACATGAAAGAGCAGAGGGTAGCATGGATGGCTTGTGGAACTCTCAGTAGCTTGGAGTGTCACTGCAAGATTTGCACAGGAAGGCACTGGCAAGTTTCTGGAAAGTAGTGTCTTTCCTTCTATAACAAAGATATCTTCAAATGATGAAAATTTTAATATTGGTTACTCTCATTTTTTTTTTCTTGCTATTTTTTTTTTCCTTTACATTGTTTGGAATTTTGCAAAGCACTGATGGAGTCACTGAAGACTGTGTAACGAGACTGCTGTGTGCAGTGACAGACGAGCTATTATTAAATAGCAGAAGTCCTCAGCCTACTGGCTGAACTAACTGTTTACAGGCATATTTAATACACCATATTCATTTATGTTGTCCATGAATAGGAGACATCAAATAATTTTTGTTGTTCACTTATTTGTATGACTTATTTGTAATCAAGGATTTTTTTATTCCTATTTTGCAGCCATGTGGGTTTAAAAAATATCTGAGAGTAGAGAAAGATTTCAATCTCATTAATATAATTATTCAAGGGGAATTTCTTTTCAATAACCATCTAAAAATGGGGTTGTGGCTTAAAAAGAAGACGGATTTTAGCGATACTGAAAGGATGAGCAATAATGTCAGCTTTGACAGGAAAGCACAGCACAGTTGTATTTTCCCCTATTTTAGTCTGCTGAAATTATATCTGTTCAACTACACATTTGATTTCCATGTAGAATAAGCAATGCAACTAAAGAAGATAAAGGGTTGTTTTTTTCCTGGTTAATGTTACATGGAGGATGGCACTATTCATTTGGCTCAAAAAATATCTCTGTTAATAAAAGTAAAAGACTATGTGAAGCCACATTGAAATTCTGACATAAGCTTTTTGTTACGTGCTGTCAAAGTGACAGGATAAAAAGTACCTCCAAATGTAATTCTAGGAAGTGAGGAAAGTGTTGGATGAACTTTGGCCATTGTTGAAGTCATTAAAGGTATTTTTTAAGATCATTTTATACAAATGATAAAGTCATATGTAGAATCTGTCAAGGCAGAAGGAATACTTAGCTATAAAGATTTAATGATTTCAAAGGAAAGTACTCCCCAACCGCAAATCACCATTCATAGACAAATTGTAGGTCTTTCTAATGGAGCTTCCTATTTTTCTTGCATAAGTCACAAGTGAGACATGAATTTTACATCTGATGTGAAAATATATACAGTTATGGTTCCTTTGTGACTTGCACAAAAAAGGAAGGAAACATTGTATATCTTTGATAGAAAGTGAAAGAACCAAGTTTTATAACTTTTCTCTAAGAAAGCACATAAAAATCCATCATAAAAAAACTACTGAGCCAAAGGTATTCTTTTTTCTTTTATGATCCTGTATCTCAAAAAAAAAAATAAAAATAAGAAAACTCAACCACTAATGTGGGTGATTACTACTTGGCACATAATAAGCACAATTTCAAGGCAAAAGTTTTTTCTTTTGGTAAATGTTTGAAACTTTGAAGGGCAGTGAGTGTGCCTGGACTTTTCTTAGAGGGTCTCATGCTTGAGGAAGGAGACTTGTCAAAGCCACCAAGTCATTGGTCTGATCGTCATTAGGGAGGAGATATTAGCTGCATATAACCTGAGTAAAAAATTCCTCAATGACACTGACAGGTCTGAGAAACTGTGTCTTGAGTAAAACAACATGGACGGAAAGCTGGTCTTCAAATATCACCCGTTCAATGTCTGCTGGGATTGTTTTTCCTCATCAATGTTTTGACAAAACAATATTAAGTGAAATGTCATTATTTGGGTTTCCCTGGTGGCAGAGAATTAAAGACAGCGCTATCAAGCTCTCGTCAGCCACTGCAGCACAAGTTCAATGCCTGGCCGGGGAGCAACCCACATGGTGCAGCAGACCTCTCCTGCCTCGCCTGCTGCTCCCCTCAGCAGTGGATTTCAGTAGATCTGCCTGTTCTGCTCCCCACTCTGTCTCTGGTGAATCCTCTCACCCCCCACGTCTCTGGCTTACACCCCAGTTCTTGTATGCATAAATAAATAATCTTTAAAAAAAAAGAAATGTCATTATTTGAGGACCAGTTATAAATTTCAAGCCTCTCTGCTTTCTGATTCTTGATTGATATATTAACTCAGAGCCTTCCCATGGTTTTATGTCTGCATAGGACCTAAGTGTCAAGAGCTGAGAATATGTCCCATCACCTTTGATTATCTTAGGCTAAGAATCAAATTCAAGTAAGTCTTGGTAGTCTCTGTGAGATTACAGCCTCTTATGGCTTCTATGTTATAACACTGTTTATAAAATCTACTAATTTTAGTTCTATTTAAAGAAATGGAATAGTGAGAGCAATTCTAAGTCTAGCCTATGTTCTAAAGATAAGCAACCAGATGCCTTCCTTTTCCACATACTTCTGTCCAGGTGTTTCTTATCCTAAAAACAGAGGGACCCCCAGAATCTAGTCAAAGGAAAGGACTCAGAAGAGTCACATACCGACTATCTTTACCAAGAAAGCCAAGTTTGCAGATAGCCGAAGAAAGTTTCTGGAACCATGTTACATTCACTCATTCACTAAACAATTAACACGATATACCCTTCTTTTGGGATTATAATGGTTGACTTGACGAAAGACGTGGGACTTTCATACAATTAGTTAATGACTTAAAGAGTAACAGGCATGATTGAGAGGAAGTATAGTGTATGGCTCCCACCTGGTGTGGCATAGGGCAGCGCCTGTTTTCTTAAGCAAGGGACATTAAGTTCACATTCGAAGAATGGGTAAGAGTTACTCAGGCAGAAATAAAAAATCTTCAAGGAAGAGTTAATAACAAGTATTGTCTCATAGGGATAAACAGAAAATGGTATATTTAAGGAACTAAAAGAAATTAAGTATGGTGGTGCTTGCTTAGCAGTGGTTAGTGACAAGGCTGAAGCAGCAGGCAGGGGTGAGTGCCATATATATGAACGCAGTATAATGAAGTTCCATAAAAAAGGTAAGATGTCATTTTAAAGTACATGGATATTTCTTACTAGATACTGAAAACCTTTGAAGTATTTTAAGCAGGAACAGAATGATCACATTGGATTTTAGGACAGGACTCCACAAACTTCTTTTCAAGAGTGTATTAAATAATGTAGACTCACAGACCAGATGACCTTGGCTTTGATTTTTTTAATTTATATTTGCATAGAAGAACTGGGGTGCAGGCCAGAGGTATGGGGGGTGAGAGGATTCACCAGAGAGAGTGGGGAGCAGAACAGGTGGATCTACTGAAATCCACTGCTGAGGGGAGCAGCAGGGAGACAGGAGAGGTCTGCTGTGGCACGTGGGTCAGCTCTCTGGCCAGGGATCGAACTCGTGCCTTCACAGTGATAGCCCTGAGACTCAACCCCTAGCCCACGAGGGAGGTAAGTACTGTCATGTGCTGCTGCCTCACCCTCAGTCAATATCAGAGCGCATGCTCAACGGCTGTGAGCCATGGCCTGGTGTGAGGGAGGCCTCACCATCCACGTCTGTGTAACTACACTCTGTGGCGTCTCACAATGGCTGAAATCCGGAACTGCACCTGTCTCAGAACACATCCCTGGTGTCATACCCAGTTTTATGGAATATCTTCCCCGTTCCTGCATGTTCAGTCTCTGTGTGTCCTTACGTCAATTTATGTCTCTTGGTGAGCAGTCTCAAGGGCCCGCGGAAGGTGAGAGACACGTAGCTATGGTGGGATCATCCTGTCGATTTCTCTGCTTTCTTTGGAGCAGAGCAGAGAAGAGGCAGACAGACACGGGCTGATTAGATGCAGAGAGGATTTGAAAAGTGTGCATAATGAAAGAACACTGAGGCAAAGGAGCTACAGACAGAGAGGAAATGCTTAAAGAAGTGAACCAGATGCTCTAATTCATAAAAGTAAGAGGAGATCACAGAGGTCCTAATAAAAAGGAAGAATATAGAGATTTCGGATAAGGTAAGTAGATGCAGCTGAAGACTGAATGGGGTTGCGAATAATGTAGTCAGATATTTGTAAGCAGGGGAAGGCATAGTCAGAGAGTGTTATCGATTTTAATATTTCAGATGCAATGTAATTCCACATATGAAAATATATCTTGGTCATAAACCTTCTGTTTATATCACCCTTTATTTTGTTATCATCTTCTACTATAATTTTCAAGTTTCTGTTAGAAAAGTTGACTTGTTATCCAGTATCTTTCCCCAATTTGATGTTTCTACTTTGGAGCATTGCAAAGTCTGCTTGTCTAGGTCCATCACAATGCATTAGCTTTAAAATTGTGTTTGTGCTTTGTAGAAAGTGCGTATGTTGATTGAAATTTACGTGGACAAAGGGTCTGTTGTACAAAAAAGCTTGTGATCATTAATTTTCCATACTAATGTTTAATTTTATTTTCATCTGCACCAGGTTTTATTAAAGTACAATAGCCTTTTAAGTTACGGCAAAGCAATAAACATTTTATTGAAACAAAAGGTTAGACATAATTTAAGAGCTATATTCTGCTATCAAAATAATAAAGTTGAAGCTGAATACAGACCAAAAATATTCACTCATTAAAAATTCATATTTGTAGATTAATGTGAGAAAGAAATGTCATTCTTTTATACTGATTATACCTATTCTTTTACAGGGAATATGTATGGGTCAAATAAAAAAAATATGCAGTTTAATAAATCTACTTGGAAACATCTTCCCCCTTAATATGGTCAGGAATAAGAAAACACAATCAGTGTTTAAAAACAACATTCAGAGGCAAATGAGTATTATCGCAAGTTTCTATGATAAATTAATGCAAGAATTCTGTTTTGCTGCAGCAATGCTGGCATAACAAAACATTCACAGACAGTCCTTTCTTAACACTCTTTAAAGTTTCATTTTTCATAAATATATAATCACAATAAATCCATAGGATTAGACTTATCCTTGTGATAAGATTCTCAGTAATGGTTATTCCAAGCAGTGCATTACTTACTAAGAAACCTGAAGCTACTTAATATATTTTCTTTGCTAATTAAATTTACAAAGGTATAAGAAATGTAATGTCTTTCTCTCTAGAACATTTCAATTTATCTGTATTTATAATCCTGTCATCTTGAGTCATTTCTTTTTTTGGCTGTGTTAAGGGATAAGACTGAAGTTGATAATAATATTGAAATAGTCCATAGTAAAATAAAATTCCTTAATATAATAACACTAGAACTACATCAACATAATAACTAAATGCCATAGCAGAAGAAATAGTTTAGAACACTCATATAGATAACCTGATTTGCTGTATCGAATGATGTTATTACAGTGACTTCTTAGAAAGACTATCCTCTCAGGTATTTCGTGGGGCAAATATATCAAAATAAACCATCCTGCAGGTTCTCAAAGCATTATTACAAGTTGATTTGAGTATATGATTAGATGAATTAGAAATTAGATGATATTTAAGTATATAACTCTTATGTTAATGGTTGACCCCATGGATTTTGTCAGCAAATTCTCCAGTGTATCTTTTCATTGATAAGTTAAAGACACATTGACACTGATGTTGGCAGACAGCAGCGTTTTATTTAAAGCTTGTATCTGTATACTATGCATGACAAGCATAATTGGTAAATGATACTGACACAGGGAATCTAGACTAGCTTGGAAAATTAACCAAAGACTCTTTAATTCCAATCTAGACCTTAATTTGTAAAGATTGTGTTTGGGAAGTATGCCTTTCTTGGCTCTTGTTTCATCATACTCAATGGTGAAAAACTGAAAGGTCTTCCTCTAGGATCAGGAAAGAGACAATTGGTGTCCAACCTCACCACTACTATTCAATGAAGTATTAGAAATTCTAATCAGAGCAATTAGGAAAGAAAAAGAAAGAGAAGTAATCTAAACTGGAAAAGAAGTATTTCTACAGGATGGCACATATAAATAAAGACTCCACTCAAACATGATTAGAAACAATAAATCAGTACAGTAAAGTCTCAGACTACAAAATCACTATACAAAACTCTGTGGTATTTCTAAAGATGAACAAAAAACTAGAAGAGAATTAAATCAAGAAAATGATCCATTTATTATTGCATCAAAACTTTAAGCCTTTGGAAATAAAGCTCACAAAGGAGGTGAAATACATGTGCAATGACTACTAAGACATTGTTTTAGAAAAAAAGAACAAAGGCACAAAGAAATGGAAAGATAGTCCCTGCTCATGGATTGGAAGAATTAATGTTATTAAAATGTGCAGCTTATGCAAAGCAAAATACAGATTCAATATTATCCCTGTCAGAATTCCAACGGCATTCTTCAAGGAAATGAAACAAACATTACTAAAATTTTTACAGACATACAAAAGGCCCTAAATAGCCAAAGCAATCCTGACAAAAAAGAATGGAGGTATCACATCCCCCGATGTCACTGTACTTCAAACCTACTGTAGTGATGGCACATGAGTGCAATGGGGAAGGAAGTTCTATGGGGACTACGCCTGGGGGGAGCAGATATTGTTTAAAAATAAACAATGATGTAAAAAATAAATAAAATAAAGAAAACAGGTGTCATTAGAATAAAAAAGAGACATATATCAATGCAACACAATTGAGAGTGCAGACATAAACCCACACTTACAGACAATGAGCTTAGGATAAAAGAGTCAAGAGCATACAGTGAAGAAAAGAACGTATCTGAAACAAATTGTGTTGGGAAAACTGTTCAATTACAAACAATAGAACGAATCTGGACCATTATCTCAACCCATACACAAAATTAATTAAAAGTTGATTAAAAACTTAGATGTAAAACTTGAGACCACAACACAGAAAACACAGGCAATTGACTCCACGACACTGGCCTTAGATATGTCTGGTGACTCGACTCCAGTGGCAAGTGAAACACAAACAAAAATAAAAATATGGGACTACATCACATTAAAAATCTTCTGCACAGAAAAAGGACCCGTCGTCAAAACGCAATTACATCCTACTGAGTGGGAGAAAACATTGGCACATCAAATGTCTGACAGGGGGTTAATAACCATATTCCACTTTAGCTTTAATTACTCGAATTCATAATATATAACTCTTATTGTAAGACCTACTATTATCACACCATCATCTTAAGGATCGCTAAGGAACAAATCATTACCAATTAAGCTATGACACATGATCAATGATAACATAACACTTGATTTCACAGATGTGAAATAAACAAAAAATGTGTGCACTGGGATATATTTTATCTAAGCTTTCTCTTATAGAATGCACCTCAGTGTACTGGATCACATGAAGGTGGAGACAGGAAGATGGTCTTCCCCTATGTGTCAGCGGACGAAGGACTGGCGTGTGCTCTTCTTTCAGAAATGTTGAGATGGCTACATTTCTCTGTAGAGATGTATAAAACAAGTGACCTGATTTCATAATGTACCTTCCTTAGAGAAAATAAGACATTCTAAAAGTTGTACCCTGACTGATTTGCTCCCAAAAGAAAAAACAGAATAGAAAAGGACCAAAGTGCCTACCATTTGCCATTTCTACAACAAAACACAGGTTCCTATTGAGTATCATTTTTGTATCTATTTCCTATCAGGTAAAATTATCCTACAGGCCAAAAAAAAAAAAAAACATTATTATAAAGATTTGACACGAAAATTATTCTACACCATATAGCTATCAGCAAAAACAGTGACAGGAACAGAAGGTAGGTGTTGCTTTATTATGTTGTAAATAAAAATAATAAAGAAAAAAATAGGATGGCAGATGTTTAGTCTATGTCTTAGCATTTTCCATCCAGTTTTCTTTCTGTGAATTTAGCCACTTATTCACACGTAGAGGAACATACATCACTTTAACTTGTATGGGTGACACATCAAGTCTGACTGCAGTGGCGTTGTGTATGCATGGGATTCTACCATCGAAGACAAGCAGACAGGTGGGGACAATGGATGTAAAGCTACCAAGTCAAGAAAGAATGAAGCCCTCTATTTCACTGTCATATGCAATGCTGAAAAAATACTTAGAGAGAAATCATGAAATGATTTATCAAAGGGAACAATGTATGGGTTATAAGAAAATTTAAGGCCATTTTGATTGCCATTGCATATGCAGAGGCATTTCATTTGGTTGCACAATTGAAAGGTACATTAAAATCCACAACATACAAGAGAAGAATATGAAGTTACAACGTTTTAACTTTTACGGTTTTTACCATAAATACTACTGCAGGAATTAGTAATAGGTAGTTAATATTACTGGTACGACAGAGTCATGCAGATACTTTTGAAAAATATAATTCAATTAGCAGCGTTTCCCTGTGATTTTGCCCTCCCTTCCCTCCATCTCATAGGGCACTTTTTAAGTTTTATGATGCCCTGAGAGAGAGATTCTGAAAACAAAGATGAAAACTACATCTCTTGTTAGTCATTTCCTGAGAACATGAGAATGAAGAAGTAAACTTTACAGGTAGTCATCTGTGTGCTGTGTGTTGCAGGCCTCAGAGATGTAAGGGAAAGTCTGTTGCTATAGCAAATATTTGGCAAAAAAGACTAAAGACATATATAAAATGCATTGTCTGTATTCCAGGATAAATTCTGAATTGAGAAGAATCAGACTTACGCTAGTATTGATGGATGGCATTAGCTATTTAGAAGTGATGTGTCTTAAATATATATATATATATGTATGTATATATATATATATATTAAATCATTGTTCATTTTTGTACAACGTTTGATTTCCCTGTAAATTCCCACCACCAAGTCACCAGTGAATCAAAGGCAATGCTTCTTACAGCAGAGCCTAGGAGAGGGTTTCTAAATATGTGACTAGAGGCTAAAGCACCTGCCTGCTAAAAACCTAAAGGAAATTGCCAACTTAAACATGTAATTCATAAAAAACACTATGTTTTTGGAAACTATTATATCTAATCATGATGTTAAATATGCCAAAAACTTTTGCATTATGAAAGTTGATATAAATTATTTTTATTATTGATGAAGTATATTAGAAAAGTAGAGACTAATAATAATGATAAAAATAGACTCAATTTTTCCTTAACACTAACAGAGATGATTTCAATCTTCTGGCAAGGTGTATACATATATATATATATATATATATATATATATAAATAACCAGATGTATGGTAAGAATGACATAAGTGGCTTAATTCACAGTAGACTGAATCAGTAGGATACATGCCCCTTTCAAGAGTTTCTTCTCTGTGATAGCTTTGAAATTAAGATGGATCATGGGTGCTATGGTGGTGGGAGAACTATGAGGACTACATCTAAAGGAGAAAATAAAGTATTGTACAAAATCAATGATGTAAGAAAATAACTAAATTAAAATTTAAATAAAATAAAAATATATCAAAAAAAAAAACTAGTGTTGTCATCAAATATATCAGCCAGAATGAGACTTAAGATAAAGACGGCCCCGGCATATTTACTGTCACATATACAAACTTTGAAAGCAGTAACATGGCTATCAAATCACTGTTAGAAGAGATTCCCATTGGGTATAATATCTAAGTTCCTAGTAGAACATCCAAGCAGGCTTGAGGGTGATTAATTACATACAACTTATAGAAATCCAATACTGAGGTAGTTCAAAAGAAAGCAACTAAAGTCAGAAGGATAAAGGATGTACCTAAATTCACTCTGGGTTTTAACCCATTGAGAAATAACATGAGATTGGCTAGAATGTAAATCAGACATAGAAATCATCAAGTACAAGGAGGAAGTAGTCTGAGATTGTTGGCAACACTTTGGCTAAAATGTTTTCTTTTGCTCTCCTGAAGTCTCACTTGGATATTAAGATTATGTATCTGCTGCATTTTTACGTGGTGTGGGATAGGATGGTGTTAGAAATACTGATTTTTTACAACCAGTTCCTGATCCCACAATCGACATCCAGTTAGTCTGTGAAAACTCCAGGGAGATTGACTCAGAATGAAGCTATTGGATGAGTTTAAACGAATCCTAGCAAAAATATCAGCAAGTTTGGGATTCTCTCTCGCTTTATGCCCTTGGTGCTTTCTTTTCTGTATAATATACCTAATTCTCCATCATCAAAATACTTCAGGGCATTCAGAAAAAAAAAAAAATTTCAAGAGCAGAAATTATTATTAGCGAAAGAAAAGTAGTGTGGTAATTTTTGAAATCAGGGGACTTGGTTCTGCCTCTATAGCTGCTAACTGTGAGGCCTGTGAAAGTGTGTCATTTTTCCAGCGACGTAGATTAAGAAATCCTAAAACAGTCCTGGAAAAGTTGGAAATGTAGGTAGAGTTAAGTGACTCCAAGTGAATAATAAATTAGTCCTGTTTCCCTAGAAACGGACAATGCTTTCAAGTGCCAAAGTAAATAAGATGCTCCCTCTATCATGGGCATATAGCAGAACATCGAAAATACAAAGAGCACCAGAAGGACAAGCACTGATGGAGCAGCCTGGCCAGCAGGCCCCAAGTCTGGGTCTAGCTCTTTCCTGCACAGTGTTCATTTCTCATCTATAAATTAGCATCAGGCTATGTGACCTTTATTTAAAATTCTCTTGGTGTCTCTCTCCCATGGGTGCCAGCTGAAATGAAGATGCATCCTTGATCTCCACAATATTAAAGCAACTAATATCTCACAAGGGTAATTTTCTTGACTCCATAATGTACCACTTTCCGGTGAGAGCTGCACACTTATTGATTCCTCAACCCACTGACTGACTCCTATGCCCAGATCTTCTGTCAATCTAACGATTAAGTAATTCGATTTTTGGTTTGATAGACAAACACCACACAAGTCCAATTTATTTTTAATTCCTACAGCCCTCAGTGACTGGCAGTTCCAAATAAACAGTATTAATAAATCATCAATCTGTAACTAAAGAGCAGGTTCTTTCAGGAACATTTGCAGTTGCAGACTCTGGGAAGTCTCAGAGGAATATTTGTCATTCTCACAGTTACAATGGGATATAAGAGCAGCCATCTGAGACAGTTTGGCTACGGACTGGGGAAAAGAAAACATAAACTACAGCAAAAATGACTTTATGAATTGATAACTGGCACTTTCTTATTTGCAATAAACATATAAAAAGAGGAAAAAAAAATGACTTAATGTTCTGGTACCCTAATAGGCATTTGATGGAGTGTAACAAAGGATGATTTGTAAATGCTATCAGAAAGAGAGATAAGCAGGAACAAAAAAGGGCAGGAAATTGAATGTGTTCTTCCCTCCCACCTCAGCACCAGGTTTCAGATGAATCTGGAAAGGTCATTCACATAATTATTACAGTAACTGGTTCAGGGCCTTTTGAACACAGCTGATCTGATTGTGTATTAATGGCTGCAGAAGCAAGATAAGGGACATGTAAAGTGAAGGAAAAAAATCTGCCTGCGCCACTACTAGCTCGCGGGATTGTCATAGTAGATAAACCGATGTTGCTTTATAGTATATGGCTTTTTTTATTACAGAATGACCCCAAGTTTGCCCTTGTGCACGGGGTCATTTAGCCTCAGTGACTAAATTTTACTTCTTTGTTGTTGGTGGCTATGTGACATATCTGGTGATCTTTCTGGGGTCTGCAAAAGGTTATATGGTGAAATGAAAACTGCCAGAAAACTGTAGCTTATATAATGTGGTCAAAATTTTCAGGGCCAAGGCACGTGAAAGGCATCTGTAGATTTCTGTCTGACCAAAGCAAGACAAAGGATTGGCCACATTACTGATACCTGAATTCAGTGCAGGAGACTGATTCAACACGCCATGTAGATTGACTACCTTGCTGCATATAAGACTACCCTCCGGATCAAAAACTTTAGTAGGGTAGGGAGGGTGAGGGAAGGTGAGTAGGGACAGCTAGCTGGCTCACTAGGGTAGGCCTAAGAGAAATATGGGTGAGCATATAGTTCCCAAGGGCAGAGACAATCTCAAGGCAAGCCAGAAGGATTTTATGGAGATGTGCCCTTTGATTGCGGCCTTAAAAACAGGCTAGGACTGCAAGGGCTAGATATTTCAGACTGAGGTCTTCAGGTTATAGAACCACAGGAACAGAACACGCGTGGACGAAGTACAGGGAGGGGTGTGTCTGATGAAGACATGAGTGTGAAAATGTAAAGTGAAGCCTGTGCTAGTTTTACATTCCCATCTCTCAGCTCCACCCTTACTCAGCGTCGGAAGGGTGAAGGCACAGTTGTTCACGTTACGCTTGAGATTTCTGTTCCGTGAACGGCTCCTCAGCAAGGCTTTCTCCTGAAGCAACCATGAAAGTTTCTTGCACACAGTAGGACAGCTCCATTGTGGCCCGCCTCAGAAGCCCTGCAGAGCCTCCTGTCTGGTGTCTCTTCAGAGGTCCAGAACCTTAAGGGATTCCTCTGAGCTTCCAATTTTTTAATAATTTCAGCTCATCTCCCCCCATCCCGGGCCTAGAGATGGTAGCTGCTTCCTGCAGTTACTAGTTCAACACATTCAAGATTTCGCTTTCCTCTGCTTTGCTTAGTTAACAAATTATACCAACTAGACTTAAAAACTGAGCACAAACAACTGAAAACATCACCTGTTTCCAATGACGTACACTAGGAGAACCAATGGAGCAAGATCTTTATTAGGGCCCTAGGGGATTCCTTCCTTGCACTGTCCTTTCACCTCTGGGCCCTCATTTCCCATCAAGGGTATTGTGTTCAGTGTCTAAAAGCAGAGCGGGGAAACACCAGACGCCCCTTCTTCCCTGAGCAAGGTCTCCCGGGGAAACGCTGAGCAAGAACAGGCGACGCTCTTCACGTCCACGTCCTGCACAGGCCACCCTCCGCTTGGAGAAAGATGTTACATAATAATGGAGTTGCCAAGAGGCAGCTAATTAAGTCAGCCTGCCTTTAGTCTCCCACTTTTAATATTCAGTCCGAGTGGGTGGATGAGGAGCCAGCCAAATAAGAATGTTTAAAATTTTCATTTCCAACCCTGACCCAGACCATTTTTCTCCTTTCAGGAAACATTACGTCTAAATTATCAGAAGATAAATGGGATTATTACATCCTTCCAGCGCGCGGGGAAGAGCTGCTCCTGCTCCTGCTGATGACCCATTTTCCTTGTAACAACTTTTTTCATCGAGAACTTCTATATTACACCCAATCTAATTCTGCTAGTTTAATCCCATTCTGCTGGAATCTCACTCCTCCATCGTGCTGAAACTGGAGAACAGCTTGAGAGCAATCTCTCGACAATCGCCTTCCGTATGTCTAGAACAGCATTTTCCTCCCAAAGTAATTCATTCCCATCGTACTTTTTGCACTTGACTGTATTTCTGAAGCCTTCGTACACCTTGTTTCCCCTGTGGGTCCTCTTCAAGCATCTCTCATTTTTCTGGGAAATGATACTTTTGGAGAATTGACCAACACCCGGCAGCACGTCAGGTTGCTTCATGTGTCAGCTCTGTGCCCAGTCTTGCCAACGCCGTGGGCACGGAGACTTCCAATGTACAAACAGTCCCCTCCCGTGTCCCAGGCCTGCGGCAGCCTGGAAGAGACCACCTGATTTTTGCTAAATTCAGATCTAGGCAGAGGTCTCTTTACAAGGAAGCTTGCAGCGTATAGCTTCCCTATTGGATTTTCACTTAACTTCAAATTGGGCAGGTGGGTGAGCTTGGATACTATCACGAGATAGTAAAATTCGATACCCTAAAATTATTTATCTTCTGCCAATTTCCTTTAAGACTATAGAAAAAGTGCCAACTTAGGTGTCTTTGATCTATCTGTGCAACCAAAACCGCATTCAATTACTTCCTCTAAGAAACTGAGCACCTCTCTGACAGTCCTATAGAGAGAATGTGCTTTTAAAGAGGAGTAAAAACAGAGTTTGTGAGCAGTGGAGCCATAGTCTGGTGTGTTTTGAAAGAATGAGTCTTTAACAATCAAAGGCCTTTCTCATTTTGGCTTATCAAAGGTTCACGAGATCATGCCACGGGTGAGAGAAAATTCAGGGGGAAGAAAATTGGCCATTATTGTTCTTTACTGTCAGTTTTTAAAGTTGGAACAAAAAAAAAAAAAGCAGTAAATGTCTCCAGAAGACACTTGTGCGAGGACCTGGCCTGGGGGCGCTGCTGTGATGACCACGCTTGGCTCTCACCCCCCACACCTCTGGCCTGTAACCCAGTTCTTCTATGCCAAAAAAATATAAATAAATAAAATTTTAAAAAAGGAATAGTCAAGAAAAGGTGGGGGCAACTATACAAATTGTAAAATTGGACATAAAGAGAAAATGGTAACAGCAAGAGACAGAGGTATGGACTGGACATTGGTGGATTTGTTCGGAAGAACAGGAATTACGAGTTCGGAGGTTTTAGGCATAGGCCTCCCTGGTGGCGCAGGGGTTAAGATGCAATGAAGATGTCTGCAGCCTCTGCAGCACAAGTTCGATCCCTGGGCCGGTCAGGGATCTACCCACATGGCGCAGCAGACCTCTCCTGACTCCCCGCTGCTCCCCTCAGCAGTGGATTTCAGTAGATCCACCTGTTCTGCTCCCCACTCTGTCTCTGGTGAGTCCTCTCACCCCCACACCTCTGGCCTGTACTCCAGCTCTTGTATGCATAAATAAATAAATCTTGGGAAAAAAAGAGGTTTTAGGCACAAATAAGCTATTGTTCATTACTTGTTAATTATACAATGCTGCTTGGATTGAGCAGACACGAATATTCTGAGTCATTCGTTTTGTCAACAATCATTTCCTGAGGGCGGTGTGCGCGGCAGGCACTGGGATTGTGCATTTGCAGAGTGCGGTCCTGATGCTGCCTTCCTGGGGCTTCAAACAGCCACGGGGACTCCTGGCTCTTCCACGGGCCTCCCTTGCCTGTTCCTCACTCCCGTCCCAGCACCACCTACCCTCCCCTGCCCCCCAGATTCTCTGCTTCGCTTCACCGACTGTCAACTGCATCCTCTAGACTTGCAAACCCCCTTCTGGCTTCTAGTTGCCCTCAGCAGTGGAAACCACCGGAGGTCCAAGGGCAAAAGCAAGTGGACGCAGGACACGGATGCCTGGCCCTGTCCTCGGCTGTGCCGCCAGCTCCACTCTGCCCCAGCAGGACCGCAGCTCCTGTGTGCTGCCGGCTGCCCACGTCTCTCCGGGCGCCCTGGTGCTGCTGCCACGACTTCCTTCTCCTGACCCCCAGGCTTCAGGGAGGGAGTGACTTCCCACCCTCACTAGGCTACAAGCACCTCCATTTCTTTCTGTGGTTCGTTTCATCCTCACAGAGCGACACTGAACTCTTCCCTTTCCTGAACTCTTTTGAACCATTCGAGGTGCAGCCTATGTGCAGCTGAATTCCGAACTGATACAGGGGAAACTACAAGTGAGAACCCGCACGTGCAAATCAGCTAGATCTGTGGAAAGGGTCACGGTGTAAAGCACGCAGGGCTTAGAGAGAAGGTAATGGCTGTGAGCCGGATAGAGCAGCCCCACTTGGCTGCTTTAGAGGTGACATTTATGTTGAGGGCAGGGGAGAAATGCAAGGCAGCATGGGAAGTGTAGGGAAGAGCGTGCCTACTAGAGGGAACAGAAAGTGCAAACGTCACAAGACAGAAAAATGCTTGCAGGCGCCATGCCGAAACCTGGCCAGGGCCCTCTACGAGGAATGTTGGCTTAAAACACGGCATGTGCAGAGATGAGGGGACAAATCAGTTTGAGTGGCCACATCTGGTGTATGCCTAGGGGCAGGAGCTGGGGTGCTTGGCTAGATAAAACCCACCCAGGAATAATCACCAGTTGTTAGAATGGGAGCAGCTCAGGCGAGCCCTGGAAACGGAGCAGGCACCACGTATTCATTCGGAATCGCTGTGGTGGTGTCAGGACTCAGTGCTGGTCTGCTCCATGGGGTAATGTGCTGAGAGGCATGGACACAGCGAGGATGTTAGCTCTTTGATCTTTTTACTGCCGTCAGGATGGAAGGCCCATCTTTAGTAGAGGCAGAGGGAGGTGTCTTCATCACATGCTTCATGATAAGTGTTTGTCCCCAATGATTGTGACACTTCACAGAAAGGACAGTAAAGGAGCAACAGAAAATTTTTTGAGAGGCTGTGGTTTTTCTTTATTATATTTATTTATGTGTTTCTATCTTATTTTTATTATGGGTTGGGTGAAGGAGTCGCAGAGACGGAGTGGAGAAAATGGAGAAAACAGAGTATTAAAAGAATGTAATTTGATTATTCGATCCTACCTAGAATGAAAGGGATTTTAAGGATCAATTTACTAAGCATATTTCAAGCCTTCCAAAAGCAAACACATCTATCTTATTAAATAAGGCTGCCTGGGGAAATATCCCATATTTTTTTTTTCTCTATAAATCTAGTTCTCTAATTTGTTTTACAATACGACTTCCCTTTGTTAGTGCAAACTCTGGCAGTTAAGAATTATTTAACTGTAGGATATACTAAAATCATTGGCATCAAGGCTATATATACATATACACACACACATATATATTATTTTTGTATTTATCAGAATTCAGTTTCTTAGTAGGGACATTTTCAGGCATACTCGACAACATGGCATGGGCAAATGATGAAAAAGAAAACATTTAAGAGATTATGTAATCCAGATAATCTAGATAACTAATACTTTTGGTTTGGAAGGCCTCCTCAGGTAGCTGCCCAAATAATTCCTTGTTGAATTTGAAGTTCTTAAAATATATTTTTACTTGAAGCATCTTTGGCTTGAAATATGAGCTACACAACAATTTATTTTGATTTTGGTCTCTTATAATGCTGCTTCTACTTACATTTAAATGGAGTTGCTCATATGTGCTGTTTCAACCAGTCTTGAAACTCGTCCATGAATTTTTCATACTTACTAACATTTCTCTCACCCACAGGCTAAATCTACTTTAATAAGCACATTTATATAGCATGTTCTATCTTCAAGTATTTTGTGGTGAAGCTGTGGGAGTTAGATCACCGCAACTGAAGCTAAGTGATTAGTAACTGATAGAGATGCATTTATGCAAATTATAATTACAGAGTCTAGAAAGGACCCTGAAGTCTTATCACCTTAAAAGCCAAAATAACAACACCATTTAAAATGAATCATAATACACTAATCAAATATAATCAAAATCCCACTCTGGCCTGTATGCCCAATGCTTATATTATAAACATCATTGACAAGTGATTATATATCAGGGGATTTAAACCCTCAGAAATTGAATCTGAATAGCAGGCATTAGAGAGTGGTGTAAATCATCTTTCTGATTTGGGAGTGATTACAGGTTGTACTTATTGACAGCTGGTGTTGCTATTATGTCACTATTTCAGGAGATATTCGAATAATCAATTGGTTCACTGTAACCAGTTGTCTTATAATTTTTTTAAAGATTTATTTATTTATGCATACAAGAGCTGGGGTGCAGGCCAGAGGTGTGGGGGGTGGGAGGATTCACCAGAGACAAAGTGGGGAGCAGAACAGGCAGATGGACTGAAATCCACTGCTGAGCGGAGCAGCGGGCGAGACAGGAGAGGTCTGCTGCGCCATGTGGGTCAGCTCCCTGGTCGTGGATTGAACTTGTGCTGCTGCAGTGGCTGTGAATTGCTTCATAGTGCTGACGCTTGACCCCTTGCGCCACCAGGGAGGCCTGTCTTATAATTTTTATTGCTTTGTTATATCTTATCAGAATCTAAACCTTATACATGAGGACCATACATCACCTTTTCCTTTTATCGTCCTTTTGTTTACATCATGCTGAATGCAATAGATGAGTGATCCTGAAATTTTAAGCAAGTCGATAAAGAGATACGAAGCTCCACTTTTATATGAAGAAGTTTTCTCTCTGTGAAAATAGCCTAATTTTATGCTTTATTGTTCATAGAAATGACTAGAAAGATAATTCTAATTGGCTACTTCATCAATTCCCATTTGCTTTTTTTAAAAAACGAATAGCCACTAAGGAGCTTCTGGGAAAATGAAACCTAACAAAATAAGTGATTCAAAAATAAGATATGTCACATTTTAATAAACAATTGTGTCTAATTATGAAAGAATATGTACTTACTTGCCAAGTGCAAAGCACTCCATCTTAACAGTTGTTCCCTTAGCAGCTGTAAGCGTGAATGGAAAATGGACCTCAATTTTCGGCTCATATTCTCCCATCACACCTGGGAAATAAAGAATAGTCTTTAAGCATAAAATGAATGACACAATTTATTTCCAGTACCGAAGATGTTACACTGCTCCACTACGGCTTGGTTGTTAATGTCTATTTGATGACTGCTAAATTTTTGATGCATTGAAATAAGAAGTACCCTTAGACTCAATCATTACGATAAAATTCTAGTCCTTCTTTAAAAACTGCATCGGATGTATGTTCAGTACTATCTAAAATAATAATTATCAAAAGTGTCAATTAACACTGGTATTTCACTCACTGATGATGCACCAGAGGAAATAAATATAGACATTCTCCATAGTTAATAATTGTGTTGATTTTCTTAAGAAATCAGAACTTTATGTTTACCAAGGAAATAAATACTTACCTATTAAATTAACATACAGTTAGTGGATATCTATAATTTGCAAGGTATTTTGCTAGGCATTGTAGGAATAACAATGTTTTATTATTCAATATTAAAATATTAAACAACATTTAATGTAGATAAACCAGCTATGGACCATGCTCTCAATCTCTCACCTGGTCTGTACTTAAAGAGAGAAACAATGCAAACTCAAGGATAGCAAGGGAGTTATATGTCAGAGTACCTGTGATTCAAGACACGAAGTGATGAGTGCATGAGAGAGGAATCTTTAAACTATTATGTGCATATGGGTAGATTACAATTATCAGGGATACGTGGGAAATATAGGGAAGAAAGTGAATGGAAATGTGGGACAAAGAAAAAGAGATGGAAGTCACCAGAAATGAGAATATCTGTTTTTCTGGCATGCTGGCATGTAAAGGGAAATAAAGAAAATTCTGAAGTGCAAATGGAGTCCAAAGATTAAGATGGTCTTGATAATCAAAGTAGGACATTCAAACTTGAATCTGTAAGTAACCTGGAGCCACTGGGATTTTGACTAGGGCACTGCCATGTTGAGATGTGTGCAGTAGCTGGTAAATCGATGACTTTATTTCAATAGGCAAGTTAAAAGTTTCAATAGGCAAGTTAAAAGTAATAAAGACCTGGGAAGGAATTACTGTAGTAATAAGAGAGAAAAGACACTTGATGGAAAAATACCAGAGAGTGAACTGAGTCTGGCGCGCATGGGTGGTGGGGGTGGCAGAGATTAGGCAGTGGGTCTCGTAAGAATGATACTAAGATTTCCAACTTTAGGGGTAGCTGATGTCACTAGAAGAAAAAAAATAACTAAAACAGGAAAGCTGATGATTTTTATTTGAGAAGTATTGAGTGTAATAAAGACATGGTGCAGTTGAAGATACCAGTTTAGGTAGAGCTTTTACACATCAAAATACAATGAATGTACTAGGTCAGGTCTGGTGAATTTCTCAGCTAATAACCTTAGGTAGTCCTGCAGCTAATTTTCTCCCAAAAATAATTTTAGAAGGACACAGTTATGATTTAGCACATATGCTTCTTTGAAGAACTTGTGTATATGTTTAAAAATGACCCAGCAATTCTACTCTTAGGAATCTGCCCAATGCATTAATTAATAATTAATTAATTAATAATAAATAAGTAATGTGCACAAAAGCATTAATTCAAAAGGACACCTGCACTCCTACGTTTATTGCAGCACTATTTACAATAGGTAAGCAATGGAAACAATCCAAATGCCCAAGAAAAGATGACTGGACCAAGAAGATGTGGTCTTATACACAATGGAATATTACTCAGCAATGAAAAAAGATAAACTCATGCCATTCACAGCAACATGGATGGAGCTGGAAGGGATCATGCTCTTGAGCATCAAGAACCTGACAGAGAGCAAGAGAACTGAGTGCTCAGTGCCGCTACACACTAAACACAGATGTTTGAGCTCATGTTTTCTCTTTCTCAATAAAGTTTTTCTTCTACTTTTTTAATATTTTTCCTCTCCCCTCACACTTTCAAACTCTCTTTTATTTTCTCCTCATGTCTTCTTTGTTTCCTGTTTCTCCTCCACAGCAGGAACTGGCCTATAATGACACTGTAAGGTCAGCTTAGTGCTTCCACTGAGGCTGGATTTATTGTTAATGCCTTTCCTCTGAGCCCTCTCGTGCAGGCTTGCAGACATCCTGTTTGGTGGCTGTTTTCACAGCTTACTTGAAACTGTTCCCAAAGTCAGTTTCTTCTCTCTCCATCTGCCCGTGAACTTGATCCTGTGTTGTTCTTGTTCCTTGCTTGCCTGTTTACCTGAAGCTTTAGTACTATATAACTGAACATGGCACTTACTGAATGCAACCCTATTAAGCCCGAGGCCCTCACCTGCATAGTTCCTGGTGAGAGCCAGTCGTTGGTGAGCTCTGTGGAGTATTGCAGAAGGCACGGAAGTCAGACTGAATTTAGAAATTATTTTACAAAAATTATTTTAGTGAATTGTTTAAAGAAATCTTAAAAGTTTTGATTTCTTTCCTTACCCTAAATAAGCATTCCCTTTAGGATTTTACACTAACACCTTTGTGTTCTTTTCATTTATTTATTTTTATGTCTCTTTTTATCAAAGACAACCCCATAATTATACGTTTCAAAACCTTGGTATGTCTCTTACTGACAACAAAGCATTCTGACATTAATGGTTAAACATTATTTTGTATCTTCAATCCATAGCATAACCAGAAGGATGGACACTCGTGGAGTATTTGGGAAGTTATTTTGTCCAGATAGACCTTCTGGTGCTTCTCAAATGAGTCCCATTTGGCCAAAGATGTCATTCAGCCTCACCCGAGGGTCCAAGAGATTTAATATCCAAACTAGACTTTAAACATAAGATTGGAAGTCCTGATAAGGCAGCTTCACGCTTTATTACCTAATTTGAAATGCACTGTAAGAAATAACTGGTTCTTTTTAATTTACTCTGAGAGTGATGAACACTGACAAACAAGAAAGCTCTTTCTTTAGACACGTGTTGCTTTCTAACAATTGAGTACTTTCAGCAAAAAAAATTTGTTTTACATCTCGTGGGATAGCTATTTTAGAGCTGCAGTTCACGTCAGTGTATAGCACTTAGTCGAAAGGGCCAGGTCATTGGCCCCAAGTTATATACAAAGCTGTTGGTTGAAATTGGCCAAAAGGACAAATTTCCTGGCCTTAAACTCACGGCTGTTTTCTTGACATCTCTCTGCTGAGGAATTTCAATCACAGAGTATAAGAGCCCGGGTGAACTGCATGTACTGCATCAATCATTGATTGTCTGCCATGGTTACTTGGCTTATTTCAGCTGCTGTTTCTAATACCTCAAGTCAATGCAGCTTAGCTTGCCATTTTTTGTTGGCTAGGGTTTGGTGATGAAAGCAAATGGAAGCTGCCTTATAAAACACACAATTAAAGATCAAAATAATAGGTTTATCCCCTCCATCAAGGAAGCTCTTTTTTGACAGCCCCTAGTATTGAATTAAATATTGCTCAAAGGACTTCCTCTTTTTCCTCACACCTGTCTCTTCTGGTTTCCTTGGTTGCCCTACTTTGGAATTACATGCCATTAGAGGATGAACCCAAATTACCTAATTCCTAATAAACAGGAACCTTGAAGCTCACACTGCATTATGCTCCTTCTATGTCTTTATCGTTGTTGATTTTCTTATTTATTCCAATTACTTACAGAGAGCTACGGTGCTTTTCCCTAAGTGGAAGGAAATTTAGAGCAGCCTTTCTCCAAGAGAACAGAGATCCTCTGCACCAGGAAAGTCAGTATACACTACTAAAATTTAGGATTTAAGATGCATTAAAATTTCCTAGTCAGCTGAATTCAGCTGACTGAATTCAGCTTCATGCCTGGTGATAAGTAGTCTTTAAAGGTGGGGCAACAGCTTAAAATTTAAAATATTCTCCAGGAAATTTTAGGTACATTAAAGAAAATGAAGGTTGGACCTGTCTTGATTCTTGATTTTACCAAGTCGACTGAAATATCTGGGGGTCCGTAATCATATTGCACTCACTGGTGACTCGTCCTAGCACTTGGGCAAATGATATTCCACTTGTACGTGCTGATGCTTACGCTAGGGCTGGGATTATTTTCTGATTACCTGGCCATCAGTTCTGACTGGTCAATGTTCATGTGATGGCAGCCACTGAATATTTCAAATAACATTTCTGTTATAATACTCATAGTAATAATACTCATTTATAAGGTTAAAAATTCATGTCCAATAAACCTTAACATTTTGTATTAGCTAATAAGTTAAAAAGATTCTTGATTGATCATTTTCTTACATCCAAATAATGGGCATTTACATTTTTACTTTTAACATCTTTGACAAGTTTCATTCACTATCTGGGGTTTTTTTTTTTTTTTTTTCCAATTATAACAGCAGCTCTGACCACGTGAGTTGAGTAGGGGTCACTATTTCCCCACAGTTCTGTTTTCCTGGCTGTAGTCACTAACTTGGCCCAAGGTTGGCCAGTTAGATTTCCTGACTGTCTTGGATACAATGTTTGAGTTGAGTTTGGGATTTCTGAAGAAGGTATGAGGGAGTCTAAGTCTTAGCTCATCCATGGTAGCAAAAAGATCCTGCCAATCCTGGAGCTGCTGGAGTCTCCATTATGTGTAAAGAGGTGAGCTGCCCCTGAAGAGAGTTTTGCGAGCTTCTAGAATCAAGTCAATATAGGTGGAGAAGAGAGAGAGACAGGGCTGGTAACATGTCAGTGTTACCTGGGATTTAGCTTCTTGCTTCATCTTGAATAGCTGAAAGCTACTTCAGTTCAATAAAAGAAATACCCTACCTTGTAAATAGTTCAAGTAGAGGCTTCTCAGTGCAATCATAAGAGTTCTAACTGATCGATCACTGGGTTCAAGCTTACCAGTGGTGACCCAGTGTCAGCTTCGCTCTCAAAACTCATATGAATTTCAAGTCAAGCATATTGAAGGTACAAGGCAAACGACAAGACACAGTAGTAGTGATATAGGGGCCATCACAGATCACTAAATAAGATTTGCCCTAATTTTAAAGATTGTCATTTTAGTAGGCATTGTAAATTCTAAAAGAGGATATAAAACATTATATATTTTAATCTATGGATATATAGAGCTTAAAAAAAGAGGATAGTGAAAATATAAAAATACAGATAAAGCACTATGGGAGTTGAGGAAAAGAAAGGATTCTTTGATTAGGAAATGGGGGAACTGCTTCCAGTGGATTGTGAGAGGGGACTGGATTGGAAGATGTAAATGTGGAAGTTAAGCACCTCTCGGGTGGGAAGTAGAGTGTTCAAAAACATGGACATGATCTTCTCTCTGGAATTTTATCAGGAATTTAATTTTACTCTACTGACTGTAAAGGAATACTAAGAGAGAAACTTCAAATCTAAGTATGGGTGAGAGGATAAATAATATCTAGGGATATTATATTTCATTACTTATATATTAAGATACCTTCAACAGTGGCTTGATAGCTTCGTAGGAGTGCTCGTTTGGAGATACAATTTCAACAGCTGATAGGCATCTGATTTTATTTAGAGAAACTGGAGATAACATTACACAGACCCATTGTGGTGAGTCACTACATGGCAAACCGAACACACAATATGAGTAATGAAGGTGCACCTGGGATAAATATCAAAACAAAGGCCCTAAGAACTGAACTACAGTTAGCATGCTACCTGAGCTGCAAATTTTAAGATGCATTAAAATTTCCTAGTGACATGTCTTGATGATTTCATTTCCACCAAAAATATATGTGATGTCTGTTTGCAATATTATTTTTATTTTATAGCACTTGAATATCCATAGATGGTCCACTTTTTTATTTTTTAATTTTTTTTTGTTTTACAGTTTCTATTTCTATTTAATTTTTATTTTAATTTTATTCTATATATTTTACATCATTTTTCATTGTTGCACAATGTATGCATTTTCATCTTGGTTATAGCCCCTGTACAATTCCCACCCCCCCTTGTTTTGATCCTATTCCCTCCTCCCGCCCTATAGTGTGTCTCTGGTTTATAGTTGCTGGTTGATTTTGATTTTTACTTTATTATAATTAGTCTTTTTCCTGGTCCCTTATTTAGGTTTTCTAAATTCCTGCTATGTCGAAACAGTACATGACATACACTCAGTAACATCTTTACAGACACATCACCCAAAGCGGTGATAGTGACAGCAAAGATAAACAGCTGGGACTACATCAAATTAAAGCGCTTCTGTGCAGCAAAAGAGACAGTAACCAAAACAAAGAGACACCCCACCGCCTGGGAGAAAACTTTTGCATACAACACTAATGATAAAGGGCTTCTCAGAAAAATCTACAAAGAGCTGACGAGACTCAATAACAACAACAAAAAAAACCAAAGTAAACAACCCAGTCAAAAAATGGGCAGAAGATGGTCCACTTTTAATTATGTTGTTACTATTTTTAAAGAAAGCGTAAATATGTAGTTATTTTGCTAAGAAAACCCCCCACGAGGAAATGAAAGCCCAAACAACAGATGATAATGATCATTATGCTAATGTTAAAAAGGAGAGCAGGAGAGACGGGATGACTGAGTGGTGCCTGGCACACCAGAGGCACTGGACTGTGTGAAACGTGTGTCCTCGTCCTTCCAGGACACGCTAAGTACCCACCTGTGACTCAGAGAGAAGGGACGCACATCCCAACCCCAGCCCTCGCTTTGCTGAAACACGGAGGCAACCACAGAACCTCCGGGACCCCAGTTTTCTCTTGTATCATGAGAATGTTGATGCCATTGATTGTGGGTTCAGAAATTTCAAGGTCTGTTAGGGAATCTATATTGTGCATCACTACAGCAAAGCGCTGTTTGCTTACTATATCGGAATAAATGAGGATTTATGATCTCTGGAAATTTTACACACTTAGAAATGTGTCTAAGTTCTTCCTTTTCAATGCCCGTATGAGCCACTGTTAAGTGCCAACTTCAGGAGCCTGGGTAAAGAGACAATATACTACTTTCTCACCTGAAAAAGTGTATATTATCCTGAATCATACTTTCTTGATATGAGTCATCGTTATATAAATAAAGGGATTAGAGAATATGCTGACAAGAGGAAACAAATGACTTATGTTATCTTCAAATAAATGTGCCACTATGAGTAATATTTATCCTGGGAGGTTGAGAAGCACTAGAGAGCTTTATTATTAGGAGTTGTTTTTCATCACTATTATATATATCTTGAAAATCTGAGAAACCAATAGTTGTTCCCTTGTCCCTAAGTATCAAGAATAAATAGATCAAGGGGTTGTTTCACAATGTAATTACTTTCCTTTGATTACTGAATTTTTATTTTCTTCTCTTGTTCTTGCCACTATGATTTAAAGAAAGGGACCCATCTCTTTCCACCATCCATGCCATCCATGCACATCAACGGCTTAGAAAAATAACTTACAGAAAGTACAGTTAAAAAATTTATGTGTTTCTTCCAAACAAGCACAACAGCCCTCTAGCATTAAGTAGGCCAGAAAAAGCAAATTTGAAAAAATGTATAATGAAGGGTTGGCTAGTCACTTTGGATGAGAAGTATTTGGAAAATTTTTCCTTTTTTAGAAAAGTAAATATGATTGCTATTTTCATAAATTTCTATTTGCAAATAAAATTATAGAAACTTCTTTGTAAGTAGATACACATAATAAAAAATACATGATTTATTGTAAGTTCATTTTTTTTTCACGTGTATGTGGAATACAAAGAAACGAAACAGAGAAACAGACCAACTAAACGAAAACAAATCGTAGAAATCTGACAGCTGAAGTGAGACTGTGGGGAGAGGCTGTGAGGGGCCAGTGTCTGTGTGGGGGGCTGTGGGTGCTTTGGAGGTGGCTGGGTCTGCTGAGGTACATCTGCAGAGGTGTGATCCTCGTCCCCTAAATCATACACTGTTCTAAAACACGGTTACGGTTACCACAATCAAAGGCGTCAATTCATAAAATTCTTATGGGTGAACTTATTATTTTATTTTTAAATATATTTTACATAATATATTTTTAATATATTTTACATAATTTTCCATCTTTTTGTACAATGTATGCTTTCTCCTCTCAGTTATAGTCCCCATGAAATTCCCACCACCAGTTCACCCGCGTCCCATCACTATAGTCCCTTGTGCTCTTCCCAGCCCTGTTTTGATGCTACTCCCTTCTCATGGGTGAGTTTTTAACTTACGTTCTCTTTGACTCTGTGAAGGGCACGTGCCTGTGAGTTTCCGTGTGTGCCTTTCCAACATGGAAAGGAAAAGACATTTTTGGCACTTGCAATAATTTTGAAACTTTACCTTTTCTGAGATGACCCTGAGATTCATGTGAGCAGAACGACAGATCGGCCGTAGAATTAACTGGAGACCTCATGGATACAACCCAGGGTGACTCTTGTAAGCTAGTTTGACTGGGCCGAGGGGTACTGGGTGAACAAGCACATAGACTCAGCATGAAAACTGAATAAAAACATACGTTCTGAATATAAGATGTAAAATAATATGTTCTGAATAACATATCAATGCTTAATCAGGCATTTATTGATGCATGTATTTATGTTTTGGAGTTGACAGTGCAAGTTATTTAAGTACAAGTTTTTGTTTGACCAATCTAGCATTTTTAAAAAATTATGTTTATTGAGATAACATTGGTTTACAATGGTTCAGGGTTTAGGCTCACAGCCCCACAAACACATGTTACCACCCAAAGCCCACCCCCAAAGCCTCAGGAATCTTTCCCCACAGTCTACTGGTTCCCCTCTCCACTTTGCTTTCTTCGTTCCCATCTCTCTAAGTAGCCCTAGTTGGGCCATCAGGTTCCCCAACACTTATTTAAATGCTTTATTATCACTTGGAGAGATACAATGAGCTATACATAAGATAAAGGAGGGGCAGGTACCCGTGAGTTATGATGAAGCAATTTCCACAAATACACCATCTGGAAGGCAGAGGGGGTAAAACTCAGCCAAGTGGAGAGTAAGAAGCTGTGGGTAACAACTGACTCGCATCGCTGGGGAGGAAGTAAAGGGAAAAGTCATACACTCCCGCGGCTAAGATTCTTAGAACTATTTGGAATCATTGACCTTCCGGTATCATCCCTATGAAGTCACGCCAAATTACAGACCTTACTCTGGGATTTCTCTGATGTCGCCTTTCTTTTATCACACCATGTATGCCCTGAAAATATTAATCTCTTATCCGCTTACTCGAGTGAGCTTTTGTTCCTTGCAACTACCTACAACAGTCATCCGCCTTGCCTTTAATTTCTAAATTTTTAACATTCACCAGAGAAACAGCTCTTTCCAGAAAAGTTGCTTACCCAAAGCTGTCTGTCTATTCACACAATAATCGCCAATAAGTCAAGGGACTTAAAATATCCTGCGGGAATAAGTTCTGCCAGCTCAGTTGATCAGATGTCTGATTGCATAACTCTGGGAGAAAACGTGACAAATGAGTTGTTTTAAAGTATTGTTAAAAGTTTATTTTTGCACTTTAATCGGCACAGATTGTTTTCTCACTGCAGTCTTGTTACTGAGAACGCCAGCTTTCCTGCTGTTAGCACTCGCATTTAAAATACTGAACTTACCAGGCCCTGATTTGCTCTGTAAACAATTTCACCACGTATTTTATTTTATGAACTCTTACTGATTTCAGATGTTCTATGGATGATATGGTTCAAAAGATACATTTTTCCAGAGGGGGAATTCAATTATCACAGCCTCACCACAGGGCTTTCTGCTCGTTAAAGACTCTACATGTGAGAGCGAGAGAGTAAACACAAGCTGAACACCTGTTTTAAGCTAGGTGCTGTGTCAGGTGTGTGCGACTAAACTCATTTAAATAGAACAAGGTAGATACCCCTATTTTAAATAAGAGGACGGGGTATCAGAGAGCTTAAAATTTACCCAACATCACTGAGCTATCACCTGACAGGTAGGTAAGTGGTTCAAACATAGGACTTCATTAATTATGAAACCAATTTCCCCCATTACTCTATGTTGTTCCCCAGGAAAAGTTCTTCTTGTCTGCAAAGCAGAATTCATTCAGTCATGTCCAATTTTGTAAACAACTAAGTTCTACCTCAAATATTACCTTTGCAGATAAGTCTTTCCTGCTGCTAATCTCCTACCCCTCTCTGCTCTCACCCTTCCCTGCCAAACAGGTTAATCTATTAATCTCTCTAAAATATATATGTGTTTGTACGCACATAGTCCTTCTATATACACACACATGTATATATATAGTTTACTGTACTTTTTCTTTTTTTTTGTAAACTTAATCACAATTATAATCAGGTAATTATCTCATCTGGAATTATAAAAATCTATACTTTGTATTAAATTATTGGAATATGGTCATGTGACAATGAAAAGGTTTGTGGGTGAGTAAACTGATAAAGCCCCTCCACAGTCAATCATCAAATTCTGTCAGTTTGAACCCTATAAAATCTTTGTTATCCATTCCTTTCCTTCCATTATGATGGTCATTACTTTGGATTCCCTTTTATATAGTCCATTAGCTTTGGCATTGTGGACATTCTTTTTTTTTTTTTTTTCAAACTGCTAATTTTGTGGTGATTTTCTATCCCCTTATAAGAACAGAAAAAATGATGTAGTATTAAGAAGGGTACAAGAAGTACTAGGCAAGTACTTTACAATATCTACCATAAATAATGACAGTTACAAATACTGGCAAACATTTCAAGTGAGATAGGGTACTAGCAGAGGATTGTAATACTAAAATTTCAAAGCACTTATTTTATTATCTAGTCATTACAATTACCAAATATGAGGTAGGTAGGTCATCTGTTTTAGGTTAAGTATTTTACTTGTTCTCAGTTCTGCTAAATACAACATACATTTCTACAAATTATTGCACCATGTGAAATTATACAAAGAAGAAAAAAATGAGTCTGTATGGAAAAACAGGGTAGGGTCACAGGTGCTTGTGGAAGTGATTATTGGAAGAATAATAGTTTACAGTTTGCAAGTTATTATAAATTTATTTATTTTTTTTGAAATGCATACTTTTTATTGTTTTAATATTCAAATGTTTTCTTTTTTTAATTTAATTTTTTTTAATTTTATATTCCCCAAGTAACTGCAACCCCTTTATTTTGACACCAATCCCTCCCCCTGCCCCCCTCCCCTCATAAAGTGTCTCTGGTTCATAGTTGTTTGTTGATTATGATTTTCACTTTCTTATAGTTATTCATTTTCCTGGTCCCTTATTTAAGTTCTCTAGATTCCTGCTATGAGTGAGACCATCCGGTATTTTTCTTTTTCTTTCTGGCTTATTTCGCTGAGTGGCAACCGTTAAAGGCTCCTAGTAGTAGATATAAGAAAAAATAGGAGAGGAAATTGAGATATAGTTTAGACAACTTTGGAGAAGTCTTGTTATTAGTAGAGCAGAGAAAACAGAATATGGTACTGTTTTCTTGATTTCTTTCTCTACTAGACTGTTGTTTCCATATAAGAACACACCAAATATTTGTAGATTTTGCACATTTATTTTGTAGAATGCCACTTCATTGTACTGATTTATTTTTTTCTAATAGCTTTTAGGGAAGTCTTTATGGAGTTCTATGGTTATTATCATGTCATCTGCAAATAGTGATGTCTTATTATTTCTGTCAAAATTTGGATTCCTTTTGTATATTTCTCTCACCTAAATGCTCTAGTTAGGACTTTCAAAATATGTTGAACAGTAGTATGAATATGGGCACATGACTAAATGGATTGATTCCAGGGATGCAAGGATGGTTCAAATTCCACACGTACAATTCACCAAATCAACAAAAGAAAATTAAATCTTATGACCATATGAAAATAGATGCAAAGAAAGCATTTGAAAAGGTTCAATATCTATTCATGAGAAAAACTCTCAAAAAATGGTGATAGAAGGGACATACCTCAACATAGTAAAGATATACATGAAACATCCACAGCTATCATCACACTCAATGGTGAAAAACAGAAAGCTTTTCCTCTCAGGTTAGGTACAAGAAAGGATTGCCTTTCAGACAGTAAATGTCCTAGAATGATTACTGATGAGGATGATCATTACAGAAGAAACATATGGAGCTCATAGGAGAGTAGGACTAATTGCAGAAATTAACACCTCCCTAGGAATAGGTAATCAGTTATAATAAGAGGCTAGACATCATAAAAAGATGCATGCACAGGTAAGATGTTTTATTTTTTCTAAAATAAAGTCTGAAGTCCCAACCTTACATTCAAAGCTATTCACAATTCGGACACTGTCCTCTGGTTAATCTTATATTCAGGTACTACTTTCCTCACAATCTCACCATGTACCCACACAATACTTTCACTCACTTCCCAAATGAACTCTGCCACTTTACAATCACATGATTTTACTTCTCTCTATAATTCTTTCAAAATTTGTGTCTATTTAGTAAAATAGCATTCAGATATCAAAATTATATTCACATTTCATCTTGAGAAGTGTTAATTTCACTCTACTCTTTGTTTTCATCATACACAACTCAAACTATTATTTTTGTGCATATCTTGTAGCACTTTAATGATATTTACTTCTTTATATTCCTCATTGCATTGTGGTTTCTGGCAATGAGGAAATGAAATTTATTCTTCCTACGTGCAGTGTCTGAACATTTTTGTGTTAACTTGTATCTGACTACACGTGACTCTTTGGGTCAGCCTGGTCTCCACGGTCTATACGTTTCTCCCTTTAAATATTTGACTTAATTTTCCTCTTAATATACTAACTTCAGTTGGCTCTGATAAATATTTTATCTTACATCTCATCTGAATTTTGAGATTGTTTCAAGAGCAACTCCCAAAAGTTCATAATATTCTTCCTATTATTTCTTATACATGTTTCTTCCTATTTTTTCTATAGACATACTTTTTTTTAAATGATAGTTTTTTTTTTAAGATTTGTTTATTTATTTATACAAGAACTGGGGTATAGGGCAGATGTGCAGGAGGGTGAGAGGATTCACCAGAGACAGAGCAGGGAACAGAACAGGCAGAATGATGAAATACACTGCTGAGGGGAGCAGCGGGCGAGACAGGAGAGGTCTGCTGCGTCATGTGGGACCCTCGCCAGCTGGCTGGGATTGAACCCACGCTGCAGAGGCTGCAGACAGCTTCACAGTGCAGCCATCAACCGCCTGCGCCACCAGGGAGGCCCTATATACATACTTTTAATTCAAACTGTCTGTACTTGATTTTGATCACTGGTATACTTGCCCTGATTCTGTTGTTTTTTCATTCAATTCATCTCACCCCATTCATTTCCATTTGATTGTAAAATCGCATAATTATTTGCCACTCTTAAAAAAAATTAGTGAGTCTCCCATTGCCTTATTGATGAAACCCAAAAACTTATTTTGGGGATAGAAATAAAGATCTAAAATATTACCCCCAAATAACTTTACAATGCTTGTTTCTACTCAAGTATACTAGGCCCACTGTTTTTTTTTTTTTTTTAAGATTTATTTATTTATTCATACAAGCACTGGTTACAATAGGAAGCGCGGGAGGGTGAGAGAATTCACCAGAGCCAGAGTGGGAAACAGTACAGGCAGACTGACGAAATATACTGCTGAGGGGAGCAGCGGGCGGCAGGAGAGGTCTGAGCGCCAAGTGGGACCCTCTCCTGCGGCCAGAGATTGAACAGGAGCTGCACAGGCTGTGGGCAGCTTCGCAGTCCAGTGCTCAACCCGCTACGCCACTGGAGAGGCCCGTGGGCCAACTGTTTAGTATGTGAGACTGTCCTCTGAAATGACACTCATTTATTCACTTATTATAATGAGGTTATCAACCTGTATGTCCAGTGAAATGTTCTCCATTATAAGACTTGATTAAATTCATTTTCTTCAGGAATAACTTCTGTAACCATTGTAGCCCACAACGATGGAACCATCCTATAAATTCCTACGGCAATATATAACAGAAGGACTAAAATAATGCTTCCTTATAATCCTTCTTTGTTGAACATATTTACCTAATATTAAGCTGAAATAAAGGACAAAAAAGAATTTGACCATTAAATAAATATTGAATCTAACCATATTAAAAAGCAACACTAATGGCAATGGGGGGATCACTTTATAAACTTTGTTCTCTTTGGGGGTGAGTAAATGGTTTCAGAAGAAAGTCCAAAGCTGGACTGTAGCCATAGTAAGTGTTCACTGCAAATACACTGGCTATATGAATGCTGAATTCTTAATACTGGAAGTCTGGAGATCTGTTCTCTTTTTAAGTTACACATAACCTTACCCCAGTTCCACATATCTCCTTGCTTAAATAGCATAAATAAAAATAGTATAAATAAAATCAAATTTGAGCTCATGGAAAATGCAAATATCTGTCAAGTCTTATTTCTTCTAGTTGTGTGATGATATTTTTTATATTGCTGGTAATTCGATTTGTGAATGATTCTTGTAGGTATTAAACCACTTCATTCTTGTTTTCAGGTTACCCTTTAAAAAGGTTTCTAAGATTATGGAAATAAATAAAAGTTTAAAATGACAATGAAAGGTCTAGTGTGAATTTCAGATCACGCACTAAGCATTGTTACATGTCTACCAGGTACCCATTTAAGAACATTAGATTTATCACCTCTAACCTTCACAACCCTTTGAATTGGTCTAACAGTTATCCCTATTTCCCTTGGAGGAAACTGACTTAGAAAGGTTGAAGACTTGTGTAGACTAACACTAGAGTTAGGGTTTCATTCAGGAAGTCTGGCCCCCACATCTGTGCTCTTCTTGATGACATTAAACAATGAATGGATTATATTCCCTGTGGGCGGCAATAAATCATTGCTTTGCAGCCAAAGCCATCTGCCCATAGAAAACTGTTAAATAATTATTTGGTTGCTATTTAACACAAAATACTACCTAGATCATAACAAGTTATCTACATCACTGACATTTGTGGTTGTGGATCCTGGAAGGAAGGGTCCTTCTGGTTGAGAAGAAAAAAGAAAATAAATCACTTCTCCCTGCATGTTTTCGTCACAGATACAGATAAAAACTTGAAAGATAAAGGTTTTTTTTTTTTCATATTCCAATTCCTTTTATTTATCTTTCTTCTCTAGGTTCTTCATATGTTTTTCCTTCTGTCTATAACGCCAGGCCAGAATTGGGGCAACAAAGCAGCTCCTTTTCTTTTTCAACTCTGCCCTCAATTGTCAACTTCCCTGTGCAAATGCTCCTGATGGTGTCTTGGAGTTAGCCCTGTTTTCTTTGTACCCTCGACATATGACCCCTCTTATTTGACGCTTCGCACATTGTAATGTGGCTTATTTTATTAAGACTCTCACCTTTACTAGCTCCCCTCCTAGTTCTTTGACATCAGGATATTCCTCTTGTATCTCAGTAGTAAAAGAACCAGATTCTTTCCATGTGTAATATACTACTGGGTGCGGCAATCTCACTGCAAACATAATCACCATTGCATGAATCATGAAACCAAGGTAATAAAATGGTGGCTCACAGTTAACATGAGGCAGAACTGCTATTACAGTCTAAGCAAGAAGGACCCAAAAGCTTTTGCTTTACTAAATATACACATATCTAAAAAGTGATGCCAATTTTTTTTCTGTTATCCTTCACAATCCTATTCTACCTCTCTTACTACCCACATAACCTGTATCCTTTTGCTCTGGAAAGTTATCCCAGTAAGATGCTAAAAGTAAAATGATATAATTTAACTAATATACACCCAAGTAAAAGTTACTGATCTCTAAGTCTCTCTGTGGCATCTTACTTTATTTTAAAGATTTATTTATTTATGCATACAAGAACTGGGGTACAGGCCAGAGGTGGGGGGTGAGAGGATTCACCAGAGGCAGAGTGGGGAGCAAAACAGGAGGATCTACTGAAACACACTGCTGAGGCGGGTGAGACAGGAGAGGTCTGCTGTGCCATGTGGGTAGCTCCCTGGCTAGGGATCAAAGTTGTGCTGCAGTAGCTGCAGATAGCTTCCTAGTGCTGATGCTTAATGCCTTGCGCCACCAGGGAGGCCATGGCGTCTTATTAAAAAAAATATATATATATATATATATATATATATATATATATATAAAAGCTTATTGATTCAATGACTGCTCAACTGGTGGACTTTTTGCCTCAGTGGCATAAGTATCATGCTGCAGGGGAGGGACTGGTTTTAGCCATTGGATTTGCTCCGACAGGCCAGATGTACTAGAGTGCACTCCTAGGTTAGACACTCTAAGGTGCTCCTTTTCTCCTCGAAATCTAGTTTTCTGTTTTCACTTATGAATTTAAAATTCTCTAAGAGCTTCTTGAGGCTATGCCTTTCAGTGAAACAAAGGCCAAGTGTGAGGGGCAGGTGACTGGTGGTGGTGACCAACATAGGTAGGGCTGCTAGTCATGTACACAAATCACTGGTGAACTGACCGCCCGTATGATCGCTATTGCAGGCATCGATCATCACGATGTCAGGGCGACAGCAAAGTATTTCCCTATGTTGGCTTCCATTTATTTATTAAACCTGTGAGTGACAGAAATATTTTTTAGTATCCTGGGTTTGGCACACTTTCCTTTTTTCTTTCTTTATAATTAAATTTTTAACACTCTGACATTTAAAAGGAAACCCGACATTTAAAGAAAAATGTGTGCTGTAATATTAAGTAGATCCTACTAATTATTAAGAAAATTAGGCTATGTATTCTCCTGACAGATATTTTGACAGATAATTAACACACTATACAGCAGGCAGCCTTATTTTCTCTATAGATGAATTCTGTCATTCCCAAAGATCACCATAACCTCAATTTTACTTATGTGGGTTACTTCATACACACTATCTAATTTCATAAATTTGATGGATTCTAGCTTTCTTGATGAATTGAGAAAAACATACTTCTTATCTACTCCAGTGAAACTGAATGGGAGATATAAATATTGCTTCTATGATGGGCATGTATTTATACCCTGTGTCATCTCTAGCTGTACTCTTGAAATTTGATTTTAGGTAATCTATCAATATGATAGCAATTTTGGGCATTGATACCGTAAGGGAAGCACGGAGTGGGGAAACATTGTGACTAACAGCTGTGGATGCACATCTCCCACTATAACCTTGGGTGAGTCCCTCAACTAGTCGGTGACTTAGCAATAATAACGTGTAACACTTAGGGCTGTACTCTGGCGAGTAAGACAAACAGGTAAGTGGACATGTCTAAAGAGCAGACTCTTCATCTATAAAGGAAAGATAAGCTAGTGCTATTTTGTTGAGGGCAGAATGAAAGAATTATAAAACGCTTTCGGCTCCATGCCTGGTGCCCAAGAAAAGTGTGAATTGTTATCAAGCCACTTACGCAGCTGCTACCTCCCTCCACAGTGCTGAGACAAGAGTTAGAAAACAGTGAGATGAATCATTGTGTTCTAAAATACTTTGGATAATGGCGAGATTATATTGCTCTGAGTAAATTGCCTTCCAGGATGTCTACTTCGAAGAACGCAGCTCTCATTTCAATGGATTTCAGTAAATTTGTTTCAAAAACCGTTCTTGTTATTTTATGATAAATTTTCAAAATATCTTGGGGTGAACTGTGAAAGAAATGCTTTCAAATGTTGTAAATTAGTTTCCAAAAGACCTTGAGGCCCTAAATGTGATCCTTAGTATTAAATAATGAGTGATCACAAAATAAGAACGTAATTCAACAAAGATGGAGCTAAGTAAGGATATAAATTCAATACCCTTTTAGGATAAGGGAACCTTCAAACACTTACTATAGGCTTACTAAATTTTAGACAAGTAAACTGAGACAAAATACAGAATAAGTTCAGGAGAAAAAAATTGGGAGGAAATAATTTTAAAATTTATATGAATTCTTAAGTTTATATTTAAATATTTGATACACAAGAGAAAAGTCAAGTAGATCATAATAAGGATGGCAGTGCAAGGGAAGATAAGGAAAACTGGAAACCATAGGAAAACAGGCATCATAATAATAACAGGAAGATTGTCTAAATAAAGTAGAAAGACCTGATACCTATGACAGCTCAATTATAAGTACACTCCTTCAAAAAAGTATTAATCTTAATTTCAACAATTACCTTAAAAAGTTACATAAAACTACAAATTAAATATCCTTTAAAATATTTCAGAGGCAGTAGACAATGATAGAAATATGGTAACTGCTTGACAATCTCTCTAACATCACAGTCACTTATTGAGATAAATAAAATGCCAGGCAGTCCCAACCTGACTGAACATAAAAATTCTTAGTGATGCTGGTCACAAATAAATACCTCTAATCTCCATTTTTGGGCCCATTGAATTAGAATATCTGAGGAAGAGACAGAATTTAAATGTTGGCAAAACTCTCCAAGCACTATTCTGTCATGAATTTTGTCTACCTTTTGTTGGAAATCCTGTCTGGTGTGAAGAGGCATGTTAATGCTAAAAAGGAACTTGACAAGTACTGATTAGCAGAGAGATTCTCAGCTCTACTGAATATATGAAATATCTGGGAAGTGTCAGTGGCAATGCCAATTTCCAGATGAAGATAACAGATGAAGACTTTAAATACCTCTTTCTTCCAGTCCTTTCTCTGAAGGAACACCAGAACAGGGTGGACCTATTGGTGGCCCCAGGATCTTCTGAGACCTCCCAAAGAAAGAGAAGATCTAGCTTTATTTATTCATTTTTTTTTGGAATTGCCCTAAAGGATGTGGCCTTTTGAGACAGACACACATTCTCAAGGGCACTGTGATAGGCAGCACTCTTGTACCTTAGGGAGAGGCATCACTGGGATTTAATTATTTCTAGTACATTCAGTTGGCAAGAGCTATTGAAGTCTTCTGGGGAGGGAGTAGTCAAAGACACTTCCTGTGTCTCTAGAGACAAGTGTTTATGGATCATTTGTTCA
The DNA here is from genome assembly GCF_014898055.3 of Talpa occidentalis. Taxonomy (NCBI): domain Eukaryota; kingdom Metazoa; phylum Chordata; class Mammalia; order Eulipotyphla; family Talpidae; genus Talpa; species Talpa occidentalis. The sequence goes on along the minus strand of NW_023601212.1, from coordinate 2,903,094 downwards.
ACTGATTTCCAGGAACACTCCAGAATTCTGACTGGGTAGATCTTATCTATGGTCCAATATCTATATTATCCGCAAACACCACAGATTATTTTGATGCAAGTTCTAGAGGATGATACTACTAAATGATGACTTATTAGATGTGGTTTACGGACTTTCAAAAACTTTTGAGAAATTTTATTATTAATGTATTTGAAACCAAACAAACTGAGTCAGACTATGGAGGAATTATGTCTTGTTGGATAGTGAAACACCTTATGTTGGCAAATGACATAGTCCTCCGGGCGTGAGTTGAGGCTGAGTTGCAGTTATTTTGCAAAGTTTCTTAGTATGAGAAATATCTTAATATGGGAATAATAACATCTCCAATCTTTCAGGTGATACTGAGCTCTACTGTGTAGTGAAATATCAAGCTGGCAGACATGATTTGCATTAAGGTACCATAAGGCTGTGTGGGTGGGAATTATGAAAGTACCAGAAGATTTTCAATATGGACAAACATAAGGGGATGCTTTTGGAATAACATCCAAACTGCCTTTATTATGTGATAGATTTTATTCCTAGTTATTGCACGATCTTATGCAAGTCATTCAAGTACTTACAGTCAAAGTTGGTTGTTTAGAGGGTATCTCCAGAAAAGAAAAAAATGACAAGAAATAGTCAGAAATATCTGGAGAAGGTCTTCAATAAAGAGTGACCAAAGAAAAGTGATGGTTTCCCAATGCTATTACCCACCCCTCCTCAATTCTACTTCAATTTCTAGACAAAGGGGCTTGAATTTATATAGTAAACAACCACAACGGATATTATTGTATAGAACTAGGACTGTTACAATCACTTTCTATGTATTAAAGTATTTATACCTCACAATAGCTCCATGAGACAAGTATTCATGCCACTATCCCCGTGTGTAGATGAATACATTGAAACACAGACAGGGTAAGTCCTCTGGCGAAGGATAAAGTAGGTGGAGGTGCTAAACCAAACCCAAGTTTTTGATAAATTTACTTCAAACAAAGTCAATCAAAATAGGTTTTAGTTTAAATTTCTCATGAGCTTGCTTTCTGCTTGCTTTCACTGATGGCGAAGAGGCAGCACTTCAGCTAGCTTACTGTCCTTGCATGGGCAACCTCTCTTTTCCGCAGCCTAGAATGTGACGATGGTCTTCAAAGTGAGTTTTGAGTAAGAAAACTGTTTATGAACTGAGAAAAAAGGCCATTGAAAGCCACTGATCTGGGCCAAAGGTAAAGAGTGCCAGTAATAGGTGGGGTGGGGTGGATGAAAATGAGCATGACACCGCAGACATAGATTTCACAGTGCTTGTCACATCTACGGGGTATGAGATCAGGCAGATTCTAACTCACCCAAAATGTTTATATTACATGTTTGGGAGAAAGGCGATCTCACTAACAACACAGATAGCAGCTGGTGAAGTCAATTGGTGGGGAGATGCTAAGTTGGAAACAGAAACAGAAGTGCTCACTGAAGAATAATATTTATGCACAGACAATGGTGTAGGGTAAAGGATTATGGGTGCTTTGATGGAGGTGTGGTGTGGTGTCGTGCATCAGAGGAGGGGTGAACTTCTTCCTCTAAATCACATGCAGTGTTGTAAACCAGCAGTACGTCAATCAAGAGAGAAAGAAAATAGAGCTGGGCTAAGGAGCAGGATCCTGGACAATCTACATTTGAAGGACATGTCTCCTTAAATCCTTCCTGGAACAAAGTGAAGTGCAAACAAGTGACATGGTGAGTGGAAACATGCAGATGGATAGCTAAGTAGAGTGACTGACTTGGGAGGTAGATGGAGAAAAAATAGTGAGAGGTACAGATGAAGCTGTTGGGGAAATTCTACCTCCAGGTGAGCCAAGAAATAGAAATATACTCTGGCTTAAGCACAGACTGCAAAGAGGTCAAGAATGATGAAGCTGAGAAAACTCTGATGCATTTGACTAACAGATACTTGAGTGCTTTTGAGAAAACACCTTGAGTGGTGTGGGTGGGCTAACGCCAGGGTGCAGGGCAGTAAACAGAGAGAGGGAGCTCAGCAGTGCAGGCAGCAAGAACATGGGGTCCGGCAGCAACACAGGCAGTCAGTCAACTTACAGGAACATAACATTTTGCTCTCTGACAAAAATCAACTCAAAATTCACTTTCCTTTCCATACTTAAGAGTGTTACAAAGCCAATGATAAAAAAATTACATCCTTCAGGATTTTATTTCCTGAAATATCACAATTTTTCATGTAGGAAATCAGGACAAGGTCTCAGTTAGATTACATATATATCAGATATATCTGTTATTAAATATTTTTTCAAAGTTTCTAAGGTATATTTATTAAGAGAGCTAATGAAATGATACACATTATTTTCTTGATCAAAAGTTTTTAGATCCACAGATGGGAGTTCAAGTTGTTCCTATAAATCTGCTTAAGAGAAAGTGCATTATATGGAAAGACTGATTTTCAAAGCCAACAAGCAAACTGAGTTTTCAGTGTATTCAAAAATGATCTGATGATTTCGGAATGTGTTTATTTAGGTTGCATCATTTCAAGATGACAAGCTTTCCAGGGAGACACACAGCAAAATAAATAGAAGATTAATAAAAGTCAAGTAATGTTCTGTAATCTTGTACAGTTGGACACAAAGCTTTAACATTATTCATCTTCTTAAACAGAGATGAATACACCCCAGTAGGAGTGTTATTGTAACACATTTCCAAGCCTCTAGAACCATCCATAAGCTGAAAATATGCACAAAGATTAGAAGAAGAAAACATCTCCTGGGTTTAGGGTAGGACTTTCAATGCTCAAGAAGCAAATTTAGAACATCCAGAGCCATCCCAATCATCATATCCCTTTGTAACAGACTGATCAGGAAACAGCGTGGACTTTGCCACCTCTCTCCGAGTGCCAAGCCAAACCTCCGCCATCAGAGTGAGCACAACAAAGGATCCATCTGTCTGTGCATTGACAGGGAGAAGCAAGTGGGACTGGGGGGAGATGGGTGCATTGCATTTATGTTTATCCCATCAACTGTTGTTATTTCTGATTCAATGGCCGCGAGGCAGGTGCTGAATTAGCGGTGGAATGCTGTTCAGCAGCAGCTCCCTGAGGTTGCGGGCATCGGAGCCCTGATATGCCGCCTTTGCTACTTTTCCTGGAATAACTGCATGAGGATTGAGCTCTAGCTACCAGGAAGGAAGGTGATGCACATCAGCAACTGCAAATAGCAACAAGTTACTCCAACACAGTACAAGAAAAGTCACAAGTACCCCAGAAGGCAAGACCGCGGGTCTGGGTGTGGGTGTAGTGAGAGGACATCATCTGAAGAGTGCGATCCTATGCCTCGGAATCACGGACAGTTGCCTCAATTAACACACAAAACCAAACCCTTGCTGGAGATTTCTGTTTGGTCTTTGTATCAGACTTTTACGGTTGCTGTAACAAAAATAAACAAACAAAAAAAACCTAAAAACCCACAAACTAGGTAGCTTAACACAAACTCCTTCTCTTACGGTGCTGGAGGGCAGAAGTTCAAATCAGTTTCACTTGGCCTAAATCAAGGTGTCCTCCCTTTAGGGCGGACCCTGCCCCACTAGAGCAACTCACCAGACTCCAGGCCCCTACTGTTTTCAGCTTCTAGAGCAGAGGACTTTAGGCAATGCCCCTCCGTCCTTCTTCAAAGCACATCACTCATTTTTCTTTCCATCTCACATCTTCTCCTCTCCTGTCAGATCTTCTGCCTCTCTCTTGTAAAGACACGTGTAACTACATTTCGTGCTTACCCTCCTCAGCCAGGCGGGGTAAGCCAGGGTAGTGCGCCAGGTTAAAACTCTTAACCTAATCACATCTATATGTTTTACACTATATGCGGTAACTTCAAAGATCCCGGAAATCAGGATGTGGATATTGTGGGGGTCATTGTTCAGTATACTACAGCCTTCAGAGACATTCTATTTTTAAAATTTTCCACTGCTTCTAGGACCTGCATTATTCAGTAATAGACTAATGGGGTTGATTCGTGGATTATGTAATGAAGTAATTCTCTGCATAAAATCCATGTGGACACAGTTCTTGCCTTAAAAATAAACGTGTTGTCTGTAGATACATTCCTGACTGGTGACATTACCTGTAGGTCACTGAAAAGCCATCAGACTTCCCACCACCAAACAGTAGGCTCTCTGCCCTGGGAGTCTTTTACTTCTCCCAGCACTGCCCACTGATGAGTTCTCCATCAAAGGGCAGTCTTCATGCACGCACTCTGGGTCTAGTCCCACCCACTTTCTGAAGTTGCTTCCTCCAGTCTTCTCTCTACTGCACTATTCAACTCCAGCAATGGACAAATTTCTCTCTTTCCTTTATTTCATTACCCCCTAAGACGTCATTACCCCCTCATGGAGGGGGCTGGGGGCAGGATACCCTGGGAGGAGACTGTCTTGTAGGAGAAACTCCATCTGCCCTGGAGGAGGAACGAGAAGTCTGGTTTTGCACACAGAGGACTATGGGCAGAGCTCTGCTGTCTCCTTCAAGCACTGAACCTCTCCTGGTGATCCTCTCTACCTAGCCTAGAAGTGCACCCAATAACTTGTATAATATTAGTTAAAAACCCTCAAGTTCTTTTTCATTACTATTTACTTGTATGTGTTCTCAATCTTTTCACTTTAATACTCGTAAAATTTTTACAATAATGCCTCACATGTAGTAATTACCTGTAAATGCTGACTACATAAAAATGAAATGAAAATTGAACTCTTCAGAATTGGTCTAACTCGAGAGGAGAATTAAAATATGACATGTAAGACAGAGACAGTGAGACTGTGAAGGGAGGGAAGAGGCTGCTCTGTGGGGGGCAGAGGGGGCTGAGGGTGTGACGTGACTGTTGTAGAGTTGAAAGTCTGACAAGAGAAAGACATGGGCGAGAGGGGGTGTTAATTTTTCTGTGTTATGTGGAATCCCAACACCTCATTCTTTACCCACTGGTCCACCGGGGAGACGTGTATTACTCACGAATGTCTGGGGTTAGATTTGTTTGTTTGGTTTTTGTTTTTTTTTTTAATTTTTTAAAGATTTACTTATTTATGCATACAAGAGCTGGGGTGCAGGCCAGCGATGTGGTGGGGGGTGATGGTGAGACACAGTGGGGAGCAGAACAGGTAGAGAGACTGAAATCCATTTGCTGAGGGGAGCAGCGGGGGGACAGGAGAGGTCTGCTGGGCCATGTGTGTCAGCTTCCTGGCTAGGGATGTGCTGCAGAGGCTGTGAATGGCGTCATAGTGCTGTGTCTTAACTCCTTGCACCACCAGGGAGGCCCTGCTCATTTGGTTTTCAATGCAATAACTGACACCCTCATGGGGCACTAACACAGGGCAGGTAGACCCTAGAAGGAGCAATCACAGACAGTATTGAGATTCTATCCCTACTTCATCAGGTTTTAAACTACTTAAGTGCTTGATTTGCCATCCATTGTATCCTAACAAAGTATCTTAGGCATCGTAGGTCTGCAGGACACATTTGTGAACACATGAGGCTCGTTCTTCCAGTGCCAGCAGAGGAAAATCGGCTCATGGCACTCCGGCACTCCGTATCTTCCAAAGCTTCGCCAGTGCCTTGGTAACATGGTCTGGCTGATGCAAACTTTGCTCCTCTCCACATTCATATCTCCTCATTGCTCACATTTCAGTCCTAGCCAACTGATAAACTGCCAGTTTATCTTCAAAATGCAGCTCAGATATTACCTCCTCCAGGAAGCATTCCCTGATGAGTTATAAGAGTAGATCTTCCTATGGGTGTAACCACAACAATACAGGCCTCCATATCTATCACAGCACTGCACTGTAATTATCTGTCATTCTCACTAGTCTGCAAACTTTTCAAAAATCTTATATATGTATCTGTTTATAGGTCATAGAACCTAATACAATATTTCACAATGGATGCAAAATATTTGCTAAATAGTAAATCAATAGCACAGTCTTGAATTATAAGAAAAACAAATCTTCAACATCAGGGCACTTGCATTTATATAAGTATTAGATAGAGTTCCTATCTGTAAGCAAAAGTTCCCAAGGCTGAGAAGACTCTCGATACTATCGTCCGTGCGTCAGACACCGCTGTGTGCCGGCTCAAACGATCCTGGCCAGAATGTTTATTCCCACAACTGCCACTGCAAACAGGTCTGTGCACATGCCACCAGCTTCACACAGTTGCAAGCTGAGGGCAACCTGCAAGTCCACAGAGCTTCACTGCCTGGGGACAAACCCTGGGAACAGGAGGGAGAAGCCCACTGCTGCCCCCCTCAAGGGCACGACTCTGAGGCCTTTCATAAGGCTGTGGTGCTGCAGAATCCGTGTCCAGCTGCCTGTGGGAGTGGTGATCTCCGTGATGCAAAGCTCTTTCCATGGTATCAATCCTCAAGCCCCTCCCACTCCTCTGCCCCACTCTGTGGATGAATTTCTAGAAATCTACCCACAAACAGAATTTATTTTGAGCGTTGCTTTAGGAGCTGCAGAATGTACATTCCACAATTGTTTATTAAGTAAAATTTAATTTTTACTTGAAGAAATGTCTTGCTTATGTACATGTTCTCTATTATTTTTCCCCAGAAGTACATTTTTTCCTCCAAATGTATAAAAACACAGTGCTCTTGAAATGATTTTTATAGCTTACTCTATGGTCACAGCAGATTAATGGTAATTTTTATGTTCAAACCCCTGCAGAGATGCTTGCTAAGTTTGCAGAAATATCCATTGTAATGCCTGTGTCTGCATTGAGAGGTTTGTAAAACTCAGCAGGAACTGTTGCTGACTATGGTGCAATAGATGGATTCACCCACAATCATATTCTATTTTCATTTGCAGATGAAATGTTCAATATATGCCACCTGCTTGAGAAAACATTCAGGGATATGTCCTTCTGATGAACACACTTTCCAATTACATTTTTTGAAGAGAGATCAAATAGTGATATGAAAGTTTTTGAATTAAAAGTTATTCTACTCTATTCTTTTCTTGGAATAATATTAAAAGCTTCCTGTTTTTTCACTCATTATCCTGGTATGAATTCTATAAGCATTCAATAAAATAAGCTCAGTGATTTTTTTAATAGAAACTGTTAACTTAGAATTACATATAAATGCTAAGTCACAGAAGCTTAAAAAGAAGTGAAAGAGTTGTTCTCTCTCTTTCTCTCTCTCTATACATATATACTTTGCAATTTCCTTTTCTTTAGTAGTATTTTTATATTTTATTTTATATACTTTTTACATCATTTTTCATTTTTGCACAATGTATGTATTTTCTTCATGGTTATAGTCCCTGTACAATTCCCACCCCCCTTATTTTGACCCTAAACCATGTTTCCCCCCCTTAGCTCGTTTGATTTCAGAACTTCTTCCTTTGGGAACATGGTCATTGACCCCCCTCTTTAGATCCCTTAAACTTGATTTGGGGTTTTAGTTTTTTCTGTCCTCTTAATTCTTTACCTCACATCTTTTCTTATTCTTCCAGAAACGTATCAAAATGGCTCATTTGTTAGCAATGTGCTTCTCTCCTTCTGTGTAGTCACTAAGGATATGGATTTCTTCTTGGAGGGTCTCAGAAGGGAGACAGGTGACAAATACACCCACGCAGCCCCCATCGTGAGTGAGTGCTCACTTCTTGTGGACCTCACTTCCACACTTGGCTTCCTCGACACTAACCATCTCTGCTTTTCACATCATCTTTCTCACGTCTCATCATCTTTACCCTTGCAAGACAATTTGGATCATGCAAGGCTTGGTCCTAAACTCACTTTTCTTTATCTCATAATTTTTTCATGAACTTTCTTAACCACACTAACAATTTTATTTACCATTTTCATTGTGATGACTAATGTTTCTATTTAAACACTATTATTGAAACTATTAATTGTATTTCTACATAAAAATTTTAAGAAAAAGATGTCTAAAGTATATCAGAGTGTTATTCATGTTATTAGCTTTATTCTATTCATTTCTAACTTTCCCTTAATGAAAAACACATCTGTCTAAAAATGGTTTTAAAGTCTACCACAATATAGTGATAATAATAAACATAATATGAATATCTGTTGATTTTCAGCCTTTCCCGTTAGTCTACAGGATAGTTTAGCACTTGGTTTCATTGCAGGAGAGACTATCGTGAGGAATATCCTGAGGAAAGGAGTTAGACCAAAGTGAGGAAGGTGAGGAAAAAGTAGGGATAGAGTATCTTTATTTTATATAACAGAAAGTCAAGAATTATTTTTAGTAATTAAGAGAAGGTTACGGATTTAAATGAATTATCAACTTTGAAAAGGTAAGCAGCAGAAAATATTATATAAATATAAAACAGCTGAACAGAAGCAGCTTATGAGGAAGTCTCTTTTGTAGTGATAGTTGACTTAAATAGAAAAAAAAGTTAGCAATGGTTTTTCTCCAAACACTGCAACTATTTTTGGAATGGATAAATAACTTCACACTCTGACATTTAAAATGACACTTTCTGAAAATCAAAATCAACAAAAAACTATGAACCAGAGACACTCTATGGGGGGTAGGGGGCAGGAGGGGAGGGATTGGGGTCAAAATAAGGGGGTTGCAATTGTATGGGGAATATAAAAATAAAAATTTATTATTAAAAAATAATAAAAAAATAAAATGACACTTTCTGTGTCTTTTACCAAAATACATCTCTTAATGATTTTGGACGATGTTCTTTAGCCTGATACAAGTCTTGTAAAATTTGACAGTTAAATTTTATAACCTTATTTTGTAACAAAATTGATATCACCTCTGCTTACATTTATTGGCATTTCATACTAGGTATCAATTTTGATGATTAATTAACATGGGGAATGATTTTGTTCTGAGACCAACATTTATTAGTTTAGAGTTATTAATACAGTTTTATCAGAGTCTCTATCTAAACACCATCAATATGTTTTCTTCTTCATGGTAATTAATAGTAAAAGAGTAAAAGTTTAATATCAGGAAATCATTTAAAATATTTCTGATATATGGACATGAAGAACTTGTTTGGGATTAATTGGTATTCTGATTCCATTCCTAATATGCTGTTATTCTTTTGTTTGAAAACAAATTTAGAGAAGAGAAACTGAAAAAAAAAAACTCCAAAAAATTTTAAAAAATGATGAGCATAGAGTAATCTTAAATATGCATTTATCTTTTCACTTTTGCATTCCACGCTATGGACATTCTTAGGTAAAGTTAAAGTTCGCATAAAATATACACACACATAGCTGTAACTACAGTTATGTAATACACAGTGATGACCTTTAAATCTCTTTCTTTAATCTACCCCTCTCCTTTGCATTTGAGGCATACCTATCTAAATACCTCCGAAATATTCTGATATGGCTTTCTCTTGGACATTTCATTGCATCATATCCCCAACTGAACACCACATGTTCATTGACATTTCAATCTAGTCCTTCACCTGTGTTATCTCTTCTCCTGAAGAGAAACATCTCCCCTTCCATGAACTATATCAATGCTTCCTCCCACTCTACAGTCCTGCATTTAACTGATCATCATATCTTGGTAATTCTGTATTCTTAATATCCCAGGCATGATTAATGCCTTCCAAGGTTATTACCGCTGCTTTCATTGGTCTTGCATTAGCTTGTTATTTAGTTTCAATAGCCCCTGAATTGGTCTCCCAGTTTCCATTTGTATTTCCCACCTCTTGCTCCATTCCATTATCCAGCTGTGCGACCTTTGACAAACACACACACATGCATACATATGTAATACACACACACACTATAAAGTCTAAATACATGAGAAACAAAATAGTCAGCAAAATTCTTAAGCTGTAACTCTGGCTATACATTCCAGTAGCATATACTCTCAAACTAAGCATATGAAAGAGTAGAGTTGAAATAGATCATTTTTTAAGCTATATAATCAATCAAGAGTCTCAAGCTCACTTCTTAATAATGTCTTCATAGATTTTTTATTGCATGACAGAGCAAGACACATATCATATATCAACTGTGCTGTAGCACTTGACTTTTTTAATGCAATGCTTAACTGTAAATGTCTATAACTACAAATGAGGTATTTAAATTTGAAGATACTTTAGATAGATGGTGATACCTATAATTATAGAATCATCATTTCTGCCTGAATTGCACTTAAAAGTTAGAGCTCTAACTGCTTCTATCATTGGAAAAGTAATAATAACAATTATAACATGAAGTATTGAAGACTGAACATTCAATTTGAAGCTGGCTAAAATAAAAACGTAATGAAAAGTGAATCTATAAAATGCTTACAATTCATACACATATGCTAGATGGAGGCAGTAAGGATCAAAGAAAAGAACTGTGGAGTCTTTATTACACTTCATCCTTCTCCTTTTTACACAGTACAGTACCATTTATGGTTAATATTTCTCATTCATAGAATATCACTTGCCCGTGTCAAAATTTTTATTCTAAGGTATGCAAAATCTGACTTAAAATGTGGCATTTCTAAATATGATAAATGACTTTGTATTTTATTCATACTAGGTCTAAACACGCTAACACTTGTTTATTTTTCACATTCGAGGCAACTGACCATTCCACTTACCATCATTACGCAGCGTGAGTGGTGTTGGAGGACTAAGTACTCGCGCATTCGTCACTGTGTTTTTCACCAGACAAATATAGCTGCCAACATCTGATGTTTGGACTTTAGAAATATAAAGGTTGCCTGTCTCCTGGGAAATGAACCGCCGGCTGTCTTCCGCCACAAAGGATGGGAATTCATTAAACACCCAGCTATAGATGATCTCTGAAAAAACACAAAATTCAATTGTTGAAAGACACATTATTTTACTAACAGTGAAAGGTCAAACAACAGAGACTTTAACAAGTATTTCAATATTGCAAGACCATACCTATCTGATACAAATATCTCTACAATTTTAGTGTTTTATATTCAAAGGACTGTTATCATTAATGACTACGGACCATCTCAAACAAACATAGGGATGCTTGGTTTTATCCCTTCATGCTTTCACTTAATTGCAATGGGTGTAGAATGTGCATTAGATGATTGGCACTCTACTAACACAGAAATTAAAGAGAAGATATTTTCTCCCATTCTTGAAAATCAATCTAATGGGAAAGATTTACCTAAACTTATGAAGGAATGTAGAAGAGATGGAAATCTGCACTCTGTATCAAGAAAACATAGGGGAGGGACATGCTGGCAATCAGGTTAACCCACGAAAATTATGAATAAGAGGAGACACGGAGCTACATTTTTTTACTTGTTTGGTCACCCAATATTGGCAGAGGATCATGATTGGCCAGGCCTTGTCCTAAGTGGAAAAAAAAAATGTCTGCACTTTCAAGGAGCTTTATTATAGTGGGAAAAAGCCAAGAACACACAAGTATGTGTCAAGCAGTGATAAGTGCTGTGAAGAAAACTAAAGCATGTTAAGAGAGCTAGAGATGACAGGGATGAGAAGAAAATGTGAATTCTTATTTTAAAAGCTCTCTCTTACTGCTGGGTAGAGATGACAGTGCAGGGAGGGGGAGGGCACGTAGGGGGAATAGAATAATGTGCACTAGCCTCAGTGGTGTTTCAAAATAGCCATGAACTGAATAACATAAACGATTTGCACTAGAATGGTAGTGACAGTTGTGGTGAAATAGTGAGAAGTGACAGGTTCTGGTAAAAATAGTAGAGTCTACAGAAACTGCTGATTATGTGAAGAAAAAAAGAGGCATCAAGGGTGAATGCTTGGGGTCTGAGCAAAAAGCTAGAAGAATATATTTGCCTTCAGTGAAATGGGAAAACTCTGGAAAGACAGGTCTTCTGAGATGTGAGTTGAATAAAACCAGGAGTTTAGTTTTGTCAGATTAAATTCGACACACTCTTTGACATTCAGTCGGAGAAACTGGGAAGGCTTTTGTATATCTGATATGGTGGCCAGGGGAGTGATTGTGTTGTTATAAACATGGAGGTGTTAAAACAACAGCTGGAATTCACCAGATGTAGAGTATATGGGTAGTGAAGGCCCTCTAGTCAGAGAAGGCAAAGGATGAGGCTCTTTAGATAAGGAGTTGGACAGTCTGAATGGAGCACAGCAACAGTTTGGTGCAATTAGAAAAATCCAGGGATGGAAGCTGTGAGAGAGGAGGCGGCTGGAGAGACTGCAGACAAATTCAGATGACTACCCTCAAATTACCATCACGTGTGTGTGATATGAAGGAGCATGCGCTCTAAGGGGGCACCATTGGCTGTTTTCCAGCAGGGGGTTGACAGAGCTGTGTGCAGTAGTACGTTACCCTGGAGACTGAACAGAGATTAGATTTAATAAGGACAAGGTTGCAGGAGGCAACCACAGAACACTATTGAATACTGAAGAGGAGGGTTGAAGAAATCTGAGTCAGAACCGTGATTATAAGGAGAAGTTTTTGGTCAAAGAAGTATGTCGGTGGTAAGAGACAAACAGCAGGGAAACTCTCACTTGAGTGACTGGGAAGCGGATGGTGCAGGATGTGCAAGATGGAAGCACACGAAATCAAGTAGGTTTAATGAGAAAGATGATTGTCTCATTGTTCTCACATTTTGAGAAGAATAAAATATCAGGAAAGTTTAGCACTTGGTTTCATTGTAGGAGAGACTACTTGGTTTCACTGTAGGTGTGTGAGGCGAATCCTCACTCTCAACAGGAGTTTCACATTTGACAAAATGCGTCTGAAATTGAGGACTATTAAATTTGAGAGCTGTCAGTTTACTGGAATAATTGAGTATATGATATTAATCAGGGAAATAAAGAGCTCCAAGAACGACAAACATCTAAAGATGATAAAAAAATTCACAGGGTGAGAGGAAGAAACTTACTGGAGAGACTCAAGTGAAATAAATAAAATAGAGTCATAGACATAACGACTTAAGCATTCCAATATTGGTGACTTTAGTAGGGCAAAGCACCAGGTAAAATAAGGAAAACTGCTGTTGAAGATTGGCCAGTGGGAGATCACTGAAGGGCGACTTCATACCAGACACAACTGAGCTCACAGAAGAGGAGCAGCAGACCCACTGCACTGACCCTCACTAATCTCACCGAATCCCAGTAGCATTATAATAATTACGTTATAGTTGAAAGAGCAGATTCCAAGGTCCCCTTCCCCTGAGTTATTTCTTTAGTAACACTAGTCATGTGTATTCACTTATATTGAGGACACACTGGCTTACAACACTGTGTATGATTTCGAGATACAGAATCACACCCTGCAGGTGTGTGTCACCGCGCCACCCCGGTCCTCTATCCTGGCCCACTGTGACTCCCGCTTTCCTTTAGGAGCCTCTTGGTTAAAACCAAATGGCTTTAAGAATTTATACTACATGGCATCCCAGGGGGTTAAGCACAGCACCGTGAAGCTATCTGCAGCCTCTGCAGCATGAGTTCGATCCCCAGCCAGGGAGCTACCCACATGGCGCACAGACCTCTCCTGTCTCCCCGCTGCTCCCCTCAGCAGTGGATTTCAGTGGATCCACCTGTTCTGCTCCCCACTCTGTCTCTGGTGAATCCTCTCACCCTCCCACACCTCTGGCCTGTATCCCCGTTCTTGTATGCATAAATAAATCATAAAAAAAATTGACACTGCAATCATTCTGTTTTCAGAAAGTCTTAGCTGATACTATAATATTGGTTTTTTTTTTGAAATTAGGAACATCAGAATAAAAAAAAAAAACAGCATAATGTGATACAACCTGAAATTAGTAGGATTTTTTTTTTCACTTTATTGTTTTGATATCTCCTGTGTGATAGAAAATGTCACTATTGCTCATCAGATACTCTTGGCAGGGCAGAGCCAAATCTATTTTCTTCACCACCTTATTCTTAAAAACTAACAGATTGTTGGGCCTCCCCTGGTGGCGCAGCGGTTGAGTGCTGGGTTGGTAGGCTGCCCGCAGCCTCTGCAGCACCAGTTCGATCCCCGGCCACCCGCGAGGGTCTCACAAAAACAAAACAAAACAAAAACAAAAAAAAAAAAAAAAACAACTAACAGATTGCTGGCATATCGTTGCTTAATAAATATTTGATGAATAAATGAATGATTATGATAAAATATGCATATGTGTTCATAAATCTCTCTAAATTATAAGAATGTGAGTGGAGTTTTTTCCTCACTTTTTAAACTTTATTGCAAATTTATTGCAAAATATCTAAGATCCACATCATCGAAGATGATGTTTGAAGATGGCTTAAATACAGACACTGAGAAATAATGTAGGCAGTTTTAAGAATCTCTTGTACTGCCAATGAGTGCAAGAGAAAGGTCATCTCTACAAAGTTATGATGAAGTATCTTCATGATTTATTCTGCTAAGCAAATTAGACTGAGGTCGAAGGGGCATTAAGTTTTAAGGTGACCCAACCTCCTCCTCAGGTTAGCAGCCTCCGCGAGCGAGCCAGTCATTTTGCTTTTGCTTAAATGTGGTCACTGACACTTCACAGGAGCTGATTTTGGCAGCTCAAGTTATTAAATAAAGATAATTTTCCCTGCTAGATTTAAGATGTGGACAGAGATCAAGACAACTGGGAGTATCAATGAGTACTGATAAATTATTGCATGCAAAATGCTATTTAAGGGTATTATGTAGATGTAGGGTTTTCTGGGAAAGGAACTAACATGGGGATTTGCCATGAGTCACAGGACTAAGTATCTACAGACCACGTACCTTTGGGCAAGCTATTTAACTTTTATAAATCATTGGTCTTCTCCTTTATAAAACGCAGTTAATAGAGGAAATTGTATGTTGCATGAGATATTCAATGTAAGGCTCATAGAATAGAACCAGATGTAGTAACTACAATCATTATAATTATTTTGTACATCAAAGGTCTGAGGCTCAAACAGTTGAAGGAACTGATGCAAAATTATAGCTAATGCATGTCCAGAAAAAAAATCAAATTTGTCTACTTTCTCTATTAAGTCTATCAGGAATTATATCACATTGCTTCAGTATTATATTCGATTTTTTCAGGTCTCAAATGTAGTATCCATGAAATGGGCTAATTAAAAAGTGGTGCTGGGAACACACTTGCCACTTAGAGGAGACTGTTCAACCCACAGGAGCTTCTCAGCAAGACTAACCGTAGGCTCACGACAAATGACCTTGGATAACGCCAGATGTGGCACAACACAGATTCACCTGGAACCGTGTACCACTGGATTTAATTTCTACAAGTGTCACGATTTTCACCTGTAAAACATAGTCAGAAGCAGGGATCCTGAGAACAGCAAGAGAACAAAGCTGTCTCGCTGACACTTGGTGCTGAGAGAATCGAGGTATTTTTAAAGTGGTGTGAAGAATGCAGCTGAGACTGTCTGTTCTGTTTTAACAATGACATTGCCTGGCGACCACGGCAGGTTGTGTTATACATTAAGGTTCAGTTATCGTAGTAGAACAAAACAAAGTACTAATTCTCTTATTTTTTTATGTTTTTGAGAGATGTATTTTCATTGTTTGTTACCTGGCATCAGAAGCAGCAGAGTTCTGCTTCAAAATTATGTCACCAAGACAAAATAAAATTTTATGTGCATATAATTCAAAGTGCCTTAGCAAGACAAAAAAATAAAGAATATTTATAACAGAAACTAGTAAACTGGTATTCGCTCGTGATCTACAACTCGCATACTCCAAGTAAGTGAAATCCAAGGTCTAGAGTTCAAGTGCTTACACCACCTGGGGGATGGTCGCTCTTTTTATTTTGTCTGAGGAACATTTCCCACTGCAGAACACGCGCACACATGCGAGTGCATGCGCACACACACACACACACACACACACACACTCTCTCACCCCTCCCAGGAGTCCTGTGTCTAGATATAAAGGTCACTGCTAACTCTTTTCAAAATGCAACCTAAATTTCTTGCTTTGCTCAGGGGTTTTAAAATTAACTTATTGAATTGGAAACTTCATTAGGTCAGCGACAGCATTTACTGCAGCCTGGGTGGTGGTCAGCAGACAAATCCAACTTAGGCCTTGAACTCGCTTTAAGCTACATTCACTACAACCTGCGCACAGCTCGTTGTTGAAGCCCACAGATCCCAGCCCTTTCTCAACAACAGCATTTCTGTGCCCCACGATCTTCCCAGGCAATGTGTCCTCAATGAGCTGGACACAATGATGAAGAACATAACCTACAGACAAGATATGCAGGGAGACCTGCTGGGAAACTGCAGTCCAGCCCTGGGACATGACCAAGGTCACCTAAAAGTTTGTCCGTTCACATTAGAACATTAGATTAACCACAGCACAGCAAACCTTGGTTAGTAAATTTAAATATTGCCATTTTTCTAGGTTTTCTTTAGCAAAATGTTATCTTTAGCCAGTAGACTTTTTATATACAATAATTAAATTTTAATCTCGATCTATGTTTTGAAAACCAAAGAAAAATTCACATGGCAAATCTTTAAAATGCTCAACATTTTTTATTTACTGAAAACTTAAAAAAGTATCTTATTTTATTAAATTACTTTTTTTCTTACATCTTTGTTAATGTTTCAGTAGGATTCAAAACAGGGCAGGGAAGAGCACCCGGGACTCTGGAGATGGATCACTGCGGGGGTGGTGCGAGGACTACAGGGACTCACGGAGGGGATAGACCCAGTATCTCCTTTGAATTTCATGTGATGCAAATTTTATGGTGTAAATTTGAAGGTTTATTGCAGGGTAAATATTAATAGAAACAAACATGAGTTTTATAAATTATCCCCCTTCTAGGTAGGTGAGTCACAGAGAACAAAGCACTCTAGAGTTATGATTTGTCTGAATTTCATATGTTAAATTTGGAACTTCGGTTGCTTTTGGGTCACATTTATCATATAAGTGCAGTGGAGAATCTTCAGGTAAGATAAATTATTATAACGAGAATCTCTGCCGTCCGACTTCTTATATTCATGTAATTTTTCATAAACGTTCTTTGTGCTTTTACGGCTTAACTAATGCTCATTAATCCTTCATGCAAATCTTTAATGAAGGTAATTTACTTGTCACATTGCTATGCTCCATATAGTAACAGTGGATATTGTCTATTTATCAAAAAAGGCAATGAAATGGCTTATTTTCTGCTCTGGGGATTTGTCCCTATGGCTCACCTGCATCAGAAAAAAAATCCTAATAATAAAATACATATTTATCTCTGTTGATATGTAATTACTGTAATAAATCTTCAACTTCTTATTCATATTAATTCACATAGAGTGACATTTTGGCTAGACCTTTGTTAGTGAATTTCTTTGAAAATACAGGAAAGTTGGCTTGATCTACACTAATAATATAAATGACACAAGAACTACTTAGCATTTATTTTCTAATAATACGATGAATTTTTCTGCAAAAATCAGACTGATTTAGAATTTTGTAATTGTATCACAGCCTGCAAATAGGTAATAACTTCTAATTATTAAAATATATTTGTGAACTAGACTTTATGACAAAGTCCAATGCTGAATAATATGGAGCTTTTGAACAATTAAATAATATATAGAAAAGAAAAAAATGTGCCTTTAAAAATTTATAAAGTGATTAAAAATGGCCATTATACTGCACCTAATGTTCATAATAAATATGAATGATACTATTCAGATACACATGCCACACATTTATCATGATCCCTGTCCCTCCACCTTCCCTATTGAATGGCTCCAATTTATAGTTGCCTGCTAACTTTATTTATTTATTATTTTTTCCTGATCCCTTATTTTTCCTGATCCCTGCATTCTTCCTTTAAGTGAAAGCATCCAATACTTTTCTTTTTCCTTCTGACTTATTTCCTTCTGACTTATTTCGCTTTTTATTTACTTCTAAAAGCAAACCTGTTCAGACTTCTTTGTTGAATACGATTACTTGGATGTATTCTATGTACGCTTCACAAGTGCAGATTCTATGATATATTTTTCTCTTAAGCTTCTGTTCCTAGTTTGTTGGCTTAATTAATAATTCTGGTAATTACTCTGTGATATTTTCCAAAGTCACACAATTACTAGAAACAGTTATAGGTAAAATAAAAATACTATAATTGTCTCGGAACCCAAGAGGGTTAAATAATAATATAGCTTCAGAACTAGGGAAACTACATCTGTGGGGATTGCTACAAATTTCAAGAATGCAAACTGGTTATTAGGTTTGTACTAATTCAGAAACCACTGATGGAGGAGCTGACTGTTACAGGTGAAAATGAGAGATTCAGACTTACATGGATAATCTGGAGAAAATCTCACTACATGCAAGCTGCTTAAATAGATACCAATAAATATCCAAACACACCATTGCAGACCATGGGCAGAGCAGGAAGGTAGAGACTGTCTTAATGCTACCACTTATCCTTTTAGTGGAAGGGAAAGCTTAAAACATTGCTGGTACAGACATGAATCATATTATAGTGGAGTGTAATATCCTAGCTCCCTGTTCCAGTCAACTCCTCTGTGCAAGAACTGACCCACATGGGTTCACCGCGCTGGACACAGGTATAGGTGCACACAGTAACACAGCAGTGGAAAGATCCATGGGTTTTATATTGGGGCAAACACGTGTTTGGATCTTTGTAGCATCACCTCGTAGCTATGAAGAATTCAGTTAATTGTAAAACTTCTTCAGTTCTGATTACTCACCTGTAAAATAATCACAAAAACACCTAACTCAAGATTTAGGGAATTTCAGAAGTGTTAACATAATGCCAGGACTACAGTAAATGTTCATAAGAGGTCATTTTTATCTAAAATTCTCACATATGTATGTATATGTGTGTGCCTATTTTTGATTACATACATATGTAATTTTTGTCTTTTGCTTCTTTGAAGAATCCATCTAGTAATCATCTAAAGACCACATAAACACTGTTTCTTACTTAAAAACACAATTACCCATGACCTTCCATGTCAGCAGTATACTCGTATGATATTCTTGTTTGAGCAACATACAGATTACACAGAATTAAAATACTGGTGCATTTTATACTGAATATTGTTCCTTAGTATTTACAACTCCTATCAAATTCCAATTGAGAGCAGTTTTACTTTATTTATATCATATGCCTTCCGATGGACCTTAAGTAATTCTTTTGCATGCGACCCTTTTTCATGGGATTTAAAATCTCTACAGTGTTCTCTGCTCTTGTATCTCCTTCCATCTCTTCCTTAATCGTTCAACATCATCTTCACTCTTCAGTCATCAGCGCTCTATCTTAGGATGACGGTCAAAGTAATTTCTCTCGTAACGTTAGTTATGATTAGTTATTGGGTCAAGCGCCAGAACACATCCCTTCTCTTCATCTGCCCAGTCACGTGCCTAGACTCAAGCCAAAGGCAATTTTTCCATTTTCCCGAGAAGTTTTCAGAGTCGCTTCAATTTATAATTAACTATTTTTTTTCAAATTCTATAGACATATCATTAACTTGTGTCATAATTTGCTTAGCGCAATGACAATGTATACCATTTTTTGATTATTTACTTTCACTTTCAAAAATGTCCCGGTTTAAGTCAATGCCTTGTTCTTCCTATTCCCTACTCAACACCCAACCCTCACTTCTCTTCTGCAGGCGCTCAGTTCTCTCATGGTTTTTGGCTCTATATGTAATGAATAATCTCCCCTACCCAATTATATATTCATAGAAAGCAGGGGCTGGAATCTAGGCTTACATTACGGGTGTGGAATCCACTTAAAAACAAAAAAAAATCAAGTTAATGTAACTTTAGGAAACTTTAAAAAGAAATATTAGCACTGAAGCCAGTTGAAGATATCTTAAGTTGCATGAAAGTGCCAAATGCACATCACTGTCTTGTCATTTCCAACTCACTGCAGCGTAAAGGGAGTGTTTAATCTTTCTGATGATAAATGCAGTGTTTTGTTGTTTCATCATTACTGAAATGAAATGTTTTCTTACATCCTCAACTCTTAGTAAGTAATAGACTAGAATTTTATAAATCCTCTAAGGCTCAACATGATTTTGCCCCTGGCTGGCTCTTCAATTTTAACGCTGTCTTACCTTTCTCTAATCCACCCAGCCACGTCGATCTTCTTGCTGCTATTTTTCAATTTAAGACGTGCTCATTTTCGTGTTAGCCTAAGATATGCTTCCCCCAGACACTTGCATGGATCCCTAATTTAACTTCTTTCAAATTGCTGCTCCAATGACGCCCTCTGGGAGGTCATTTCTGATCAACCAACCCTAAGCCAACCCTGTCAATACTCTGCCTTTCTCTCCCACTATCGAGATATATATCTGGTTATCTTCTTATTGGTTTCCTTCTGTATAACAATGTGCATTTTCTTATGGTGGAAACCTTCTAATGGTATTTCATTCACCATTATACTCTTGGTATTGTGAAAAAAAAAAGACTGTCACAATCGTTGAGTAAATAGAGAATGAATGTCATGATGAGATATATATATATATATATATGTGTGTGTGTGTGTATATATATATATAACATATATTTTTTGGAAATAATATATAAGATAAAGTTTTCCCCTTTACATGGCAATAAAAATAAAACAAATAAAATGATTTATATGAAGGTTTTTTTCCCCAGCACTCCTGAGAATGCATTTTTGTGTCATGTAAGTAGATATGCTGTGAGAAAGACATAAAACTTGAACAAATTCCAGCCAGTTATCTGGGTTTTATAGGGTCAATTAAGTTGATATCAAATAAACAGAATTTAATGAAGTAAAAATTGATTATTAATTGCTTTCAAACATGTTGAAAGTGGAAGAGAAAATTAATGAAACAAAAAATTAAATAATGACAAGAGAACCTATAAGCACAGTAACATTTCTTTTGTCTTATTTATTTCATTTGAGACTACTGATTCAAAGTTAGTCATGAAGACTTGTTAATAAAAACCATGTCATCCTTGTTTGTTTGGTTTTTTTACTAGTTCTTTGCTTTCAGACCATCATTTTGAGGTTTTGCCTATTTGTGTAATTTTTGCATTATTACTTTTACTGAACTTTTACTTTAGTTACAAAAAAATGCTATCAAAACAAACACTTTAATCTATCTGGTGGGGGGAAAGCACATATCATTCAGTGGTGGATCTTTGCTGGACAAAGGCAGCAACAGAGTATTGATTTTATTTACTATCTAATGAACTCCTCAGATACAACTGCTACAGTTTTAAAACACAGCAGGACAGCTGTTCCTTCCAAGTGGACAAGTAATCTTCTACACCAGTATTTCTATCAATTATTGCATCAGGGGAAAACATGAAAATGCATACGTGAAAGGTGACCAAGGAGATTCTAATAATGTTGACACTGTCGCTACACTAGGCCTAAATGAACACATTATGATTAGATGGTGTAGAGTGTCTTTATGAGAACACGAGGGTGCTGGCCTATATGGGGCCATTCCAGTTTTAATAACTTCCAAGCACCATACTCTTCTTTGCTTATCTCCTATGGCTTTCTTTTCCAATTTTACCATTTGCCAAAGTGTAGTTCATTAGGTTATTCAGGATCTTCATTTCTGGGAGTGAGTTCTCTCCAGTAATATTAATATTTCAAGGATCTAAAAACTAAAAAGTACAAATTACATGAACTTATGGCTGATATAAAGTATTATCTTAATGCAGTTATCTTTCTTTTATCCAAATCAAGGTTTCTAAATCTCAGCACTATTCACATCTGAGGTGTGAGAGAATCCTTTGTAGGATGTGTCCCTGACATCTACCCTTTAGGGTATTTCTTCTTCTTTCCCCTTCCCCACCTAGTTATGGCAATTATAAATATCTCTACACATTGACAAATGTACCCTGGGAAGGTCACCTATATTCACCTATATTCCTGTGATGAGGATTAATATTCACCTATATTCACCTATATTCACCTATATTAATTCACCTATATTCACCTATATTAATATTCACCTATATTCCTGTGATGAGGATTAATCTAGAAGTAACATATTCTGGTTAACCAACTACTTGAATTATTAGGTGATTAGTGTGTTTCTTTATATTTCCTTTATAAATAATCAGGGTAGGTAGGTAGGTAGATGAAAGCTAGTGTTTGGTTTTTTTTAAGACAGAATAATATGTATCTTTTATGGTTTTATTTCTACAACATACATATATACTAATAGGTACTGAGTATAGTTCACTGAATTGAATTATAATTATTGCCCAAATATATATAAAAAAGCTAAAGGGACATTGTTTACTTTTGATCTAAGGAATCAAATGTATCATTCCAAGATATCCACCTGAAGAATGCAAAAACACTAGTTCAAAGGGACCTATACTTTCCTTTGTTCATTGCAGCACCTTTAAAGTAGCCAAGTTATAGAAGCAACCTACCCGCCCAAGGACAAATGCGCGCATTAAGAAAATGTGGTAACATGTACACAAGGGGTGCTAGTCAGTTACAAAAGAAGATGAACCCTTGCTATTTGCAACAACATGGATGGAACTGGAGGGCTTTACGCTAAGGGAAATAAATTAGAAGAAGAAAGACAAGCACTGGATCATTTCACTTGCACATAGAAGACAGTAATGCAAAACAAAGGAATTGATAAAACTAAATCAAAAACAAACCTTAGGAATCTGACGATAGCACCAAGGATCTGAAGGCAGAGGGCAGGGTTGGGAAGTAGAGGGAGGATGAGGCCAGTGGACAATGGAGATCAATGGGTGCTTGGGTTGTGGGTATGTATTCAAATGCTCATTTGAAGAGGTGTGAACAGGTACCCAAAATCAGTTATAAACCAATGTTGCCTCAATTAAAAAAAAAAGATATGGACTGTTTCTCCCAAAGCCACACAAAACTCCGTGTTTATTAAGAGTAATAAATTATAAGAACTCACAATCTTGGGTGAGTCGGATCATGTACTCACTAATTCAGACACAAAGCAGATACAATTTCCTTCAGCTCGAGTTCATTTTAATTTTTTAAACCTTGGCTTCACCAGTTCTTATCTACAACCTTGGGGAAGTTACTGAATGCACCTCAATCTCAGCTGCCCTATTTTGAAAATGAAGATACGCTTTCCTTCACGTTGTTTGTAAAGATTAGAAGTGACTTAAACAAAGATCAGAGCTTTATGAATGGTGCCTTGGAAGCATTCCACAAATAAATTTAAGATATTAATTTATATTATCTGTTAGCCAAAGAAGTTTTTTTAGAGTAAAACGAATCTATAGATATGATGAAAATTCCAAGGTTATATAACTGAACCGGTATTGAGCTAATAATCTGTTCTTCCCATTTGGAAAGGCTTAAAACAATTCCGGGCTATTGCTTGCTTCTTTCACTTTCCATCATACGCCTTGATTCCCTAAGGAGAGAAATGTCTTGACGGCTGCAAAGAATGACATTTCCTCATGTCACATAGTGTTTTAGTAGCTGTACAAACATTAGGCAATTTTCGGTGTCAGAATTTTGCTAAATACTCTCCATTATTTGTAATAATATAAGTGGTTATCTCAGTTTTATAGAACTGAAACCAAGATTCTTAAGGTTGGGCAGCTTTTTCTGTCACCAGACCCAGCAAAAGGGGCATCAGAATCACCCAGAACCCTGGGGTGTGTGTCCTTGAGCTGTGAAGAGTTGTCTGGCACAGGGAGCCACCTGGCCATGCCACTGGAGACTTGGAAGCTTTTAACTGCAGAGACTATACCAGCACAAATCACAAATCACAGAGAACAAACATCTCCTGGGTTCTTTGTTGATT
Organism: Talpa occidentalis; assembly: GCF_014898055.3. NCBI lineage: Eukaryota > Metazoa > Chordata > Mammalia > Eulipotyphla > Talpidae > Talpa > Talpa occidentalis. Next base: position 2,879,394 of record NW_023601212.1, on the reverse strand, counting down.
TGTTGAATATCATTCTGAGAAAAAAAAAAAGGCTGTTTTTAGTTTAAACTCTGTGGAGCCCATTTCCAAGATACAAATGCTACCCAAAGCCAGACAGCAGAATTCTGCATCCTGAATAGCAGGCTTTGGGAAATTTTCATTTTCTTTTATTAAACACAAAGAAAGATATAAAATGTAATGGAGTATATTTTCAATGCATGCAGAACTTTCTCAGTGTGCCGCCGCCTGGTTCAACTTCTAGATTAAAGACGTTCTATTAGCTACACTTCAGACTGGAGTGCTGTGACATTTAGGAGTATCAGCCTCCCCTGGAAAGCTAGTGTGGCAATGACAGCACTGCCCCATCTTGCCGGTCTGTTTGTCAAGCTCCTGGCGCCGTGCACAGGCTCAGAAAGAGTGCACACCCGAAGGGAAAAGCCAAGTTCTCCAGTACTGAGAAGAAATAGCCCAAACTTTCCCCTTATTTCCCCCTCTTTCTCTTGTGTCCAATACAGAGGCGCTGAGAGGACCCGGAGTGATGCTGTTGACATAACCTGGACCGCAGCCCGGAACGCAGCCCCGAGCGCAGCCCTGCCTGCCTCGAGCTGTGTTAATTGGGCGAGGTCAGCCAGCTCTCTGCTGCAAACTCTCACTCTCCCCAGGGCCACAGCAGTTCCAGTGACTGATCCGCCATGTCCAAGGGCGCTCATTCTCGATGCTTGTTAGCGCCAGACCTTTTCTGCTACATGTAAGAAGAGCGTAAGAGAAAGCATTTCTATGCGGACCTCCAGGCCCAGGCAGCACAACCTAGGGGCTGCAGATCCCAGCAGCTGACTTGTCTTCTCCCCAGCAGACAGGGCGCATTCTAATCACAGTCTCTTTGCTTATTACGTTATTATGTGTCCAGACATTTCTACCTAACAAGATGTTAAAAAAACAAAAACAAACAAACAAAAAAAAAAACACATTTGAAAAGGCCGTCTTAACTACACAAATGCAATCAGAAAGAGCACAAGCTAGCTACAGAATCCTCATCTTCCCTTTCCCATTGGCGGTTTCATCTGAAAAACACAATAACATGAAGGCATCTTGGATGTCTACTGTGTTAGCTTGAGCAATCCATGCATGAATGTAGCTCTGCTCATGTCACGATGGAGCTCTGTAAATACTGTTTCCCTTGAATCTTGTTCATTAGTTGTTGAAAGAAGAGGGTCCATAACATACACCTCTGTGTGATATTTAAGGAGAACCCCACATCTAAGACAAGGGGCTTCCATTCCAGTGGGACATTTTGCTGACTTCTCTGGTGAGACAATGCCCGCAGCGGAGGTGGCTGTTCTGCTTTCTTCACCATTAGCCAGATCTGGCTGCTTGAGCCTCAGAGACCGTGACTACCCCTGTGTCTCGAGCCTTGCTGGGATAATAACTCAACAGCAGACTAGAGAAAGATAAGGCTGTGAGATTTGATATTGCTTTGCCTTTTTAATAAGGTTCACATATTAACACTTTCACAATGATGGGAAAGTCTGAATTGTTCCCTTCTAGTGCAAAAATGCTTCTTGCAGTTAAGCACTTAACAGCAGGCAGTGTCCTTTTGCAAAAAAGAAACGAAAAAGGTGAAACCATTTGGAGGATTAATTGGATAATGCATGACTCATTCCTATTACTCCCAGAAAAATAATAATAAAAAAAAATAGCAAACGGTGTGTAGTCTTAGAACTTGCTAAGTTGAAACCTCTGAAAGAAAATGAACTGGTTATTTGTTTAGGCAACATGTTAATTGCATTTTAAGTGAATCAGCCAATGAGCAGGTGGATGTGTATTTCTGCACACCTTGCTATTTATTATCGTTTGGTAAAGATTTTTTTTTCGACCTCTGCAAATGTCTTCAGCAGGAGGTAAAAATAATGACTGTGCCTCACGAACATTGAAGGAGACAAGAGCTGGGAAGCTGGGGCCCCTCTACTTTGCAACGTACTTTCCTGCGGTAGGTTAGATGGAGGATTAAGAATGCTATTCCTGATGGAAGGGCAGACGGCATTTGAGAAGAGCAGCCACAACGCAGGTAGGGAAAGAGTGAATGTCCTTTACAAAAACTAAAAGAGAACCAGACTCCATGGAGGAAGAAAGACAGGCCAGGGAATATACCTGCTCTTCCTGATCCACCTACACCTTCTCCACAGAGTATTAGCTGCACGTCCAGTGACTGGAAGTTCAGAAGTCTGGCAAAGGGCCATTGACACCAAAGAGGGCACAACTAGTCTAAGAAGACAGCTTCATGATGAGTGCTCAGATGATATGTGACTAGCGCACGTGATCACACATTTTTTGGAGGGCATTTTAACAACAGTTATCAAAACTATTCTGACTGATTCTTTCATAAGGAAACTTTAGTGCAAAGATGCTAATTTAGAATACACACACATGTCTATCTACTAATGTTCATTGCAAGGATATTGAAAACACCAATGAAATTTTATTAGTTTAAACATCAAACATCAGGTAGGGGTTAAGGTAATTATGTTATTCTAGAATAGTATGTAGTCCTTAAAATAAAATTGGAGATTAAACATTTTTGAGATGCAATGATATTTTCAATATATTGCTTATTAAAAAAGACCTAATCCTTACTGCCCTAATGCATATATTGTATATACTGCAAGGAATTAACTTGTTCTCTACTCATTTAGAACAGTTCTCACTATGTTCGGAAGCTCTGAAAAAAAAAATCACCACTCAAATTGTTATAGTGCTTAATTTCCTTGTAGAATTTTGGTTGAGAAAGGTCAGCTCTGTATACTACTTCCAGATCACATTTACATGAATCTGGAGACTAGCAATCTTTTATCGATTTATTAATCTCCTTCTGTCTTATAAGATAATTACAAGTATATACTTAATTATATTACATTACTTACATATGCACATACATATGTGTTTACATACATATATGCATGCATGGATAGACAAATAAGATTGGAGACTCAGTTCCTCTTTTCTTGATATCATTGCTTTAGCCACACAAAAAGCGCATTCTTCATCATTAACGATATATATAGCCCTAGTTTATTTTTCAATTTCCTCATAATTAATGTCAATTCTATTTCAATGATTGTATATATATATAACAATTATTTCTTCTACCCCTTCGAGAGGAATAGGGGAAAAGTGTTAATAATTTTGATAGTGATTATATGGACAAATATAACAATTATATCATGATGGCTTATAGTATATGTGCATGATCCTCTCATACAAATCAAGATTTACACCAATTCTCACCTGAAAGATGTCAGTTTGTTAAATTTTCAAATCTAACAAATTTGAAAAATTTCGAGTGATTCTGACTAGATACTACATAGACGTAGCTTATCTCTCTGGGTTGAAAAAAAATTTTTCAAATGAATAAAAAGAGAAAAGAAATATAACCAGTGTTTTTGCATGAATCTTTCATCAGTATTAGTCATCCTGTATTTTGTTTTCAAGTGGAAATGGACGAAATCTTAACTCTGAAATGAAGAAAATGTATGTTAAAAAAACTCTTCAGAAAAGAAGGATGTGCATGTCATTCTAGGAGGTAAACAAACTATAGAGACTAGTGTTCAAGTTGTGTATATTTTTTAAGCATAGAATGATAACATAAAAAAGGAAGACTTCCAGATAACTTCATGGAAATGTACAAGCAAGTTACATTCATGGGAAAAACAAAGCTTATGTATCTACCTGCACTATCAGACATATATTCTTCACTTAAATATTCATACTCCAGGGCTCTTGGAAGATTTACTTACGATAGCCTAAGGTACAGAACATCCCACCATCACCAACTAGTGAATGATAAGCCTAGTGCACAAGACAATGGGATACTAATGTAATGCAACATAATATAATAAATAATGTAATATTGGTATAATAATTACTGACTCAGTATCATGGGTGAGTCACATAAACATTCTAATTGAAAGAAACCAGTCTCGAGAGATGACGTTTTTATGATTTCCTTTAAAATCACATCTGAAGAAGACAAAATTTAAGAACAGAAAGTAGATCTCTTGGGGAGGAATTTGAGGGGCAGAGACTTTGGGGAATATATTGTGGTTCTGAAAATAATTTTCTACGTGTTGATTATGATTGTGGTTACATGGCTCTGTTTTTTTCCCCCCAAAGTTCATTGAATTAGACAGAAAATTGCTAATGTTCATTATGTTTTAATGAAACTAATAAAAACAATCCATATTTAATAAGTGATATAAAATAAAGGGTACATGTACTAATGACTCAAACGTTAATTTTCCAATTGAAAGTATTAATTAAAATTCCTAAATGAAGGTAATATTTCCTATTTATTTCTATATCTCGATAGTAAAATTTACATTATGATTAAATAACTATTTTGCTCTATTATTTTCTTGAAAATAATAAAGGATGATAATATTATCTTCTGAAAGATACAGAAACGAGCAATTTAAGATGGTTCGGGTTTATTGAACCAAATTTATGTGTAGGTAGGAGAAAATAATTAATTAACAGAATCTATGGAGAAGAGCAGCTTTGCATTTAATCCTATGTCAGAAGCCATAAGAGATCCAAAGATGCAAGGTCTGCCTCAGCTGTGGAGATGAAGCAAGGGAAATGACATGTCAGAAATGACTGCTATGTATTGGGATGGATTCCAGGAATTACATAAGAGAAGGCAGAAGGACTGCTGAAAAGAGACTCGAGTAGGGAAGAATGAATCCTTTCTTACTAAGCAAAACAAAAGGTGAAAGGGATAAAGTGAAGTTGAGGTTAAAAAAAGATAACGTGATGCTTGAAATATTTACTGTGCAGCAGGCACTTTACATATATTATCTCATGGTATTCTTTCAACAACCATAGACATGTGTGGAGTTTTAAAAATGAGTAATTACTGTGAGAACTGGGTACATACCTTCTCCAAGGTCACCCTGACCCCAGTGCATAAGAGCAATACATTCCCTGTTGAATTAAATGTAAACTATCCTGAGTTGGGTTTCTGGGTTTCAAAGAGTGTGAAATAATACATGCTTCTTCTCTACTCACATCCCAACAGTTTTACAATGAATATTGTAAAAAAAAAAAAAAAAAAAGAAGAAGAAGGAAGATACATGAAGAATCAGGGAGAAAATGACCTTGTCAGAGATCCTCAAAGAAGAAATAGACCCGGGAATAGAATTTGTTTAGGTCAGGTATTGGCGTACCCTAGTCATGGATCAAATCTGAAGTTTGCTTGCTTCTTAATAAACTGTGGGCTAGAAATGGATATTTTTAAATAATTGAAAAAATTCAAAGGAATGCAAAGTGTATGGGATACAAATGCCAGTGTCCACAAACACTTCATTGTAACGCAGGCACCTTCATTCACTTTGCAATGACTGGGACTGCTTTTATGGGACGGAGGCAGAGTTGAGTAGCTTGACAAAGACTGCATGTCCCACAGAGCCAAAACTATTTTGTATTTGGATTTACAGACTTGTTGCTTGACCACGATTGAGAATTTATTCTGATGAAACTGTGCTTAGTTTATGAGTTAGTTACAAGATGAACAAACAATAGTCAGATCTCTCACACAAGAAAGCAGAGACCTGGACTCTGGCATTATTGACTCTTATTTTCTGGGCTGATAAATCTTCATTTAAAACCAGCATCTACTATTTTCTTGTTTTGGAATTTCTTTTTTGAATCAATGTGATTGCTGTCTGTTCTTCTTAAAGACCCTTTGTGCTACAGATTTACCTAGAACTTGGGGGAAAATAATACCAAATAATACTTCAAAATATTATAATCAGTTCAGGGTGCTTGGAAGCCCCATTTGTCATGGCAGATGCTAAGACTAGAGGGAATTTTGCTCCTTCGCCTTCCAACCTCCAGTCCGGCAGATTAGTGTAAGCAGAGCTCACACTCAACAGTCTGACCCCACTCAGCCTATCTCTTCATCGCTTTTCCTTATTGGGTCAGTCACGGAGAATGTGTGGTTTCTTTGGTATGTCATAGCACATGAGGAGAAAGAAACATTACAACTTTCAGAAAATGCGAGGTCTTTTAATTTATAAGCTCATTAATTAACTCTAACTTGGCTGTACTTCATCACACTCATTTGACTAGTTGTCCAACTGCTTCGCCCAAACTACATGAAAATGGGAATTCACAGTAACACACCATAAAAACAATAGTTACTGCAAGTAATGTGACCGATAACTGAGGTGTAAGCAGCTTGTTCGCCGGCCTTTAGTTCCCATGCCCTTCTGTTTAGAGGAGATCACTCATAAGAGGGGATGATAGACTATGTTAAAGGAGTTTGAGAAAAATGGCCATATTCAACTAAAAGACAAAAATAATTGAATAAACTGGAACTGCTCTACGTAGACATTTCAAAGAAATATACGAAGCAAAAGAGAAATTATTGCAACATTCTAAATCATTTCTCTTCTGCGGTGTCTAAATACTCTAAAACAACCCGGAGCTGAAGTGTTTGTTTTGTGATAATTAGCTTTCCAAGTGTAAATTTAGTCAGCTACAGTTAAAAACCTAATACTCCAAAACACGTTGAGCTCTCCTTTCTAGTGCTACGTAGAGAACACACTCTCACAAAGTGCAACTCAAGCAAGAAAATAATAAAAGCACATGTTTTAAAAGAAAGTAAAATGTATTTGTTGACAAACAAGTTTAGAAACTATCAAACAGCCGGTTCAAGTTCATGTTACAAATATTTCTGTAGAGAGCACAGTTTAGGTTGAAATAGCCTTACTGTGTAATTTAAGGTATAACCCTTGTATTCTTTTAGTCACATAGGAAACATGCATAATAAAAAATAACATTTATTTTTCTATCATTATATTCAATGCACTTGTATTCTCACCTATCTGCTCTGGCTTGTATATATTAATAATTATTGAGGTAGAAACATGACTATGCATTCATTTATCTACTTGCTAAAAAGGAAAATTTCATAAACACTATTTAATATACTGTCTAGATACTTGGTTTTGGCAGCAATGAATGCTCAGTTCAGTTAACACTTTTGTCAAGTCAATAAAAATAATGAAATTACTTGTTTACTTAAGTATAACAAACATGTTGACAAACACATACACAAAATAGAAATTTTCAATAACATTTCTGAATGATGTTGTGGGAAGATCATAGGATATAGTCAAAGGATAATGGGGTTGGAATTACACAGTCTTCAGTCTGTCATTTGTTTATTAGATATAGGTCTTTAGACAAGTTTCTCTTTGAGTTTCAAAATTTCCATTTACAAAATAAACTTATAAAGCAGGGATAAAGATGAAATAAGATACTATATGGAAAATGTAAAATACTGTTTTACTTCCCTTTTCTTTATCCTAGTTAAAACTTAACAATGGATAACCTAGTTAAAACTTCACAATAGAGTTCTTGGGTCCAAATAATGTAACTCAACTTACCTTGATACCAGATTTTTTAAAAAGATTTATTTATTTATTTATACAAGAACCGGGGTACAGGCCAGATGCGTGGGAGGGTGAGAGGACTCACCAGAGACACAGCGGGGAACAGAACAGGTAGATGGACTGAAATACACTGCTGAAGGGAGCAGCGGGCATGGCAGGAGAGGTCTGCTGCGCCATGTGGGACCCTCGCCAGCCGGCCGGGATTGAACTGGTGCTGCAGAGGCTGCGGACAGCTTTACAGCACTGCACTCAACCGCCTCTGCCACCAGGGGAGGCCCTGATACCAGATATTTTTGAGGAAGAAAAATCATAATGACAACTATGGCAAATTAATTGATTACAAAATTAATACTCTTCCTTTTGCAGAGTATTGATTGCAAAATGCAAATACTATTCCTTTTGCAGGAATAAAATCTATATCTTTCCCAATCTCTTTGGGTCAGTTACCTCTAACAAATAAGAATGCACAGTCATATATTGCACGTCTTGCAAAAATGTTGTGGAATTCACGAAGTTAATAAAGGGACATTTGGAAAGTGGATTCAATCCTTAGAGTATAATTACAAACAAATGAAGATCTATTGAGTAGCCAGAAAGTGCAAGAACGTTGAATCTTACCTGATTCAATACCCTGTGATCTGAAATCAAATAACAAACAGAGGACTTAGGAAAACAGCTATGCTGTCAAATATTTTTGGGATAATGACTTTTTGTGATCTTGTACGAAAGTTAAATAGGAAGCCTTGATTTACATGCTATGCTGTCTTGCTGTCTTACTATTTTATAACTTTTTTCACATAGCTGCAATTATGACAGAATTTTAAGTTGAGACCTAGATTTTATAATGTCAATTCATTTTTTAGGAAAAATACAAACAAAATATTGATTTCCTCTAAGCTAATGATTTTTGGTAGCAACTATCGTAGGAGAAACCATGCCCTGAAAATAGCTAAGACACCTGTGTCTGTCCCTTCACCGTCAGGCTCATGTTTCTGCTCATTGATCCGTTCTCTCAAGCCCTCAGATTCACATTTCCAAATGCCACTCACCTTCCAGGTACTTTGCTATCACTTTCTTGTCAACTAATCCAGCCAACTGGTAATTACTGCTAGACGTAATGATTTAAGACGTCACCTCTCTCATAAGCATTTGCATTTTAAAGCATATTCCTGAAGACAAAGCTTCAAGACAAAATTGAATTCAATGTCTACTATCTCACCAGCCTTGAGCTAATTATTTCACATTATCTATCTCTTAATTCTCACAATAATCCTGATGTAGTTTTTATGATGCCCCCTTTACAGGTGAGATATGGTTTAATTTAACAAACATAGATGATGATAAATGCCAGAGGTTACTAGAGTCAGTGGCAAGTGTCAGAGCCCAGTCCACTTCCGTGTCCAGAGTCTGTGTTCAAATCCCAAGTGAAATATTCAGTGGAATATAGAAAAAAATCAGCTCGTACTCCTCACTGCACTGTTTAAGAGGCCACCTATTTGCAACCTCTAGAAATTCATACTTATCTAGCATTTGGTTCCATAATGAGCTTCAGGCTGGCAAACCTGTTTATTACCTGCTAAAATTAGGTAATAAATTAAGTTGAGGTCAAAATTTCTCAATCTATAGAAAACACATTCTTTTATTTTTTTCTTTAATAGCAAACATCTCAATCAGAGCATTACATCTCAGACACAAGGACTAAAGGCCTCCTTAGCTCCATTCCAACCAGTGATTCACAGAAGAGGCATCTCAGGCCAGGGGGAATGAATTGGATGCTCACACTTAGCATCAGGGCCAGGAGCAGGCTGTTAGTCCTCTAGTGTTCACTGCCACTTAAATATTTTTCCAAATGGAATAAATGATGTATTATAGTTTCTAGTGAGAAACTGTCAGAGGAACAAATGCCTATTGCTCATATGTTTGCTGTGTGTTCAGGCATCAGCTTTGTTATAGCTCATTATTTCATAAATTCAGCTATATTCTATGATAGCTCAAAACATATATGGAGCTATAAAACAAATTTAGTTTGTAAATCTTCATGTAATGTCCTGACTCCAGATTCTTCTGTGTTTCTATATAACCAATTATTACGGCTTTATTTGCCTTCAATTTGAGATCCAGTTTATATTTAGCAACAGTGTTCCCCATAGTAAAATGAGTCTCACCACAGTCTTGTGGTTGATGGAGTGCGGGTACAGAGACTCATTGCCTTGAAGAGCGCGGTAATTTTGAGGGATCTGGATCTGTGGTTTGAATTTTTAGGAACCAGGTATATCAACGACTGAGGATTTATTTTGCCTGGGACTCAATGCCACATAATGCCACAAGATCACAAAGGCAAATCAATTATTAGGCCAGCAGAACTGAGAATAAGCTAGGAGTGTAGGCAGTGGAATAAGGACAATGACGACAGTTTTGGAAATAAATTCTTACATGTATGTCGTTTCTCTGGATGGGCACGTTTAAGTACCCCAGAGTTTATCCTATTGAATGTTCTGGTTGTTAGGACACAGTTTGCACCTATTATACTCTTTTCCACCACAACTCAGGGCCCATTAGAATTCTCCAGAATTAATGAGATGACAAATAATGATTCTGGCTCCTTCTCCTGAGGATAGACGCTCCTCTCCTTGACAAGCAGAGAACTCCTGGTGTTCCTGGAAGCTGCACTTAACTTCGAGGACTCCAGGACTTGAACCTTTGAGAACTAAAGCAGTTCAGCCCTGATGAGTCGGAGACACTTTTGCATCTTAATCCTTAAAACCATTTAGAAGTAAAAAATGAAAACTAAGGATTTTATTAATTTTAACGTAGAGATGAGATCTGCTCAAACTGTGCCACTAAATGCAGATATTTATCAGTAATTGGAAGCAATTTAAACTAGTTGGTATCACAGAAACAAATTCTCATTTCTTTTCTCCCCCCACAGTGCTTGCTATTGAAAAGGAAATATTTGATGTTCACACTGTAAACACTCTCCCTGAGATCCCAGCCAATCTTCTAATTACTCCGCAGATTAACTCTGCTGATTATGCACAAAACTATCTTCTCCTACTATCTTCTCCTACAAAACTGTCTTCTCCTCCTACTAGGCCCCTTTCTCAGACTTCAGACTTACAGACCCAGCACTCTGTTATACCTACCACTTGGTTTCTACACAACTCAACTAATATTACTCGGTCCCAAATCAACTTTATTTCTTATTTGATTGGAAACAGAGCAGTAAATTTGAGTTCTGTTTATCCCTCAGATTGACTAATAAATGATCATTCAACTACCAAGGACAACCATATTCAAAATGATCAAAATGATTTTATATAGGCATTTTAAGGTCTTATATATCATTTCTAAATTAGAACTAAAATAACAAAAATTTGAAATGACAAGAAAATACATTTAAAATCCCTCCACTAATAATTTTAAAATGTCAATGAAACTGAAAAGGATGCAAATGCATCATGGAAAAGGCAAGTGTATGCAAGATGACAGAAATAAATACAGACTCAATTCATTAGTTTAAATTCAACTCATTAAAGGCAACCACTTGGTGAATGAAAACAGAAGTACAATACTTGATATAGTAAACTTAGCATATTGTCAAGAAGGTGGCAATTCCATTGTTAAAAAGTCTTGTTTGTATTCATGATATAAAGGTTTCAGTATGGCTTTAACCCAAATGAACATCATATGGTATAAAATGTGTCAATTGGAATCCTGGTTTCATCATTTACTAAGAACTTAAGTATTTCATTTAATCTTTCTGAAGCTTAGATTCCTCATTAACATAGCAGAGATGACAATAATTTGTAACACCTAGATATTTAATAAGTATTACATGGCACAGGGGCCTCCCTGGTGGTGCAGGGGTTGGGATGCAGCCTGTGAAGCTGTTTGCAGCCTCTGCAGCACAAGTTTTATCACCTGGCCCAGCCAGGGAGCTACCCACATGGCGCAGCAGACCTCTCCTGTCTCGCCAGCTGCTCCCCTCAGCAGTGTATTTCGGTCAGTCTGCCTGTTCTGTTCCCTACTCTGTCTCTGGTGAATCCTCTTACTCCCCACCTTTGGCCTGTACCCCAGTTCTTGTATGCATACATAAATAAATCTTTAAAAAAGTATTACATGACACAGTAAATGTAAAAATGTGATTGTCATATTGTAAAGTTGTCTATATATTGCTCTATAGACTGACATTTTGTACAAAAATTCTAAGTCCCGTTTCTATGGATGCATCTGAGATAAAGTTTTTGCACATAATGGGGCCAACTGAAATATATTTAAAGCAAAACAGTAATTACTGACATTTATTAACCTCTTAACCAAAACTAAGTCTATATAGTTATATGCTTTATAAAGATTAATTTCTACATTTTCACAGAACTTTTCTTTATAGCATAATCCTGAATTTCAAAATTACTAAATTACTTTTTGGCAACTAAATTCATTTTGGGCAAATGTGCTAAAAATATATTTATTTCCTCGCAGATGGATAACTACTCAAGTATCCAATCAAGATGTTGTCATTCACATTGGCTACTGACAGGAATTAATATTGATCTCTTGGGAAGCAAATAGGGAAAATTAGTACATAAGTTGATCTGAGCTTTTGCTTTAATTCTCAGGAAAAAATGTGCATTACACTTCCATTTGAGGTAATGAGAAAATGGATCTTTGGGGTATTTCTGAACATGACTTAATCTTCTCTAGTGTCTAACCTGCTCATCAGTTCATACAGTTACTATTGAGTCATTGTGGCTGCTATCTTTTAAAATAGTAATATGTGAAGATGATATCAGGTCACACAAATATATGTCATGAATATGGATTATGGTAACTAATAACAGGAGACTGACAGAAACTGTCTAAAGCTCTGTATATCTCAATTATTAAAATCAGTAAATCTATTTAGCATGCATTTTATGAATACCTACTAAGAGTCATATACTGTGCCAAGCACTAGGAATAAATAGGAATATGACAAGTTTCATGACCTTGAGGAAGATATAATCTACTGGGGGAGGGGACAAACATATTAGTAAACATTTATTTCTAATACTTTACTTAAAATTATCCTAATAAACCAGAACAATTAATTATGACTTGAAAGAAGGAAATAAAGTGGAGAACACAATAATCAGTTAAAATAGGTGTGCTTTGGGAGCTATATGACTGTTTGGATGAGACAGTAATTTGGATCTGAGATTTCTAGCATGTATCAGGTTTCTTTAAATTCCTTTTACAATATGAAATCTCATTGCAACAAAACTAAGTTGAGGTCATGTCTAGAAGGTGCTTGAATAAGATCGAAGACCCAAGGTCTCTCATTAAACAGCTCTGGCTTATTTTTCTACAATTATCTTTGCTTTCCAGCAAGAATTTTGACTTGACTTTCCTGAGAATTTTTAAAGTTCTCCCTTTAATTAGTCAAGCAAGGCACTAGAATTAAATTACTACTTCTAAATACAATTTTGACTTCAACTAAAAATTCCAATCCTTCAGACTTAGATAATTCGTTTAAAATATAAAATATTTATATTTTATAAATATAAAATATAAAAGTACCAAAATACAAAAGTACCACATTTTATTCTTATGTATTAATGTTCAAAAGCATATTTCATTTATCTAGGCTACTATTATTTTTGTTCACATCATTCTGAGAAAGAGGTAAGAAAACTTTTCTTACTACATAAACTGTTCTTGTTTATTATTTCTCTCTTAATATCTCTGATTGTTATTTATAGGCTAAACAGGTTTTATTTATTAATACATATTATGCATAGATCCACTCAACAAGTATTTCTCAGCTATTCTTCTGCTCAGACACTGTTTTAGGCATGGAATACAACACTGAACAAAAACTACAAGAATCCTGTCCTCGTGGCATTAAGCTGAATAGGGTCAGGCAAGCAGTAGACTGAAGTTGGATTTACAGTAAGATAATAATTTTGCCAACTGACAATTCAATGAAGGACAACAGGGATGATAAATTGAGACTGTATGCAAGAAAATGATCATCACTGGAGAGAAACATGAGAATAAAAGGAGAGTAAGAAGGGTGACAATGTAGAGGCATCAATCATTTGCACTCAGCAACAAAAACCAAACAACCCGGTAGACAAATGGGCAAAAGACCTAAAAAGACATTTCCACAGAAGACATTTAGATGACCTCCCTTCTTATATGGGGAACACAAATCAAAATCACCATAAGATAACCCACCACGCCTGCGAGAATGGCCCATATCTAATAAGAATGGAAAGAACAAATGTTGGTGAGGATGCAGAGAAAAAGGAACAACTGTCATTGGTGGTGGGAATATAATTTAGTGTAGCTTTTATGGAAAAAGGTATGCAGATACCCGAAAATAAAAAGGAAATACCATATGATTCAGCAATACCAACCAACCTGGAAACACTCATAGGAAAAGACTGATGCACTCCTATGTTCATAGCAGCATTATCCAAAAGATTCAAGACATGGAACCAACGTAAGTTCCCAACAGTAGGTGATGAGATGGAGGGACTGTGGAATGTATGCACTCAGTGGACTACTACTCAGCTATTAAAAAAAAAAAAGATGAAATGGGGTATTTTGAGACAAATGGATGCATCCTAAGGTGATGATGCTAAATGAAATAAGTCAGAAAGTAAAAGACAGATGGTTTCACTTATTTATGGACCATAAATAACCAACGAGCACAGACTGGCAAGGCACAAAAACAAAAAAAAAATCTTAGACTTTGTGAAAAATGCACTGCTTACTAGGAGGAATGAGGAGACAGGGAAGGGAGGAGGTAAGGCGTTGATAAGGGCATTTTGGAAGACAGAAGCATCTACACAGATGGCGGTGTGAAAATGGACTCCCAAGTTAGATAGATATGTAAATGAGTGACTAATAAAATTTGAGGAAAAAAATAAATAAAACAATCTTAAATCTTCTTTTTTAAGATTTATTTATTTATTTATTTGTTTGTTTGTTTATTTATTTATTTATGCAAGCACTGGGTACAGTCAGAAGTGTGGGGTGTGTGTGTGAGAATTCACCAGGGCCAGAGCGGGGAACAGAACAGGCAGACTGACGAAGTACACTGCTAAGGGGAGCAGCGGGCAGCAGGAGAGGTCTGCGTGCCATGTGGGACCCTCGCCGGTGGCCGGGGATTGAACCGGCGCTGCAGAGGTTGCGGGCAGCTTCGCAGCCCAGCGCTCAACCACTGCACCACCAGGGGAAGCCCCAAATCTTAAATCTTTAAACAAAATGAGGTCTCTCTGCCCTTTCCTACAAAAAGGAATCAGTGATCATAGGTTTTAACGAGGTTACAAAATTAATTCCTGTGTGAGCAGAAGATAGTGAACGCTTTTCAGAGAATGGAATGATTCTGTTGAGGGGATGGGGTGATTCTACGAGTGGTACTTGAGAGGCTGCAGTTATTGGTGATAACAGATCAAGGGGCCAAGGCTGGTTGTTAAACAAGGTCCTTCAGAATACAAAACTGAAAGGAATGGAGAGGAGTGGCTGTTGTCTGAGACCAGCTGAAATCACCTAATATTGAGACTGGTGTTAGTGCTGGCCACACCTAACAGTGACCCAGGAGAGCAGACCTTCAGGGAGGAAGGGCGATGAGCTGGCAGTGTGCTAATGGCTTGGGGAAAAACAAAACAAAACAAAACAAAACAAAACAAAACAAAACAAAACAAAACAAAACAAAACAAACACTGTAGTAGTGTCTGCTGGCTTGAAATTCAAAACTGGGGGTAAGGAAGAGACGAGAATGGGCAGTGAGGAGAAAGGAGGCTGGGTGCTCCAATGTTATTCTAACTTGGGAGAATAAACAACCATAACTCTAAAGAAGTCATGTCGTTAGTGGGGAGGCAAGTTTCGGTAAGGCAAGAATACAGAAGGAATGTTCAAAGATGCTGGAGATGCAGAGGGTTTGGCTGATCAAGTGATGACTGCCCAACTGGTTTGCGTTAGACTTTGGCTTGGATACTGAGCTGTTCCTGACATTTGGGGCCAAACATGGTCTCCTAAATCTTTACGGTGTTAGCTCTGATGTTTGAGTGAATAATTTAGCATAAAACTGCAAAATGAGCATCTTGTCACATACACGCTCTCTTACAGGCCTAAAATATAGCATCGGTCTAATATTTCTTATAACATATAAATATACAAAAGCAATTGCTTCTGCTCTTACTGATCTCAGCAATCACATTATTAATCAACTATTAATAAATATTCTTATCTCATGCTCTTCAAGTGCACAATTCATTACACTATTTTCTACCTATCAGAAATCTTACACAGCTTTCCACTGAGTAACTTGTTTACGTATAATCTTTTATGGTGTGTCTCCCATTTCATTTTATTTACATCTCAATGACAGCCTGCAATACAGATTGTTTCTCAGAAAATCTTGCTTTTCCCCCCAAGGGACCAGTCCCATTGTGAATGCCTGTATCTGATGAGGAACATGCCTCTTCTGTGGAGCTCCCGGCTGCTTTCTTCCTTTTTTTATCTTAATTTCTAACAAATATTCCTCTGATATTGCTCTTCAAATTCAATCTGTATAACCACATACATTGATGCTATGACCTTTTCCTAAACCCAGTAAAATATTTTTGTATTATCCATAAAAAAGTTGAAATACATTTATTTGAAGGGATCTAAATCATGATTCACATGAGGGTAAGACTAGGTATATTTGCTGAGAAGTCCCGAGTCTCTCACAGGACTAGAATGACTGAATTGATACATAGAAATTAGGAGCGTACAGCTCAGAAATTATTCCTAAGAGTGATTATCATTCAGATTTCAAAACTAAGCATTTTCTAAAATGTTTTCCTGGGCCTCCCTGGTGGCCTAGGGGTTAAGTCCTAGAGCTATCACCACTGCCACCTGAGTGGCCTGAAGTCCATCCCTGGCCAGGGGTCTGACCCACAGGGCACAGCAGACCTCTCCTGTCTCCCCGCTGCTCCCCTCAGCAGTGGATTTCAGTGGATCTGCCTATTCTGCTCCCCACTCTGTCTCTGCTGAATCCTCTCACCCCCCAAACCTTTGACTACACCCTAGTTCGTCCATAAAATAAATAAATATTTTAAAAAATTCCTATTGAAATGTTAGTTTACTTTTTCTTTCAACTAAAAAATAAAAGTTCAAAGGAAGGTGAGAGAAAGGTGAGAAACTAGGACAACTGATTGTTGTTCTTCTGTAACGTAGGGAAAGAATCGTCTATGGCAGAACCCAAGTGGGTCTCCTTACTATACTGGTTATACAGCCTAGAGACAAATATGGTTTCACAATAAGCAAAGTAGAAATATTGATGAGCTCGCAGGACACTCACTTTGTATCGATTTTACCTCTAAGTCTTCCTTATTTCTCAGATAGAAACAGACCTCTCTCTCTTAATTTCTCTCTCTACTTGAGATCTCTCTCTAACCTACTTTCCAGATTGTATTACAGGAAAACTATACTGAGGTACAAAGAGCCCCTTATCTCAAATTATAGGACTCAAACAAAATTAGTGTAATTAGCTATGAGTTGACAAAAGGGAATATAATTAATCTGAATAGTTTACTGTTCTGTTACTTCAACCACCATCAAGTACTTACCTATTACCAGCACTTACACACACAACGATTCAAGTAGCCAAAAATAATAAATAAATTACTGTTTTCTTGGAAAATAAAAATAACTATTTCTTAGTTTTTCTCCAGCATGACAAATAGCACCATAAACTACCCAGCTCCTGGTTTATATAAGGAAGCAAGTGGCCCACTGGCATTCAGTGAACTCAACCCTGACAGGCCAGATCACTTCGAGAAGTTTTCGGGTCTTAGCTTGTCTTTTCCCTGGTGCTGCAGGGAGCAGATTCCTCACTGGTGGCAGGAGGAAATCCAAGCACAGCGCCCACAGTCAGAATGGCGTTCAAGCCATCTCACCACAGGCGCTAATGCCCCTGTCCAGCAGGATTCAGCATACGTGATCTTCCATCATGCTCGGACACACGTCGAGAAATCCATGCATGTTTCACCTGGAATGTTCCCCCGCCAAAAGCATGAGCACAGAGTCAAAGACAGCAGCAGCAATAGAGAATGGACACTACCGTACCTGGTGAATGATGCGGAGGCGAGCACATCAGAACAACCCCCTGGCCTTCCCTCACAGAGACTGCGCTTCTCGTCCGGCCACTAAAATTTCCCAGATCTGTCAACACAACACAGCATTCAGATGCAAGGCAAATGGAGTTGAAAGAAGCACTACTTTTATAACTTTAACTTACTTTTCTCACATTATAAATTTCTTTTGTTTGTTAAGTAGTGATAGGAGGGCCTTTTAAAAATAAATTCATACCATCCAATTTTAAATGCCATGCTTTTCCGATGATATGCACAGTCTTTGTTTCTATTCATAGTGCAAACCGTTGCCAGTGTAGGAATAAATTACACAATACAGTATTTAGCACGTATTCAATAGTTCTTGTATTTCTTTACAATATTTTCTGCATGGTGATTCTCCTATTATTAATGAAAACAATTCATGCACAGTGAGAAGAGAAACAGAGGTGGTTTGGGGTACTAGTGTCCGACTACTGCCTCATCTGTCATGCTTGGGGGGGTGTGAAAAACGGGCACGGATTTGTTGTGTTATAGAGACTTATGCCTCAACAAAATATGAGTATTTAAAGTGTTTTTATTCTACAAATGTGGATGAGAAGGTCATGTTACTTTCATTTTATAGGAGCCAGGACTGGCCTACGTGAGTTAATTATATCACTGTGCTTATGACTTTGGGAGGGTGGCAAACTTGGTTGGGTCTAGTCATCTTCCCTTACATTATGTTGCACTTGTGCAAATTGAAAAGACTTCCCTCAAAACAACATGGCTTTAAAAAGTCAGCTATCATTGTTAACCAATCTACACCCTGTCCTGCACACCTGCCCTGTGCCCTATCTCGGGCCAGGTGATCAAAGGCATGATTTTCACATTAGTCTCTTCTAACTGGTAGCAGTTCCATATTTTTATAAATATGCATTAATCCAGAATTTTCAGTCTGTGAACACAAGTTCCTATGGTGAGAAATTCTACTTGAAATTGTTCTGCCTTCCCTTCCATTATTTACGAAAAGAGTTTTCTTAAAATTAAAAAAAAAAATTTCATGGTAAAATTCCATGCTGCATAGTAATACAATGGACACTCTCCAGTGTAACGTCTGTTGACCTGACAATTGAATTGATGTCATCAAGGAAGTATTCTAAATAGATTGGAGATGAATGGCTAACTTTTATATCCCACAAGGGATCCCATAATTTACCTTTTTAAAGAGATTAACACAGATTTATTTATTTGCTAAATTTACAAGAAAATCTTAAATGCATTCAAAATAAATGATGAAAGCATACTTTCAAAGAGATAGAGAAGCCTTCATTATTGAAAAAAATGTTTAGGATTTTACACAATTCTGTGTCATTGCAAAGAAAATGTTTTGCAAAGTAGCAAGACTAAATAGAAAATATTGTTCTATTTTGAGCTTTTTTAGTTTAAAAACATACATTAACGTCTAGCAAAAATCAAGTTTCATAATTTTCAAATATGTATGACTCACGGAATTTATAAATTCTAGAAGACCCTTTGGACAAAATTTTTACTGAATTTTTAAATGTTTTCTGAAAAGTATATGCGTAGCTCGTAATACAAGTACTACAAGCTTATTTTATGTTTATTATGACATTTTGAATCAACCTATTGTAGTTTTAAGAATAATTTAATAGGAAATGTTCTGAATTAATGCCTATTTCTGAGAAATTGAAAGAATGGCCTGGAAATTAGATACAAAAAAAGAAAATTATAGAATAATTATGACCTGAATTGTGTTTTGAAATCACAATGACCCAAAAGATAACACTCAGCTATAATTGTTTTATTTTGTGTCAACTGTTGAGACAGGTACAATCCAACACTTCCTCATGGAATTGTACCCATAGTTTATTTCCAAGGAACTATAACACCAGAAGCACAAAGATAAATGGATTTCTTCCCAGTTGTGAATAGATAACTTTTCTGTCCTACAAACACAGAGAAATTCTAAAGAGAGTCCCCACTCTCATGGAGGGCATACTTTACTCATTTACATCCTCCTTCTAGGGAAAAAAAGGGAGACATTGTTTATAAAGTAAAAGTGGTAATTGTCAGACAAGGCTCTTGCTGGTCTGAGGTATGTTTTATGTGAAAAAATTCATGGTTGAATTGAGGATGGCAACTAGCTGAATAGCCTGAATGAAAGTTATTTATATTTCATTGTGCGCAGAAAGCATTAATTTCCTCGGAAGAACCCATCTGAAAACTCAGAGGCCTTTCCGTGGACATGCCTCCAAGTTTCAATGCTTACTGCATCACTTCAAAAAATTACACGTTCTATATATTGAAGAGAGAAATAAAAAAGAGCAACTTTTATGAATGGGGATTTGATTATTTTATTGCCACTTACATAAGGCAAATCTATATCTAGAAATGCTCTACTTTTGTCATTGAAGGAACAAATGAGTAAACAAATAGAAATAAAAATCTTAATACAAGTATTCCAAAATTCACATTCAAATTGAGAACTACAGTGTCTCTCTCTGCATGTCCTACAAAGCTCATGGGCCCATAAGGAGCAGACGAGAAGTACCATCAACAGCCAGTAGAGCTGGTCAGAGGACTCAGGCCTTGTCTTTGCTCTGACCCTTTTTCTGTGTTAAGAAGCTCGTACAGAACTTAGTAATGAGCTGTCACTAGAATGGCAGCTTACAAAATCATCACACCTATTCATTCCAGATCAACCATGAGAAGAAGCAGGTGCATACTAAATGTGATGAGAGCCTAACACAACAGGATGTGCATGTCTGATGCGATTTGAAGAAATGGTGAAATAGAATACAGTCAATTGTTAATTCATTTAGCGAATATTTCTTCCATGCATACTGTACGTCAGACACTACACCAGGTGCTGGGGACAGAGAAACGCTGTGAAGAAACGATGTAGTTGTATGAACTCATTCTACATACTTGGTTCAACTCTTTGTAGACCTGACACAGGGGAGTCTGGGCCACCAAATCAACATAACTCCAGCTGGTCACAGCCACACTCATTAACTACCAGAATTTACCATGTGCATTTCCATGCAGGGCTTCAAGCTATTGCCCTATGAGTTACACACATGCTGAGTTCCTTCCTCTCTCCCTCCCTCCCTCTCTGCCCCTCATGCTCTCTCTCCTTCCTTCTTTGCTTCACCTCTGAGACTTTAATCATCGCCCCCCTGCATTTTTCACAGAGGATTTGAGGCAGCTTACATGTGAGTGTGTGTGTGTGTGCGTGTGCGTGTGTGTACATACATATATTATATGAAATGGTAAAACAAACAGCTAACAAATTCCAGGTGAAGGTAAAAACGGATATGGTAAGAATCCTATAAGTCAAGATAAGCACTTAAAAGTATGTCATACACTTTCCTAAATTACTGGAAGTTGGACGCAAATTTTACTCAAAATATAGGGCCGGGGCCTCCCTCGTGGTACAGGGGTTAAAGTCTCAGCGCCATCAAGCTATCCGCAGGCCACTGCAACATGAGTTCAATCCCTGGCCAGGGAGCTGACCCACATGGCACAGCAGCCCTCTCCTGTCTCCCTGCTGCTCCCCTCAGCAGTGGATTTCAGTCGCTCTGCCTGTTCTGCTCCCCACTCTGTCTCTGGGGAATCCTCTCACCCCCCGCACCTCTGGCCTGCACCCCAGCTCTTATATGCATAAACAAATAAAATAAATCTTTAAAAAAATGTAAGAGGGCCAAATTGAAGATGGATTTGTCCCCAGAGTTAGGATTCATGGTTATCGTGAAATGAAAACCTTCCGGGCCTCAGGAGGAGCGCAGTGTTACTGGATAATGTGG
Organism: Talpa occidentalis; assembly: GCF_014898055.3. Lineage (NCBI taxonomy): Eukaryota > Metazoa > Chordata > Mammalia > Eulipotyphla > Talpidae > Talpa > Talpa occidentalis. The sequence goes on along the minus strand of NW_023601212.1, from coordinate 2,858,046 downwards.
TCTAAAGCCATTGCTCCTGGAACACTTCATAAAGCTCACACTGGGTGGTGGAATGAGTTAAGCAACTTGGCAGACCAGTTAGGAAGATTTTTCACCCCTTGAGACATTTTAGTGGATGGGGTGTAAATCCCAAGACATACTCTCTCTCTCTCTCTCTCTCTCTCTCTCTCTCTCTCTCTCTCTCTCTCTCTCTCTCTCTCTCTCTCTGTCTCACACACACACACACACACACACACACACACACACACACACGAAAAAAAATCAAATACCATTTCCTAGAAAGATGACTTGTTTTGAAGTGTTGGAGAGAGAGGCAGGATTATAAGAAACCAGTAAGAAGGAAAGTGCTTAAGGGGTCCCGGATACTCATTTGATTTATGTTCAATATAATATTTCGGGGGACCTGAAGGGAACGGGCCAGAGCAGAGGATACATGGTGCAGAATTAGGAATGAAAGCCTGTGATCATCTGTCTCCTGGTTTTAATTCCCTATTCTTAATTCTGCCCTGACGAAGTGCAGATATTTGCGTACGGGAGCTGTGTTTGCCAGGTGCTGGCTTAGAGTTGCGCTGGGTTACACGTTTATCCTGCAGATGGTGCTAGCAAGGTTTAGACTGTCCATGCTCCAGGCTTTCTTAATTCTCGAAACTTTAAAAAATGCTATGAATACAGACTTAATTCATTAAGAATTCTAAACTTTTTCATAAAATTGGGCTTGAGTATTTACAAAAAGCAAAACCACTGAAAAAGATAAAAGCATTTAGTGTCAGAGACTTAAGTTTTGTTAATTATTAATATGTGGGTGTCGGATGACTATGTAAGATTGTAAGAATGAGGAGCTACACCGGAAGCTCATTCTTAGTGACCTCATGTCTCTAACGTCTGTGATTTCTAAAAAGCAATTGGCAGGTTTTCTAACACTCGTGCTAGAGTGTTAGTGTTGCTGTTACGATTATTATTAACATCAGAATTATTCACATGATTGTTATATTTTTTGAGTTCCGTGCAAATACTCTGTAATGCAAATTGTTCAGACCACATTCAGAAATGATCTTTGACATTCTGAAATGTTCAATAATAATTAAGAGTTAATGAAAGTAGGGCCTCCCCGGTGGCGCAGCGGTTGAGCGCTGGGTTGCAAAGCTGCCCGCAGCCTCTGCAGCGCCAGTTCGATCCCCGGCTGCTCCCCGGCCACCGAAGGAGGGTCCCGCATGGCTTGCAGACCTCTCCTGCCGCCCGCTGCTCCCCTCAGCAGTGTCCTTCGGTCCTTCTGCCTGCTCTGCTCCCCGCTCTGCCTCTGGTGAATTCTCTCACCCTCCCGCGCTTCTGACTGTACCCAGTGCTTGTAAAAATAAATAAATCAATCTTAAAAATAAAATAAAACAAAAATAAAAATCAATGACTGAAAACTAAAGAGGAAAAATTATTAAAAAAAAGAGTTAATGAAAGTAAATGGATGAAGATAATCACAGAGCTATTGTCATACCTACTCTATGCCAAGCATTCTGGAAATTAAAAATGAGTGCCACCATTTTAAAGGTTACTAAATATTTGAAAAGCAAGGAAAAAAAATAAAGACTTGGCTATGGTCACTCAAGTAGTGAGCTGGCAAACAACTCAGTGTGGTTATTTAAAAAGATTTTAGGACAATAGCAATTCACTATGTGGAAGTAAGATAAATTTTTTTGAAATAATATTCATAAAGATTGCTTATTAATAATCATTTTTGACAGATGAAAGAGTGAGGTGTGAATGAAAAAAATAATTCTTATTTAATTTGAAAGAAAATTAAATTAACATTTTTCAGTCTGTAGTTGTTTGCACATAGAGCCTTCTAGAGACATTGTACAAGAAATATCCTAAGAAATATCCTAAATAATAAGTTTTTTTTTTTTAAAGTAATTGTTGGGCATGTCTGAAAGTCACATAGACGTGAACTTTGTAGCTCTTGATGGCACACGTGAGCTCATGAGATGTGATCGACTTGTAAGCAAATGTGCCAGGGTTGACAGTGCCCACCATGGTAATATCTCTGGAAGGGGGAGCCTGTACCTCTAAAATACAAATAAAATTGTAAATCAATGTTACTGCAATAAGGAGATAAATAACTAAAAAAAAAAAAAAAACTCAGTAGGATTTGAACCTTCAAGATAATACATTCATGGAGATTTAAGATTATGAATTCAGTTTTGGAATAAACATGCTTTTATTGTAGATTTATTTGTTATTCTTAGTTTAAAAATGTTACAATTAATGATTTCTTTGAACATATTCCTATTATATTATATGTGGTAATGCTACACTTCTTTAAAATATTTGTTATATGTCATCTGTGAGAGGGAGAGCATATCCCCCTTTAAAATGTTAGGTATTTAATGAAATTAGTCTTTAGAGACTATAAGTTGAGCTAATTAGAAGTTCCTCAAAAAACCCACTCTCTATTATAAGAGGAAAAGAACTAAAACAAGATACAAATAGAGTTGGGTAAAGAAAATCTACAGGATAAGGCCTCGTTATTATGAAACTTTTTTCAGTACCATTTCTTCCTTGGTTATATATAATAGATAATAAATTATGCTATCATTTGCCATTTTCACTTTATATATTATCATACCTGTCTAACCCAAAGTGTGCACCGATTAAGAGGAAACCAAATCAAACCAGTTCATGTTCACTTTGAAAGAAACAATTTTAACTATAAGTGGGACAGTACATTGTAATTGCTTTTATAGAAAGATAAATTATCCAAACAGTATGAGAAAAATGTTTTTGATCTTAGATCTTTTTTTTTTTTTGGAATCTTGACATCTGTTATAAAATGTTACTCCAACAGCAAATAATATGTATGGTGGAATAATCTCAAATGCAAAATAATCTCAAGTGCAAAAACTGTATAAATTTGTTTAACTAATGTGAACATGGTCTATGAACTCTGACAGAGGTTCTATACATTTAGCTTAATTGTCTATACTCTGGATAAGCGATTCCACAAATAATGCTTAATGACTTGCTTCTGTGCCTATCTCCCCCAACCTACTAGAATGCAATCTAGAAAATACTCTGTTTTGCCACTGCTTATGATCATGCCTAGTGCATTAAGTTACAGGTGCCTAAAAAAGAGCTAATGCATAACTGGCAATAAAACAATTACATATTTATCTTCATATTTTTTATAATTGAGGGATTTTAGTTTTGAAATTTCTGTATATTGAGAAATTTTCCAAATATTATGGCTTTATATCTTCTAAAATGAGAATACTTTGAGATTCAAAATTTCTGGTAAATAGTGAGCCTGACAAATAAAACTGAAACATATATGCATTATAATACTATGTCCTTAAGAGAATTTCTACACAAGATGAAACTTTCCAACAGTGAAGGAGCAAGGTGTGTGCCATTTCAACCTTTTGCTGAAATGGAAGGTGGATGGCAGAAAATTTTTTAGAAAGGTAATTTATATTTTGGGGTATAGTAATTCTAAAATACAATATTTCTAAGTACACAGGATTATAATATTTCTGTAAATGATATCTGAACATATTCCCAACAATCTTGTTTACACGGAGGAGTCCATATAACCAAATTCTGGAAATTGTTCTTACTACAGGTTATGATGAAAGGAGATAAGTTCTGAAGAACATTCAATTAATTTGCTTGAATTATTTTAAGATAAATATTGAATTTCTATGGTTTCTCATAATAAATTACTTATGTTACTAATTAAACAGATAATCTTAAAATTCTACTGTGCTTACAAAGATTGCTAAGAAAAATAAGGGCTTTGAATGCAAAAGATCTTGGTTCAAATTCTAGCTTCTCTATTTAATAAAGGATATATTTAGTATATATAATTTAATATGGGATATATTTATTATATACAATAAATGATATATATTTAATAAAGTATATATATCTGAAGATTTCAGAGAGGCGTGGCCTATCAATTTCTACTTATAAGCCCCAATAACTTAAACTGTTTTCAAAATAGTTTGAGCATATAGAGTGAAAGCTTCTCAAAATACTTTGCTTGGGGAACATCTATAAGGTTATACAAATTTAAGAGAATATACAGCACTCATTGAGACAACCTCACTCAGTGGGAGAGGCAGCTGAGTGAAGCCATTACAAGCCGAGCAGCAAAGTTAGGCAGGCTGCTTCACCTTTTACATCTCCACTGCCATGCCTGTAAAATCATGAGAACAATATCTATGCTAGGAAGTATAAGATGTAAATACAATAATGGAGATATAACAGTTAGTACAACACATAGTGCAACACAATGCAAGCCAATATCATCATAATTATTGTTATGAATAACATGAAATAACACTGTGGGAACCATGAGATGCCATTTTGAAGCATAACTTTACTACTAGTTAGCCATACAATTTGTGGCAAAATTTAACCTTTTGATTTTGCTTTTTCATCTATATATCAGGGATTTTGGTCAATGAAGAGAAATGAATCCAGATGCCTGTGGATTTGCAAGTATAAGATAACTGTCATGTTGGAAACTAAGGTAAATTGGAGAGTGTGTGTCTCACATGAAGGCATTTACATCTGTTTTAATAAATATTATTCAGGCCAGTGGAAATACTTATGTAGACAGATTGAGCCAAAAGTAGAATAGTATTTCAAACATGGACAAGATGATTTCTAAAATATTACAATTTCATGATTTTAAATTCACAGCCTATTTTTTTTTACTGCAAACTATCATTCAGGACTTATTTTTAATATGTAATTTTATATTACCTATCACTCAAACTATTTAATTCTGCACATATATATATATATAATATAATATATAATAAAATACCCCCAAAAGAATATTCCTAATACCCATTACTATAATGAATAGAAAATGAAACATTTTATATTTATAGTTTAATAATTAATGATAAACTGAATAGGAAAACATTCTTATTGGGATAAGAATATATATAATACACTTATAAGACTACATTTTTCTGTAGTTTTATGAAAATTGATCTAAGGGAAAGGAACATAGGAGAAAGTTGCTGAAATGAATATTCTCTTATCACAATTATGGAGAATGTGTCAAACTGATCTGCTAAATTATACATGACAGGACTTTATATTCAAGTCATAATGAATTATATGTTAAAATCTTTTACATAGTGTCTGACATAATAAACAAATGTGTTTTAAAAGAAAACATATTGGCTTCTTAGCTCAGGGGCCATAGTGCTGGTTTTGTAAAATGAACACAGACACACATAGAGTCATGCTCCCCACAGTTATGTTTTAGACGACAATGGACCGCATATACTAACACAGTCCCTATAGAGAGACTACATAGGCTATACACTTAGGTTGGTGTAAGTACAATGCATGACATTTGAGCAGCAGAATCACCCAGCGATGCTTTTCTCAGAACATATTCCTATTGCTAAGTGACATGTGACTATCTATCTATCTGCACATGTGCATGCATATAAACCCCCAACTCCAACATTTGTATTATAGGACATAAGAATAAAATGAATCAGAGGGATAATTCCATTTCTACTTTGGGAAATAAGCAGTTGGAGATCATATCTTCCCCATTTGCAAAATGTGGAGATGACTAGAGTGCAATAATACCTCCAAGCCACCAGATCGTTCTACTAGTTTAAAGAACTATAGCGGAAGTCATGCTTCACAAAAGATGTCTGCTTTTCTATTACATGTGACTCCAAGGTGGCTCCATCTGATTTACGAAATGTAATTTATTTCTATTAGTACATGGACCTCTGGAATACTGCCACGTTTTTATAGAAAACTACCCTGTGCTATACGTCTGGCTGTTCCTCCAAGGCAATTTTCAGCTCCTCTAACCCCTACTTAGAGCAATACCGCTGGACAATACAATTATTTATTTTCCATACATAATAAGTTGATATATTATTAACTGGTGAGTCTATTTTTTAAACAATTTCTTTGGCTCTGAGTATAAAATGATACTTTTCCATCTGTGCATTGTATATTTTATCAAAGCAGTAAGCTTTTTCCCCTAAACTCAACCCATTTCCAAATAACATGAGCAATTCTGTGCTGGTCTCTTGATTTCTATCTTAGTGACACCACTACCTTCCATAATTAGCTAATGTGTGTGTTTGAGTGTTTTGCGCTGCCAAATTTGTTTTCAACTACTTTATGTATTTCAGAACACTCAGAACAGTCCTAGCTCCCTGATCAAATACTTCAAGATGTAAATTACTTGCTTTCTTTATTCCCTTAGCTCATTTGCTGTTGTACAGTTAAATCAACTACCACAGATTCACTTCTTTTTTTACAACTATAACCTCAACAATTCTATCTGAATAAATTACACCCTACTTAATTAAAAAAAACTTCGGAAGCTGCTTTATTTCATAACTCAGCTGACTAGTAATCAATTTTCAACCTGTTTCAGGCCTCAATTTAAAACCTTACTTTCACAGTAAATATCTCCCCTCTGCCCTGCTGGCAATTTTTCTTTTTCCAAGTGCTCAGTTATCTCAGAAAATATTAATTTGTGAAAGTTTAGGCTGAACTAATATATAAGTGGTCTTCGGACAATAGCCAATTTTTTTGGAGGATTCAGTGTGTTGTTATGGGCAAAAGCTCACATATTGCAGAGCATGCCGATATGAAAAAAAGTCAATAGCAACTTCCTTCATGTCAGAAAGTAGGTCATCAGCAGCATATCACCTATGCTTCGTCCAGTCCAGTGTCTGATCACCATGGCTGGCCGGTTGAGTGAATGGCACACATCTAAAAAGGTCATTGTTACACCCTGAACTATAGAAATCTTGAGAGCTATTCTCTTCCTACATGATTTATCTCCATGAAACTAGAGATGAGTTTTTTTTTTTTTTAAAAGGCTGAATACACATGAAGTCATTTGCTGAAAACATTACTTGAGGGTGGAAATTTTAATAATTGGATGCATAATTCTTCAGAGAATTTAATTGGTTTTCACAATAAGCATCAGTTCAATATCCTAGTATTCTTTTGATTTTTCTTTTTGATTATTTTTTCTTTTTGTTTTGTAGTTGCTCTAGTTCTTTTGCACCTAAATAAAACAACAACAGTCCCCAGACATTTTACAGGGCTGATATGTCTATTTGCTAGTGGCACATCTTTCTGTATGTTAGCTGTGGCACATTGCCCACATTGCTGAATGTCATCCAACATAATTTAGCTCAAGGAGAGGAAGACATTTTCTGAAAAAGGTCAGATAGTAAATATTTGCAGGGCAAGAGGCCAAATTGAAGACACTGTATAGGTTTTGCCATAAAATTTTCATGTCTCTGAGTATTATTCTTTTTAATTTTTCAGCCATTAAAATGGTGAAATTCTACCAGCTGGTGTCACCTATATGTAGTATGCAGAGAAACCAACCAAAGGGTCAGATAAAGCAAAAATAACAACAAACCTTAGAAAACTGACTATAAACTGAGGCTCCAGAGTGGGGGGAGTGCAGTGGACCATGAGGAGGGACAGTAGACGCTTTGGCTGTGGGCGTGGTACGTACTGACAATGTCTGAATGGAGATCCCAGACTCCGAAACACAAATGATGAAGGAAACCCATGTTACCTCAGTGGGGGAGAAAACAAGAGAAAATAAATACTTTGCTTGTGGGCTGTACAAAGAGTAATTTAGTTTTTGGACCACAATTTGCTGACCCCTGGTTTACTGAAGGAAGGGGAAACTGGATGGTTAAATAGCTAATATCCACTGCCGGAGAGTCAGTGACTTTTCAATACAGCTGTCCAAGCCATTTTAGAGAAGAAGGATTATTTATAAAACAGGAAATGTGAACCTCCAAAATCAGAAAGGCATGGATTTGATTCTGTCTTTTTCACTGTGGACTGTCACTGTGGACAAGCTTCATGTAACTGTGGACAAGCTTCTTTGAGACTCAGTTCCTTCCCTGTGTTACAGGAATGATAATATTTCAAAATTATAATCAGAGGAACAATGTTTATAATTTATCTAACAATAGGCCTGAGTTTACAATGAAGCCTCAATAAATGTTAGCTATTTTAATGAAGAGGCGCATACATGCCCTGGTATTTAGCATCTAGTACCATGTTTACTACATAGCAGTTCAGGCTTTTAAAAATCGATGAACTTCTTTGACAAATATTCGCTGGCACTACACTAGGTACTTAAATGTTGCACGAATAAAGCCTGCGCAGTGGGCTGCATTTAGAACTTGAAAAACAAGCTCTTCTGTGTTCTTGAAGAGAAAAGATAGGATCAATACTAGTTTTCAGACATACTGTGGTTATTTTAGCAGCTTAATATTTCAAATGGCATCTCAAACCATTTATATATACAGAATCTTCATTTTCATTTGCTTGTTTTCTTCAGCCTGTACCTTCAATTATCCTCTTCATTCCTCACGATTTCCCTCCTTTTTCACAGATGGCCTGTTGTGGCATTCTATTGCGACTGCCAGGCCATTTTATTAAAACGTAGAGGGGAAGAAGCTAAGTGAAATAAATCAGAAGGAGAAAGAGAAATACTGAATAATTAAACTCATTTTCTTTATTTCCTCTTCAGAAAATTCATATTCATTTTATCCTTTTTTTGTGATAGTTTGTTTCTTATTAAGTCCTGTACTGTCAAAAATTTCAATTCTCTATTCTTTCTGGAAGAGCTATCTTCACACTTGATATTTGCATGCTGATAGAGTACATTAATTTTTCATTCCACTTGCTGTTCAGAATCAGCCTTCCCCTCATGTTGCCCTCCCTATAGGGCAAGCTGATGTTTACAAGTCTTTCCCCAATTCTCGGGTCTAGCAGACTTTCGTCTAGGGTTGCTTCATAGAATGGAGATGAAATCTACACTCTTTCCTTAGCTGCCTGATTCTGATATTGAGCTGATGGGAGCAGCAAACATATTTAATAATGTCAAGTTTCTTAACATCTATATGTCCCACCAACAATACATTCTTTATCCACAGGATTATATAATTTAGATGTAGTGTTCCCCCTCTAGGCCTCCTTCTATTTTATACTTTTTATAGATTTATAGAAGATGAAGTCTACAAATTAATGCAAACTCTTGGGCATGCAATAATAAACACTCTGGGCATGTTGGACAGCAGTAGTGACACAGTAACATTATCCCTTGGCAAAGGTACAGCACATTCTCCTGTTCTGTCTTTAGTAAGCAGGACCACTCCGTGAAGTGAGTCTCAGGCATTTCAAAGGCCTCCCTGGTGGCACAAGGGGTTTAAGCGCAGCCCAGTGAAGCTGTCCTCAGCCACTGCAGCATGAGTTCCCTCCCTAACTAGCCAGGGAGCTACCCACAGGGTGCAGCAGACCTCTCCTGCTCTCCCACTGCTCCCCTCAGCAGGGTCTTTCACTTAGTCTGCCTGTTCTGCTCCCCACTCTGTCTCTGGTGAGTCCTCTCACCCCCCGCACCTCTGATCTGTACCCCAGTTCTTGTATGCATAAATAAATCAATCTTTTTTAAGACTGAGCTTTTTTTTTTGGAGGGGAGGAGGGAGTAGGATCGAAGCAAGGGGGGTGGGAATTGTATGGGGATCATAACCAAGATGAAAACGTATACATTGTGCAAAAATGAAAAATGATGTAAAAATATATAAAATTTAAAAAAATAAATCTTAAAAAAAATAGATCTTCAAAAAAACAAACAAAGTAGCACCATGATGCTTGTATTTCATGGAAATGAAACTTGGTTTTCGGATATTAAGGTATTAGACTTACAGCCAGCACTTGCGGGTTTTGTTTTTGCATAATCATTACTACTTTGGGCCTCTCCGGTGGCGCAGCGGTTGAGCGCTGGGCTGCGAAGCTGCCCTCAACCTCTGCAGTGCCGGTTCGATCCCTGGCCACCGGCGAGGATCCCACATGGCGCAGACCTCTCCTGCCATGCCCGCTGCTCCCCTCAGCAGTGTCCTTCGGTCCTTCTGCCTGCTCTGCTCCCCGCTCTGGCTCTGGTGAATTCTCTCACCCTCCTGCACTTCTGACTGTACCCAGTGCTTGTATAAATAAATAAATAAATCTTTAAAAAAAATCATTGCTATTTTACCAGGAAGGTGGGAAAGGCTTTTAAAAGAACAGCTAGTAAACAGTCTTGTCAACATTGGTGTGTTTAAAAATGTTCAATTTTCAAGAGTTATTGATCCAACTGCTGTGAATTCATCTTTTTCTTCCTGCTAATATCTGTCACAATACACTGGGAATTCTTTTATTTTCTCCAGATTTAGTTACATTTTTGCAGTTCATGAACACAAAGAAAACGGCTTCTAACAGTTGAAACTCCCTAGCTGGCTCTTTGGTTTGGGGTAGCCAGAGCGATCCACTCCACATCATATCTCTGGAAACTTCAAGGTCCTCTGGCATGAATGGGGATAAACGATATTGAAATTACACTTGAGTATTTTGATGATTGATAGTTCTGAGTCTAAAACTTTATTTTTTTGAAAGAAAAGAAAGAGCACCTTCTTTGTCAACCCTGAAGAATTGACTGACAAATGAAGCATCTGTGTGAAATGTGAACTATGTCACCCTGAGGACTAAATTTGGAGTCTGGGAAAACCTACATCCCATCTAGTAGGAGGTGGGTGGAAATGGTAGGTACAACAGTCACCATAGCAACAGCAGCAAGAAGAGGTAATTTTGTTTTCATCTCACTTAATAACAGAATGCCACTGGCTGGCATTAAAGATACCAAATGCTGGCAAAGCAATAGCAACAGCTGCACAAACACCAGAAAATGAAGGAAGTGCTATCTCTTTTGATCCCAGCCCCACATGTTTAAACTATGTAAAGCCAGACAAAAAAATTAAAAGGTATTATCTGCTCTAGCCAAGTAAATGACAAAATGTACATCTATATGTTTACACACAGAGATATGAAAAAAAAATGTGATGTCAGATCGCTTAATGTGCAGGCGAGAACGGTGCTAATTTTATTCTCAGAATGCATACCGGCACAGTTATTTTAGTGGAGACAAATCATCCTATTTAAACTCTTGTGAGCCAAAAATAATCTAGTGTTTGTCTACCTCGTCCTGTGTCCTACTGCAATGCCCTCATGGCCATGGAAGAACACTAGCTTGAGAGAAACTGATTCATTAGTTATCGTGGTGGTTTCTAAACTGGTCTCCAACCCCATCAGGCACTGAGTGGGATGTAATATTGCTGGTTGAATAAAGTAGTAATGCGATGCTATTAATAAACAAAGTAAATATTGTTGTTAAATTTTCTTAAGGTTCAGTCAGAGGAGAGAGAAAAAAATTTAAATACTTTTACTTGCTGTCCACTTTCTGGTTTTTACTTCACATTTATTTAAGTTTTGAGTTTCAGTCTTACAGTCATCTTATTACCTAATAAGGGGGGCTACTATTTTTCATAAAGGTGACTTTATATGTCGTTAGAGCAGAAAAATAGCACTTTGGTATTTCTTGCTCATGTAGATTTCACCATGAAAGAGTGGCAGTCTTCCGACCACCAAGTCTGTCTCTCCGAACAAAAGCCTCTGAGAAGTCGTTAATTTTCATCCAACGTTGAGTGCCATCCTCACGACCTCTGATAACCTTGGGCAAGCCTGCCCGCTCTAAAGATCCTGCTCTCCTTCTGAATGCAGCACTTAATGCCCATCCCATATATTTAGCATTTATATTAAATTTACATTAATATGAAATAGTGAAGGTTTATTTTCTAGAAACCTCTACTTTCAGAGAAGTTTGAGGTTTCATAGAAGTTGAGAAGCTGGTCAGGAAAGTTCCCTCCCTCATTTAATAAATGACAAAATGGAAACAGCCATGTTTCTATGTCGTGCAGCTCCTTGTACAAACAGGATTCAAACTCAGTCTGTGGTGTCCTGACTGTGGAGCACGTGTGCTCACCCAGCCACGGCCCTCCCCCGACCACTCTGGAGCACATCTACACTTTGATGCCCCTTTTCTTCTCTCTCTGTTCTCTCCAAGGTTTTCCTTCCTGGGATGTTGCCCATGGCGGACAGCTCACAACTAAGGATGAATCGAAGTCTAACAAAAGTGCTCAGCCTCAAGCCCTTTGATCTTAGAAATAAAAATAAGCCAGCTGAGCAATCCCATGAGCCCCAGGTGTCTCCTGGAGGTGTCCTGCCCCTCCATGGCCAGGCCGGTGGCAGGCGACTGTCCATCTTTTTTAACTTCTCTGTCTCTGGGCTCTTTCAAGGTATCTAAGTGAACATATTGTTACAGAAACATCACAACGGCCACCTTGTCAAGGAGTGTTAATTGAAAAGAAAAATGAAAACACTGCAGCTGTGCATTCCTTACGCTTAGCAAGTCAGGAAGAGGAGCAGGCATCTGTCCCCTTGTGTGATGGCCGATGCCTGCCTGAGACAGCGATGCTGATGCCTGTGCCTGCCTGGGACAGCGATGCTGATGCCTGTGCCTGCCTGGGACAGCGATGCTGAGGCCTGTGCCTGCCTGGGACAGCGATGCTGAGGCCTGTGCCTGCCTGGGACAGCGATGCTGATGCCTGTGCCTGCCTGGGACAGCGATGCTGATGCGGCCACTGAACCTGACTGTGTGCCCGGCCCTGCGCTCAGCACCTCGTGGACACTGTCTCCTTTAGCCCAAGAGTAGCCCTGCATGAAGGAGCTGCTGGGAGCCTCATCGTAAAGAGAAAACTGAGCCTTAGGAAAGTAAATGGCATCCCCTAGGATGCCCTGCCACTGAGTTACGGAATGGGGATGCCGATCTAATTTATTGGACCCTTGTCCACACTGCTAATGAGTGAGCCACACACTCTCACTGGCAGAGTAACGGTTTAAAAGGGCTGATAAATCTCAGCTCATATCTGGAGAATTTCCATCTCTGCCAATCTTCATAAATGATTCTCTCTCTGGTCCTATTAGCCGAGACCACAGCATTGGTCACACCCAGGGTAGAAATGCTGGCAGTGGTGTTATCTATCGACAGCCTCCACGAAGACAGGAGGAGAGACTGTGGAGCCGCTGCTGATTCATAGTCATGTCTACAGAAACCAAAGTGTTGATGTTTTAATCAACTTAACTTGCGATAAGTATAATAATAAAATCATATATATGTGCAGAACATAGAACCCAGGAACCAGCAACTCTCTTTTAAGAAGCTTCACTTGACCAGCATGGCTGGGATATTTTCTTCTTTTCACTCCCTGTTCCGTAGTAACTCTCCTGCACCACCGTAATAAACATTTTCAATGTTGTGCATGAAAAATCTCCTCACAAGCTTATCGTAAGATATATTCTTGCACTTTTAATCTAAAGGACATGATAGGAAGCCAGTTGCCACTTGCTTGCCCAACAGTCTGTAAGGCCATCCTCACTGTTTCTGTTACTTGAGGTTATTAATTTTCAGTGGTGTAAAATATCGCATTTTTTGAATAAGCCCTACTTTTTCTGTTGGTGGACATTTTTGTCATTGCTGTTTTATTATTAATACAACCAGCGCTGCTGTGAATACATGTAAGATTTAGATATTACTTGGAGTACATCTTCAGGAGTAAAATGCTGGGCTGCAGGCTCTTCAAATTTTAAGTTTGCAATTTAGTTAGAAAACTAAACTCTTTTCCTCGATGACATAACCAACGATTGCCTAAGAGTTCTTAATAACCACTCATCTCTAGTATTTTATGCTCTCGGGCTTCTAAATTTTTGACTATTTGGGCACAAAGAACATGCAATATGGATTTAATTAGAATCTACTATTGCTTGAGCATCTTTGAATTTTACTATGCACATTGCTCTTAAGTGAATATCTACTAATGTTTAATATTTTAACTATGTCATAAATTATAGGAGTGTAAACATTTACAGCTTTAATCATACAAGTATTTTGTAGATTATATACATTACATATCACATATATCCTGATTTCTAATCATTTTTCAGTTATATTTGCTCCGGTTTTGGCTTAAATCCCTTATGTTGAATTTTGAATAACAATTGAAAAAAAATAATCAACTGGTAATACCAATATTTTATTTTAATGTTTATATTTTTTTAACAGGACAGGTTTATTAGAAAAAGGAAAAGGAAAAAGAGAAGATATTGCATAGTCACAGGTGGGCAGGGGAGCTGCCATGCCTGCTTGGCAAAGGGAAAAGATTTGTCTATTTCAACATTTTAAGTGACAGTCGGTAACATTTTGCAGGTAACAAAGGTAATAAAGCTATTTCTCTACATAGTTTCTAAAAGTTTTCTACTTTTGATATTCACATTGAATTCTTAAATTTATCACAGGTTTTTTTTGTACATAAAGATGTTCATTTTTTTAATTCATCTATTTATTGTCCTAGTGATCAATTCTTTGCAAGTTTGGTAGAACTGATTTAGAATCAAAATCACCCAATATTTTCTTTGTAGGGACATTGAAAACTAATGATTGATTTTTAATGTTCATAATTCTACTTAAGCCTTCATTTCTTAAGCCTTCATATCTCCCTGATTATGTTTTAGAGACTTCAGCTAGTCTAGAAATTTATACAAAATTTTTAGTTTTGCTAACTCCTTTGCTTGTCATATCTTCTTTTTTTTTTTTGAAAGATTTATTTATTTATTTATTTACACAAGCACTGGGTACAGTCAGAAGCGCGGGAGGGTGAGAGAATTCACCAGAGCCAGAGCGGGGAGCAGAGCAGGCAGAAGGACCGAAGGACACTGCTGAGGGGAGCAGCGGGCAGCAGGAGAGGTCTGCGTGCCATGTGGGACCCTTGACCAGCGGGCGGGGATTGAACCGGCGCTGCAGAGGCTGCAGGCAGCTTCGCAGCCCAGCGCCACCGGGGAGGCCCTGTCATATCTTCTTTTTAGTGTTTAGTTCACTAATCAATCTGAAGTTACATATAATTATTTTTTTTTTCCTGATTCCTTATTTGGATCAGCTACATTCCCCCTATAAGTGAAACCATCTGGTATTTTTATTTTTCTTTCTGGCTTATTTCACTGAACACGATCAATTTCTTAGAACAGTTTTAGTTTAGCAATACAATCAAGGAAGTTGGGCCTCCCTGGTGGTGCAGGGGTTAAAGACACAGCTAGCAAGCTATTGCCAGCCACTGTGGCATGAGTTTATTCCCTGGCTTGGGAGCAACCCACATGGCACAGCAGACCTCTCCTGTCTCCCAGCTGCTCCCCTCAGCAGTGGGTTTCAGTAGATCTGGCTGTTCTGCTCCCCACTCTGTCTCTGGTGAATCCTCTCACCCCCCCACACACCTGCTCCATACCTCAGTTCTTGTATGCATACATAAATAAAACTTCAAAAAGAAATCAAGGATGTTACAAATTCCTAACATCCCCTGGCCCCTACCACACATGGTTTCCCCATTAGCAAACTCCCTCACCAGAATGCCCTCTTCTGTTTGTTTGTTCCTGTAAGGATGAATATACATGAATGCATTATAATCACCTAAGTTCATAGTTTACATTAGGAGTCACTCTCGGTGTTAAGCATTAAATATGGGTTTAGACAAATGTATAATAACCTATATCCACTACTATAATATCACACAGAATATTTTCAGTGGCCTGTGTGTCCTCTCGGCTCAGCCTGTTTACCCCCCACTACCCTGCACACACTCCATAGCTTTGCTTTTCCCAGAGTGTCATAGAGCAGCCGTCCTGTAGTGTGTAGTGTTTTTAGAACGCTTTCTTTCACTTAATCATATGCCTTTAAGATTTCTTCCATGTCTCAAAAGGTCACTATTTTAGCAGAGAATAGTATTCCATTCTCCGGATTGTACCACAGCTTACAAACCATTCAACTAGTGAAGTACATGACGGTTGCTTCAAGAATTGGCCATTGTGAATACAGCTGCTATAATCCCCATAAAGCTGCAGGATTTTTTGTGTGGACCCAAGTTTTCATCTTCTTTGACTAAACGCTAAAGAGCATGATTGCTGCCTCAAATGGTAAGCATGTTTATTTTGGAGAGAAACTGCCAAACTGTCTTCCAAAGTGACAGCAAGACTGTGTTCTCACCGGCAAGGAGCGAGAGCTCCGAGGCACCACATGCCACAGTATTCGATATTTTCAGGGCTCCAGATCAGGGCAGCCCATGGACGGGTGGTAGCGTGTTCATTCATGTGTCTCCAGATCACAGCTTTTGTTTCATCTTTTTATTCACCTGCCTTGCTAGATGTTTATCTACTTTATTAATTGAAAATTGTTATGATTATTTCATAGAGAAATATGCAAAACATGTCTTTCAATTTTCTAAAATTCTGATTTGATTCAATCAGTTATATAACTGATTCTCAGTTTGCTGCAATCTTGAACACCATCTCTTCTGGCATCTTTGATCTTCCTTCTACGATTATGTACTCTCTTTTTGGAAATATAAATTTCATTTTTTGGAAAAGATTACTGTATTTATTTATGCATATACACACACTGGGGTGTGGGCCAGTAGTGCAGGAGGTGAAAGGACTCACCAGAGACAGAATGGGGAGCAGAACAGGTGGATTTACTGAAATCCACTGCTGAGGGGAGCAGCGGGGAGACAGGACAGGTCTGCTGTGCCTTGTGGGTTAGATCCCTGGCTGAGGACTGAACTCAGCCTACAGTGCCTGCAGACAGCTTGATAGCACTGAGACTTAACACCTGCACCACCAGGGG
Organism: Talpa occidentalis; assembly: GCF_014898055.3. Lineage (NCBI taxonomy): Eukaryota > Metazoa > Chordata > Mammalia > Eulipotyphla > Talpidae > Talpa > Talpa occidentalis. The sequence continues at coordinate 2,841,428 of NW_023601212.1, read as the reverse complement.
GACCTGGAAATACACACTTTAATCCTTCTTTTAGTGTAAAACCATGGTGGTAAACAGTTTTTGTTTAGTTGCAAAGTACTTTTACAACTGCTATTCTTGACAGCTAATTTTTCTGGGCACACAATTCCAAGTTGACAGATATTTTTTGTTCAGTACTTTGAGGATTTTACCCCTCTGTTTTCAAGTTTCTATTGTCACTGTTAAAGAGTCTAGTTGTCATCCTCTATAAAGTACTTCGTCTTTCCATTTTTAAGATCTTTGTAATACATGTTCTGCTGTTCCATGACAGCAGGCCTACCGGTGGATTTCTTTCTTATTCATACTCAGACTATAGACAACAGCTCTGGCATTGTGGAATCTTTATTTTAATGAGTTTTGGGAAATTCTCAGCCATTGTATTTCCAAATATTTGTTCTCTTCTTATTATTGCTATTCTGTTATGCTTTAATAATAGCTATTTTACACTTTAACCAATGCACTTAATATATTTCATTTGAAAAGTTGTTTGCTTATTTTTTTTAATAAATTTTATTTTTATATTCCCCCATACAACTGCACATGCCCCATTCTGACCCCAATCCCTCCCCTCCCGGCCCCCACCCCCCAAAAAGTGTCTCTGGTTCATAGTTTTTTGTTGATTTTGATTTTCACTTTCTTATAGTTATTCATTTTCCTGATCCCTTATTTAAATTTTCTAGATTCCTGCTATGAGTGAGACCATCCGGTATTTTTCTTTTTCTTTTTGGCTTATTTCGCTGAGCATGACAATTTAGATAGCATTTTTGGTTCTTATTATTATATTACTATACTCTTTGAACAGCTCATCTGTAGTTGTTTTATATTCTGTAAATGATATTATTTTAAATATTAAGTGTAAAAAATCAGATATTTTCCTAATTGGACTTTTTATTCATTGTAACATTTCCCACTATGATCGGTCACACTTGTTTTTTAATTCATATGTAGTTTATGTTAAATTTTTCAAATCTGAAGAACTCTATCAAAGATGCTAACCTCCAATAAGCTTTTTTGCTTCTGTCAAGAGCCAAAAGATACTCCTGTTTTGGGGCCATTTCCGTCCCCTTCCAAGTTGTTTTAACACAATGGGTTAAATTAGAGTCACTCAAGTTATAGATCTCACCCAATACCAACCTCTACTAATAATTCAAAAGATACAAGCAATATCCTGCAGAGAATTAGCTCTTCTTTTTTGAAAAGAATGAGTGTATAAGACACAATTTCCTACCTATAATTCCTTTTTTTTTTCCTGCTAGAAGATGTATTCGCTTTCTGATAACAGACAGTGAATCTGGAAAGTGTGTGGAAATGTCGTCCTTTAAGGAAGTTGATTCATTCTGGAAGCTCACAGTTTTATATTCAATTACACAGATAGACTTTCTTCATTCCCCACCCAGCTATACTTCATAAAGGCACACATTCCAGGTTGATTTGTAATAAGTAACCTAGAAAGCACAGGTGTAGCCTGACAGAATAGTGACTTTTTAATTTTTTGGGTTTGTTTTTCTCTTTCTTTCTTTCTTTTTTTTGATAGGGACCCTCCATTACTTTTGTGCTAGTAAACACCAGGAGCTTGTTTACAAGGAAGCTGGGACCAGGCCAGTCATTCCCTCTAGGATCTCCTTGTGCAGGAATGAGTGAATTACAGGCTGCTCATTAGCAAAGCTATTTCCAGATCTATTCAGAAAGTCTTGCTGCTGGGCCAAAGTTGGCATCCTGAACATATCACCCAGTGCAGCATGTGCCTTCCAGCCAAATCTCCATCACTGGGTGCTTATTGCTCATAGCTCTTGTTTTTTAGCAGTTTTCCTTCCTCCTTTTATTTTGGAGGGGGAAGTGGGTTATCCCAGTGCATGCAAGTCCACCATATTGGTATTTTATAAGAGAACAGGGGCTTCTAGTGGGAGAGCACACAGGAGAGTCTAGGACATGGCCTGATGAAACTCCTAACTAAAATAACAACGACCACTAAGCGTGTGATGTGAGAATGACATCACCTGCAGTTAAAATGACCTCAGCATTCAACATTAATAGCAATTTTTCATTTAGAAGGGTCTTGATGGCTTTTTGCATGGTTTACAGTTTAGTGCTAAACTGTATTACATGTGTTTACATGGCAGGGTTCTTTTTGTCCCATTCTGGCTAGTCAGAGAGGTGATGAACTGGGTGCTCTTTTTGATCACCTGTACCAGCTAGGGCTGTGGTCCACTGTGGACTTGCTGGGGAGCTGCGGGATGTTACCAGACAAGACTGAGCATCTCTTAGACCACAGTCTGCTGAACAAACTGCTAACTCCGCAACGCATGGCTGGAGGGGGATCTGCCTTTGCTACAAATCACAGTAATGACCGAAAACATACTACCAGCAGCTTCTGTACCCGTAAAATATCATTGCTTCAGGGCAGATTTAGTTTATACACAGCACTTACCAAGCAAGCTTTCCCCTTTATTTTCTTTAAAAAATAAAGGCATCGTAATCACTATACCCTACCTGAGGAGTCAAGCCTTTCTTTTTCTGCAGTACTTAAATCCCTTTGACATAATGCACACTTTTGATATGAGAACAATGATGTTGTAATTCATAACAACGGATTTCAATGAATTTTTAAAAAGCATAACTAATGTAGAATCAACGTGACTTTCCCCAGGAAATGTCCCACGTATTCCCCATGTAAAAACTGTGAACAATACTCACACAAATCATTTCATAAGGACCTAAAAAACATTCTCCTTCCTGGCCATAATTTTTAAAAGTTAGGAGCAGGAATTTTGTTCTGTGCAATCATTATATTTCAACTGTTGAAGCTGAAAAACGGTTTCATATCTCATGCCTGCTATTTTACAGTATCTGTGTGGTGTAGATCACATCCGGGTCTTCTAGTCACTGGTTTCTGGACTGCCTTTGGCACAAAGGAAACTCACTCATCATACCTACAAATTCCAAGATCATAGCCATATTCCTGCTGCTGTACAATCTGTCAGAATTTCAGAAAAGTCACAGATGTGTGCTAAATAATTACTGCAGGTTTTAATTAAAACTAGCTTGCAACTCTTCAACTCAATTAATATCTTCATAGTTGGCCTTAATTTTCTCACTGAGTAGCTTCTAATGAAGCAGGGAAATTTTTGAGTACTTTGTAAGATTTGTTTTAAAGAGCGACATTTGTTCTCTTTAATATTAAAAAGTCATTGAGTCTCCCCATGCTCCCTCACAAATAGATGGCTGAAGTGGTAGATGCAGTTTTTTACTATCTGTAAAATAACAACATTTCACAAAGTTCAAATCCAATTTCCATTTGCTGCCTACAGGGTTTTTTTTAAGCCCTTAATTTCAAGAACTTTTGTGAAATTGAGCAAACAGTTTAGATAATTCTCTTCCACACATTTCTGACATAAGGACTTCATCAACTGAGGAATCTTGAGCCTTATTCTAATTGTGGTAGATCATCTGTCATGTCTGCCTGATTTTGTTGTGCTTTGTCATGAGTGCAAAAGCATATGAATGAGTGGAACATACTGATTCTTTTCAGTATTTACTTTTTTAAAAAAGATTTATTTATTCATGCATATAAGAGCTGGGGTGCAGGCCAGAGGTGTGGGGTTGAGAAGATTCACCAGAGACAGAGCGGGGAACAGAACAGGCAGATCCACTGAAAACCACTGCTGAGAGGAGCAGCAGGGAGACAGGAGAGGTCTGCTGCGCCATGTGGGTAGCTTCCTGGCTGGCTGGGGATTGAACTCTTGCTTCAGTGGCTGGAGATAGCTTGATAGCACTGTCTTTAACCCCTGCAGCACCAAGGAGGCCCCAGGATTTACATTTAATATTCTCATTACATGAGCATTATTGCTGAGACACCTGGTAGCTCTGTGTATCTCTAAAGATTTTTTTGTGAGAGGAAAAGAGCCAATACAGCAGTAAACATGCTATAGTCTTACCTCATTTATTATATTTTATTAGTTTCCCTTGTTATAGAAGCCTTTTCAATGACTTCACAAATCATATATGGGGCTGAATAAACTCATTCCACACCCATGTGGGGAAATGCCATGTATAATAAAGTACAATTACTTATTCAACTGGGTATGGACCTTAATTTAAAACAGTGAAGAGAGTTGGGCCTCCCTGGTGGTGCAGCGGTTGAGCGCTGGGTTGCGAAGCTGCCGCAGCCTCTGCAGCGCTGGTTCAATCCCCGGCTGCTCCCCGGCCACCAGAGGAGGGTCCCGCATGGCGCGCAGACCTCTCCTGCCACCCGCTGCTCCCTTCAGCAGTGTACTTAGCTCCTTCTGCCTGCTCTGCTCTCCCTCTCTGGCTCTGGTGAATTCTCTCACCCTCCTGCACTTCTGACTGTACCCAGTGTTTGTATAAATAAATAAATAAATCTTTAAAAAAAAAAAAAAAAAAAAAAAAAAACAGTGAAGAGAGTTGGGCCTCCCTGGTGGTGCAGGAGTTAAGCCTTAGCGCTATCAAGCTGTCCGCAGCCTCTTCAGCACGACTTTGATCCCCAGCCAGGGAGCTACCCACATGGCACAACAGACCTCTCCTGTCTCCCCACTGCTCCCCTCAGCAGTGTATTTCAGTGGATGCCCCTGTTCTGCTCCCCACTCTGTCTCTGGTGAATCCTCCTCTGGCCTACACCCCAGCTCTTGTATGCATAAAAAAATAAAAATAAATATTAAAAAAAATAAAACAGTGAAAAGAGAAAGGAGAGAACTGGTCAGTGAGGAACTGACATCAAAACCAACCTGGCCCCATCATGGGTATGTAATGCACTGGTCTGCAGCTCTTAGAGCTAACTGAGGAAGATATTTTACATTTTTTCTTATATATGCATCAAGATTTATCTTAGAATGTTGTTTCATAGGATAAGTGACTGAATAACAATTGTATTTAGCTTTATTAAAAGTACAATTGTTCTTGTATCTTTCGAGGAAAAAAATCCTACATCATATTGAGAGCCACCAATATGGTAGATCCCCTAACAGCCACCAGAGTGTGCTATCTGGCCTGGGACATGTTTCACCAGTACCACGGAAATCGAATTTTATAATGACAGGCCAGAAGAGCCTTCACACAATATTTTTTAACTTTCTGCTTATGAAGACTTTTCCATTTAGTTATACTTTTTCCTGCTGCTTTATCAAAATCATCATCAGCACCACCATTTGGAAGTATTTCCTCAACTAATCAGAACCAAAATATTGTTTTTTGGCAGAAACATGTTTCTTTAACTGTGTTGAGGTTTTTCGCTCTGCTTGTTCCTTGCACTTTTGCGATGCACCCGATGCACCCTCTCACCGTGAATAAAGTTGTCATGCTATTGTTGTTTAGAATCTCAAACATTCTAAGTTGTGCGATGCAATTCACCCTCAGTTTTGGTAAAATGAGCAGTTTTCTCTTAATCAAAGTATAATCAGCTCATCCCTCTTTTACAACAAAATATACAGGGGAAGCTGTGTCAAGAAAAGCAAAAAGACTAGAATAGGGGCCAGGAGAATTCACTGATCTCAGCATTCTTCACAGTTAGGTCTGATATCTTAGAAAAGACTTAATTTCTTATCTCTAAGGCTGTTTACCTCTGAAATAGGAGGTTGGAAGAAATAATCTCAAAGTTCCTTTCCACTCTATGATTCTAAATCGGATCATATTTTGGTGCAGTTATAATGTATGCTACTTATTTAACAGGAAATGACTGATGTGGAACTTGCGAAACTTCTTAGCAAGTAATTATTAAGGTAGATGCATTGAAGTCGACTGCTCAATAAGTTCATTACCATGCAGGGTCACAGAATGCTACCCTTCAAAGTAATAAAACAGAAGATGAGAATTTTGTGAATATTCTGGAAACTCTTGATGGTGAAATAAATTCATATTTTACTGACACGGAAAAGGTACACATTATTTATAAAGTCAATAGGCAATAGGAACAGATTTAATAGACCCGAGACAAGTCTAATAAATAGGCGGAGTGAAAATTTGAAATGCAAATGCAGGATCTGTGTTGCATAAGGCTGCATGGAGCCCTGCACTATTACAACATGCCATTTTGAGCAATTAGGCAAGATTCAGTGATGCAAAAAGTACCCTGTCCCTGCATTGGTAAACTACCATTGCCCCCATTTAAAATTAAGTAAAGATCATTAAAAATCAGCATAAAGATAATTCATTTTTTGAAAGACAAATATGAATTCACCTTGTGTTTAGATATTTTTAAATGCTGTGAAATCCACAAAAAGGAATTTGCTTATCATTTGGGAACAGAAAACTTGTATGTGGTACATTTAGAGACAGAGTACATGAGCAGAAGGATGACTTTCCACTGGGGTACACATTGTTGATCCAGTGGACTGGAATTCAGAAACAAAATTTCCAATAGCTTTGAAAACAACTATTTATTCCTGAGGAAGTGTGGTTGAGTGGTGCCATTTGAGATAGGCAAGTCCACTGGCAAAGTGGTCTGTTTAAGTTCTTGCTTATCCTTTTGGGTTTCATGAAATGAACATTTTCTGTTAGAATTTCAGAGGAAATGAGAATAAAGTTCTTTTTTCGCACTATAAAAGAGGGAAAACACTTTTCAGGTTAACTTCCAAAGGGTATTAAAAATCCATATTAATGAAAATATGGAAAGAATTTTATTCCATGAACCTTTCAACTCCATTTAAAAACATCTATAATACCATGGCATCTAATTATCACTCCTACAGCTCTCTTTTTTTTCCCTAGGAGTTAAAAGTAATTTACATAGTTAACTCACTTTGACAGAGAAAGTCATTTAACAGCATAAAAGAAACTGAGGCACAGAGAAGTTATGAAGTTGGGTCACTAGAATGAAACTGATGATAAAGGAATGCAATCTATTTCTTTGTGTAGGAATGAGGTGATGGGGTTCAAGCATGTTCTTTCACTTAAATTCTGTGTAATCTTGAGAAATTACTTACCGTTTCTGAGCCTCATTAATTCTCTGAAAAACTGAATAAGCTTTCTTGTTCAGGGTTGCTGCAAGGTTCAGGGGCATTGGAATTATAAATATAAGGTTTGCTAATTTTTCATTTATAAAATATATTATTCTTAATTCTCATCCTGGTTTCTTAAAAAGGGTCAGTTATACATTTTGATACCTGGATAGAGACACTTGGATGTCTCATGCTTATTATGGCATGATTTAAATGCAAATGCATTTATATCATTTCCCATCATTTCCTACTGCATCTGGATCCCAGTATTAAGAATAGTGTGGTTGGATCCTGAGGCTGTAGCTGAACAGGGCTTATGTGATGCCCAGAACGGTGGTGAGACTCAGTCGGTTGAGTTAATGCACACCAAGTTAATGCACTCCTAGGGTAGTCAGGGTTCACTGTGGCATTGGTAAATAACTGCTATGTGCTTCACAATCACCGAGGAGGATCAAGGAGTAGGGTTAGAATGAAGTAAGTCATCAGGTCAAGTAGAAAGACATTGTAAGGAACAGAGCAAGAGTTCAGGACCCGACAGTACCAGTAGGTTAGGAAAGCATATAAAACAAGCTCCATAATGGAAACAATGTAAACCAACATTAATTTAATAAAAATATTCTTAAAAATAAGTTATGGAGGAAGATTTTAGGAAAGTATTTATGGCTTTTCTAGCCCAATGGAATGATTTCTCATTAAATAAATTATTCCTCTAAAAAATGACAACAACAAAACGAAAATAAGCTGAAGCAATGGGGCTGTAGATGTTGGCTCTGAACCACTTAAGAGGTCAAGAGGTTTTAATAGATGATAGCTGAAGAGCAGATACCTATGCTCAGTTCAAGGTATAAGAAGACCCAGACAATAGGGCTCTGCACCATAAACCAGAGATGGATGTGAAAACTTGTTACTTTTTTTTTTTTAAATGAGGAGTGAGATGCAGTCTTTGACTACTCATAATTTTGTGAAAGCAGTATGTTATCAGTGGCCATTCAGGCAAAGAATTACAATAAAAACAGAATTACAATAAAAATATGTTCAACTATACTATTTATTTTTCTGAGCTGAAAGAGCATATAGAATATAAACATAGAGTAAATATAGTAAGCATAGAATCTAGTAGATATATAGTAGAGACTGTCTTTATATCAAAAAAGATAAACTCATGCAATTTGCAGCAACATGGATGGAGCTGGAAAGGATCAGGCTCAGTGAAATAAGCCAGAAAGAAAAAGAAAAATACCAGATGGTCCAACTTATAGCAGGAATTCAGAAGACCCAAATAAGGGATCAGGAAAAAGACTAATTATAATAAAGTAAAAATCAAAATCAACAAGCAACTGTAAACCAGAGACACACTACGGGGGGTGGAGGGACGGGGGAGGGAGTAGGATCAAAACAAGGGTGGTGGGAATTGTACGGGACTATAACCAAGATGAAAATGCACACATTGTTCAGAAATGAAAAATGATGTAAAAATATATAAACTCAAAAAACAAAAAATAAATGAATAATGTAGAACTTAAAACATGAGACATTTTAATCATGTTTTATAGTTTTTAATCTTTTACTGGGATTAAAATGAGAAAATTTATGACATCTTTATTACTCTGTATATATAAAAGAAACAAATAATCAAATGGAAGAAAATTGTTAATTGGATCGCTACTTTGCTCCACTTCAAATGCAGAAACACAAATAATCAACTTTCAGTATATGAATAAACCTAGATTTAAACAAGTCTATGGACTAAGTCAAAATCAAACCAACAGATGATAAAAAAAACTCTCGGTAATTACTTTTGAGTAGGAGTATTGCTATTCTGAGGCTCTTGAGTGAGTAATTAGGAGAAACTCTTATTCTAGCAACTCCAGGTAGCAGCACAGAGAGCGCCTGAAGTCCAATGGGGAAGAAAGGAGACACCAACATTCAGAAATGGTTAAATGGAAAACATGGTAATCCTGGATTGGGATTGTATCAGTATAATCCACTCCTGAGATCTTTTATTCTTAGTAGCACTGTAGCAATGAGCACTTGTAATAATCTGTGCGCTCCAAATATTATTTACCACTAAAAGAAACCAGAGTTTCTGGTCAACTTGAAGGAATCAACTTGAAGTAAAATCAAAATAGTCAAAACAGGGAAATTTGAGCTTCAGAAAAGATAATAATTGCAAATGGTTGAACTTCATCAATAAATTTCAAACCATGGATTCCTCTATTATTGAAAAAAAATTGTGCATATTCAAAGAATAAAAGAGAACCAATTTGCTAACTTGCAAAGTAGCCAAAGAAGAAGAATCAAGATTTATCGTATTTTTTTTTTCCCAGTCTGAATTCTACCACTTGGAAACTAATAGCAGATAAGGAGGAAGTATTGCAACTAGCAAATAAAAGACAAGTGATTTCCTGAGAGTGTTATCACTTTGAAAAACAAGTATATTGAAGGAGATAGACATTGTCCAGCAATAGTTACTAACATCACAAAATTAAAGACATCAAACACAGTCTACCTTCTGAAGAGAGAATGGCCTACCATCATTGAAGGAATCAAATCTGTGAGGCAATGGACAGGAATTTGTAAACTTGGTAAATTTTGGCAGACGGTAAACTGAGCCATTGCTAGTTGTCTCAGTCCCACAACCATATATCTAGCCTTTGTTTTGACTTAATCTTTTCAGTTCCTTTTTCAAAATTCTCTATATTCCACATGAGGGTAATCACCAACATTTGTCTTCGTCCTCCTGACAGGTTCACTTAGCGTCATCCTCTCCAGTTCCATTAATGTCGTTGCAAATGGTGAGAACTCATCTATTTTTGTAGCTGAGTATTCCATCATGTCCATACGCCACACATCTTCTTCATCCACTGCTCTAGCATGGGGCACTTGGGTTGTTTCCATATCTTCACTGTTGTAAATAGTGCAATGAACAGGGCCTCCCCTGGTGGCTTAACAGTTGAGCGCTGGGCTGCGAAGCTGCCCGCAGCCTCTGCAGCGCCAGTTCAATCCCTGGTCCCCGGAGAGGGTCCCACATGGCGCGCAGACCTCTCCTGCTGCACCCGCTGCTCCCCTCAGCAGTGTATTTCATCAGTCTGCTTGTTCTGTTCCCTGCTCTGGCTCTGGTGAATCCTCTCACCCTCCCGCGCTTCTGACTGTACCCAGTGCTTGTATAAATAAATAAATACTTAAAAAAAAAGTGAATTATTTAAAAAAATAGTGCAATGAACAGAGTGCAGGTATCCTTTTGAATTAGTGGCTTTGTACTCTTTGGATAGATGGTATATCTATTTTTATTATGTCAAGGAATCTCCATGCTGTTCTCCATATGGGCTGAGCAAGTCTACATTCATAGTGGTGTATAAGGGTTCCTTTTTCTCGCTACCCTCACCAACAGTTGTTGCTTCTTATGTCCCGGGCTACTTTCTCAGGTGTGTGGTAGAATCTCAGAGTGGTTACGATTTGCATTACACTGATGTTGAACGTTTTGTCATGTGCCTGTGACCATCTGTATGTCTTCTTTGGAGAAGTGTCTATTTAGCTCTTCTGCCCATTTACTTGATTGGGTTCTATGGTTTAGTTTTGTTGAGTTGTATGAGTGCTTTGAAGATCTATAATAGGAGTTTCTTCCAGATGTATGATTTGCTATTATTTTCCCTATTCAGTGGGTATTCTTTTGTTTTAATGATAGCTTCTTTCACTGTAGAATAACTTTTTAGTTTGATGTAGTCCCATTTGTTTAATTTTGCTTTTGTTTTTCATGCTGGTGAAGTCAAGTCCCCAAAGACATCACTGTAGTCAATGTCATGGAGCATTTTGTCTATATTTTATTCTATCTGTATTTGTAATGGTTTTTGGTCTGAATTTATTCATATTTTTTTAAGATTTATTTATTTATGTATACAAGAACTGGGGTACATGCTTGAGGGGTGTGTGTGGGGGGTGAGAGGATTCACCAGAGACAGAGTGGGGAGCAGAACAGGCAGATCTACTGAAACGCACTGCTGAGGGGAGCAGCAGGCAAGTCAGAAGAGGTCTGTTGCACTATGTGGGTAGCTCCCTGGCTGGGGATCGAACTCGTGCTGCAGTGACTTGCGGACAGCTTCATAGGTTGCGTCTGAATCCCTTGCACCATCAGGGAGGCTAAAGAACTTATTCATCTTATAACCAGAAACCTGTATTCTTTGACCAATATCTCTCCATTTCCCCTACTGGCTCACTGGGGAGTGGGGTGAGGCTTGGGCAATGTGCTGGGTCTGTTTCCAAGTCCTTCCCAGGATTTGCTAGGTCTGCTGCAGGCTAGTGCCAGTGGAACTGCTTCCAGGTCCTTTCTGGGTTCCTTGGGGTCTTCCGGGATCTACTGTGGCTGCTTGTCAGTTCTGCTCTGCTGCTTTGCAGATTTGTCAGACTACCAGGGCTCCCCTTGTTTGCCTTAGTGGGCTACCTGCTTGGCCTGTTCCATGGCTCCCTGAGTCCACATCCTCTTACTCCTCATGTGTGCAGTAATCGTTTGTTTCTCCTTCAGGAGTGATGGTTTTTTCTGCTGCAATTTAGCTGCAAATGAGCTTCTCTCTGCCACCACCCTGTCTCTCTCAGAGATCATATCCTTTCTGTTAATTAATTTTTTTATTTTATACATCATTTTTAATTTTTGCATAATGTATGCATTTTCAGAGATCATATTTTAAGTTGAAAGTTTTGAGAAACTGTACATATTCTTTGTATAATGCCACCCTGGACATAGAGTTTTCCCAAACCCAACCTGCTTATAACTGGAAGATGACCTATAAACAAAACCACAATCCCACCAGAAAGGGCAGGCTCTGTGCATTATTTCCAAAATAAAGTCTACTGATGGTAGGTTACAGATAACCATCTTCAGAAAACTGAGGGGCAGCAGGCCTTTTTGTTTCTCTGTAAGATAACTTTGATTGTGATATATTTTGATTACACTTGTTTAGCAAACTCTACTATCCTTAGGGTAGGGAACAGGAAACTTTCTTTCAAATAGGTGTTTAATATTTCAATATTAAGGTCAAGGCTCTGCTTGTTTTCATTATTGTTTCATATTTTCATTAAATGTGCCTTTGCAATCAGGATAGAAATTTATAAATCAAACATATATTTGTTTGATTTTCCAATATGTTTTATTGGAAATGAAAAATAACTTCGATGGGTAAATTCAATCAACAAACATAAAAGCAAAGAAACAAAGGCTAAGTTCCAAGATATTTTTTTCATTCTATAGTGTACTGTTTTATTGGCAAATAGTAAAATGAAGTGCTATAGAGATGGGTGGAGACTTTGGCACTAACAAAATTATTTCATGGATTTCAAAAGTATTGCTATTTCTGTGACCCTAAAGATGACAGACCAATGGGACATGAAAGTAGAATGTCTTTCAAAACTTTTGTTTTATTGGGTATAACCATGGTCTCAATTTTGTGTCTAAGTACTATATCTATTTTAATTAAAGTACACATTAAATAATTTGTTTAGTGATGTTTATCATCTCTCATAAAATTATATCTGTATTTAATATGTGAAAAATAGTATGGCAGGAACAGAAATATATCTACTATGCAAGTTAACCAAACTAATAATTGAGCCCCTGAGTTTAGTCAGAAGCAAATACCAGGTATTCAGACATAGATGTGTTGACAAGGAAATTTTTCCACCTTATTCCAGATAAAACAGTGAGTCCACGAAAACCTGTATAGCCTTTCCTTTCAATTTTATCTATAAATCCTCTTGATGTTTTTTGGACCATAAATGTATACACAACGTGTTTCCCTGACATTGAGCACATGCTGGATGGTTGTAACTATAAAGGTGATAACTGTTTGTTATCACCAAGAGCTAAATTCTAATCAATTTTGAAGGAAAAATATCTTTTTCCTAAGTTAATGGCACTTAAGATCAGTAATTATTTGTAATCTATGCCACCCCAATCCAAGCTAGCTAATGTGAAGATCATCTGAATAACAATTATATTAATCAGGCTTTGTACTGTAATCAACCTACATTGCTCATTAAAGAACTTGAGAGCTCTGGTTTTTAAAATCTCTACTAGTTACAAATTTAGAAGGTTAACAGTATTGTAAACACTGAAAACTACTATTTGTACTCAATTTTCTTCAGCTCTTGACCTGTTATTAGGGTCTCCAGGTATTATTCTCCTTAGTTCTGGTCTGGAAGGGTCAATGTTAATGGCATCTATTTGCTAAATTCTTTGTAGTTTATTATTTTTTTGGTTCTACTAAATTTTTATTGCAACAATTAAGTTCACAATGCTAAAACTAAAACTTGAAAAGTTTTCAATCTATGACATGCTCCACTATTTCTTTTGTTGCAGTTCCGATATAAATGGGGTAAATACGCCAGTAGAAATGCACTTATCATAGGTCATTTTTCACAATTCTACTTTCAATTTTGTGGAATACTCTTTAGTACATAGTCATCTTTTTCAACTGCAATTATTTTATAAAGATAACTTTAAATGTTCCTAGGTTTTTAAAATATTTACTCATTTATAAGTTTAGGCATATCTATTGAATTTTGCTTTGGTGCTTTCTTAAACTTAAGAATTTTAAGATATCCTGGATCCTATTTATAGGACCCTTGATCCTATTAGCTAATTGCTACTTACAAAGAAATTATACATGACAATTGATGTTTCTATGTTTTAAAGGAATAACCCCAGACTATTCTAACTATAGTTAGGTCAGATCCCAAAGAAGGAAAGCAGGGAGTTGGGTCTAAAAACTAAGTCATCATTGCAAACACATTGTCTTCAGTGTGTGCACTACTGCTGTGATACTACGCTTGAAAAATCAGGTAACACTTGTTAAATATAGTAAAGGCATTGGATTTCTTCAAAAGGTGGCTCATGTCACCACTTAAGTCATTCCAGCTTTCACACTTGCTGGGAGATATAATGAAGAGGTTTTTTGTTTGTTTGTTTGTTTGTTTTTTTCCTCCTCCAAATGCAGTTTTTAATTTATGTGAATTTACAAAGAAAAGGTGGGGAAAATTCCTAACTGAAATGTAAATTTGAATTTCTGACCCAGAGGGCTATGTCTAAATACTTAAAGGTAGAATGTAGAGTGTTTACTTCTCACTAAACCTAGTGATTGAACTTACTAGTTTGAATGTCAGACACTAACAATATATTGGATTTTGTCATTATGTGTAAATACGATTCCTTTGTAATTTAGTCATCTTTTATTATGTCTAGCATTTAAAACACAAACATAACAATTATAACATTCAAACACGCCCTCCTGTAACAGAAGAGTTTCTTGTCTATTATTCTGCTTTCACTGCTATTGTCAAACTCATATTGAAGGCTAGGGTTGAGGGGGTTAAGCAGTAAGGAGCCAGTGACTGTGGTGGCTTACAGGTTATTATTTATTTTCCCTTGAACAAGGTTATCTCTCACAGCTGAGTGATGAAGCATGAGGATAAATGATTACACATTTTGCTATGAGTTGAAAAGAAAATCCCACTTTTCTTCTTGCTACATTTGTGCAATCAAATTTATTTAGAGAGCAATTAAACATTTTCCTTCTTCCAAATATAGGCACAGCATATACCCCAATCACAAAGCCATTTATTTATTCGCAGTTCCTCTGGCAAAATCACGTATCGGTGTGTCTACCACTGAGCGTGGTGTCTTCCAATTAGCTGGCATGGTAGGAGGCAAAGGGAAATCAGCAGCAACTTTTCCAGATAGCATCCTTCAGCTAGCAGTGCTACTCGATTCTCTGCAGCAGCCAGGAGGCTAAAATTGCTTGAAACTTCCTGGAAAATTTTAATTGTGACATTTTAAAACAGCTCCCTAAGGGAGCTGCTACCCTTTCCTAATCATCTTTGCCACACAGATCTGAATTTAATACTTTCAATGCAGAAAGCAACTGAACAGAGATAAAGTCGAAGAAAATCAACATGTTATAGTGTCCCTGACTCGCTCTCCATCCAGGTCAGCCAGGCATGTATTATCAGCATCTGACATTGTGTGTGTCAGGGAGCTGCAGCTGGCGAGCCTGTGTGCTGGTGCGCAGTTTGAAGAAATGAGTAGCGCTCAGTTGTGTACTTAAAATGAATGATGTTGTTTTAGGGAAGTAAAAGAGAGAGCAGCCATGGCAGATGGAAGGGAGACTTAGGGAATGGATGGTGGAAGAGGTCATTTTTTTGCGTAGCTGCAATTCTTACATAAAGAATCCACATTTAAGATTATACCAATGTCATAAGAAACAAACAAACAAAAATACTTAGGATCTCTTCCAACAGGATATGTTAAAATATTATTTGTTTATTATTTATGGACAACACAAGAACTATGCAAGAAAAGGCGAAGTCTCTGCAATAAGGTCAGAAGTGAGATGATTACTATGGATTTTGACATTTCAGAGTTTCAGTTTCTTCTCTACAATCTGAGGAGGAATGTGGGTCTCATTGAGTTCACAGGTATGATATGCCAACATACTTAATAAACAGTTAGATCTCCCTTGTGAGGATGGCCATTATCTCAAAGACAAGAAAATACAAGCACCGGAGAGCATGTGAGAGAAGCAGGCCCTTATACACTGTTAGTAGGAATATAAATTGATAAATTTATTATGGAAAGCACCATGGAGAGCCCCCCACAAATGAGAGATAGAAATTCCATAAATCTAGTTTTCTCACTTCTGGGCATTTACCTGAATATACAGAAACACTAATTCGAAGAGCTGTATGTACCCCATGTTTATTACAGAACTGTTGACAATAGCAAAATCTGGAAAACAACCATTGGAAGTGCCCATTGACTGATGAATAAAGGCATGATACACACACACATGCATGATAAACACACAAATGATACACGCACACACATACACACTCTAGAACATTAAGTACAAAAAGGATGAAATCCTGCCATTTTCAAAAACAGGATGAAACTAGAGAGTTGGTGAATAAACCAGAGAAGAGAATTATCATATGATTTCACTCATATAGAAAAAATGTTGAGCTGAAAAACTAAAATAAACTCTTTGACTATCACACCAACTAGTGGTCACCAGAGGGCAGGGGTAAAAGAGTTGGTAAGTTGGGTAAAAAGGAAAACTGCATGGTGGAGGATAGAACTAGAATTCTAGTGATCAACTTAATGTAGTATATACAGCTGTTGATTTTCAACATGGAACGCCTGAAAGTTAGATGATGTTCTAATTCAATATTCAATAAAAATAAAGGCGTAATGAGGGTGATAAAGACAAGAGGAGCAGCTCTGCAGCTCTTAATCTAGAAACAGAGATCCTGATCTCAGTGTGATGTAATGTGCTTGTTGAAAACTATTTTGAAAAGAGAATTAGTTGGAAGGACACAAGTCGTGGCGCCACTGAGGTTTCAAATCCCAGGTTTACTTCTAAATATCTGTATGATCCTTTGGGCTTGGAGCCTTCTTAAATTTATTTTTCACCTTATCTATTTTCCACCCACATAAATGGTAAAAATCTCCAAATATCTGTATGCTTCCCTGCAGTCTATGAATCTGTCTCCCAAGCAGCCATATTCCTTTACACAGATGTTAGAGGACAGTGTGGCATAAAGCAATGTCTGCTGAGGAAGGCTCCCAGCAGCTGAAATAACTTGACCTTAGTACCCAGGGGTGAGCCCAGCAGGTCCCAGCTAGGCTGACCCATTACTTGACTCACTTTAGCACTAGTGCTGGACCTCACCTCTGCTGGCTTCCAGTAGCAGAGAGGCACAGATGCATGTGTCAGTGTCAAGGAGTCAAGAAACTTATACCACCAGGGAGGCAGGAGCCCTGAGTTTTGGAAGACTTTAAACAGACTGAGAAAGAACCTAGACATTGTTGAGCCTTAGTTTTCTCAGCAGGAATCTATAATAAAAATGACCTTCCTACAAGGTCATGCTGAGAATGAAAATTATATAGAAAGCACCTAAAAAGGTGCCAAGCCCGATGTAAGTAATTAATAAAAGATCAACTTTTATTTCAGATAAAGTCAATACTAATAACCCAGGAGAAGGTACCACTCTTTCTGTGCTCTTCTAAAAGGTAAAAAAGGAAAATGTTAAGCTACATCATTCCCTAAATTCTTTGAGTGCCTGAAGAAAGTAGAGCTTATTGGTTTTCTGTACTCAAAGGTGCACTTCTGAGCAAGACCAGTCCCGACAAGGAACTTGGAAACCACCCAGATAGTCTGCAAGATCACATTGCTTCTTATTACAAATTCCATCATCAGACAATCCAGAAGCCAGATAGAGTACCCGCCCTCACACATCCCTGGATGGTGCTGATGTGCGAAACTGCTGAACTATGACAGCATAAAATAAAAAGCCAGTAGTAAATTCTAAAGAAAAACTATTGCCTTAAAAATATACATAAATAGGAACAGAGATACTAGTAATAGCTCCACTACGGTGTGTTGCTGGAAAAAGAAAATAAAAACAAACTTGAACCCATATGGCTATAGTCTTAAATCATCAAAAAATAATTAAAACAAGTGAAACCAAAGCAGGCTACAACTACATATAATCCCATATTTAATGAGTTGTGGAAAATGCAATAAACTAAACAAATCACATATTACCATTAATTAATGGGCTGTAAAAGACTTCCAGGTGGCTTAGGCAAATGATTTTTATTTTATACTTTAGAAGGAAAGTTTTTGGTAATTATGAGATAAAGATAATTTATCTTAGCTACTAATTATTTAAAAATTCTGACATTCCTGCTTCACCATAAATGATAATTCAGATTATTTAAAATATGTATTTTCTCAGCTCCTTTTATGAAATTATATTCACATGTTCATTTTTATTTTTATTTTTATTTTTTTAAAGATTTTATTTATTTATTTATTTATTTATTTATTTATTTATTTATTTATTTATTTATTTATTTATCTATTTATTTATTTATTTATTTATACAAGCACTGGGTACAGTCAGAAGCACAGGGGGGTGAGAGAATTCACCAGAGCCAGAGCGGGGAGCAGAACAGGCAGAAGGACCGAAGGACACTGCTGAGGGGAGCAGCGGGCGGCAGGAGAGGTCTGCGCGCCACGTGGGACCCTCCTCCTGTGGCCGGGGAGCAAACCGGCGCCCAGACAGAGGCTCGCTGTGCCACCGGGGAGACCCCACATGTTCATTTTTAGATGTAAATGTTATATCCACATATTAAGCCATAAAGATTTTTTTTCAAGGTAAAATGAAATAATCTGATTAGGTGCTATAATTTTCACAAATATTATGAGAAGTTATTGAGTTCCTCTTTTAGTTTCTCACAATCTTTGCTAATACATATATACTTATTATATCTAGTTACTGACTAGTCTTCATTCCTAAAGCTTCAAAGAATCTGTCTCAACTTTTAAGGCATTTATACTCTTATAATGGCGACATATTATAATGAGACTAAAGGAAACTTGCAATATGGGAATGCATGTTACTGACATATAAAGAGGAGTCGAGGAGGAGCTAGAGAGGGTATGGAAATAAGGTGACCTTTGTAGCAAACCTTAAATGAAAGTTCTCTGGACAGACGAAGAACTGGACTATGCCGACTACAACACCTGATGCAAAATTGTTATTGTTTGCCACACAGATCAAGGCAAAAACAACTGATTCTTTCCCTTTAACTGATATTAATTTAATGCCTATTTTATCATGCCAATGATTGTGTGCATGCTTAAGTGTTTACAAACATGTATTTTTTTCTCTTAGTTGAGACATGCAATATTTTATGGTAAATGAAATTGATTCAGTCAAAAGTGTACAATTTCATGTTTGTGTGTGAATCATTATAAGCACAGCGTTTTATTATTCTTTGTCGCTAAAACCTTTGAGTTTTAGCTTCATTGTTTTAGCTTCATAGCTTCATTGTGATATATATGAACAGGAAGTAAGCGATTGGGGTATTCAGGGTAGCTCTCTCTAGGGAGAATGACATCAGAGATGCAATGACAATATGCAATGACGAGAGAGGGAAAGTTGGGGAGATCCGAGGAAAGAGTGTTGTAGGCAGCGAAGATGACAAGACTGCCTCGAGGCAAATGGCTGTGTGGTGCTCAGGACAGACTCAGTGTGACTGGAACACAGCACCATGTGGGAGCCAAGTGCAGTAACACCACTCAAGGGGACTTCACAGAATTAGGTCAGCAGAAGGCTACGGATGGAATATTAAAAGCTGACTCATGCAAGAGCATAGCAGAGACGCAGGGGCCAGAAGAGAAGGCACCGGGTTGGGAGCAGTAAGAGAGCACAACAGTATCTATTTCACGGCAGGTACTGGCAGGTACTGAGTATCTAGCAGGAAGATAAACAGATTTATTTCTTTAGTAAAGGAAACAAAACAAGCATAAATCGCCAACAAACTGAAGATTATATTAACATCAAGTGTATTTAACATGTTTATACTATTTTACAGATCACTTATTTACCAGGCTATGCCTGACACACTTTGAAGTGCTTGGGGTACATGAGTGGGCCAAAGCAAAAGCACTGATGTCATGGGTATCAAGAAACAACCTCACATTTTCCTCTAAGTGTTTCCCTCTATTTGTGTGTGTGTGTGTGTGTGTGTGTGTGTGTGTGCGAAATCGATGTGAAAGCAATGCTAGAATTACCCCTATTTTACAGATGTGAAGACAATCTTTATCTTGCCCAAAACATTCCTCTAGGAACTTGTACTCAAATGCAGTTTCGGACTGCAACTCATATCAACAGAGAGAAAGAATTTGACATTATAGAGGGCGCGCTCTTCCAAGGAAACACAGGTCAGACTTTATGGAATACACATCCCGAGGCTTAAACTTGAGGTATTATGTCAATATACAGTGATGTGGCAGCAATAGCCACAGAGAAAGGAAGGCCCACAGGTGGCATCACCGCATGATGCGGGCAGGACAGTGTGGGCTGCAGGTGTCAGCGCACGGGAAGTGGGGAGGGTGTTGGCGAGACAGTGTCGAATGTGCTGGCCTTCACTTTTCATTCGTATGCAGTGGAACAAGAGAGGCATCCTGATAAGAAGCGAGGTCAGTAATAAATTAAAAAAATAAAAACAATAATGCCATTAAAAAAGAAAATATTTTTAAAGGAAATTTAAAGAAATACAATTCAGAGGTACAGGCTCTCACCCCGTCAGAGGCATGTCACCACCCTACATCCACAACCAAGACTCCTGCAGTCACCCACCGTCCCCCACTAGGGCCCACCCCTTCCCTCTGTTGTGGCCTTAATTCTACAGACTTAAAGGCCTGTTAGACGTTTGTTTCTGCCGGAACCCTCGTTTCTGTAGATGCTACGTATAAATGAAATCATCTGGGAATAAAATAGAAGTGAGGCCAAGGACCACAAGGGGGTGTGTAATGATGGGAAGGTACGTTAGAGACTTCAGTGAGGTGGCCATGCCTTGGAGGGAAAGGTTGCATGTGTGAAAATAACTTTAAATTGACTGGCTACAGAGAGAAGTAAAAGATAACGGTGAACATTCAGAGATGATTCCAAGTTTTCTAGTCTAGAATAGAAATAAGGGCATGATTGAGGAGATGAGGATTTTTCTTACGTAAGAAAAATAGAAAATGAGACAGTTTATGAGATAATTTATGGGTGGGGAGAAGAGGCGAGGGGAGGGAATAGCGACATGCATTGTGAAAATGGACAGAACAGATCCGAAGATAAAGGGTCTGGGGCTCTAGGGGGGATGACCCTAGGCATGTGAAATGTCCAGAGGCCCAGAGGTGTAACGCTGACCGAGGGCTGAAGCATTCAATATTTAAGTATCCTACAGAAAGAGATATCAGGGCAGTGCTGCCAGCAACATGAGGGGCTACGCGGGATAAAGAGATTGTCTCCAGCACAGCAAAGGGCCTCTAGCGAACCTTGCCCTCAATCTTCTGAAGTTGATTCCTAATTTTCATCAGAATTAATATATAACAGTAGTTGTAGATGGATACACAGTCCTTTTAATATAAGCACAGCCATTTCTTAACCAAACACTCACATATTCATATCAAACTTCAGAATTTATTATTAAGGTAAACTGCATCATCTGGTTGTTTGCCTTTATGAGGCCCCCAGGACAAACCACTCACTTATTACATAAGGTATTAGGAGGCACGTGTTTTTAACAATCTGTTGCATGGACGGAAGGGTGGCATGTGCAGGGATGCTTTACTCCAAGATCCTCCCAAAACTGACCACTGGGCTTGTCATTCTTGCCTTGCGTTTCCTGTCATCACCATTTATCAGTGACTCAACCCCGACTTGAAAATAATCAATGTGATCAATAATTATTCAAATATTACGCAATGGAATATATTTTAATTTCATTTTAAAAGGAAGAGATAATTTGGTAAGTTAAACTTTAGAAAAGGTTTGTGTAAACAAGTACGTAAGTTTTTTGTTGTTTTTCTTTTTCTTTCCCTTTGTACAAGGTTGTAAATTTTAGGGAAGAAGAGAGGCTTATAAGTCTGTATAATCTATGAATAAAGTAAAGCAATTCTGCTCTACAGTTTTATAGGGAGATGGTCATTTGTCTCCATGGCAGAGGCCAGGGGGAAAAAATAACATCTGTTATAACAAAGATGAAGGATACCATTTTGTGACAGAGGATTTTCAATGGACCCTGTGCAAGGACAAGTATTTCTAGTTCAAAAGACCATGTAGAATGCATGTTCTGAAATATTTTATTGGTGCTTAGCCAGTTATGCCAAAGTGCCTATGGCAACATCAAAGAAAACATCATATTCAAAATGATGTGGAGTTGCAAAGGTAAACAAGATTAGGTTGGCAGCTAATTTTTATGCTTCATCTTAAATACTTATTTAGCCTTATCCATATTTATGATTGCATCCAGATTATGTTAGGGGAATATGTACAATATGCAATTAGGTGAATACCATAAATGTTATATTACTAGTACTTTCAAAACACAGAAACTCAAACCATAAAGTTTGAACTGCATAAAATTTGAAGCTTGCTTCCAAAACATTAAGTTGAAGGTGAGCTGCTGGTGTGGTGGTATCACACAAGACTCCCCAGATAATATCAAGAAACAAATCTTGATATTATTAGCTGTTCAACTGATTTTGGTTTAGGTCTACAATAGTAACAGTAGCTATAAGCTTTAGGTGCTATCAAATAGTTTGAAATAAAGTAGATTATCTGGACATCCCTAATTTCTGAGGATAGGCCTACTTGCAAGGTGAGAACCAGTAAAATAGGCTAAATTGAGCTTATCTGGGGAGCTAAGTCTTGGCAATGTGCATGACCCAGATCTCCAGAGTTTCTATGTATCTCCTGACTCAAGAGTGACCTGATGATACTAATAGTCGAATTGCATGAATTTTATTTACTTCATCTATTTTATAATTTTACCTCCTTTATAATTATAATTAGAGCTATTCTGAGTCTCACCTGCACATTAGTGAAAAACAATGTAAAGTCCTCAATATAATATAAGACTATGTATCACTGATTATTGGAAAAAATAACAGTAATGGGATAGCAGCTGACATGCAGACTCTGTGGCTCTGTCTAACACACCTGGGTATAGCGGACCAAGGAGCAGCCATGTGAATCACTGGAGCATAAAGTAAAAGCCAGCGTGATATGAAAGTGCTGAAGTGTAGCAGGTGTATCTCACAGGTAGAGCTCACATCTTTAATCTGACTGTGTGTGCAGAAGTGGGTGGGTAAATTTTATTTCAACTTTCTGATCTCAGAATTAGAGGTTGCAAAACCTATCAGCATAACCTCAGGAGTGTTCAGGCGATATCATGAGATACCTCATGTGAAAAGTCCAAAACATTTGGAGAACACTATTCCCTTTATTTTATTACGAGATCTTGTCTAGAGTCAGATAGAACAAGATCTGAACTTCAGTCATGTCACCTTGGGTAGGTGCATTACCTCCAAAGACAAGTTTCCCAATTTACAATCAAGGGGTTTATAATTATGATTAAACTACAAAATGTGTACCCCAGGGTTTAGAAGATAACAATCACATACTAATCCTTAGCTGGTATTATTAGCATTGATGTTAAATATTATCAGTGTTTATGTCATGAAACATAAATACAATATAAATTTCTAACACTAAAAGAAATTGATTATCCAAATTGGTAAATCTAGTTACTTTCTTTATAGTATTTATTTTATTTAAAAACTGGTGTTTCTTTTAATGACTAAAAGTGACTGATTCAATTGAGATCAAACATGTTTAGAGAAAGTTTTAAGAAATAACTTCGGAAAAAATCTCAAAAATACAAAATTTAATAAAAAACATGGCCATAGATTGTTCTTTACTGGAAAGGACATACTACGATTTATGTGACAAGAGTGTCTTTAAAAAGCACAAGACATATTTTTTTTAGCTGTTTTGCAATGGAATTTTCAAATAATTATAATTGTAAGTAAAGCTTTCTAGATGTGCTTGCACTTTGATGCCCAGGGAATCAGGAATTTTGTTAAATAAACAAGCTAGTTCCATCCTAGCAATTGTATTATTTATTATTTTGTGAATTTAATGACTGTTGATGAAATTTCATGAATTATAATTTAAATAAGTCTGTTACAGTTGTGATTTCTTAGGTGGATGATTTACTATGTTTATGAAAACAGAATTGATATTAATGACCTCATTTGATGTTCTTTACTGACAATTTGTAGACATATTTTTGGTTATTTTCTTGTGATAGAAGTGATTCTTTAAAAACGTGAACTACTTAGGGAAGAACAATTCTCTAAATTCACCTACCTATTAGAGTTAGAAAGTAAATATATATATTTTTAATGGTGGGCTGAAAAAACAAAATTTCAAAATAACTGACTCAAAGTAGACTATTGTTTCTGCATCTGTTGACATGACTCATAGCAGCGGCACTGGATAGACGCCTTAAGTGTCCACAAGTGAAACAGAAAACATTTGTACAAATATCTCAAAGAACTTAAGAACAAGGTCTGTTACCAAGTTTGACAAATTCTATATCCTGACCCTAGGTTTGCAATCCATGGAGGCAACAAAATGAACAGAAAACTTTCATTGCTACCGGGGTCAATAGAGCAATGTTGATAGAATTCTAGAATTAAGTTTGAAAGGGAGAGCTAGAGAGAGTTCTGTCTGCAGTCAAGTATGGATCTAAAATTAAAAAGTAATTTTTCCATATTTTGGGGGGATACCTCCCTTCGTCTTAAACAGTGTCATAAAAGTGCAGTGTTGAAATAATAGGTAAAGGTGTTATTAGTAGCTTTAAACTGCAAACACCTGTTTTGATATTAATGCTAATTATAAACATTAATTCCATCACATGTATTAATATCCATTGTAAATTTAATAATTTCTCTAACAACTATGTGGAGCTTTGTAATTATCAAATGTCTGTGCATAAATTGCTTATTTATTTTAATTTTCCATTATAACTGCTAGAGACAACTGTGCATGTACTGTCCAGAGAACCACTATTGTCATAGTTCTCAGAAGGGGATTCTTTTTCAGGGCTGTGGCTTCTATGGTGCTGGAGGATTCAGTCGCTTTATCTACTTTGCAAATATTCACTGAGTGTTCCCCTGCATGTTAGACTGGGTTTAAACTAAAAAGAAAATTGGGGCCTCCCTGGAGGCACAGGGGTTAAAGTCTCAGTACTTTCAAGCTATTGCCAGCCACCATGGCCTGAGTTTGATCCCCGGCCAGGAGTTGACCCACATGGCACAGCAGACCTCTCTTGTCTCCCTGCTGCTCCCCTCAGCAGTGGATTTCAGTAGATCTGTCTGTTCTGCTCCCCACTCTGTCTCTGGTGAACTCTCTCAACCCCCTGCACCCTGGCCTGCACCCCAGTTCTTGTAGCATAAGTAAATCTTTTTTTTTTAAATAAATGAAGTAAAAAAAAAATGTACGAGGCATACAATCTGCCTTCAATGAATTGCCCAAGCTTGGAATGGTTCTTGGGAGCCAAGAGTAATTATCCAAAGTAACTGCACGATCATTTAACAAGAAACAAACAGAGGGACCCAAATGGAAGTCAGAAATAAAGTAAGGGAGAGCATCACACATAAAGACATATCCCAAACAAGAATAAAATGCTTTGAGACTGTATATAGCTCAATACAGTCTGAGTCTCCGAAAGCTGGAAAAGCAAGCAGAGTTTAAATAATAAATGCCCTTGAGGTCTTTTGCGGGAGTTTGCCCTTTAGTCTGGAATGGATTGAAGACCTTTAATGTTTTAAGAGGGAAGACAGACTGATCAGATTAGTGTTCCCTGGGCAGGAGGAGAAATAATGCTAGAGAATAACAATTCTTTGTCTAAATACATCCAGGGCTATAGGGACAGGCTTAAAGGCTCATGGGGTGCTCAGCATGCACCAGTGAGCTCCCTGCTTACCCCTCAAGTTCCGAAGATAGGACACACATCGCCGCGATAGAGCTGAGTCATGCTTGCCCCACCTTACTGTAACATTGGAGCAGAAATGACCTCAGCGCAGACATGTTAGCCTGTCTGCAGACTAGGTAAAATGCCCATCAAGCTGTGAAAGGCCATCAGGGGGTTTTCATCTGAGCCTCCTGTGGAGATCCATAACAGCATCATCTGCAGTTTAAACAAGGCTCTGTGGCCCTGAAGTATAGGGACCTTTACTTAAAAACTGTTCCCATTTCACATACACGGATATACATTCTGTGGTCTATACTGAGAAATCTATGTGCATCCAGAATCTATCCAAAGAATGAAATTTCTTTTTAATTGAGATAAAGTTGGCTGGCATGATTCTATTTGTTTTAGGGGTGATAGGCTCAAACCTCTACAAATGGATGGTTCCAGACCACCTGAGTCCCCATAAACCTCCACCGTACGCCACGGGGCCGCCTTCCTGCCGGGCTCTCCACCCCCCATGACACTTCCCTTCTGTTTGCTCAGTTTTGAAGTCTGATGTCAAGGGTTTGATATTGCTTTGGTTATTCTTTGGCTCAAAACAAAAACAACATACAAGTGAAAACGAAAGATCCTACAGAAAGCAGGACAGTGAACTCACAGGTGCTGAGATCCTTCTGAGTAACACACAACAGATTAGATGTTCTCAGTTAAGAGTTCTCCTCCATTCCTGCCCTCTTTATTTTATTATTATTATTTTTTTTTTGTGGGGTAGGGAAATAAATACCAGTTTAACTGCACCATTATGTGATTCTTCCAATGGGTGTTATAAAGTATGGCGAAAGCAAAGTGGTTTCTACTTCTCAAGATAAATGCAAGATTTTAGTGTGTTTGGAATGTAAACATTACTGTTGAACGCATCCGGAAAATATTTAAGGATCTTATAGCTCCCTAGGTGGTTTCAAACTTTTCCCTTACTTAAAGTTTGTAGGTCAAGATGTAGTAGATTGTACCCTAAATTTTTACTAGTTCAACACATTTACAACGTTGATTATTTTCTTAGATGCAGATTACAATATAGAGGATACCTATTCCTTCCTTGGAAAGCATGAATTCATTTTACTAATTAGGCTGTTTCTATTTTATATTCTCAGCATCTTCCTCTCCCCTGATTCCCTTCATCCTACAGTCAAATACCGACATGTCCCACTGTCATGTCTTGTCAACAAGACTCCGTTATACACCCTTTCCCCTTATGGCCAAAATAAAAAAATCTGCTATAATATCTTTTATTTAAGTGCCATGGATTCTGATTTGTCTCTATCTTTAGTGAAATTGGTTTTTAAAGGTCTCAAAATCCAATGGCTTTTTTCTGAGTGTTATTTATAGCATTTGACTGGAATGAGTTTCTACCTTAAAACTCTGAATGTCATTTGTATTTCACTCTGTCTCTGCTCTCTCCTGTACCTTTCAGCACATTCTTTTTCTTTTTTCTTTTCTGTCTCCTTTAACTCCTTTCTTTCTGCCTCTCCCTGTGTTTCTACCAGAGAAATGTGCATATTTCTAAAGACTAGTCTGAAGTCATTTCCTTTCCAGCACAAAATCTCTCCCGGATATATCCCTACTGTTTGTCTTCCCTGAGGATTAAGCAATATTTTTAAAGGTTGGTTAATTTTCTCCTGGAAGTGAGAATAAAACTCTCTCAAACTTATGTTACTGTTCCAGAAACTTGCTTCGGTAGTCTACGCTTTGCCTAGACTCCATTATGTAAAATCTTTGTGACTGTTCAACAGAATCGATCAAGGCTCAGTATCATCCTCACTCCTTTTTTTTTTTTACACTTCCACACATATTCATTCCATCATCTGAACATTTTCATTCATTTTGGAGCCTCCCATACTTTTCAACACCCAATATTATTTTTATTTTATATTTTTATTATACCCAATACAATAAACAATTCAAGTCCTCCTTACCCAGATTAGTTAGGTGGCCTCCAAATTTGACTTTCCATATAGAGTTCTTTTGGATCCACATGCCTAGAGCAGAACCTCTGATTAACTCTGCCCCTGCACACTTACAGGGCGAAGTCAGCAATGAGTGACTGCACAGGGACAACATGGTCAGAATTATATTTTCCATAGGTAATTTCAGAAAACAATACAGAGGTATTTTAGTGAGGCTGGGGTAGAGTAAAGAAGAGAGATGTTAATTTAGGACAGGATTTCCATGTAGATTATTCATCTGATAATTCAGGGGGAAAAATAATATACATACAAACTGAGGAAACTGATATACAATAGAGGGATTTGTACTAATTTTGCTAGTCTCAAGCTCTGTGCTTATTGTAGACCCCCTAACATCCAGAATAATTTACGAGGAAGAGGAACACATGTTCTATGAATAGGAGACTACCCACATGCTAAATTAGACTCTATGCAATCATAGAGTCTGGTTAGCAAAACACAGATTATAAGCATTGTCTGAAGTTAGATCTAGGTTATATATATATTTTTTTTATTTACTTACTATCTGACCTTGGGAAAATAACTTGTCGCTTTTGAGTTTCTTTTTTTTTTTTCATTTACTAATTAGGTCAAATAATATAACCTCTTTTATAAGGTTGATGTAAGGATTAAAGGGGGTTAGGATACAATAAATATATTCAATAGTCTACTAGAATTTTAAGGTCTCATAACTATTATTCTTGTTTAATTTTTATTAAACTCCCGTGCATACATATATACTCATGCATACATATGTTATAAATATACACATATACATATCTATATGTCCACATTTACATATATCTTCATCTCTATCTCTCTATCATTTATCCATCCATCCATCCATCCATCCATCCATCCATCCATCCATAGACATGAATAAGTAGGAAAGTTTACCAATTGTTGTGAAAATGCCTTCAAAATATAAGAAGCACAGGCTGGGTAGGTAACACTTATTCCCTTCTTAGAAAGTACTCGTAGTCTACATCTGCCTCTTTGTTTTTTGTTTTACATTAGTATCTTTATATTCACTAGGATTATAAATTCTGTCCTGAGAAGAAACTGCATTTTATCAAGTAATGAATAGGAATCACACTCAAAATTCCATTGCACTTTTATGTCTTAGAGTTCTTAGTGTGCTGGGGAAAGGTTTCTAGAGACATCTTGACAGGCCTTAGGGTCCATGGCTAGGCAAGTGTGCTGAGCTCTGATGGCCAGAGCATTTGCATGCTCTCAGTCAAGGTCTTTCCAGGGTGTTTCACAGGAGAGCAGAATTACCTTCCCTTGTTCTAAAAACAAGAGGAGGACCCTTGAAATCAAGTGCACTTTGGGTTAGCCCCATATCACATGCAGAATTATTCATGATTTCCAAAAAAAGTGAAAGCACGTGTTTGGATGAATTTTAATAAATAAAGTATAAATTATTGCAAGTTTATAATGGGATTATAAAGTATAATTTAATTTACATAATGTTTTGTAATAAGATTATGAGGGCATTCTGCCATACACTTCAAATTTGATTTATTCAATTGCTTTCCCTTAAAGGATGAAATTATGTGTTTTTTTAATTTTTTAAAGATTTATTTATTTTTACAAGAACTGGGGTACAGGCCAGATGCGCAGGAGGGTGAGATGATTCCCCAGAGACAGAGTGGGGAACAGAACAGGCAGAATGACGAAATACGCTGCTGAGAGGAGCAGCAGGCGAGACAGGAGAGATCTGCTGTGCCATGTGGGA
Source organism: Talpa occidentalis (assembly GCF_014898055.3). Lineage (NCBI taxonomy): Eukaryota > Metazoa > Chordata > Mammalia > Eulipotyphla > Talpidae > Talpa > Talpa occidentalis. The sequence continues at coordinate 2,812,349 of NW_023601212.1, read as the reverse complement.
TTCTCGTCAACCGGCCGGGATCAAACCCGCACTGCAGAGGCTGTGGACAGCTTCACAGTGCTGCGCTCAACCGCCTGCGCCACAAGGGAGGCCCTAAAATTATGTATTTTTAATTAAAATATATTTTTTCTGTGACCTCAATCACAGAAAAAAATCACTATTGTTTAATCTTCATATGACTAACTTAAGAATCCATCATGTAACTTATCAAAAGGTCACGTGATCATAGTTACTATTCTATGAGGATCAAAACGATTGTCGTTTTAAAGAAAGCCTTAAACCCATATTCTTTGAGCAAAGGTTTTATCAAAGAAAAAAATGTTCTTATTTATAGAAGGCAATAATATGAACCAATAGTAATTTATATTGTAATAAAACCTGAAAAATTGTAAACAACAAATATTACCCAATCACCCATGCTTATGTGACTCATTCAGAATAAAATTGAAATTATTTCATACAGTTATTATGCCAAAGTTTCATAAACTAATGAAAACAAGTTTTGGACACATCATTATTTAAATAATTTCATTAGTTATTAATGTGTGGTTTTAAAGCAAGGTCAATTTTACTTAAGGAGAAAAAGTTATGAAAAAGCTCAGAGAAGTAATTTTTTAGTTTTATATGGAAATGAAAGGTTAAATTAAAGGGCTTAAATACAAAGTCTATAAAAAATCATATAATCTCCTAAAGAGTTAAAGAGGTTATTTTAATCAACTGCTTCAAGGAAAACTAATGGAACATTCTGCATCTAAATCATCTAAATGCCTTGAAAAGCAGTATGTTCGAATTTAGATATGAACTATCAATTTCCCAGGGATGGTGTATAAAGATATTTTTGAAGCATGAGGAGATTTTATTCTTGATTCATTTTATGTTTGACTTGCTGGTATGAGTTATTTCTCAAAATCCAAACTTTAGAGGAATTGCTATGAGTGCTGGGTTTCTGAAGGATGTGTGAAAAGTGTACAGTGTCACATTATCAATCCAAATCCTCATCAGCATGGTAATAAGCTAATAGAGTGATAGCTTTATGCGGTAGATTCTTGCTTGTCACTGAAGAGAAATCACTATGCGAGGTGAGGAAATGGTCTTTGTGATGAACATAAGCTACAGGAATAAAATATACTTTGTCAAAAATAAGCTTATCGATAACCAGTAACAATTGCCACTAGCAATAATACTCCAATTATTTATGTCTCCAATATTATTCCAATCACCACTCCAATAATACTCCAATTATTTATGTCTTTCTTGCCAAAGTGGAAAGTCAGTTGAGAGATGGGATTCCTCCACCTCATTAATGCTAACTCTGTCCTCACGCGGTACCTAGTTTATTAATGGTAAAGTGTGTTATTAACATCAAGCTGAGCCATGTTTATAAATACTCATTTAGGAAGAAGTTAAAATGAAAGCTCTGATGAGCAGACATCTAGAGACGTGAGGGGCAGGTTCGAAGGAAAAGATGGGCCTCCCCAATGCACCCACTGATCAAATCAAAATGCAAAAAGGGTTTATAAATGAATGAAATAAATAACCCATGACTAAATTATAGTTACACTTAAGGAATTGGTTTGGTTTTGTGTCCAGCTAACTAAACTTGCTATTGGATCGATGTTGCTGAAATCAAATTAGAAATGTTTAAGGAAATTCTGCTCTTTAAAAACCCAGTGTTTCTTAAATGTGCTTCTCCTAGTACTGTAACCACTAGGGTTCCGAGGTCATATTCATGTCTCTACAATAATTGTGAGACTTTCTGCCCTGTAATATCACAACCTCTCAGACTTTAAGATATGTATTCCCCCTCCCCCCCACCCCAGTGTTATGGAGTTATTCACTTATTTATCTTTTATTTTTAAATTTTTTAAAATTATTTTTTATTTATTTATACAAGCACTGGACACAGTCAGAAGAGCAGGAGGGTGAGAGAATTCACCAGAGCCAGAGGGGAGAGCAGAGCAGGCAGACTGATGAAATACAGTGCTGAGGGGAGCAGTGGGCGGCAGGAGAGGTCTGCGCGCCATGTAGGACCCTTGCCCAGCCGGCAGGGATAGAACTGGTGCTACAGAGGCTGCAGGCAGCTTCACAACCCAGCGCTCAACCCCTGCGCCACCAGGGGAGGCCATAAAACACATTGTTTCTAAAAATCTCTTTCAGTGAACTAGTTTAGTAACAGTGTCATCCTCCCACCACCAGAATTTATCTGGGACAATCGTATTTGTATCTCTAGGCCCTAGATTTTAGTCTCTATAGCATTATGTATTATAATCAGTGAAAAGTCATTAATCATATGCTTGGCTAGAGAGTGTGGCAGGAGATCAAGACATTATTAGAGAAAAACTAAAATGGCTCAAGGTATAGTTATAGTTACTAAGGAGAAAAATAATATAGCACTGAAGAAGTCCCCATAGCCAAATGGTGACATTTGTATATGTGTAAAATTAAGTTGGATCTGCAAAAAACTCATGCGCCTAATGAGACTCAAAGTCAGAAAGCTTAATATAATGTAATTATATTACATTCACAGTTTAATATAATGCAATTATATTAATCATATAATATTAAATATAATAAAATTGCATTACATAATATAATTATATTTAAAAGTAATAACATGTATAATTTAATGTCATGCAAACAGATGTTAAATCTAATAGGGTATGTTTAAATTTCATTATCTCTAATAAATATGAGATTGATAGTATATGGCTATCTTGATTCTTTAAAGATTTATCTGTTTATAAAATATGCATAAGTGCTTTTTTTTTCTGTGAATACAATTAGGGGAGACCCATTTGATGTTTACTTAGCACTGTCCAATAAATCTTTGAATCTCATCATTTTAAACAAAGATTTAATACTGCAAAAGGCAAAAACAACGTAAAAACTATAGACCCAACATGTCATTGATATAACAAAAATGACATCATTGATATTAAAAAATAAGAGACTGAGTCTGTAAAATGGGTCACATATTTGAAAGGAAGAACAAGGCAATTGGTTGATTATGCAGGAACTAAGCCTGGAATGGGTAATATGATCCTCCTTTATATTCGATTTCAAAAGATCACAACACAGTGTAGAAAAATATATCCAATAAAGTGGTTGAAAACTATATGATAAAATTAATGTATACAAGAAGAATATTTATATAAAATATTGTAAACTAAGTAAAGCATAAATGTATGCTTCCGGAATAGACAGAGTTTAGTTAAAAATATCATTAAAAAGTTCTGTAATCATTTTAATAATTTGTAACGTTATTTAGTATTAAGACATAAAATATTTAAGAGACTTGAATGCTAGACTTGAATATTTAATTTGATTAAACAGGTCTTAATAATTATCTGCATTTACAAAATATACTAGTTTTGAAATATTAGTTGTGAAATGAATATTAAAATTTTCAAATAGTGACTAATGGATATAAAGGATTCATGATGTTAGCCTTAAAATGTATAAAGAGTAATCAGCATTTCTCTACCCACAAAAATCCTTCAGATAGTAAACATTTGATTAACAATAAATCAGATCATTCTGTAGTAGCTATTAGAATTGAACACAGAAAATCATGATGTAAAGGAAAATTCCCACCAACTTTTAAATCTCACTTGATATTTGTATCCCTTTATTTTCTTTCAGAAGTTCTCCTTTTTTCTCCTCACCTTGCTACCTCCTTTTCTCCCACTAATTCCCAAAATATCTTGATTCTAGAATCTGAGAGTACCCAGACTTCCACTCAGGTAGACTAGAAAGCAAGTTGATCTAAACTTCAAATATATTAATTACACTGGTAATTTTTTCCCAAAGATAACCTGGGCAAAATGATAGAACTAAACCAATAGGACTTAATTGTTTTATAACAATTGTTTTATAACAATACAGACTCCCCGCGCCTTGGAGCGCGGGGAGTGGGGCAGAGGAAGGGTCGGAGCAGAAGACATTATCAATGAACGCATCACACACACGTCTACCAGTAATGCTTAAGTTAAAAACAAAGCGAATAGTTCTCTAAACTAACTTCAGGGCAGCTAGATGCTAAATAGGTAAGACAGACAGTAGATGACAGATTGACAGATAGACAGAAAGACAGACAGACAGGTAGATAGGTAGACAGATACCCTAGTCTAATCATTGAGCCGTCAGTGCTCTGTCAATGTGTCCACACCAGGAAGGCTTGCGTATTTAATAGCTGTGACTGGTATCTGCAGGGATTCTAGGAAGGCAGTCTTCCAGGAAATAGATTTCTGCTATAAAGCATGCAAAAAACTTTGCATTTTTTTTTTCTCCACGTCTGACTTGGGGGGAAATCATGGGCACATAGCCTCTTGCCATTAGTGTACTTTTGTCATATAGTATAGACTGAAGCGAAAGGTGTAATATTTGTATACCAGGTTCTCTGGATTTGCTGTATCTGTCTTGAAAAGACTGCTCCATTGGACAGAGGAGTGATTAGGGAGGGTTATTTATTTTATTAGGTTATTTTTAAGAGAATATAGAAAAGTGTAAGTTCTATGATACCCACATAACAATCTTGGTATGCAGAGTACCTATCTGAACTTCTTAGCTGAATCTGATTAAAAAACAATATTTAGATTTTCGAGGACCTAGCTCAATATTCTCCAAAATGATTCCATTATCATTCCTTTATTCTTTCTTTTTTCCTTTACACTCCTATAATAGGGAGTCTGGATTCTGGGTTAATTAGAAATAATATCTGAGGAAGGTTATACTGAGAAAATCAATTATCCCATTCTTCAGGGTGTAATTTTAACTTAAAAATCATTTTGTGAAAAATTATGTAGCCAATATAGTTACATATGAATTATTCACATAAAGATTCCTGGCCCTTCTATCTGTTTTTTAGAGATTGTAATCCTCAAAAATTTAAAGAAAAAAATTAAAAAGTCATTTACATTTAAAAATGAAAAAAAAAACCAAGAATTTAAATTCACGTACTATTGCTTATTAGAGATAATAATAAGATTTTCACCTAGTAGCTATCCTTGATTTTGGTTTGAGCTCTCACAGTGAAATAATTTCAAGAGTTTTAAGAAATCAATATATTTAGTTAATTAGACATGAGATGTTTTAGGAAATTTATATATTCTAGTAGATATGCATGATTACATGTGGTTTCTTTTTTTCTAATAAAAATGGAGATATCAAGGAGGAAAGTGATAAAATTGGAAATATTAGACTTTCAAGGACGTTTCTTTAGTTAATGATTATAAGAAGAATTTTTAGAATATATTATCTAATGTTCAGAACAGTCTATAGCAAACACTGTAAGAGTGAATAGTATAAAAGCAGGCAAGTAGATACGTTTTAAAAGCAGATGAATAATTACAAATCTTTTTTTAAAACACATTACAAAAATACTTAAGATTCTAAAACGTTATTTGCTTTTATGAAGAATTATCAACTTCTCAGGCAAGAACAGTTATTTGAAGAGGACAAGCTTGTAGGGAATTTTCAGTCTCTTGGGAACAAATGGATTGTTCACATAGTTTTAACTCTTACCTAGGTTTTACCACTATTTTTAAACTTGAGGCCTTACGCTGTTGCCTAATATAAATTTTATACATACACACATTATACACATGCACATGGGAAAAAGCATATAGTTTACTCACAGGCAAACTGCAGGATGGCTTCTCTGCTAAGAATACTTCCAAAAGTGTTGGCTGCTAAACATTGGTAATGACCGGAATCCTTTGCTTCACTCGGATTGTTTATAATGAAGTTCCCATCTATCAAACTGTATCGATAATCACTTTCCAAATCTATTACTGTTCCATTGCGAAGCCATCTTAGGAAAAATCAGAAGACAAACATGTAAGAATTACTTCAGACATTTTAATACTCCCTGGCAGTGCCTGAATCTCAATGAAAGGAATTTTTAAGACAAGAAAATGATTACTAGTGAATTTCTACCTGTAATGGGGAGCCGGGTTGCCACGAACTTCACAATTCAGTGCTACTTTCTTTTCATCAGAATCAGTTGGGAAAATTATATCATCTGGTTCTTGCACAAATATTGGCCCATAATCCACACTTTCTGTAAGGAACAAAGAGGAAAACACTTTAAATTTTCCTGAAATTCCAAGACATTTTTATCTATAAAATTCATATTCAGAATTCTTGTTCTTTCCTTATAATCAATAAACATTTATTTATTACCAAAAGAAAAATTTAGCTAACAAATCATATTGCTTTCATACATTGCAGATACATTAATATAATTCTTTTTTATAATTTACTGATGCTTTAAAAAGGATATATGTAATGGAAAAACATCTTAAACATTAGTGTGGTACAATAAGAGATCTTGGTATTCATCTAAAGCAGAGTTAAGGAAAAGAATACTAAATGAGAACTTTATTTAAAAACCAAAAAAGTTTATACAACTCTTAGAATGTTAAAGATAACACACAATTGTTAGACACGGAATGGAAGCCTGCTGGAGCTGAACAAAGCACATGTTGGGGTTTCCTGCTTCAGCCTGAGCGGTGTGGGCTCAAGAAACACTTGGCTGTCTCTGCACTGCCTGCTGAGGCGGGGGTTGGAGACACAAAGAGGAGGTTGCATTCTTCACACTAAGGTCCACTACAAAGACCAGGCTAGATGCTGGAAAAATACCTATTGGTACAATAATAGGCAAGTTGGGTGAAGGGTGTGTCAAGCTGTGATTGCTTGATTTTTTATCCTGGGTGGGCTGTTGCTGCAGGCTTTGCTTCAGTTTATTCTTGACTCTAGAAAGACTGCCCCAAAGCAAGTACTGAATGCTATTTTCTCTTTTAACCTTTCGTGTATGAGTGAAAATCCTCATCCTATTTCTTTCAGTTGCTGAAAAACAGGTAGTAACATAGGTCCTTTATAAAAGCAGTGTGAAAAATGAACTTCTGAAAAAAGGGGGCACCTGTATAGTGCTTCAGTTTTCATAATTGGTTTTCTTTTTAATCCTAGAGCAACACTTCTTCATCACATCCTCCATCTCTACTCCTAAATTCTATTATTTTTAGTCCTTGCAGAAGATCTAGAGCTGTTTGTTGGCATTTATGTTATGTGGATGCTGGGCTACGTATCTGGCAACTCAAACGGTTGATTTTCACTAGACTGTCATACGATCAAGAGTCAGGTTCCATTTTTGCTCTTTGACTGCTAACGGCTCTCAGAATCATTAGACTCCAGCAATAAACCAAAAGCAAGGGCTGCCAAGAGTTAGCCAGGTGTTGGCAGTAGCCTTCCATGACTGATACCTGACCAGGAATATCAAGCTCTACTGAGAAATCATTCTGGGCTCTTTCTCTCAGGTGAGATTATTGAGTCACTGGCGTGCTATTTTGTTTATAAAACCACTGACTTTCCCTGAAGAATTATATCCTAGGATCAAGCTGGTATCTGTTTTTCTCTAGCTTGTTTCAAAGTTGCTGACACTTTCTGATAAAATACCCAAATACATATACCAACTTTCTTCCTGCCAAGATGTTCAAAGTGTCGCCTTTCTGGAGACTCCTGTAGCTAGATTCTCTAATGAAGTCTAGCTTCTTGGTGGTGAATTGTATTTTCCATTGGTACTTGGTTCTGCTTTCCAGATGGAAATCCTTTTCATACCTCTGTTGGTTGATACCATCTCACACTTGTGAGAATGACCCAAATTAAAAAGACCAGAAATAATACTGTGTTTGGGAATGTAGACTCATCCAGCCCTTGTGGAAACTGAATGGAGGTTTCTCAAAAGATTACAGATGAATATGTCCCATGTTCCTGCAATTCCAATGCTAGGTATCTCCCCCAAAACACAAAAACACCCATTCAAAAGGAAAATTGCCCTTTCATGTTCATTATGGCGTGTTTACAATCACCAAGATAGGGAAACAACCTAATTTCCCCAAAACAGATGAGTGGACCAAGAAGATGTGGTGTTTATACAGTGGACTGATACTCAGCTATCAAAAAAAACAAATAAATGTCTGCTCTTCTGAGCAACATGGATGGAGCTGGAAGGGATTATGCTAAAGAAAATTAGTCAGAAGTAGAAAAACAAATACTGAAGTGTTTCTTGTGAGTAGAATATTGAAAAATGAAACAAAAGGTCAGTTAAAGCCAAACTAATAAACTAACCCTTGAATGCTGACTGTGAAGTGGGGGTGACTGGAGTGAAGGGGCAGGGAGAAGGGGAGGCAAAGATGGTGGTAGGTGCACTATGGCAGGACACCTACCAGGATCCTACACTCCTGTAAAGCAAGCAGTGATGAAAATCAATAGTAATTCAATAAAGAATACAAAAGAATTACCTCTTTACTTCTATACTCATTTTTCTCAAGATCGGGTCTAATTCTGGACCCTAAACCTTGCTGGCTAGATGTAATTTATATACTTATCTAATCTATTCACTAATGCAACCTAGCTTTATCACTCATATAATGTAGAGGAAGTATCAACCTATTATGTCCAATATAATTACAAGAAATTATCTTTTAATGAGAATTAGCATAATTTATATAATTCCTAGAAATTTTGAGCTGTTTAATGAGAAATTATATTTTATGACATTCACAATTACCATGTGAGAAAAAATACTACACACCATGAGAACATCTAAGATGAATTCTTAAAACATCTAAACCTTTTTTTTTAATGTTGCCTTTCAACATTAAAATCATTTCTTTGTGTTTTTTTAAAGATTTATTTATGTATCCAAGAACTGGGGCACAGGCCAGAGGTGCAGGGGGTGAGAGGATTCACCAGAGACAGAGTGGGGAGCAGAACAGGAGGAATGACTGAAATCCACTGCTGAGGGGAGGCGTGGGGAGACAGGAGAGGTCTGCTGCACCATGTGGGTAGCTCCCTGGCCGGGGATAGAACTTGTGCTGCAGTGGCTGCAGATACCTTCATAAGTTGCACTTTAACCCCTTGAGCCACTAGGGAGGCCCTGAAGTAATTTCTTTGTAAAAGAAACAGGTATAAACTGTCATTATAAAACTTGCAAGGATTCCTAAGAATGGAAGAGCATTATTTATTAAAAGCTTTGTGATGAATATTTCATGATAGTGGAATAATGTTGTACATATAATATAAATTGAGGATCTTAATAGATTTTTGGGGATCCTTTTCTAATGTAGCTATAAAGAGAGGTGAAATGACTCCTAGATGTTATCACTTATGAGGATGACCGAGTGTGCCAACCCCATATAACACTCATACGATGCCAAACCAGTAGGGCCAGCTTGTCAACAGAGGGAGGACATTGCTCCTTGTTACGTAAAATACCAAGTCTAGTGAAAAAATAAATACTTGATCATGGTTTAAAACGTCAACCTACATTCAGATTTCAAGAATTAGAGTGGTGTGCCTTAGAGTAGATGCCTCTTTAGTTAAAAGCATTTGTTCAGCCCCAGTAAGCATGCACTGCTTGGCTGAGGGAGGGCAGGGGTGGGGGGAGTGTATTTAAAGATACTGGTTTATAGCATATAGTTATGTCAAAGAGTAGACGAACGTAAAACATTAACATTACCTCTACAACTTAAGAATACAATAAAAGAATAGAATCACAAGCTTTCTATGAATGCTCACGATCTTGTATGGCTTCTGTTAGACTATGGTTTCTATTGAAAAACTGAGAGATACTGGAGTGATCTGGCTTATGTATAGGAGCGTATCACTCAAACACCCTTCTCCCCTCCCCCCACCTCGGAGAGAAAAGTTGGTCTCATAAAAGATCATTTGCATTTTGTACTACAGCCTAAAAAACAATTTACTAGCAAACACTATTTTGAGAAAACAACAAATAATTGTCAATACAGAGATGGCTGTGAGTCATGATGCTACTGCCCACAAGCCAAGTCAAAGCTGGAAATGAGCCATGTCAACAACAAAACTCAGCCAAAAAGAGGAGGATCTGAGGCGACAAATCTGGTAGGTTGCAGGAATCTTCCGAGTGTCATAAGCCAGTGGTCGGATCTTCAGAACCTGAGTTGATTCAGAGGGTTGAAGACTGTGCTTATGACGATGTTCAAGAGATCCAAAAACATACGCTAAACCTAGTTGGAAGTAATTTACTTCAACTGACTCTAAGAGCCACCTTTATCCACCTGACCATTTGTAGTCTCTGTATCTCAGGGACAGGCCATCTGGCTGAATTTTCGAGTCAGAACCACTCCCAATCCAGACTATCTCTGTGCAAGGAAGATAAATGATTCTTACCATCTCAACACAAATGGAGGAATTCAATGCACCCTGCATTTAATTAAGCTTACACCACTAAAACTTTCACCACAACAAAAAGAAATGAAGCCAAAGACTTCTTCTTTTTTTTTTTTTTTAAGATTTATCCATTTATACAAGAACCGGGGCACGGGCCAAATGCGTGGGAGGGTGAGAGGATTCAGCAGGGACAGAGCGGGGAACAGAACAGGCAGACTGACTGAATACACTGCTGAGGGGAGCAGCGGGCGAGACAGGAGAGGTCTGCCACGCCATGTGGGATTCTCCCCAGCCGGCTGGGATTGAACTGGTGCTGCAGAGGCTGTGGACAGATTCACAGTGCAGTGCTCAACCTCCTGCACCACCAGGGGGGCCCAAAGACAAAGACTTCTTCATTGGCTTTTCATTTATAAAGGAAAAACAGGTATAACGTCAGCAGTAGTAATAAGTAATAAGCCTTGTCTACATGGCAAAATCCAAAAACAGTTCATATGTTCTACTGGTGCTCAAGTGCTGACTCCAAAGGGTTTTCAATTAACCTATATGATGATGTGAATTTACAATTTAAGCCATAGTCAATTTTTTTTTAAATCTGTTAAATGGCACTCCTTGATTTCAATTGACTTCTTTAGAGTAATTATTAACATCTCAAATTTTTAAAACTTAAGTAATGCCTTTCAGCTCATAGAATTTGCACTCATACAATCTGAAACAATCATAGTCATTAACCAAGATAATAATATCAGGTTGAAGGAAAAATCACTTTGAGGACTTCTCTCATTGCTATAGTCAAATAAGCAACATTCACTTTCCTGGTATTACCCCCACATCTCTTCTCCCTTTATGAATCCTTCTCAAAATGTTTTATCATTCACTGTCTCCATTTCTTAAGTCAAGTGTCAGTGGCTGAAAGTCACATTCTTCCTGAAGACACTAGGCATGGCTCTCTTGCTCTGGATTGCTCCTGTGGTTGAGGTCAGCTAATGTGTGAGCTACCCTATGAAGATATCCAATGAGAATGGGCCCTCGTCAACAGCCTAAGAGGAACTGGGGCACTCAGTTCAACAACCTTCAGCAACTGAATCCTTGCAACAACCATGTGAAGTGAGTGAGCTCTGAGGTGGCTCTGCACCCATTTGAGCCTTGAGATGTGACCTTAGCCCCACCTCTCGAAAAATACAGAACAAAGAGGGCCTAGTGACATCTGGTCTCCTGACACAGAGACTGGGAGACAATGAACTTACGACCTTTGTTCATTCTGTGGATGTTCTCATCATAGTTTATAAAGAGGTTTCTTCTCATAATATCATAATTTTAAAGTGTTCTTCATAAGTTTCACCAATTTCAATTTTTGTATTAACTTGAATAATCTCAAATGTTTGGCATTCTTTTCTAGGAAGTTGGTTCCTTCAGTTAGCCAAGATTTTTTTTCTTTATTTAGGACCTGATTATGATTTGGATTGGAAGTCACACAGAAGTCAGAGCTTTTGATGAAAGTCGTCATGTTCAATTACTTTTGCCGAGATCTGTTCTCCAGAATCAGTTCACTTGCTCAGTCCACACTATCGTATTTATACTACAGTATAAATACCAGGAGGTACGAATCTCTGAGTCATTTTAGATTCTACCCACTACTTGTATCCTCATTAATTTCAGATTTTTTTTAAGTAAATAAAATACCACACAGGTGGGGTCAAAGAGCTTCCCTGTCCATGTCCTCATTCTCCCTTTGTCTTCCGAGGGCCATACTATAGTCAATTTGCAGACTCAAATCCAAAATTACACAATTTTCAAAATTGTGTAATTTTAAAATAGTATATAGTATTTTAAGTACTTTATATAAATGATATGTTATATGTAATATAATTTTCCTTGTTCCCTAACCAGCATACCATAAAGTGTAACCATTTTGTTTCACAGATATAGTTAATTCACTTTAATAGTCTTAAATTTTCCATGAATGAAAAACTACAATTTATGTATAAACTCCCCTTCTGATGGACAACTGAGTTGTTTCCAATTTTTTGCTATTAACCAGATACTGTGCTGTACATACTTCTGTATTTCCTTAGACGTGTGTGGAGAGAATTTCACCAGGATGTGTGTGAAGTGGAACTGCTTTCCAAATTGTTTTGCAAACTGAAATTTTATATTTCTCAGAAAAATCTTAGCTCTATCTAGAGTACTTTTGGGTTTAAATCTCAGCAGAAGCGGGATGGCTTTCTATTCAAGCTCTGTTAGGTTTCTCATTTTTCACAACAGCATGTTCAACTCCAGCTTTACTCTCTATTAAGGCTAAAGGGAATTACCTGACAAAAACCATATGTCAGGCTCTTGTCAGAGAGAACAAACTCAAAGTCACATCTAGCCAAGATCTATCAAATGTTCATATGAGAAAACAGTAGTTATGGAAGATTACTTGGAAAACACCCAGACTGTCTGTTCCTCCAGATACTCTAAATATGGATTAAACTAGATCAGCAGAGGACTTAAAGAATATCAAACTGTCTCTCAGTCTAGAGCCTCGCCACAGATCAGCAGCATCAGCTTGGCCTGAAAACTTCATACAAAAGCAGATCATCTGGCCACTCCTTGTGAAAAGGGATCTATTTCGACAGATTCCCAAATGATTTGAATGTTTACTAACAATTAGGGAACACTATTCTAGAGGATCACTTCTCTTTTTTTTGATGTATGGATTGCGTCTTGTCTTTCCATTGACACTTTAAAACATAACACACAATAGGAGTCTGGCAAGATGGCAGCAGAGTTAAGATGCTCACCTCCTCTGTATATTCATTATCAATTCCAACATGATAAAGATAATGGTGAAAGATAAACGGCATACTTTGGGAGCAATCTAATGGCTAGAGGGGGTGGGGGTAGGAAAAACTGTAATTGAGCTATGTTTAGAGTAATAAAGGGGCAGCAGAACCTATGAGAAGGAGGGACAGCTGTTGTATGGAATCCCTCTGGTATTGTTGACTCAAGGGCACACACTAACATCAGGAAATTAAAAACCAGGTGCTACATGGGAGAAGGGTTGCACTTGGTTGGCGTGCAGGGCAGAGGGTGCGTCACCAGAGAGCTACTGTGTTAAGTGTCCACAGTGAGGGCTACTGACTTGAGCGTAAGGCTCCTAAACTACAATAGTTGGATCCAAACTAGATGGGAGAGTTCGATGTGATCACCTGTGTCTCAGCATAGAGGAGGCTACCATCTGCAGCCTGAGGATGGGGTATATAAAACACCAGCCTTATCCCTGCCCAGCGCCAAAACCTAGACCATAGCTGAATGCTCTAACTAACCAGACTTAAGCATGTGCATCTTAACAGAAGCAGGTACCCCAGGATAAGGCTCCATACTTGAATAGCAAAGAGAACAACTCCTGGTCGGTGGCCCTATCTTGACGACAGTGTTGACCTAGTGTTAACTGTAGCCTAGTCATTTCAGCTGACACAAGACTGGAAGAGACATTTTAGGTGAAGAGTTGGCTTACTACTCTCTCTTGATGAAATATGAAATGTTGCTGTTTACCACAAAATGGAAGGAGTTCAAGGGAATTACGTGTAGTAAAGCAAGTCAAAATTACAAAACCAAAGAGCAGATGATTCGACAAAGCAAAATAAATAGAAAACCAGTGGGCACTAACAAAGGAAGTAAGGTTTCTGAAGTTGAGAGGGAGGGAGAAAGGGTCATAAGTGTAGAAGAGGAGGTGGTAGAAAAATAAATATAAATAAATAAGCACTTTGTACAGCAAGAGTAATGTTCAGGTCTCTGATCATCACATCAAACAATGAACTCATAGTTAGGACCCTCCGAGATAGTTCATCTCTTGTTGATGTCAGGAATAGCTGAGTTTCTACTGAATAATTAATTTTAATCTTCAAAACACTGGGAAATATGTAACCAAGCAGATTTTCTCTTTCCTTGACTGCTAATTACCCCAGATGGGACCAACCTACAGCAGGTATATAAGCAACTATCGCAGACACTTCAGATTAGTCTCGTCTGGCTCTATTTGATATCCCCAAATTTATTCTTTTCATCATTTTCATGTGTTTTACACAATATTTTCTAGCTGTATGTTATCTATCATAGTGAGATAAGTTAACACACACAGAACATTAGTTGCTGCCAAATTATGCAAAATACAACAGTATCCCATAGTTCTGATCACTCAAAACATTCAATTCGATGCATTCCATAACTAATGATGCTTAAACAACACAAGTCCCATGACCCCTGCCTGATTTAGCTTGGCATTACAGCTGGTGGGATGGGAATTATTAATATTTAAAAAGACTTTTTTTGATCAGTTTTATATTTACAAAAGCATTGAGAATAAGATAGAGATTTCTCATATGTCCCTTGCTCCCATACTTGCACACACTCCACTGTTATCACATCACTACCCAGAATGGTATATTTTTTACCACAGATCAAGCTACCCTGACACCCCACAGTCACTGAGAGTTCGCAGTCTACCTTAGAGTTCTCTCTTGAGTTTCACGTTCTATAGACTTGGACAAATGTATAATGACATAGTAACATTCAGTATATTTTTAATGCCCTTAAAAAGGCTCTGTGTTCTCCCTATTCATCTCCTCCCGACTATCTTTAATGACCACTGATCTTTTTGTTGTCTCCATAGTTCTGCCTTTTCCATAATGTCATACGTGTAGAGTTTAGTCTGTCCAGATGGGCTTCCTCTACTTGATCATATGCATTTAAGTTTCCTCCATGTCTTTTGGGGCTTGATAGCTCTCTTCCCTTTAGCACTGACTATCATCCCATTGTCTAATGTACCAGTTTAGTTATCCATCCACCTACTGAAAGACATCTTGGTGGCTTCCCAGGCTTGGCAGTTATGAATAAAGCTCCTATGTGCAGGTGCTTATGTAGATATAAGTTTTCAGTTTATTTGGATAATACTGAGGAATTTAATTATTGGATCACATCATAAGAGTACAGCTTGTTTTGTAAGAAGCTGCCAAACTGTCCTTCAAAGTTGCATTCCCAGCAGCAACAAATGAGAATTCCTGCTACTCCACATCCTCTCCAGAATTCGGTGCTACCAGTGTTACCGATTTTGGCCATTCTAATAGGTGTGTAGTGGTAGCTCATTGTTGCTTTAATTTGCATTTCCCTGATGGAATATGATGTGAATCACATTTTCAAGTCACCATTTGCTATTTATATAACTTGTTTGGTGAAGTGTATGTTAAGGTCTTTGGCCCATTTTTTAATCAGGTCGATTGTTCTTATGCTGAGGTTTAAGAGTGCTCTGTTCACATTTGATAACAATCCTTTATTAGATGTGTCTTTTGAAAATATTTTGTTCTGCTCTTTCACTTGCTATCTAATTTTCTTGATTTCTGTCTTTGACTACCAAAGGGACTTTGGGACTTTTATACTTTATAATAAGATAAATACTGGATTATTTTACGTTTATGTGGAATCTAGAGAAAATAAACAAAGGATCAGATAAAGACTGATCCTTGAAAGATGGCCGTGGATCTGAGATACTCGGGGGGCAGGAGGGAGGGGAGCATGGCGGAGTGCAGCAAAAGGCTATAGGCCTATAGGCACTTTGGTAGTGGGAAGACCAGGGTGGTCACACCTGAGGGGAGAAATTAAATGATATTAAAGTAAACGAAAATGTTTTAAAAAGTAAATGACATAGTAAGAACTGCATATTCATACACAAAAAAAATAAGTATTTTGTAAAAATAAAACATTTTGGGAAGCTAACTCTCTGATTAAATAAAATGGAAATGCCAACACTGAAATGATGCTCTGCATGGCTACAACTGGCACAATCATGAGGCGTGCATTTGCCTGCTCTTGCCACCCCAACCTAATTCAATATTTCTAAAATCTTTTCAGACTTTGGTGTTTACAGAACACATCTTTGAATATTTAATCCTCTACCAATTGTAACTGAAATGCAGCCCAAGGTGTATGGTACTTCTAATCAGTAGATAGGTTAAGAGAATTGGCCATAGTACTGACCAGCAGTGCGAATGACCTTGTGACAGATACTTGGCCATTTAGTTTCCATTTCTGTGGAGGGCCGTGAAAACTCCCACACCTTATATATGTGTTGAGAGAATTAATGAGATCATCTGTATAAAAGAGGCTAACACAGAATCTTGTACTAGTCAGGTGCTAATATGTCTCTCAGTTAGTTAATCCTTTCTTTTTTTTTCTATATATCCCAAAATGACATAGTTATGGGATATCCAGAAAATGTTGTTTAAAGCATAATGTTATAAGTTGCCCAGTAGTCCTCATTACTGATTTCTTAGTGTTGGTCATTTATTTCTTATTTTCTACTCCTAAATAATGCTATATATGACATATCTTTGTGTACTATTTTCTATTTTCTCACTCAAAGAACATTTCTAGAAATCATACCATGAGAATGAGTATAGATATAAAACTCGCAGAATTCACACTATCACATTTCTCTTCAATAAAATTTAATATTTTTTTTTCTTTCAGTTTATGATTTAATCATAACCCTGAATCAGGATGGCTGTCAGGAGTATCAGGTAAAATTAAATAATAATTGAATTGATAAAACATCTTGGAAGATGTATAGGGCAGAAGACTCACTTATGACAAGATGGCTGAATGTTTCCTTCTGCTTAGCTAACCTTTAGATAGGTTTCTTCCTGACTTCAGTTCTTTACTCTCCGTTGTCTTAGAACATTTACTTTAGAAAATTTGTAGTGGTTAATTCCTTCTCTGTCCCTTTGAGATTTAAATCTTCTCCCAGTCTCCACTCATTTACAACCCTAAAATGCTTTCTTCAAGGACCTGAGAGACATTCCTTTGAAACGCAGCCATCAAGAAAGAGTGCCTATCTTCCAGTCTCTACAAGGCGCATAAGAACCTTCTCTTCCCAGCACCAGGTATTAAACACAGACTGCCTAACCTTATTGACCAACTTCTCCCTTAACACTCTCACTTTTCTAGTTCATAACATCTCTCCCACTTTCTGGCTGAAGGAGTTGACATTAATTTCTCTCCCCTATTACAATAGTCTTGACCCTTCCTGGAATAAAGTCTTTGTCTGTTCAACTCCAACAGATGCAGTTTTCCTTGGCACTTACCATCTTGTTTGAAGGCATCTGAAGAATGATAGAGATTCACTGGGGAAGAGTATTGCTGGGCTGCCCCTCGCCAGCTGGGTGAAGAAACACTCAGAGTTCCTAACGAGGGGTTGTTATATCGTGATCTCGTTTTTGAACCAAAGAGGGACGAAGATGAACTCTTCTTAATCCTTAGCAAAGCAGCATATGAAGTAGGCAGACTTGGAAGAGCTCCAGAATATTCTGTAAAAGAACAACAATGTTAAAAACTGCATTCTGAGGAGACTGGTTTATTTTTCCCTATAAAAATTGTCTCTTCTGAAGACATTGTTGAAATCTTCCTTGAAGCTACATCCAAATGCAAACTGTAGGGAGAGCAGGGAAACAGAAATGTTTTATTTATAATTTAAATATGTTCTGTAGTTTTATTTGTTATGATATTGGGGTTCCACAAGAAACAAAAAATAAGCGTGAAGGAAGAAAAGCAGGGAAAAAGGGAAGGGATAGAGAAAAGGAAAGACATAAAGGAACAGAAAGGGGGGAAGCTGGGGTGGAAGAATCAAGGAAGAGAAAAAGGAAAGAAGACATACAAAAATTCAAGCCATTTTTTATCAAGAATATTTAGAGTTAACTTTGTTGAGCTTGCCTTAATATTAAAATATCTACTCTCATACATTAGATCACGTCTGTATTTTAAAAAAAAAAATGAGAAAAAGGAGAAAAACAATACACTCAACTCTGTCTACAATGGGCATTGGATTTTATCACCTACAATTTATCATGTGGTAGGAAATGCATGTAATGCAAGAAATATATTTTGACAAGGCAGTAAGTTATGATTCATGTTCTTGAAAAGTTATGAAATTCACCCTGGGACATAAAATTTGGAAACATTTTGTTTTGTAGTGTTTGTTGTATCATCTATATAAGTTGATGTTTTCAAGTGAGGATACTATTATGAAATCACTAATTTTACTGATTATTGTCTATGCAGTATATTACTTTAATTCTTGATATTTTTCATGTAAAACGATATGCACAGTGCCTGCGATAGCTTGTAAGAATTCTCCTTTATGTCTACAGTGGAGCATACCTTTAGCGCAAAGGTCAAATTCTTAAAAATGCAAACTAAGGTGAATTCTAAGACAATTAGGAATTGTAATTTTTTCTTTGTTGAGTATCAGTTAAATCTGCCAATTCAATCATTTGGGAAACACTTTGTAAGAACTAGACATTTCTGCTCGATAGATCTGATATTGGACCCTAATAGGCCCCAGCTTAAATTTAGGTAAAAATAATTTATATTTGCAAGTGTTCCCATAATAATTATTTTGAGTCATTATGCTGCCTGATACAGATACTTTCAAATGCAAGAAGCGTTTCTGTGATTTCAAGATAATACATTAGGTGTTAAATGCCAAATTACATACACCCTTTTACTGTAAATACTATTTCTCTGAAACCTGGAAAAAAGCATGCTTTTAGAGGTTATCCACATTTAAAATGTGCATGATATGTGCAGTCCAAACCCATCAGGAGCTGTTAAGAGATTCATGACTTTAGTCTTTGCTGTTCAACCACAGGTCTGGTGATGGTGGATCAATTTTAACTGAAAATAGCTAACCTCTCCTGGGCAAACTATATGAGAAGAGATTATAGGTAGACATAAAATCTCCTTTAAAACCTGGAATTAAATGCAAGTTTTGGTACCTGGAGGTGTAAAGTAATGAAAAGAGAATGAGTTTTCCTTTAAGGTGGTTTGTAGCTGGAGCTCTGAACCTACTCATTTCTCATGGCGATGCACTGCGGTGTTCCAGCCACCTCACCTGCTCAGACAGGAAAAGAACAAATAGAACTTCCCCGTGTGGAGTGGAGCAGACAGACCAGGAGAGGCGGAGGGCCTGGGCCGGGAGGCTGGCAGCAACCAAGCCTCCAGCCTTCAGCAAATCTTTACTTTTTCTCTGGGCTCTCTCTGGCATCCTCTGTGGTCTCGCCTTTTCTGTGGCCAGCTGTGTGTCTCCTCAGCACGTCCTCCTGCAGCCATAGTTGTCCTTATAGCCCCGGCCTCGGGGCACAGGCGTGCCCACTTACGCATGCCTACACCCGCACTCCAGGTGTTCACAATCAGGCACTCGTGCCTGCGCCCACGCTCCCCAGTGCCTCCTGTACTAGCGCAGTCAAGGCTGCAGGTGATAGCCACAGAGGCTGTGGCACAAACAGCCTGATGGATCCACGTACCCTACTCCACGCTCATGGGAGAAACGACCATGAGCTGTGAGAAGATGGTATTTAGGTCTGAAAAGCTAGTTTAGTAAAATTAGTGGAAAATCTGAAGGACCATGTTGAGGCTGAACAAAGCCTGGAGCATCATCACGGTTTCAAATCGTACATATACAAATACATGGACACACACATATGTGCTGTCCAAGCAGCGTGGAGACTGGTTTATGCCTCTCTGCATAAAGAGGAGCCGACCGCTGATGCGCTGAGGGCTCCACACTGGCTTCATTGGTTATGCAATCGGTTGCATTGGAGATTCCCTTTTCATTAATTAAAGTAAACCCAACGCTGTGACTAGAAAACTGACAATTTATCCATCATTTATGTATCTGACAAATATGTAACGATAACTTAGTATGGGCTAAAGGCTGTGGGTACAAAGGTAACGAAGACACTGCACTAGCCTTCAAGGAGCTCACGTTCGCGTGGAGAAGCGATAAAAGATACATGTGATTTTAATTCAATGTGATACAAAAGCAAATTCAAGGGACTAGGGGCTCCTTCTGTAGATGGGGCCGGGAGGGGGCCAGGGGATCCTCTCATTCAGTCTGGGACAGTCAGAAAGTGCTTTTCAGGTGAAATTCTATCTAAACTGAGTCCTGAAAAGCCATTAGTGATTCGCTCAGCCAAGCTCTGAGTAGGACAGAGAAGATATTCTCGATGAAGGGAAGGCACTGTAAGAGGGCCTGGGCAGGAAGGCGGGACTGCAGCCTGGGTAGATGAAAATAATGAGGAGCGAGGCTGGAGAGAGAGGGCGAGAGGAGCGGGGAGCCTGGCGAGACAAGCCAGGGACCGCAGACGCGATGCCGGGCGTCACGCTGACACGGTGTAAGCTTGAGGGAGTAAAACACGGTGCGTTGTAGAAAGACAACCCCTCTCAGCACGTCACAGGACAACAAGACGCCTGGGCAGAAGAGTCAGAAGCTTCCCAGAGGCCGAGATGAGTGAGGAATGAGAAGGCGGTGGTCTGAGCGGAGACGAGATCAGCAGGATTGGGGCTGATGAGAGCGGGGTCACGGGCGGGGAGCGGGTCCCGAGGCTGCTCTGTGCCCCAGGGGACGCATGAGGTGACAGGAACCTCCCATGCTCCGGGAGGGCTGGTGGCCTGGGATTGCTGCAGGTGGAGGCGTGATGCGCCGCCTGGGCGTCCATGCTGATTGTAAAATCCTGTAACGCAAGGGGAGCAGGCCCGTGAGGGAGATTATTAAATGATCATCAAATCGATGGTTATTAAACTGACGAAACGGCTGCGTTTGCAGGACATCTGTAAGCACGGGAAGCAGCTGGAGGAACCCTGGCGTGGAAGGGAAATGCAGAGGTGGCGACACCTGGACTGACAAGAGGGCGAGCAGGCAAGAGAGCGCTCCCGGACGGGAAGGGAGGGCTCTGCATGCAGGCAGGGGGCAGTGGGCCATGTGCAGGGCCAGCGTGGAGCTGGGGCCAGAGGCCGGCCCTGCTGGAGGGGCCCCCAGAGGGGTGGAAGCCGCCCCGAGCCGCAGACAGCGCAGGACCGAAAGTGCAGTCAGGCCCGGGGGTGAGGATGACTTTCCAAGCACAGGAGCGCCTGAACCCCACACCGCCGGGTCATGGCTTTAAAGGAATATACCCTGGCCCGGCCCGTGGCCTCATCTCCTAGTCTGAGTGTTACTGTCAGTTCCCTGAGCTCGGTTTCTCTCGGGATTTTTAACACATCTACTGAGGCCTCCTTGCTGTCCAGGTCCCTTTTCTGACCTTCCTACATTCCCCACCTGTAGGGTCAGGAATGGGCCACTGAGCAGGTTTCCTGATCCAGCAGACCGGGTAAAGGAGGAGGCAGAGTCCTCAGTGGTTTTGCAGGTTTTTATTGGGATTACCAGGTACACGGCAGGCAGGGGTGCTGGGGGGTCGGGAGGCTGGCAGGCCTCCCAGCCCCCAGCAAGTCTTCACTCTGGGCCCCCCCCCACCTTCTCTCGGCTTCTCTTTCAGCTTCTGCTGGCATCCCTGTGAGGCCGCCCTTAAAAGCCCAGTCTCAGCCCAGGTGAATCCCATCTACCTAGGCCCACACCCTACTCCAGGTGCCGCCATCAGGCCTGCACTCAGGACCGCAGAGATCCATCACCCATCCTGATGGCAGGAGGGCAAGAAAGCCTGACATTTTTCTTTACCCTACACCAGGTCTTAGGCCTAGGTCTGGGGATCTTTTGCTTTGGAAATTAGCTATATTAGCGTAAGTCAGTGGGGAAAAGGTGTTTTGATCATAGGACATTGTTTAGCCCCAAATAGGGGAGGCTGGATGACATAGGTAAGACTCTGCTGAGGGTGAAAATTAACTGTCTTCCCTTCCTAAATTTATATTCAAGTATTTACATTTCCATCTCTTCTTGCTATTTCACCTCTGTCTTTCTAGGGTCTCAATCCCCTTTAAGACTTACTGAGGGGCCTCCCTGGTGGCTGGGGGTTAAGTTTCAGCACGAGAACTGGAATTGCCTGAGTTCGATCCCCAGCCAGGGAGCTGACCCACAGGGAGCAGAGGACCTCTCCTGACTCACCCGCTGCTCCTCTCAACAGTGGATTTCAGTAGATCCATCTGTTCTGCCACTCATGCTGTCTCTGGTGAATCCGCTCACCCCAGTACCTCTGGCCTGTACCCCAGTTCTTCTACGCATAAATAAATACATCTTAAAAAAAAGACTGATATCCTCGCACTGACCTGCACGCCTCTCATTTCCTCAATTCCATCTCTATCCAGTTTAGATTTTGTCGTTCGTTCCTTCACTCACAACCTTCTATGTACCTTCAACCTCATTTTCCCTTACCCTCTATTGCTTTCACAGGCTCATCCCCTGTCTTTCTAAGTACCCTCTCCAGGGATGCAGCTGGAGAAGTAAACAAGCATGTTCAAAGGTCCTCATGCCATGGACCACAAATGTGATCGCCAATCCTCCCAGCAGTACTGCTGCATTCCTCCGGCCAGTGTATTATCTCACCAACCCAGATAGATAGTTTACACCCGATCCTCTGGCCTCAAGCTCCACCCCTTCTTGATCTTCTTGATGCGGCTGCTTTCTTTGTCATTGAGAAGGTGGAAGCAGCCAGAAAAGAGGGTCCCTCACGTGCTCCCAGCACATGTGTTTTCTGCTGTTTTCACTGATAAGTTACGAACACAATGTGCAGCTTTCAAAGGGCAAAGCCTTACTGATATGCACTGAATCCCATTCCATTTCATCTTGATGTTCAATGACATCTTTTTAGAGAACCCCCTCTACTTCCCCTTCAGCATCCACTTTTGTCTCCTTATTATCTCATTTCAAGCCTTATATAAAAATATTTCCAGTTACTGGAAATAAAAATTCTTCTCTTACCTCTGGTACCTGCATCTTCCTCTTACAACTTGGCTACTCATTATATTGATTGAGAATTTTGAATGAAAACAGCTCAGTCAGTTAATCTGTTGACAACATAGGTTCAAAGTCAGGTGGCCTGGATGGCGCCTATCTCAGAGCAGCTTTGTGATTTTGGCCAAAATATGAACAGCTCTGTGATTTATTTTCTGTGCCTTTAGAATGGGATTAACAACAGTACCCTCTCGTAGGTCTTGTGAGATCAAATAAATTGAAGTACACATAAAACACGCAGAACGTTGTCCATTTCACAGGAGAAACGCAATAAATATAATGCAACAAATAATAATATTGATTTTTATTGTTATCTGCACTGTAGCCACTGCCCTGTGTAGCTCTCTGGTGGACACGATTGAACACCAGGCTTGTCTGCAGAGGATTTGATTGGATTAGAAAATGAAAATATAAGTGCCAAATTTGAATACTTATGCCAAGGAATTAAATGTATAGAAAGTGGAAAGGGAATATTTACATTTTTATTTCCCTGATGGACATATTCCCATAAGTAAATTCTTAAGAAGAAATGTTGGCCATTCATAGAAGCTACTCACTACAGAAACCTCAGTGCCTACATATTCTTGGCTAAAGCAAGACCTACCCACCTTTTCTCCATATCCCTGTCCAGGATTTAGAAGGAAAAGTGACTCATAATTCCTTTTCAGAAAAATCATCAGTTGCTCCAACTTTAAATGAATATCTGTGCTAAAGATGTCAGCAAAATCTAGTTATACATTAATCATTTTTTCTTCTATTTTCTTACTTCTCATAGATCAGACCTTAGGGAACATGCATTACAGTTATTTCTAAAGTGGTCTAGAGATTTTGTGATAAAACTCAATTAACCTGGTGCTCTCACACTATGAAATTCCAGCTGGAGGTTGGGTAGGAGTAAATATTAATGCCTTCATTAAATATTTCCTAATCAAATGACCTGGGACCAGTGAACTTATATTATTTAATAAAATTATAGTCTATTAAGTCAGAATGACATTGCCACCACTTGCAGTTTTGGAAATAATAGCATTGCTTTTTCATTTCTTAAAAGGTCACTTTACAGATATACCATTGCCATTGAATATAAATAATATTCATGAAATAATGGATTAGAATTAGAAGAGCTGGGATATTTCATGGCGATATTTATGAAGAAAGATAAAAATGTCAATGTGGTAAAGGATACATCTTAAACTATTTAATCCATTACTGTATTTAAAATTTCCTGAATTTTCTGATACCAAGGAAACCCCAGAATTCTCTCTCTGCCCCTAAATGTGAAATTCATGTTTACAAGTATCTTTAGAGTTCTTAAAATGCTGCTGATGAGACTAGAACACCTTTGGATCCTGTATTTGAATCTTTTCTGTCAATTCCCTATACAATGACATTAGCTTTAACAGCCAGGAGATGAGCAACACCAACAATTCATTAAGCAACAAATCTTTGAATAAATTAATGTATTCCATTTAGGTCTAGATTAATTTAAAATATTTATGTAAGCTCTTATATATAAAAATAAATAAACTCTAGCACCAAATGATATGTGATGCTGTGAAGAATATTAATGCTTAATCACTGACTCATAAGTCAGGGGAGCAAAAAGTGCCACCACATATTGATGACCGCGTGCACAGAAAAAGCAGAAGTCATACAATATCCAAGCCTGCAGTGTGACTCAATTTGGCATCAAAGTCAGCATAAAGAAATTTGATATCTGACCTTTTGCAGGGCAATTGTAATTGCTAAGGCTGTCTTCTCTTTGATGAAAATTAATGTTAACTGTGCAACTTTAGCCTGCTACTGTTTTTTGAAGCTTGCAAGGATGGATGCAACACCTCAGCAAAGCCAGTCGCGTGAAGCATATTTAGAAATAGTTAATAATTTATAAATAATGTGCATCATTTTAGTTGGGTTGTCTGCATCTATGGCAGAGGAGTACAAGTCAGATGCATGCTAGCTATGCCTCTACTCAGCATTTTCTTCAAGAAACGTTTTATAGGTAGACTTTACAGTGTTTTAGCCACAGGAGTGAGAAAGGATGTGCAGAGGATGAAATTCAGTTTTTAAAGCACCCAAACAGGCATAGAAACTGGAAAGCCTCTAAGATATACAAAAAAGAAAAAAAAAATAACAGCACTGCATTTCTAGTGTTCTTCGTGTAAGACTGAAAACCTTACCTATTTAAAGGGTAAAAAGAAACAGAGATCTAAATTGTTTCTATCGCTCCTTCTCAGGCACACAGTCTACATCTGAAGTCTCCATAATTTAAGATGTGGAGAGCTTTGCCTGCTTCGCTAAGTAGAAATGCTTAGTTGTTTGCATAGAGAGATTATGAAAGTCATTGCACCTTAATCTGGGTATTATACATGCTTCTGTTGCAAAAAGAGCTTCCTGTTCTCCTGTATTGTATGTTTTTCACCACTTTAAAACTTTAAAAAAATCTTTAGGTGCTATCTCTTTAAACAAAAGCATGTAGGATTTTTTAAAATTGATATTCCCATATATTGTTTGCTAATCACTGAGGAAATTAGTAAGGACAGAAGTTAGTTGTGAACTGTAACCAAATTAATTTAGTGATTAAAGAATTCCCTCTTGTTTTGGATAATTAAAGGTTTCAGTGAAATTTTATGTCTGAAATGATTATATTACCTTTTGCCTTCCTGGTCTCTCTGTATTTAAGATAGGTCAGATAGTATTTGATAATAAATCAAATAGAGTTGACACTGCGCTGCTGTGCGGACAGCTGCTTTGAGCACCTGCTCTGAACAAATCAGTAGCTTTATATTTTGCCATTGAAGTAATTTCATGTTCATTTTCTTTAGCTTCTGGTTACTCTCTTTCCTTGGTGAAAATGTCAGTGTGATCATCAAACCACAGACCGCCATATTAAAAAGGAAAGGGAATACTGGATAATAGGATGGCTCTTTAGTCTAACTTGCCTGAGAACATCTAGAAGAAGTAATTGAAACCAAACAAAGAGGATTTGGTGGCCTCCCTGGTGGCACAGTGGTTAAAGACACAGCATTATCAAGCTATTGCCAGACACTGCGACATGAGTTGGATCCCCGGCCAGGGAGGTGACCCACAGGGCGCAGCAGACCTCTCCTGTTGTGCCCACTGCTCCCCTCAACAGCGTATTTCAGTAGATCTGCCGGTTCTGCTCTCCACTCTGTGGTGAATCCTCTCACCCACCACACCTCAGGCCTACACCCCAGCTCTTGTATGCATAAATAAAAAAAAAATCTTTAAAAAGAAAAAAGAAAAAGATGTGGTGCAAGAGATGTATTTCAATTGAGGTTTTGTCATATCAAACAAATGGAAAAAAAACATTTTGACTTTTATTTTGCTACTTAGCATTTGAGAAGTTGCTCAGCAATCCCTTCACGTGGGATTGCTATTAAAGTCCCCAAATGACCTCATGATTAGACAATCTTTCTTAAAAGGTGGTCTCACAGTTTTGACACTAGTAAATATATGCCAGTGAGCCATATGCTGGAATGATTGGAAACTGTCAACTAACAATTTCTTCAGAGAAGACATCAGAAGGTAATTTCTCCATGACATTTCAGCTAAGTTACACGAATTCTCATTTAGCTTTAGAAATACCTCCAAACCATCCAAATTCTCTCACATGTTGTGGCTGCGGTATTCGAGCCTAAACTGACAGCTCATTGGGTCTAGTTACTTAGTTAAATGACCATAAAGAAATCGAGCAGCTAAAATGCTGCAGCCTGATTTAGAATGTCACTTTCACCTTCAGTACCTCCATTTCTGCTTCATCTGTGCCAATTACTCAATAGTTAGCAGAGTCTATGTCCACAAAGCAACTCCAGATGTGGAACTCTTACTTCTCAGGTGCACAGAAGTCACAAACTCCACTTACTACTTCCCAAATTGAAAGCCTCACATCTGGATTGTTTCAAAGACACAGGTATCTGGGACTTTTTACATCTGCCTTCATGGGTAGGGGCTTCCTTCTCTTAACCCTTCCCCTGACAAAATAAGCCAGGTGTTCAGATTCAACTGATGTCTTCAGTTGCCCTTGACTTCTCATTCTGTGTCTTCTGATGGTAAAACAAATAAATGCTCATTGCAGAACCAAAGATATCTTTGATCTTGCTATCCAGAAGTAGCACCTTTAACAAAAACAAACTCTGATGATTTTTCATTTGATTTACAGACAGCTATACCAACAGAAAAAGAGACATATTTTGTTAGTTTGCTTTAGTTGAAGGAATCTAGGATCACTGTTTAGATGTAATCTCAAATTTTTATTTAATATTATATTGTGATAATTCAATCCTATTATAAATGTTCTTCCAAAACACTCTATTGATTACTGGACATTCGAAGATGTGTTTTGTCATAATTTATTTAATCATGTCATTTTGATTATTTGTTATGTACAATGTAGCAGGGATATCATTATGCATGTAATTTTGTCTGTGTGGGTAATCATTTCCTTAGAAGAACATCACAGAAGTAGAATTTCTGCATATGAAAATGCAACTTGATAAAGTCTTCTAGGAATTTTGCCTTAATTATATTTCTGCTGGCATCATGAGAGGAATAACATTTTAAGATTTCATTATATTTTGTACACTATTTAAAGCAGATGATTGTTAATGTTAATTATCCTTTTACTTCTGACAGTGAAAATGCTATTTCATCATTACTTGGATTTGCATGTCGATTATTAGTGACATGACTCATTTTCTGCTGTGTACATATTTCCTCATTGAATAATACATAACACTTCCTTTGAATTGCGATTTATTTTTCTTGATTCTTAAAAGTACTTAGTACACTATGACCATTAATGATCTTATTAATTATGATATAATTATATATAATAGCAATTAAAATTTGATGATCATATACCATAGAAAATTTACATTTTTGTGTAGGTAAATTTATCAATCATTTTATATATGGTTTCCTTCAATTGTTTATTTTGCCTTTTAATTTATTTTTAAATTACTTATAACCACTTTCAACATCTAGATTTAGAAACATTAGTGAGATACCTAACACCATTTCCTGTGTCACTTTAAATGTCAATTTAAAATAAAATTTATATTAACCTAAAATGAGGCAAGTTTTATTTATTTTTCAGGGAAGATGGCAAACAATTTTGAAATATTGCTGTAAAGTTTAAAATATTTTTAGACTATATAAGAAATGGTATCAATTTATTTTATTCTCATGACAGGTACAGATTTACCTGAGGTTAAGAAGATTGATTTGCCAGGGGAAGGAGAAAGTCATTGAACATTTAATTCAAATTTATAAATAATGAACGTAAGCCAAACCCACATGCTAAAAAATGCTACTTAAACTGTTTTTTTTTTTTTTTTTAAGATTTATTTATTTATTTATACATGCACTGGGTACAGTCAGAAGCGCGGGAGGGTGAGAGAATTCACCAGAGCCAGAGCCGGGAGCAGAGCAGGCAGAAGGACGGAAGTACACTGCTGAGGGGAGCAGCGGGCGGCAGGAGAGGTCTGCGCGCCATGTGGGATCCTCCTCCGGTGGCCGGGGAGCAGCCGGGGATCAAACCGGCGCTGCAGAGGCTGCGGGCAGCTTCACAACCCAGTGCTCAACCGCTGCGCCACCGGGGAGGCCCCCTTTTTTTTTTTAATAGACAGTCCTGACAGTCTTGTTTTTCTACCCCTTTATGTGAGGTGCTTCCTTTCCTCGAAAAATATTGACACTGCGTCTCTCTAGGGGCAGAGAGCGGCCCGCTGGGCTGTTCTTAGAAGGGCCTGTAAGAGCAAGTGAGGCTCTGTGTTTCAAACTGTTTTACAGAAGAATCCTCAAAAATCTGTATTGCTAGTGGCCTCTTTCATGCTGTCAATTATCTTTATAATTTTTTTGAGATTATCCCTCAGCACCCTGAACATCTTAGCGTTGAACATACTTTATTGTGGTTACGAATTTTAATTTCATGACAAAGCAAAAAATCTGAGTTTTGAGGTGACATTTTTCTTCTTTTTTTAAATGACAGTTGGTCAGTGGCTCAGGCTCAATGACATTTATCAGCTACCTAATTAAAATGTAGACACTTTTATAATAATTGCAAATGTGACCTTCATTTGTGTATTTTTGCTAGCTAGCATGTTTAACCAAATGTCACAAAGTACCCTAATCCATTCTTTCCCATAATGTTTCATTATTTCATATTGTAAGTATTCATTCTTCAGTTGCCATGGTTTATGAAATCACACTGCCTCCCCGGAGACCGGAGCACTAGAACTCCAATACCCTAATTGCAAGGCAGTGTCTACAAGCTGCCAACACAACTAGCTGAAAAGTGAAAATTCATTCAATTAACGAGTTGGTGCTCCTTCACGATGCCAAACAATAGCTCTGATTTGTTTTTCTCTGTACAAATGAGGGATTTATAGATGTGGGCGCAAATGTTTTGGTTTTCTGTAAAAATAGCCTAGATCCCTCCTCTGATCTTCAGATCTTTATAGCTAAGCGCTTGGATGGAATCTCTTTCTGATGTCCCACAGATACTTACAACTTTCATCCGAACTCCGTACTTCCAAGTACTACTTTCTCCAAACCCATGTGCACCACTTTAGTTAACTCCCCCTATCCTAAATTCTCCCCAGTCAATGCTTCACAATCCCATAAAAGTAATATTTCTCACAGGGAAATCTGATCATGATACCTGCCTGTCCAAGTTACTGCCTTGAAAGTGCAAGGCAAAACAAACTTTTTTCTGAAAGACAAGGTCCTTCTTATTTTTTGCTCCAAAGCATATCTCTTTGTTCTGTCCTTCTTGTAAACGTTAATCAGTCCATAATGAATTACCTACAGCTTCCAAATCAATCAGATCCCATATCCTTTGCACTTGGCTATTTCCCTAATGCTTTTATGTGTTAATTATGAAGCAGTGAATATTTTATAAAATATAAAAAGATAAAATGTAATTTCTGGTATGATCCACTTATAAATAGCAGATCAGTGATTTTTATAGAACTGAATATTCATAAAACATATTATTGAAGTTTATAAAACATAACTGCAATTTTAAAATAAAAATATTTAATAAATACATTTATTTTTATTATATTATTTTAAAAGATTTAATTGCCCAATCTAAAGGACTTTATTCTACTGAAAAATCTGTGTGGAATTATATGATTATAAACATGGAATTAAATACATCAGTATATCAAAGTGTATGCTTCACAGAATTTTCTGCAACTTATAATATTAATACCTTAAGTGAACACATAAAGATGGGAAAATTGACCTATTAGGTAAAATTTTAGAGTTTAAAATATATTTTTGAAGAACAGGAAAATGGTTTAACAACCTAAATTCTTGTGATTGCTGTGCTATTTATAAATGTCACGCTATTGTTTAGTAAAACAGCAGAGCCAAGATAAAAATTTTCACTAGACATATTGCAAACTAGAGCCCACATTTAGTCAATTAAGTTTCTTTGATAGATTTATCAAATATATTTTCCCAAGTGAATGCATTTACAATATTGTAGACAAAATTAAATTCTTAGTTATATTTAATCTTGTTAATTATGCTTTTAGTTAGTAAAGGCTGCCAGTTTTTCAGTACTTCTACACAAGTGTAAGTTTTGGGCAACTTTTTACTCAAAGTTTTCCTGAAATTTTCTTGGGTGAAGGAAAAGGATTTCAAAGGGTTTTCTCAGTTTCTTAGCTCAATGTAGGGAAAATGTTACTCTGAAGTTGAGGAACTACCTGGTAAGTCCTGATGGGTGAAGGATAGTAGATTTAAAACATTTCAAACAATGAAAAACAAACAAACAAAAAAAACCTTCCATCAAATCTTACAGAGTTTTTTGGAAACAAAATAAATTAAATGATGGTTATGCCCATTATTTTTACAGTAAAATGTATAGTATTTTAACGACAATTTTCTTATTTTACTGTTGTATTTTGTAAGCTACACTGCTGAATATAAAGACATTTCTAAAGACTTCGCTTCCAACTCCTAGAGCCTACTCTTCTCAAGATCAAATTCCTACTTTGACATCATTATCTGCTAAAATCAGGATAATATTACTTACACCATAGTGGCTATTCTAAAGACTGAGATAACATGTATGAATTGTTAAGCATATTGTCTGGTACAAAATAGGAAGTCTACACATGGTATCATTATCATTATTTATCATTATAAATAGCATTATAAATATAATTGTTACTAAACCTATGGGTACTATAGTTGCTTGAAATCAAAATGGTATACATCTTCTGACTCTTCGAACTAATATGAAACTATTATTTTTATTTTTTTCTCATATCACTATAGTTCCCCTAATTCTCCCAACACCATATCACCCACAAACCATCACCATAGTTCTTTGTGATCTTCCCTCTTCTGTTTTGAATCCCCGCCTGTGCTGCAGGCCTCAAATCTGTGGTCAGCTTGCTAGTTTTGGCTTTATCTTGACTAATTCTTTTTTTTTTTTTTTTAAAGATTTATTTATTTTTATACAAGAACCCAGGTACAGGCTAGATGCGCGGGAGGGTGAGAGGATTCACCAGAGACAGAGCGGGGAACAGAAC
Organism: Talpa occidentalis; assembly: GCF_014898055.3. NCBI lineage: Eukaryota > Metazoa > Chordata > Mammalia > Eulipotyphla > Talpidae > Talpa > Talpa occidentalis. The sequence continues at coordinate 2,780,819 of NW_023601212.1, read as the reverse complement.
AAGCAGACTGAAGAAACACACTGCTGAGGGGAGCAGCGGGTGAGACAGGAGAGGTCTGCTGCGCCATGTGGGATTCTCGCCAGTCGGGCTGTGGACAGCTTCACAGTGCGGTGCTCAACTGCTTGTGCCACCAGGGAGGGCTGCTTAACTAATTCTTAAATTACTTTTGCTTTCTGAGGACCCAGAGATTCTTGTGTTAGCTAGCATTTTGGAAGGTTAGATGCTATTTTATAACATAATGCTAAAGAAAAGGCTTTGAAAGAAAATATTAAGCCACCAGATGTTACGGGATGGTTAATTGAATTTATAGTCAGAGACTGATCTTAAATATACTATTACAAGTTATCTGCTGATGGAATCTGAAATTGTGCTCCTAAAGTAAAAGTGTTCCCCACATGTAAAGGAGCAGGGTTTTCAGAACTAAAAGACAAAAAACAAAACAAAACAAAACAAAACAAAACAAAATAACATGGCAGAAGTGAACTATTTTCTATCTCTATTGAGGGGAAATTTAATATCGTCAAGAGGTAGTTGAATAAAATTTTAATAACTACATTTCCTAGTGATAGTCATCATATGCGTTTTCTCGCAGGAGTCTTTAGAAGAATCTGCATAAACAGTAGAGTTCTCCTCTGCTGCAATAATGTAAAAAGTTGAATTAACCCCCCACAGGGCCTCCACTGCGCCTTGCATGTGGTCAGTACTGAGAAAATATTGAATAGAACGAAATCTAACAGCTAAAAGAATGATTTTTTTTATAATTTATCATTACAAAAGGGAATAATAAAAAAAAAAAGACAACTTGCTCATGAGCATTACAATGAATTAAAGAGATATTACTACAGTTTTAATAAAATTTATATATCCAAGTATGTCCTCTTTTCAAACATACACTGGCTTTTATAGTCAGTTTTTGAACATCTCTTTTGAGTCTTATGAGTTAATAGCCAGACATTATTAAAAAGCAGTTCTATTTATGATAATACATAATAAAATAAATAATAAAAGCAGTGAAACTTAGTAAGTGGATACTATTCATTGAATGAATGTACAGAAAGAGACAGTCTCAGAAATGGAGAGAGATCTGAAAAGCAAGGCAGAGTTGTGGAAGGTTTTGTGTTCTTTAAGGCATATTTCTTGAAGTTGTACTTTTATACTCAACTACTACAATATGGTTGAGTGTGTTTATATAACAAAACTAATAAGCAATCAAAACCCCTACATCTTCAAGGAACATAAATTTCACTTAAAACTTAAAGCATAGGGGCTCCCCTGGTGGCACAGGCTGTTGAGCACCACACTGTGAAGCTGTCCGCAGCCTCTGCAGCGCGGGTTCGATCCTGGCCAGCCAGCGAAGGTCCCTCGTGGCACAACAGATCTTTCCAGTCTCGCCTGCTGCTCCTCTCAGCAGTGTATTTCGTCAGTCTGCCTGTTCTGTTCCCTGCTCTGTCTCTGGTGAATCCTCTCACCCTCCAGCACATCTGGCCTGTACCCTGGTTCTGGTATAAATAAATAAATAAATCTTAAAAAAAAAACCAAACTTAAAACATAAAGGTAATCTAAAGTATAAATTATTTATCCTTTCTATTCCTCATTTTGATGATTTGTACAGTAGAGATGATAACTCTATTATTTCAAAAGTTGCTGGGAGAATATGAAAATCTAATACATGTAAAACATTTAAACCAGAAATAACACTTGGCATATGGAAAACAGACAATAAATCTCAGCTAACATTATTCTAAAAAAAGCTTCAAATTTCTAGGCTACTGAAAAGTAAACTGAATCAAAGTTTGAATCACACATTCTAAGTAAATGTGACAAAAAAGTGATGGCAATTTTATTTGGTTCATCAAGAAGGGGGATTTGTAGACCTCGTGTTATATTCATGAGACAATTTAATTTGTCATTACTATAACTGAAATCCACCCCAAATCCTTGCCTCTCATATCTAAATTCAGTCTGAATTAGAGAAGAATTGAACAAATATCTTAGTCAGAGTGATAAACTCAATTATTTTATTTCTTCTGTGGCCTATAATCTGCAGATTAAAAAATACAGGAAGTATTTATAAAACAAAACTGTATTTTTCTTCAAAATATGTATTTTTTATAGAATTCACAACACAATAATGAATAATTATAGATTAATGAAATGCTTTAAGAGTTGGATTAAGTGATTAGAAGGTAATAGGCAATGGAATCAGTTTTCATTTGCTTTATTTTATCTGTTAGAAAACACATTTATAGGGACTGCTGGTGGCAAAAGGGGTTAAGTCTCAGCACTATGAAGCTATCATCAGCCACTGCTTCACAAGTTCAATCCTTGGCCAGGGAGCTGAGCCACAGGGCACAGCAGACCTCTCCTGTCTCCCTGCTGCTCCCCTCAGCAGTGGATTTCAGTGGATCCACCTGTTCTGCTCCCCACTTTGTCTCTGGTGAGTCTTCTCACCCCCCACACCTATGGTCTACCGGCCAGGTTTTGTGTGCATAAATAAATCTTAAAAAAAACATATTTATAGTCTCTCCTGTTCACTTAAATATATAGGAACATGACATATCTACCCATCCAGAATGCTTTGTTAGTTAACCAAAACAAAGTAATAAAAATTCATTTTCAAACCCCTTTCTGAATTTATCAGAGAATTAAAACCATTGATATTAATTTCAATGAAGTTTAAAACAGTGAAATTTTTATTACTTTAGTTGTTTTTGAACACATTCTTAGTCAATACCACACAAACTAATAACTATAATTATAAATTTAATCAATTTCTAACTTAATACCTGCTCTTGTGGAAGTTCTTAGGTTACCTAATACAACAATAAGTTGATTTTCCAATTAGACCCTTAACCTATAGTGAACTTGTGTTTGGTTGCCTTTTTCTGGCACATAATTACAGTAGCTGTGAACATGAGAGGGAGTTCAATGCATTTAAATAGTGCTCAACAGAATGATTCTTTGTCTCCACAATTTAACAGTGCATGATAAGATCAAGCAACTCCCAGAGCAGACACAAAGCTTTTATCTATCTAATCCAACGGGTATTATTTTTTTAAGCAATGTGCTTGTTAAGAAGAGGCTGTTAAATATCGGAATGAATACACTGATAGGTGAAATATAGAGAAACAAAACAAAAGAGCAGACAAAATGAAACCAAAACCAACCCTAGAAATATGACTGCAGAATCGAGGCTCCTAGATGGGTGGGGGCTTGCGGTAAGAAACAAAGGGTGAGGGGCCCAGTGGGCTACGGTGAAGGACTATGGGTGCACTGATGGTGGGTGCGGTGTGGTGACATGCATCTAAAGAGGTATGAACCTGATCCCCTAAATCATACACAGCATTGTAAACCAAGATTGCCTCAAAAAAAAAAAAAAAGGATAATATAAAACAAGAACAAAGGGAAAAAAACAAAGACGAGTCTATTGGACACTCATCAATAAACATGAAGAACATCACAGAATAGTTGAATTAACTGCATTTTTTTTTGTATAAAACAGTTGTGAATGTACACCTGATCAAGGCTCAAGTTGAAGAAAAGAAAACTCCTTAGTATTTGAAAGATTCAGCTAAAGCAATCTGAAATCTTGCATGGTGCATTCTTTCCAACACATCCAAAGACTGCTCCCAGGAGGCCATCACCGCTGAAGGTTCTCAGCTTGAAGAGCAAGAATTTTATCATAGAGATTGTTCTACAAGAGGGTCAAATTGATCGAACACTGCCATGGATTTGGCTTGCAGGGAAGAAACAGTTGCAACTCTGGCTGAATTAGACAATAAAGCCACGTATATGGCTGCACAACTTAAGGTAGCAGGCCTAGAGCCAAGATAAGGGGCATTCCAGGGCGCTCACCCATGTCACAGAAATCCCAGCTACTGTCTCTTCTCCTTGTGTGATGGTGCTGTCAGTCAGCAAACTGCTTTCATATCATCCAATATAACATATAGTATGTATGACAGCTGTGTATGAAGTGGTCATGTATACATGTTTACACGTATGGGAAAGCAATCCATGAACTTTCAAATGCCGTGTAAATGTAAGATGTATAATTAGCACTATTATTACTCAGTTTGAAATGTGTTGGCAGTAAAAATCAATTCTCCTACACATGAGGTTTCCTCGGCATTCAAAGAAGAGACATTTGAAATTCTCAATTTAGAAGCATACCCTCGGCAACCACACATTTACTACTGTAATAGAACAAAACTGTCAAGAACAAGGATTTTTGTCTTTTCTTTTGAGAATTAACACTTTTTGATTGAACTTGTACAAAAATTACCATCAAATCTCTAAGAAGTAGTTTTTAATAGTGAAAAAGTTCAGTGGCGAAGTATAAATTCTAAACGTGTCATTTTTAAAATTGAGACCTTGGTGTGGCATCATTTATTTCCTTGATTTTGTATTTATACATTCATGATTTATTTTGTCAGATTAGTTCATTTAGTATGACTTGTCAGGCCTAAAGATTTTTAAAAAGCCAGAATGTAAGAATTGGGCTTTTATTTCCATGAAAAAAAGATGTAGATGGTTTTAACCGTGAATAAAAAAAAATAAATATACAGGTACAACATGTAAATGAACTATTTAAAGAACATTGTGAAGTTCAAAATATATTCTTGTCTTACTGTAAGCCTCTCTTGAATATAAAATTGTCAAATATTATAAATATTGCAGTGAATCAAATAGTCAATGTGATAAAAGTCTGCTTAATTTAACAATAAAATTATTGTGACAATCACCAAAATTTGGCTAGTGGAAATAGAATGGTAGTTGTTCCATCGAAGAACATTCTAAAGGTAAAGAAAACGAAAATATTCAACATAATATTTTTGTTGAAAAAGAAGGATACATTTCCAAAAGAATTCAACTTGCTGGAGAAAGTGGACCTCTCTTTTGCCCCAACTTCATGTTAGAGCACAACTATTTTCAGTTCCTAGGAGGCCCTGGAGTTTTCTTGTAAAAACAGAGAGTTCAAAGAATATTATTTTTAGTAGGCCCTTCTGATATATTTTATTGGTCACCGAAATTCCTGTAATATGATAAACCTCTCATGCCCTTCTACCCTATACAAAGAAGCAGGGCTGACTGGCTTCTGTCCAGTAGAGGGCGCTGCTGCATATCTATCCACGCTCCTTGGACATTAAAACTTGAATGAAAATAAAAGTTAACAGGACAGTGTTTTTTAGATTATTAAAAAAAAAAAAAAAAAAAAAAAAAACCTGGAATCCTAGAAGAATTAGTATGGAGAGGAAAGGGAATTCCATTGATAATAACAATTTACTTTTAAACAATAATATTAACAGACATTAATCTCAGTGCAAATTGTATAAAAATAATTACTACTTAATTTCTTATTCCAACAAATGGTCTGGGAGAATTAAAACACATTTGAAATCTATAGGGAATATTGATTTTACAGGCATTTTCTCCCCCTTGTAAATAGCTTGTAAAAACTGGGTGTTAATTTTGAAACTGGATTCTTTAAAATTTATTTATTTTTTTAAGATTTATTTATTTATTTATATACAAGCACTGGGTACAGTCAGAAGTGAGGGAGGGTGAGAGAATTCACCAGAGACAGAGTGGGGAACAGAACAGGCAGGCTGACGAAATACACCGCTGAGGGGAGCAGCGGGCAGCAGGAGAGGTCTGTCATGCCATTTGGGACCCTCACCAGCAGCAGGGGATCGAACCGGCGCTGCAGAGGCCAGGGGCAGCTTTGCAGCCCCGCCCTCAACCTCTGCGCCACCAGGGGAGGCCCTGGATTCTTTAAAATTTAAATTAAATATTTCAATTTACTGAAAATCTTTCTTTGCTATTTTTACCTCTTGTAAGAAAGGTAATTTCTTCCTTCTGTGCTCCTGTAGGATGCTGTATGAGTGTGCATTTTAGTTTTAAGTAGTTAGTCACAGGCCCTGGGCTTTACTAATATGGACTTTATGAAGTGAGAGCTCGTCTCATTGTTCTACCAAGGTTTGGCATAGAGTGTTTTTCAATAAATATGTATTAAATAAGTGAACAAATGGCTAACTAAGGAAACTGAAAATCATTTCAAGAGCAGAGAAGGTTATTACTTAGAATTTCAAATTAGCAATAAAAATCTAAATTCTTAGGTTGCTATGACTAAGAGAGCTGCTGAATTATTTCCATGTTACCTTCAAAACAGATACATGTAAATGATTTACCATCAAACTGCAATATGTAATCTTTATTTATTATTCTTGATTTAGGATTTTAAAGGTATGCTCCCTTTCCTTCTTTCTGGATTTAAAATAATTGAAAATGACGAAGAAAAAATAATTATGAGACAATCGAGGGCATCTCTATAGTGAAAATTTAATTTAAAATTTGTCAATGCTTTGCCTTATTCACTGTCATTATGCAAAGAAGCAATTCAATATTCTTCTTGTAAGTACACACATATATAATATATACTCACATCTGAATGATATATACCAAACTTTATCTATCCATCTGTCCATCCATCCATCCATCAATCATATACCATAATTATATATATCCCAAAGGAAAACTGCTTTAAAACACATTAGTGTATAAAATATAAAAAAATTATAAAATAATTTTTAAAATAATTATTTCCCAGTTTCTGTCAAATGATTTGGTTATGCTTTTAAAGTTTTTTTAATCATTGCTTACTAAAAATTCTTGGATATATAAAATATTAATCACTAGGTAATTTTGTTTTTTAGTTAGATATTAACCTTCCTTTCCACATGACATGAAGAATCATTCTGAATAGTCTGACAAACAGATTTTTAATCAACTCAATCAGTTATTCCCAGGAAATATGCATTTCATATATATATATATATATATAAATTCTGAATGACTTCCTGTTGTTAAAAGACAATAAACAAAATCATAAATGAAAATGACCATATTAAAAAGCGAGATGTTTTATTTCCTAATGTCACTGGAAATGGAAGATGATGCTGGCAAAAAATACAACAATATTAACACTTAAGGACAAGGCTTTGTGGAGCCAACTATCAGACCAGTGGCACAGTTAAACCACTCAGTGTTGCCTCAATAACAACCAGTTTGGATTGATTTAGTCACAGGGCATCTGCAGTGATTTAAGGGATCGGCCAAAATTCCCTTCCCATGGCTTGCCAAAGCATGGTCAATTTATTTCAAGTCTATAGACATGATCTGAGCTAAAGAGATATTTCAAGTGACTGTAAAATATATCCTGAAATAGAATTCCCTAAAAATGCAGACAGATTACCAATAAATACCTGGATTTTGAACATTTTAAAAAATAGTTACTTTGTTTAGATGACATTTGATTACACTGGGTTTAATGCAGAAGAGATCACATCTGGAAACCAGATTTGTCATGGGTAGTCATAACAGATGCATGTTTCTCATGGAACTGAAATCTTGCTCACCTATATAAGACAACACTATTAGAAAGCATGGTATAGGGAAGTGAAGCAAAGAAATAAATGCATGGAACAAAAGGACAGAAATGATGATTTCAAGGACTGCCTCTCCTAAATTTCTTTTGGGACAATCAGGGACACTATTAAGGCTTCACATTTCCCATGTAAGGAATACAAGAGCACTTCCATATAGAACCAAGGATTTCTATATATAACAAAGAACAAATTCCCTTACTTCTGTGATCAATCTGATGAAGGTTTTGTCTTGGATCACTAAGATTTATAGTAACACTAAAGATTTCATGAAATATGGAAACATTAATAAACAAAAGGGGAAAAATCAGAATCAAATTATGGGGGCAAACCAAATTTAGTTTTAATACCCCAAAGAGCCTGAAGTTCTTCAAAACTAACCAATTAAAATTACAAGCTGTCTTGCTTTTTCCCTGCCATTGTGATAAATACCATGGAGATTTATTCATACTTAAACAAATATGTGATAAACAATGTACCAGGCAAAGGTAATAAGAAATACTCCTTGTTCCTTAGAAGTACATAATCATGTAGGGGTGACTCAGAAGTTATCATTGTTAACTCAATTGGGAAATGGAGGACAAACTTCCAAACGCAATTGATGAAGTCAACATTACTATTACTTTGATTCTGGAGCCAAGGGAAGACAATACACAAAAGAAAAGTATAGGCTATACGGAAGGGTATCTCTGATGAACATAGATGAAAAATGCTCAACAAAATACTAGCAAACCTAATTAAACTATATATCAAGGGTATCATACACCAATATCAAATGGAATTTATCACCAGGATGCAATAATTGATTGTTCAACATATGCAAATCAATAAATGTGATACACCACATCAACAAAAGGACAAAAATCAAGTGATCATCTCCTATAAATCAATATAAAGATTCAATGCAATCACCATCAAAATCTCAGTGGCATTATTCACAGAAATAGAACAAAAATATGAAATTCATTTGGAACTATGAAATACCCCCAAATAGTGAAAACACTCTTGGAAAATTTTGAACAAAAACATAGATATCATAGCCCCTGATTCAAAGTGAAGTACAAAGTGAAAATAATTAAAATGGCATGGTCTTATAACAAAAACAGACATTAAATCAATGCAGTAGAAATGAGTGCCCATAAATATAACCACACATCTATGGGCAATTAACTCATAACAAAGGAGTCCACCACATACTCTGGAGCAAGAAAAGTCTGCTCACTACATGTTGTTGGGAAAACTTGAACGTACATTAAAAAAAATAAATAAACTAGACAACTATCTAACACCATACACAAAAAAATGAATTTAAAATTGATTAAAGACTTCAATGTAATCCCTGAAACCAAAAAGTACATGGGAGAAAACATAGGTGATACACTCCTTGACATCATCAGCCTTAGAGCTGAGTTTAGAGCCTCAACTCCAACAGCAGAGGAAACAAAACCAAATGTTCTCAAATGGGACTAAGTCAGATAGATTATACAGTGAACTCATGCAACTCAATAGCAACAACAAAACAGCCCAATTAAAATATGAACAGAAGACTCTCATTGTATAACGTCAATAGAGTCATACATGGAAATGATCATTTATTTTCTTATGTGTAAGGTTAAGTGAGCTTGAATATCATTTCAATACTAATCCTTCAAGAAATAATTTCCAATCTAAAATATCTTAGAATAATACACAGAGCTATTAAGATACACAGAGCTGCACAGTACAAATGATCTTATAAAGTAAAAAAAAAAAAAATTGCTGATGCTCAGGATAGGATTACTAATAACACCTATAAATTTATAAAAGGAAAAGCACAGAGAATATTTTATTTGCAAAATCTTTAAGCTTATAAAATGTAGGTGATATATAACTAAACACTAATTGGAAATGTTCTAATCAATACCGTTAGGGTCTCTATAAAAAAAGAGATGATTTCTTTGGAGATTTGAATTGATGTTCAGTCATGGCTGCCTAGTATTTTCCCTCACATTTGGGGTGTTTTAACTTTTAAGATTCATATCATCTTTGATAAATATTGGAAGCTATGCACTCTTTGAGTGTAAATTAAAATTCAGATTGATTGACTATAGTGGTTTCCCTGAGTGATTCGAGCCGGAGTCTGAGGGGCACAAGAACATCTTTCTTGAATACTGAAAATAATCCATTCCCTGATCTGTTCACAGCTTCCATGATTATGTTAATTTGTGACAATTCACCAAGCTATACTGAAGATCTGGGCACTTATTTTTTTTTATATGTTTAAGGTATTCTGGTAGTGCTGCTTATTTATAAATACAAAATTTCAAATCCTGACAACACATCAAAATAATGGAACAAATTATAGACTCATCATTCTCATTCAGCTTCCGTCTCCCTGGGTCTGTGTTTTGTATCAGGGATGGGGCATAAATCAGCATCCATTTTATCCCACTCTCTTAGTAAACAATTATTAAATCTTTACAGGTTTGATGATTAGGGAATAAAACACTATGTTCAACTTCAGTGAAAATCTATTATTTGAAATGTTTTATTGTATGTTGAAGTGAAAAATAGAATAATCCATTCCTATAAGCAAACCAAGTTCACCTTCAAGAGTCCCCTGAGACTTGGTTAGGAGGATAGTTCCTATTAATAGGCACAGTGTTTGCTTTGGCCAAGTGTAGCTTCAGGATCAGTGAAAACAGAAGGATATGCATAGCCTTCCAGCCAGATCAGCTGAATCAACCCTGGAACTCAATGGAGAATTTGAGAGGAATATGTCAGGAGCAAATCCGAAAGAACTTATTTTAACACAAGAAAATATTTAGATAGTGTTTCATGACAATTAGGTATCTTTCCTCTAGAAATTAAAACAAGGAAAAGCACAAAACAAGGCATAGGCTTTGTTAAATCTAGCTTACCTATATTACCCAACATTGCAATAGTTGATGTGACTGGCTGAATACAATTCATTAACCTTGGCTGATTAAGGTGAATGATCCTAGAATCACCTATTCCCAGTGTTTGTTGAAGGAAAAAAAAAAATAAAGTGATCAGTGTAGCAGAACATTTCTTAAAATGTTCAGGTGATTGTTCATGAGAACCATTCTATTTGTTAGTAAAAACATTTCTAAGAAGTTTCTAAGACTCAGTTACCACAAACCCATTGTCCTTTCTTAGGAAACTCCCTGGGAGCCCATAATTTTTATTAAAGATTTTTTTTTCAGGGAATTTTTTCCCATGCATTCATGGACAAAATACAAATGTATAAAATATGAGGATACTGTAGATATGTGATTTCACAATCACTTTCCTTTTGGGGGGCTATTTCCCAACATACTGTTTCCAGAGCTCCCTGGTGGCATGTCTGTGGATAGAAAATGTGGCTCAAGAGTGTGGTCTACACCAAGCTAGACCAGTCAGGTTCTTTTTCCTGAGAACTGCAAACTTGAACAAAGAAATATAGAAATTAGAAATTGGTACAGTGCTCTTGTCTTATGGAAAGTAAGAGCAACAGACTTCAGCTCTTTGTCATAGTTGCCTGGCTCACATTTTCCCAGGGTTCTAATGCAGAGTTTTTCTTGGCTTCTATGATAATCCCATATTCTCCTAATAAAGCTTGTTTTTAAAGTTCCTGATTTACTTCTTAGAATTGCTACTATCAACCAAAGCTGGTAGGAAGATAAAGAAGCAAGTTGAAAGCAAATAGTGGGCATAATTGAATATCTTAAGTGTTTTAAAGGTGAAGAGACAAGAGACTTCAAGTTTTAAGCAAAAGCTCAGTAGGTTCATGAGTGAGGAACAGATGTGAAGTAAAGGTGAGTCATTAAAACTGCACCCCTTCCCAAATACTGCTAAACCCAGGACTGATTTGAAAGTGATCATCCTCTTACTCCCTGTGCCTAGCAGAAGAAAGGAAGAACTATTCCTAGGAAAATAAAATCAACTACCACACATCCTGTTGCAATCTTAACATTATAAGGAATATTCAGTGAAAGAAAAAATATGATCTTTGTTCAAGAGATACAACAGAAAATAAAAGCAAGCCCACCAAAATCTAGGTATTGGAGTTATCTCCCAGGACTTTAAAATAATTTAAAAAATATTTATATTAAATGGAGGCAAAGACTTTTACAAACAGGTGGAATATCAGAGAAGCTATATAGAAAACCAGAATCTATAATAAATAAATTGTTGTTCAATACTAAAACATTCCATGAGATATCTGAAATTAAAAGCAAGTTGGATAACTCAACAGCACACTGGACAACAGCAGACATGTTATTAAACTTGAAAATATGACAGCGGGGCCTCCCTGGTGGTGCAAGGGATTAAGATACAACCTATGAAGCTACTCGCAGCCACTGCAGCACCAGTTCGATTCCTGGCTGGCCAGGGAGATTCCCACGTGGCGCGGCAGACCTCTCCTGACTTGCCCACTGCTCCCCTCAGCAGTGTGTTTTGGTCAATATGCCTGTTCTGCTCCCCAATCTGTCTCTGGTGAATCCTCTCACTCCCACACCTCTGGCCTGTACTCCAGTTCTTGTATGCATAAATAAATCTTTAAAAATAAGAAAATAAGACAACAAAGGAACGAAATGAAGCATAACATCAATGTGTATCATAATAAAGGAGTTTAGATAGATAAATATGGAGTCTTCAAGAGACAAAAAAGTGAACGGCAGAGAGGAACCATTGAGGAAAACATGCCTGAAAAATGTCAAAAACTAAAGAAAGATATCTTGCAGATTCAAGTAGCTCATAAAACTAAAGTGCTCAAATACAGAGAAAAATAATAAGTTACTTATCATAGTGAGACTACTGTTAAAAAAGCCAAGCAAATATTGGAACAACAGCCAGAAACAAAGGCAACCTGACCTTCAAAGAGTTGACATGAAACTGGTAGCTAATGTTTCAAAAGGCACAGAATAAGAGAGGAGCAATGGCTTCAGTGGAGTATTGAAAGAACAAAGCTGGGACAGCATTCTATATTCTTCAAAACAACTGTCAATAATGAAGGCAAAATAAACATGTTTCTAGGCAATAAACAAACAAACCAAGCAAATGTATTGCAAGCAAAATAGTAGTCCAAGAAACAGAACAAGAATTTTTTCAAGATGAAGGTACAGTATCCTTGGTGAAAACCTGGAATTGAAGAAAGGGATGAAAACACTAGAAAAAGTAAATATGAACACAAATAAAATAACATTAGCTATAGTAATGCTGTTTTGTGAAGCTAAAATGTTGAAATATGTATCTAAATACATATTACAAACACAGTGAAAGGACAAAGAAGACAGATTTAAGATACTGTACATTTCTTTCATTGTTTATGAAGTTATGAAATAAATCATTTAAGGCTGCAGTAAAGAAATAGAAATGTGTATTGTAATTTATAAATTAACCACCAAATGGAAAATTCAAAGGAATGTTTAATATATATATATATATATATATATATATATATATATATATATATATATATATATATAACTCAAAGCTAGTAGAGTAGAAATTGGAGTAATGTTATAAAAGCTTCACTAAAAAATAATGCAAGAGAGTAGGAATAAAGGAAAAACAGCTACGCAGATGGCAGAATTATTTGTTACATTTCATTAATCACATGAACTAAGTGAAAAAGATTACCAATCTAAATTGAAACATAGAAACAAAAACAGCTAGATCTCACAAAATGTTGACATCATACTTAATGCTGAAGTATTGAATGGGAATTGATTCATTTTCATAGGGAAATGAAAGCTGATAAAATTTATACAAGTTGTCAATAAGAAGTAAAACTTTCACTATGTATGGATGCTATGCTAGTTTGCAAAAAAACAAATCTTAAGGAATCTAAAATAAAGTACTTCTAGTGAATTGGGCACTGTTGTTAATATCCAAAAGCTGTACAGTTGAAATTTGTATACCTTACTACACACATATATGTGTATATATACAGTATTCTTTTTTTTTTTTAAGATTTATTTATTTATACAAGCACTGGGTACAGTCAGAAGCGCGGAAGGGTGAGAGAATTCACCAGAGCTAGAGCAGGGAACAGAACAGGCAGACTGACGAAGGACACTGCTGAGGGGAGCAGCGGGCGGCAGGAGAGGTCTGCGCGCCATGTGGGACCCTGGCCCGGCGGCCGGGGATCAAACTGGCACTGCAGAGGCTGCAGGCACTTTCGCAGCCCAGTGCTCAAACGCTGCGCCACTAGGGGAGGCCCTATACATTATTCTTAAATAAAAAATATAAATAAATAAAATGTTCTTTACTATTTGAAAAGATGCTGAAGTTTACCTATAACAAGACTAAGATAATACTACTCACCTATAAAATTGACAATTTAAAAACTTAACAATGCAGTGGTGAAGTTGTGGACAACTGGACATTCTTATGTATGGATCATCAGATTTCAAATGAATAAATGATATGGAGAGAAATATGACAAAACCTAAGAAAACATACTTTGGTGATCATGTAGAGTTTCTTTTAAGAATTTATTTGAAATCTATAACTCCATAAGTCTGACATAGAATACATTCTACTAGTTTAATTGCTGCACCATTATTTAAACAGCAAATGTTGGAAATGACCTAAATGCCCACTTATGGAAACGATGGTGAATAGACTATGGTCCATCCAAACATTTGAGTTTTGTGTAACTGGAAAAAAAAATCAAGAGTAAAGAAAATTCTCTATGAGCAAATATGGAGTTATTTCCAAGATATCTTTTTAAGTGATAAAAGCAAGATGAAGTACATTTAAAATATGCTATTTTTACATAAAGGCAGAATAATACATCATGAACTATTAAAAACTTTCACATCTGAGGATGTGTGAATAAGATGGAAGGAATGGATATGAGACTCCTTAGGAGCCTATTTTTCTGGTTTTGACTTTTGAAGCACATAAACATTTTACATCACAAAAAAGGGTAAAATTAAATTTTTTAATTGATATAACAAACCCTAACATTGTATACCAACAAAAAATACAATGCAACACACAGTATAGTGTAGAAAAAGTAAAGACTGGTTTTAAGTAACTTATTTTTCATTGGTTCATTTTTTAAAAATTTTATTTATTTTATTTTTTTATTGAGGAAACATTGGCTTATAACACTGTACATGATGTAGGGGAAGAGGTTCACAACTTCTCAGATGTATGGCATCACGCTACGCCTGCTGCTTTTGAAAGAGCTGTGAGGCTGTTAGATTGCCAATACTCTGCAACATGTTTCATGAACAAAAACAGATGTAAAAGAAACTTTGAACTTTACTGAATAATTTGGTTTTGGAAGTGGTTCTGATACAATGATTCAAAATTTGTCTATTTTGGCCCTCCCTGGTGGCGCAGCAGTTGAGCACTGGGCTGCAAAGCTGCCCACAGCCTCTGTAGTGCTGGTTCGATCCCCAGCTGCTGGGAGAGGGTCCCACATGGCGCGCAGACCTCTCCTGCCGCCCGCTGCTCCCCTCAGCAGTGTATTTTGTCAGTCTGCCTGTTCTGTTCCCTGCTCTGGCTCTGGTGAATTCTCTCACCCTCCCATGCTTCTGACTGTATCCAGTGCTTGTATAAATAAATAAATAAATAAATCTTTAAAAAAAAATTGTCTAGTAAGGTACCTTAAAATAATAAATAAATATTGGGCCTCCCCGGTGGCGCAGCGGTTGAGCACTGGGTTGTAAAGCTGCCCGCAGCCTCTTCAGCGCCGGTTCGATCCCCGGCTGCTCCCCGGCCACCAGAGGAGGGTCCCACATGGCGTGCAGAACTCTCCTGCCGCCCGCTGCTCCCCTCAGCAGTGTACTTCGGTCCTTCTGCCTGCTCTGCTCCCCGCTCTGGCTCTGGTGGATTCTCTCACCCTCCCGCGCTTCTGACTGTACCCAGTGCATGTATAAATAAATAAAAACAAATCTTTAAAAAAAAAATAAATAAAAAATAATAAATAAATATTGACTTTCTGAGAGTCAATTTAAGAAAGTGTAGATGAAAGTTTTGAATGGGAGACAATGAGGATTAACCATATACTATTGGGTTCAACTTAGAGGTAATAATTTATAATTAATAAAAAATAACTACAATTATGTAACTAAGTTTCTATTTTTAAATATCCAGTAATAGTTGGCAAACCAGATATTGGGGTGTAAATTCCCTTCCTACCAAAACTTGAAGGAATGGCAGACACCAAGTTTGGAGCAAAGGAATTAAAAAGTTAGGCCTAAAATTTATGGGTTGTCTCAGAATTCAAAGAATAACAAGTGAATAAAAAAGACAAATGGACAACAGTGTCTTCTGAAAAGGTTTCCAATAACTAATTTGGTACAATTTAATTACCAAAAAAAAAAAAAGTCAATTAATGTATAATCTCACATGAGCACATTAAAAATCAGGAGTTCACAATAATAGCTTGTAAAAATAAAGAAAGCATGGGGACGAGGAAAGCAATTTTTGTTCTTTTAATATTTTAGTAGGAAACAAACCGAAAACACCATTACCAGGGAGAACAGACACCTCTAAAGATAAATTTCACATTTCCCAATCCTGATTTTTTTTTCATTTAAAATCTGAGTATTAGCAGTAACAGATGATAATAATCTTTCCAGAGATATATAATTATTTGAATATTAAACTTAACACATGTACAATTTTAAACACTAAATTTTATCAAATGCATAGAAAAAGAAAACTCAACTTTATCAGTTAGACCGTATGCGAAGTCACTAACCTTGTGATACTTAACACTTCACTATATATCCCTTATCAACATCCGCTTTCTCCTACAGACTCTTTGAAATTAAATTGCCTTAATGTGTGTGATTGAAAATAACACAAAACAAATTCTGGCTGGATAACCAATACTGTCTCTCTGATTTAGTGACTATTTTTTGGTTGTAGTTTTGCAAGTGATTTTTCATTTTTTTGTCTTTTTTTAAGATTTATTTATTTGTGCATACAAGAACTGGCGTACAGGCCAGAGGTGTAGAGGGATGAGAGGATCCACCAGAGACAGAGTGGGGAGCAGAACAGGCAGATCTACTAAAATCCACTGCTGAGGGGAGCAGCAGGGAGACAGGAGAGGTCTGCTGCGCCCTGTGGTAGCTCCCTGGCCAGGGATCGAACTCGTGATGCAGTGGCTGCGGACAGCTTCATAGGTTGCATCTTAACCCCTTGAGCCACCAGGGAGGCCCTCATTTCCTTTTCTTACCAGTAAAATACTTTTGTAAATATGCATATGCAATTAGACAGATTAGGTTGATTACACATGGATGATGCTAGGAAGATGATGATAGATGGATGTACAGATAGATGGAGATAGATACAGAGGTAGAGGTAGAGCTACAATCAAGCGGTATCACTAATTTACAAAATCCTTGAATAACTTCTAAGAGAACAACCACATATGTCAGAATGGTGGGAGACTATGGAAAAGGATTTGGGTGATTTCAAGTCACTGAACAGTATTAGAGTCACATGGGGACAGTATAAGAGAAGCAAAAATCCAAAGAATTAGGATACCTAAAAGGTTTTCTTTTGAATGAAAAATAGTTCAATCTGAGATAGACTTAAAGCTCTAGTGTTTGTTCTTTTCAGGTATCTGAGTTGTTCTTGACTACAAATGAGTCAATGCTGATTCACAGAAAGAATTAATGAATGCAGATTTTAAAAACAACTCAGTTATAAGAGACATAAATTGGCATAAAGAACA
The DNA here is from genome assembly GCF_014898055.3 of Talpa occidentalis. Lineage (NCBI taxonomy): Eukaryota > Metazoa > Chordata > Mammalia > Eulipotyphla > Talpidae > Talpa > Talpa occidentalis. The sequence continues at coordinate 2,763,689 of NW_023601212.1, read as the reverse complement.
TCTGAGTCAAAGTATGTGAAGCTCAATACAAGAAATAAATCTGACAGAGAAACCATGAAGAAGGAAGTTACATGATAGTGACTGGACTAATAAAGAATGACTTATGGCAACGCAGATGATGTTTGGGAGACAACATGGTCACAGACTCTTGAAATAAGTAACTCAAGCTGTATATTATTGATATATTTCAGTAAAAGATGATATGATTTCATTTCAGGAAAGTGGGGAATAAAAGAGTTGTCCACAAGCCTTCCATACTCACAACACTACTGCTATCGTCTTACACAATTCAACCCTGCATTTATTTTACTTAGGGAATCATACACACACAATTATTGTGATCTGGCATTGTAAACATTTTATTTGAAAGATCTTCTAATGGGAATGGAATTGTTCATTCAAAATACATTTTTGGTAGTTCTCTCTGTTCTAAGGACAATGGAGAAAATGTATTTGCATTACAGAGAAGTCAATTTCCTAAACTATCTTGGGGAACTGCCTCTAGTTTTAATAAAATAATTATTTATCATCTGACATCAAGCTGTGAGGTTATAAATTTCTAAAAACATATTTGCCAAACAGGCAAATCATAATAGAATGATACACTGTCAGAGGGAAGCACTGTATCTTTTGCAATAACATTTGATTTCTAGGGGAAATATTCATGTCTCTAATCACAGATGATAGCCAAGATGCTAGTAAAATGTTCAGAGTAATGAAAACATAAGAATCTAGAGGTTGTATTTGACAGAGACTATGTACTTTACCTACTTTACCTTGTTATGTGCTATCTGCTTCCAGGCTTCGCTCATGTAAGGCAACTAGAAAAAAACACAAGTCTAGATCCTTGATGTCTGATTACCTACAGAGAAGTGGAGATCAGTCATTTCAAAATCTATTATTCCACATCTTTCTGGAAGTTCCTCTATGACTCATATACCTCCTTCAAAAAAAGAAAAAAAAAAACAAAACATCCTCTTCTATAGACATCACTGACATAAAAAATAGTCAGAATCCCTTAGATCTTCTCTTTGTAACAGTATCTTAAGAAATCAGAGACCAAAAAGTTAGAAAAGCTTGACAGATCCCAATAAAATATGATAAAGCCCCCGAACACAGAGAAACGTAGAAATACCACAGACTTGAAACAGTTATGAGTTTTAAATCCTCTACATCAAATCCAATCCTGGAATTTTTTTATTTACTTTTTTTTAACTTTTGGGAGAGGTTGCCAGCAAAAAGTGAGAGAAAAAAGCATAAAGAATCAAGAGCTGACCTGAGCAGGAAAGGAATCTGGGAGACACAGAGTAAGAGAAATCAGAGGAGTGTCCCTCAAGTTGGGGAAGTCAAAGGGCCATTTTTTTTTTTTTTTGAGCTTCTTATTTTTAAATTTTTTATTTTATATATTTTTACATCATTTTTTTTTCATTTTTGCACAATGTATGCATTTTCATCTTGGTTATAGTCCCCATACAATTCCCCAAAGTCACGGAAACATTAATTTAAAAGGGCACCCACACCCCTATGTTTCTAGCAGCACTATTCACAATAGCTAAGCTATGGAAACAACCCAAAAATAGATGACTGGATCAAGAAGATTGGGTACATAACACAATGGAATATTACGCAGCAATCCTGGAATTTAAATGACAGTCACCTGAGTGAGTTATAAAATATACTGTGCCCTACGACTCCTGCTCAGCACCAGTCAAGCTTTCCTAGGGATTTGGCCCAGGAGGGACCTCTGCCCACCGAGCCACTAAGGCTGCAGCTGGCCCTGGCACTTTGAAGCAGTGCTGGCAGGAGCACCTTGTTTTGTCTTTAATCCTGAGTACTTCAACGGAAAAGTTTGCTGCATTATACATTCTTGAAACAACTGATGATCCCCTCCGTCTTTTTAGCACAAAAGCTGGCTTCGGTTCGATTGGCTAAGCGAAAATATCCACATGAGTATGACACCATTTTAAGTTGTATTTGTTTTTATAGTTGCCTGCTATGTTGGCAGGTGAAAAATTGATGCATCTTTTAAAATTAGTAAGAATAAATTCAAGCAAAACTAATACAATGGTTCAGTAAAAAAATAACATCAATATAGGCCATTTAATATGAAAAACTGACAAAAAGGAAATGCGATTTCTCTGGCACAGAGATGGAAAATGAAAGCGTGGTACATGAATGACTAAAATTCAGGAAACACTGGCCAGAGAACGTGACTTCTCTAAACTGAGAATGGCTTCTCTAAACTGAGTACAAAACCCACTCGAATTCAGACATAATTTTGATATTGATTACATGTTATATTTTTAGTACATTGCATTAAAGTGCATTTTATCAAAATTGATTTCATCTGCTTGTTTGTTTTAATATAGTTGACTATAAGAAAACATCAAGTTACTCAAGAGACCCATTTTGTGTTTTCACTGGAGCTTTCCAGGAATATCACAACTTTTCAAGATTTCGTTTCACTTGTTTTGTCTCACTCATCAAACAATTCAACTTCCAGATCTCCATCCTTCTTTAATTAGGCCTTTATTCTGAGAATTGATCTTTAAGTTATTTAATTCATATAATCCAGAAAGAAAAAATAATAATCACTTATGTTATCATATGTTGTTAATTTGATATATGAAAATTTTCAGCAGATTTAAATAATTGTTAATGAAAAGTTTCCAACACACTATTTAATTACTTTTTTGAAAAAATAGAATGTAAATATCATGGATATTTGAGTCTTCCATAATTCTACAAAAGGTATTTTGTAGAAGCAGGGGTTTTACATTGTCCCTGTGCCTTACTGAACTTGTATTTCCCTTTTACTTAGCCTACAGATTTTTTTTTCCATGTGATATGTAACTATGCTTGACAGTCTTCTATGACTACCCTATTATATTTGTCTGCTAAAAAAAATGCGTGTGCAAAGCAAACTATTTTAAATTTACAGATCATAAAGCTCTTTAAGTGTAAAAATCTTTTTCTTATTGATTCAATTTTCATAAAGCTGACTATTCATACACAGCTGGTAAAACAAAAATAAATATGCAACAAATATATTTAAATGAAACAAAATGTCATTGAAAGTATCTCTGAATGAGATAAACATGGTTCTTTCATCTTTCACTTTTTAAATATATACATAAAAATCTTGCTTACATATTAAGCGGATGGGAATAAAATAGTCTTTTGTTTAACAGTGTTATTTAATATTTTAAGCTTCATCCAATTTATATTAGAATAGCAGTCATCAGTAATCAAAATGATTCATATTATCATTAATAATTGAGTATTCATGTTAATTTATATTAATTTATAATACATTAATTCATACACAATCTAAAACTAGTCTGATCCCTCTTTAATTTTGTTAAAACATAATTGATAGGAAGCTAAGTGGCTCACAAATGCAAACGCAGTAGAGTCTTGTCCTTTCGTTCGGCATGTTGGGTTCTCCACACCTTTGTAAGGTAAAGAACAGGCTCTGGATGGATTTTATATTTGGTGAGGAGTTTCACGGGACACTGTCACAGGAAAACCACGCATGAAGTTTTCACATCAGAAGTGACCCCAAGAAGATGAACTTTAAGAAAAAGCTCCTGAGGGATTTAAAATATCTAGAAAATTATTGCCTTTAAAACTTGCTCTGCTTTCCTTCCACTTGGAAAGTGATTGTGCACAGACAGTCCAGTCGGGAGCTCCCGGCTCTAGAATGGTTTCCTTCCCATATCATTCAGTCAGTGAAGGGAGGAGACGGGGGGAGAACACTTCATGTTGTCTTTATTGCTAATGCACATGAAATCTGTGCATTAAACTTAACTTGATTCGCACACCTAAAGTGTGTTCAGCTCTGAACACCTTTAATCTTTTATCTATAGAATTCTTTGTACATCTACCATTTAACCCAGCTAATAATTCTTTTCAAATACACATTTTCCCTGAACTATAAGAACCTTCCCTAAGGATATGGGTTTGTAATTCCTCCGTCTTTCATCAGATCATAATACAATACCTTCTTCATGAATTCAAGAATTAATTGAAATAATAGGTGAACATTTTACAATAAAACAAAAACAGATCATTCAAAAACATTTATTTTTTTTCTTTTGAAATCAGACTTGAAACCGAGGCAGAAACACATACAGTGATATTTACTAGATGCCTGTTCTCAGTTGGGGTTAACACACAGAACCAAAGTGCATTATTACTTCTCCTATCACCCCACACCCAAGCAGACTGCTTGTTACAATCAACTAATGTCCACTGACACCCAAGGTCCACAGTTTACCCCGGGACACTCTGTAGGTGTTGTGCAGCTGTGGCCTTGAGCCGTGTATAACACCCCTTAGCCAACATTCCAGCATTGTACATAAAAGTTTCCCTGCACTAAACATCTCCCGTGTTCTGGCATTTCATTCCACCTCCTCCCCAGCTCCTGGTAATCACTGACCTTTTAACGATCTCCATAGATTTGCCTTTTCTAGAAAGTCACATATTTGGAATCATACAACATGTAGTCTCTAAAGATTTGCTTTTTTCATTCAATATTATGCAATTGAGCCTATTCCATGTCTTTTTCTCAGCCTTGTTAGCTCACTGCCTTTATTGCTGAATGATATGTGATTGTCTAAATGTGCCACAGTTTTATTTAATCCATTTACCTACTGAAGGGCATTTTGGTTGCTTCCAAGTTGTGACAATTATGACTAAAGCTGCAATAAATACTCATATGCCGACTGTTGAGAGAGTGTTAAGTTTTCAACTCATTTGGGAACATGCAAAGAATTACCACCGCTGGATCATATGGAAGGGGTATGGTAGTTTTCTTTTTTTTTATTTGCACACACAAGAACTGGGGTACAGGCCAGAGGTGCGGTGTGGGGGGGTAAGAGGATTTACCAGAAACAGAGTGGGGAACAGAACAGGCAAATCTACTGAAATCCACTGCTGAGGGGGGCAGCAGGGAGACAGGCGAGGTCTGCTGTGCCCTGTGGGTCACCTCCCTGGCCGGGGATCGAACTGGTGCTGCAGTGGCTGAACACAGCTTCATAGTGCTGCATCTTAACCCCTTGTGCTAGCAGGGAGTTCCCATATTAGTTTTCTAAGAAATTGCGAAACTGTCTTTTAATGTGGCTGTGCCATTTTACACTCCCCTCAGCAGTGGATGAGAGTTCTTCTTACTGCACATTCTAACCAGCATTTGGTATTTTCATTGCTTGGGGTTTTACCATTATAAGAGGTATGTAGTGTATCTCATTGTTTTAATGTGTAACTCACTGATGACTTATAATGTTGAGCATGTTTTCATATTCTAGTTTGCCATCTTTTTATCTTCTTTGGTGGGGTATCTATGCATGTCTCTCATTAATTTGTTAATTAGCAAATTAAATGATTTTCTTACTGATTTTTAGAAGTCCTTTGCATATTTTGGGTAAAAATCATTTATTAGATATTGTTTTGAAAACATTTTTTATTATCTTGGTTTTATCCTCCATTTATCTTCACTGTCTGTCATATTTTCTATATTTTTAAAAAGATTTTATGTATTTTTGCATAGAACAACTGGGGTGTAGACCAGAGGTTTGGGGGGGTGAGAGGATTCATTAGAGTTAGAGACAGAATGGGGAGTAGAACAGGCAGATATACTGAAACACACTGCTGAGGGGAGTAATGTGCAAGACAGGGGAGGTTTGCTGCACCATGTGGGTCAGCTCCCTGGCTGGGAATCGAACTCAGGCTATGCGGTGGTAGAGCTGAGACTTAACTTGTAGGCCATAAGGGTGGCTCTATTTCCCCCCATATTGTTACAGTTGCATTGAGATACCTGGTATGGAAGTTAGAGTTCTTAAGAAAAGTTTACTAGATTATTTCTAAACTGCCTTCTACTCTTAACACCTTAAGAAGCATATATTTCCAAGGACATTTAGACATCATAATTTGTCACAAGGTGTTAATATGCTAATATGAATAAAAGATAGCAACTCATGGACATAGGTAAACCTTCAACAACCTATTCAGATTTTCAAGATTTTGTTTTAATCTGGTAGGGAAAAAATGAAAACAAACATCCCTCATCCATATAGTAATATTTAATCACATACAAGCATGCAATTAACTACAGGAAACTAAAATTAACCAGCAAGAATGTTCTAGGCTAAAGAAAGTCTATGGTTGAGAGCTCATTAATTTTTCAGGTTAGTAGTACAGGACAAGAATACTATGGATAAGATCAGACTGTCCTATTTAATTTCTGTCTCAGTGAGGAAGTACTGAATCTTCTAAGAAACATAGGGTGGAACTTATAAAAGTAACTTATTAAAGAGAGATTAGTATAATGGTTATATTCAATAGTTTCCTCTTTCTAAGCAAAATATCTACCTGCATATTTTCACCTGTCCCCTCTAAGCATATGATTAAGCACTATATGGGTAGTTACTTCAATTTTGTATTATTTGAATAGTTTAGCATTCCCTCTTCACAGGCAATTTTCTATTATTTTCCTGCTAATATAAATAGCAGAGGATAAGAATTGTAAGGGAAGTCAGTTTGCATTTTGTCACAAGTTGAAGCACAAAGAGTGAAATGAAGATATTTCTGTCTGCTAGGATGAGTTGTCCCATTAAATAAACACAAAAAGAATGTTCTGTTCACCAGTCTTGCTGTGGTTAAGACTTTTGAACATTTACACAGCAGCTTAGGTAAATTTCAGCATTGTCCCCCATTCTCAAGGTATTTAAACTTTACAATTTTGCAGCCCTTATAGAAGTAGTATCATTAACTCCTTCAAGGATATACTTTATGTAAGAAAGAAAATGCTCAAATCATCAATTGTGAAAGTATGATTATTTTTACTGATGAAAGAGGTGTTTGGCATTATTTATGCAATGGCTTATGCAAAAGGAATGAGTTACACCTGATACTTTTAAACTGATGTTGCCAAAAATAAAGTGGGAAACAATAGTGTTTTCCTAAGTTGTATATGATTGAAATTGTTAGTGGGACGACTGAGGGGTAACCCAGGAACCCAAAACTTGGATGTGCTGAAGAGATTCTGCCATCTGCCATATAAAGACAAAGCTTACTCTGAATGTGGAAGATCTTTAACAGAACTGTTGTGTATAGAGAGGGAAGAAGAGAAAGGTTAAAGTATAGTTTCCCAGTAAAGCAGCCAATGGCACACATTTCCCTATGGGTGAATGCCCAGCCAAAAGTGAGGCTTCTGAGGTCTGAAAACTTGCAACAAGTCTAAGGCACCTTCTGGCAGGGAACCAGTGGGAGGAGGCAGAATGGCCAGGTGAGTGTGGAAGGGGGAAACAAGAGTGCAAGTCAAGACAAACGCTGCCAAGTCAGCCTCCCATGTGTTTCTCACCCACGGCTCTCCCGAGGGTCTTTCCTTCCGTGCCCCCAAGTCCCTGGTACGAGTCCGAAGTCCAGAAGCAAGTGACCTTCCTTCACGTGTCTCGTTCTGCACGTGTCTCTCTGAATGTTCTATATCCACACCTGGTTGCTCAGCTCTGCCCCTCATTAGGCAGGGCAGGAACATGGAACCTCCCCTTTTGGTAGATTCCTCTGTTACAAACAACATTTAATATCAAACTTTCTTAACTGTATTCTTTTTTTATTACTTCCCACCCTGTGTTTTAGTTTCCTGGGATGGCAGTAACAAGTTACCACACATTGGTTTGCATAAAAAGTCTCCAATCGAGGAGTCAGAGGCCATGTTCTCCCTGAAGTCTTTACCACAGAATGGATCCCATGTCTTTCTCTTAATTCTGGTGTTGCCAAGGTCTTTGATGTTCCTTGGCTTGTAGATAAACACTGAAATCTCTTCCCCCACCATAACACTTTAGCATTGTGTCTCTACTTTCTCTCATTTTAAGGCCATGAATCATACTGGATTAGGTCCCACCTGGATTAGGCATAATTTCATCTTAACATGATAACATTTGCAAAGATGCTATTTCCAAATAAGGTCACATTCTGATATTCCAATGGCAAGAAACTTGGGGGAATATCATTCAACATGGTACACAATAAAATTGAGTATTGACACTATGAAGAGCTGTGTGATCTCAAACAAGTGTTTTGGTCTTTCTTATTATAACCCAGTCTCTATTTAAAAAGGATGGTAAATACCTACTTCACCAGGTTGTTGTAAAGTTTAGAAATTATATTTGTAGACTGTCAAATAAGTATATGCCACATACACAGAAGTTTCTAAAAATGTTAGCTGCAATTATTTTTATGATTATTGGCACACAGAATCACAGCAGTACATACTGTGTATTGTAAGTATAAATACTTAATTGTAAGAGCAGAAATTTAGAAAGGAAATGCACACCTCTACCTAAACATAGGGAACATTTCATAAAAATGCAGATACATTAGTAATTTGATGTTAAATATAACAATTTTTTTCTTCAGCTTTGCTAGAAATATACTTCTGAGAGATGACATTGAATTGATTATTGGATGAGTAATGGTAGAGTGCATCAGAGAAAGAAACAGAAGACAGGATAAGAAATTTTGAGAAAGAGATAATTGCATTTGTGAGAAAATGCACAGGGGCAAAAAAAAATTGCAAGCATTTTGAAGTTATCTGCAGATCAGATTGGTAGAATTGAAAGACACTACGAGAAACTTTATGAGAGACAGGGAATAGCATTACATACTCAAAGTGCTGAAAGGTAAAAACCTTCAACTAAGAACCCTCTTCTCAGACTTACAGGAGTGATAAAGAGGTTTACAGACAAATAACAGTTGAAAGAATTAATCTTCTCTAAAATGGCCTTGCAAGAGAAATTAATGGAATTTCTATAAAAGGAAAAGAACCCTCACTTGGAAGCAATAAGACACCAAAAGCATAAAATATTGTGGAGGGGGAAAGAGGAAAAAATGTGGAATGATAGAAGGAACTCAAGATTAACTTGCTGTCAATGTAAGATAGGATATAAGTATAGAACGCTATATATCACCGCATGGTATCTTCAGAACAAAAAAAAATACCTGGTAGAAATAAAGAGGATGTAAAAAAAATAAACAAGCAGGACTACATCAAATTACAAAGCTTCTGCACGGTGAACAAATCTATAATTAAAACAAAAGGACTACTGAATGGCAGAGATTATTTGCACATCATACATCTGACAAGGGAGGGGCTGATGTCTGAAATCTACAAAGACTCATAAAACTCAACAATATGAAACGCAAAAATGCAATAAAAAATGGGCATAAGAGTTAAATAGGTAATTCTCCAAAAAAGACATAAGGATGACCAAGAGACACATGAGCAGATGTTCATTATGGTTTACTGTCAAGGAAATGCAAATCGAAACAACAGTGAGATGCCACATCACACCCCAAAGGATGGCTCATATCAAAAAGTCCAGCAACAACAAGAGTTGACAAGGGTGTGAGGAAAAGGGAAGTCGTGTATCTTGATGGTGGGAATGTCTAATGATCCAGACCCTATGGAAAATAATACAGAGGTTTCTCAAAATATTAAAAATTGATCTACCATATGATCCAGTAATTCCACTCCCATGAAGAAAGCAAAAACACTAATTGAAGGGATACCTGTATCCTTACGTGCATTGTAGCACTACTGAGTTTCCAATGACCTATGAGTGGATAAAGATCATCCAGTCTGAACACAATGAAATACTGATCAGCTACTGTTTTAAAAGCTGAAATTTTGACATTTGCACCAACATGGATGGAACTAGAGGGGATGATGCTAAGTAAAATAAACCAGAAAGAAAAAACAAATTCCAAATTATTTCACTCATAGATGAAATATAAGGAAGCAAATGAAAAGAACAGACCCAATAAGAACCGAAACAAACCCTTGAATCTAAGAGCAGCACTGAGGCTACCAGAGGGAGACAGAGAGGAGAGGGTGGAGGGGAATCAGTGGACTTGGGGAGAGGATTAATGACACTGGGGTGGTGGGTGTGGTGTGGCCAAACACATTTGAAGAGCTGTGAATGTATATTTCTAAAACATATACAGCGTTGTAAACCAGCATTACCTCAATACTAGTTATATTAATAGTAATGATAACAACTAATAAAAGAAGGAACTATTAAACAGGTCAATGCCCTTTTGAGCAAAAAAGTTAGGACAAGATCTTAAATTATTTTCAATAAATTAAGATTTGATTTTGTATTATCTCTGTGGATAAACCAAACTGCAACAGAGTTCCAAGAGATTTTCGTGAAGATAAAGGACTGAGGAAATGAAAATGTAGTGATTCCACACCTTATGTAGATGCAAGGGGCTTTGATGTACGTTATTCCATGCAATAAACAATAGGTATTAATCTGTGTTTACATAACTACAGTCATATTATGGCGCATACAAGCAAAAACCTGGACACAGATCTGGAGAGAGTGAAAATTGAGAATGATGAAGATTTGTTACAGGCAGTGATGCTATTAATATAGATTTTAGCTCAGTTCTGTTTGACTGAGATAAGAGAACACTAACATTTAGTAAGGAGGTCATTATGGACCAACTCAGGATTGAAGTGATGACCCCAAATCTGGGATCACATCAGAAGTGGTACGGGTAGAAAACTTGTTGGCAATTGGACTAAAACGGGATTTTTTTTCCAGAAAATAAGGTCTAAACATTGAAAAAAAATTCTCATTTTAAAAAATTGGCTGGCTATTGGAATATGAAATATTAAAATATTTCAAGACAGGTAGGACTAAAGAATAGGGGTGTAAGGGGCAGGGATAGGAACTTTCCTGGGGGAATCTGATTTAGTGAGCCTTTCAGAGGCCAGAGAATTTATATATTCAATTTTAGATATCCTGAGTTTGAGATGACAGTGAAATATCCAAATACCATCTCCAGGAGTATCTAGATATTGCATATGAATCAGAATACATTAATAATGTGAACTTGGAGTAGTGAGAGAAAAAATGCACTTGTAATTGTGTCTCTTCTTTTTCTTCAGATCATTTTTCCAAGACTTGAAAATCTGATTGTCTTCTTTGTTCTTCAGATCATTTTTCCAAGAGTAGAAAATGTGATTGTGTCTCCTTTTTTTCTCAGATCATTTTTCCAAAAGTTAGAAATGCTAAAATAGAGGATTAGTTGTAAATAAATGGGTGATTTGAAGTGACAGTAGAAGTTTTATTTACTTTTCTTAAGGATTGGTTAAAAGAAACAGTGTATTTGAAATAAACAAAATTCCTTCCTGTGCCCTGTGTTCCTGAAGCATCACAACTAATCTGAAGTCCTTTTCTTGGAGGTGCATAAGAAAGTAGTTGAAGACCGTGTGCTATGAGGAAATTATCTGTTTGGTCATTTCAGAAAATTATTTCAAATTGACACTAAGTACATATGAATATCGGCCTCTTAAAGCAACACAACAAATACCTGTCACCATCCCTTTGCATTATAGCCTGCTTTTTGCCTTGTTGTCACATTCGTAGTCATGGATTGTTTCTATCAAAATCCAGATTATATATTGATAGCGGTGGAGGCTCAGCGTGCGAACAGGGAGGTGTAGGGGGTTGATGGAATATCGCTGTATTTTTATTTAGATCAATTTTCTGACATCATAAAGCTCTTCTAAACATATTAAGTCTGTTAAACAAACAAAGAAATTATGATCCTTATAACTGATATTCTAATTATTCTAAAGGAGGCAAATATCCCTGTGTAGGAAATTAAAACTCCCAATCTATTTGGGAGGAGAAGTTTGACCCTGAAGCATGTGTTAAGGGAAATCAAGACACGAAAGAAAGAGATGGCTAAACTGCTCGATATTATAAAGCATAATTATAGCTGCGGCATTAGAAATTAGGGGTGAGGAGAAGAGATTCTTTGCGGCAGGGTGAGCATAAGGTGGAATGTCAACAGCATCAACAAAGAACCTGCGTATGTCCAGACACGAAAGATCTTTCCCCACTTTTCCCTGGACCTCATCCTCCAATCCCTTCTTTTGTCTACGGACAAGGAAACTGGACTTCCAAGTTTATCTTTTTGAAATTTTAAGAAACAAGGGTTAGCTGACATTTTGATCATATTCAAAGTCCACATCGTGAATGCTTGCTTTCTCAGTGTCTGCAAAAATAGAATTATTACCAAAAAATAAATATCAAGAGAAATACCACTTTGTTATAAATCTCTCCGAGGATCTCAGAATCTGCACATTCATTGGCTCTTTCTTTTTCTTGAGACTCTACAGCAGACAAGGCAATTACAGGGTGTTTTGCACAGCTCCTGGTTTCCTCCAGATTACAGGAGAGGGAGAGAGGGAGAAAGTGGGGGTGGGAAGAGAGAGAGAGAGAGAGAGAGAGAGAGAGAGAGAGAGAGAGAGAGAGAGAGAGAGAGCGCGCATGTGAAGGCAATTTCCTCTAATGCTGACAACTACAAACTCTCCTCATATTAACCCCACAGTTACTTGTGGCTTATGGCATGACTAAAATTTGATTCCAATAGTCTTAATTTTGTTCAGATGCAGCAGGTATTTTGCAACATGATGCTATTTAAAAACTCTGAAATGGCAAATATTTTACAATAACATAAGACTTGTTTTTGTAGGTGTAATTCACTACAAGAAATGAAGTTTAAGAAGTCCTTAAGAAAAAGTTATTTAATAATATAAGAAAATAAAATAGCAACCCAAATCATGGATTTAAAATAATGTTAATAATACTAATATATTTAATATGTTTAGTGTCAAGGCAGGAATTAAAAGTCAAATTGTGGCATTGACTCATTTATGGCTTGTTAGATCATTTATTTTAATCTCTAATATTCAGAGAATGTTATAATCCAAGAACCTGGCATTACAAGAAAGTCTGACATTGTGTTTATAACTTAAACTATGCTTAGCTGCCTATTGAACTATTCATCAGTTTATCTGTTAACTCATTAAATTATTCATCCAGATATTCAGATTAGATTGTTAATGATGTTTAACTTTAAATCTCTCTAGTGAGGATGAGAGAAAAGGTCAGTTCAATGATGGCCTAGGTAGGTCTTAAGTAACTGCACAGAAGTATAAGATAATTCTAACGAATCAGCCTCAAACAATTCCCTGGCAAAGAACTTGAAGCAACTCCTCAGTAAAGACTGTCATTAGGATCATCTTTGCCTACATGAAGTAGGAAATTTTTATTTAGTTCTGTGAGCACAGAGGGGCAGTTTTATTCATATGGCAACTGCATTTTGTTATAGGAAAAGCTGGAAAATATTTTTGCCTGTAAATGAAATGCAGCCTGTATCATTATGTAGTATGGAAAGTGTTTAGATAGTAATAACTTACTATGCTGCAGTAAAAATGCGCAGGGTGCAGGGATTTTAAATGGTGTTGTACAAGAAATGGTTTACCACCTGCTTTACAAAGGTAGAGGTGGATAAATTCCCCTTTGGGCGAAAGTAGAAGTTATTGAAAAACCCAAGAGAAATTATTATATTAAATTGGATACACCCATATTTTCCATTTAGATGTACATTTCTCTTTTGGAAACAGTACATTAAATTGATGACGAAAACTATGAATCTGTCTTAAGCAAGTTTTAAGTTATAACTGTAAGAGACAAACATCTCACTTCTTTAATATTGTAAGAGGGGAGGTTGGTTAACTAATTGAGAGGTCACATGAAGTTTGTGTAGAACAGCTTTAAAGCAAACTTTGATAGCACAAATAGCCCAATTTTGCTTTCTAACTGCCTCACCAGAAGCACAGGCGGATGCTCCAGGCTAAAGATTGCTCACAAAAGATTGTAATGAGGTGAAAAAGTATGAATATAAATTGCACCTTATCTCTGATGCTTTAAGAGGGAATTTTCTCACAGATTATGTCTAGAACGATATTGTTCTGTGATTAGCAAAAATATTCACACTTAATTTCACTTATTGAAAGTGCATTTCTATTTCTTGTCTCTCAAGAAATAGTGATAAAGTATATTTACTTTGATTTGAGCAATATGTAGTCTTTCTTTTGGGGAAAATATAATGTCATATAATATCAGTGTTGATTTCTTTTTTCACTGACAGAAAACATAACAGTGTCTCAGCTACCTGGCAGAATCAACACCTTCAAGCCTCTCATACTTCAGTCACATAATTCCTGGAGCCTGTATTAGATTGTGTATGTTATTAGATTATGGAAATTTTACATAATTATGATATTGTTAAAATGGCTGCTTTTAGGTTTGTACTTTGTTAGTAAAGTGAAATAGCAGTTAAGGCATAACATACTTAAGGTGTAAAGACTGTACTGACTGAAATTATTTTCATCCAATCTCAAACATTTCTTTTTTTTTTTAAGATTTATTTATTTATATAAGCACTGGGTACAATCAGAAGCGCGGGAGGGTGAAATAATTCACCAGAGCCAGAGCGGGGAGCAGAACAGGCAGACTGATGAAGTACACTGCTGAGGGGAGCAGCGGGCGGCAGGAGAAGTCTGTGCACCATGTGGGACCCTCGCTGCAGCCGGAGATTGAACCAGCGCTGCAGAGGCTGCGAGCAGCTTCACAACCCAGCGCTCAACCACTGGGGAGGCTCCTCAAACATTTCTTATTCACAAGTAGGACAGATAATAAATAAATTGTTAAAAGTTCCCTATAGTTTATTTTGAAGAAACTCAGAATATTAATATAGGGAGGTAACTATCTCAAATTATACTAATTCAAGGTAAATTTATACTTACTGTGGAGAGTGAATTTTTTCCGCACAAATTAAAGATTTGTGTTTAACCACAAATAGGCTAAACTACTACAATTATGAAGTCAGAACTGAAGCTTATTATTTATTTATATATCAATACCAAGAGTGGGGCAAGATTTTTGAGACTACATGGGTATGCTATTCTTAACTTCTGACTTTGATTGTACATCCATCCATGGCAGTTGGTCCAGGTTTCACCATCTGCAGTCCAGTAGGAAGGAGAAAGGGATCAGAGAAGTCAACATCCTGTGCTTTTAAGGTCAAGAACCAGCAGCGATATGCACACACCATAGGCAGACAGTTACGGGACTACTTTTGTCAGTGGGATGGCTGAGTTTGGTGACAGCTTCTAAGACCCTCCCTATTCACTGCCACTGGGGGTCATCATAAAATAGTAATAACTAATAACACTTACTTTAGATAAAAAAAAAAAAACCACAACAACAACATGCCATATAGAAAGACAACTGCTCATATACTCTGAGTTTTGAGAAAGTTCTGTTGAACTTAGAAGAACGGTACATGATCCAAACAACTTTTTACGTTATTTCAAATTACTCTCTGAGTTTTGAAAGAATAAGTCACAAACTAGAAGCTTAAATGGTAAGTTTGGGTCACTGAAGTGTCAGGTGCTTTTGAATATTTTATACTTGCTAATATTTATTGAGTATGTACAATACACTGTTCCAAGAACTTCCTACAGAGTAACTACCTTAATCCTCACAGGAACCCTTTGAGGCAGATACTGCTGCAATAAGATTAGAAAGGAGAGATTAAGAAATTGCAAGATGGAGGGAGAAGATAGTTTCAGATAAAACATTTAATAAGTGAAGTTGATGAAATAAATAATAATAAAATCTGTTAATTCTGAGGCAACATTAATAAAAGAAAAATGTGACCATGGGATAATCATACAAAAGATTCCTGTGTAGTGTAGGAGACTTTACAAAAACCCATACAGAATATAGTAAATAGGAGGGCTGGCTGAGAAGTTGAAGAGAGAATCTACCCACTAGCAGTAAAAGGAGTTAACAAGGCAAAGGGCAGAGTGGAGTCATAATTACTCTTCAAGAGAGGTAAGTTCCAAAGATTAGCCCACAATAGTTGTTAAAACTTGAGCATTTCCAGGAAATCTTGATGGGACAGCTCTTTTGATCTTAAAGAAGTCAAGTCCTCTAATCTTTCTGAATTCACCTTATGTTGCTTTCTGACAATGCTTTCCTGCCACCTCTCACTTCCACCTATAAACACCTTCAACCATCGCTTCTTCTCTCGTGCATCTATAACTCCTTCACCTAGCACACTTGATTGCATTTCTTTTACATAACTACCTTCCTTAATTGATTCTAAGCTCCTTAAAAACAGAACTCAGGTCTTTTTATTTTGTGCTGCCTGAGCCTAATAAAGTACTGAACTTTCCCAATAAATTGTTTGTGGAATTGAAGTGTCTCCATGACATATAGGAGAGTTGGCTGAGGTCAGCACAAGGAAGCAGAGCAAAAACTTGAAATGTGTGGTGCTGTTCTCTTGTGGTACTCACAGTAGTAGACATAAAAGAACTTTCATGTTTTTTTTCTTTTAGCTAAGCCCAGAGAATCTTTTCTCACACAGGTAGGTGTTGTCTGTCAATAGAAGCTGACATAAAATGAAAGCACTTTCGCAGGGCAGCCACAGAGGTCAGTACTCAAAACCCTGCTCCGCTGAGCACGCCGGTATGCATTTCCTTCCTTAACCAAAGGCGTTCAATTCAAGCTAAGAACACCAATGTACCTGGTAAGAAGCTCTGTAGAAAACACAACATTGACTATAACCAAGATGAAAAAGCATACCTTGTGCAAAAATGAAAAATGATGTAAAAGTATATAAAAGAAAATAAAAAAAAGAAAACAGAATATTGAGATCTTTGGAAGGAATAAAAAGTAAATTTGGGATAAAAGTGTTTGCTGGTCTCTCTAGGAGGGTTACGGAAGTTCAGAGGCAGTGAACATGGATATGAATGTAGTTCCGTGTTTCTCCCTCTGGCATTCAGAAAGTTGCATGACTCGTCAATTCTATTTCACCACTGTCCTAACTAAGAAATTTATAAGGATGAGCAGAGGGATGATGCACAATCTATGCCCATCAAGGGAGCATTTCCAAGCTAAGCTCATACATTTTAGGCCTGCCAATGCAAACACTTAATGAAGGGAATCTGCTGAAATGCCGAGCAAGACTTATGTGTGTTTTTTCCCAACTTCTGTGTACAAAATCAATAATGGCAATCAATCAACTACTTGAAGCACTGATCTTTGTAATTGTGAAATTGAATAGTAAGGGGAATGAAGAAATAGAAGGGTAAAAATAAGGTCTCCCTTAAAGTTTTGGAATTTAGCCTTTGCTCGGCAGTTAAGTCAAATCCAAACTATCCCAGGCAGAGGGGCAATATTCACCTTAGTGATTTTCTGCTTAAAGAGCCTCGGTCTGAGTGCAGGGCTGGCATCTCTATAATACAGTAGACACCCCTGTCTACTGTCTCACCCAGCAGCGAGACACCCCTGATGCTGTCAAACAAGCCACTGTCTGCTGCCTGAACAGGAATGTGTTGCTCTTAGTCTGTTGTTTGTGTTTGTTACAGGTTCATCATCTTTATAAACCAGAGTAACTTTGAAAACTAGTTTTGAAGAGTGGATAAAGCTTGTGTCTCTGTAAAAAAGGGGTTAGTTGGCTTCACACAGCTGAAATGACAATTAGTCAGTCTGGTTCCAGTAGTGACTGAAAGTTCTAGTATACAGGCGTTAACCTGACAATCACTTTTATGAATATGGAGGTCTACTCCCCTCTGTATTACAGCATGGGGACTTTTTCTTTTTTATAGGTCACAGTTCTCACTTTACCTGCTAAAGTTGACAAAGGTACTAAAGTCGGATGAAAAAAAAGGTCATTTGCATGCTTTTGTTTATATTCTATTCAACAGTAGCCATTTCTGTATTACTATGCTCTACATGTTTGAATAATGGAATGAGAAGAATTAGAAGAAATTAGCGGCTGAAGTGGAAAACTTTATCATTTACCTGGATTTAGGTTAGAATCTCTTAAGCTTTCTTTGACTCATTAAAATATATCTCTATCTTCTGTAAGTTATTTATACCTTAATTTATGATTTTACAAATAGCTAATAAGCGGGCTTCACATTTCTAGAGCTAAGCAGCCAGTTGCAGATTAAGCCCCCATGAGGATAACACTGTCTGCATCTCGCCACACACAATTAGTAAGAGGTTATTCACAGCTCTTTGCTAGACACAGTCATGTCTGACACGCAGGAAGCATCCGTTACCTAACTATAATGTTACATATCCTACCACGATTTTTAAAAGCTCTTTGTATAATTTGGCTTCATAGGCAAAAATACCCCTGAGATTTAGAGAGGCTATGTAATTTGCTCGGATACATACAACATTCATGGGACAGATAATTCAGGATAATTCAGTGGACCAAGTTGTGTCCACTATTATCTGTTCTTCTCAAGAATTTACAATTTAATGAAAAAGACAAATAGCAAAATTATATGCCCTGATGTATGAACGTTAACATTATCATTTATATTAGAATAAATCTATTCCACAGGTTTGTTATAAAGATCAAATGAAAATATGGATAAAGAGAATGATTTCTACTTCTTATAAATGCACATAATCAGGCATAGTATTTAAAACAGTCACTATGCAAATTCCTATGTAATTGGGATGCCCTGTTGTTCTCTCAGGATGTTGTATTTCTTTCCCCACCATAGGGTCAGAGAGCAAACCTTGCCTTCCTGTTGACGATGTCGAAGGCAGCCACCCATTTCTAACTGCCCAAAGCACGCCGTATGCCACTACACAACCCAATAGAGTAATGGCAGAAGGACAGTTCCTCTGCCAGGAAACTGAGTCTCCTGAAGTCAAAAGCTGTACCTTATGTTCCTGCTTGTTGCAATATACCAGGACAGGGCCTGAAACATCGAATGGAAGTGTGCTCAACATATCACTATTTCACATAACGATTTTTGTGACCATAATCAATTAGATTCCAGTAACTAGCGGCATTATTACCAGACAGAAAACTTCAGTAGAAGGGTCTAGTCAGGAGTGACAGATTCTGGGCACCAGTCTAAATTTATCTTAACACACTTGCTGATTTGCTATGGAAACTTGACCAAGTCACAAATAATTTCTTGAAATTGTTTTTATTGATCTATAAAATAAATATAAAAAATCTGTCTCATCATTTAAAATGAAGCTAAGTAATAGTATTAGTCTTCTAGGTCTAGGAAAAAAGCCCAAAAAGATTTCTTCCCACTCTCAGAATTCCATTTAAAGCTGTCAAGCAAAAATATTGAGTTAACAAAATAGAGAAAATTATGCTTTCCATCCCATCTCTATATTTACTGTAGTATCCTATTAAAAAATACATGTTAATAATTACAATATGATGCACATCATATCTGGAAAATAATCTAGGACTTACAAAAATGCATGATTGTCAATCATCCTATAAAACAGACAATGCTATTCCCACATTTTATATAATAACTTTAGAATCACTTAGTCAAAGTTGCACAATTTACAAGGGGCAGAGCTCGCATTGAAGTCGCCACCCTATCTTTACGCTTTGTTCTGCTTTGAATAGCTGTCTCAGGACCTGCTGAATCCCATGGTGGGGTTATGCTGCAATGAAAGATTAATCTTTACATTGTTTCTCATAATATTTAGCGGTTACGTTTCTGTTTTTTTTCTTTTATAGATACTATGGTTTGCTACTGAAAGTATTCATTTCCCTTACTTGAAATTAAGCTGTTCTTCTCCAAGTTAGTAAAATGCTGCACCTTCAGTGGCAGCTACCGTGGGGAATTCATAAATAGAAGAAATGGCTCAGTCTTATCAGACATAGTTTTTCAAAATTCATTCAATAGACTGTATAACAGTTCCTAGTGGCAGACAGTAACATGTCAGCAGGATACTCTATTTAAGTATCATAAAAAAGAAAATACTTAACCTGACTTCAGGTAGGTAAAATTTGTGAAATTCCCGTTTAATAACATTTTCTAAATTGGGTAAAATGAGAAGTAAAGAGCTTAAGAAGGGCTTATTTTTAAGCTACAAATTAAGTGTAATTTGGACTCTCCTGGCAATTTAGGTTTAGGGAAAATTTGTCTCCTTTGTGACCAAGCTTGTTGGGCAAATAAAGTGGCAATTCAGATACCTGGAAAAGGGCGAGATTATTTTGTTATGTGTGTCAGAGAGATGACAGCTGGAATGATTGGAAAACTACATATGAACTTGGCAAAACAATGGCCACAAACATTCAGACCATAGCATGGATAAATTCGACCCATGTAACTACTCAGTATACTAATTTCTCTAGATTTTTCAGTTCCCTTTATACACTATTCTTATACCCCTTTAGAAAAGGAAACTCTTCAGTTCGTGAAATTCATATAGGGCCTCCCTGGTGGCGCCAGGGGTTGAGCACAACACTAAGAAGCTGTCCGTAGCCTCTGCAGCACAGTTTGATCCCCGGCCAGCCAGGGAGCAACCCACATGGGGCAGCGGACATCTCCTGGCTCACCCGCTGCTCCCCTCAGCAGCGTGTTTCGGTTAGTCTGCCTGTTCTGTTCCCCGCTGTGTCTCTGGTGAGTCCTCTCACCCCCTGCACCTCTGGCCTGTACACTGGTTCTTGTATGCATAAATAAACAAATCTCAAAAAAAGAATTTCATATATATATATATATATATATGCATGTCTGGTTAAGAACAAAAAATAAAACTTTTGTTTTGCATCTATTATTTAATTTTTGCTTTATGATTAGGATTTTTCTTTATCAAGGACATCAAACATCAAATGATATTATTTTCAAACAATCTATGAGTATTTCACATATTTGGGGATTGGATAGATTTTTTTAATCACTAAGTGTGAGAAAAATAGTAAGTGGAATTACCTTTGCCAAATGCAAACACTATAAATTTTAGCCTTCAGACAACACATCAAAGTTACGATCACAGTTATTTACCACACCCAGTTGCTTATGACTGCTGAAGTTTGTAAGAGCTTTTTGCTTAGACTTAATGCTTCCATTGTAATAATCTACACATTGCATGCTTACTTATGTGTTCCCTCTTATTCTAAAGAAGAGCTGATTCATGCCCACAAAAATCCCGAACAGAAGCAACAATGAAGACAAAGCCATGCAGTCTTGACTGGTGAGCAGGTGCAGGCTGGATGTTCCCAGAGATGCGGGTCTCTCTGTCAGAGGGTGCTGAGGGCAGGGTCCCTGCTTCCACTCTCCACCTTCCCAACAATAGATCTATGTTCAGGTCAGGCATGAACAGGCGTGAATCCCCAGCATCCTTTGGTGGGAGACATGCTTTATTTGTTTTTCATTCAAAATGGTTTTTTTTTTTTTTAGATTTTTATTTATTAATTTATTTATACAAGAGCTGGGGTATAGGCCAGAGGCGCGAGAGGGTGAGGATTCCCAGAGACAGAGCAGGGAGAAGAACAGGCAGACAGACCGAAGACACTGCTGAGAGGAGCAGCGGGCGAGACAGGAGAGGTCTGGCGCGCCATGTGGGCAGCTCCCTGGACGGCTGGGAATCGAACCCGCACTGCAGAGGCTGTGGACAGCTTCACAGCGCAGCGCTCAACCCGCTGCACCACCAGGAAGGCTCTCACTCAAAATCTATAAATATTTTAATATTTATGTCTTCCAAGCTATAGTTTCCTGATCTCTGCTAAGATAATGTAAATCTGAGGTGTGAAAGATTCCCCGATAGTGTTTTGAAGTGACAATTTCTTCCAAGTATGTTTATTGAGGTAAAAGTGTTTTAAAAAGTGAACTTTTATGTAACTACCCACACTTCCCCTAACATGTACTTTTTCAAAGTAGATACATTTTATCTAATATATAGAGAGCGCTATATCTTTTATAAAATACATTTTCTATGTTTAAATACTACATGTAACACAATACATACTTATTATAAAATATGTTGTACAGCACATGCATAAAATATTAGTGTATATATGTAAATAATAAATATTTAGTCATTAAGCACATACGTGGTTAATAATTGTTGCATCCCTTTTTTCACTATTAATAATGTGAAGTGTACTGATAAAGACACTGTCTATGTCTCTGATTTCCAAGAGAGGTAGCTTTAAACTTTAGATGAATTATGTGCACTCACAAATTTGTATTCTCTAAAATGAATCTTTAAAGCCAGGGAAGGAATAACAATTATGTAATGTGTGAGAGGAGCGGTAAGAAAAGGGAAGGGAAGGACCTGTAATGACAGTGACATCTAAATGAGAGTGAACATCACAGAAGAAGGTGGCAAAATCAAAAGACGGATGTTTCGTGGACTCCAGGAGACTAAAAATGTTTGAACTCTTAACATATCTGTTCTTATTATATCTGAACCTTGCAAATCAGCCAGTTCCTTACACACACACACACACACACACACACACACACACACAATTTATTATTTATTCCCTGATGTGCCAAATGTTGTGGACTAGAGAAGATTCTATAATTTAATAACTTGCTTCAGGGCCACAGAAGGCGGCCACCTTCAGATACGTTTTGGACAAAACCACACATACCTTCTTAGTGAAATTCTTCTACATGCCTGAAGTGTGCTGTTGCCTATGACAGTGTAAACTCCATTACCTGAATTTCTCTACTGCCCAGGAGACAGAGTCAGATGTCTTTACCTTAATGCCTTTGCTGAGGCCATTTCTCATCAGCACTTGTCTGCCTCTCCGGTTTCATTTCTCACTTAGCACTTCCTTCTCTTCCTTGCTACCCCACAATTTCTGTGCCCCAGATTACAGTGTGCATCTGTGTGTCGATGTTGCTGAGCTGTGAATGCACCATTTTCCCTCAGAGCCTGCCCCACAGGGATTACTGCTACCTGCTTTGAATCCTTATCTCAACAATATTGACATTGCACTCATCCCAGTCTACTCTCCAGGTCTCCCGTGAGACATCACCTGTCTAGGAGCTCTCCTGGGTCCCTGGCATTAGTCTGCTAGGGCTATCATGACAAAATGCTATGCACTGGGTGCAATTCAATAATAGAATCACATTTTTTCAAGTTCTGGAGGCCGACAATCCAAGAAAAAAGGGTCAGCGAGTTGGGTTTCTTCTGAGATCGCTCCCCTTGACTTGCAGATGGCTGACTTCCCGTTTCATTAAATGGTCTTTCCTCTGTGTGCATGCCTGGCCAATCCCTGATGTAGCTCTGTGTGTCCAGATTCCCTGTTCTTACGAGGACATCATTGTACTAGATTAAGGTCATCCTAATGCCCTCATTTAAATTATTACCTCTTTAAACGTCTTATCTCCAAATACAGTCACATTTAAGACACTGAAGGTGAGGACTTCAACATACAAATTTCAAGGGATATGATTTAGTCCTCGACATCACCTAAATTGAATTTTTGATCCTATAACATGTCCTATATTTTTATAAGGTTACACAGACATTTTTATTAGTTCTGTGAACTTTGTTTAATAACTAAACTAGAAGGCAAACAATATGCATTACCGTATTTCACTATGCATCACAAGTTCAGAAATTTTAACCTAAAAATACAACTGTTGCTAGTCATAGCACATCACTGATGATAAGATATTTGATGACAGTTATTTAAATGCAAAAATATGCATAAACTGATAAAATATTACATTTATTGTTCTATCTTCAAAACCTACTTGAGTGGCTAATCTCTATTAGGGGATCAGGAAAATGGTTTTTGAATGCAAAGATTATATTTATAACACACAAACTGGGGAATTTGGAATTATATCAACTTCAAATAATCTAAATCATGTTTCATGAAAGATATGTATTCAATTTACACAACTGAAAAGGATCCAAAATTCAGAACCCAGTAATTTATTTTTTCGGCTTGCATTTTGCGTTACTGTAAATGTATGTTTTCCCTCCCTTTATAATTCATATGTTGAAATTCTGAACCCAAAGTTGATGGTTCAGTAGGTACAGCCTTTGAGAGATGATTACATAACGGGGTGAAGTTATCATGAAAGGGATTAGTATTCTTCTAAAGGGAGCCCACAGAGCTCCCTAACCTCTACCACAGAAGGGAAAATGCAAGAAATCTGTGACCCAGGAGAGGGTCCTCATCTGTCTATTTTAGCACCTTAACCTTAGACTTCCAACCTCGAGAGTGTGAGACATAAATTTCTGTTTTATAATCTACCGTTATGTGTTATAGAAGCCTCAGCGGACTATGACACTTTTCCAATATTTCAGAGCTAATAAATAGTAGAACAGAGGCCAGAAATAAAGAGTTCCAATTCTGAGTGTAGAGATCTGGCCACTTTATTAAGCTACTTGGAAATGTTGTTCATGCTCTCCCTTCCTTGAATTCACTGCTAAGGAGTAAAGCAGTAGACGACTTACTTCTCGGTTCTAATATATTTTTTTTTTTTTTTTTAAAGATTTATTTATTTATTTATTTATTTTTTTATTTTTTATACAAGCACGGGGCACAGTCAGAAGCGCGGAGGGTGAGAGAATTCACCCGAGCCAGAGCGGGGAGCAGAGCAGGCAGAAGGACCGAAGGACACTGCTGAGGGGAGCAGCGGGCGGCAGGAGAGGTCTGCACGCCATGCGGGACCCTCCTCCGGTGGCGGGGGAGCAGCCGGGGATCGAACCGGCGCCGCAGAGGCTACAGGCAGCTTCGCAACCCAGCGCTCAACCGCTGCGCCAATGGGGAGGCCCCTAATATATTTTTGACGCATCACTACCGTAACATATATTCCACTTGGAGTTATAATTACCATTCAAATAGAGGATGACTACAGTAGTTCCAGGAGATCTCAAAATACGGTACTGTAAGTCATTTGTAGTGAGTTGACTGAGCAGATGATGAAGGAATTCATGGTCGGAACAGAACTTGAGTTAGATTTTGAAGGCTCCATTGGAGGAATGTGTATGTCTGCAAGCATATGTGTCTAGGACAGTAAGTGAATGGATGAGTGCGTGTGTGTGTTGAAGTGTTGGAGATAGTTGAGAAGCTTTTCCTCTTTGACAAAAACATAGTGTAGGAATACAAAATGTGAAGATTATACTGAAACTTGAAAACAGGAGGCATTATTTGTCAAAATATGAGGCTTAATGTGATAACTCTGCTTGAGATATTGTAGAATTTCTTCATTTCACAAAGTTCCATGATTTTGTTATATATTTGGCAGCAGTGATGACAAACTTTGTAATTCCCCATAGATGATGCATTTGTTTATTGAAGATGGTGCTGGAAGAATTAGAAGATTGGGTAATTATTTGCATTTCTACTAGAATTGGAAGGCTTGGTAGCAGCAGTTATTATCATCCAGAAATGTGTCGTAAAATACAGTAGACAGTAGTCATAACAGCAACAGAGTACTTGAAATGTGACTAAGCTGAATTGAAATGCATTTTAAGTGTAAAATCTTCATCAGATTTAAAGGATTTGGTCAGATAAAAATCATTAAAACATGTTGTTAATGTTTCTATTGATTACATGCTGAAATAATATTTTTGATACAATAGGTTAAATTACTAAATTAATTTAATTCATTTATTTCTATCTTCTATGTGGTTATTAGGAAATTTAAAATTACATGTGGCTTAGATTACTGAGTTAGGAGACTTAGCAGATGAGACACAGGTAGGAAAAATATGCCATCAAACAGCTCTCAAAGATCTGTTGTCAACTGACCTTGCTGTCTCCAAAGAATTCATTAGAATGTAAGATGCTTGAGGACAGGAATCTGCCTATCTTGTTGACCGCTTAATTCCCACCACCTACAACAGTTTACCCAATATGTTTTTGGAATAAATGAAGGCCGTATCTTCACAGAGAGTAGCCAAGAACATGGGCTACGACATCAGGAAGCCTCAACTATGCCACTCACTGCGTTGACTTGTGTAAGTTACAAAGCATCCTGGCTTCAGCGTTCTCATATGTAAGATGGAGATATCTACTCAATAGAATTATTTAAGGATTAAGTAAGACTACACACACACACACACACACACAAATGTCCAATGTATGTAAGAAAACCAAAATATATAATGATGGATTTCACTCTCAATGTAACCCTCCTCTTGTATTGCTTTTGTGCTGTAAGAATTATGTATGGTTAGCTGATGTGGTTCCTTGAGCTTGAAGTGAGCAATAAATTTACCCCCGCTACATTGCTACACCGTGGGTGAAAGAACACTGTACCTTCCATAGCCCTGTCAAGCACATGTGGTACACTCGCACACTATAGCCTTTTTTATTATTATTTTTAATACTATCTTGACTCAGGTTTCAGGTCCTGGCTACAAGCCAGTCAGTTCACTGTCTAGAGCAGCTGACTGAGCCCAGACTGTACAGGTTTTATATTCCAGGTCACTATGCACCGGCCCTGAACTCCTCAGGGCCAAGAACTTTACAACTAGAAATAGCTTCTATACTTCTGCCAAAATTATTCAAATTAGCCAACATTCAGGAAGCCACAGGGACCAAGGCCAGGGTACCCACCCATGAGCCACACAGAAGCCACAGCTGCTTGTTGCTCTGCCCTGCCAGTGGCCCTGCGCTGAGGCCTTGCCAGGCAGGCTTCTCTCTTTCAAAGCTTCCATAGTTACCGTTCACCTGTACAATTCCAATGCTTTCTGAAGCCTCTCATGCGCTCTACCCTACCCTAAAACTGGTCTCACTTTCCGTATTACCCACATGAAAGTTTAATTCTTACATGTTACCCTTTCATATATGTTTTATACAAAACTATGAAAGCGTCTGCCCATGCAGTGGCTGCTGTCTGTGGGTGAGGAGGGCGCCTTGCTCACAATGAACTTCCCTCCCTTAGTCACCATGGAGGTGCTCCGATGAGAGAGAAACTGTTCCCTGAAGAGCCTGGTGCTCGGGCTGAAGAACCCCTGAGCCAAAATATGAAGCTATGTTTCTCCTAAACATGCGCCAGCTGGATGTCGCTAAGCCTGTCTCCAAGCGCACTCCTGGGCCTCTGTGTGCTCACGTTTGTCTTTGCACGCTCACCTGCCAACAGTGGATTCCATTAAGCACTACGGGGCCTCAAACTTTTCCCTCTCCTCTGCAATTGTTCAAGGATTCCACCCAAAAGCAACTCACATCTACTCGGATGGAAGTGGCGTGCCCACTGCTACCCTCTTTAAGAGTTGAATGTCTCCTTTCCCCTCCTCGGGTGATGATCTGAAAAACTCACACCACCCAGCAGCCTCCTGTCCTGACAGCTTTCTCTGCAGCACCACGAGGAGTGTCTGTGGCAGCTGAGTGTGATCTATGGGTTCCTTAAAGACACCTGTTTTCTCTAAAATTGACCCAAATTTAGAAACAGCAACATAGATTTGTATGTTATAATTCATTATTACTAAAAACAAAAGTTTCTTGTGTCTTTGCTACTGATTTTATAATCCTCTCAGAATACAGTACATTTGGTTAATTGACCTGAATTTCACTTGGAGTGGCAGTATTTTTAGGGCTTGGTTTCTAAATCAAAACCTTAGATAAAATTTACGCTTGGAATCCCTCAAAAGCCTGAGAAATAATTCATACATTGTTTGTACATAATACCTTGCATACATATGCATGAATTAAAAACATTACAATGTAATATTTGTATTCATGAGTTAAATCAATTCAGGATTTTTTACTTAGGAAACATTTACAGAATGTACCAGAACACCAACTTGCTGATTTTTCTTATTCATGGTCATCATCTGTGTCCACAGACAGTTTATCAGCTCTCCTAAAATTTCCCGAGCTAATGTTTTTGTATAGCCTTTCATTAATTACTCAGTTTTCAGAAGTTATAAACACCATCGGGCCAACTGCACAGTGGCTTGAGTCTCATTGTCAGGGGTGGGGCAATTTTACTCTCTCTCTCTCTCTCTCTCTTATCTTCACCTCCACTTTAGTATATAATCATACTCCACTGTGTGTCTCTTAATATAATATATAAAAAGATATTTTCATTTTGTCATGGTATTTGCAAATGTACTCCTTTCTAAAAATTTCTCTTTTCCCCCACTGATTCTAATCCATAGGAGATCAAGTTCTTAAATGTTTTAACTTCAGATGCCATTGATTGTGAATGTATGAAATGACTGAACTGATAGTATGGCGCTCAACCGCCTGCACCACCAGGGAGGCCCAACAATGTCTATTTTTAATGTAAATTCTTTCTTCAAATTTGTTTCCAAAACAAATTTGCACTCCTCTTACTTATAATGCTATATTTCATGCTATACAATTCACATAATCCTGTCACAAGTAATTTTTAGATTAATGGAAAAACTATATACTTAGAGTAGGGGGGCGGGTGGTGTTCACAGTGGTTCATGTTCTGCCCACTCTGCTTTGTATGCTCCTAAATGTCTAAAATAATAGCCCATGGTGATATTTTAAATAAAATCAAAAACAACCCTGGGGTAAACATAACACAGTTCACAGAGGGTAAGAACAAAAATTAATATTTTAACTATTCTGCTTTGTCTGTTAACTCTGGCACATACACAAACAAGACTATACATCAGAGCTCCTAGGAAAGTAATTTCCTGCCTTGCTTCTATTTCCTTCAACTGTGTTAGGAATCCTTGGGGAGGAGGTGAAATCCTTTTCAATTTACCTCATACTGTACTCAGAAGTGATTAAATAGGCAGTAGAAGCAGAGGCCCCGGAGATGAGCAGGGAAGCCCGAGGTGTCACTGACATCACGTCCAAGAGGAAATAATACCTCAAAGAAGCTTCACATTCCTTCACCTCACAGTGTGCCCTGGATTTATTTATGAGGCTCTTGGAAGTAGCCCATATCTTTAAAAATAGCCAAGAAGGAGGGTTTCAGTACCTCCCATCATCAGATCTGAAAGACTGGACCATTACAGAAGATCTGGTCATCAAAATTTGCACCATGTGTTGTGTTTAATAAAGCTTGTGCAGATTTGCTGCTGGAGCATTCAGAGCAGCAGAAGAGCAGGGCACAGCTAATGACCTGCAAGGAAATTGTTGAACAGTGGGGCCTGAAGGACACATGCATAGATGAAGGGGGCTTATGTCACACAATGCATGTTTCTGAAATACAAGAAATATTCAGCATTAAAAAAGTAATGGATTGGGCCTCCCTGGTGGCACAGGGGTTAAAGATGGGGCCATCAAGCTATCACCAGCCACTGCAGCATGAGTTCAATCCCAGGCTGGCCAGGGAGAAACCCACATGGCACAGCAGACCTCTCCTGCCTCGCCCGCTGCTCCCCTCAGCAGTGTATTTCGGTACATCTGCCTGTTCTGTTCCCAACTCTGTCTGGGGAATCCTCTCACCTCCCTGCACCTCTGGCCTGCACCCCAGTTCTTGTATGCATAAATAAATAAATCTTTAAAAAATTAATGAATTAATATTTATTTGGCCATAGTGTTTTAAATAGATGTATTCCTTTCCTCTTTATTTTTCTAAGTAATTAAGGGAAGAAAACTTTTAAAGCATGAGATTAAAAAGGTGAGTAGTGACTTACTGTGATAGTGTAGAACACTCTTGTTTTATTATTTAAAAAAAAATTATTTTATTTATGCATCTAAGAACTGGGGCATAGGCCAGACGTGTGGAGAGGTGAGGATTCACCAGAGAGAGAACAGGCGGGTCCACAGACATCCACTGCTGAGGGGAGCAGCGGGAAGACAGGAGAGGTCTGCTGTGCTGTGTGGGTCAGCTCCCTGGCCGGGGATTAATCTCATGCTGTAGTGGCTGCCGACGCTTCATAGTGTTGAGACTTCACCCCTTGCGCCACCAGGGAGGCCCAGAACACTCTTGTTTTAGATCCCAGTACTAACCATGTATACAGAATCCAAATTTATTTTTCAAAAAGCTAAGTTTAATATAATCCATTTCAGTGAAATATGAAAATAATGTTTAAACAGAGATACTTTGAAAATGACACCCTAGCGCAGTTTCTTTGGAAAGGACTCTCGAGCATAGTTTTCCACTGATGATCTACTTTCTCCTTTAAAACAAAAATCAGCACATGCCTTTACTTCATTTTTGCTTTTCACTCTCTGCAGCTGGAACAGTGTCTCTTATACAAACAAATCTCAGAGCTTCTGGAGTCAGGTGCGGAGGGCACCGGGCCATGCTGTTTTCTGGTGCCTGGCAGAGGATGCCAAATGATCGTAAAAGGCAAGTTTCATATGAATTTACACCAGCAATAAAGCATTCAGAAAACCAAAGTTCCCTCTCGCCCTCTGGTCCGCTTTGAGACGACAATAGATTCCCCCGCTTATTTCTACATGATCTCATATTCTGCTTTATTTTGAATGCATACTTAAAAAAAATTGAGACTTGCCTAATGCAGGCAGTATTTTATGACTTGATATACAACGCAAATTCCATCTTAATTCAATATAATTAGCTTTAATGAGCCCTTTATGATCTCTACTAATAGGCGACATATATAAGGCCTGTAATTACAATGACCTACTTTTGTCAGCCAATAGTCAGATAAGATACCACAAAATGACATCTAATCCCGCTGTCTCCTTTTTTGTTTTTTTTTGTGATCTTATAAAGATGTTGTTATTCGACCTATTGAATTCAACTAATATTTATGATGCAGTTATCAATTGGTAGCTGAGAGACAGCATCTCTTCATGCTTAAGTGTAACTCCTGGGGAATCAGAGCTCCAAGATTCAAATGGCAAATCAAATAATTACAGGTTATGAGATTCTGAAAAGTTCACTGTGCCTTTCTCATTTGAAAACTAAAGAAAATGGGCATCGGTACCTGTCGTTGCAGGATTGTGAAAACAGCATTGATTATCGTGTGCAACGACTTAGGGGCAGTGCTTGGCAGTAACCATTGAAAGTGTTCGTTATAATTGTCAGGCGAAAATTACGCAGTGATGTTGCTCTGGGGAAACATAGAATGATTAAGAATTTGAAGAAATTGCATCTGTGAGGGAATCCAGAGGAACTTGAGATTGAGACCCAGAGACCATGGATGTCTTTCTTTGCTCTGTGCTTTAAATAGGTATTATAAGGTAGAATCTGACATTGTTAAGTGAAGAGAAAGCCAACTAAAGAATGAGTTAGGAGGAAAGACAGACATGGAGGGAGAGAGGAGAGAGAGGAAGGAAGAGAGAGAGAGAGAGAGACAGAGAGAGAGAGAACACATACTGGTCCTGAGGATGCAATAAACAGAAGGAAGAACACATTCCAAGTGCTAAAGGGCTGCCTGAATACATGAAGAGCTGTGCAGTTTAAGACACCTTGAAAGAGAAGAAGTTACTTAGGTTGAATGAAGAGTAGGGTATTTGTAAAAAGTTAGAATAATATAAACCTGGAAAGATATTTTGAGGCATAAGCATCATGAATTCAGAGCATCAGAACTAATGGTTTTGACTTCATGGGGCACACACTTAACAGGCTTAAGAGTCGGGAAGAACAGTGTGTGGACACTGAGCTCACTCAGAATTATGACAGGGGCGTTGCTGGAAAAATGTAGGAAACCAGAGGCTTAGACCTCTAAGGTAGGCACACATGGGGAGCTGGAATTTGATTGCAACAGGAGTAATGACTAGTGTTGCATGATGTCATCACCCCCAAATCTTTATTTTTTATGAGAAT
The DNA here is from genome assembly GCF_014898055.3 of Talpa occidentalis. Lineage (NCBI taxonomy): Eukaryota > Metazoa > Chordata > Mammalia > Eulipotyphla > Talpidae > Talpa > Talpa occidentalis. The sequence goes on along the minus strand of NW_023601212.1, from coordinate 2,732,332 downwards.
GAGAAGGCTACGGAAGCAGCTAAGAGAAGTAATGGAGGTGAAGACGACACTCCCTCTACTTTTATGTCATCATGTTCGGGGCTGCCTCTGTTAGCAAATGAGACAAAAGATTAATAATTATAATGATGATAAGGGTAGTTAAAACAATTCAGGGCTGTGGGGGGAAATGTGTCCTTAGGAGACAAGCGTTCGGCTAGAGCAGGGAGATTAAGGGGATATTTAGGAAAGAGGTTGGCGATTTAGGACTTTGCTGCTCACTCTGAGCTCCATGGGTCAAAGGGCTTCCTGAGTGTGCACAGGCGGGAAGCAGCGCAGTCTACATGGGGACAGGTGTGCAAGGGCACTGCATGATCAGGAAGGCGGCTAGACTCCAGGGACATGGGGAGGCGTGTGGGGGTGCAGAGCTCTGAGCACCGGGAGCGTGGAGGACACGGTCTTTCTTACTAAGAACGCCTGTGATTCTGTGATTCTCTGGCCAAAACCTAATTCTGCTTGAGTTAGCACTTCAGTCTTCCTCATACTTTAAAATGATGAGCGCTGACTCGAACCTCTTTAAATTTCAGACCCCTATAATAAAAAATAATAAAAATTAAAATAAATAAATTTCAGACCCTTTGCCTCCAAATCTTGCTTCATATTTGTATTTTCTCTCCTACCCACTTTGGTTACATAAAAAAGAAACATATTTCACATCGGTATATATTTTACCTCTAAAAACACATTTCCACACACACTTTCAATACATCTTCATGCAAACTCTTCAGGAAAAAGTAACTTAAATATGATTTTCTATTCTATCTCACTACAATTCCCTTCTCTCTTCCTTGGAACTGCACTCTGTCAATTGTTTCTTTTTTTTCTCAAGTATAAACCTATTCATCTCTATTGTGGCTAGAAGTCCATGAGGAGAGTAGTGTCTGAAAAACTAACACTTTGGCAGTGAGGGGGCTGAATCCTGATCTTATTACTGTAGGACAATGGACATGTTACTTAATGCACCTGAACTTGAGTTTCCCACAGTTGTAAAGTTGAAGATGTCCGTGTCTGTATTTGGCTAAGTGACATCTCAGAGATTAAAATCATCTTGGCTCACTGTGTGGACTCTACAGCATTTGATGCATCAGGTCACTGTCCTCCTAGTCCATCCCTCGCTGGCCTCTGACCAGTACAGACAAGCTACATTCTTCAGTCTTGCCTATTTTCTCTTCACACTTTCTCTCCCTCTCGGCTTTACACACATGCAGCTATAAGAAGCATCGCTAAGCCGATGATTCCCCGATTCCTCTTCCATGTTACAAACACATTCTACTCATCTACATTTGGTTCCCAAACTGGATTTTGTATAACAAAATCACTAAGGAAATCTAAATATGCTGGATGCTTTCCCAGCACAGAATCTTTGAGAAAAAGATCTGTTATATTAATGCTAAGGCAGATTTGGAAACTAGCTCTATGTTATGAACAAAGCAGTTTGTCAAAAAGTGCACATTTTGGGGGCCTTGTTGGTGGCGCTAGGTGTTAAGACACAACCTATGAAGCTGTCCGCAGCCACTGCAGCATGACTTGGATCCCCATCCAAGGAGCTACCCACATGATGCAGCAGACCTCTCCTGTCTCCCCGCTGCTCCCCTCAGCAGTGTGTTTCAGTAGATCTGCCTGTTCTGCTCCCCACTCTGTCTCTGGTGAATCCTCTCCCCCCATACCTCTGGACTGTACCCCAGTTCTTGTATGCATAAATAAATCTTTAAAAAAAAGTACACATTTTTTGTTTTTGTTTTTGTCCACTGCCCTACATCAACCTGGTACATAGCAAGTGCTTAAAAAATATTTATTGGCTAAATAAAAGAATTATTAAATAGAATATATAAGATGCCATTAAAGACTTAGAAGAATGATCATGAAGAATGAGGGTTTAACAGGAAATAAGAGACATGATTCCTGCAGAATCATGTTGACGCCTGAAGACGATTTGCTGGCGTAACCAAATAGTAGTCCATTGAGATAGCCAGAGGATATTCTTCAGTAAAATCTGGCTTTTCACAATGAAGGAATTAATAAAATGCAAACAAGAAAGCAAAAAGCTGTGAGTTAACAATGAGGAACAAGAAGGGAAGAAGGGAAAGAAATCCTCAATGATTCTGAGTGTTGACTTCTCCTGGCTTGAAGTCATGTTGGAGCCACACAACTCAGATCTCCCCAACTATATTCTGCTTTGTATAATAAGGTGTTCAAATTTCAGGACCATTTTGATATTTTCCAGAAGCGTTCCTGTCAGAATAATATGTAAAGTACTCACACCCGTGTAAATTATGATAGTTTTTCTCCTTGGTATGCATTTGAAGAACACCTAGATTTTGGATTTACACATTATTCCATCATCTTGCTATCATTATTTTTGAAACCAGATTGTAGACACATCCATATGTTACTTCCAATTCATTTGCATTTAATTGAATAAATGTTCTATAAAAGCGTATATTAAAAAGTTTGATTTCGAACACATGTTAAATTAAAAAAATACAAATCAAACATGAAACAAACACACACTTCTCATCCTCATCCAAAGGACACAATGGAAAAAATGTACTCACATTTTCTATGTCATTTTTCTTTTTTTTTTTTAATTTCTAAGAGCACTATATTGGTAGTGCAAATACACACACACACACACACAGCTATATCTCTACTGCAACTTTAGTATGAAATTTTAAATATTTAAAAACAAAAAAATATGGGTGTGATTATCACCAATGTGTTCCACACCCATATGTATGTTCAGGAGTCCAGTGACTATCTTGGATTTATTCTTGCTCTAGAAAGTTCAACAAATATAGCAAGTTTACAGAGTAAAATTACAAATGGTTCAGGCCTACAAGTGTTATTACATAAGAGCAGAAAAATAATTGGTAAGCCACGTAAAAATAACAAATACAGATATATAATTTGTAGGTTTGAATTCTATAGGGTGATAAGCAAAGGGAAAAACAACTGAAACACTTGGAAGAAAGAATGCTCACCTCTAATTTCACCAATGCTACTAAATAAAAAAACAAGTCACACAAATGAAAGCATAGTGGATTCACTAAGCGGCTCCCCTGGCATTTTGCTCGTGTGGAGCCACATCTTAGATATTTTCAATTTCACTTCAACATACATTTCATTTAAAGTAATGCTTGGACATACAATATTTCTATTTAAAAGGCTGTTGAGTGAATCTCTAAAAGGTAATTTTTATTATAGACTAACACATTCTTGGGATATACCCTCCCTTTAGAGTTAGGAAACATAAACCATTTGAAACACATTTCCTAAATTATTGAGTCCAACCCTATCCTCTTTACACAAGTCAGTTGCAATATTAATGCTGTGAACGCTGTGGGTGGGAGGCTTTCCGCAGTCTGTAAGGGCTGCATAAATGGAGAATGTTTAAGAAGAACAAGGAAGAGGCTGGAGCTGATGAGTCCAGCCGGACATGTTGAGATTAAATGGCTTATGCGGCTTGCACGGGAGTAGTCTGGAAGACAGATGACAGATGCCAGCATCCAGACAAGGGCCTAACTGGAGATAAAGGTATCACTCTGGATGCTGAGGAGAAATTGCAAACCAGCAGGAGGCAAAGAAGGAGCCTAATATCATTGAAGCCACAGGAGGCTTCCAAAGAGGAGAAAATTTTCAGAAGTCATCAATTTAAAATGTCACAGTAAGGTTCAGTAAGAAGAGGGCAGAAAACTGGATAGTATCTCATTCACCTAATGATATTGAATGTATTTTTTATTTAACAAAATCTTTCATTTCTTTTCTTTGTATGTGTTTCATTTCAGTTTTTTTTTTTTTCTTTCTGAAAAGTAACCAAAAGATTTCAAATTGCCATGTTGAGCATTCCTAAAAGGGAACAGAACAAAATAAAATTTACTTTTAATTAAAATGAAAAATTAACAGTTCAAACTTAACTCTGTACATTGAAAATATTCCAGAATCGAACTTTTATATTTTTTCAAATATCACATTCTACTTGTAATTTCTGCTTGGCTGATGCTGACTTGTTACGGAAAGAAAAGCAGCAAAAGTTTAAAAAGTCCTACAAAAAATTCTGCTTGAATACATTCATGTTTACAAAGAATATCCTGAGGAGTGAAGGGAACAGCCAATTAATTGCTTTCAACTCCAAACTATATAAACAGACGAAATATTACAGTTTCCAGAGATTTTATATCATCACTTCAGTGGACATTTCACTTTCCAAGGGCCTATTGTTTCACTAAGGACTGTTAGGGACTTCCAAGAGGTTAACGAAGTACTTACAGACCCAAGACAGTTCACAATTGGAAGATCGAAGGCAAAAATACCAAATTTTAGTGATTGCAATATGCTAAGATAAAGAGAATAAATGCTAACCTATCTTCTCAGGGTCAATTTGTTAAGAAAATCTTCAAAGCAGTTTCTCTCTCTGCAATCAGGTGACTAAAGCCATGTGTAGAATAATGGTGTGACTACCTGGGAAATCAAGCTCTATGTTCCTGTGAATGATTTATTGTTTCTCTTCACTTGTAACAATCACACATAAATGTGGAAGTCAATGCAAGTCATTTAATTTTAACTTTGCTTGACAAAATACACCTTCCCAACACATTAGATGGTGGTTTTATTTTGAGGGGGATGGGACTAATCCATGATCAGACAGAATGCAGACATTGTGATTATCTCTTTATTGTGATATCACATATATAAATAATATTAACATTAAAATCTACCAGTATTAGATATTCTTAACCTAAAGGTTTAATTTTACACCGTGTTAAAATCAATCCTCAAAATCACAGAGTGCATCATGTCCATGCACTCTCTCTTGAGTGGGGGCTCCAAATTCTGCCTTTGACACTGCAGTATGATTTCTAGGGTTTATTTTGGTTTACTTTTGCCTGTGCCTGTGCTTTGTTCTTTATATTCCATATATGAAATAAAACATCTGGGATTTGTCTTTCTTTTGATTTATTTGCCTAGATAGCGCCTCATTCTTAAACTCCAAGATTAAAAGGGAACATGTTGTAAAAAGTGTATTGGGTCGGTTGTAGTACATGCTATTTTGTGTCTAGGAAATTTCAGTGTCATGCATGGTGCTAATTCTGCTGATAAAATACCAGCATTCTGTTTTTAAGAGTTGACTCATAATCAAGCAGAGAATAGCAATTCTTTGCTCAGCTGTGCAGTTCACTCAATTGTCTAGCCTTGTTCCCTTTCAATGTACATAGACAGCGATACCTTCTTTCACTAATGCATCCTCTAACACTGAGGGGAGGGGTGGATTGTTTACTTTCCACCATAAAACTCCCTGGGTTTGGCTGCACTCACAGTAAAAGTACAAGTATTTGAATTGTCTTACTAGTTGTGAAAGTGTGTAGTTTATATTCTTGAATGAAAAAGATGAAATCTTAACAGTTAACAGTACACTGGGTTCCATATTCCATCTGTGGACACAGACACATTAAAGATAGAGAAAGCAATTTCCACCCCAACAATTTGTTCAGCAGTTTACTCTAGCCCTGTTTTTACATGGAGGATGGGTTCAAAAAGTATATCGAAAAGATTAATAAGAGAATATAGAATATACATTTTCTAAAGAATGTCTTGTATGAAAGTAACTCACTTGTATGTCTTGCTGAAATTTTAGAACATGTGAATATATAAAGAGTTTTAGTGGGGCTGAAGCATGGAATAACAAGGCAACCACCAAAAGCATCTCTATCTCTTGAATGTATTACTTTAATATATATATATATAAAAATTAAAAAAACAAATATACTATAAGAATTTTAAAAGGTCAGATGAGATCTATCATATCAGTATTTCTTATCTCCATATAGTTTCTCTGGTCTATCAATATACTACATTTAATTTTATATAAAACTATATGAAAGCTGATTTTTTTAAAAAATACATTGTTTTAAGATGGAAGAACAATTAAGACAGTTTTCGAAGACCCTATTAGGAATTTTAGAAGTTAGACAGGGTTTATTCAGCTAGTATTTTTAGTATTAACAAATAAAGGACTTCTTCATATAAATAAGTCACAAGCAATACACAGGAAACAAATTAAAAAATCCTTTCTTGAAATTCAAAGTTAACTGGGTGTAATATATTTCAGACAAACCTAAATTCAAACTTACCTTTTAGTAGTATTCTAAGTATGTTTTTAATAATTTATCAATATAAGCAAAATTTATTTATTTATTTTTTAAGGTTTATTTATACAAGCACTGGGTACAGTGAGAAGCACAGGAGGGTGAGAGGATTCACCAGAGCCAGAGTGGGGAACAGAACAGGCAGACTGACGAAACACACAGCTGAGGGGGAGTAGCGGGCGTGGCAGGAGAGGTCTGCACATTATGTGGGACCCTCGTGGGTGGCCGGGGATAAAACGGGCACTGCAGAGGCTGCAGGCAGCTTCACAGCCCAGCGCTCAACCACTGTGCCACCAGGGGAAGCCCAGCAAAATTTACTTTAAATTGATTTTTTACTTATTCAAAACTATGAGTTCCTGACTTTCCCTCTCTTCTCCTTTGTTGAACAAATCTATTATCCCTTTAATAATCCAGAACACTGTAGCTTCAAATCACAAAGAGTAGGAAAGAAAAGCAAGTTTACGAGAAAAATAAAGAATGAAACAATGTTTCATTATGTTAAAATGCCAGTCTGCTTAAGCCCTAACAAAGATGAGACTGGATATTTTCTGATAACTAATTAAAATCATGAAAGCACCTTATTAAAAACAACATACACAGAAGGGAAAGTTAATGTATCTGTCAACTTCTATATTATTATTTACTTTGATCTTTTAATCTTCTAGTTTAATGTTGATTGATTGACTGTGATATCACTAAGTGGTATGAATGTGTTTGTATATGTCATACAAATGTCAAATGTAAGAATTTAAAGCATTTAAATTATTAAACAGATACATTTATTTAAGGTATCTCTAAGTATTTGCATGTGAAGACAGTAGTAACTCAACTGAAGGGTTAACATCTATTTTATTAAAAAGTCTGAAAATCTAAGTTGTGCAGAATATTCTTTTTTCATAGCTAATATTTTCCTTATACTTCATATAGTAGAAGAAAATGTGAATTTTATACCAAGTCAAGGAACATCACCCTATAGTTATTCATCAAAGACATTGGTGGAGGTTATAATTTATTCTCTAGCTTTTAAAGGTTGCTCTCTGAAGTTGCTCACTTCCACAGTTAAAGTTCATTTTTAAAAAGTGTACAGAAAGGTTTGGTGGCAAACCAAATATATTAATAATAGCTCTAGACCTATATAGGGTAAACACTTCAAGGATTCTCTTAAAAGGTCTCATGGAAATTTTTTATGTCTCTTAAAGTACTTATCTATGCCATTATTTTATTAACAATGGTAAAATAGTAAGTTTTCCATTTTGGTCAAAATGGGGAAATTTCTGGAACTTTCTTTAATATTCATTGAATATTATATCATCATACAGAATATTTTAGACAAGATTGCTGAGGGATCATAAGGAAATACATTAAGTGTTAACAAGGAGAATAAATGTTTCTTGGCATCTTTCACAAAGACATATTTCACACTCAGGTTAATAAAAATTGAACTTTATTCTTCATTTTCATTGAGGTGATTAGCTTTAAGATTGAAGAAGACAAGGAAGCTAAATGTAAATTTTACCCCAGTCCTATAAAAAACAGAGAGCCTATGTGACTAGCTCTACATTACTCACTTAATAATAGAGTTAAGTCATTATCTTCACTGTAGTGTGTTTCATTTTCATCCGGCATTCATGCACAACTAAATGTACAGGTTATTCAGGAGTCTTTAATTTTTAATAAAATTGAAAGGGAAATTAATTTAGATACTTAAATGGGCAATGGTTTTGGAAGTTGTAACCCTTAATTATTATTTTAGTTTAGGTTCATTTAACAATATGTTAAAGTGAACACACTTATGCTTTATAGGAAAACTTGATCACTTTGGCCTTTATCACATTTCACATTGAAGGCTTAAATATCACTTATGTTCTCCAGTGCATTTAAAATCAGTGAGGGATAAAGATAAATTTCACTTGACCAATAGAAAAAAAATGACTGTAAACTGGCTCTGAATGCACATCATGTAGTTTTCATCTTCTGGCAGAACAGTATTTCAGAAGATAACAGAAAGGGGGAATTTATGGCAGGTGCATTACTACTTAGGAACTAATCTCATCCACATGGCTGTTAACGTGAAATATGGATTTTAATAATCCTGGCTCTATGAGTTGTGTGATCCCGCCTGGTGGGAATGTGATTAGGCACAGCCTGCAAGATTAATTGAGATATATAGTGCATGGCTACATCGCGTGAATTTCAAGCTGCCCTGAGTATGCTAAAGTTTGCATAGTTAATGCTGTACCCTTATAGTTAAGAAAAACAAATAAATCAATATTCTTTTATGACAAGAAGGAGAATTCTTTTTTCCTTGGGTCATCAAAACAGGTCAGGTAAGTGGAGGGCTAAAAACTTTAAAAGTTAGGAATAATTTTAAAAACTGTAGGTAGAAAGATTTATAGTGATAGATAAATAGGTAAGTAGACTGATAAATTGATATAGATCAATAAGATCAATACATTTATAATAAAATAGATCAATAAATAAAATAGATCAATGAATAACATAGATCAATAAATAAATTTCATGCAGTTTTTGAATCTCACTCCACCACTACATAAATTACTTAGAATTTTAGGAGAGAAAATAATTTCTCACATCAACACACAAATTTAGGAAATGTGGATTTTAAATAAAGAAGTTTAATTAATGATAAAAGAAATTTTTGGTTGCTGTTATATTCCAAAATTGGTTAGGGGTATTTATTTACCACTAAAGAATGGGTATTTCCAAACATTGATTAATAAGTAAAATATCAAGAAAACTACTCATCACTATCTATGAGTCTTTAACTCTTACTAGATTATTACAATTACATATTTATTTTTAATGATCAAAAATGAACAAGTTAAGACTATTTCATGTGCAATATGAAAGGGATACATATTTTATTGAATATAATACTTAAACAAAAACATCTTCCAACATGGTGTATCATAAAGTTCTACATAGTACACATAATTGCACACACATACATATACATACAATAATTATTTCACTTATTCTCTATTGCTATTATTATTTTCTATCAATTTTATTTTTCCCATTATACACAGTTCTGTATACTCAGGTGTGCTTTCTATGTCTTTCTTTATTTTGACTCCTATACTCAACAGAGCTCAATTACTATTTAATGAGTGATTTATATGTTTCTCTCAAACCTCTTCTGTGGGAAAGCTTTTATGGGATCTCTCTCGACACACTAAGGTAATCTGGCCAAGCTTTCCAAATACTTTACTGTGGTTTGGTATTTCTATTACTCTAATTTATCGTTAATAAAATCCCAGCAAACAGAATTCAACAATGCACTAAAAGAATCACATCAAGACCAAGTGGGATTCATTCCAGGAACACAAGGATGGTTCAACATCTGAAAACCAATCAATGTCATTCGCCACATCAACAAAAAGAAAGATAAAAACATATAATCCTATAAATAGATGCTGAGAAAGCATTTGATAAGATCCAACATCCACTCATGATGAGAACCCTTAAAACATTGGTGATAAATGGAACATACTTTAACACAATAAAAGTCATTTACAGCAAAGCCACAGAAAAAAGGGACCCTCCTCACTGCTGGTGGGAATGCAAGCTGGTCCAGCCCTTATGGAAAGCAGGACGGAGCTGCCTGAAAACATTAAACATGGATCTGCCATAGGACCCAGTAATTCTACTCCTAGGCATCGACCTGAAAGAATTCAAAAATACTAATTCAAAAGAAAACTTACACTGCGATATTTATTGCAGTGCCATTTACTGTAGCTAAACAATGGAAATAACCAAATGCCCAGAACAGATGAGTGGAGTATTACTTGGCAATCAGTAAGATGAACACATGTAATTTGTGGCAACATGGAGAGATAAAGACAAATTGAAACCTAACCTTTGATAGCTGACTAAAGAACCAAAGCGCCAAGGTGGGAGGGTTGGGGGAGATGGGGATCTAAGAACAAGAGGGAAGGAAGCACAGTGCTCCCTGGTGGTGGAATATGGGTGGGTTGGTGGTGGTTTGCACGATGGCGTTGATACCTGATGGGGGATTCCTGCTATTACCACAATTTGAAAAAAAAAGCAAAATAAAATAAAAAAGACTTTCTACACAAATGAATAAATAAATGAATTAAATATATGTGCAAATGGATAGAAAAAGGCAGAATTTTATATCTATGTATATGATAAATTAGATAATGTATATAGATTATAGATATATATTAATCAATACATCTATGTAATCTCTCTATATAAATATAACACTAGTTTATGAAAGCACTAAAATACTAAACAAAATCCTCTCCATATATAAATATATAAATTAATCCTCTAAATTTGTAAAATAATCATTTAATTGCCCTTATCTTGGTCAGAAAACACAATCTGATCTCTTTGACATGTATTTAGTTTTGTATGAAACCCATCAATGTTTTAAAATTTAAATATCAAATAAAGATTAGAATACACAAAAGGAAAGGATTTAAAAATGAGCCAGAGGCCTTCAAAAGGTGAAACTTTCTTTTAGTGTAGAAGAAAAATTCGGTACAGTGTCCTTTTAAAGAACCTCCCTCTCTGCATGCATTTATGTATGGCTTAAGTGCACTGAAGTTTCCTTATTCAAAAAGGAAAGGACAGATACTGCACACTTCATCCTTACACCTCATTGATTCAATATTATTTCCTAAGGTCATTGCACAAACAAAAATGAGCAAAAGTATCTCTTCCTTAGTGCACAGATGGTGCCTACTCTGAGCCTCAGCAAACTGCTTTTTCAAGCCAATGTTTCAACACTTGAACAGGAAACAGCTGGATCTTCTGGAGAATCCACGACTTAGCCTAAAAGTTAACAAACCAAACAACTTGGATATAAAGACACAGGATGGATTTTGAATACTTAAATATTCTGAAACATATTGATAAATTATGATTACATCCTGCTGCCTTGAATTTTCAACTAATTGTTGTTAAAGATTACAAATAACAAGAGAACGAGTATATCTAGTTTTCTTTTTGTATATGGCATATTTCATTTTGAAATGAGCCATATTAACATCTTTCTGATATGATTACAATTTATTTTGTCAGTAGCTTTATTATTGACATTTATATAGGGCACGTTTTAGAACAGAATTTTATTTTATTTTACTTTTTTATATATTTTTACATCATTTTTCATTTTTGAACAATGTATGCATATTTTCATTTTGGTTTTAGTCTAGTTTTGAATTAGAGAATGACAATCAAAAACATTATAACAAAATCATTTTGAAACTGATAATTATATGGCAATTCCATAATGATTTTGTAATGATATTATTAGGCAGGTCATTTTTTAAATATATGGGATATTTTACATTAGAATAATTTATTACTTTTCATTCATTTTAACATCTTCTAGCACATTGCAAATTAGCTAGAAATGGGAAACTGAGATACAAGGCTAGGTGCGTTGGTGGCAAAAATAGTAATAGAAAGTGGTAATTCATATTCCTGAATTTTTAATTGTTGCTAGTCTTGGCTACCCATCTGAAATATGTACCTTAAAACATACAGTTGGGTGATTGTAGCTTCTTTTATAATGCAGTGGGATAGCAAACAACTTTTGCAAGATAAAAATGAATAATTAGAATTATCACCTGCATTTGCATAATATTTTTAAAAGATCACATTTTTGTGAACTTTCATAAGATGAGGAATTAATGGGAGCCCATTATTTTTTCTGATATTAATAGCCACGTTTCTATAAATGAAAAAACCCCAAATCACAAAAATACTGTAAGTAAATGGGGACGATAACTTGGTCCTCTGGTTCTGTGTTCATATCATAAATTAATTGGTATCCAGTAACTACGGAATGATTCTTAACAGTAAAATTAGACAGCGCTGGATGAAGAAATCAGGAGTGAAATAGAGCAATATGAACAAAGCAACTGCAAAATCCAAGTCAAAAAGAAACAAAGGCAACTGATTCCATTAGTCATCTTTACAGTTACTCTTTGTCTAGCAAACTCTGTTGATGATATTCAGAGAACGATTCTAGACAATGAAGATAAAAACAAATATTAAACATTTTCTATTTCTTTTTAATGTAGGTAACCCATGTGTACTTTAAATATATCTAGTACTTATGCACACAAAATGGGATCATAGATTACATACAGAATTTATAGTATGATTTCGGGGTGCCTTTTTCCTGATACATAAAACTGTTTGTACTTCGTGTTGTTAAAAGTACCTACCATGTGTAGCACTTTGGAAAGAGTTGGCTATTTGGGAATGAGACAGACCAAGAGAATTAATTAATTCTGCTCTTCTTTCTCTGCAAAAGCAGCTTATTTTTATTATCTAATGAAAAACAGATGGTTATGTCAACAATCTGTACACAATAAAAAAAAAGAACTGTATTTTTTTTCTCTAAAACATCTCATAGCTCAACTCTATGAGATGATTGCAAAGGTTACATCTTTTCTCCTTTGCTCTCTACTATTTCCACTCATGAAATTCATTTGCAGTATTTGTGTCTAGGTCTGATTTTTAAATAAATGTTTTGTTTGCCTGATGGAGTAGACCAGGAATTTCCTTCAGATTTATATTTGGCTTTGACTGACCTGATGTATAGTTAGCTTTACGAAAGTTTCTAGAAGGAATTGCACAAGATGGCAGCACAGTGAAGATGCTGGGCTCTCCCTAAATTCTCAGCTAAATTGCAGCAGAACAAAGTCAATAAACCCTGAAAGAAGACCGACTGTCACAGCACACATCAGGAACCATGGTCTACTAGAAAGGGGTAAGATAAAAGAATTCAACTGTGTTGACAGCAATCCCAGGGGAGCACAACTCACAGGAGGGGGCACTACTTCACCCTGACATTATATAATGCTCCAAGGTAACAGATGATTTTTTTTTAAAGCACGGATTGCTTTCTTAAAAGAGTAAGATGCAAACAGCTGAGATATACCCACAGGTAGAAAATGCTGGATTTTAACGTCAGCCTCATTTTCAGCACCTGCTCATCATTTTTCAACTTAGAACAAACATCAATGTATGGGATAGTGAGCAAATTAAGTTATGTAGAAAACTCCTATTCGAATATATATTGTATTAAGGAAATTACTGTTCAGTAAATAAGTCAATGTGATGCTTACCAAATGCAAACTTTATTTTTAAACCCTTACATGTATTAACTTACTTAGTCTTCACAGCATTCTGATAAGCCTTGCTGCTAACAATCATTTTACAGAAGATAAAAATGAAGCACAAAAAACTAAAGTAACTTGCATTAGGAATTGGGAAAGACAAGATTTGAGCTTGGACAATATGCTGCCAGAATGCTCAGAAACACTACAATGCAGTGTCTTTTATAATGAGCTTTCAAAAATAAGTAGAACATGAAATTATATAAAAGGAGACTGCTGTACTCATGTATTTCTTTCTAAAATTGAATAAATGTCTTGCACAGGCCCTGTGTCGCTTCTGAGTTTCAGCCTTTTATCGTCAACAACCTGGTGTCCTACTTAACTTAAACCTATTTTGGGCACTTCAAAATATACACAAGGCACCAAATGTCACCTATGGATCTGCTTTCTGTCTTGCATTCTCTGTACCTATAAATGAATGCAACATCCCTCCTGCCACCCAAACCAGAAAATCTGGAAAAGGTATTATGCTTTTCTCCCTTCCTTCACCAAATCGATCAATAATCAATAATTCAGTCTGAAAGGTCAACTTACTTTTCATATTAAATCCTGAATTTATTTTTATCATTCTTCTACCTCATTCAGATCCAGATTACAACCTGACGGGATTTGGAACTAGACTTTATGTAAGTCTTGTCCTTGTTTTTTTCCAACATGCTCCCAAACTGGGGAGAGGATTCGTCCTTCAGTCAGACCCAGTGTCTAGAGTCAGACCCAGTGTCTAAATCTGACCTCAAGATGTCAAAATTATTGGGTGTTAGCAAGTTACTTCCTAACTCTCAATATTCACATCAGTAAAATTGGAGATTTTAAAATCTACCTACGATGGTAGTTTTGAGGCATAATTTGTATGCACAGATCATCTAGCCTGGTGCCTAAGACATTAGAGACACAAAAGACATGCATTTCAGATAAAATGAAATCTAGAATTAACACTGTTTTGGTTGAAAAAATGTATAGAGCACATTATTTATAGAAGGGGTCAGCAAACTTCCTCTGTGAAAGACTACATAATAATCTTTGCCTTTGCGGGGTATGATATTTCTTTCAAAAACTACTCAACACGATCATTCCAGGGGAAAGACAGTCAGAGACAAGCCCACGGAAATGGGTGCAGTTGTGTTCTGTTAACACTTTATTTACCTAATAATGGCGATAAGCCAGATTTAGCCCCCTGGCTGGCTTGCTAATCCCTGATCTATAAAATTCAAGTCACTTAGAATGGCTTTTTAGAGCTTTATGTGATATACATGCTTTTTGCATGCTGCCCCTATGGCTTCCTCTCTTTGCTTTTTCCCTGTTCACATTAACAGTCAGCAGGGCTAACCTACTGTGGTTCTCTGGGACACTGGTTTCCCATGGCTCACATGACAGCTCACGGGGTTCCTTCCATCACGGCAGCCCTTCATGTCTCAGATTTCAGTCCTGTGTGTTTATTCTTCATCTAAAATCTTAGGTACATGAGGATTTCTGTCTATCTTTCTCTTTATGCACGAGGGACTGTATCATATTTATTTTCCTACCTGTAGAACCTGAATCAGTAAATATTTGTGATCTAAACAAAACTTTCACATTATCTGATATTATCTATTAAAATACCAAATATCATGTCACAGTTCTTAAAATCAAAATAACAATCTAATCTGCCAAAATGTTACTATATATTGACAATCAATTATTTTCTTGTCAGCTACTGAGTTGGGATGTGGTGTGTGCAGAGTTCGTTTTCTCCCTGCTCTGCTGCCCCAGTCTCACCGGACTTTACCTGCTGTTCTAGGGCACCTGTTTCACCCTCCAGCAGGCCTCTGACTGGAGCATGGAATCCCTGATTCTACAACCTTCCCCTTGTTAACTCCTGCCTATCTTCAATCTCAACTCAAGACCCCATTCTTTAAATACAAATATCATAGGTTGTATCTATTGTACCATGCATCACACTTTTACATTTATAACTATAGTTATTTGATTAAGTTGAACTGGGGACCTCCCTGGTGGCACAAAGGGTTAAGTCTGAGCACTATGAAGCTTTTGGCAGCCATGAGTTAGATTCCTGGCCAGGGAGCTGACCCACAGGGTGCAGCAGACCTCTCCTGTCTCCCCGCTGCTCCCCTCAGCAGTGGATTTCAGTAGGTCTTCCTGTCCTGCTCCCTACTCTGTCTCTGATGAATCCTCTCAACTCTGCGCACCTCTGGCTTATACCCCAGCTTTTGTATGCATAAATAAATAAATCTTAAAAGATGAACTAAAGTTTTTTAAATTTTCATTTTGATTCACTTGGGTATCTCTAAAATCTGAAAATTTACTTGGCATTTAAACGCTCAATACATATCTTGAATAAATAAATCAATGACTCAATTTAGCTTTGCTATACTTTTATCATATATTTTTAAATCAAAATAATTCAGCTATTTTTCAGGTAGCAATATTATCTAGAGGTTATTCTTTCCTCTTCAATGTCAAATGCAATTCTTAAATGTATTTGTTTTTAATTATGTACATAATTAATATTTTTTTGTTCTGATGACCACTTTTTAAAAATAGCTAAAAGCACACACTTATCTCTTATTTTAGGATTTTTTCTTTATATGCTTGCTTATGTGATTAAAATTTGAAACATTTTATATTCTTCACATGTTATATGCAGCTCTTATTTATAGACTACTTATCAAACTATCCTTCTTACTCTTTTCTTGTCCAAAACCACTGAATGTTATGTTGCCTGTGGTTGACACCATCAATATTCATTAGAGTATAATTAGTTTTCCTATATGTAAAAATTACCCAACTAAGTGTTACACAAAAGTGTAGTTTTAAGAGACATTAGTAGGTGTTTTGGAATAAATACTAAGTCAAGATGAGGATTCCGTAGTCAATAAAGTTCAGTGTTAAATAAGGTAAAAGATTTTCCCTTCCAAAAAAGCCAAAAGTTTTCTCGTGAATTGTCATAAAAACAGTCGTATTTCCCAAACTTATCTGACCTTGGAAACATTTTATTGACCACCCATCTATTCAGGACTTTTATCTTTATGACTATCGTTGTTTTCATAACTGACTTCTTACTTAACATTAAATTGCTTGAAAATAGGATTACTCTCCTTTATTTATCCCTGTTTCAGGACTTTATAAATAATTCATCTTCAGATAAATGTTGCAAACTGCAGTTGAATTGAAAAGGTTCAGGATATTTTCAAAATAAATTTATATTAGTTTTCTTATTATTTGGTTTTACTATTGTGTTTCTCCTTTCATACCCATGTAAATTATAGGTTCTTCAAGTCAGGAAAGAAAAACCATGGTGATGATTTTACAACCTGAACCCACTGATGATTTATAAAACAAATAGAGTTTAATAACAATTAAAATATCACTTTAATCCATAAACCTCTTGGTAATCCTGAAAGAACTCCAGTTGCCAGAAGATTACTTAAAGCTGTATTTCAGAACACTGCTGCTGACCAAGGGCATTCTTATGGATATTGAATACAGACATAGACTAGAAATATAACTTGATTCCTGTTACACCGCAGGACTTTTGCTGAAATGTAATATGCAATATCAAGACATTTTTAAGACTTTTGCAAGCATCTAAATACATCTTGTGAAAAATGTACATGTGCGTGAAGACAGCAGAATCTTATATTCCCTATAATGTGTGTCTCTGATGGTGTCAATTATCACTGAGTTACCTAAGAAGACCTAGTATTCTTTTCCAGGAAGCCCCAGGAAGAATACCATGAAGTAACTACTATGTCACTTGAGCGATTAGAATGAGCTATAGCCCATAACATATAGCTAAGTGGGCATTTTGAAAATTCAGTGTGTGCTTTCTTGTCTTGACCTTTAAGATGTGCCATCAGACAGAACTATGATACTACAGTTGGATAAGAAGCAACTTAACTATCCAGAAGAGTTCTTCAAAACATTTTTATTGCTTTTAAGAAGACTTCACAAATACCATGATTTCACTCTCATTTGAATAAAAAAGAAACAAAGTAAACACACAAACCAAAAGCAAACTCTTAGACATAGAGTTAGTGGTTACCAGAGAGTGAGGGGGCTCCGCGTGGGTGAAAAGTGTTAAGGGGCCAAATGTCCTTGAACGGGTAGACACCAGACTTTGATGGAGATCATGACAAGGTTTCGGCAGTTGTAACATCACAGTGCTGTACACCTGAGGCTCATGTTATACACAATGTGTGTCAGCATGAAATAAATTTGGAGAACAATGTTGCATATTCTATATGCATATGCAATATTTACAATTTTTTTCTTATACTCAGTCAGAAGGGGTTAAATAAATATCTAAACAAAGTTAACTAAGCCTTGAATTAAAATAAGGAAAATTAAAAAATAGAACTGAATAGAAACTGAATAGAAATTAAGCAAGGCCAAAAAAAACTATCATAATGGAAACTAAAAAAAAATAAAAAGCAACCACCCACCATATATTAGATCGAATGAAAATGAAGTCTGACACAAATATTTGCTAGAATATCTAAATGATGCTACATGAAAATGTATGCTTAAATGCATTAGGGAAGAGCCCTCCCTGGTGGCAGCACAAGGGGTTAAGCACCAAACTATGAAGCTGTCCACAGCCTCTGCAGCACGAGTTCGATCCCCGGCCGGCCAGGGAGAAACCACATGGCGAAGCAGACCTCTCCTGACTTGCCTGCTGCTCCCCTCAGCAGTGAACTTCAGTCAGTCTGCCTGTTCTGTTCCCCGCTCTGTCTCTAGTGAATCCTCTCACCCTCCCACCCACACATCTGGCCTGTACCCCGTTCTTGTATAAATAAATAAATAAACAAACATGTCCAATGAACAACAACAACAGAAAAACCTGTGTGCACTGCACTCACCATTGTGTCTGAGCAATTAGCGAAAAAACATCAATGATATGGGAGTTTAATAAATGCATCTTTGTCTAATACTTTAGGTGGCTTAGTATCAACTGATTGTTGTGCAACATTGTAAGACATAATTTTATCTCATAAAAACTTGTTCTGCTAGCATTTTTAATATTTCAATTTATTAAAATATGAAAATATTAACCAAGATACAGAAATTTAAACAAATTTTCAGCCTGAGGATGAGTCTGAATCTCTAAAAGTGGAGTTAAACCTGCCTTCTACATATTTCAAAGACCTCGTCCCAATCTTGCATCCTGGTTAAGAGCTTTAAACACTGGATTAGCATACAACAAGATCTCAGGGCCATAAAAATTCATTTACTGCAGAATTCCTTTATTTATCACACTTTTATATAAGTGATAAATTTTCCTTTGTAATGATTTGTGTTTAAGACGCTGGTCTCTAGATTCATTTTTCACAATGGCAACAAGAACTTACTATTTCCCCCTCAGTTTCTTTTTTTAAAAAAGCACCAAGTTATGAAGAAAAATCCATTGCTTCTGCAAAGCAATGCAGATTCAAAGTCTGCAGTATATAAAATTTTATAGGCAGAAGCCCTTGTAATTTTATTGCAGCAGGCTCTCCACACGTGCCAGCACAGGCTCCACTGACTGCACAGGCTGGCCGAGGGCCTGGGAGACACAAATGTATTTCTTGGAAAAATCCTGAGACTTGACAAAAGCTTGTAATATACTTCTGCATCATTTTAGCTTTTCAGCACCAGCTGTTTGTGAAATTTTACCTTTTCTATCGTTCCGCTGTGATACTTGCTTTATTCCCTTTAAATATTAATATGATTATTAATGATGGTTACATAAAACAACAACAATCTATTAAGTCTTTACCATAGTCCAGGCACTAGGGTACAAAACTGATTAAAATAAAGTAGCTGTTGTATAAGAATTCATGGTCTAGCTTGGGAATTAGGTCATTAAATAAATAATTATAAATCACAATAATGCTAATGGCAAGTAATCATTTAGCGTTTATTACAACAGGATACTTTGTAGAGTTTTGCATATTTATTATTCCATTCAAAATCACAAGCTCCCTGGGAGGCAGAAATGAGAGAGGAGTGGAATCTCAAACACTGACAGAGCTCTGAGATGATCTGCTGGAAATTATTATTAACAATTGTGTCTAGAGGAAGCATTAGATTTTTCAGAGTATCTTTTCTTAGGTCACTTTATCTTACACAGCCCTGTGTGGTTAAGAAACCAGATGGAATTATTTCCACATGCCATGAGCTCAAATATTTTTTTAAGATTTCTTTATTTATGCATACGAGAACTGGGGTGTAGACCAGAGGTGAGGGGGTGAGAGGACTCACCAGAGAGAGTGGGGAGAACAAAATAGGCAGATCCACTGAAATCCACTGCTGAGGGGAGCAGCGGGGAGACAGAGGGGTCTGCTGTGCATGTGTGTCAGCTCCCTAGCTGGGGATCGAACTCATGCTGCAGTGGCTGGCGATAGCTTGACAGCTCTGTCTTTAAACCCCTGTGCCGCCAGGGAGGCCCCTGGAATGTTTTCTTAAGGTTCTACAGCCAGTCGTTGGCAGAGTACCCACAGGCCATAGACCTCTTTTCTTTTGCTTCCATTGGTTTATAAGGCTTTATTTTAAAGACTTATCACTTGAATTAATCTGTTTCTATTTTTATTTGTTGTTGTTTGTTTTCAACTCTCCTGAAGTCCATTTATGACCTTAGGGTGACATGGTGCTAGTTTTATTCCTCTCATACAGATGACTGCTGTAGTGGGAAGACACTAAAATCCTCCAGAATCTACCAAAAATAATCCTCAATAGTCTAGCACTAGTAGGTGAAAATTCTAACATGAGGTTAAGAGTTTTATTTCTATTTAATGAGTCTCCTAAAAGATCACATCCGTTAAGCAATTGTTAGCCGGTAACCTCTCAGAGTATGCTAGGGCATGCAGCCATTTTGACGCCAGCAATTAATTAGTAGGATGGGCAACAGAGCTAACCACCCAGAGCAAAGGACACTGCAGAGGCGGCATGGAACCAGAGGTCAGCACGACGGGACAGTGTACTGGGAGCCAGGAAAACATGGCGAGAGACTAGTAATCAGTAGCACAATAATAACAAATCAAAGAAATACCCAAATAGTATCAGATACTTGTTCTTTGTACTTTACACTAATTGTTGCCACAACTCTGTGCACTGTATTTATTATCTCTCTTTGCAAGGGAGCGCAGGATTGCTGGCACGTTCTGGGGCCATCTGACTCTAGAATCTGTTATCCCAACCATCATGATATGCCGCTCATGAAGTCTTTTCATTTTTGATGGGGCTGTCTCTGAAAGGGTGGCCAAATGTTCATCATCTTGCTGAGATAGATAGCTGCAGTTATAGCTAGAAACACAGCAAGCTATGAGTGGGACCTGATATTCTAGAACTGCAGCTGCAACTATCAGCTAGGATGGAAAGCTCTTAGTGTCTCACATTCTGTGCTCAGGGAACCATTCCCAGCTGAGTGGTGGGATCACTGTGGGGGCTTCCTGGGCAGCCAATCTTGAGCGAATTGGCCCAACCACAAGCCACCAGCTCCTGAGTCCACCCCTTCCACCTCTTGGCAGTTCAGTATCAAAGAAGAGGGAACTAAAATAATGTAGAGTGAAGGATTTATGAAGAGAAGTCATCCTTCCTCTTTGTTTTGGGGATTGTTTTTTTCTTCCCCATAGCTGAAGGACAGCCCTCCCCCCCCTAAAAAAATAGACTTGACAGGCCTCAAAGAAACTAGAATTTCATTTTTTTCTAATGAATTTAGCTTAATCAGAGCACTTGGTGACTCTTCCCTGTGATACCACTGGGGAAGGAAAGAAAGACCTGGGGGTAGGTGACAAGGAGGGATGGATCAGGAGCCAAGATTCCAGGATATTCTGTTGGAATATCCAACAGAAGACAGAGAAGTTCCCAGCAGAAGACAGAGCTGGGACACACTTGTTCTTATGCAGAGAAGGTGAGCCTGTGAGTAAGATTTTGCTTGGAAGATTTATGCCAGGAGTACATAGCAAAGGGAAGAGGCACTGAGCTCTTGTGGGAGTGCTTAGGACTCTTGCATGAAAAGGGTCCAGGAGAACCCCACCTCGCAAGGCAGCCAGCACCCCAGTGATGAGCCCACAGGCAAGGCGATGCACTGAATCGGCTAGTCAAGCCTAACTGGGAAATGATGACCGTTAATAATGGAGACCCTTGCCTTTCTCTTCTCCGTCAACCTGCCCTCCTACCAGAAGTGGCAGCACACTTAAAAGGTGTAGAAAGAAATACATTTGCGTGCAGACTACAGACTGGTGTTAGTGCTGCTTGAGAGAGGGCAGATTCGAGTTTTGAGTCTGATATGAGATTAAAATAAAAAAGACAAAACACAACTGAGCCATTATAATCGGAAAGGAATCGTTAGAGTAAGAAAGTGATGAAAAGTGAGAGAAACTGATTACATCTCCATTTAAGGTATTGCTGACCAAGAAGAAAGGGATATAAGTGATGAAACAAATGGTTACCAGGAAATAAACATTTTTCACGTGTACACATGAAAAAAATAGATTTTTTAGTAACCCAGGTGCATCTATGTTCGTGTATAAATTACACATATAGTATTTCTTTAACTTGGAGAAGCAATTTTATTCCTTTAAACTTAATAATTTCTTCTTCACCCCAATATATTACTATTATCAATGAGCAACTGAATTTCTCAAGAGTGATTTTTATTTTTATTCCAAAAACATAAGCAGTAATTCTGAAGAGTTATGTGGACCACCTCAGAGGTGTGACAAAGCTAGGTAATAAGCAATATTTTCAGCAAGTTACTTTTCTGACAGCATTTTTTAATGTGTTCAATAAAACGAGAATTCAGGAGTGTATATAAATCTTTCCCGCAGTAAGTTTCTTCAGTTCTGTGTGTTTGGATATGACTTTAGAAATCTTTGCTAATTCCTGCCTTCACATGGCAGGTGACCTTAGGGTATGCTTCCAGACCACTAGCAGATGGACACACCCACATATTCATTAATGTGTCACTAAAGGCACAGGCGTTTACGTGAGTGTTTCTATGGATGTGCACGTTATTTTTCAATAAGTTCAACAACTGCTATTAATAAAGTCACTATTCATTTAGTCACAGCTGCTTTTATCTGTCACACAGGTCAGGCACTGTGCTGGGCACTGGAACTACAACCGTGAGCAAGATAAACTGTTCCAGTGTTCCAAATTTACAATTTCTTGGGAAAGACAGGTAATAAAAAATTATTCTCCCAGTGGTTTGATAAGTAAAGGTAAGACAGGGTAAAAAATGGGGGAACTCAGTCCAGATGGGGTGGCCTGCCATTTTAAAATGTGTGTGTGTGTGTGTGTGTGTGTGTGTGTGAGAGAGAGAGAGAGAGAGAGAGAGAGAGAGAGAGAGAGAGGATGGTATTTAATGAAAGTGAAAGGAAGCTGTGGAGGGTGGAAGAGTATTCTAGAAAAAGGAAAATAATAGGAACCACAATTACATAGTAGCCCATCTATGCAAGGCAGAATTCTAAGCATTTTACATGCATGCCCTATCAGGTAACTTCCCTTTAATTACCACTTTAGGGAGTAGGAAACTAAAGCCAGAGGGAGCAAAACTTTCCCAGTAGCACAGTTAGGAGGAGGCACAGCCCAGATTCAACCTAAGGCAGGATTCAGAACTGAGCTCTTCACCACTCTGCAATGCCCTGTCCCCAGGTTTCTGAAACCCTGAGCCAGTGTGAGTATGTGGGATCTTTCTCAGCTCAGCAAGTGGAGGGACAGCGGTGGTGGGAGCCAATGAATGCAGAGGCGGCAGAGCCAGAGGGAGAACGGGCTGCACGCAGTGAGGTGCCCTTCTCTGCAGTCGTCCAAGCCTGCCATGCAGAGCAAGTTCACGAGCCTGTGGTCTAATCTCCAGGCTGCAGAGTATATATCCGAGGCTGGGAGCGGTCCGGATGGCGCCGGGACACCGATTAAGAGTTCTCTTCAGTAATCGAGGTGAGGAATGCTGGTGGCCTCAACAAGCAATGAAGATAAACAGATGACACCTAGCTTTTCAGGGAGACCAAATAAATGCTTATCATTTTTCTATAGAGATTTCTTTAAAGAGCATAACGGCAATTAGACTTGCATCTGCTCATGATGGTCACAGCAGCCCCAGTTAGGTGACGTACTTGAAACTTCTTATAGGTAGATGCCGCGAACTTAAAATAATAATTCCCACTAATTTAATGTGTAAGTAGGGAGCAGTAAGGTGGAAAAAGATAAATAACAATACCTGCCTTAGGTGATTTTTTAAAATGGCATCTGGAATCCCAGAGTAAGGGTTGGAGACTTTTATAGAATATTCTTATAAAAGTTTAATTTTCACAAACATGGTTCATAAAAAGAGACATTCATCCTCACAGAGAGGTATTTAAAGAATTTGAAAGATTAATATTTAAGAATGTCTCCTTACATTGTCAAAACAATGAATAGACTTTATTTGTGCAATTCCCAAGACTCTTATTGGAATTAAATAACTATGTCATCACTGCTTATTATCGATGCACTAAATACATGAACAGGGTATTGAAGGGGATATGGCGTTCTCTAGGCCAATGATTTAGCGAGGAGTTTAAAGAAATGGTTTCGGTACAAACCTTCTGTTAAGAAGGCAGATGAGGGCCTCCCCGGTGGCGCAGCGGTTGAGCGCTGGGTTGCGAAGCTGCCCGCGGCCTCTGCAGCGCCAGTTCGATCCCTGGCTGCTCCCCGGCCACCGGCGAGGGTCCCACATGGCGCGCAGACCTCTCCTGCCATGCCCGCTGCTCCCCTCAGCAGTGTACTTCGGTCCTTCTGCCTGCTCTGCTCCCCGCTCTGGCTCTGGTGAATTCTCTCACCCTCCCGCGCTTCGGACTGTACCCAGTGCTTGTATAAATAAATAAATAAATCTTTAAAAAAAAAAAAAAAGTAGGCAGATGAGGCCTGCCTTGTGTGCAGTGGGTTGAGCTCAGTGCTGTGAAGCTGTTTGCAGCCTCTGCAGTGCGGGTTCGATTCCCAGCCGGCCAACGAGATACCACATGGCGCAGCAGACCTCTCCTGTCTTGCCCGCTCCCCATAGCAGTGCTTTCAGTCCATCTGCCTGTTCTGTTCCCCGCTGTGTCTCTGGTGAATTCTCTCACCCTCCCGTGCCTCTGACCTGTACCCAAGCTCTTCTATAAAAAAAATGTTAAAAGAAAAAAAAAAAAAAGGCAGATGAGAATCACAGAATTCTATACCTGGATGATAATCCAGGGAAGCCAAATCATAAAAGTGTGGTGGGACAGTTGTATTTCTTTAGTAACAATAAATTATCATGAACTGTCAGTCATTTGTTCTTTTAAAATATGAATCAAATAAGGTTATCCTTCTATCATTTTCCCTCTCCCTTTTCCATGTCTATAAATTTCCCTTACCCCACGGAACGCTATCAAGCTTATGAATATGATTTGGCATATGAATGCTAGAGCCAGTAAAAATAAAAAATGTCACAGACAGCAAACTTAGGCCAATCCCTATTTAGGTAGGAATGAGAAATTGCAGGGTTGTGAAAACTTAAGTTGACTATGATAACCTAAGTCGCAGTGACAGGACTTTGTTAATTTTCTCATCTCCATTCTAGGGCTCAATGTCTTATACTTGTCCTACTTATGTATCATCCTACTCTTAATTTCCTTGATTATAGCATAAGTAAATACCTCCATGCGTCTCTTTTTATTGACTATGGAAGCATTTTCAAACCATGTCATGATAATAACAAAACCATAAAAGTGGAAGTTGGCAGAACTGAAGATGCTCTGATGAACTAGACAACATAATAGTAAAAACAATTTTAAAAAGAATATATAAATACATGAATCAAATTCCATTAAAAAAGGCAATGTACATTCTAAAATCATGATTGTGCTGGTGGGAGAAAATCAGCTTCCCCACCTACTGAGGACTTTTTAAAGTTGATGATGAGGTATGTGGTATGAAATGAGTTGAGGCAATTTACTTTGATCTTCGTTTTTATCCTTAACACTGCTACCTGGTAAGTAATAAGTAATTAAATGATAGAATGAGAATATAAAAAACATACAGTAATGAAAATGAATGCAACATAGTATTCTCCTGGTTCAAACCCCTTCAGCAACATGGTGGTAATAAATCGATTTCTTCTAGAATTTCCTGGCTTGCCCTTGAGTGGCTGAAGACCCGGCCCTTCCACAATATACACAGGGTCACACTTTCCACAAAGTCAGCCCGACTTCCCTTCTCACAGACAGACAGGGCCGGGGATCTGGTGCTGATGAAGGTCGTAAATAGGAGAAGCCGATATAGTTGACACTCCCCATACTACAGGATTATGAAAATAACGTGTAATTTAATAAAATAGTTGAGAAGAAAGTCTCACCAATAGCACATAATAATCTGTCCTGAGAAAACAGTAAACCGATATTTCCATAGTATTGTCATTTTTCCAAGGAAGAATGGAAGAAGAATGAAATATTTTACAAGATGCCGCTGAAATGTCTTTCAGGTCATCTGTGAGCAGGGAAATTAATTTTCCAAATAAAACCTCCGCTGGCATACTAGTATAGAAAACATGACCTAACCAGGACACGACATGGGAGGGTATAGAGAAAGAGACCTATGAGTGAGACTATTCACTCAGCTTGCATTTCCACTGTAGCTATTATTGAGCCTTTTCTACAGAAACTGGAATCCCACAAATACAGTAAGTATTTAAGACACGGAACAACTATTTACCTAGTTCTCAATACTTAAACCTAGGAGTCAGCCTTTATACCATTATCTCCTTTACTCCAATGAGCCTGGCTTGCTCCACCATAAAAATAAATCTTTACTCCATTATATTCTTTCCATGGTTCCTGTTACCACTCATCCCAGGTAATCATCATTTATCATTTAGGTTGGTCTCTCAGGTTGGTAACAAATTTATTGAAGTTTAATAGACATAAAACAAAGTTGCACATATTCAAAATGGACAATTTGGCAAGTTCTGATCGATGTACGTACCTGTGAAACTGTCATCGCCATGAAGTGAGCGAACTTCGCCATCGTGTTAGACATTTCCTCAAGCCCATTTGTAATTTCCTGACTCCCCGTCACTACAGCTGGCACCCTCTCGAGCTTACACAAACAAGTCAAATCGTACATACTCTTTGAGTTTGATTTCCTGCACTTAGTATGATTATTTTGAGATTCAATGTTATTATGTGTGGCAATTACTCATTCATTTTTATTGCAGAGTAGCAGTTTACTGTGTGAAGACGCCACAGATATTTGTTCTCCTGTTGATGGACACTTGGGTAGTTACCTGGTTGGGTGTGATATAAATAAGACTGTTATGAACTGTAAGTGTACATCCTTATATGGACATATGGTTTCTTTTCTCTTTGGTAAGTGTTTGGAGTAGAAACACTGGACGTTGTGCAAGTTGTATGTTTAACATTTTTCAAAAATGGTAAACTCTTTTCCAGAGTAGTTGTATTTTTTTTTTCACAGAGCAGAAGGTGAAAGTAAAGGTTCCTCCATATTCTCTCAGATACTTGATATGGTCAGTCTTTCAAACTTTAATCATTCTAATAGGTTTTTAGAGGGACTTCAATGTGGTTGTAATTTTGCCTTTTTCTCTACTGACAAATGATGTCAAGGCTCTTTTAATGTGTTTATTTGTCATATCTGTATTTTTGAAAGTGTGTATTCAAATCTTTTTCTCATCATCACCTTTTTAAAATATTGGGCCATTCCTTTTCTTCCAATTGACATGAGAGAACTCCAGTCAATTATCAGATGTTGCTTTCCTAGTATCTCTGCCAGTCATAAGATTTTTTCATTCCTTTAAGAACATCTGAAAAAGGAGAGATTCAATTTTCGAAATCCCAATATAATATATATTTCTTTTGAATAATGCCTGTGTTGGGGCATAATGTTGTGAGGGCATTTTATTTTATTTTTTCTTATGAGCTAAACATGTTAATCAGAAGACTCTGACTAAGGCTGATTGTTCCCCATAATATGGATAGGGTTCATCTGATCAGCCGACGACATAAGTGAAAACAGACTGAGTTTCCCAAAAAAGAGAGAATTCTGCCTCCAGACTCGAGACACAGCCTCAGCTTCTCCCCAGGTGTCCATCAGATAGGCAGGTAGATAGATATGACTAATGTAATGATACATACCCTCTCTATATTTATCAGGAAGTTGTTTACAAATACCAAAACCTAAGTAAACTAGTTGAGGCCAAAACAAAAAAAAAAAAAGGCTATGTTCACTACTATGTCTCATGGTGCCCAAAGACAGAAAATGCATTTGGTCTCAGAACAGCTGGAGACAAAGATACAAAAGCCACCAGGGCTTTCTTTTCACTTTTAATGACTCTTCCTTTCATTAGCTTTCTTTCACTGCTCCCTTTTTCTCTCATCCTCTCTCAGTCTAACTTTCTCTGCTTTGCTGCAATATCCAAATAGATATTGGTAATCCATTAGGATGATGGCTGCTAGATAGTCCTTGGAATTTACATTTTTTTTTTCGATTTCAAAGAATGACTGAACAAATCTCTTCTATCCCTAACTCTGGAAATTCCAAGAACAAGTGTCTTCTAACCTGGGACAGGTGTCAATCATTAGGTCAACCATGACCGAGAGGGAGGTAATATAGAAGATGTCTGTTCACACCGGAACCGTATGTTGGTGGTGTGTTGGATAAGCCTTATGCTAAATGAACAGGGTCTAGACAGGCAAATGACATGCAGTGTATTTTTTTTCATAAGTACTGAATAAGCTAAATTACCAAAGTAATAGAGAGTAAATAATATATTATAAATGCTCTAGTTTTGACAGCTTGTTGAAAGCATCAACTCTGTTTGCCTGATACATTAAAATCAAATCAAAATATAAATTTTTAATTCCATCTAATCATCCAGAGATTCATACAAAATGTTTCTCCATCTGAATCAGACAGTTGGTACTCACTTCTCCACACAATTGTTCTATAGAAGAGTAGACGGCTTCATTTTTAACTTTCATTTCATTAAAAGTTTTGCAGGGGCTAACATAGAGCTCATATTCTTTGATAACCCTAAATAAATTGGCTTATTCTTCCTCCTCATCTACTTACTTTGCTCTTCTTCAGATTATTTATCACAGCTTGGTGTATTCATTTATTATTTCATATATTTTCTTTTGTTTTGTGTTTGTTCACTTATATTTTGTAATATAAACTTCACAAGAGCTTGGGCTTTGCTGTTTTCTTCAGATATACACCAGCCCTTAAAAAATGGTCGGCATGAGTCAAATAATCAAAAATAACTTTTTAGCAATGAAGTATAAATTATGATCTGATCTTGGCATTGTTTTTAAAGTGCATAAATGCATTTGCGAAGACAGGATCCATTATGGAGAGATTCTGATTAATTACTGAAACAAGGCCAAATTGAGGGGCTGCTGCTTTTATGATACATTCTGAAAGGGTCTAGTCATCTTAACTATCTCATCCTTCAAAAGCAATGATCTAGCACTCACATTTACAAATTTTCCTTGAATTTTTCATATACTCCTGTTCAGTGTGTCAAGTGTGACAGAACAGATGTAGTGAGTGAACGCTCGGGCAGATGTTTCATTTGTATTACCGTCTTTACAGTGTTTCATAATTGACAGCACAACCATGCAACTTGTCAAGTATCTGCAAACTATTCCAGTGCTCTTTCTTAAGAGAACTCATGGCTTAAAAAAACAAAACAAAACAAAACAAAAGAAAACAAAACAAAACAAAACAAAAAAAACAACAACAGCAAAACAACTATAAAACACATGGGAAAGTTGGGACTATTTTTCTAAAAGAAATTGTCAATACTGGGTAGTTTTAAGCAGTGGCATGAAGCTTATTTTCAAGTGATAGTGATTTGGAAGGAATTTTTGTCCATTTCCATAAAGCAACTTTGGGGACCATAGAATGTGTTTCCATGGAACCTTCACCAAGCCTAGCCAGGTACTTACTTCAGTCCCTTGGCCATCCATGTGTTAGATATGGAAAATCCCAAATATACAAACCACGAGGTAGATAAAGGTATACAATTTCACAGGTATGTTGTATTATTCGTTATATCTATTATGCTTTTCGTGATACATATCAGGGTTTCCCCCCCAATATTTCTAGGCACATCTTCACAATGTCCAAAAACTTAGTAATTCTCATAGTGAGTGTTATTTTTGTAAATTACAATCTTATAAGGTAGGTTGTAAGTCTCTATATAGGTTTTGTTTATTGGGTGTTTATGGTTTTCATCAAGTTGGTTGTTTATGGTATTTATTGAATATTTATTTAGGGATATTTCTTCAATTGATCATTGACTTTTTTGATGGAATTTTTTTTTTCAGTGCACAAACTTAACTGTGTAAGAAACATTTATTTTGAAAAAGGGTCTTTCAATCAAATTAAATTAGATATTAACTCCCTGACCTTAAGATATGGCAAAAATGACTATACTGAGTATTTGGGGACCCTCTACAGAATCAAGGTACCTGAAAATCTAAGGAAGAGCCTTTGCTCTCTAGCCCATTGTGGCTATTGCTGACCTCCTGTTTTTTTTTTTTTTTTTTTTTTTTGTGTGTGTGTGTGTGTGTCCCCATCAAGGCACAATTCTCTGGCTCTCTGAGCAGAAGGTCTAGCTCGCCTTGACATCCTGGGCAACCACACCCTCTGAAATGTTCCCAGCTCCCTCTTGCAGTCCGTAGACCAAGGTATGTGTCCTGGTGCATCTAGCCACTTGCTAGATTTTGTCTAGCTTTGTCCCTACTTTGTCCAAATTTTGTCTAAACTTTGTCTTTTTCCAATCTCCACATTTTCTTCTTCATCTGGTCACCCAGATTTACCTCTACATTTCACATCATCTTTTCTTCAATCTTAACTTTATGGACTTGAGGGACTTTTTATCTTTTATCATTTTCTATTTTGTGTTCTTAGAATTTCCAAAGGAAAGGGAATATAAAAGTTCTAGCTGTTGGAATAGGGAAGAAGGAGGTAGTCTAACAATGCAAATTAATAGCCCCAAAGCTTAACCAGACATACTCATTTTTATCTATCTCCTTTTCAAACTTCATTTTTCCACTTTTAAATGATGAAAAGCTTATGACAGGATAAAGAGGAAGGATGGAAGACAAAATGTATTTTTTTTTTAACTTCATGTGGCCCCTATGGGTCCTACAACAAACTTCTGTACTTTTTAAATTAACGAATGAAATGTGATTGATCATTCAGTGGAATCCTCGGTTACTTTAATCCTGCAGGCCCTTGATCAGGTTAAGGGAGTGATTGAAATCGCCACTGGTTGCTTCCAAAGAAATTCACACCTCTATGAGACGACTATGATCCCCAGGCCTTGAGGGGTTGGAG
Organism: Talpa occidentalis; assembly: GCF_014898055.3. NCBI lineage: Eukaryota > Metazoa > Chordata > Mammalia > Eulipotyphla > Talpidae > Talpa > Talpa occidentalis. Next base: position 2,701,635 of record NW_023601212.1, on the reverse strand, counting down.
AACTAGACTGTAAGGAAGTATGCAAGACATTTTTCCCAGCAAAGAAGGACTCCCTAAGAGTCTAAATATTAAGTTTTTAGCTATAGAATCTGGCTATTAAAAAATAATCTGGCTATTTATAAGACCTAGAAATAAATGCTTAGGTTTTTAAAGCAATCCAGTCTTGAAAATTCATTTGATAAAATTAATTTTCTTCTATTACATGTAAGCATTGTAGAAAATGCTATTATTATTCAGAACTTTTCATCCTTAAGAGTCATTAATTTAGGGGCCCCCCTGGTGGTGCAGTGGTTGATCGCTGGGTTGTGAAGCTGCCCACAGCCTCTGCAGCGCTGGTTTGATTCTCGGCTGCTGGATGAGGATCCCACATGGCGCGCAGACCTCTCCTGCCACGCCCGCTGCTCCCCTCAGCAGTGTACTTCGTCAGTCTGCCTGTTCTGCTTTCCGCTCTGGCTCTGGTGAACTCTCTCACCCTCTCATGCTTCTGACTGTACCCAGTGCTTGTATGAATAAATAAATCTTAAAAAAAAAAGAGTCATTACTTTAGGTAGGAAACTGGCTCACAGAACAAGAAGTTTAATATATGAAACACAAGAATTCATTATTACTCATCCAAGCCAGTAACCACCAGCAAATACTATCAGAAAATTAGATGCACTTGAAAAAGCCAATATTCAAATACCACTCTTATAACATGATACCAGGAGCCATTTGGTTTCCCTAATTGCCTACATAGTGTCTCTTTTAGCTTTTTTCAGAAACCCTAAATGGAAGTCCACCATTATCAAAGTTTACCCTGCTATCCTCTGCAGAACATCAATAATTTATTTGTAAGAAGATGATGAGCTCTTTAGCAAACTGCTTCCTTGCTAAGATTTGGTCTCTCATATATTTTTCCCTATAAACCATACAATCAAATATATTATGTGTGGATACATGCAATTGTAACTGGAAAAACTACGAAGCTTTATCTTCCACCAGGCTGAGTGCTTTCTGAAACATCCAGCAAAGACTCAGAATGCATGTTTTTGGTGAGGTGGGGAGGTTGTTTCAAAAGCACAATCCCTGCTCTGATAACTTTCACCTGATATGTTGACATGACAATGAAGTATTATATCACTATTGAAGAGTGAAAATCCATTAACAGCTTATTTTCTGTTTTGTATTTAGGTTGATGGATTTATTTCCTTAATGGAAATAACAGTAGTTTGATTGAACTGACTTGACTGACTGAATGCTTTGGCACTATTTAGCAGAGAGATATATATCATTTCAACTAGCAGTTTAGAAGCTGCGTATCAATCCATTGCAGAAATGACATTAAAGAAAATACTTCTGTTAGATCGCTTTGCTAATTATAAGGAATCCAATATCCTGAATTAAATTCTCAAAGTCCAACCTGACTACAACACAGATCTAATGAGATCTGTGCTCTCCTAGGAGCTCATTTAATTAAATCAAGCATTGCTTTCAAGTGCACATTATGCGTTGCTTGTAAATTCACATATATTACATGTAAATTATAAGGCATTTCAGAGGACAGAGAATTTGATGACAGTCCAATTTACATTTCCTTCTTGGGTATAAGCATTCTTTTTTCTTTTTGCTTCTCATGTTTTATATTTATCACTGATAACAGATTGGACACTTTTGTTTTCCTAGCTATTGTCACCAAGATATATATTTGTTCCTTTAAAATATGGTAATTTCTTTAGCAAATAAAACTTCTTCAGCAAATAAGGTGGAAATCTGGGGGGAAGGGAGAAGTTATAAGCATATAAAATTTTTATTAGTTGACTCAAAAATCTGGATGGATAAATTGGACTCTTAAGTGAAACAGGTTTACTCCCGAGAGTCAGATATTTTACCTGAGGGTAAGAAATGAGATAAATAAGCTTATAAAACATTTTGCTCTTAACATACCATATATTTTGAAAAAAGAAAAGAGCTGATTCTCCTTTGTTCTACAGTTTGGTACTACAGATCTATCTGTCTTCTTATGAGGTTATTCACTGAATAACTTGAACAGAGTAGTAAATTTCCCTCACCTGGTATGTAATATATATATCTTTATCTGCTGATACTGCCCTGTTTTTCATATAGGTAATCAATGAAATTGGAATCAGCAAATTCAGAGTTGCAGTATAAACACACAATACTGATTTTTTATTTGGCTTTCTCATCCTCATCCTCATAAAGTTCATATCATTCAACAGATATTGAATATGTTCTGAATTTTATGAACTTGAAACAATCCCTTCCCCAGTGAACTACCCCCCCCCACTCCTTTTGTAAAGGGAAACAATATATTTGGCCAAAATCTAAAAGTTCCTTATCAGAAATCCTTAGGGCAAGTATGTTTCAGTATTTGCAATTATTTAGATTTTAGAAAGACAGTAATACTGCACATATTTAGCATATTCATAAATAAGGCATGTCCCCTAATACATGTAGTAGTATATGTTGATGCAATAGTATATACAAAATGTCCTTTATACTCAGACACATTAATGTTTTGAAAATAACCATGCATAGCTATTACTAAATAGATTGAGTAAATTCTGTAAATTACATATCACTTTTGCATAGATTTTTGTCACTGTCACCGAATGAGTTAGGAAAGTTTCAATTTTTAAGTATTTATGCAATTCAGGATAAGTGACTGTCTGATGGTGTACATGTGTCCTCCCTGATGTCACAGGAGCTGTTAATAAGATTGGATATCACTTCTGACAAGATTATGTTAGGGCTTCCCTAGTGGCATAGGGGTTAAAGTCTCAGCTCTCTCAAGTTATTGGCAGCCACTGAAGCATGAGTCCTGGCCAAGGAGCTGACCCACAGGGCACAGCAGACCTCTCCTGTCTCCCTGCTGCTCCCCTCAGCACTGTATTTCAGTAGATCTGCCTGTTCGGTTCCCCACTCTTACTGGTGAATCCTCTCACACCTTGGACCTGTGGCCTACACTCAGTTCTTCTATGCATTAATAAATAAAAATAAATCTTTAAAAAAAGATTATGTTAAATGACAAAGAGTGTGGGGCTAGGCAGTCACTCCTGTGATTATTTTAGGTTGCTTAAGGCTCTATCCTAGTTGCCTGGAGAGTGGTTGTACTGCTGATTATGAAGAGGTCATCTGTCATAAAGTGAGCATGCGTGGCTGGGGCCCAAGGTTGGACTCACAGCTGAGCGAGGGCCACCCTGTGTGACAGCTATCAAGAAGATGGAGAAGCAGTCCTACAACCGCAGGGAACTGAACTGTGGCAACAGTCAAAGCAGCCTTGCAGAGTACTGCAAGCTTCAGATGAGAAGTGAAACTGCAGCCTCTACCGGCAAGGTAATCCCATCCTGGTGAGACTGTGCAGAAGAGCCAGCTGCCTTGTGCCTGGATGGCTGATCCACACAAACTGCGAGATAAAATATGTGTTATCTTCTTAAGCTGTAAAAATGGTACTAATTTGTTATGCAGCAGGAGAAAACGAATACTATTAGTGAATTCTTTTTTCAATTCTCATTCAAAGCTTCTTTCAGATGCTCACCCATAATCTAACCCACATTTATAATTCCTAAGTCATGGTTCCAGTCTTATAAAAAAATTAGAAGAAAAACACATCCTGATAAGGATTTTAAAGTTAATATTCGAGTTAATTTTCATTTTGGAGAAAGTTTACATGCAATACAGAGTGATTTTTTTTTTTTTTATTTAAGGAAGCTCTTGGAACATATTAGAGAAGTAACGGTTTTAATTTATAAAACATTTCATTGTACTTTTACTAGAAGGGTTCTGGAAACAAGTGTGTTTTCAAAGATGAAACATTAATCTGATTTAAAAAAACACAATATTTTACAATTTGGAATATCATTCATGAAAGTCTAATAGGTAAAACACTTTATACCTGTCACTTCAATTCTTACTAGGGGCAAGAAAAGAGCTTGTTCTACGATATTAAATTTAAATGGGCTTTGGATCAAATTGCCTACCTGCAGCTCAGAATTTCTATCAGAGTTTCCAGGGTGAACTGGTTTTAGGGGAGATATTGTTCTCTTTAAAATCACTTTAGCTTTCCACTCTCCATATTTTAACTCGTCAATCTTTCTTCTTTCTGAACAATCCAATTACTAGGAGTAATCAATATTTAACAGGATAATCTAAGAAGCTATCTTATAAAACTTGCTGAATGTGATAGTTGTTTATGGCATCTGTTTCACTTTCAAATTTCAGCCCTCCTAGCAAAGATATATATGCTCAATTTATTCATCTATATAATCTTAGAAGTTTATGTTAAGCAGCTACTTTTTTTAAAGGAGGGCAGATCCCATCTTGATTGTACTTGCAAAACAAGTAACTATTTAAAAGTTTACTTTAAGTTGAAGCACACTTTTTAGGGAGAAAAAAAAAAGAAAAATGACAAGGCTCTTCTTATTTTCTCCATATAATATTATCTCTGAAGTCAGATCTTGGTTCCTTCATAGCCTGAAGTAGGGAAGTGTACATGAGATTGTTACTTAAACTGAGCTGTGAGTCTTATTAGCATAGTTTCTCCCTCCAGCCGAGAGCAGGATTGACAACTCTCTTGTATACACTGGCCAGCCACTAACCAAGATGTGACATAATGAGTTTCACTGAGGCAAAGTCCAAGCCAGATCTCTGAGCAGATTTTAGTAAATTCTCTGCAGAGAAGTATGACTATATTGGATAGTAATTCAATACGAGAAATGGATAAGAGGAGGCCATACCTCAAGGAAACTGTGAGGCCAAGGAGTTAGTGGCCATTTTAGCCCCGCCCCAAAACGTATTTTGAGGAAAAAATGTCCATTCTTCTCATCTATTAACATTTTTTTTGGAAATAGATCTTGAGAGTGAGGTAGTGTCTAAAAACAGTCCAAGTTGAATTGGCTAAAATCATGAAGACAGTTTCCAGAGAGTAGAAGAACTAGACTTGTACTTGGGTTGAAAGGCCATGGCGTTACCACAGATACTCCCAAGGGAACGTGTAACATTTCACGTGGTCACATCTCATGGTGCAATGACCAGTGATCCTGGAAGAGCTTTCCTGAGGATTAGCCCTGCTCTGCACATAGCAGCTAAAGAGTGGATGTGTCTCCCTTCTCCACTGTTATTCTCCCTGCACTGGCTTAGAGAGGTGGGGGAAGAGAAATATACAATATATTTGCTTCTCTTCCCTTCGTATAATCTTAGAAGAAACTATCCGACAATGAGGTAATTGAGCAAGCCCTCTAATACATTTCAGATGTCAAAAAGTTTTTGCCCATCACTTATTCTCTCAAATGGCACATGCATATTCTCAAATATAGATTTGCTAAATGAGGGAAATATCTACATCATTGTGAAAATTGTGAAAAAAAGAAGCACATGACACTTTTAAACATTTTTCATGGCCTAGAAGTATTCTCCTTAAATGTACTGTTTGATTATCCCTCTTTTAGCTAAGGTCCTACAACTTTAGACCTATATAATGTCACTTCAAAGCTAAAATATTCAACCCCTGCTGGGCATTATCTCATTTGGAGTGAGTGGGAAGAGTCATCCCAAAGGACTGCCACCTAAAGCCATAATCTGAGAAGAGTAATTAAATTGTTTCTTGTAAGTAAGAACATGATCTTGGAATATTGCTCTGTGTTTATTAAGGAATGAGTGAAAGCAATGAAAATGAATAATCTACATGTCCTTACAGGGATTTATGGGTAGTCACTAAGGCCTGGGTCTTCTGCATGTAGCACAGATGGTAGTGTAATAGAGGACCGAGCATTCTGCCATGACTTGGCATTATCAATGGTTCAGCTGAATGAACTAGACCACACTACCAATAGCCTACTGAATAATATTTAAGTTCCCACTTCATTTGCTGTCCAGGAAGGGAAACATTGCCCCTGAACATAAGTAATCTATGTGATAGTTATTTGCTCATTGTTAATTAACTCCAATACCACAGTTTCAACCTCCTCTTGTAGCCCTGGCATACTAAGTTTCAATTTGACTAAAAATGCCCCCTACTGAAGACTTGATTACAGAAATTAACTCTCATTTTTCAAATAGGCATATAACTTACTAATTAGTAAAAAAACACTTTTTAAAAATATTCCATGCATGTTTCAAAGGCAAGGAAATAATGCAAGACAGGTAGGTTACAACTCTTCTTGATAAAGAAGGGGATTCTGATATACACACATGCATTCTAGAAATCACTCCTATAGGAATGAAAAATTGTTTGCATCTGCTATAGGGAATACAGTCCTGCAAGACTGAAAATACAGTCTTGCAATCAACTAGTTATAACCTATGTAAAGAAGTAACGATACCTCAGATAACTCAGTAAACACAATCAATTGGATCAAATTTCCAGACTTTTCCCTCCAAAATTTCTTTATTTGCTCTATAGAAGAGAGATTTAATTATTCATTAAGAATTGTCTTTTAGATCAGAAAAACCAAACCAGTAACAAACCCTAGCAATCTGACCAGAATTGAGGCTCCCAGGGGGCAGTGGGAATGGGAGGCAGAATGAGGAGAGAAGATGGTGCAGGAATTTGTGGAAGACCCTGGTGGTGGACAAGGTGTGGTAACATGCACCTGAAGGGTGTGACCGATACTCTAGATCATACACAGGGTTGCAAACCAATCTTACGCCAATTGAAAGAAAATAAAGAGTTGTCTTTTTGAGTGACCCCTTTTAAAGAAACTCAATTCATTTCAGGATAGAGGTAAAATGCTTGTCACGAGATATTTTCATATGTTCTAAGTAATAAATATCTTATAATGTTCTAGCTATTCATATGAAATCAAAGTAAATTTACAACACATATTGCAGTTTTGTTAGTTCTACAGCTTGCAGAGAAATAGGTTTCTTTCAGTATCGGTTCATTATTTTTTTTTTAAATTTTTTTGGGGGGTTGAACAATTTTTATTTTTTTAAAGGTTAACAAAAGGTTTATTTGCAAGGGAAGGGGAATGAGGAAATGTACAATTCAGGGAGAAAAGAGGGAGATAAAGTCTTAAATGCGTCCTACCCGTTCCGCCGACCTGGAATCCCAAATGACCTGCCGGGACCAAACCTGCCTGGCCAAGAGCACGAGCAAAGCGTGCCCGACCCCACTAACATGACTGGTTTTATTTACAAACAGTGAAAATGGCTGCTTAACTCAGCCCTTAGGTCCTCGCAACTTCCCTCTGTTCATTATTCATATACTTCTGTGTCCACTCCTAAGTATAAAACACATGAAGTTTATTCTTGGGAAAATGAGATTGAAATATTGATATTTTATGTTTTTTATACTCAGTCATTATATTCATGTATTCTGAATTTTCTACAAATAAATACTCCACCTTATTTATATTTGCGTTGTTTCAAAATTCCAGTGGGACACTCATTGATTATGAGCAAGAGTAAACTAAATGACAGAATAAAAATATCCAGATTTTTTAATTAAATTAATAGATGGAACTTGGAAAATAATTTTATGAAAAGAATGGAAATTATTTGAATCAGCAAATCTCTTCTTTCATAGGAGAACTGACTTTAATAAACTCTTAACATTTGACAACAAAATTGAGGCAACCACAGGGGGAGGTTGTTGGGGGTAAGAAGCCCAATGGAACATGGTGGAGTATGGTTTGGGACACTGATGGTAGGCAGGGTATGAAAGTATACACTTGTAGAAGTTTGACTCTATAGGGTCTCCCTGGTGGTGCAAGGGAGCACAGCACTATGAAGCACTATGAAGTAATCCACAGCCACTGCAGCATGAGTTCGATCCCCAGCTAACCAGGGAGCAACCCACATGGCGCAACAGACCTTTCCTGTCTTGCCCACTGCTCCCCTCAGCAGTGGATTTCAGTAGATCTGCATATTCTGCTCCCCAATCTCTCTCTGGTGAATCTTCTCACCACCCCCACCCATACCACTAGCCTGTACCCCAGTTCTTGTATGCATAAATAAATCTTTGTGGGAAAAAATAAGTTTGACTCTATAATATCAAGCACATAAAAAATATAAATCTATTTTACTGCAATAAACATAATTTGGGAGAAAAAAAGAATTGACTCCAATAAGAGGCTTCATGATATTTAAAAATATGTGTATTCTTTTGTTTAGACTTTAATAGGTATTCCCAATTACTTATTAGTTCTGTGTTTTTCATTGATTCTTCATTCATTCAACACATGTGTTTCCAGTATCTATTTTGTCATGGAAAACACACCTGATGGAGAATTAGAGAGATAGTAGTCTCAGAGTATTCTTCCTCACAGAGCTCTCTGAATATTAGGAAATGCAGACAAAGACGTAAATAAGTACAGTTTTATGTCCTAAATAGCAGTCAGACTGAAGAGTCCACTAGACAGGTGTGTGAGCAGATCCACTGCATATTCTGACACAGATGTGGAAAATACTGCCTTGAATTTTTTGCATGTTGCATTTTGGTTGATTCTTGTGTACGATATTCTGGATACTATTCTGAAGGCATTTGTCTCTCTAGTTAAAGGTACTTGGAAAGAGTCACGCTACATAAAATGAGCTTCCCCCATTCAGTGATATTAAAATGAGACATCAGGCTTATTGCCTATACGTGCTGAGGTAGATGTAGGCCCTCTTGATAGAAAATAGATGCTAATCTACTTTTCTATCAAGCTCCTTCACTTTTTACAAACCTTTCCAATTTTTTATCAGGCAGTTATTGTACATAGACATGAGCTGCCCAAAGAGGTAAACAACATAGAGCAGATGTTTTCAGCTGCAAATAACTCCAGCTCCTGGCAAAGAATTGCCCAGATCAAAAATCAATACTGAGAAATGGACTCTGCAAAAACAAATTAACTGCACTACTGACTTGCACTTGTTCTGCAAACTTTTGTTCTTCTGTTGTTTAACCCTTATTGTGATAGTAATCCAATCAAGGGATAGTTTATGCATTTACCCAGTTCCTTTATCAGCAAATTTCACATGTAAAACTACAGGTAGTAGAGGTCTCAGAAATCCAAACCCTTTAACGCAAATCGTTTTTATTGTTGGAATTTTGCTTGTAATAAAGTTTCTGAGACAAACTTTATGGGATATTCCTAACTATAAAGCAGAATTTTGCATTTAAGAACCTGAGGAGGCATGACTGTACATTTATTGTTAGATAAAAGAATATGACTTTAAAAAGAAATCTGTTGCATAATTTTATTTAGTCTCTACCCATTAATAATATAGCAATGAACATATTAGAGCGATAACCCTACTTACCAAGGGAAATGTTCTAATGCATCTAATAAACATTAATATGCAATATGCATTAAATATAATATACAGTGTACTTTACTCATTTTATTAGCAAATGTTTAATGAAGTTTGCAGTAATAAAAGGCTAAAATGACAAACAAGCAAAACTGTTATAAGTGCCAAATTTTAGCTGATCTTGACATAATATTTGTAACTTTTTTTTTTTTTTTTTTGTGGGACCCTTGCCGGTGGCTGGGGATCGAACTGGTGCTGTAGAGGCTGCAGCAGCCTCACAACCCAGCGCTCAACTTATGCACCACCAGGGGAGGCCCTATAACATATTCCTGAAGATCTTTTACAGTACTGATAGGAACCTGTGTTTGAGGTTTTTTAAGTCAGTTCTAATAATGGCAAAGTTTATCCTTTTGAACTATTATCGGTAGAAAGGATCAATTATTTATGCCACATTACTTATTAGATGAGATTATTTGCTAAATTATGATTTACAAAGTGATATAGGACAGGGTCTGTCTCTATCCTTCCCTCAACTTATCCTAACTCTCAAGGCTATGCAGTCTAAATGTATTATACGAATGAAACTAATGCCTTGCTAACTGTGAGGCAGCTGATAAAAAAAAATAAAGCAAGAAAAGAAGAAAAAGAAAACAAACGTTCAGTTTCCTTCCTCTCAAATGTGCTTGAGAAGTTCTTGAAATCACAGCAAAATGAACAGCAGATCATTCTTCAGCCGGATGTGTTGGGGAAAAACAAGACAATGTGTGTGTTCTTCTAGTTCAGCCATTATGTAAATGTGCCCAACTGCCATGTGGTATCAGCTTCCTTGTGTTTGTTAAATATACATGTGTAAGTTTTATTCTGCTCTCGAAATTCTTTATAATCTACCTTTTTCTTCAATATTATGCTCATGCATAATATACATCAACACAAACCTCAACCATGTTGATTTTTGTAGACTGATTTTATTCCTTTTACTGTATTCTACACGGCTATTATTCATGTGGTTGCATGATATTTTATCTATCTAACTGATAGTGGTTTAGCCTGTTTCTAAAATTTTTCTACTATAAAGTGCATCATAGTTTGGACAGAGTAATATAGGATCATTAACAGCTAAATTGGAATGAATTTTTGTTACTTTGAAATAATGTTACAATTTGCCAAAGAGTGGAGTTTAGGGAACCCATCAAAGCAATATTTTGCAGACAGTGCAATATTTTGTAGGCAGCAAGCCTGGGGAGTCATTTACCTTCAAATCTACCAGGTTACTGTGCTAGAAGGTGCAGCTTATGAAGAGGGTTGCTGACGGAGCTGTGACCTTTGGGAGAATACAGGAGGAAACCGAGGCATTAATACTCTAGATTTACTATTGTGGGTCTGATAGTGTCACTCCAACTTGAAACTAGAGGAAGAGAAAGTTCTCTGGAGTACCCCCAAAAACCCAGCTTCACAGAAACCAAAGAGCAAATAGAGAACACTGGGAACAGTTGGGAGGGGGAACTGGAAGAACAGATAAAAAAACAAAAAACACTTCTCTAATTAACAACTTTCTTAGTGAGAAAATAAGCCAACATATCTAAATAGATAGTAGGGAATGGGCTTTTTCAATTTTATTAGACACTTATTTAGTTGGATCGCCAACATCCTCCAAACAGCTACAGAACTAAAAATGTGCACATAGTTAAGAATAAGAATAGAATTTCATTTTTTTTTCATTCTTAGATAAAGTATGAGGTGTTCTATTGGTACATGCATGTGTGTTTCTGATTTCCTGAATCAGCCATTTATGGAACATAAAGCTTTGTAGTGTAGTTCTTAAGTAAGGATAAAATATATTCAAGAGAATAAAAATAAAATTGAATTTTATCTACTTTAAGAGCTTTTAATTTTTTAAAGTTTACATTTCTATTGAAAAGCAGTCAAAAAAAGCAGACAAAAGCTTTTCCTTGTTTCAAAACACGGTTTTAGCACACCGCTTGGGACACTCTTCTTTCCTGGTTTTTATACTTTTATATATAAAGTGACTGTAATAAAATGAAAGCTGTGAACCCCCAAGTGCCAGCTTGAAAATAATAGTAAAACTGACATGAACACACACATATATAAACATAATTTATTTACCAACCTGGAGCGTGTCATTTCCCCTAGGGATGCTGTCATTTAAGGGGCACTTTTCCTTCCTTTTGCTTTATCTCCATAGCTATACACATAACTGATAAATAAATTTGTAAAAATAAAAATGTTACCACATCATTGGGATTCAGATTCCCTGCAGAGGTTACATCTCAAAAAACAAAGACATCCCTAGCCTCAGAAGCTAGCAGGTGGAAGAATGGATAGCATGGTAATAACAGCTAGTGAGCTCCATTTTTATACTCTGTCTACTGCTCTGATTTCTAGTTTTATCGTCTACCATTTACTAAGCTCCCATTCTAGGCTGTCCAGGCTGTCTGAAAATACATAATCTGGAATCTTAAAAGAACTACAGAATTATGATAGTTTTATATTGATGTAAAGAAGAAGCTGGGCCTCAAAGAATCTGTCATTTGCACAAGGCCAAATAGCTTAATCTAATATTTAATAAAAGACGCTGCTCTCCATGGCTGTTGAGTTTATTGTTTTCAATTCTCATAAAATATATGATTTTCACATTACACACCTATATATATAACCGCATGTAGAACAGTTCCTCATTGGAAAAATACTGAAAAATAAAAAAGGAAAATGTTCCTTGACCCCCACATACTTAAAACAAAATGGAACAAATAAACAATAAAAGACTTCGTAACGGAACTCATGCCCCTCTGTCCTTCCACCCAGGAGCCATTATTTATAGTGTGGCAGACATACCTTCCTATTTTTCTCCAAATCTACACAGACATGTGTATATTCTGATTTCTATTCATCTATTTCTTATTAGCATTGTCAATGCCAAGTCATCTATTACTTGGTGAGAGATGAGATTTCAAGGTCGGTGAGGTGGGTACATGTTTGAAGTTAGTGATGATGACAGATGCGACTTCACACCAAAACACCTTTCCCTTGGGAAGTGTTTGTCACTGTTCCTGACCAAAACTGGTGTTTGACAGAGGGAGGGTGCTTTTAGGTCTGTATCTGAGAAGCGGTATCTGCATTACACAGAGTAAAGGACAGTGGAAACGGAAAAGTCAGACAGGAAGCAAACAGACCAACTAAGAAGTATCAAAGATAAGGTGAAGATTGTGAAATGCAGTAATAGAATCAAGGAAGCATTGTGAGTGACTAGATATACCCTCATGAGAGAAAGAGAGCTCAACATTTGGAAAATAGACTTTGGTGTGTATTGCTACCAGGGGAGCAGCAGACTGAGGAGTGAAGTTGAGAGTATAGAAATTCAATCTATGAACAGACGCGCAGTCTTAGCCACTCACAGTCTCTCCCTAAATTCACATGCTGCAGTTCTAACCCCGAATACCTTATCACATGACTATGTTTGGAGACAGGGGCTTGAAAGAGTGAACTGGGTAGAAATAACACCATCAACTTAGGCCTTTATCTAATGTAAATGATGTCCTTGCAAGTAGAGCGTATTAGGACGATGAGGGTGTGTGGGTACAGGGAGAAGATGGCCATGGAGACACCAAGTAGGGAGGCTTCCGAAGGAAACTGGTCGTCAGACTTCTAGCCTCTAGGGTGTAAGAACATACACTGATGTTTACCTCACCAGTCTGCAGTACCTTGTTGTACCAGCTCTAGACCTCAGAACTTCCAAATCCAATGGCACCTTCCTAATTCTACTTCATTTGACTTCTTAGTGGTATTTGTACTGGTGAAGACGTCATCTCTGTACATTTTTCTCACTTTCTTCACCTTCTTTGTTCTTCCCTGGCCATTTCTTTTTGCTTAGTTTTGTGGCTATTCATCTTCCAATTATCCTTTCAGTAGACATGTTCATCAGGTTTTGACTTCAATCCTTCAGACTCTTTTGTGGACCACTGCAACTACCTTCGAACCGTACTTTTGTCTCTAAACTGCCCAAGGTCAGCCTCCCAGCACTACTATTCCCTGTAAGTCACTATCTGATTGACTTTGTACAGTATAGATATGATGACTTCATTTGGAATTAAAGATCTTTGTTGTTTGGATTGAAACAAAACTTATGCCAATCCCTGAGCAATGTCAAAACCTGACCTTGCTCTAAGTCTCACTGCCTCCCACTTTGACCTGACCAGTCGCCTCCCCAGCACACCGGCCTTCTGCTTCTGGCATGCCAAGTACCTGCCTCCCATAGGGCCTGGCTTTCCCAGACCTGTGCCCATTCTAGACACTTTACAACTTCTTTGCTTTGTCCATTTTTCCTCAGTATATCTAAAGATCTACACTTCCTATTTGAAATGAAATACTGCTAAAACACCCTCATACCACTGCCTTTTCCCACCTTGAAGGGATCACTGGGTTTCTTCTCTGTGGCTTCTAGCACCAAGGGCCTATGTCTTTGAAAAGGTTTACGTTTCCAGGAGGTATTTGCTTGGTATTTGGCTCTGCAAAGAGCTGATGAGACTCAACAACACAGAAACATCAATTCCAAAGAACACCTGCACCCCTATGTTTATAGCAGCACTGTTTACAATAGCTAAGCTTTGGAAACAACCCAAATGCCCAAAAATAGATGACTGGATCAAGAAGATGTGGTCCATATACACCATGGAATATTACTCAGCATTCAAAAAAGATAAACACATGCAATTTGCAGCAACATGGATGGCGCTGGAAGGGATCATGCTCAGCGAAATAAGCCAAAAAGAAAAAGAAAAATACCGGATGGTCTCACTCATAGCAGGAATCTAGAAAACTTAAATAAGGGACCAGGAAAATGAATAACTATAAGAAAGTGAAAATCAGAATCAACAAAAAACTATGAAACAGAGACACTTTTGGGGGGGTGGGGGGCGGGAGGGGAGGGATTGGGATCAGAAAGGGGGGGTTGCAACTGTATGGGGAATATAAAAATAAAATTTATTATTAAAAAAAAAAAGAAACCAGATGTTGACACCTTAAATAAAATTCCATTTTTTTCCCCCTGCAAAAAAAAAAAAAAAAAAAAAAAGATCTTGTTTATAGAGGTTATTCGATAAACATATTACAACACTAACCTACACTGGGTAAATTTCAATTTCTGATTAAAAATGTAGCACAAATCTGCTTGTAACTTTCCATCAAGAAATGCCTCCTCTTTAGGTCTAAAGTTAGGGGCATATTTCTATTTTACAATATTTCTAAGCATGCGTTTCCTGTGCAATGCAGACACAAGCAGGAGCAAAGTCTGTGTGAGTCAGTTTTAAATAGAACACTTGGTGTTCATAAATGTGCCAAATTGGCAATGCTAGGAATAGGTGACTACTCTTGTTAGGTTCATTACACACTTCCAAATGGTCACCGAGAAATTGAAGTGTCTCCTCTCTGTGCTTTTTAAAGAATATTCAGTCATTTACTGAAGAAGAATGATTTCTAGAGGTTTCAAATTGTAGCTGATTTCTCATTCACCCGATGTTTGCCCATACTTCTTCACAGTCCGATTTCTGAACTACTTGGGTGGTGCACATTTTTTAGAATGCAATCAGTTACATTGCCATTCAGGTAAGGAATATAAAAATGGTGATTGCAATATGCTCTGCCTCAGAACTGAAAGAAGATGAACATTTTTAAGGTACCTAGGAAAGACCCTAAATGCTATATATTTTAGTTATGGTCTAAATAAAATCTTTATAATGTAAGAACATTTAATTGCATGAAGACCTAATAACTTTTGAATGTGAAAATCTATCTAATGCTGAGCAAGATGGAGTGTGTGGCTGCGACTTTCGCCTGCATTCAATGTGAGCATCAAGAACTATGAAATCCTGAGACTTAAAACCCGTGGCTTCCAATCGGCTATGAATAATAACACCGCTAAATATCTGTGCAAATCTAAGTATTTTTCCCCAGAATTAACTGCTAAAAATTTTATATTTTTAAGTTTTGGGAAGCTGAAAGTTCGGGTGTTCGTTGGGGCACTAAAATATTAGAAGGGTGGAAAGAACAGAGGAAGCCTTCAGCAGATCCACCCATGGGTATCTGGTGGCGTCATTCTGGGCCTTTGGAGTCATTCTGCACCACCTTTCCCTGTCGACAGGCCGCTCCACTTCCTGTGCCGTGACTATGACCCGGGGAAGGTGACGATATGACCTCGGAGAAATGACAGAACTCTAGTTGCCGTTCAGTTGAATAAAGTTGGAAAGTTACTTCCACCATCATAAATTTAATGATTATAATAACAACGAATACAATTATATAATTACATTACATTTTGGGCCTCCCTGGTGGCCCAGGGGTTAAAGACAGCTATTAAGATATTGCTATCCCCCGCTATCCCCGGCCGGCCAGGGCCAGGAGCAACCCACATGGCACAGCAGACCTCTCCTGTCCCCCCGCTGCTCCCCTCAGCAGTGTATTTCAGTAGATCTGCCCGTCTTGCTCCCCACTCTCTCTGGTGAAACCCCTCTGGCTTACACCCAGTTCTTGTATGCATACATAAATCAATCTTTAAAAAATAATTGTATTACATTTTAATATATTTATTTAGTGACATGAAATTATATATATATGATTTATGTGTCATTATTTTAAATGCTGAGTCCTAAAATTACATACACAATGAAGATCATAAAAAGTTGATTTTTGCAAACAGACAAATCTTAGTTTGTATTTTTAGATAGGCCAGAAACTTAATACCGCCTAGCAATGTCAAATCATTAATTATGACAAAGCAAATATAACAGTTAAGGGAAATGAATATGGACAGAACCTAAGCTTTTCTTCTCTGTAATAAAGTGATAGGTTGACTCCCCCTTACACACCATAATTATATAATTATTAAAAAATTCTATATTGATAAATTGTTATTATAGTAATTTTAATCTATCTTTATTAACTCAAGCAATTTGTTTAGTGCCCTCATTATAAGCTGGTAAAGCATATCAGCATTATTTAAAGTAAGAGGAATAGTTATAGCTTTCATGCTAGCTTTCAAATCAATTATTTTAATAAGTATATGTATCATATATCTCTCTAGATATTTACTAAACTTTAGTATCCCAAGCTCTTATCTTCCACAAACATAAAAAAGTAAGCTAAACTTTTATTTCAATGTTCTGAAGAACACTCGGTGTGTTTTCTCCCCTACTGGTTTTGAATGATTAATTTTATGGGAGGTAAAACCAGTGATTCTGCAGGATAAATGAGTGAACATGTTTTGTGCTTTTAATCAGGAGAAATAACCCAACTCTATCTTTTCATGATGTGAAAAATAAAGGCTCTCTGATTTAATAGATGCATTGATGCTGAGGGTGGGAGATGAGGTAGAGAAAATAACAGCCCACAGTGCTTTTCAATGTACACAGAAGGAAGTAATAAAGCTAATTTATCTTCAAAATAGCAAATAGCTTTTTAGCAAATGGTCCACAAGGGTAAAATAAAAACAACAATGTTAAAGAATCTTTGACATGGTAAATAATTAAGAGATTGGTCAAGGACTTGATATAAAGTTTCTACGGTTTAATCTAAATTTCTGAGGCCCCGAAGTATGCCTCTGGGTATGGGGGATTTGCTACTCTGTTATATTGTTTACCTGCCAACTCTAACACATGGAATTAATAGTTATGTATTAACAGCATAGCTGAATAGTAACTAAGAAATAGGATTATTCTTGTCTTCAGAAAATTCCTGTTCTCTATCATCTGTTACCATGAACTTTATGTGCAATGGGTAATAAGGCTTACTGCTGGTGTGTATATGTGCATGTGTGTTTGTGTGTGTGTCTGTGTGTAAGGAGTAAAAAAAAAAATGTTTACATACTCATTTGGGTCACTAATGGAAATCAGAAAATTAAGGCACATCATGTTTACATGATTAAAGCTACTCAAACAATAGCAAAATGTAGGTGATGCAGCAGAAAGTCTTCCGCATGCCCCTGCCACCCTGATAACCTACTACTTCTTCCCCAAGAGTAATCATGTAGGTGATTTCTTACGTACCTTCTCATCAATATTCTTTTTTTTTAAAGATTTATTTATTCATGCATACAAGAACTGGGCTGTAAGCCAGAGGTGGGGGGTGAGAGGACTCAGCAGAGACAGAGTGGGGCGCAGAACAGGCAGATCCACTGAAATCGACTGCTGAGGGGAGCAGCAGGGAGTCAGGCGAGGTCTGCTGAGCCATGTGGGTCACCTCCATGGTCAGCCGGGGATTGGACTCATGCTGCATTGTCTGAGGATAGCTTGATAGCGCTGCCTTTAACCCTTGTGCCCCAGGGATGCCCCAATATTCTTGGCATAAATATCTATGTACATCTAAAACCTGGACCCCTGAAATTTTTAATACAACCAAATATTTTGTTCATTCTTATTTTATCACAATAAAACTACTGTGTTTTCAATAAATCATTTTATTGTAATAGAATGTATTAATTGTGTATCTATTGATTTACATTTGCGTTGCTCATGTTTTTCAGGCATGAATGGAAAATATGAGTTAGAATAATGTCTTTCCAATATCCCACAGTGTAGAAATATCATCAATTCATTTCAATTAAATACCACTTGAAAATATTGGAAAATTTTAGTAACAATCTGAATTTAAATTGGATACTGTGTATCAAACATATACGCAATTGTAATAAGAACAGCCAACTTTTAAACATTTATATAGTTGAATATATATTTTATATATTCAATGTTATATATATTGTAAGTTACATAATGTTCTATAGATTATAACAAGGTTATATATTATAACCTTCTTATAATATATGTAACATTTATAGATAGTCAATGTTATGCATATTCAATGCTATAATCTATAGAACATGTACGTATCACATCGTTGTTGGCTTTTGTGGCGTGCATGCGTGCATGCTGTCTCCTCTCAGGTGTCGTCCCTGTAGATTTCCCACCACATAGTCCCCAGGGCACCATCACCACAGTCCCTTGTGCTCTTCCCGCCCCTGTTTTGGTCTCTCTTCCTCCCCAGCCAAGAGCAGGCACCAGGATATCAGGAGCATGTGCTGACTGACGGGGCAGGTGTCTCAGGGCACACTGGCTAAGGGAAACAGGCAGAGGAATCTTCTCGCTCTTTCAGGGCCATGCTTGAAGTTGCTGGACCAGAAAGACGTCATTCTTTCCCGCAGCACAATGCACTTGATTTCAGAAGCTGTCCAGGAGGCACATGCGCCAGTTTACAAGAGGGTAGTCACTGTCACAGGGGTGGCCTGAACAATAATTCTGGGGGCCCTCTGGGGTGTGGAGAGGTCGGGTTCTCTTTCTTGAGCCAGGGACAGAGGATGCTGTTGGCTGTATCTTTACGCTGTTATTCTGAAAAATGTTATAGAGGAAATATTTCAAGCAGCTGCCTAATATAGAAAAGTGTGATTTTGAGGTACAGTCTGCTGGCAATTCTGAAATTATTGGGGTGCAAATGGATACCCTGTTTGGTCATTTATTTATTCATTCCTTGGCTCTAATTGCTGCTGTTGCCTGAGCAATCATTCTCACGCACCCTTGCCACCTGGGGATTCGGGATATTTCAAGCATAAAAAGTTTGGTGAAGTTTTAAATCTGAATTCTACTCCCAGTATGACAGACATCTTGTAATTGCCAGGGCCACGGAAGACGCGCCCTGAAACCCTGAGGGGGTCTTTTCCTTTATTTCTCCTCTGCCTGTCTCTCCTAGAGTGGAATTCTCCTGAGCGGGCGAAGGGGAAGGGAACATGACAACTGGCTTCCAGGTGATGGATGCTGACAGAGCCCTCTCTAGCTATGAGGACGCCTACCAGCAGGCAGAGCTCCTGGGTGTCTCAGGGGGTCCCCCAGCAGTTTCTTCAGAGACATTTGTGGGGACTTCCCCAACGCCTGGCTCCTAACTTTGCCTTGACGCCTGCCAACATTCCCCTTTCATCTCCTACCCCTGGAAGCTCGCCACTTGCAAACCCGCTGTCAGAGAGAGTCCCTCCTGCCCAGTGGCTCCTGTGTGGTCTTCTGCTGAATGTCCACCTACCTCACCTGATGGCGGGAGCTTCATGACAGACATGTCTCTCTGCATAATCACTGTTTTCCATTTCTTTGCAAATCCTACTTGCCTGAAGTTACAGAGATGATATGCAAACTAGTTGCAAAATTATAGATAAAAAAGGGGAATAGGAATGTGATGTTATCTTCAGCTTTTGCAGGCATGACTAAAAAACATGACTGTTCCTTTCCGTGAAACCTCTGTAACTTCATTTGAATATACTTTCCCATAAATCCTCTGCTGCTAATGACTCCTCACAGCTCATTTCATTGATATGTTAATATTTTACTATGTAGGCTGGGGATCAGGGTGTGGAGATGATGGTGGGGTAATGACACCATTTAATATGTCCTGGGGAAATATCTGCCCCCAAAGAGTGATTTTGTTTTGTACAGGGGATCCTTTTTGAGAATTTAGAGGAATGCTGTTATTAAACTTTTCAGTTCATAGGACTAGTTCAAGTAGAGACCAAAGGAAAAATCTCATTCTACATGGTAGTAAAATATCATGGCTTAAATTATTTACATTCCCCCAAGCAAAGTAACAATCCAAATGCCTGCATAAATCCAATCTCTAATGCTCTGTTCTTTAGTTACTATTTTCTATAATTCTGTGGTCAAAATAAAAGTTTAAGAGTGATTGCTATTTGGACCACTTACTCTCCTAATAGTAATAGACTGTTCTTTTCATTAATAGGCCTGTACTTTTCTGGCATAGTCGTAACCTATGTATTATTCAATCTGTGATTATTTAGTAAGGCGTATTTCAGAAGCAGTGACTAGCAGCAAGAAGTCGACTTTTTGTTTGTTTCAGTATTCAATTTGTACTGTGAATATGTGCTGAGCCCATGGATTTTTTCCAATAATGCTGTCACAAGCAAGTGCCACTATCTCAATTATCTTAACAGTAAACTGTCTACAAATTAACTGGTCACAGCTTTTACTTGTTTGAGCTTTTGTAAACATCTCTGCTTCTAAAGGAAAAGTGTGGGCCATTATTCAGCTGCAATTTCCTTTCACTGACAACACAGGAAAAAAAAAATGAAACAAAAGTACGGACGCCAACATAGTTTAACCTTTCTTCATGCCCTCTGTTATTTCTCTAGGTATTTTCCTACCTGTAACAATTATTTCTGAGCAGTTATATATAATTGCCGAAATGGTCTGCTCGCTCTCCATATATATGTCTTTATATATGCAAAGTATTTAGCTCTTTTGCATCTTGGCACATGTAAATGTATGTAGATAAATAAAACTCAAATTGTTATGCAGATCTTTTGTTTCCATTTTGGGTAAATTAGTAACATTTACATTTGGTACATGCTGCAGTGTGCCCAATGTGGAGAACAATTTAATATTACAAACATTGATACTGATTGAATCTTAATTAAACAACCATTTACTTTCAATTGTGGCACGATTTTCCAAGTACCAGACATAGCAAGGTTATGTTTTCATTAAAGATATAGTGTATTAATCTAGAATTATTTTTCATGCCAAGCAAATGTATATCAAAAACTTAAATAAGACGCAATGCAGAGGCCATGCCCTTTCTTGATAGATCAAATGTTTACCCTAAAAATGTTAATATTAAGTTTCTTAGATACACTGTGAATGATTACAATGTTGACAAATTATGAAAGAATAAATTAGGCCATAACGTGCTTGCAATTTGAGCGAAGTGTAAATACCCTGCTTGCCACTTTTAAGGTTGCAGAAGTGTAAGCACTGAAAGAGAAAAGACTTCTCCTGATCAAAGCTAGGGCAGATTCTCTGGAACAAATTTGCTTTAAGTCAAGCCAATTCAACGCAGGTAAGAATGAAATACCTGTGTTATGTAGCTGAATGTGCTTCTCTAATTCAGATGCCAAGGCAACCCACCTGGTCCAAAACTTTATTTCTGGGAAAGGTCACCGAACCAGGGGACGGGAATAGTCTGAAAAATATGCGGGATCCTGAGATAAACGTAACATGCAACTTGGCTGCACCAGATTTGTCACTGCCCTATTTATATGCTCTGAGGCTTTACCATTTCAGTGCCTACCTGGCCCAGATGTCAAAGACCAACAAGTGCCTGAAGGCTCTGGCTGGCCTTGGACGGCCTTGTGAGCAGGGCTTGGTAATTAGTGTTCCCAAGGTCACCTCGGGCCTGACAGGAAGTGGTGTGCAGCCATCTCAGCTTGCCCTCCAATTAACGTTGAGGAACTTCTTTCAAAAATTCCCCAGTGGGGTCATTCTCATGCACACACAATAGTAACATGCTTGATAAGAATTTCTTCCCAATATTTATAGATTCCTTTCTTTACCGTACTAAATCTACTTTGTCCTATTGGGAATATGAAATCGTCTCTCAAACAAACTATCTAAACCATTTAAACTGAAATTCTCCTCTTGGGGTCTTCTTTTAGAAGAAGCCAAACTAAGAACTAACATTTAAGAGCAGGGATATGTAACCTAAATTTTTTTTTAAAGAAAATTGGTAAAAAAACAAAAAGAAATAGGTAAATCCAATCACTTAACATACATGAAATACAAAATTGTATAAGTACATTACAGAACATTGAGGAAAATATGTATTTATGAAAATATAAACAATAATATATGGCATTCTATTATGCTTATGAAAATTAAGTTGTTTAAAAATTGAGCTATAAAACCAAAGAAAATTTTATAATAAAATTAAAAATAACTATTTTTTTAAAATAATAAAAAACCCTCAATGATGTCATATTTCAGTTCTAAGTATTTTTTTATGCACAAATCACCAGTTGCTAGATTTGGGAGACTGTCACGAGCTGCGCCACACCTCAGCAATTCCAGGGAAGCAAATGCCACTTGATTTTCTGCTCTCTGTGACACAGGAGAGAGAGCATCAGAGGAAAGCTATTTTACCTATGAATGCCTAAAACTGATCTTTCGTCCTCTTTTGCCTCCCAAATTTTCCACAAGTGTTTTTCTTTTCTTTTCTTTCTTTCTTTCTTTTTTTTTAAAAGATTTATTTATTTATTTATACAAGCACTGGGTACAGTCAGAAGCGCGGGAGGGTGAGAGAATTCACCAGAGCCAGAGCGGGGAGCAGAGCAGGCAGAAGGACCGAAGTACACTGCTGATGGGAGCAGCGGGCGGCAGGAGAGGTCTGCGCGCCATGTGGGACCCTCCTCCAGTGGCCAGGGAGCAGCTAGGGATTGAACAGGCGCCACAGAGGCTGCAGGCAGCTTCACAACCCAGCGCTCAACCATTCTGCCACCAGGGAGGCCCTCCACAAGTGGTTTTCTTTGGCAAATTTTGGCCTATAATTATCTGAGAGGGAAGAGATTCTAGTAAAGATATTTTCACTATTCTTTTTTCTTTCTTTCTAATTTTTTTTTCTCTAATTCTGTTTATTGAAGTTGGTTTGTTTTAGGGGTTATAGGTTCAAACCTCCACAAATGTGTGTTTTCATTACATGCCCACTCTAAAGCCCCTATGACCTCGCACCATGTTTCCCTGGACCCTCACCCTCTCCTACTCTCACCCCCCCAAACTCCCTTCTGTTTGCCTAAGTTTTGCAGTAAGGTGTCAAGGGTTTCTTATTGGCTTGGTTTGTCTGACCCTTTACTGTCTCTATATTGTACATATAAATGAAGCCAGTTGCATTTCATAGTATCCTTTCCAGTTCCACCTGTGCTGCAGCAAATGGCACAAGCTCATCTCTTTAATAGTTGAGTAGTATTCTATTGCATTGAAATAATTTACAAAACAATCTTACCCAAAGCAACATTCTCTGCAATCCATATTCAGGCTTAAATGACATTTTTCAAAGAAATATAACAAATGATACTGAAATTTATATGGAACCACAAAAGATCACAGATAACCAAAATAATCCTGATAAAAAAGCAGAAAAGTAGTGATATTGGACTTCCAAACTTCAGACTATGCTACAAAGATATAGGAATCAAAACAGCATGGTACTGGGACAAAAAAAAACAGATACTTATACCATCTCCAGGAAAAAAAAATAAATAAATGGCACATCTATGGGCAGTTAGTTAATCTACAACAAAGGAGCCAAAAGTAAACACTGGAGAGAGGAAACTTTTATCAACAAATGATGTTGAGAAAACCAGGATGGTCACATGCAATAGAATGAAACTACATCATCTCACACCTTAAACAAAAAATTAACTCAAAATGGATTAACAGCATAAACATAAGAACCAAAACTTTGAAACACTACTATTCCTTTCAGTGCTGTGGAGACAATAGGGCATGATGATACTGGGTAGATGACAGAAAATGCAGAACAGAGCTGAGCTTTTTTTTTTTTTTTTAATAGAGGCATGTTTTATTTATTTATTTGTTTGTTTGTTTGTTTGTTTTGTTTATACATGCACTGGGTACAGTCAGAAGCGAGGGAGGGTGAGAGAATTCACCAGAGCCAGAGCAGGGAGCAGAGCAGGCAGAAGGACCGAAGTACACTGCTGAGGGGAGCAGCGGGCGGCAGGAGAGGTCTGCGCGCCATGTGGGACCCTCCTCCAGTGGCCGGAGAGCAGCCAGGGATTGAACTGGCGCGGCATAGACCGCGGGCAGCTTCTCAACCCAGCGCTCAACCGCTGCGCCACCAGGGAGGCCCCAGAGCTGAGCTTTATTGATCATTTTTTCTTCCTTTTGTGCATTGTGGAATTATTGCGCCTTTCTAAATAAAAGTGTTTTCTAAATTTGAAAGCTTAATATAGCACAGTACTTCCCAAGTGTCTCTTAAGATGTAAATGTTTTATATGCACAGATATAAGATAGATAGATAGATAGATAGATAGATAGATAGACACACAGCTTTTTTTAAACCCTAATACAAATATGGTTATTTTACACTAGAAAATAGCATAATATACTTCTTTTTTCTTCAAAATTAAATGTAGAAAACCAGCACTGTGATTGCTGGGAGTGATTACTTTAGTCTGGATGGATGAGGGGAGACTTATTTAAGTGAAGTGTAAACACCAGACTTGAAGTATTTGTACTGGACTTGAAAGACAGACAGGATTTGAAGGCAAAGAAGGAAAGAAGAGGCATTTCAACCACATTAAATAAATGAGCAAGGGCCTCCCCTGGTGGCAAAGTGGTTGAGCACTGGGCTGCAAGGCTGCCAGTAGCCTCTGCAGTGCAGGTTTATTCCCCGGCTGCTGGCGAGGGTCCCACAAAAAAACTAAACAGACAAACAAACAAACAAACAAATAAATAAGCAAGGTGAAAGCCTGGCAATAGTCTTAATGCTGCTGTTAAAATAATCTTCCTGTGATCATATCATTCACTGATGTTAAAAACATTCAATAGTTTCAAATATACCCAACACATTTAGCATAAACTTCTTAGCATATCTGAGGCACTGCATGACGTAGACACAAGCAAACTTCATTTATCAGTTCTAGTTAATATCTTAACAGGAATATTGTTTCCTTCATGATGAATGAATCTATATAAAGACAGCAAGCTGCAGTCTCACTTTGTGTCCACGTCTGTTTTGAGAATTCTTCCACACTTTGTGTTTTGACTATGCTTATCAATAGTGACTTTTATTAGATTTGTTCATGTCTATATTTCATTCCTATAATCATCTCATATAATACTATGAAAACATCCTATGTTACTCATCTTTGTACTTCCGCCTCACCACGCAACCTCTAAGAAAGTGCTTTGTATGCAACAGGTTCTGAGTAAATATATTTTATCATAAAAGGAGTCAATGGTTTACTGTTTCTGAAGGAAAGCAACAGGATATATACAGAGAGGGAGGCCTTTATCAGATTTAATTATGTATCACTATATAAATTTATTATTGATAGCTATTAAGTCACTTAGGGTATGAAAATGATTCTCAATAAATAGATAAAATATGCCCATACTTTTGTATTTTGGCCATGAATCGAGAAATAGTTTGGTGCAATCTTTACAATTGTACAATACAGATTCTCTATAATGAATGTCACAGAATAATCATAAATTAAATGGTCATTTAAATGTGGCATAAAATATGAAGAGTAATTATAACCTTTATGGAAAAGACAGAATCTGGGGATGGCTCTGTTCTATATAGTCTCATGACTCTCCAAAGAATGTTCTCTTCCTGCAAAACAATTACTTTGAACCTTAGTTCCTATAAGAGGAAGAAAAGTACTGTTCCACTTAATTTACTCATGGGATCCACCTGCTCTTTTCCATTAAGTTAACCCCAATCATTTGGTAAAGTAGTCAAATAAGAAATACATTTTGAATAAACATTAGATTCACTGGGGGATTCAGTAACAGTTGAGTGTAAAAGAAAAAGGCACTTGGAAGTCCATTTCCTTTCCCTCAAGATGGTTTTAACAGATAAGCATCCATTCATTAATGCTGGAACAATTACTTAATTATTCTACTGATGTCAGACACCGGACTAGATGCTTCAGAGATAAAATGGCAATTATGTGGCAAAACAGAGCTCTTGCATAACTGAAATAGCAGAGTTAGCTTGTTCAGTAAGAATAACACTATGGTTTCAGCACCAGCAGGCTTATATGTAAGCTGATTTTCAACATTTCCCTTTTAGGGGTGATGGATTTCTAAACCACTTCCATATTTTCTTCCTTGGACTTTATTTCCAGAAATGATAGGCCATCGTTACCTAAGGATAAAGTTTGTGTACACAGAAGGAGCATCACATCAGCCAGAAACTCTGTTGGCTGAAGTAAGGAAATTCCCCGAAATGGACTTCACCATTATATATAAGGAATGTCAAGAACAGTTTGTTGAAAATGAGAAAATAACTTATTATTATTGATTATTACTCCATGCAACTCTTAATGCCATTTTGGCTGCATTATCTAGAGCTAAACACCTGTTCTGGGAACGTGGTCAAAGGCTACTTTTTCTCGCGAATCTTACAGTCTCACCTGCACAGTTCACGACCTCATCTACTAATTTTCCTTGAGAAGATCTTGTCAGTAATGAGACACTGCATTTAATAAACATATTTTCAGAAAAGGGACATGAAGTTCAAAATATGTAAACTGATGTGAACTGTCAATCAATTCTTACCGAATACCATCAAGCAAAAATAACAATTTATTATCTGGCAAGGCAAATTAATGCTCACCTAGAAATTAATATACATTATTTGAAGTGAGCTCAATAGCAAATGCATCTGCAGATTGTAAGTAAACAGGAAATGTCTGTTTAGCTGGTCAGAATAACTTCAGAGAGGAACTGCTCAAATGTTGTAAGGGAGACTAAGGCAGAGGAAAACAGTGATATTTTTTAACATATTTTTTTTTATTTTTATATTCCCCATACAATTGCGACCCCCTTATTATGACCCCAAACCCTCCCCTCCCCGCCCCCCACCCTCCATAGAGTGTCTCTGGTTCATGGTTGTTTGTTGATTTTGATTTTTACTTTCTTATAGTTATTCTTTTTCCTGGTCCCTTATGATCGAGCAATTCCACTCCTAGGTATTTACCCAAAGGACACAGAAACATGAATTCCAAAGGGCACCTGCACCCCTATGTTTAGAGCAGCACTGTTTACAATAGCTAAGCTTTGGAAACAGCCCAAATGCCCAAAAATAGATGACTGGATCAAGAAGATGTGGTACATATATACCATGGAATATTACTCAGCCATCAAAAAAGATAAACACATGCCATTTGCAGCAACATGGATGGTGCTGGAAGGGATCATGCTCAGCAAAATAAGCCAGAAAGAAAACAGTAATTTTTTTTTAAGGGGATAGTACATTCAAAAATCTATTTCATTTTTGTAACACTGGTTTTCAGTTTTTAAAGTTTTACCTATCTATGCATTAAAGGGATTAAAGCAACTACTCTGCCTGAGTTAGACACTGAGCGCCCTGAGGGGCACAAGTAAGCAGGTTCGCCCAGCTCCCATTATCAAATACAATATGCTGATTACCTTACTTTAAGGAAATAAGCCAACTGAAAGACATGGTTAATCAACAGCCTTCCTTGGGGCCTCCCTGGTGGTGCAGGGGCTAAAGACAGCACTATCAAGCTGTCACCAGCAACAGCAGCATGAGATTGGCCAGCTGGCCAGCCAGGGAGCAACCCACTTAGCACAGCAGACCTCTCCTGCCTCACCCGCTGCTCCCCTCAGCAGTGTATTTCAGTCAGTCTGCCTGTTCTGCTCCCCGCTCTGTCTCTGGTGAGTCCTCTCACCCTCCTGCGCCTCTGGCCAGTACCCTATTTCTTGTATCCATAAATACATTTTTGAAAATAATTAAATGGCCTTCACATATAATAATCAATATGTCCCTTATTCTTTGTTGTATAAACATATCTTTCTGTGACCTTTTTTTTTTTTTATCACGTTAGAGTTCTTTAACTCAACTCCAATATATTTTTATTTACATTTAATTATAACTGGCAATTATATTAGATATTAAGAACACTGTGACTCATTCTAACTCCTTGTAGAGGGAGGTTATGGGGCAAGGTTTGATCAAGTAACACTTGAGCTGGATATTAAAGAATAGGTTTTAATGCTATATAGAATGGAGCCAATTTCTACCAGAAGGAAGAGGTTGTGGAATTATGACCCTCTTTAAGGGCAAGTGGTTCTGATTAGATGAGGGAGAGATACTATAAAGGCTAATGGGAGTAAATTCTAAAGGATCTAAATGATACAGCAAAAAGAATATAACGGTTGCCACAGGGAAAAAGGGGCGGGGGGAGGCAGATGGGTGGTATGTTGGAGGGTGAAACAACAACAACAAAGTGCTGGGTAGGACTTCAACCATGGTGAAAGTTTATACTTGCAGAGACATTCGAATTTTTGAAAGAGAGTACCAAGGTTGTACACATGTGGGTTCATTTGACATTTGGTTTTCTGAGTCTTTCAATAAAAAGGTGAAACAGAACACCAGGGAGGAAAAATCAATTAGCAAGTTAGCAAAAGTCCTGTGCATAACCTTTCCAAGGAACTGGCCTTTTCATTGAATAATCAATGCTCTAACACCTGTTCTCAAACCTAAGAATACAACGAAATTTAGATTACCATCTCCCTGCTAATTAGCATTCCACTAAAAACAAAGCTTAGAGAAGGTGGGTCAGCATCTATTCTTGATTCATGCTTTCACTGAGTGATTGATATTCTACAGCTCAATTAAATGTATAGGAGGGACTACAAAGTACCTAAAAACACATCAGATGAAAATGCAACCTCTAAATCTTCCCCAGATAAGATAATTAGAATTTTCTACTTTGTTGATTAATACAGAATAAATCTTTTTTTAATGTTTTGGAACAGCCATGTTTCTCATGATCTATTTAGACCAGAACAGTTGTTTCTATTATGAATTCAGCAGAGAACCAAAGGCCTTCTTCTCTCTAGTCATACTGTATGGCTTTAATTTCATTAAACCAAATTGATTGCTAGCTCGTTTACATTTAAGACAGCAGGGTGTTGTAAATTTTATTTTAACTGGTTGGAATATGTGATCCAATAAAATTAGGGGGGAAAGCCTCCTGCTGCCGCAAATATACAGTTATTAACTTGCTAAATCCCGCATGCCAATGAAATGTTATGTAAATGAAGCAGGATTTCCAAATATCTAGGAAAGAGGCAACGGAAATCAGATTTGTTCAATGAGTGCCTTGGTAGGGGAGAAAAGTACACAGAATACTCTTTAAAGATTCATTGTGTAAGTGCCTGTACTGAATTAGGTATAAACCATCCAACTGTGTGTACTTCCTAAGTGCTCCGGATAAAATAAGTCAGTTTTTATTCATCATGTTAGAGAAATC
This sequence comes from Talpa occidentalis, assembly GCF_014898055.3. Classification (NCBI taxonomy): domain Eukaryota; kingdom Metazoa; phylum Chordata; class Mammalia; order Eulipotyphla; family Talpidae; genus Talpa; species Talpa occidentalis. The sequence continues at coordinate 2,672,543 of NW_023601212.1, read as the reverse complement.
AGTCAGCTGTTCATCTACTCAAATGCTGAATAGATAGCAGAGAAAATGTTATCAGTATTTCCATACCTTAAGAAAGCCATGCTATAGAACTGTGCCAGACAACACTGGGCTCACTGATAAATGGTCTATAATATCTTCTTCTAGACACATGTGGGCATGATAAACACTGAGGGGCTGGTGATTTTAAATGTCTTACTCATCAGGTTTTCTAACTTGCCTACTGTAAGTATACCTGATAGGGAAATTGTGCATTTGTGATTATAAATATGGTTTTGTTCTTTTATGAAACCAGTGCAATGCATAAGAAAGGACTGATGTTTATTCAATGAATGCCCTGGGAGGGGCAGTGATTAAATCAAGATCTCTAAATAGAATATACTGCAGTATAAAAACATTACTCCCAAAATCGAAAGAAAATTTAAATCAATAAACATTTATTGACCACAGAATACTTCAATATTAAAATATGCTTTTCATTGTTCTTTGAAATGAAAACGTCTTCATTAATTGAAACCATTTAGATAAATTTGGCATGTTTTTCTACACTAACATTTTGTTAGTCTCCATTTTACAATGCGACTTCTTCAGCTTACAATTTACAATTAAAATCTCTTTGAGCTGAGATAATAAAATCGGTTCATAACACTGTATATGCTTGAGGTGTACCGTTTCTCACTCCAACAACTACATATGCATTCACACCATGTCTACAGACACCCTGCACACCACTAAACATCCAGTTGCTATCCACCAGCAATGAATTGACCCCTTCCACCTGCTTCATTCATGACCTCCCCTTGCCTTCTGGCTACCGACTGTATTCTGTTGTCAGAAACTAGGGATTTGGTTTGTTTTGTTTGCTTGCTTTGTTTCTTCATATTCCGTATTTTGATTCTAGACTCGTTTCCACAATGCTCCCTCTGCCCGGCCTGTACTTTTCTGCTATGCCATGTTACCCTGAAGATAAGGTCTCACATTAAACGCAATTCTTCTGGGTAGCCTTTCCATACTAACCATGATTGAACCATGCTTCCAATTCCATGAATGGGAACCCTGTACCTGCTTTTTTTTTTTTTTTTTTTTTCTTTTTAACTCAAGAACCACTGTATTGTAAGTTCCAGGTTTTCAAAGCTGAAAATCAGCATGTGTAAATATGACATTAAAGTCACCACCAGGAATCCAAATATATCATTTATCAGGTCATTCTCTCCTTTTCCTCTGGGTTACCCACCTTCTTTCCCATCAATTCATTACCATTAACTGTTCTTAAAGTCCAAATGTTTATTTTTGTTTTATCTAATTCAACAGTTTGCTTTCTCTTTACCATATCTTTACACTGATATATGCTTTCTTTAAAATTGAGATAGAGTTGACATATAACATTGTGTAATTTTAAGGTACACAATATTTTGGTTTGACACATTTATATACTGCAATGGCTGCCTTTCTAATTGTCTCATATCAACCTCCAGACTCTGCTTGGTTGTTTTTTTAAGAGTTATTGATTTATACAAGCACTGGGTACAGTCAGAAGCTCAGGAGGGTGAGAGAATTCACCAGAGCTAGAGCAGGGAACAGAACAGGCAGACTGACGAAATACACTGCTGAGGGGAGCAGCAGGGGTGGCAGGAGAGGTCTGCCGCGCCAGCGGCCAGTGATTGAACCAGCACTGCTGAGGCTGCGGGCAGCTTTGCAGCTCAGCTCTCAACCACTGCGCCACTATGGGAGGCCCCAGACTCTGCTTGTTAAAGGTAGAGACTATATCTTTTCTGGCATTTGTATCTATTTTGCCTAACAGCCTTTAATACCAACAAAACATTCAATTTAATTCACTAGAAGAAAATTTAAAGGAACAATTTAGAGAAACATAAATAAGTGTATTTAGATGCTTACATTTTTTTGTGTTCTTAAGATTTTTTTTTGTTTTTTTTTTTCCTATTTGTATTGGTTCACATTCACTTGGTATTCTCTTTGATGAATTCACAACTTTCTAACTTGAGAATTTATATACTTAGAAATTTGTCTTCTGATTATTGGGAGATTCTGCATCGGTCTGCAGAATGAAAAGCACCTTGAGACTGTGGGCCCAGAGTCTAGTTCTCTATGGCTCAGCTTTTCAAAGGCTCCAGATCCTCCATTGATTTCTCCTGGAAATAATATCTGGGTCATTAGTCTTCAAAACCAGACATGTAATCAAATATTTTAAGAATAGCTTTATTTATTCACTTAATGCTTATGTGACAAAAATTCAAAGGAAATAAAGGAGCTTAAAAATCTTAAATCAGGGCCTCCCCTGGTGGTGCAGGTGGTTGAGCACAGCAATGTGAAGCTGCCTGCAGCCTCTGCAGCACCAGTTCGATCCCAGCCGCCAGCAAGGGTCCCACATGGCACGACAGACCTCTCCTGTCATGCCTGCTGCTCCCCTCAGCAGTGTACTTCGTCAGTCTACCTGATCTGTTCCCAGCTCTGTCTCTGGTGAATCCTCTCACCCTCACGTGCATCTGGCCTATACCCCGGTTCTTGTATAAATACATAAATCTTTAAAAAAAATCTTAAATCAGTAACTTTTCATTCACTCAGAAGACACAATTTCAAAATAAGAGCATGCGATTTTTATACTATTATAATAAGGCACTGCATAGTAGCAAATGATATATGTTTAATTAATTATAAGCTATTGTATATTTTAAAATGCGTATTTTGAGATACAATTCAAAATAAAATGAAGAAATACTATGAAAAGATATAAACTATCTTAAAAATGTAAATATAAAAGACAGACATTATGCACAATAAGTCTGACTGATTATTTCATACTCTGACATCATGCACTACACAGGGTTAACCCAATAATTCATTATTCAAACCCAGATATTTTGAGAGTGAAAGGAGTAGTTGTTAATAATTACCCAAGTATAAGAGATTCAAACAAGAATAGTCTCAGGCAAACCATAATATATGGGCATCTTATTTATGGACCGTATTTTAGAAGGTGGTGACAGGCTAAGCCACTATAGTTTACCGTAATAAATCAGTGTGATTGAAAAATAGTAACAACAACATGCGCTCAGTAAAACTTTGTGCTGAAGAAAGAGATTTTAAAGATATTACCATTTCCTCTGCTCTGAGCTGCCAAAGAACTGTTAAATATAGTATCTGCTTCACAGAGTTTACAGAGCAGATTAAGATTAGACACATAAAGAAGTGAGTGAGGAATCAAAAGGCCAATATGTTGTGAAATGACTGGCACATGAAATCGCTTCTTAGTAGTTCAAGATAATGAAATGAAACCACTGCCTCTACATTATGCCTCTCTATTCAATTATTTTACAATCTAACAATTTCTTCTGCAATATTAAATTATAAATTGTTCTTCTAAATTGACCTCTGCCAAGTTTAGGTTATTGTGTGAGATACCCTATTAAATGGCATTACCGATAAATATGATTTAAATTGTTGAGTAACTTGTTCTCTACTACATGGTACAAAAAAGTAAGTCAATGTTAAACACAGGTAGATAACAAAGTCTGTAATAAAACTATGCAGAGGGTACTAGGGAGAACTGTTAGATCTGATACACCGTTCAGTACTCCTATCGGCATTCATTTCACCAGACTGAACAGGCCCAGAGGCTTCATTTTTAAAATTTATTTATTCAAGATTCCTTTGGGTTTATCTTCACATGTTAAGTTTATTCAAATGCCCAAAGGCTAATACGAAAGTTTGGGTGATATGTTGATCTTAATATCGCTTAACATACACAGAAAATCCATACTAGAGCTATCAGATCCCAGCTCCAATTCCAAATTTCTCACTGATGACAATAAGAGAGAATGTTTTTTCAGAGGAGAACTTGACATTAGTCTTTGCAGAAATTTATATTCAATTTTCTATCCATTTATATAGTTCAGTTTGTGGACACTTGTTTAAAATCTTCAGGAAGATAGTGGATAAATTATGTATGCTTTGCAAGTCAAAAGTCATATAAAGGCTATCTGCTCTGAATATTCATTGAAGATTGAACATTATCTTCCATAGAATCATATTCCATTTAAAAATAAGTTTGCTTATCAAAGCAAACTCCTCACTCAAATAATAACTTGCATTGAGGATGATCACTCTGAATCTTAAACCTGATCTAATCTTGTTACTCTCCTAATCCTTCCAATATTTTCACTATGAAACTTAGACTTGGTAACACATATGGTGACTACAACACTTGGAGTTATGGTCCTATCAAACGACAGTCATCCAAAAGGTTATGCAGTGCTCTTTAATTCTGGTCTCTACCCTTCTTACAAAGCACTTCACCCTCTTCATCAGGCTTCATCACCTGTTCCTTTAAATTTCAATATTTTGTCACTGTCTTCAAATCTCTGTTCCTACAATTCTTTTCCCCAATTATATTATAGGTTAGATTCTTCTATAGGTATTCTTATAGTAATCTCCTACTAGCCATTAAACTGTTTTATTATATCCTAGTATATGTATTTCCTATTAGGTAGTAAATCACACAAATACAATTATAATTAATAATTTTATCCACTAGACTAAATCATCATAACACCATGCAGACTTGTTATGATGTATCCACATTTTAAACGAAGAAACTGAGATTTAAGAAGGTTAATATCAAAGGCCCCTAAACATCAGATGATAAAGCCGCAGAGTAGAACCAAGTGGGCTGACTTCAGAGCCTATTATTTATTATTCTTAATGGTCTGTCTAATTTGCCATTTTATCTCTAGTGTATGGCACATTAGTCATTGGTAAGTGCTAGGGGCAATAGCTGGAAAATAGGACAAAACTATGAAAGGTTAGCAAGAGGGATCCTTTAGGTGATGGTTTATCTTGATCCTGGTGGTGATAACATTTATCAAAGTGCATACAGCTAAATACACAGTCACATGCATACATGGATATATGTAGAACAGGTGAAATCTGAATAAGGTTTATGGGTTTTAGCAATGTTACCTTCCAGGTCGTGATATATACTATACTTACGTTATCATTAGGGGGGACTGGATAAAAGGTACTATAGTTGTCTCCAAATTATTTTCAAAAACTTCTTGTGAATTTATAATCATTTAAAAATTAAAAGTTCAAAAACAAATACAAAATAAGTAAAGCAAGTCACTCTCAATAGTTGGAGTATATTATTGAGAAACAGGATTATCACTATTCAATCTAAAAATAAAGGTAGGAAAATTAAGGATGATCTTTCATAAAATCACTATTAATAAATGAACCATTTAGTTAAACATGTTTAATTAAATGGTCTTAAAGACATGAGTTAGGCTACTTGAACTCAAGGTTAAATTCTAATTTGGTGCTTTTATCATAAATCTATTAAAAAACAACAATGTTACTTGCAGTCATAATAATAGTCAACTAGTTTAGAGGTCTAAAGTAAAAAAAAAAAAAATAAGAAAAAGTTAATGAACCAGGCCCTCTACCTGACAAAATAAGCCTTTTATCCCATACTTATAAAGACTTTGGGATCTCTTTCTGAGTTATAAAGTTATAGCATCATAAGGTACACAACTGTTAACCTGGACAATTGCCTGCGAATACAAGTTCCTCACCTATAATTTTGCTTCCTATTCAAACAGCGCTGTCAGAAAAATGGTAGATAAAAAAAGCAGCTTATCTCTGTACAGCGAATGCTATGCACATCTCCCACCTTTCTCAACGGCTTAGGTAGATTATATTTTAGATGCATCATGAAAGAATTGAAATTGGCAGAGTCATTGCTATTGAAGACAATTACTGATTTAACAATATCCTTACAAAGAAATTGAACACTAGCCCACTACCCACTGTTTACTTACTCTCAACCACAGACCCTATTAATAGCAAGCTTAGAGTATAGGAACCAACTTTCATATTTAACTTTTCTTAGCTGCTAGATAAATACAAGAAGTGCTGTGATTAATTTTATGTCTTTACGGAGATTTATCTTCCTGACTCAACCTGATAAATTACAGCTGTATATATTTTACTCAGGTGAATTATATCTGCATTTAGGATCTCTAAATACTGGTGAGTTTAAACAGCCTTTGAAATGTGTCTGGTGCTGAACTGACAACACTGCTGGAAGGCAATCTACCACAGTTTGGTGTTCTTTTTATATAGTTACTACGGGTTCCTGTGATAAGATATACTGTGAATATGAAGAGGTGTTTCTTTTTTTTTTTTTCCACAATGATCATGAGAAGTAAATACTCAAACAGAATTTATGATACAGGAAGGTAGAGTAAAAACGTCAGGAAAAGGACCATCTGCATAGTGTTTACCAGACCTAGAAAAATAAAGATTTGAGATCGTTAGCACCACTTCAGAAAAAGCAGTGAGCAACCTTATTGCTCAATCATCCACTAAGTAACCACGTAGGTTCAGCCACAGTGACAAGCAGCTTCAATCATGTGAACTCACAGGCCCAACCCTTGCTTCACTCCAGCAGCTGGTTCTCTTCCTACTGCTTTCATTAACCACGATTTTTGCTTTGCTTCTTAACCCACTGCTTCCCCCATTGGCCCTAAACACTCACCCTGGGCAAACCTCCTAAGCTGTTCCCATTGCCTGGGACGTTAGTGAAAACCATCTACATGAAGCAGCTTTCACCAAACCCTCTGTTTCCATTATCCCCTCAGGTGTGGCCACTGGAACCCCTGCCTTGCTTAGTGTCAGGGACTGGTGCGTGCCCCCCTGTAGTTCTTTTCACCCCCACATTGAAACTACACTGTCACCTCACAATTTATAAGTGTCACTGTCCTTTCTTACAAAGATCTACTTCCCCCCCAAAAAAAAAAATTCTATGAAAAAAAATAAATAAATGATTTGGTTTTGGTGTGGGGGAAAAAAAAAAAAAAAGATCTACTTCCCCAAATGATGCAAGCCCCACCTCTTATATGCCAGTTTTACTTCTAAACCCAAGCTCCTACTATGCGTAACCGTGTCTTTAGTCCTTGTATTTTATTATAGGACTGTCTGATAAAATAAGATATGGTCTAGGAGTCACATCCTTTTCCATATACTCAGTGTTTATAACTAATGATTCCTCATGACAGTATCTGTATGAAAAAGATTGGTTCTAAATTTTGGTCTGAGGCCAAAAACTTCTACCTGGATAAGAAATAATACTGGTGACAAGGAGTAGGATATATCAGGACCAGAATCAGACTATTACATGAGTATAATGATTGATCCAAAAATTCCATTCTAAGTTATTTGATTCATATGTCGCACCAATGTCAATCCCAAGAGGAAAGGTAGACATTTAGGAACAAATAATTGAAATCAGCTTAGGACACTTTATCAGGGACATTTTATCAGGGAGAGCAGAGAACATTATTGATAATTATTTTAACAGATTCTATAACAAAGTTTATTCCCACTTTAAGACTATAATACTCCATTTTAAAATCATAATACTCCTTAGTTTATAGGCCCTGCTTAATGAATATTCATTTGCTACTACCTGGGGACTCAAAGCTACCTAGAAGCTCACTGTCCCTGTCATAATAATCTGTCATATATGCATTAAAAAAATGGAAAGCGTAGTTGGTAAATTTTACTGTCTGTATAAGCTTGCTAAGGCTATTGTACAAACGGCTACTAACTGGGTGGTTAAAACAACATAAGTCTCACAGGCCCAGAGGACAGACCTCTGGAATCTCAGAAACCAGTTGGTTTCTCTAAGAGCTGAGAGAGAGCTGTCTGCTCCAGGCCTCACTCCTTGGTTTGCAGATGGCTGTTTACCTTGTGGCTTTCACATCATCTTCCGTGTATATATTTCTAATTTTATGTCCACATATCCCTTTAGATGAGGACATCAGTCATACTGGGACTAAGATCGATCCTAATGATCTCATTTTAACTTGATTCCCTCTCCAAGGGCACTACCTTACCTGGAAAGGTAAGGTCATAGTCTGAGACACTGAGGATTCAGCTACTGACGTATCTTTTCTCGGCTGACACAATCCAACCCAGAGCACTGCCCGGATTCATTTCCTATTATAATCCAATTGTTTCACTAGATCTGGTCTTTTTTGCTTACAGTAATTTTCTGGGCAAAAAACCAAGGCAACAATTCACTGCAATTGCCAGTTAACACAAAAGACTTCCAGTACCTAAAATAGATTCATTAAGCATTTTATTTAAGGTTAAGGCTATTCAGCAAATATTACAAGAGATTTGTGATGGGGAGGATGGTTTGATTTCACTAACACTATGATCTTTTGACATTTTTGCCTGACACCACACAGACACATCCCCAGACCTTGTCATAGGGTGGTGGCACCAAGGTCAAATATTGCTCTACCTTCTGCAGCTGTAGTTTGTTTTGTGAAATTTTTGTTGTTATAATGTCATTTAAATATGCATAGGATATTGCATTCATGCCCATATTTGAATGATATGGACATGATATTGACATTTGTATGTGAGCTTCACACATACACACTTAAAAATTAATTTAATTTTAGAAGCATGTCCTATATGTTTTTATTTATATCATGCTAAAGACTAGCTAATATCTATAAAATGCACAGTTCCTTATCCGATATACTAATAACTGTTGGAAAAATATGACATATATTATAGATGTGTATACATATAAGGTCACTTTTACATTCTTCTCTTCCCTAAATTGACTTTATTCAAATGCTGCCATTCAAATAAGCATTCAAATACCCCTCCACTGGGATAACTAGAAACGATACCAGGTCAGCACAGTCTCCATGGAACTCCTGGTCCTGTTGTGTCCTTGGATGACCTCATTCTTTTTTTTTTTTAAGATTTATTTTGTTATTTATGCATACAAGAACTGGGGTGCGGGCCAGAGGTACAAGGAGGCAGGTAAGAGGATTCACCAGAGACAGAGTGGGGAGCAGAACAGGCGGATCTACTGAAATACACTGCTGAGGGGAGCAGCGGGGAGACAGGAGAGGTCTGTTGGACCACGTGGGTCAGCTCCCTGGCCAGTGGATCCAACTAATGCTGCAGTGGCTGCGGATAGCTTGGTAGTGCTGAGATTAACCCCTTGAGCCACCAAGGAGGCCCGGGATGTCCTAATTCTTAATCTTTGTTTTCTTATTTTTTTATTATTTTGCATAGAAGAACTGGGGGGTAGCCCTGAGGTGCAATTGGGTTAGAGGGATTCACTAGAGACAGAGTGGGGAGCAGAACAGGCAGATCCACTTAAACACACTGCTGAGGGGAGCCGCGGGGAGACAGGAGAGGTCTGCTGTGTCATGGGGGTAGCTCCCCGGCCAGGATAGAACTCAGGCCATTGTGGAGACGTAACCCCTAAGCCACCAGGGAGGCCCCCTGTCGTTCTTAATCTTAAGAATGTAAAATACTATACTTCCCACTTAAATATCACCCTTGAGTTCAGTAAACCACAAATTTCTATTTCTACAAAAAAATCCATTTCTATTTTCAAAAAATATACATATTACTACTTTGATTAATATCACTGACTAAATAATCATAACAGAAATAAGATTAATATGCAAAATGAGACTTTCAAATTTATTTTGTATAATATATTCCAATAAAAATTTGTCTCTGTCTCATTGTAATTTTCTTGTTTACATTTCTTCATTTATCTACATGATTTGTATCTGTTAATAGAGAACTTGTATTTCATTTGATAAATTTGGATTTCTATAACAGAGTGACTATAGATGCATATATATCTATAATACATGGCATTCTCAAAATATTTATTAGTATACAGGATAAGAAGCTGTGCATTTTAAAGATATCAGCTAGTCTTTAGTGTGATATCAATAAAATGGTATAGGATATGCTTCTTAAATAAAATTAATTTTATGTGTAGAAGTGCAATGCTCACACAAGGATGTAAATATTATATGCAGCTTTGCTTGGATAATTGACAAATGGCTGATTCACATTGAGAGAGGAAAGTGATTCAGAGCAGATGCCAATATTGCAGGAGGGGACATGAACCATCTACTCTGATCTTATAATTTGTTAATAGTCCTAATATTTAGAGAATTTTTTTCTTATCAGTCCTTAAAAGTCAATCTTAAATCCTGCCATTATGTGGAAGAATTTTTCCTCCCTAATTTTAAATTGGTATTATCTTTATTGAACTTGCTTTCATCATATGTCTAATGTTTTTAGGCACAAAACATTAAATATTATCCTTTTCATTGATTTTCAAATATTTTATAAATCTGTCATTTTCCCATATGGATTTAAAAATCTTTGACAAAGTGTCTATCCTTAATAAATCAAATAGCATGCCATTAAGTAGGTTGGAGACATTCAATAAATTCTTGTTGCCTGATTGAGGCAGTAAATATGGCTCCCTAAGGACTATGAGAAACGTGCACTTAGGACTTGGTGTGGGTGTAAGGACATTAACATTAATATTTGGCAGGAGGGGAAATGCAATAAGAGATTAAAATACTTTATAATTAGCATAACACGTTTTTCTTTAATTCAAACTAAAATGATAACATCTGTGTGTTTTAAGACAAAATACTGTTTTAGGAAACAGCACCAAAAAATCTCAAATTGAAATGTTTGTTAGTAACCAAGTGTCATCTTTAAAGCATGTTAAGTTTTTGTCAAAATATCTTCAGATAGTCTATGTAAAATACTAGATTAATCAATAACAGGTCAAAATCCATTTCTTACATGGGTAAATCAATGTTAAAAACCTGTCAAGGAACTGTTTTAAAATTTTATGTCGATAAGCAGTCTATGAAAGGTGGAGGCATTTTTTAAAAAAATCAACTCTGAAATGATTAGAGTTACTATGGTATCTGAAAAGCATCCAATTCTTTCAAAGCCTCCAGAATGTAGATGTCTTATTTATATATATAAAAAAAATCAAAGTGACCAATTGAGATTTAAAGATACTTATTTTAGACAGTCTATACTGTGAGAATACAATGTTCTTGCTGCTTTGAGAACCATTAACCATCCATGTGCAGCATTTCTGACACATTCCAAGAAATGCAACTATGACCCATACTTTTAATTTTCTTAAATGTTACCTCAAAACTGAATCATATTCAATTTTCCCAATGCTACTGATTAATAAAGGGCACTCTTCAAGACCTATTTGTCATAGGCATAGTTCTGAATTTTATAGCATTTTGAAAATTATCTTTAACTAACATTTATCATGGACAAAAATGAAACATATCACTGGTTGTCAGTAAAAATGATGGTTTACATGTATATTAAAATATGAATTGTTCCCTGCTGTGGAAGACTTAAAGTTCTATAGCAATATTAGCAATATTTTATGATCACATAGAATGTGTTGATGTGAAATATCACCTAGACTTGTCCTTTCCTGCTCCCCTAGGTTATCCAGCATCCCTGCCTATCTGAGTGCTAAACAGCAAGTGCTAGAGTTTTAGTTCACACTTGAGAAAAATGAGCTATATTTTAGATTCTAAATGAAAAGGAAGTGCCTTTCCAAAGGGCACACATTCCTAATCTGCCATGAAGGTATTAAAGAGGCAGAAAGACTTCTGTCCCCTACTCCCTACACACCATGAAAAGGGCCCAAAGATAGAACAGGAGTGGCACAAAGAGACTAGTAGAAAACAGTATAATTGGCTGATCTAAAATTATGATTCTTAACATATTTCCCCACAATATGCAGAGCTGTCTGGCATCATGGTCCCTGCATGGATTCTTGAAACCAGCACAAGTCCAAATATAGACTCGTGGCTCTGACCTGGGTACATACCAACAAGATGTGGCTCATTGCCACAGCCAGGAGAAAGACACGAAGACAAGTCCCCACTCCTGAAGTCTTGGCCACATGCACAGATGGCATCCAGAAGGGGGGCATTCCTCACAAAGCAGGAGGGGATATTACCCAGTGGGAATATGGGGAAAGGTGGTCATTTCTCCAAAGAATTTCTGTTTAGAAGGCTGTTGAGGGGGTGACCAGTTGGGTTTTAAGAAACATTGTGTCCAGCAAGAGTAGTTAGTACAAGATGGTGTTTGAGCTGAGAAGGTCAAGCATCTGGTAACAACTAGAAAACAGACTGGGTGAGGACCCTGGAATTGGCAACTGACTATCAGTAGAAAACTGAGCAGACATTAAGTATGTGGCCTCAGAGAGTCATTGGCACGAAGGGAGAAGCTTCTCCCTCCAATTTCTTCCCATCGCCTTCCTTAGATAAACGTGAAGCTGGTTGAAAGCTTGCAGTCAGCACCAGGAAGGGGGAGATAAAAATAGCTGATTTTTTTAAATCTCTGTTATAGATGAGACCATTATACATGAGATCATTCAAATCAAAAAATTACTGGGGCAAACTCAATTTCATTGATTTGTTCAGGACCAATCATTTGCTATATAGGAAGACAGGTCTCAGAGCCAGGAAGAGGTCATGGAACACAAGTTTTATATTTAAATGAACCTGACAGTATTTATTCAATTCTACCTGCTAATCACATGATTCCTATTATATGTATATTTTAATATATCCTTTGTAACAATAGGAGAGTCTTGTTAACGCTAATGCATCATGCAGTTGAAGTCTTAAAGAGAAAAACTTTACTGTGTATTGCATCTAAAACTGGGGAAATAAAAAGAAAATGGAAAATGTCTCTAAACAACTAAGACCTCTTCACTTTTCCTTGCAATTAGTTGAAGAAACATCTTCTATACAACATGATCAATATTAGATCAGAGCCTGTATATCATTTTTCTTTTTTTTTAATATTTTATTTATTCATGCATACAAGAAACGGGGCATGGGCCAGATGTGCAGGAGGGTGAGAGGATTCACCAGAGACAGAGCGGGGAACAGATTAGGCAGATTGACTGAAATATGCTGCTGAGGGGAGCAGTGGCGTGACAGGAGAGGTCTGCCTTACCCTGTGGGACCCTCAGTGGCCAGCCAGGATCAAACCCGCGCTGCAGAGGATGTGGACAGCTTCACAGTGTGGCGCTCAACCGCCTGCACCACCAGGGGAGGCCTATGATTTTTCAATTATATTAGTTTATATACACAACTCCACCAAATGTATTTAGTTGTGATTATTATGATTCACCCATTTATTAAATTTTGAATATTTTTAGTCTGATGGGCATGTTTACTTTTACAGTTTGGCAAAGCATTATTGATGAAATGGGTCTTCCTCAATATACAAAAGCAATTTATGTTTTATAAATTCATGGAAATAATCAGTTAACCTCTAGCATTTTAGCAAGAGAATTCTTCATAGAGAATTAGTTACTAATATTAAAAAAATCCAATTGAAAGGAGTCTTTCTTTTTCCCTGAATGTTTATTTAATACAATCTCCATGGTTACCAAATATACTAATAAGCATGCTATGTTAATTTGACTTCTGAATCAAAGTCATCCAAAAAATGCTTTCTTTGCTTTAATCCATTTCTGAAATCTTTAGTATTATATCTATTAAAATTTATGAATTTCCGAAAATTTCATGATTTTGGTTGGTATTTATGAAATGTTAAAAAACATTAGTTATATATATATATGTGTATAGATATACATATATATAACATATATATATATATATATATATATATATATATATATATATATATATAAAATGAAGGATTCACAGAAGAAATGGACCTTGGTAGCTCTCTTGTTCACATTGCATCCATGAGAAATCTACACTTTCTTCAGAATTTCCAGAAAATTACCCTTCATCTGGAGAGAAACTTCACTGAGGCACAGCCCTAAAACTATGGTATTCATTTAATCAGTGTTTCTCATATTTAAAGGAATACCTGAGTTGGGTGGCAGGGGTGGGGGGTTTTGTTAAAAATGCAGATTATGTGTCAATAGATGGGCCTTAAATTCTGCTTTTCTAACACCCTGCCAGGAGAAGCAGATAACACTGTGCCAGGACCCATAGTGAGCAGCACCGTCTCAAAAGACCCGAGGCCCTTTACAGGGACTCAATGTAGCGCACCAAAGCTCAGGATTTAGTGATTTTACAGATACAAACGACAACGTCTTCTGCAACTAATAGTACATGTGTAATGCAGTACATATTTGGAAGAAAATGAAGGAATTCAGTGAAGCTTTAGAAACGGGCATTCATAACATTATGACTTAGTTAACCTTTATTTAGAAAATGATTTTGGAGAAAAACATTGATAATTCATGCATCTACTAGTTACTCTACAGCTTATCATATGTGCCTATTCTTGCTGTAGAGTTAGTTTTGCTCTTCTATACATTCCTTTTCCAAAATTGTACTCTACCTATTATTTTATGATAATATTTGTTTTAAAAATATATGTTTGAGAGCTATAGATTACTTTTACATTGGATTTATTTTAAAACAAAGAATGAGCGATATGTGTAAGGAAACACTGGTATTGAGAGGAAACTCTTAATTAAATTTATTCATCTAATATTACTTTAACGTACTTGCTGACAATGGTAAAGAAAACAGTTTATATATATATATATTATCACCAATGTGTCTATCAAAAATCAACTGGCAAATGAGGATAACCATGCCAGAGTCTTTTTGAAGGAGATGAAAACATCACCTTTTACATTGTTTCACTGAGTTTAAATGTTACCACTTACAGGTTTGTGCTGATCTAAAGTGCTATCATTAACAGCAGTGCGGCCAGCCATCATTAACCACCTACAGGTTTGTGCTGGGCAAAATTGATGCTACCTATAGTGTTGTAACTAAAGCACTTCTTTTCACAGTTGCATTCCAAGTTCAGAGCTCACATTGTTAGAACACGTATGGGGAAGCCCAAAACCTCACTAGAGCCCATTATATGGTGGGAGGTTTGCTCTAGCTAACCTTTGTCCCACCTAAAGTGCAGCGCCCTTCCTAACAGTGTACAGGTGAAGAACAACTACATGATATGAATTGAGCTCACATAGGATATGAACACAAATAAACCAACCAAGGCTACCTTTTCAGTGCAAGCTTGTCCAGACATCAGCAGCATCCCCTAGACAGGCAGAGTGTTCAAGCCTCACTTGTCTGTATTAGCTGGAGCTTTTCACACTACTGCACTTAATGAAAAAAAGCTACCAACCAAAGCACTCCACTCCAGAAAGCTGTTCTCTGTCTAAGACTTGCAGCAAATAAAATAAACACTGGCTTCCACAGAGCTAGAGGACTGGACAAGGCCAGGTCCTGTAAATTTGAGACTAAAATGCTTCTTCACAATGGAGTAAAATGGTCCGCTGAGTCCAGTGAAAAAGATGCTATGGTACTGTATGCAGCACATACAAATGAGGGACTTTTAGTTAGATCAACAATCAAGCCTTTGTAATAATTACGATTGTCTTATACTTCTACAAGAAGTTCTGGTCAACATGCTCTGACACTGGAGAGAAATAATCCTAGTCACCCACAATGTTGGCATATAAAAATTAGAGGATGAACTTCACTCTGTGTATACGTGGCTCTCTCTCTCTCTCTCTCTCTCTCTCTCTATATATATATATATATATATATATGCTGATATGATACATTTATTGACCTCATGTTGGCCTTAAGCTGAGCATAAGAGATTCTGAAAAGTAATCGAAAGTAGAAACCAGTATATTCCAAAGCGCAGCGATCTGGCAGAAACTGTATATGCATTGCTGATCCTCTGTAAACATAAATAATGGAGAGGAATACATGAGGTTGAAAACAACTGTACATGGACAGCTTTTAGATGATGGATTTTTTTTTTTTTCTGTCTGTCATGGGGATAACAAAGGAACCTATGTTAAAACATGGTGTTGTCTAAATCAAAAACATCGTCTCTATTATTAAAGCCACTTCATATAGAATTAGTTGGCTTCTGCACTCACAACAATACAACTATTTCCTAGGAAGAAAGTAGACAGCGGATCTAAGAGAAATAAATAGTATTCTGTTATACCACCCTTTGTGACTGCACGATGATATGTGCTTTTAATAAAGGCAGCTAAAGGTTGAAGCAGCACTGATGGGGTCCCCCGTGTGTGGCAGAATCACTTAAAGAATCAGCACACAACTGACAGGCCCTTTCATACTGGCGACAAAGTTTACATTCATTTTTTATGTCTTATGCGTGCCTTGTTGGCCCATAACATAAAGTTGTTTTTTGATTATGTACCCTTTGGGCATTCTGGAAATCAAGGGGATACTGCACAAGAAAATAAAAAAAAATCTTTATGTTTTTAAGCCATAAATACCAAAACCGCATTCAGGTCTGGCATTGTAGTTATGGAGAAAGTACTCCTCATGAGGAATGAAAAAAATATGCCAGGAATCCGAGAAATATCTAAATCAGTTGTAAAACTCTTGGTAAAACATAATCTGTTCATTCTTTTTTAAAAATGTATTTGTTGAATGCGTATGTTGTCATGTTTTGTTCCTCCTTTTTTTTTTTCATCTCTCATGCTCTCATGCGGTGTAGTGTTGTCTTATCTCTCACACCATATGTTGTGGCAGCAAATTTACAGTACATCGCCTCTCTTCAAGTCACCATCACATTTTTTTTCCGTTATTTTAAATACTTTTTATCATCACCTTTTACCTGGGCCACTAGATTATCCTCCTTATACTTCCCCACTAAACCCCTACAGTTCCTTTTAAATCAAATTTAATTGTGTCCTTTCTTTGAATGAGATCTGCAATGGATCCACATTTCCTTCAGGGTAAAGCTGGGTTTTTCACAGTGACTTACAGTGCACGGTGGCCAGTGTTCTTCAAGAACAAATAAAAGACTGAATAGGTAGGACCGAGTAGGAAAGCTGCATGTCAAGGACGTGAACTGGAGTGTTCAGTGCAGCAGAATAGAAATGTGGCTGAAAACGGTCTTTTGGGTAAAGCTAAAGAAAACTAGAAAAATCAGGAACAATTCAGAGATAAAGGCAAAAATCTAACAGGGACAGCCAGGAAAAAATGTATCCAGGAAAAAAATGCCCAAGAAATCAGCATTTCTTCTTCCATACTAAATCAGCAACATGTCCTTACAGAGATAATTTTGAACTTGATACCAAGTAACTATTCCTACCTATCTTTCTTTTCTTTCCTTTCTTTCTTTTTTTCTTTTCTTTTCTTTTCTTTTTTTTTTAAGTATCACTAATGCAATGCACATTCTGTCAATGCCATTTTCTACTCTGGAATTCTGGCCCCAAACAAAATATAATTTATCAAGATACAAACAATACTGCTGTTTTAATTTCTAGGGGAAAAAAGAGTGAAACCTAACTATACTTGAGGGAAAAATATATAATTACTTCATATAATTAATTACTTTTCCACAACAGCAACTGTGACAATTACTCATTCTAAGAAAGTCTAATCACATTACAGAACTTGTTCCAAGTACTTAACTCCCAACGCAAGCAGGGTCCGCTACAGGTTATTCTTCATGGAGGACTGTTTCATTGTCATGTTGTATGGCTTATATATTCTTAGATTTCCCTAATTTTCTAAAACTAAACAGAGGTCAACTACTAGTCCAGATGTAAACTCCTGAATATCGACACATTCTCTTACAAAATTTCCTTTTTCTTTTTATGTTAAATTAAATGGCTGGAAGACCCACCCTAAGCAGAGCAGAAAGTTTAAATTCTCCTAGCTGCACCCCACCCCCTGCTCTCTGAAAATTTCTGCTTGCCCACTGGGGGTTAGTATCATAGTATTACATCTTGTTCCAAAGTCCTAGTTCCACCAAATCCCTAAATTTATCCATGACGATATTCTTTATTTTTAATTTCCTCTGAAATGAAACAATCATTTTAAATGGTGTATAATTTTAAATATACATACATGTATATGCATGTATATATACACATATATTATATATAATATGATGCTACACATACTAAACTGCTCTTTTGCCTTGACATCTACAAAATATCACTTAGATAAAGTGATTATATATGGTGCATATAATCTTTAGCTTTTAATTGTTGGCAATGGGGCAAGGTTAGTAGTCCCAAGACTTCCTCACTAGCCAAGTATCTCCCTTCAGTTCTTGTCCTATTGTTCTATTGTGCTTCTCTGCTTTTTCCTTCTCTAGGTTGTCTGAAAGAAAATGATAATTAAAAAAATGCCTACACTTTATTATGCAGAAACATTCACCTCTTTCTGTCTCTTAACGACCCATTTTGGCCAGCGTTAGACATATTCTTAAAAACCAAAACAGTCTATCGAAGTGTTTTGCTACAAATCAATTTCATTATGTCAAGAGAGTTCCCCTACCATTTTTAAAACTGACCACTGTTTTTTATTTCCCTTATTGTTTTTCCTTAAGCAAAATCCTTATATTACCTGCAGGTGACTGCCAACTTGAGACAATAAGCTCTCTCCTACATGCAGATTGAAAGTTCTCCAGGCAGTGTTTCAAAAGAGATGACTTGCACACCATCTAATGCAACTATACATATGATTATCAAAACTAATTACAGAGAGAGAGGCTCCTCTTTGGTGTCAAATATCATAAAAATGTTTTTCTTAATGTTATCTACTAACTGATCAGTGGGTCTTCTTTTCAAGGGACTACCCCCTACACCCCAGCTAATCTGCTACTGACTTTCTACCTCTTTTACGAGAAACATTGTTTCTTTCAGCCAGTTCCCCTTCTGTGTTAGCCTATGTGACATAGGATCTATGTTCAGATCCTTTGCATGTATATTTGCTCACAAAAAAATGTTTATCCTCCTTATGTCAGCAAGTGGAGTTGTGTTTCTGAGATGTATTCCACAGGGAGATCCTTGAGGCATTCAATAAACTTCTTCAACAGTTCCTCCACTCTAGTGCCAGAAGCATAGAATCAGAATTACCCTTACAAACCTCTCCTTTATGGGTCACTTTCTTGATAGTCACAGTAATCTTCTTGTTTGTGATACTAAATAGTTTTTAATATATAATGTGAACTTCAAAAGTAGCTAATTTGACCTGTGATTGAATTTTGCTTATTTAGAAATAGTTGGTGAATGAGACTTTGCAAATTACTAGACATTTATTGATGATTCTCTGCCTAGGTGATGCACATATGCAGTTTTACTAGACAGTTACATGCGTAGCATTTTATGATGCCCTGATTTTGAGTATTATATTTTATTCTGATGTGTATTTGTTAAAATCTTATGGCTTTGGGGGCAAATTTTGCTGGATGAGTTACTTTTCCCCAACTTTAAAGAAAGGTAGTCAACAAATGTGTAATTGTTGTCATCAACCACACAGATTTTGCATATATTTTGTGAACACGTGTGACACTGCTGAGGGCTGACATTCCAACCAATGAGCCTGATTAATGTTCAGTAATGCTTCTAATTTTTCTCTCCCGGGCTACTAATTCTGCCTTGGCCACCAGAATTAGATCAATTTGTAATTCAGTCAACCCTTTGAGGTTTGGATTTATTCCAAGGCCTACTCTCTACACTGTATTCCCACAGTTGGTAAGAGGAAATGCTAAGTCAGACTTTTGTGCAGGAGACTACATCTTAATGTTTATCTTCCTTTCCCTTTTGTATACTCTCTTGCCCTCATCTTAGATCTACCTATTCACACACACATTCATTTATTTTGTTTACATTACACAAGAAGTATTAATGAGGACCTATAAATAATTAATGTGATCCATACACACATGCATATATACACACACACATGCATGCAAATATATATGCTCCCACCACCCATTAAAATTACACATGAGATCTACTTAGATGTATGCTATATACATGCACATTTGTGGGTGTGTGTACATGAGAGTAAAGATGATGGCACTGATGAGGCAAGGCCTGTGGGTATTTCAGTTAGAGAGCATGTTATAAGAAAATTTCATGGTTAAAGTAGATTTGGTGTCTAGTGAGAAAATGAATAAGTTTCTTTAATTGGGCTAGTTTATAGTTAGAAAAAGAGTAAAATATATACTATGAGAGGTAACTATTGACCTTTGGCCATTATGTTGAGAAGTTTATCATCCTAATGTTGCTTAACACTAAAGGTTATCTTATATATGATTGAATTTAAGGGTTCATAGTATGTCACCAGACTGGTGTTGAGTGGGTTACTCCCTTCACAGACTTTAGAATGGATTGACAGAAATAAGGGCTGATGGCACAAAAAAAAAAAAAAAAAAAAAAAAAAAAAAAAAAAACAGAGAAATTAGCAGACTAGACATTGAATGGTTTGAGACTGAATTAATTAAATACATAGAAACAGAAAGGATAGGATAAATGATGTGTAATACATAATAGAAAAAATATAACTAACTTGATAACTAAGCGAGTTCACAGGAAAGAATATGGGATTAAAGAAAATGAACAATTATTTTACCTTTGCCATTGTCACCCTGGAAATTTTTAATTCTGATAACTCACTTATATCAGTAATTGACATGGGATAGAGTCCAAATTCTTTATCATTTCTGTATCAATTCTTCATCAATTCTCTGACCTACTTCACAACCTACTATCATAGGTTACAAGAGTTTACAGATATGATTTTCTTCAGTGTACATTTGACTACTTTTCCAGTCAGTATCCTGCTACTTCCAATGAACAGGTATGTTTGAGTGTCTACAGTGTGCTCCATTCTTTAGTAAATAAGTTGATCTCAATCTTTTGATTTTTAGGACTCATGTAAAATTAAATTAAGAAATTAAAAAACACGTATTGGGGCCTCCCCGGTGGCGCAGCGGTTGAGCGCTGGGTTGCGAAGCTGCCGGCGACCTCCGCGGCGCCGGTTCGATCCCCGGCTGCTCCCGGGCTACTGGAGGAGGGTCCCACATGGCGCGCAGACCTCTCCTGCCGCCCGCTGCTCCCCTCAGCAGTGTACCTCGGTCCTTCTGCCTGCTCTGCTCCCCACTCTGGCTCTGGTGAATTCTCTCACCCTCCCGCGCTTCTGACTGTACCCAGTGCATGTATAAACAAAGAAACAAACAAATTAAAAAAAAAAAAAAATGCCTCTAAAAAAAAAAATAAATAAATAAAAAACACGTATTAATTTGTTTAAAACTGTAATAAACCCTCAATGGATTATTATGACAACAGATATGTGCCAGCTATATCCCTTGAAATGGCAAACCACTTAGTACATTTTTAAAAATTATCTGTCAGTATATGAAGTTGAACCACAATTTGTCTGTCACTCCTTTTACCATGTATCCGTGACAAAATGAAGTTTGTCTCAAAACTCAATCACAACATCACCAACAAAAACACAAGATTTCCTGAAGCAAGTATCCTTCAGTTTTCCTGAAGTAAGTATCCTACCTCTTATTGCAACAGAAGTTCTTTGTGCATATGTCCTATTCTGCCATATCAATGATTAAAAGATGGACATTCAGGGTTTATTTAATACAATTGATATTTGTATGGTTCCATCAAGGACCTTAGGAGTGAGACTTGATTGATTGATTGATTTTGTTGAGGTAACACTGGTTTAGGCTATTGTTTGTGTGTTAAAATTATAGGATCACCTGCTTCAGGTGTTGTTACCACACTGCACCTACCACCAAAATACCTACAGTCCATCATCATAGCCTATTATGCTCCCTCTGCACTTTGTTCTTACTCTGGTAGCCTCAGTTCTGTAGTCAACTTTCTAGAGCTAGTTCTTGGGTTGGCTTGATCTAGCTCTTTGTTTGATTTCCATATATTCCACATATAAGTGGTAACATCCAGTATTTGATGAAACTAGATTTTAAATAGTACTTAGCACTGTTTGATGCCTCTCTATATACTGAGCCAGGGCTCACCATTGTGCTGCTCATTGCTTCTGCTGCACCTGCAAAAATACCAATGCAGTGAAAGGACTCAGCAATATATTTATATAATAATAAGATAGTTTTGATGCCATGACTCTCTGCAGTATCTCTACGATTCTGTTCTCTATGACTCACTTTGAGGAGTCAAGTACTAGAAATATAGGAGTAGCCAAGGTCAGTATGACTAAAACACGGCAAGCTAGGAGGAAAGGAGTTCAGTTATTGTTCAAGTAGAAGAATATTAAGGCAATTTTAGGGTAGAGTAAATGACCTGAAGATACACCATGTATTTTTTTCGTAAAAGAGAGAACAAAACTGAATAATTTCAATATTGAATTTTAGAATTAACAGTTGAAAATTG
Source organism: Talpa occidentalis (assembly GCF_014898055.3). NCBI lineage: Eukaryota > Metazoa > Chordata > Mammalia > Eulipotyphla > Talpidae > Talpa > Talpa occidentalis. The sequence continues at coordinate 2,650,462 of NW_023601212.1, read as the reverse complement.
AAAAACTAATTGGAGTAACTCAGTACAGAACACTTGGTATAGGAATCATATCTTTCTCACTGCCTTCAATACCAGTAAAGAATTCTTTGACCTACTTCACAAGATTAATTCTATGATTATTGCCATTTTTTATAACAAAAATGAATGAACACAGTGCAAACCCTTGGGAATTAATTCATCACTATAAAAGTTTTCAGGAATGCAAAATCATCTTTAAATATTTTAGAAGCAACAACTGAAGGACTGTTCAAACCTTGTTTTGAATATATGTCTACAGTTATTATCATGTGATACTCCCATGGGCTATGTTGAATATTCTATTTAATCTTATTTTATTTATTACACTGAGAATAGATTTTTTATTTTCTCTTTCAAAAGAGAAAAAAAAAATCTGCCACTCATGTTTTTTAATTAAAGGAAAATCATAACATTCTATAACAAACTACTGTATTGACATAAGTTACAGCAATAAGCCTAGTAGAAACATAAATGTCATAACTCTGCACATTAATCTCATAAAAACATCTATTTATTCTGAATTTCATGCTTTTCCCAAACATTAAGATTAATCATTTGTACATCTGCAAGTCATAGACTCTCAATTTATTTTCCTAAGTGTAAAGAGTCCATTCAGAGCATATGGTTATGGAATATGAGCGCTTGAGGGGAATTGGGCAAGAACTTAGTAATGTGACAACAGACACAAGTAGGCAGAGCTGAGGAGCTGTGCACAAAATGGGAGTACATTTCTCTCTGCTGTAATGTACCACTCTAATCTTGCCACCATCCTAATACCCTCAATACCATTCAAAACCTGTCTCTTGAAGTCTTTTGGTATGAAAGGTGCCAGGAGAAGGTTCAAGAATGACCTCGAATGAAACTATGACTGATATAAAGAATGCCACATTCCATAAAGACAGGGTCCTTTCCCTTCCTCAGTGTGGCTCATGATTTGATCATCAGTCCAGAAGTCCGCAGCCTCCGTGAATGAGCACTGTGTGGAATGCCCTATTTCTCTGATTTAATCCATAGTGTCCAGGACATCGCCTGACTCAGAATGGCATTTAACACTTTTTTATATAAAGAATGATACCAGTGAAAGGCTACCAGGAGGCTTATATGTCAATAAGGAGGGAATATACAACTGTATATAATGAGTTTATAGCAGGAACTAAAAAGTTTTATTTCTCTCCAATTATTGATTTTAAGCATCTCCTGCCAGATTTCGCTTCTCAAGTCCTGGATGGCATTCTCAGCAGGTCCCCAGCTTTCCAATCACTTTTAAGGTATTAGAAAAGGTATGTTTGAAAGATACGACTCATATTAATATCTGTCTCTGACTAGACCCAAACTTCAACCTGACATTCCTCTTCCCCGAGTTGAGTTTTGCCCTCTGGCCAGGAGAGCTATAGAATGAAAGGAGTGATTGTTATTTTCCTCCCTTCTCCTAGTGGATAGTTTAACTACTGTTGTAAAGCTAAAAACACAGCATCTCAGTTGACTTATGTGAGTGACACTGGCGTGATATGGTCACGACAGCTGGTCTGCATGGCAGATATGTGCATGCTGATTCTCCCCTGGGTTACACATGATGCTTCCTCAGCCGGTCCTAATCCATCAGGTTGCCCAGATCACAGAGTTGCAATTTACTGTCTGATGTTTTATGTGGGTAGCCCTCTCCAGTCTACACTCAGAGAACTCCTAGCAGCCTACTCTCCTTTTCTTTTGTCTAAGGTCATCTACTCCCGTCAGGTAGCACTGACCAGAATCCATCAAAATGGCTCAAGCTTGGCTCCCTCCCTAGGATCGACTTCTGTGCCACAGAAGTTCATTAACCTTTACTCTTCCAAGTGCTATGATTTAGTATATCCTCTGTGACCTTTAAATTTCATTCAGTCTCCCAGCATTACTCTTAGCAACTTCATGACTTTAAGAAGGGGCTGGTTTCCTGGGTTTATACTACCTTGAAACCTGCCCTCAAAATCTAGGCATGTTGAAATTTCCTAAGATTTTCCCAGCATGCCCTGCTCCACCACGCTCCATGTGCTGGACATCTGAATTTCTACAGGTTAGGAAGCATTAAACTGGGGAGTGAAAAGCAAGTCTCTTCATCCTGAGGACACTCCAGTCACCACAGACAGTTCTCTTGTCTTGTGTGACAATACCTTTCTTTCCCCTAATGATAGGAAGGGGAAACTTGGATCACTTCCATCAACTTTATATAGTTGTTTTTGTTTGTTTGTTTGTTTGACTTCTCTTACTTTCTTTAAATTTTCAAGTGTCTGATTGTTTAGTCTGGTTCATATTTGACAAATTTCAGTAAATAATACATGGGTGTGTTTAGCACCATTCTTTCAAATATCGGAATGATTAATGTTTTTGTTATCAATTTTGAGCATTAAATATATTTTGATGATTGGAAAACAATATGAGGATATAGGAGAGGATTTAAAATGATGTAGCCTAAACTACTGCGTTAAAAAAAAAAAGGAAATGATGACTTGCTTAATGTACCACAATTGGTGGCAAAGTTGAAATTGGAACACAGCCCTCCTGATTCTAGAACATTTTGCCCAAAAACTGCTCTTTTGCATTCTGAAAGGAAATATTTTTGGATACTTATTAGAAACCTGTATTTAAAATAATATTCAAACAAGCAAAATTGATTCTTAGAACAGAATCATCTGAGTTCATTAAAAGGCTATTTTATAATCAGTTCCATTTTACTACTTTAAAAAACAATTTTCCTTGGCTGGAATCCAAAATAAGATTTTGCAACATCATGCTCCACAAAGAAAAACATATTCTAATGCATTATTTTTTCTCCCAAATTCACTTCATTTTATTTGACACTACTACTTACTTCTAAAGTTCAATACTACATGGTATTTTGCCTTCTTTATTTTCAAACTATTCTCCTTTTTTGCCTGTATTGGTATTGTTGGCTCCACTCTTCACCCACATGCTGGCTCAAAACAACAGACAGGAGAATCTTTTATTCTCTCCTTTTTCATCCTCATATCCAATAAGTGAGTTCATGGATATATTTATACATTGTTTCTAACCTCCACCTATGCTTTCAACTCTCAGTTCTTCTACCTTTGATGCTTTACAGTTCTCTCATTCAGTAATCCCCTATTATTAAACATTCCCTCTTACTAAAAATATATATTTAAAAAAAAAAACCTTGTGTTCTTAAAGTTCACCATATAAAATCATAGATCTAAGGATTAGGGGAAAAACACTTCTATCATCTGACTGGGTAAGCCCTTTGATGCTAAAATCATCTTACATAATGATCATTTAGTTCACGCTTGAACTTTCTTTCTAGAGAACTGACAGACTCTCTTGAGAGAGTCAGTTTTATCATCGAGCAACTCCGACTGCTTAGAATGATCTTTTTAGAAAATTAATTCTTCCGCTCACTTCTCTATACTTTACTTGCTTTGTCCCTTTGGATTTTTTTATGTGAAGATTAAGCTGCTTATATATGACAAACTTTTAGCTATTTAAAGACAGCCTTGAATGTAATATTAAACTTCAGGAAATCTGTCTTTTGAGCTGAGAATCCTTTTTGCCACATGCCATTTCCTTCCTTGCTATGGGAAAAACAGGCTGATGCATCTGAACAAGAGTGTAGGAAACAGAAAATTACATCTATGTATGGTACATTAAGAAAAGCAGTTACTTTATTCAAAGTTTTGTATCTTATTTTATTCCATAAAATTATAGTTGCTTGTTATTAGAGAATGTACAAAGCTCAGCTCTCAGTATCTGCAATTAAAAGTAATTACTGGGCCTCCCCGGTGGCGCAGCGGTTGAGCGCTGGGTTGCGAAGCTGCCCATGGCCTCTGCAGCGCCAGTTCAATCCCCGGCTGCTCCCCGGCCACCGGAGGAGGGTCCCACATGTTGCGCAGACCTCTCCTGCCACCCGCTGCTCTCCTCAGCAGTGTACTTTGGTCCTTCTGCCTGCTCTGCTCCCACTCTGGCTCTGGTGAATTCTCTCACCCTTCCGTGGTTCTGACTGTACCCAGTGCTTGTATAAATAAATAAATAAATCTTTAAAAAAAAAAAAAAGAAGTAATTACTGCTACTCTGGATATAAAAGAGACAATCTATGAAGTATGACCCAGGATATATACCCAGATCACAGAAAACCTTTTTGCCTGTTTCTCCCAAAACATCCATACCTTGGAGTTCTAAATATTTTACTCTTTGGTTAGCAAAAGTCATTCTATTAATTCAGGGAAGACCTTGCAAGAAGAAATAAGTCCCACATGAACCTTTGGTGAAAAGAGTCTTTCAACATTGCTGGGCTTTAATTTAGTTCTCATTCCTTCATGCTTTTTGTCACTTCAATTACAAAATGGTTTCAAGTTTTCCTTACCTTGCTCTCTCTCTCTACGGAGTATTATCATTACCAAGACATGATCAACATGGAACTGAAAACACAGTTTTGGCTATCGTGACATATGCAAGCCAGATCTAACCTCTTCCTTATTCCACATGTTGTTAACACAGTGGGAGATCATGCTAACTCTTTGCTGGTAAGCACCTGCCAGCTGACTCCCACTGAAGCCAGTAAATAGACACTGAATAGCTGCACATACATGCTGGTTCTCTACACTGAACGCCTGGAATTTACATAATGTTATAATGCAGTGGTACCTCAGCTAAACAAATCCTGGTAGCCATCTGTCTCCCACACTACTGCAATAGCATCTCACCTATTCCCCTTGCTTACATTCTTATCCCAGCTCTATAATGTACTTCCGTAAGGTATCTGGCATGATCTTTTAACATGATGTCAACTTGCATTTCTCCTGTGCTTATAGTGCTATCTAGTCATTGCTTGTCCATTTCATTTCTTGTTACTCTTCTTGTCATATACTCTTTGGCAATATAGGTACTTCCGTCTTTTCTATACTGGCTCTTCTGCAAAAAAGTAAACAACTTGAGGGTGTTGACACTTGCCTTTGTCTACTCTTAAAACACTCCTCCATTCACATTGCTTGTTTTTCCAAATTTGGCAGGTCTTTACTCAGTAAACTCTTTACAATGAGCTTTTGTGAACATCCTATGTAATTAACACCTTGCTGCCCCATCACCACTTATTATGCCTTTCCCGTTCCTAAATTTAATGGGGATGATCCCTCTCAGATCTCATATTATTTCTTTTTTGCTGAGTTATCTACCTTTCTCCTACAGTTTGAGTTCCTCAAGCACAAGTATGTTTTATCCATTTTGTACACTGATGTATCTTTAGTGACTAGAATTATATATAGTAGACACTGAATTAATCTTTTTTAAATTAACAGATGAATTGGACTAAAAGATACTTGGAATTTATTAGGATAATGATACTGGGAATGAAAATATCTTTTAAAATGTCTTTTGTTTCTATAAACTCTATGCCCAATACACAATATCTCTGGCAAATTATACACACACACACACATACATACACACAATATATAAACTAATATATACACATATGCATGTATGCATATATAACTGTGCCTGCATGAACTTTTATCCATAGCTATAACATGCTTCAGAGGACAGACTGAAACATAAATGAAACAAATGTTGCATCTCTAGTTCTCCTGAATCCATTTTTAAAAACCGTTCCTTCAGGTTCATGTGGGAGCAAATATGGATCCAGGAGCCAGGTTGAAATCGTTCTTTCCTTTCAGGCACTAAACCAAAATAGCTCGAGGCCATTAATGTCATTATCCACTGGCTGAGCTCTTTGAATTATCACAGAGGAGTGAGTAGAGAGGCATGTGCAGCAGGCCTCCTAAAGCCAAAGTCTACCAGGGTCTGTGCTGAGTGGAAATGAGCATATGAGGCTGAGCACTAACTAGCACACGCTGACTGTTCAAAGAGTTTAGCTTTTGTTTCTTTTTCTTTAATTTATTTCTCATCCTCCATCTCCTCTTCTCTCTTTCCTTTTTATTTTATTTTTATTTCATTTTTACTGGTTATTTTCACAGCCCCCTAAATTAATCTAAGAAAACTGGCACTTTTAAATTATTTTATATGTTCATTATTATTTTATGGAGGTGTCATTGGTTTACAATGATAGTTATAATTTAGGGATGTTAACTCATACCTTTGCAGATATATGCTACCGCCCCATGCCCCCCACTAAATAACCCATAAGCCTTCACCCTAATCCACTGGGTCCGCTCCTCCCCTTAGCCCGGAATTCCAGGACTTGCAAAGAAAGCTCAGATTAGTTTTTGATATTGAAAAACATCGGAATGGTTCATATTAGGAATCCAAAAGTTTCATCCTTTTTGGATGGTCACACCAGAAATTGCTATAAACAGAAAAAGCTTATGTTGCTCTTAACAGAAGAAACAAATCAAACAATTATTTAATTTAATTCACTTAAAAAATAGGTACCCATGCTTTTTAGAAAGTGCTGTGCTAGATCCTGTAGGGAACATCACATAGAACAGGCACTGTCTCTGCTTTTACAGACCATTCTTTTTTTTTTTTTTTTTAAACTTAAGAATACAAAAAAGTATAACTGCAAAATATGCAGATCATAAATGAAAACCATATTTATCCCTCATCTGGACCATTTGGGTGGTTCTACCAAACTCTAAATCCACCCAGCGTGATAAACGGATCATTGGGAATAAAGAAAGTTCTCTGACAAATTGCAGTGATAGAGCTACAATGAAAATTAGACTGACAATTTTTTTCCAAATGCTAGAATAGAACATTATTGTAGTTGACACCTATAGCAAATAAATATCACCAAACACAGAAGCTGACAAAGTCTCAAGAAATCTGTAGTTATCTTGATTGATGGTTAGCAAAATAAGATTTTCCCAAAGAGCTAAAATAAACAGAAAACAACATACAACAGTTAACCCTTTTTGATTTTCACAGCTAGCTTTATATATACATATATATATAAATATATATATGTATATATATGTATATACACACACATACATATACTTTTACGCATGCTATCTTTTCAATATCTGGATCCTGAAAAACTTATAAATGTATTTATAATCAAGAGGAGAAGAGTATTTTTTCCCTACATTTCTTCTGCATTTCAATTATGTCCAGCTTGCCTGGAAGCTCACTAAAGGTAACTGTCTCTCCATTTTATAGGCCTATTTGAACTCATGAGATACAGAATAATAGTTGCTTTTTTTTGCTGCTGAATTACTCAAATTGCAACATAGGGCCAGCTCCCCAGAAACTGAAGCCATAAGCAATTACTAAGCAATAAAACAATCTCCACAATAAGTAGACATATTTCACAGGAGCATTACTATGGTAGGTGTTTATCACTGCATAAATGTGATATTATGAACATTTGCTCACAAGTTCTTGTGGACACATGGTATATTGTGAACTCTTTGAGTTTTACTTAATAGTAATAAAGACAACCAGTGTACATGATTAACTTCAATTAGTAAAGATGTATCATTATTGAAATTAACAATACCAGCAAGATTTGGTCCATTTAAAAAAGCAACAACGACCATGGTACTTCCCATATTTCATGATATCTATTGATATCTGTTGTATATATATTCACTTTAATATATATTTATATATATTGCCTACTCCTTGATTATACAGCAGTGGCAAAATATTTTACCACTTTTTATTTAAGAGAAATAACATTTAGCTGATCTATAAATTAGTTAATTATCTCTATAATTTTCAAAACATTGAGAACACTTATTTACTCTTTTTTCCCTAGTATGCTCAATCAAGCTGTCTTTAGTCAGTGGTTTAATTTTATATTACTCCAGGAATTGCTTATAACTTTAGATATCTTTTAGCATTTTCTTAGCCTTTAAGATAAAAACAACAAACGCAACTCACTAAATCAGTTGACTCCCCTCTCCCGCTGACAAGGAGAAATTAAATTGTCTTCTGATTAATTGCACGTCCAATATCACCAGTGCACAGCTGATAAGAGCCAACATGGGTCCCTGCATTGAGGTGGGCTCTGTTTTCATCATGACTTCCTGGGGGACCAATACAGTGTGCACATACATAATTTCAAAATGATCATGCAGGAGCCATCATCCATTTCTCTTTCTCAGCTGCAGTAGGCCAGTCAGATTTAATGTTGCCAGGCACCTGTTTTCTTTAACACTTCTGTTTTCATTTTCCTTTTAAAGTTCTAAGGCTGCATGAGCTGGCGGTGGCAAAGTTCTGTGCTATTTACCATACTGCCCCTAAGAAGAAGAGCAGTATTTGTATAAGCTTATCAATGACATACATTCTCTGTTCAGTAGTCTATCCTCCTCTTGTCAGAAAGAACAAACTGTCACCTGTCCACTAAAATAGACTGAACCCCATGGAGGAGAGTGGGGTCAGAGTAGAGGGGAAAATGCCTTTTTGTAATTGTTTTTAAAGCAATATAGCTTGCATCACAGCATATGAAAGTCATTCAGGAGAAAATAACTAGATGGACTTATGCAAAGAGGTCAGTTTATTTCTGAGCAAAGGGATTCCCTCACTTGTCTCTTCCTGTTACTTGGTATGTTGAAAGCATTGCCAGAGAGACAGTCTCCTCATTATTCTCCCATCAGATACCATCTTCGTACTTCACAGAGCCTACCTGAACCTCACACCCTGACCAAGAATAAACAATATTTCACTTGTCCGAGTATGAGCATTGGATTGCACAATCTCTAAATTATTTTCGATTCTGAGATTGGTAAGCTGAAGGATTTTTTTTTTTTTTTTTTTTAGTTTAGGAGGTATATAGATATTTTTAGTTTGAATAAAGTCAGTTAAATATTATCCTTAAGTTTATAACTTTGGGAAATTGATAAGCAATTGTGACACTGGAAAATGCATGCTGGTGATGGGGCATGCAATATTAATACAAACAGGGGCCTCCCTGATGGTGCAGGGGTTAAATTCTCAGTGCTATCAAGCTGTCTCTAGCCACTATGGCATGAGTTTGATCCCTGGCCAGGGAGCTGACCCACATGGTGCAACAGACCTCTCCTGTTTCCCTGCTGCTCCTGTGGATTTCAGTAAATCTGCCTGTTCTGCTACCCCACTCTGTCCCTGGTGAATCCTCTTAACTCCCGCACCTCTGGCCTATACCCCAGTTCTTGTATGCGTAAGTAAATAAAAAAATAAATCTTCAAAAAAATTCATACAAATAAATCTTCAAAAAATTCATACAATTCATCATATGTTGATGAGTCTAGTAGTGACTGATTTAAAGCCTCTTCTAATAAATACTAATAATTAATACTTGTGTATGACAACTTTAACAAGTACTATCATCATTAGTCTCAATATCTTATCAGATTGTTCACTGAATTTCTCAGTAGAAGCCAGTTTGTAATAAATATTATTGCAACACATTTCTCTAATTAAGATTATACTTAATGTTAAGATAAGACTTCTATTTTAAAGAGGTTAGGATAATTATTAGTCACATTGCAAAAGGAGTATGATGAATAAAAAATATCCAAATGAATAGAATATGGAGAAATTTAAACCTTTTAATTTATGTTGCTATTGTTTATTTAAACATGGGGATTGAATGAAAGAATTTTAGAAAAAGTCAAGGAATGTCAGCAAAGATGTTTATAATTTCAAAGAAGATAGATCCTGAACCATATTGTTTCCTCCCAATTGTTATATTCATACATATTTGGAGGATAATATATCCTTGGAGAATCATTGTTAAAGAAAACAATGGCATAGATTTTGACAAGCAGAAGTTGAAAAGTTGATGCATTTTGTCACATACATATTGATAACTAGGCTAAAGTAATTGTGATTCTTTCCCCAGTTGGTTTCACACATTCTATTTTAAAAAGCTTAGATTCCGTTGAAGTTAATTAATTTCATATTGATAAAAATATTATTGACTTGTACTGTTGATGTTTTTAAGCTCAGCTAATGAATTCAGATCACACTGCTTTTACTGTCATGGTGCCTGAAATGAGGACATAGAGATACATTCCATTTTCCTTAGTATAAACTAAAACAGCATTGTAGTCATTTGCATGTAAAAAACTGCAGAAATAAATATATCATAGAGCTCAAGCTCAACACTCGTTACAGATATTTCTTATTGCTGTATGCATACCTCATTTAAATAATTTTATTGAGGTATGACTGAGATAGAATAAGCCGCACATACTTAACATGTAGAACTTAGTAAGCCTGGAGATAAGTAAACAAACATCCAAGAAGCCATCACCACAATTGATCCCAAAAACATATCCTTCATCTCCAAAACTTTCTTCCAGCCCTCTTATTATTGCTATTATCATTATTTTGTAATAAATTCACTAAAAATAAGATCTACCCTGTTAGCATATATTTGCGTAAACCAGTTATACTAGTCAAAGGACACAGTTTCAGTTACGGCAGATGCATCAGTCTTGGAGAGCTAGTCTGCACCATCATGCCCATAGTTAATAATAAATCATTTACAATGTGCTTCTGCAGCTACTGTCCTCAAGAAGCAGAATCTGTTTCCCTATACCCCAAATAAGTTCTTTGCTTATGCAATTTGCTTTGACCCAAAAGACATTAGCAAACATAACCCAGAGGGCTGAACTGTGCTTAAAAATCGGGATTTATCCATTCCCTTGCTGCATATGGGAACCCTGCAGGGGTAATATATAGGCTTTTTATAAAAGAAAAGTTATAAAGAGGATGGCAGAGAGGTGTCATTCAAATCACATCACATCAATGACAACTGTTGATGCTGACCTTGAATATTACCTGGCTGAAGTAGTGTTTATCATTTACCTTTACTATAAAGTTACTCTTTTTACCCCTCTTTTCTGTACTCTTTGGAAACAAGTCAAGATGCACAGCACATACTTAAGGAAGGGAAGTTACATTCCAGCTCCTTTAGAGCAAAATATCTGTTTTTTTTTTTTTTTCATATATGAGGGAAATTTGTATATTATTTTGATTCACTTTTTTTTTTTCAAACATTTATATCCATATGAACTTATGGACATCTATTTCATTCTTTGGGTTACAGCAATACTTCTTATTTGCTGGCTCGAGTTTGTGCCGTTGGGAATACTTTCAGTGGTTCTTGTGGATTGTTTGTGACCATTAGCTAATTTCTTTTAGCACCTCCTTACATACTGAATACTACACGGCACTCTAGACTACTCAGATAGGTTTCCTGCCCCAGTCCTATTGCAGATTCCCTGAATTGGAGAATGATATTAAAAACCAAGATCTTAGCACTTTCTGGTTTCTATTGCAGTACCTTGTTTTAAGTCATCTCGGATGCCTGAGCAAGCACATGTATGTTTGTGCACCTAGACATGTATATATAGCAATAGGTATCTATATCTCTATCAAGTTAAACATGAGTTCATACAGCATTCCCCCATGTTAGAATGCTGAAACTACTCTATATGGAATTGAGCAGTTAAGACAGTGAATGGAGAAGGGTGGGATGCTCTCACATTGGGAGTTGGAGGTTATAGGGGGCTTCCCTGGTGGCCTAGGGGCTAAGTCTCAGCACTATTACTGTTACGGCCTGAGTTTGATCCCCGGCCAGGGAGCTGACCAACATGGCGTAGCAGACCTTTCCTGTCTCTCCTGCTGTTCCCCTCAGCAGTGTATTTCAGTAAATCTGCCAGTCCCCCACTCTGTGGTGAATCCTCTAACCCCCAAAACCTCTGGCCTATACCCCAGTTCTACGCAGAGATAAATTAGAAAAAAATTAATCAGAAGTAGGCGAGAGTATTGCATGTGATAATGGGTAAGAGTTGGGGACTTCAGTATGCAGAAAGAGCATAAAAAAGACTCATGACTTCTAGCTTAAGTACTTGCATTATTTGTATGAGCAATCAACCCACTGTACTAAATATGTCCTATAAATAAAGGTAATAAGCAAAGCAAACTAAAAAAATAAAAAATCGTGAAATATATATTGAATGTATTACCAAGTAACAGCAGCAGAAGAGGGTTTATCTCTCCTGAATAATTTGATAGAATAAGGAGTTGAAGGTGAGAAAAACTTTTGAATTACCACTGATAACAAATATTTCAAGTACTAATCAATTTCATTTTAAACATTTATGTAAAAAGAATATTTTTATAAAAACAACATGCGTGCTTCATAATAAATGGAGATGATTAAAAATCAATTTCCACGAAAAATGTAGCACTGTCTTGTTTTTAACTTTTCCTTCTGATTTGTCTTATATTATATTTGAACAGCAATTTATTTCCAAACTCAGCTTCATTAGTTCTGTCTTCCAGTATGTCATTTTACTCCATCTAAAGATGACCATCTGATTCCCTTAGGAGTTGGGAATTTGACCATATGAATAGCAGTTCAAGCTGTGTGTTTTTAACTTTTCACATCCACATTGTACTATCTCCTTTAAAATGACTAATGACTTTATTTGACATGATAATGTTGACCAGTATAAGAAAATAAAACTTTAGAGTGATATTACAAACTATCATTCTCCCTCAACTTAGTATTATCAATTAAAAACTAAATATAAAGGCAACATTTACATTCAGTTAGGTAAAATAAAATACAATATTGCATGGGACATACTATTATATACATACACATAAACCAATTATTCGCTATCCACTTGAAATATAAATTTAAGTGGGCCTCCTTTATTTTACCTTGCAACCCTTCTTCTATGCTGTCAGTTTACGAGTACAAGTGAATGATGAGAAGTTAATAGAACAAGTTAGAGCAGCAGGAAAGATTTACTACTGCACAAGAAGAAGATAAGATAGGAAAAATATATGAAGACTACTTAAACATTCTTAGTAAGCCATAATATTGAGGGGCCAATGGTTTCCATTTAACTGAAAACTATTCGCTCCCCTTGGGTTTTCACAAATATTTCTATGAACACTTTATAAAGGTCTCTTCCCACCCTTTCATGTCTTTTTCAACCTATTTTTTCTGCAAGCAATTGTGATCAACACCTACTCTATGCCTTCTCCATGCTGTTTTTGTAAATACATTAGAGTTACACATTGGAACACATCATGACTGACATAGTGATTCTGTATCTGTTTATAAACGTATGCCTTTGAATTCACATGATGTTTTTGAGCCCAATCTAAGTGGTGGAGGATTACCTTGTTCATATAAATAAGATTCACATATGATGCATGGCTGACTGCACACTGCTGGTAGGCACGTGACTACGCAATAGTCATGGGTTGAATCTGATCATGTGTAAATGTTACCTTTACAAGCATGTGCATCATCATGACCATTTAATTTCTTACATTAAAGCAAAAAAAGGCCCTGAAATCATAATTCTTAGCCTTATGATAGTGTTATTCCAGAGACCAAACTACTTTGCTTAGTGTAGAGTAAAAAAATATCATTTTAAACCAAGACATGGACAAGATTGCTCAAAACAAAGTCAGAAAAGCTGAGATAACCAGGAAATTACATTATGTTACAAAATGTCTGAGATGAGTGTGTGTGTGTGTCCGTGTGTGTGTGTGTTTAAAAAAAGACAATGTGACTCTATGTCTCTATCATTCTGTTTTTAAATGGTGAATTTTAGCATCAAAATAAATTTTTTATAGTTACCTGTTATTCTGTTATTGGTTGCATTTTATGCAAATGTATGCATATATAAAAACAATTCTTTTAAAGGCTGACAATGGTTAGATTGGATATTGATTTTATTAACATTTATATAGTATTGTTCTGAATACTTTATTATATTGACTTGAATATGACTTTCTGCAAAGCTAATGGAGATTTAAGCATTGTTTTCTATTTCTTTTGTAGGGAAGTATGAATATTGATCTAAATTTAAGTGAACACATGAGAATATTCTGACATAAAGACCTTTATATATTTTTGTTACTTGATCTATAAGACAGAACGTACCTGAAAGACATCCAGTGACTGACAGGAACAGAATTAGTTTCCAGGCAGAAGCCATCCTTGGTCACTAGGCTCCCGCGTCGAGGTGTGTCTAGCAGCTCTGATGTTTCTTCATTAAAGAATGCCCTGTTGACATAAAGAACAGTGTTCAAAAGCAGAGAAAGCAGACCGGCAAAAAAGCAAGTAAACTCCAACTCAAAAATCTCATAATAAAATTATTGATGGATGAATATCTGTAAAAAGGTCAGATGGATATATTCTGGTTATTGATAATAATAATAAAATTTTCATTAGAATTTATTTAATATACAACACAAAAATTTGGAAGAAGTGATAAACTTTCCTATCACATTTATTTATATTGAATGCTCCCTTACAGATAATAAAAACATCAGGTTCTAATGGGGATGATTTTTCCTCACAGGGAATGTATAATAGCTGTATTTATTACATTAGACAAATTATTGGACTAGAAAAATAGAGTAGAGGATGGAGTTACATTAATATATACTCCCCTGGTCTAGAACATAACTAATGATCAGTTAGCCAAGTGATTTTACAGATTGTGCCTGTAGCTCATCTAAACCTCCACAGGGAATTTTTCTCATTTAATTATTAATGTCAACTGCCTTTGTTTATAACTCCTGTGATTATCTGAACTGTGTTATATTTCCCTCCTTTGGTGACTTATTTCTCTCAGCAACTTTTGCTAGCTGGAACCTAAGGGAAATAAAGATTTTCATGAATATTTAACATATTTGTCTAATGCCATTTTATAGCAATAACCAGTGTAACCCATTAATATCCTTTATTTTTCCTGATGATAAACGTAAAAAAATTAAATTTGAGCACAGAACTTGTGAGAACTTGAAACATGCGTATTAGAAATTCCAATAATAGACAAGCAACTTCTGAGTTCTCAGTTACCAGTTAGCCAGCTTCATCCTTTGACCAAAGTGATTAAATTGAGAAACAATCATACAGTGTATTAATGATGTTTAAATAACAATTGCTTCTTGGCAACTGGTTCATCCCTATAGATTTAGCAGTTTAGATTATTTCCACCTTTTAGGAAGCATCTTAAAAATATAAACAAGCATTTCCTCCCCTACTTAAGCCATAATTTAGTACACTCATTGCTGGAGAAGAAATCCCTGAATAACGTGAATTCCATTTTCTTTATATTTTTACCATCTACATTTCGATAATATTTTTAATAACATGGTTATGGATCAGTAATGGAGAAGAAAGTTAAGAGTTAATGGTTACTCACAGCTACTCCCTTCAAAACATTATATTTTCCCCATCATCTTTTTTTTCTTCCAAGTAAACATCAGGAATAAATAAAGCCTCATGCACAAGAATGACCTCATTTTTTCTTACATTTCAAAACATGTTTTATTGTTTATATACTGTTTTGTACCAGAAAAAAAAAACCAGCACATCACACATAATAATTAAGAGACTTAAAGTTGGTAGAACCACAATTACGTTTCATGAGAACTGCATATTTCATCTGAGGCAAATACTTTACTTTTGAGTGGGGCGGGGCAGGAAGGCTGACGAGCACATGGATAAATAAGATAATGTCACAGAGTGATACACACTATGAAGAAATAAACACAAGCTAGGGGCTCCCTGGTGGCACAGGGGTTAAACTTCAGCTCTATGAAGCTGCCCACAGCCACTGCAGCACGAGTTCGATACCCGGCCAGCGAGCTACCCACAGGGCGCAGCAGACCTCTCCTGTCTTGTCTGGTGCTCCCCTCAGCAGTGGATTTCAGTCAATTTGCCTGTTCTGCTCCCCACTCTGTCTCTGGTGAGTCCTCTCACCTCCCGAACCTCTAGTCTACACCCCAGCTCTTAAATCGTAAATAAATAAATCTTAAAAAAAAAAGAAAAGAAACACAAGCTAAAGGACAGTGAATTACTAGAGGACAGAGAGCTATTTCAGTCCAGATTCACATATTCCTGATGAGACAGCCGCTAGGCGCAGTGGGTTTTCAACACACCATTATGGAATATTCCATATGTGCGTATTCCAGGCAGTTATTCAGTTCTCAAATATAAATAGTAAACTGAATTTCGTTGATAAAATAATCTATTTTTAGGTTAAAATTTCTTCAAATAAAAGAAGTGCATACATGTGTGCATGTTCATTTCCAAACATCAGTGCTTGGTCCTTGGGGTTTAAATGCAATAAAATAATAGTTTTCTCAAAAGCCATTCTTTTAAAGATATCTAAAGTACATTATTCTGTTTTTCTTTTCTCTCTGTCATAACATAAAAAGTAAATAAAAAAAATCCTTAGGATTCTGAGATATGTAAAATTTTATTATATGACTTTCTTGATAAAGGCAATCATTCTATGACTAAGAAAATCTCTGTATCTAGTGCTGCAATAAACATAGGCATGCAGGTTTCCTTTTGAATTAATGTTTTTGTGTCCTTTGGGTAGATACCAAGGAGTGGAATTGTACAAAAATAAAAAAATGGTGTAAAAACAGAAAATAAAAAAAGTAAAAAAATATCTGTATCAAAATAATAAAACAATGCAATTAGATATTTCAAGTTCCTACTACATACTAGTTTATATTATGATCAGCTAATAAATGTTACTAAAATGTTTCAGGATATGTAATTTAAATATTTTTATAAAAATTGATATTTGTACAAAGAATTTGTTGTTCAGTAACTAACTGAAATGTTAACTATTAACATTTTTTAATAGACCTTATTACACTGCTTAGAAAGTATGTTTATTTTATTTTTAAAGATAGATTTATTTATGCACACAAGATTTGGATGTTGTCCAGAGGTGGGGGGATGAGGAAATTCACCAGAGACAGAGTGGGGAGCAAAACAGGTGGATCCACTGACATCCACTGCTGAGGGGAAGCAGTGGGCGAGACACGAGAGGTCTGCTGTGCCATGTGTGTCAGCTCCCTGATTGGGGATTGAACTCACGCTGCAGCGGCTGCGGACAGATTCCTAGTGCTTAGACTTAACTCCTTCTGCCACCAGGGAGGCCCCTAGAATGTATGTTTATTATCATTTGTATTGAAACAGAAAATGCATCATAAATGCATCGTATTACTGCACAGCTTATTCTCGATCCAGTTGTAAAGCAAAGATTTCCTACAATCTGACCCCCCATAGCTATACATACAACAATCAGAATTATATTTATTTTATTTTTCTTATAAAGATTTATTTATTTATACAAGAAATACGGTACAGGCCAGATGCACGGGACAGTGAGAGGATTCATCAGAGACAGTGGGGAACAGAACAGGCAGACTGACGAAATACACTTCTGAGGGGAGCAGCGGGCGAGACAGGAGAGGTCTGTGGCGCCATGTGGGATCCTCACTGGCGGGCTGGATCGAACCACCGCCGCAGAAGCTGTGGACAGCTTCACAGTGCGGCACTCAACCACCTGCGCTACCAGGCAGGCCCAGAATTATATTTTAAAACATAAATCTCACTAGATTATTTTTCTGTTTTAGTACTTAATTCTTAAAATTAAATGCAAACCCATATATAATCTAGAATACAACACATATTATGTAGTCCCTATCTTTTTTCATTTCATCTGCTAGCAGTCTAGAATACATTTCTAACAAGTTGGCTTTCTTGTTACTGAAATCTGAGAAGTATCATTGTTCCCTCTGGCTGGACTGTTCTCCAATCATTTCTTTTCATACCAGATAATTTTAAATAATTAAAGACACTACTTCTTGGACCTTAAAGTTCTCATTTAAATAACAGGACTCCTGGGGCCTCCCTGGTGGCACAGGCGGTTGAGTGGAGCACTGTGAAGCTGTCCACGGTTCCAGTTCAATCCCCACTGGCCTCAGAGCAACCCACATGGTGAGCAGACCTCTCCTGTCTCGCCCGCTGCTCCCCTCAGCAGTGTATTTCATCAGTTTGCCTGTTTTGTTCCCCGCTCTGGCTCTGGTGAATCCTCTCACCCTCCCGCGCATCTGGCCTGTACTCCTGCTCTTGTATAAATAAAATAAATAAATAAATAAATAAATAAATAAATAAATAAATAAATAAATATTTAAAAAAATAAAATAAAATAGCAGGACTCCTTTTCCCATCATCCCTGTCACTGCTTTTCCGGACACTCTCCTGCCATCATGTTTTCTTATTAAACATCAGTGCTTGATGTTATGATCTTTATTAATTTAATTTATTAAATAACTCTCTCTACCTTCTACTAAGATGTGATATCCAAGAACTCTTGTTTGTTCATCTTTGTAGATCTAGCATCTAGAGCCATATCTGCCTGATTTTAGTAGGTATTCACTACGATTTTTTAAAAAAATATATTATTGATTAAACTAGAATCTCTGGGACCTCCTCTTTGGCGCAGCAGTTGAGCGCTGGGTTGCGAAGCTGCCTGCAGCCTCTGCAGTGCTGGTTAGATTCCCGGCTGCTCCTCGGCCACCGGAGGAGGGTCCCGCAAGGCGCGCAGACCTCTCCTGCCGCCCGCTGCTCCCCTCAGCAGTGTCCTTCGGTCCTTCTGCCTGCTCTGCTCCCCGCTCTGGCTCTGGTGAATTCTCTCACCCTCCCGTGCTTGACTGTGCCCAGTGCTTGTATAAATAAATAAATAAAAATAAATCCTAAAAAAAAGTAAAAAAATAATAAACTAGAATCTCTGGTAAGTAAATTACTTTACAAAAGATTTTATAAGAGGAAAATTAATCATCACTTCTTCGTAGATTTCCTTAACACTAGTAACAGCTACCAGTTATCGCAATCTACATGCCAGGTACTGAGTCATGCATTTTACCTACTCAAACACTATTAACTTGGCATCTCTTATTGATGAAGACAACTTACACGAGATCACTACTAATAAAAGGCAGAACTGGAGTAAAAATAATGTTGACCTTTAATGTAAACCTTTAAACACCTCTTAAGCACCTCCACAGCAATCTCTATGAATCCCTCCATAATATCTCTGATACATCTGGGATTGGAGCTGAGTTAATAACAAGTCATTTTAAAAATAATAAACAGGGGCCTCCCTGGTGGCACAGGCGGTTGAGCGCAGCGCTGTGAAGCTGTCCGTGGCCGCTGCAGCGCCGGTTCCATCCCCACCAGCCATGGAGCAACCCACATGGCATGCAGACCACTCCTGTCTCGCCCGCTGCTCCCTCAGCCATGTGTTTCAGTCAGCCTGCCTGTTCTGTTCCCTGCTCTGTCTCTGGTGAGTCCTCTCACCCTCCCGTGCATCTGGACTGTGCCCCAGCTCTTGTATAAATAAAATAAATCTTAAAAAAATATATAATAAACACATACCTTACATGTTGTCATCAAATTAATGATTTAACTCTATATACTCTGGCTAATCATATAGAATGAGACCTTCTGATTATCAACATTCTCTGGAAGATGTGTAACAACATGTAGCTTATGATTAAGAAGAAACAGTATTTCAGACATAGGCAAATAGATGGAAGATGTGAAAGGAAGGTAAACAAAAATGAAATTATATAGTAAGAATGTCACATATGTTTAATCGGATGCCCAGAACGATGAGCAGGATGGGTGAAACACTATGTGAAGGAATAAATAATTGCCAACATTTTCCAGAACTGATAAATTCATATTTAAGACTTTTCACCTTCAGGAAGAGCAGCAAAATAGCAAGAAAAGAGGAATACCCAGTCAAACCCTAGTGAAAATGCTGGACACTAATGACAAAAAACAAACAAAAAATAGTCATTGAGAACAAGAGAAATGACTCAAAAAAGTAAGATAATCAGCTCTAATGACTTGATGTTAGCAATTGTGGGATCCAAAAAGACTGGAATAATGTGCTGGTAAGAAACAACTATGAATCTATATTCTATATCCAGTCAAAAATCAATCTGAAGGAAAAGAGTAAAATAAAGTTATTCCTACTCAATCAAAAACTGACAAGTCAACTATATTTAATAAAGCTGGAGAAAATAACAATTTGTCAAAGAATCTTTGTTGAGAAAAATAATGAATGTTATTCATCAGACAGATGGGAGAAAATAATTGCAGAGAGAGGCTCTGAGATGAATAAAGGGAACATAACAAAAGCTAACTCACCCCGTCTCCACTCTATGTTGGGGACAGTTGTACATGCTTTATCTATGAGAACTCATTTAGCACATGAACCTCGAGGAGAGAAACCAATTATCTTTACAAATATAGAGGAAAAAAATGAAAGAAGAGACAAGACCAAACCAAGACAAAT
Source organism: Talpa occidentalis (assembly GCF_014898055.3). Lineage (NCBI taxonomy): Eukaryota > Metazoa > Chordata > Mammalia > Eulipotyphla > Talpidae > Talpa > Talpa occidentalis. The sequence goes on along the minus strand of NW_023601212.1, from coordinate 2,630,339 downwards.
CCTATAAATCTATCTGTATAACTGAGGTTACCCAAAGGGGAGGAGGTGGGTAGGAATTACAGTGGGGAGACTTCACAAAAGATTGTGGTATCAGACTCTGGGGGCCTTGGCGTTGCATGTGGTGTGATGACTACACCTCTATCTCTGAATCATATACAGTGTTGCAAGTCAATGTTACTTCAATTTAAAAATAACAAAAACATAAGACAAATATTGGGAAGAAGAAAGGCAAAAAAGAGAAAGAAGAGAAACAAGACAAAAAAAAGGCAGAGAAAGAACTATTTATCGCAGAAGAAATGGAAAATAAATATAGGTCATATATAAGGAAGCTTATTAAAGTATAGTTGGATGCAGAGAAAAACTAAAAACATATGCACACATCCAACTAAAAAGGTACATTTTGTAAGAATGTGAAAGAAGATAAGGAGGTAAATGATGGTTATTAAATTACCTTAAATAATTTCTCAGATTTTACTGTCTATTTTAAGTGATTTTAGCAGGAACAGAGGTTGTATACCATAAAAGAAAGATAAAGGTGACAAATCAAAGGTATCAAGAGATTTAGATTTTAAGGTTGTAGAGTTTGAATAAATTTGGGATTGAAATCTAGATAATCTGATTTAAATCCCACAGCCTGAAATGTCAATGCCCGAAAAATTAATAAACAAAGGGCCTTCCTGGTGGCGCAGAGGTTGAGCGCTGGGTTGTGAAGCTGCCAGCAGCATCTGCAGCGCCGGTTCGATCCTGGCCAGCCGGCGAGGGGCCCACATGGTGCACAGACCTCTCCTGCCACCCGCTGCTCCCCTCAGCAGTGTACTTAGTCAGTCTGCCTGTTCTGTTCCCTGCTCTGGCTCTGGTGAATTCTCTCACCCTCGCGCTTCTGACTGTATCAAGTGCTTGTATAAATAAATAAGTAAATCTTAAAAAAAATAATAAACAAAAATAAGGTATGAGGGCCAACTTAAGGAATGACTGACTTTATAAAATAACAATAATCATGAATTAATGAGGGAAAAAGTAAGGGAAATATAAATTAAAAATCATGAAAATAGTAGCATATAAAACAGAGCATAATGATTCAAGTAAATAGTTCAGCAATTCATGTATATTCATAAGGCAGATAAAGTCACTACTTTAAATTTTATAAAATATCCATGTTAAATTTTCTAATTTAAATGCTGAAAAAATAGAAATTTATCAGAAACTAAGCCTATGATGATTTCAAATATTTACCACATTTTTTTTTGTGACAGAGATAAAATATATATTTAAGAATACTGTACACAGATTTTTTTAAGATTGATTTATTTATACAAGAACCAGGGTACAGGCCAGATGTGCAGGAGGCTGAGAGGATTCACCAGAGACAGAGCGCAGTACAGAACAGGCAGACTGACGGAAAGCACTGCTGAGGGGAGCAGCAGGCGAGACGGGAGAGGTCTGCCGCACCAGGTGGGTATCTCCTTGGCAGGTTGGGGATTGAACCCATGCAGCAGAGCCTGCGGGCAGCTTCACAGTGGAGCACTCAACACGCTGTGCCTCTGGGGAGGCCCTGTACACAGAATTTACTACATGTACATATTACCACATCTTATGAAATAGAAATCTAAATTATTCAGCCTAACATTAGAGATTTCCCCCAGTCTGATCCAAGCTACACATCTTGTCATATCTTCTATTCCTTTTACAAACCTAACTTTTGTTTTGTATCCTCCAGGAAATATTCACACTTACACGGGTCAACTTAGAACTTACAATATTTTCAATTTATGATTAGTTTACAGTTATATAACCTCACTGTTCATTCAAGGAGCACTTGACACCAAGTGTCTTAGTTAAGGGCAAAATGTGTGACTAAAGAAAAAGGAGATTTAGGTTATTGCATCCTGGAAATCAAACCAGTAAGAACAGGTGTCCAGATTGCCCAAAATCAAATAAGTTAAATTCTGTCTAAAATATTTTAATGTATAATTTCAGGTATTTAATCTTCATAACCAGATAATGGGAGGTGGTAAAGATTATGATGTGTATCAAAACTTATTTTCTGATGAATTAAACTTATTTTCTGAGAGGAATGTCAAATAACTTGATTCCAAAGGATACTGAGTCCTTGAAATCACTTTTCTAAAATAATTCACTATAAATAGATTCCAGAGTCATGGTCTCTGGCAAGAAAGGTGGAACCTTTATTCATCCTGGAATTTAATTTTCTTTTAATTCATTTAAATATGGAAATAAGGATCTTTTCAAGGCAGTTAAAATAAGAGTAATTGTGCTCACTTAGTCTTGGTTAAATTCAGTTTTTAATGATTTATTTAAAATTTAAGCTATCTCCTTAGACAATAGGCAATTTGAATCGTTATCTTCATCTGGCAGTTGATACCACAAGGGCCAAATTGCCTTTAAACAATGCCTTGTTATAGGCACATGGCTACACTGGGGATACCTGATAATTCTAAGACAATGTTGGAAACAGCTAATAGCAATCCCCTCAGGAACTGTGTACATATTTGTTCTTCATTTTTATATTAAACCTTTTGACTGAAATATTCATATTCCCTACAGACAAGGAAAATAGGGCTCATAAAGTAGAAAAAACTGAACAAAACAAACAAAATCTTGGGAACGCATATGACATAGTACTGCAAAATATTAGGCCGCTCCCTGGTGGAATTTAACTAGCGATATGACAAGAATCTATAAATGTGGTCTATGTCGTTGACAACAGAGTTATAAAGGCATCTCCATGAAAGAAAAAGAGAAACTACAGAATTGTGTTGCGTGGATGTTTTCATACCATAAACTTTAAAACAAATGACTACTATTGATTTTTTTTTTTTTTTAACACAGTGACTCCTGAGACATAATGCAAGCAAGGCGGTGGAGTTGGTGGGGGGTGGTGGTCTAGGAAGAAAATAAAAGAAACTGAATTTTGGGTAAAGCGAAGTTCCTGATAAATTGGTTATTTGCTCAGTGTTTTCAATCCGTGTTTTGTCATTGTCTTTCCTCTCTCTCATTGTCATGTTACTTAATTTTATTAATCTTTTGACATTTCACAGGGAAAAAAAAGTCTAAAAATTTAGAACGGACATTATGCTTTTCCTATGTTATTTCTTTTTATTAGATGAATGGGTTGCGGATTACTAAAATTCAGTCTATTGTTTCAGAATCAAGTATTCAAAACCATTCACAAAATGGCCAATATAAGCAAGTTGTGAAAGACAAGATCTTTATTGATTAATTCTACTTGTCACCACTAAATACTTCAGCTGTGAAGGCATACAAGTTTCTAGAACTTGCCAGCACTGTGAGATTCAGAGCACGTCTGGACAGCACTCTAATCACAGAGGTCCCCAGGACCCACATAATTTCAGTTTCCATCAAATAAGTAAAACAGCTTATTGTAGTCTGGTAACTGAGCGAGCTAGAAAGTGTAAGATGGGGTCATGTAACTTAATTTTCATAGCATTAAGGAACAATGCTTAGTATTTAAGACATTCATATTTACTCTAGACTAATCTAAACCCTTAAAATATATTACATCCAGAAATTTTTCACCTTCAAGTCTGATAATAACTTGCCTGTTCCGTATTTTGTATTGAATGAGGCAATAAGATACCACCTTAGTGTTTGAGGAAGACATCCTTATATTGAATTTTCATATAAATGAAATCAAGACATCAGGGATTAAACAGATTGATTTTATAGCCTAAGGTAAGTATCAGATCACGTATTACAGCTAATTTTTATACAATATTCATTTTGAAATAATTACGGATTCACAGGTAGTTGCAAAAAGTCTTATGCAACGCTTACCTCTCCACTCTGAATGACAGCATCTTATATAATATAGGATAATATAAACATCATAAGCCTGGGGTGGGAGCCCTTCACAAGGCTTAGTTTTCATCACTTTGCATGCACTTATTTGTGTATCAGTGCATGCATGTGTGCATGTGTGCATGTGTGTGTGTGCCGTTTGTACAATTTTATCACAAGTGTAGTTTCATGTAACCATAACCTCAATCAAGATTCAGAACTGCTCCATTACCACAGGTTTCCTCATGCTACCTTTAGCTTCTTCCCCCATCTCATCCCCAGGAATCACTCATCCCTTTTCCAGCTCCATAATTATATTATTTCAAGAATGTTGTATAACCAGAATCATGAGCAGGTAGCCATTTGAGACTGGCTTACCAGCCAGCACACTTTCTTTGAGACTCCTGTGTGTTATATGCATTTCCTCCATTGCTGAATTACAACCTATGGTGTGCATTTAGTATACGATTACTTAATCACCCAACCATTGAAGAACATTTGGATTATGTCCAGATAGTAAAATAAACTACTATTATCATTTATACATGCTTTTAAATGAAAGTAAGTATGAAATTACTGTGTCATCTGGTATATTCACTTTCAGATTTTAAAGAAAAAACAGTCAAAATAATTTTCCAGGTGGGGTGAGAGAGAGAGAGAGAGAGAGAGAGAGAGAGAGAGAGAGAGAGAGAGAGAGAGAGAGAGAGAGGTTCTCCTTGTGGTTCTCCTTCTCTATCAAATTTTGTAATGCAGTAGTCATTGAATAGTAACTCACATATTCATTATTTCACTTTATTTCACTCTCAATAGGGTGTGAGAACTAAAAGCAAGATAATTGGTGAATTAAGTGATTTGTGCCTGTTTTATATTTTCTGCTCATGGCGACTCTATTCTTAAAGGGCACTAACGAAGAGACACCATTTTCCAAGTTAGATCTATCTGTTTTATACATCCAAGTTTCTTGATATTACTCAGCTATTTGTGACTAATAAAACTTAAAAAGTTTTTTAAAGTTTTCTTCTAAATCCCTTTCCTTCTCACAATATCACAGCTGCATTATTTTCTCAACACAGTAATACATAATCTGCATAATAATTTTACATTGTATAAATAGTACCTCTTATTTACATGGGTTTAAACAGAATTCCTTTTATAGCTGGTTGTTTCACAAAATGTTAAGAAGGTTTTAAAATTATTGCCTCTGTAGTTTTTTATATGATATCCAAGGGAACAACATTAAGCAGATAATTTTTTTAAAGATTTATTTATTTATGCATACAAGAACTGGGGTGCAGGCCAGAGGTATGGGAGATGAGAAGATTCACCAGAGACAGAGTGGGGAGCAGAACAGGCAGAGCGACTGAAATCCACTGCTGAGGGGAGCAGCGGGGAGACAGGAGAGGTCTACTGCGCCATGTGGGTCAGCTCCCTGGCTGGGGATGGAACTTGTGCTGCAGTGGCTGGTGATAGCTTCAGTGCCCCCTAAGGACAGTTATTCTTAAAGCATGGGATTGACATGATTCTTCATGTTAGACCAGGCAGCTCATGTGTGCCAGTGGGGCGGGTTGGGTAAAAGTAGGAGCAGCCCCACAGAGTGGTGCTCATAATTTGGCATTGCTTTTGCTTTAAAGCAAAAAGTGTCATTTCATAATAGATTTACTGGAACCCTTTGAATCACAGAATAAAAGCCATAACATTTCATGTGTTATGAAGATCCCCCTAAATTAGCTACAATTTGTCTTTCCAGACTTATATTATACATCTCCCCAACACACCCTAGATTTCCAGTCATTCCTCATTGACAAACTGTCTATCACTGATATTGCAAGATTCTGTGCTAATCAGTGTTGATTGAGTATGAGCAAGATGAATGCAGTCCTGACACAAAGTTTGCTTAAAGTCAATAAGCACAATTTGTCCTATCTTCCTTTCCAAACTTACAAATAATTCTTTTTTGTCCATGTTCCATCCATGACTAAGCTGCCTTGAAATCCCCTTAGAATTATGATTTCTTTTCTACATTTCAAATTTTAATCTTACAAAAATTTTCCCTTGACTTCCACGTTAATCTAACAGTTTATTGTGCTTTTGTCATGTTTTGTTTCTATTGCCATTCCAACCCACATTGTAATGCTTCTCCAACTATGAGTTTGTTTCCTGATGCAAACTTGTGACTACTGGGATGTAGAAGCCATGCTTACCTGTGTTTGCTTTCAAGATACACAAAAAAGTATGTGGCACAGGTAGACACTCAACAAATGTTCATATTTGATATATTATCATCACTTGCTAACAAAACAAGGGATAACAAACATCCTAATGTCAAACGAGCGTTGTATGTCATTGTAATTGTCAAACATGCACTGCACTTCCTCATGTTGGGTGTTGAAAGCTCAGCACATACTTAATCATCATTAGTCCTTGGACAATCTCTGTGTATGCTCACGCTCCCTTCTTTAGATTTGTCCAACAGAAGCTTTCCACTGTGCAGACATCTCGTCTCTTTAATTTATTTCTCCTAACATCCATCAAAATAGCGCACTTCACTCAAGGGCAAAGCATGCTGAGGAGGACTTTTTGTGGGACTGACTCATTTTTTTTCCCATTTGAATTGGGAGAGCTAAGTATCTATAATCAAGGCAAATTCTCCAACTTGGATAATGTATGGTGTGATTAGTTAGACACATTTATCAAAGACAAAGAATCTAAGATATCATATATATTATGAACATGAGCATATTGGAATAAAACTTCTAAATTAACAGCTTTAGTTATGATTAGAACAATGGAATGATAGATGTTAACTTGATAGAAACTCTGTTCAGCAAATTACCTATAAAATTTTAGAAAGTTTTTAATACCTTTGCTGAAGTGACTCTAGCATGGGAACTATTTTGAATAGTATGGAAAAATATAAGACTTTGCAAAAACCGACATGAGTTTCAAAACTCAGCTACTTGTATGATATTGTGACAACTTTACAACTGCTTTGACACTTAACTTCCTCATATATAAACAAAAAATAATAACTGTTAATGATATATTATATATATTATTATGATACTCAAATGAGATAAATGAAAGAAGTCAGCAATATAAAAGGCATTTGATAATTGTTTATTGATCCAAATAACCCTTGTGTTTTTCAGCTGAAGATCTAAGTATAAAAGAACAGCTATAAATGTTTAGAGGGAATTTAGGTCAATAAGTTCAAAACAATGTATGATGCACTTATAATTTGAGTCACGAGGGAGATAATAAAAACTTGTTCTCTACTTCAAATGCAATGTTTCAGTTTAATAGAAATGTATAGACTTAGAATACCATTCTTTGAATTTTACTAAAGGGTGTTTAATAGTTAAATAATGTCATAAATAGTTTCATAACAAAGTTTAAATGCTAACTAGCAACATAAAATTGAGCTTCATTTTGTAATGAGCTATTACATGGTGATAAAACTTAATTTCAGACTTATCAGTTTATAATTTATGATCGATCTAGACCATTTATGCTACGAAGTTCCAGTTATCAAAGAATAAAACTATCAATGGCATCTATCTTAATGTGCCTTTATTATTGGCACAGTGGTGCTGGACAGTCAGAAGACTTTTTTTTTTTTTAGTTCTAAAGTGGCAAGGTTGTTGGCAAAATTAAGTAAAACGATTTATAAGACAATGCTTTGCCGGAGCTTGGCTTTATTATATTCAGAGGCTGGAGGTAAGGGAGGCGGCAATGTGTTCGAGGTTGTGCACCTCACCTGACATCCTATCAGGCAGGTTTGCTGCCTGGAGCCTGTGCCTTCGCGTTTATGGCCTTCCTGTCCCCCCATAGGATGCCCAAAAGGATGCTTTCAGGTTAACCTGGGTTTGCCTGCTTTGTGGAGGAGGAGATTTGCCAAATAGTATATTTTTGAAAGTAAAGTATCACTTCCTTCGCATCAGGGAAATTTAAACATATTAATATTTTCTTTAAAAATTATGTTTGCAGGGTCTCCCCAGTGGCGCAGCGGTTGAGCGCTGGGTTGTGAAGCTGCCCGCAGCCTCTACAGTGCCAGTTTGATCCCCAACCCCCAGCGAGGGTCCCACATGGCGCACAGACCTCTCCTGCTGCCCGCTGCTCCCCTCAGCAGTGTGCTTCGTCAGTCTGCCTGTTCTGTTCCCCGCTCTGGCTCTGGTGAATTCTCTCACCCTCCCGCACTTCTGACTGTACCCAGTGCTTGTATAAATAAATAAAAATAAATAAATCTTTAAAAAAATAAAAAATAAAATAAAAATTATGTTTGCAGGGCCTCCCCAGTGGGGCAAGGGGCTAAGACACAGCACTGTGAAGCTATCCACAACCACTGCAGCACGTGTTCGATCCCCTGCCAGCCAGCGAACAACCCTCACAGGACAGCAGACCTCTCTTGTCTCCCCACTGCTCCCCTCAGCAGTGGATGTCAGTAGATCTGCATATTCTGCTCCCCACTCTCTCTCTGGTGAATCCGCTCAAACTCTGCACCTCTAGCATGCACCCCAGTTTTATATGCATAGATAAATAAATCTTTAAAAAATTATGTATGCAACTATAAGTTTCTGAAGTTAATTTTATGATAACTCTGGGTACTTTCAGGACAAACTGAATTGCTCTTAGAAACAAGAGGTACAATAAACTAGGCCAGCAGTTAACTTTACAATGTGATTGCAAAGCAAAACAGCTTTTGCAGCGATGCAGTAGCACTCACTGTTCTAAAACAGTTATGGTGGTTTAAATGCTAGTAATTTTCTTCTTAACCATTTTCCAATTGAATTACTCCAATGTTTTTAAAAGTGCCACACTGAATGATATTAATTGTACAACAAATTGACTAGTATTTTAGGAATGTATCTATTATTTTTATGGGCATATTTAATTGTACGTGTTTCTTTAGGTTTCTAATTAAAACAGGCAGTAAAAATGATGTCTTCGTGTTTAAGCCTGCATTTTTAGACTTAAACATACCTCATAATTAGCACTAATATACAGATAGTTCAGAAAGATATAATGCTAACACATTAAAGTGGATTGGAAATCCTATTATTAGGCCTATTATTAATACAGACTCTGTCAGTAGAGGAAAAAACAAATAAATAAGCCACTATATGTGCAATATATGCTGCTTCGGTATCTTTCACAAATTTCCTGACTTTATAGACTAACTGTCAGAGAAATCAGGACATAAATGGTGGTGTGATCCCAAAGGAAAGAGTTTATCAGTTCCACTGTATTTAATACACCAAACACCTCACATTTTAAATACTCTTAAGAATTTACTACAAAGTGAAAGAGGTAAAATTCCCCACATTTCTGCAGGCTGGTGTAACAATTCATCAAATAATGATCTCTAACTATTTTTACTCAGTATTAGCCAGCCACCAATTAGAGGACAGAATTCTCAGAGTCTCTAAGGGCAGTTCCACACTTCACATTTTCAGTGGCAAATTGTATTTGACATTTAATTTAAAACCCAGGACACCATAACATGAAATCTTCTCGGCCATTAATGATAAAGCATTAGGATACCCTCCCTCTTCTTGTCGCCTGAGGCTGCCTCTGCTATTTCCCAGAAGGCTGTGCCCTTCCCGCTGCATCACTCCTGGGGGTCCTGTGTTGCTGACGCTCATGTATAATCTGAATACTGGACATGGCTCTTAGATGCTCAGTTACACACTTCTGGATGCTCTCCCCAACAGAAAGCCTAGCACAACATGAGCACTTTAAGCGATAAGCTATGCGCTGATTATTGTGTTGTTTGTGTCTGGAGGTAGCAGTGGTTACATTTATGGCTGGACAGGAGAGTTCAGTGATAAGAACAGACTGCTTTGTTTATCACTGTGATCTACATATCCATGGGGAACTTGCTCTCCTTCTGAATTCCTTCTTCAGTGAATTCAATTTATGGTTGTGATGTGGTTGAACTATTTGACAGATGTGGGTTCAATAATTGTATTATCTACTAAATGTGCAACTTTCAGGATTTTATTTAACCTATTTGAGATCATTTCTTTTCTTATGCAATAAGAATGCATATAGTTCTTTGAATGCTTTTGAACCTTCTGTATTCATGAGATCACCTCCAGTTGATTTATGAATCTAACCCATCTCTTCCTAAGCATCACAGGATAGTACTTAAGAGCTCATACTCTGGTTTAGACCACCCAGACTTGGATTTAAACTCTTTTCCGATAACTGAACCTTAGACAACATTTTTAAAATTTCTAAGTTGTGGTAGCCACTGATTACCGTATGTGACTCTTGAGATTTTCTGTAAGTGTAAAATTCACATTGGATTTCTAAGGCAGTATGAAAAAAAGAATGTAAAGAGATGTAAACAGTTTTACTAATTTGTCTTTTTATATATTATCTTTTGTAATGATTGAATTTTAAATTACATATTTTGGATTTTATTACTTTTTACTATAATTAATTTAATGTTTTAGAAAATGTGATCACTAGAAAATGGAAAGGCATGCTCTCATAGCTCATTTTATATTTCTATTGGATAGTGCTTCTTTAGTCTTATTTTCCTCATCTGTAAAACAGGGTTTATAAAATATATCCTCCAAAGATTTCATATAGGTATTAATGATAGCATGTGTCCAAAGCACTTACTCCAATCCTTACAAACAGCAACTATTAGCATCCTCAGTGTATGGTTCTTCTCTTTGGAGAGAGAGCAAGTTTCCCTAAATTATGAGGTCTTGCTTGCTGCATTTTTCTGACTCACATCCTTAGACTAGGACATACAAGGTTATCCAAAAATTTTCCATGTTACATGACACTCTAAATAAATTTAACAATTTGTTGTTTGTATGTATTGGCACTGATTTGTCTTTCTTTACATTTAATGATACTGAGAACATAAAATATGACATATCTCTTACTACCTCCAAGATGAAAACTTGAATATTTAGTTGTTATGTGATAATTAATATTCACATATTTATTTTTACAGATTTTATAACTTAAATATTTTACTGAAAGGCACATTTATATTTAATGCTATCAAAGCTGGTTACTAACTCCGGTGAGATTTGTTTATGATTTGAAGGTTGATAGACTATTGTATCTATTCAAATAATGCCCCAAACTGCAGAGAATAAATTGATAAATGCTATTATTACTTGATTAAAGTCCACTTTATTTTTGTACTGTTGCAAGTTTTGTCTCCTTCGTCCTTCATTTTTTTTTTTTTTTTGAGATGATACTTTCTAAGTACTTAGATTCTGAGACTGCAAGACATCACAGAGAATCTTCCTAGTTAAATTCTTATGAATAAAATTGTTCATTTATGCTATCTCAATCTCTGTCTCAGTCCCTCACATACATGCATTCTCCCCCAGGCCCAGATTCCACCTGATATATATCTTTTTACATTAGGCCTGTTTTGGCACATCCAAATGACAGATCTATTTAGTCCTGTAATGCATTGTTCAGTGTGATTTTCAAATATGTTTTGATAATCCACTTAACAACTTGAGACAGTAATACAAACAATATGCAACACATGTGCATGAAATTCAAATATATCCCTCATCTCCAAATAAGCTAATACCCATATATGTGCATTTTTGTATATAAACTATCATTTGCTAAGTGATCATTTGCAGCACAAATTGTTCATCAAGTTATTCCAGCCATGCTCAAATTATTTGCTGATTTTTAGAAAACATGTTTGTGATCTTTTGTTTAAACAAGCTGTCATGAGTTAAGTAAAGCTCTTTACTAAATAACAATTCGACATAAGGCATAATATAAAGCTCTTTGAATGACGATTCCACTAAAATTATAGTCATTAAGTGACAATATCCATACAGACTGTCTAATTCAACAATGGTATGCATGGACTTGAATTCCGTCATCTAATACCAAACTAACATCAATTACACTTTATTTATTTTAGCACTTATAAGACTTATGAGATTTTTTTATATGTTCAATATCTTTAATCATTGGCAAGAGTCAATTATTGGAACATCTTATTTACCTGAGTTTAACCTAATCCTCAGGTCAAGGTAAAGTACCTTAAGCTAAAAGAGTGTGACAGTGAACTCCTATTTATATTTGCAAATTAATTTAGTTATTGACAAAGAAATCAGGCATTTGATTGATTTTAACAAACTACTAACATAAAAGGTAGAAATTAATAGGGATGGTGATAAGGGGGACTTTTCAGCATCTCTGGCGCTAATCTCTAAATCAAGCTGGAGGGAACTTTCCGGTGTGCACAGAGCCTGAGGCACTTCCTAGATGCTTCCCTGCTCCCAATAACACCTGCCCCCTGCTCTCTTGAGCTCTCCCAGGTCCTTTCAAAGCTAATATTCTAAGTAGGCACTGTTTTCCTGGTGATGATAGGAGCGGTGAGGGTGTGGCTGGCAGTGATTGTCCCCTCATATTTGGCCACTGGAGTCCCAGTAGCCAGGGCTACCTTCCTTGCCATGCGTTGTGTCATTGGTCTGGGTGAAAGCCATGCATGGGTGGAGATGTGCTAGTTTCAGGCTGACAGCATGAGCCTGTCCCCTGCTGTGGCCTTTCCAGGGAACTATCACTCTTCCTTTACTTCTCTGGATCAGATGTCAGCCAGCCAAGGAGATGGACTCTGGGGAGAATGGGCGGTTAGTTTCCTAACCAATAAATCAGCCAACCATAGAAGTGTGTAGAAGTGGAACTGGGTACTAGACACCGATTCTGTGCCAAGAATAATGTGTGAGTGGTTGGGTAGTAGGAGACAGGCAAGTAGCAGGCAGAACTTCTGGGGCAGCAGCTACTCTTCCATTTTACCACTTGAAATATAAAAATTTTAAAAATTGGGGCCTCCCCCGTGGCGCAGGCAGTTGAGCACTGCACTGTGAAGCTGTCTGCAGCCTCTGCAGAGCAGGTTCGATCCTGGCCGGCCAGCAAGGGTCCCACATGGTGCAGAGACCTCTCCTGTCACGCCTGCTGCTCCCCTCAGCAGTGTATTTCGTCAGTCTGCCTGTTCTGTTCGCCACTCTGTCTCTGGTGAATCCTCTCACCCTCCCGTGTATCTGGCCTATACCCCAGTTCTTATAAATAAATACATCTTTAAAAAATAATAAAAAAAAATATCAACTACTTTATCCTTATTGGTGTGCGGATCAGTTGAATACCAGATCTGTATAATTATTCCTTTGATTCCAACTTCCTACCAGAGTGGAAGTTACATGAAGTTCAGGGCCATGGCTAGTTTGGCTCATCTTTTCTTGCTCATTTTTTAGCTTAAAGCTGTATCAAAAAGCAGATCTTTAATAAACGTTATTATGTGAATCAATGAGAGAAAATCATAATCAGAGCCATAAAATCTGGCCTTTCCTTCAGAATTTTATACTAAAGTGACAAAATCATTTTACCCTGTGAAATTAGACTGTCAGTAGCCTGCAGCTTTTCCATTGTAGACTGATTTAAAAAGATGATTGGGGATGATGAAAAATATGCTTTTTCTATTTCTATTCTTTTAAGAGGGTATAACTATACAGGAGCCAGTCAAGGAGTTGGGTTTCCACTGTAGAAAAAGAACATGCAATTACAAAATATTAGGTACACAATATTTTATATGATAAATGTATGTATATAGTCAGAGAAAAATGCCACATATTGCAAATTATACAAAAACTGGAAAATACCCAAAACAAAATGTTCAGAAAAAAATAGCATAACACCATTATTACATATTTGACACTCCTCTAACAATTGTACATATATTTGAATGTTTTATAGAAAACTTCTTTTATGCAATTATACTTTGCTTTTTGCTTATGAATATAACGATATCCAGTGCTACTTTACCTTTTTCGTTCTCATATTCCTTTCTACTTTTATAATCCATGGTAATTGTATTTTGCACCCTGTCCATCCTACCTTGTTAGTTTTTGCTATTTTGACAGTATTACTGCTCTCAATTTCATTTTACTATAGTTGCTTCACTATCACTTCCCTGAATTCTTACATTTCACTTTTTTTTTTTAGAATTCGCTCATTGAAACAATTATTTTGTTACTTTAGGTTGAGCGAAATTGTTTGGTCTAAATTTTGTTGTATGGCATCATCAATCTAGTAAAGTTTTTCTTTACTAATTTTATACTGATTCTTTTTCAACGTCTATAGTGCACATCCAAGAATGAGTTGGATTTCATGAGCCAGTTATTTGTGCAACTTTCCTTCAAAGGAAAGTGTTTAAGTATTTTTTTTTTTGCCCTTTTCTGAAATCCGCACCCCTGGTTGTTTGGTCATTTTCTGTTGTAACTTCTTCCTATCCAACTTTTGCTTGATGCTGGATCCTACTCCCTCCAGACCCTGAAGCTCCTGTTTCATCTAAGCTATGGCATTTCCAATTCTGAATTTGTGTTATGCCTTCGTGACAATGCATTTTCTTTTCTTTTTAAATATTTATTTATTTTTATACAAGAACTGGGGTACAGGCCAGAGGCATGGGAGTGTGAGAGGATTCAACAGAGACACAGCAGGGAGCAGAACAGGCAGAATGACAAAGTACACTGCTGAGGGGAGCAGCGGGTATGAAAAGAGATATCTGCCACGCCATGTGGTTATCGCCCTGGCTGGCTGGGAATCAAATCGGTGCTGCAAAGGCTGCAGACAGCCCAAGCACTGCACTCAATCAGCTGTGCCACCAGGGAGGCCCATGACAGTGTATTTTCACCTGCAGTTCCTGAGAAGTTGCTGACATTCTAGCCCTTGCTGCACTTCACCGCAAATGGCGTATGAGTCACACCTGTATTAAGCGGGCTCTCTGTGAGTGACGCCTGTCTTCAAACTTCAGCGAAAAGAGAGAGCTTTTGGTTTGGTTTGGTTTTTCCCTGTCTGTATGGTATGTAGATAAAGAGGAAGTTGCTATGTCCCTCGGTCATGTTCAAATTAGAAGCTCTGTGATTTTTTTCTCTACATTCTTTTGTATTGCTAGAAGTTGTGAAGGTGATCGAGATTTGTGTTTATAATTTTAAATAAAATATATTTACAAGGCATGACATCATTGATTTTGAGGCAACCGATGCAAAATGGGATTAGGAGGGTATTTAAACTACTTATAAAGTTCACATCCCTTGTGTATACACTTTGGGAGTTACTTGAAAGGGACCCAAGGTCACCCAGAATTCCAGACAGCAAACCCTAAGGGTTAGGAGCACTGGTTCTGCTGAATAAACGTCAGAAAGATTATAATCCCTGGGGAAAATCTCAGGGCAAATCTGTCATAAGCTAAGGCCCAATCAATGGATAAACAGTGAGCAGGAGAGGCATTTAGTCTGAAAACAAACAATCACTTATTTCAGACATACCAGCTTTCCCAGAGGACACAGGTGGTTTTACTCTTAGTTAAAAGGGCACTGGATCTCAGGAGATATTTGAGATGTTACAGGCTCACAATGAGCACAGAGGTAATTGGGTACTTTGTGATTTTCATGCATATGCTTAATTACAAATGCACAATCTGTTTGTTTAGTCAAACCCAATTGTGGGTCTGGTGTAAAGGTTTCTCTCTGTGACTACAACGTCAGAACAATTTCTTGATTTTGGAAGTAGAAATTGCAGCAGCACTGTGTTTCTCTGTGTTGACTGAATATTAAAATCTGAATTCATGCAGCATCAAGTACACTTTGGAATCAGAATAATGCCATCATGATGAATATGTGTGTGTCTTGTGCAGAAACAACCATTAACACAGATCTATACTTTACCACATTTGATATATAGTACACATACGAAATAATAGGTACTCAATAAGCGTTCAGTGATATAACTTAATAATGTATCATTATATATCAAAGAATCAATGATCATGGCTTGAGACAATTTGCTGAAGTTTCTTATTCATTAATTCATTTTAACCTAAGCAAATACAAGTCCAGACCGTCCATGCACCACGGGGCCTGGAGCCACAAGCAATCCAGAAAGCTCTGCGTTCCTTTGCAGCTATTCTTGCAAAAACCATTTCATCTCTTTGTAAAACCAGTTCCGGACTTCTCTGCTTTCAGATTTCAGTAAAAAGAATGATTTCTAAGATGAAGTCATCTAATGAACTGAAGGAGATATTCTGGGCAGATCTAAGTGTCAAAGAAGACCACACACGGAGGCAGGCAGGGCTGTCTCCATAGTCAGATAATGTAAGGCAGTGGGAAGAGCTCTATTCTGCAGCGCTGGAGGGAAACCACACCATTTCTTTCTTTCTTTTACCTCATTTCTTCTTTTCCATATACTTTTCTTTCTTCTTATTAAATCAAGTTACTGCATAGCAGAACCAGAAACCCTACTGAGTACTAAAACTCCAGCAAGCTCTAATGTAGCCTTCTAGTTAAGTACAGAAAAGAATTTGAAATTGCCTTTGTTTTATTTGCAAATCCAGTGAATTCTACTAAGTCTTCATTAAAAGGAAGATGGTTACTCACATTGAAAATAAAGAATTCAATGACTTTTCCAATAATGAAACTTTAAAAGATATCTTGCTTTAATGTAATTAAAGCAGATTAATTTCTCTTGTTTTTCTCATGAAAATTCTCTAGAATTTCTGTAGAAATATGATTTTTAAATATATGGGTGTCCCTAAAACTTTTGACTGCAAAGTATGATTCTCAAAAGTCTTATTTTCATGATTACTACTTTTTGAATTAATATCAGTAATTAAATTTAATTAAATGATACTTTGAATATATTAAATGATGATAACCAAAACAATGGGAAAGACAGGTAATAACATTATAAAGTGCTAAGTATCTACATACATTTTTTAAATAACACAGTTTTCTTAGTGAATTTCTCTAGAGAATTCCTTTCCTTACAAGCATCTTTTTCTTCCTTTTCTAAATCTTTTCATGTAAATAGAATATAACTTTCCTAGAATATCATTAGAGTCCCAGAGGTACAGAAGAATAACCCTTAACATATTTGAAAAAAAAGTTTAATATTTTGTTCTCAGTCTTGTTATTAAAATAACTGCTTGTATATCTGAGGAGGTGTAATCCTAGTCCTCCAAAGCACATTGGTTGTAAATCAATCTAAACTCAATTAAAAATAAATGAAATAAAGCAAAACAATCACTTATTTTGTAATATCTCAAATACACTGGGTGATCTCAATTAATGATGAAAATTCATCCATTAAAGTAACCCACTTTAAGATATCTGCTGACTCCTTGTCTGTAATAGGTATAACTTAGCAGGAGATGATGTTTTCAATACAACCTATTTCCTATTAGTTTAAATTTAAACAGTTTGCAACCATTTCATGAAATCTTCGAGCACCCTATGGGGCTGGTCTCCCACCCAAAAGAGTCTGACAGACTTTTCTCAGTGTTCCAGAGGTAGGCCTCCTGTGACCTTGAAATGGGAACTGGAGGAACCTCAGGAGGGCCATTGCTGGAACAACACAGCTTTGTGTTGAGACCACTAAGGGATTGGGAGGCTCACAAGCTTTCTCTTTGCCTGAGTCCTTCATCCTTTCTCTTTAATATGAGAAACAATCACTGCTCCCCCTTTCTAGGACCTAGAAGAATGCACTTTGGGATGGGGGGGGGTCTTACCAGTTTATCATTGGACATGTCCTCTCTATCCGAGAAGCTCATCTTTACTCTCAGATTAGGATGAGGTGATCAATCCCCTCCTTCTCTGTCATGTGAATTGTTCCCTCTTTCTTCTTGATGCCCCAAGTGCTGTGCTTAAGGATGGAATACATAGCCATGGTTGCTCCATTATTCTTTAGAATTTATAACCATATGTAAATATAAATTCTCCATATATGTGATATTATATTTTTACCTGTTCTCCCACTAATCTGTATAATATTAACTTAATCATCTGCCCAGTCTTTGAAGAACCTGGATTGGATGAAGGAAATGTCCTCTGTGTCCCAACAACCTTCATAGAGACTCAAGTCTGAAAACACTAGAGGGGTTTTATTTAAAATAAGACAATAATGACCACCTACATAGCCATTTTCTAAAATTGCTTACTTCAAAGAGAAGACTTACTCTTCATGTTTAAGTAGACAAAGTCCCCTCCCTGTGCAGTAGATGCTAATATCCTCTCTTGTCACCTCCAATTCTTAAGATAAAACAAGGAGCAGCCTCCTTCACTGTGCACCTGCCCAAGGGTGATACCTCATGATGTGACCTGAGCTGCTATGACCTCATTCTTGACAATCTCATCAAAGGCTAAATTCAATTGTTTGTCTTCATCCTCCAAACTCTAAATCTTCACAGCCCGAGATCATGAGGCTACTCACAGAAGGAAATCTATTGTAAGGGTAAAAAGAGAACAAAAATTTCTATAAGTTGAACATGTTGCTTATTCTTCTTATAAGACAGAAACTAATTCCAAGCTAGTTCACATACAAATATGGTTGAATAAATTTTGTTGTGAAGCAATGGTTAGGTACTAGGAAAAGAAAGCAAACACAAGGAGGAAATTGCTGACACTGGAGTACTTCTTGCATATGTTAAGAAAGACTTATTCACCCACGGCCAACTACAGAGATACATTCTGGACATGGTGCCTGAGTTATTTTGGAACTAGCATGCTCAGTTAGAGAAAATTTAATTCATGAAAGGTGCAGCTTTGTGCTAGCTTAATATTTCTTCTCTAGAAAGAAACAATGACTTTTTCACTCATTATTTGAAATTTTTAGATACTGAATGGTATTAGTATTGCAATGATTTTCTTTGAAAATGACAAAACTAAAATAGGCAACTTGAAATTAATGTAGTTTTTAGAACTCATAAAGTGCTTTCCATAAATTGTTTTCTGCCAAACCCAAAAGAAAATCTGTGAGTTAAGAAAAAGAGATGTTTCCATATATATATATATATATATATATATATATATACACATATATTTACATAAGGAAACATTATTATAAAACTCAGAGATACACACCAAACAAGTTAAATGTCACACCTAAAGTTGGGAAGCTGACTGAACCTTAAAGGAATATTTTCATCTACTCTCAAACACATCTTTTCCTGAGTTCCATTCATGCTCTGAGATCGAAATATAGTTGTCAGAAGGAAAAGGAACTGGTTTTACATCTCACAATGGAATGTTTACTGGAGTTAGACGAGAAAGTCTGGATTTTAGCTCTGCCACTTAGATTTCAATCACATAATCTTGGGTGTAATGAATTTGATAGAGCTATATAGATTGTATATTACTATATAATTGAATGTTCTTATTCAGATCACATGGTGTTATTTACCTCCTATATGAATCCTACTTTAATTAATATTTATTGGTGTTTTAGGCATATAAGCAAAGGTTTATAGTGGGCATACTTGAACTTCTCAAGCCATTTACACATCTCCATGTTGTTCTACATAAATTCAGTTTTTTGATTCAAAGTAAATATTTTTGCTTTCCCCTAGGGTTTCAAAATATATACTGAGAAAGAGAAGAATAAAACACCTCCGTGTTTTCATGCGCCTTCCTCATAATATCTCTTTATCAGTGCAAACCCTCTTTCTGTTTCAAGCAATTAGAATGCTGCTGAAGAACTGTCTTCTCAGCAGCAGAAATTGTGAATGGCCTGGAAAGAACTGGAAACCATCTCATCCTGCCCCAATACTCCTTCAATGACTGTCAAAAAGCTGGAGGCAGATTCAGAGCATGAAGTCACTTTAATACAGTTTTAGCAACACCTTTCTCGCAAGGTTTTCCTCCCTCAGTCTAGTAAAAAGGCCCCTATCTCTTTTATGTAAGAATTTGGATTTTGCATATAATTTCACCTTAGTATCACTGGCAGGGCAAGGGGAGGGTGAGGGGCGGAAAGGGAATGAAAAGGAAATAATTGCTAAAGATACTTATGCAGAAGAGATAAAATACATTTAGTGCTATTATTTCATCTATTGTGTTTAGATTTTTTTTTTTCTAAAATCTTAAACGTCTAAAGAACTCTCACACTTCACATTTACAGCATTTCAATCACGGTATATAAACCCAAACAAATGCAAATACTCGGCAAGAGAATCCTACATAAATGCTTTAATTTTCAATTTACCAAATGTTTTTCTGGTTGTACTTAATTCTCATAAGCTGTAAAAACCAGGGTGGACATAAAATAAATGCTACACAGAAACATTTAAATATTCTGGTTCAATGAACTGGCACAAAAGGCTGCTGCAGAAATGGCAGATAATCTAAAGCAACTAAGGGAGCATGAACACGGTAAGAAATATAGAGTAAATTATTTATTGACTATCTGCTTAGAGTCTGGAATTCTGCAGATTGTTTGGGGGTAAAACATATTAAACTCATGGTCTCTGACACTGAAACTTGCAGCCTAGTTAGGGTGAGAATTAAGGCATATCATCTCTGCTGATAATACAAAGTTCTAGTCTACTAGCTTTTTTCTAATACCTGTGAAACCCCTTTGGAAGGTGTGGGACTGGACAGGAACATGTTTATATTTGCATTTTCAATAGTTTTAGATGTAGTATGAAGAAAAAAATGAAAAGGTAGAAATGAACACAGTATAAATTTAGACTAGTTAGCTATAGGTTAGCTAACCTCATTAGTACTGATGAAAAATAAGGTAATTTGAAGTAGAGTTGCAGGAGAGGTTGTCAAGAGAAAAACTGTTAGAGACCTTATGTACCTAGAATTACTAGATTTGGGTGACAAATACAATATGAGATGGTCAGAGTAAAGAAAACACTAAAAATGACTTGAAAATTACTGGATTACTAACAAAATGGAAGGCAGTTCAATTCATTTTGATAAAGAAACAAAGAAGACTGTAAGCTTATAAAAATAAACATTATTACAATGAGAAATAATAACTTTATTATTAGTACTTTCATTTGGAAGTAAAAATTTATATACTTGAAATCTGTTCAGTTATGTATAATGTAAGACCATTTTGACAAGATTTTGAACCTTTTTGATGTGTTTTCTCTAGTTCTTTTAGCTGCTAAAATCTTAAAAACATTACAGGTTTTTTTCCTGCTGGAGTTACTTCATTCGGTGATAAATAATTTGCACATATGTCTGCTCTCCTTTTCCCAGTTAGCATTACTAAGTCAGCTAAAATTAACAGAGTGACTCTCAGTAGACACCTCGAACAATGGCGACTGGATTCTCAAAAATTCTCCTTTCTTGGCTTGGTCACTTAAATACATGAACCTGTTACTGTTAGTGATTCACTTCATTTTGCTTGGCTCACTCGGGAAAACCAGCTTAGGTCCGCTGGAAATGTGAATTCTGTAAGACACCCAGGGAGCTAGTGAAGTAGAGATGGGGAGGGGGTTGTGAGAGAGAGAGAAATTAGAGCTGAGCCAGATTGATTACAAAATGTAAAGAGGATGCATAACTGACAAATGCCTGCAAATGGTAATTCATACTGCTAATTCACTCCCTTGTAGGTTGTTGGTGACTACTGAACCCTTCCATTGATTGAATGCACTAGTCTTCACATCTGAAACAATACACTTTCACACCCAAAATAATACTGCCTAAGATGTCCAAAATACTGTGCCTATTACCCAAATTGCATGCAGAATATTGCACGGTTCCTGTCCTCAAGGGAGTTTCACAGTCAGAGAAAGACATGCAAGTTTAATACTTAGACAAGAAAGTTAGGGGGCCTCAGTAGAAACATGTATGTGACAGGAGTTGTCAATTCACACAAGAGAGATCAGAGTCATGATAACTGGTGATGAAAGGCTTTATTTAGAAAGTGATGCTTTAACTACCTTACAGAAAACTATTAGGTAGAAAACAGGACTGGGAAGGGACAACGTTAGGGAGGGGCCAAGAAAGACAAGTGACAAAATACTCGATGTAAAGAAGCAGAAAATAGATACGGAACTGCAATTATCTTGAGATGGTTAAGAAGTCTGGAAGAGAAATAGATGAGAGTGCAGTGAAAATAACCTTGAGTGATGAACAGGGAGCAGATTGCAGAGAATCTTACGGAGCATGCCAAGAGTTTCAGACTGCAGCCTATGAAAAATGGAGACACCCTGAAGAATGTTAAGCAAAAGCTTCTCATGATTAGTTGTACACTGTAGGAAAAGAGAGGCAGTGAGGAAGGTCTACTGCATTTTCTGGGGACTATTGCAGGGATTCAGGCTAGAGGTGTTGGAGGTCAATGGCAATAATAAAAGAAATATAGAAAAAAATGGAGATGCTATAAAAGACTCTAAGGAGGAAAATTTGATTGAGCTTGGTGAGTGATTATATTTGCAGGTAAAGAGAGGAGTGTGCCTACCTCTCATATTTCTGACTCTGTATTAACCTCTCTGCATTTGATAATTTTGTCTTTAGAATGAGATTAAAAACTATCCAGAGGGGGTTGTAAGAAATAGTTTCTGCAAAATATCTATCCTGGGTATGTCATATAGAAGAAACTAAAACACATTTAGCTTCCTTCCCCATTTCCTTCAACTTAACAGAAAATTTAAAACAATCAGTGAAATATGCTTAATGCCAATCACAATTACCATCAAACATGTTTTATTCTATTAACTGCTAATTATTTCACTTGTTAGGACTAAAACAAACCCCTTTAAAAATGCCATGTAACATAAATATCTCAAGGACTAAATTTTTATGTATACTCCAAATGCAAAAACAAAAAGATAGTATATAGGTTCTTAGATCTTTTAATGCAAACATTGTGCATGTGGGGATAAATTCTTTCAAAAGTAAAATAATCTACCACAAATCTAAAAAAATCAGGATTGAGTTGAAACTAAAACTATTTTCCTCATTCTATGTTAAAAAGAAGCATATTTATTATTTAAAAGTCTCCTATGAAGTACACCAGTAGCAACAAAAAGAAATTCACATTTTTTTTTTAAAGATTTATTTATTTATTTACACAAGCACTGGGTACAGTCAGAAGCGCAGGAGGGTGAGAAAATTCACCAGAGCCAGAGCGGGGAGCAGAGCAGGCAGAAGGACCGAAGGACACTGCTGAGGGGAGCAGCGGGCGGCAGGAGAGGTCTGCGCGCCATGCGGGACCCTCCTCGGGTGGCCGGGGAGCAGCCGGGGATGGAACCAGCGCCGCAGAGGCTGCGGGCAGCTTCGCAACCCAGCGCTCAACTGCTGCGCCACCGGGGAGGCCAAGAAATTCACATTTTTGAATCATTGTCTCATTGCTGTCATTGACCCAAGGTTATTCATTTGAATGACAGGGGGGTGTCCGTGTGTACGTACCTGCACACACATGCGTGTGTTTTGTGTCTGTGTGAGCCATTCTTAATTTTTATTTTGTTGGCCACCCCACTTTTCAATAAGAAAAAACCTGAAAAGAATACAACAAATTATTTACCACAGAGATATACCACTGAGACTGTATGGAGCTGGCTTCTTAGCATATAATTTGAGGCACATATTCACTTTAATTGGACAAGGCTCTAAAAGAAAATGCTCTCCAATGTAAAATCTGTTAATTTGACAAATTTCAATATCTTAGAACATTGATATGAATCTATACCATAAAAATGGTAAAATGACTTTTCATTGCTATTTCTTGCTTTTGACACATCTCATTTCAACTAAGAATAAAAGACAAGCTGGTCTTTTTATTTTATACATTGCTAAGTGAACAATTAGTAATTTATTTTTATTTTGTTCTTTACCGTATTGCATACTTTGTAGTAAATACAGAGTTCACAACATTATAGGTCACCGGTGAGTCACTTTCTCTTATGGGGAAAGTATCCAGAAAAACCTACTTGACCAGAAAACTTTCAATTTAGCAAGGTAAATAGCTATGATTTTGCTGTTTGTTTTACAAAAATATTATACAGATGTGCATTTGTGTTGACTCAATCATATGCCTTTCTACAACATGCTTAGGAAAATATCGTTTAAAGTGTAGCTAGCATTTATGCATTATGCGCAAGGAAAATAATGGTTAATATAAAGAATATTTACTAACCAGGGGATTTTAAAATTCAATATTTTGTAGACATTTTAATAAAACATCAGTGTATCTAGAAAATGTATATACTTATGATTGAGTGCCGGTCCCCAGCACATAAATCAGAATTCTAATAGAAACAGTACTTGAGGGGAAGATTAAGGTTAAGTATTCACACTTAAAAGATGTTTCCACTTTGAACATTATGAATTACATCAGTTTTCTCTAACTGAATCTCATGATCTGTTAATTGTTTCCTATAGAAATACACTATGAACATCAACATAGGGTGAGATAAAATGGTGAAAACACAGTGTTCTCACCAGTTGTGGGAGCATTTATCTTATACTGCATAAAAATGCTGCTTTCTTCTGGATCCCAGAGCATGAACTCCCTTGTTTTCAAGAAAACAAGGCTACTTTTCTCCAATAGGAATTCAACTAAATATATTCAGGGCTTGAGTATCAGTTTTAATTTTGCACATATTTTATCAAAAATATGTAAATAACAGGAACTTCGACTACAGTTAATTTTTTTTCTCTGAGTAGGCCCCTTTCAGACCCAGTGTTATACTTTCTTCATTGCTTCTTTAATGAAAAACAAAATCAACAATTTATATAAATTAAGCCACAGCTGGTGCCACCTGCCATAGTCCCACTTATTCCAAGAAATCATTATAAAATGTTTTCAGTTTATTTTTCCAATAAATGATAGATATATGTGTATGTAGAACATGTGTAAATAGATAGCTTCCTCCTGTATTTCTAGTAGGCTATGTTTTTATTTTCTGGCTTTTGTCAATTTACTATTTTACAGTTCATATGATTATATTTAAAATTTCATCCTGCCTAAAACCAAGTGGTGGGTCAACATAAAAACCTAATTTCTAGGGCCTCCCCTGGTGGCACAGCGGTTGAGCGCTGGGTTGCGAGGCTGATTAAAAAAAATATTTTTCAAAAGGCCAACTAGCTGGGAGAGAGGTAAAGAATGCACTTAACCTATTTGTTAGGCATGAACTTAAGTATTTTGCATGTGTATTCAAAATGATTTGAGGCAAATGCTACCCTCTGTTTACAACAGAGGAGGCACAGGTTCAGTGAGTTCAGTGAACTTCCAGTGACATACTAGGTCACTGGATGCCAAGGTCACTGGATGCCAAGGTCCACTCTATGGTCTGTCCTGACACCAACAACTGTTCCTAGTGCAACAGTGGACATTGATGCGTTAGCTCTAAAACTTTACTCTGTCTTAACAATGAACACATTCTGAGTGAGAGTTTGTTTTGACTATGAAAATGTCTTTTAATTTGACTGTGTGAATCCCGTTTTTGTTAGAATTCATGTTGTTTTGTAATAAAGTGAATAAAATATAAAGCAAAGTTAAGAATTATTTCATGAAAGTATATTTGGGTTAAATTTTATAAGCCATTCATATACTTATCCATTCATTCAATTATGCATTATTTATTTACCTTAAATTTAAGAAATTACTATGGGATATAAGATCTAGCTTGACCTTAGCACAAACAGAAATGTAAAAGAAAATATTTTGAAATGTAAAACATATTGACACAACAAAATAAATGTCAACTTAAAAAATAATTGTAATTTTTAAATATTTTATCATCAGCAATTAAAAAAACAGAACAGAATAAGGAAAAATTAAAATATCCTCAATTCAAATGCTCTGATATAAAAAACAGAATTAGATTACATTTCTCACTACAATAATTTTAAAACAAATTATTTGCATGGTTCAGAGGAGTCAGGTTAATCACATGTCACAAGTCATTCACTGGTCAAGAAATCACTTCACTGGGTCAAAAGATTAATTCTTTGAAATATTAAATTTAAACAAATTAAAATAAGAAATTGTCAGTAAGCATGTGTAGTAGGATGAGTACTGTCTTGAAAAACATTTTTGATGTATATATTTTATGCATATGAGGCTCAAAGCATCTGAATAACTGAGTTAGATCAGCTTATATGTTGGACATTGTATTTTGTCTTCATATATATACAACACTTTCAGATTTTTTAAGATTTATTTTTTATTTATTTATCCATACAAGAACTGGGGTGTAGTCCAGAGGTGGGAGGTGAGAGGATTCCCCAGACACAGAGTGGGGAGCAGAACAGGCGGATCCACTGGGATCCACTGCGATCCACTGCTGAGGGGAGCAGCGGGGAGACAGGAGAGGTCTGCTGCACCATGAGGGTAGCTCCCTGGCCAGGGATGGAACTTATGCTGCAGGGGCTGGTGATAGTTTGACAGTGCTGAGACTTAACCCCTGCATTACCAGGGAGGCCCCCACTTTCAGATATTTTTAATAGACACAATTCCATGGCCCTGGAGAGGCACTGTCAGCACTCTATTTGAGGGTATTCTGGTGTCACCATTTTCACCACAATGAAGAATCCAGTGAGTGTCTTAGATTTTCCACTTATATTATTAAAGCACATTCCTAGGATCACTATTATGAAGTGAATTGGAAAAATGGCATTTATAACTCTTGTTCATTTAATTATTTTCATGTAATCACTATATGAAACCTCTAACTTTTATAAAGGAAATATGACATATTACAGAAAATACAGATGAGAAAACATAATCTCCCTGCAGAAATATGCCCGCTAGTTCATTTTTTATTTGCTTACATTTTCAGTGACAGTTATCTAAAACACACATTAACCATCTAAAGAAATAGCAGCATGGGATTTGAAGAATATATTGGAAGTATCGGAATCTAAAAAGTAGATGGAAGACAGGAGAAGTGAAGCTGCTTTCATTTAAAAAGGATAATAAAGGTTTTATTTATAAAAATCTGCATAACACACATTTTTAAAGGGAGGGCAAGATGGCTACAAAAATCAATAATTATATTACACCATCACATCCAGAGAGAGCATTTTTCCTTTTATAAACAATTATTCCAGGGCCTCCCTGGTGGCTCAGGGGGTTAAGATGCAACCTATGAAGCTATCTGCAGCCACTGAATCATGAGTTCAATACCAGTCTGGGGAGCTACCTACATGGTGCAGCAGAACTTTCCTGTCTTCCCCCTGTTCCCCTCAGCAGTGGGTTTCAGTCAATCTGCCTGTTCTGCTCCCCACTCTGTCTCTTGTGAATCCTCTCACCCCCTTCACCTCTGGTCTGTACCCCAGTTCTTATATGCATAAATAAATAAATATTAAAACATAAACAATTATTCAAAAACATTGACATACTTAGTTTGAAGAAAGTTCCGTTTTCGCCGAGTTTCTGAACAAAGCTCCGAGACTACTTCGCTAACCAAGGAATGATGAGCAGGAGGACAGGCCATGGCAAAGGGATTCATGGATCAAAAAGTCCAAGATCAACCCCCAGTAACACATGCTTGAGCTGTCAGAAACGCTCAGAGCGACATGCTGGAATGCATGATGCAGCCGGCTAAGGTGAGGGATTCCTTCCTGTTTAGTCAAGCAGCTCAGACATGGAAGCAGAAGTCACTGTACCTGATCTGTTATGACTTTGAAAAGTGAAAAAAGCACACAGGGGTAAACACACACAGGATTCAGACTTGCCATTATCTAGCTCTTGGCCTGAACAGTGTCATTCATTTATGGACCAATGGCCAGGAGCCTGGCCAAAGGTTCCTTGCTGATTAGGTTCAGAAAGTTCTAAGTGAGGAAAAGAGGAAAATCATTCAGCGGTGCGATGGGCCCTGTGCTCTCACTGACTTGTAGAAAAGCAAATATGTGTGTGTATGTATCTGCATACATATAGACACACACTATATAATCATACAGTAATACAAACCAGATTAATACTATACTAACATTTATGATACATTTTATAGTAAAATATCCAAGCTTGGAATTCTGTGCTACTTAGGGAGGAGGGGAATAACTAATTTTCTTATCTTCCAGCCTAGGAGCCTTGCATATATTAAGAAACAGATCGGCAGCTAAGAGCACCACAAAATCTCCCAAAGGCTGGATTTAACTTGCAGAGCAAACTCTTTGCCAGCTTTCTAACCTCAGTGTTTGGGCTTGCTGCCTAAATGACCAGAGTGAATTATTCAAAAGTTATGTTGAAAAAATCCCTGACACTCTCAAACACAGTCTCTCTCTATATATCACACTAGCTTCTAACATTAGCCAGCATAATTTCTCCCTTCTGATATTAATCACAGCAGCACGGAGACAGGTACTGATAATCAATGTTCTTCAATTCCAAAATTGCAGAGATAATTTCTACAATTAAATATTAGCATGCTCGGAATGTCTGTGTCTCCCAAAGATCTTATGTTGAAATCTAAGTCTCAAGGTGATGGTGTAAGTGGGGCTTTTGGGGGTGATTAAGTCCTAAGGACCTAGTGTCATGACTGCAAATACTGTCCTTACAAAACATACTCCACTTTGCTCCTGGCCCCTTCCACATCACATGAGGGTCATAAGAAGTGTTCAATCTGCAGCCCAGAAGAGGGATGGCACCAGGACTCTACTTGCCGTCATCCTAATCTCGGACTCCATGGACCAGGACTGTATTACATTTCTGTTATTTGTGAGTCGCTCAGTCTATGGTATTTTGTTGTAGCAGCCTGAAAGGACTAAGACAGAGATCGACTGCTTTGTGTTTACACACATTTCTTTAAAATGCTAACATCTTGGGCCTCCCCTGGTGGCACAGCAGTTGACTGCTGGGCTGGGAAGCTGCCCGCAACCTCTGCAGCACTGGTTCAATCCCAGGCCGCTGGGCGAGGGTCCCTAATGGCGCGCAGACCTCTCCTGCCGCCCGCTGCTCCCCTCAGCAATGTACTTCCTCAGTCTGCCTGTTCTGCTCCCCGCTCTGGCTCTGGTGAATTCTCTCACCCTCCCGCACTTCTGACTGTACCCAGTGCTTGTATAAATAAATAAATCTTTAAAAGAAAGAAAACACTAACATCTTAATTGGATATTATATGAAAACCGCTTACCGTTATTCCATTCATAATAGCAATTAAATCAAATGCTTCCTTACAAATAGTGAGTTTATAGAACTGTATGAAGGAGATAGGCAATACCATAGGAGAGAAGAAAAATGAATTGGAAAAGAAACTCACAGGCAATATCATGGGAGAGAAGAAAAAAAAAATGGAACAGAAACAAGTTAGAGTAAGATGACTTTCCAGGAGTTACAGAGTCAATCAGAAGAGAGTAACAGACGTGGGACTGAGATAACAGTTAATTAGAAGACTGAAAAATATTCAGAGACTCCATTACTCATTTTTGCCTTCTCCCTTGCTTCTTACATTCTCGCCTTGCTTCATTTTGTTGTTGGGAGCAACAAACTATGCTCCCTGCATTCAAGGAGTTCGTAGTTGATTAAGAGAAGTCGCATCAAAGACAACAATGTCAATGTCAAGGGAGTCTCCAGCGAAAGTGAGCGAGTCTAAGGGAAGAGTGCACAAAGCAGAGATTCTTTTATTTGGAGCCTGCATAATGCCTTCAATTCATCTGATCTCACGGTAGCTTCCTGTTTAAAAATTCAAAGTTCTATTAAAAATATAGAGCCCATGTAAAATATAAAGAATAGAAATATTGGAGCAGGTTACTGAATGGTTAATAGGGCCCAAATCATATGACCGTCTTTTAATTTATTTTTGTCCATATAGAGGAAGAGCACTTGTCTAAACCCACAAGATCTAGAGTTATCACAAATGTGTTCACTTATGTTGTAACCATTTTTTCCCAAAATAAATTGGTTTGTCACATTAGACTCTGTTCAACTCTTGTTCACTACACATTTATAATTCAAGTCCATTAGCCTGTATAGCTGTATATAATAACACTGTGATAGCTATGTTTGTAAACAGTTATCTGTCTATCAACTATTGTATGACAGACACAATAATAGCAGAGCCTGGGGGCAGCAATACAAAAGATCCAGTTTCTCTCCCTGAGCAGTTAGTAGTCTAGTGAAGGTGAACAGCACGTCAACCATCATGTGCTATAACAGAAGCGCCGTAGTCCCCATCAAAGGAGTCTTGAAGGATAGGATCATCCCAATCAGGTTAGCACATCACATCCAAAACACCCATAGTCCTCCACTAGAGTCCATTATGCTCCCCCCTGCCCAATTCCTTCTAGTTCTCCATTCCTTTTTTGGTCCCCCTATTTACTTTCACATACCACTGGGTACTTCTTGTCACCTGGCTCATGACTAGATTATCAGGACTATCATCAACATTGATCAATGATAGAAGAGAACAGAAAAAACGACTAAGTGCCTATTCATTAGGCCTTCTATATGTTTTCCTGTCAAATACTGAAAGTCCTGCAAGCGAGGAGATTTTTGTCTGCATTTCATAAATGCATTTGAGAAACTGGATTATATAAACAAAGTCAAAGAGCCAGAGATAAAATTAGTTTCCAACTAGCTGTGCCTTATTTCTGAGGAAGGATGATGGCATTCTCATAAAAATAACATGCTAAAAAGTGTTTGCTGAGCAGGTGACTGAATGATTGGTTGAATCACTGATTCCCTTGTTAATCAGAATATCTTATTTAAAATGCAGAACTTTTTTTTTCTAAAGAATGTGCCCTATTGCTGTTGAAAATGCAAATCAGTTATTTTGCAACTGCAGCATTTTGCTGGATGCCAGAAGAGAAGCTTGCTGTGTCAGTGGTTTCCTGAAGAATGCATCTGCATTTCAGGTTTACTTACTTGGAAAAGGACTCATTGTGGAAGTTGAATTTCAAGCATTCTTTAAATTAAGTGTTAGCTAAACATATCTAAGGTTATTTAAACCTATTTGGAATGATTTGCATTAACTTCAATGTCTCTGCCTTCATAATTGACTTGACCTGGACCTCATTTATCTCATGAGGGAGCATGAGAAAAATCATTACTTGTGTAGCAAATTGTTGAGGAGAAGCTTGTCACTGAGCACTCCAGCTACAACGCAGTGAACAACAGATTCAAGAGGGAATGTCTACTTTCCATTTTCCATTCTAAGAACAGCACAAGAAAACAGTGTGCATGTCTGTGAGTACATATAAACAGAATAGATTACATAGAACCCATATAAAATGCATTTTAATAGTGCACACAAATCTCTAAAGTACTTCTTTTCCAAAAGACAACTATATTTGCATGTAGAGAAAAAGTACCAAAACATGATTTTGCTATATTTTATGCAACATGTTGGTGGGAATTTGTTAATATCTAAAGCATTAAATAAACATACTTTTGTCAATTTCAGTTCAGTAATCTACACACACATAGAATGTAAAAGACACTAATAAATTGGAATATAATTATCGCTATTATGTTTGTATGAATACAATTCTGAAAATATCACAAATATGCTTAAATAAAAAGTAAATTACAGTACGTATGTACTATGTAGATGAAATGGGGGGCAGCAATTTAACTGGGAGAAATGATAAAGCTCCCCTCCAGCCACAATCATAGTTATGCATGACTGTGGTAAGTGGAACAGGCCAGAACATCCTGCTGAGACCGCAGGCCAAGGAAGTTATAGGTCCCCACTAGACCACTCCTCACCCCTTATGTTTTTGCAAAAACACACTGCACTGTCCGTATCATGACTGTCCCTGGAGGCATCAGACGATGGAATGTGTATTTTGAACATATTCCAGGCATATGAAAGAAATTCACAAGAACACAAACCCAGAGAAGGGTAATTCATTGGCTAGAGTGACCAGTGGGTCTGACCAATCAAAGAAAATAAAAATTAATGAGACAAGGCAGAGAAAAAGGTGGCGACAACCAAGACCCTTGCACTTATAATCACGAACTGGAGCCCAGATAAGGTCCACTCTTTGAAGTAGCCTCCTCCTGGAGCTCTTCACCTTTCAAAACATGAAAATAAAGAAAGAAGGAAGGAAGGGAAAAAATACAACATTTATTCTTGCTCTTTTTGTGTATGTATAGACAAAACATTCACACAATCTGGAAAGTATTTGAAAGAAAGAATTTTCTGTTTCCATTTCATTTACTTTTTAATATTTTATTTTATATAATTCTTACATCATTTTTCATTTTTGCACAATGTATGCATTTCCATTTTGGTTATATTCCCCATACAATTGCACCCCCCTTATTTTGACCCTAATCCTTTCTCTCCTCCCACCCATGTTTTTCTGGTTTATAGTTGCTTGTTGATTTTGTTTTTTACTTTGTATTAATTAGTCTTTTTCCTGGTCCCTTATTTAGGTTTTCTAAATTCCTGCTATGAGTGAGACCATCCAGTATTTTTCTTTTTCTTTCTGGCTTATTTCTCTGAGCATGATCCAAATGCCCAAAAACAGATGACTGGATCAAGAAGATGTGGTACATATACACAATGGAATATTACTCAGCAATCAAAAAAGATAAAAACATGCAGTTTGCAGCAACATGGATGGAGCTAGAAGGGATCATGCTGTTTCCATTTTAAAGCGTTCAGGTCTTTTCAATTATATGTTTATTTTTTATTACAGTGAACATTCTTTAGTTTTACAAAAGTGTTTATTTTTTATTTTTGAGACATTGTCACTATTAAGGTGTATTAAAAGGGAGATAAATCCCTATATATGCTTCTAGTTATCATCACTGCATATGAAGTAACTTCTTTCTGCTTTTGATATAAGCACAAACAAGAACCTCCTAGACAATTTTACCTACGGAAACATTTAATAGCGAGGGATACTATTTTTATCTCTTTGAATCTTCTTTAAAGAACATGCACATACAAAGATATTGTTTTTCATTTTAGTCAGAACATTATGTCATAAACTTTTTCCTTCTTCTCTCTCTTCACTAAAAGCTTGGCTTTAATGGCCTTCCAATTAAAACAAACAAAACCCATAGTTTAATGCAATAACTCTTTCCTGTTGGGTAAATACAAACACCCATGGATAAAGTCAATTTTGTTTTTGTCCACTTTTAACTTTCCTTCACCAATCCTTATGCCACCTAGAAGATCTTTAGCTTCCATAAAAACCTATCTAGTTTGGGTCTCTTGCATTAAACGAGTAAGTTTAACAAACTGAATCTTTGACCTCATTATTACTGGAGTACCCTATAAGAAAATATAGCAATTTCTAATTCCCAGATTTTTAATTTTCATTAATAATTTTATTTCTTGCATCCCTCTGGTAACATAAGAAATACTAATTAACTATGCAGTAAAATAAAATAGTTATGGGGACATTTATTAGAATATAAGTGCTCAGTCATGATTAGAATAAAAAATATAATATCATCTGTACTATATGCTATATACTTAAACCAAAACATCATTTGTTGCTTGTCTGAAATGAAAACATAACTGACAGACCTGTAATTTCATTTGGTGAATCTGACAACCATATTTTTACAGTGTTAGTGTTAGCATTCCAAATGAAGGTATGAAGCAACTTTACTCAGGAATAGTTGATAATATTTGAAATTACTTTGCCTGTGTTTCTTTCATTACAAAAAAAATCAATTCCCATATGAAATTTATAATACGATATGGTAAAATATTCAGTACTAGCCAGTTTTGCTATTCTTTTTTTTAAAGATTTATTTATTTATGCATACAAGAGCTGGGGTATAGGACAGAGATGCGGCAGGTGAGAGGAATCACTGGAGACAGAGTGGGGAGCAGAACAGTCAGACTGACTGAAATAAACTGCTGAGGGGAGCAGTGGGGAGACAGGAGAGGTCTGCCGTGCCATGTGGGTATCTCCCTGGCCGGCTGGGGATCGAACTCGTGCTGCAGAGGCTGTGGATTGCTTCAAAGTGTGGTGCTTAACACCTTGAACCACCAGGGAGGCCCAGTTTTGCTATTTTTTTTTTAAAGATTTACTTATTTATACAAGAACCAGGGTACAGGCCAGATGTGGGGGAGGGTGAGAGGATTCACCAGAGACAGAGCGGGGAACAGAACAGGCAGACTGACAAAATACACTGCTGAGGGGAGCAGCCGGCGAGACAGGAGAGGTCTGCTGTGCCATGTGGGATTCTCGCCAGCCAGCCGGCAGGGATGGAACCCGCACTGCAGAGGCTGCAGACAGCTTCACAGTGGGGTGCTCAACTGCCTGCACCACCAGGGAGGCCCCAGTTTTGCTATTTTTACTCAAAGTAAATCTAAGCATATTAAAGGAAATAGTAGTCACACATACACTTAACTTCTGCCTATGTTGTTGGATATCATTTATATAGAACATTGGGGTCTTGTCAGGGATTGCAGAGAATCTATAGGTGACTTTATATATTGTGACTATTTTAACAATATTAATTTTTCAAATCCATGAAAATGAGATCATTTTCCATTTATTTGTATCTCTGATTTCTTTCATCAATGTCCCATAGTTTTCAATGCACATCTCTCTCAGTTTATTTACTTAAATTATTTCTAAGTATTTTAATTTTTAATAATATGGTATATGCCACTTTCTTCTTAATTTATTTTGCATATAATTTTCATATATAGAAATGCTACAGATTTTTAGAAGAAAACATGAGAATAGAGACTGGCATTAGTCTTGGCAATGATTTTTTGTTTGGTGATAAAATACAACTGACCTAAAACACAAATAACAAATGCAAATATGAACAAGTGGGATTTCATCAAACTGAAAAACCTCTGCACAGCAAAATAAAATGTCAACAAAATAAAAAGATAAACTATGAAACTTGAAAACATTTGCAAACTATTTGTATGATAAGAGATTAGAATTAAAAAAAAAATAAGGAAATCAATCAGCTCAATAGCAGTAAAAAACAAACAAAATAAAAAATCCAGTTCATAGAACCTGAACCTGAATAGGATCACAGAACCTAACAGACATTTAGCTAAAGAGCATATTCAAATATGAACCATTACTTAAAATAATGACACCAGCATCTTCCTGGTGGTGCAAGGGGTTGAGAAAAAACTTATGAGGCTGTCCGCAGCCACTGCAGCTCGAGTTCCATTCCCGGCCAGAGAGCTATCCACATGGAGCGGCAGACCTGTCCTGTCTCCCCGCTGCTCCCCTCAGCAGTGTGTTTCAGTGGATTCACCTGTTCTGCTCCCCACTCTGTCTCTAATGGGTCCTCTTGCCTCCCACACCTGTGGCCTCTACCCCATTCTTGTATGCATAAGTAAATAAATCTTTAAAAAATAAAATAATAATGACATCAATAATCATCACAGAAGTGTAAATCAAAACCAAAACATAGATTAGAACAGCTATTATCAAAAATACAAAAAGATTATTGACAGGGAGGATGTGGCAAAGACAGAGTCATCATGCACTGCTGGTGGTGACATAAGTTGGTGAGTCCACCATGTGAAAAACTAAAAACAGAACTGCCACATGATCTAGTAATTATACATTTGGGTATTTTCAGAAAACAAAAACATTAACTTAAAAATATACATGCACCCCCATGTTCATTTTCACATTATGCACAATAGCATAGTTATAGGAACAATCCCAATGTCATTATACTGTAATGAATCAAGGATATCCTGGTACAGGGCCTCCCTGGTGGCACAGGGGTTAAGTCTCAGTGCTATCAAGCTAGTGACAGCCACTGTGGTCTGAGTTTGATCTCCAGCCAGGAAGCTAACCCACATGGTGCAGCACACCTCTCCTGTCTCCCCGCTGCTCCTCTCAGCAGTGGATTTAAGCAGATCTGCCTGTTCTGCTCCCCAATGTGTCTCAGGGGAATCCACACCCCTCCCAACTCTGGCCTATACCCCAGTTCTTGAATGCATAAATAAATAAAAATAAATCTATTTTTTAAAAAGAATATTCTGGTATACAGTCATGTGTCACACAGTGACATTTCAGTCAACAAGGGATCCCATAAATGGTGGCAGTCTCAATAGGCTACACCATATGCCTAGGAGTATAATATAATATACCCCATTTAGATTTGTGATTACACTCAGCAATGTTTGCACAATGATGAAATCATCTAACAACACATTTCTTAGAGCATATCCCTGTTGATAAGTGATTTGTGACTGTATATATGCAGTGGGATGTTGTTCAACCATATAAAAAGAAGGGAATTTTCTCATTTGTGACAAAACAGATAAATCTTCAGGACATTATTCTAAGGGAAGTCAAACAGAGAAAGAAAAATATCATAACCTTTTTCTATGCAGAATAAAAAAAAAAACACGAAATCATTGAAATAGAGCATATTACAGGTTAGTAAAGGGGTGGGTAAAGGATACTGGGTGAAGGTTTTAGGAGAAATAATTTATAAGTTTTGGGGATCTATTAAATAGCATGAAGATTGTTAATGATACCACATTGTACATTCGAAACTTTCTTAGAAAGTCTACGTTAAAAATTTCAACAGACGAAAATGATATCTATATTGAGGTGATAGATATTGACTAAACTTGGGACAATCATTTTGCATAAACATACATATTTGTAAAATGATTATATATGTGTTATAGATATGCTATATATGCATACATAAAGCAACTAAGTCATATGCTATAAACTATGCTATATGTCAATTATATCTCATAAAATTGGAAAAACTCATTATCAACAAAAAGAAATATGACCACAAAAAGAAGTATGTCCAGTAAACATCTGAATTGAACTGACTTAACTTTTTCAACAAGATCGATTAGCTGTTATTATAAGAGAAAACTTACCAGAGACACATGTAAGGATCTAATAAAACACCATCGAGACCAGTAGTTGTAACACTTTTGTTAAAAATTCAAAAGAAACGTGAATTGCAGGTAATAGCCCAAGTTCAAATTTTAGCTATTAACTGTATTAGTAGAAGAGAATTCTAAGCAGCACTGAGAAATTTTAGATGCGATAATATTGACCAAAAATATCTTCCATCTGATAAAATGCTTTTGATAAGGAAGGAAGGCAGAAAGTCAATACTGTTTTAAGCCAACAAGGGAATTTATTGGTTTGTGTGATTGCAAAGATCAGAGGATGAAGTCACTTTAATCATGGCTTCATTGGAAGCTTGCTATATCAATCAAAACTCCATCTCTTAGCTCTTCTTACTTTATCGTGTCAGTTTCATCCTAAAATTAGTTCCCCTGATAACAAAATGGCTGCAATGGTTTCAGACCTCACACACACTCACTGTAATGTCTACAAGGAAGAAAATCATTTTTCTTTTACTTTCCTCCAAAGGGAGAAGAAACATTTTCTCTCAGAAATTCTAAAGCATCAACACCTGACACCGCATGGTTTCCTGCTGTTGTATGTATTCGTTGTTATGTCCATCACTGGGGCTGAGGTATGAGGGATAATATAGATGGCTTCAGGAAGTCAACTTTATTCCAACCCTATTTCTGCACACAGAGGGCAGGTTCTCTACAGAAGACTGTGAGAAGGGGAGAAAGGCAGTGGAAGAAGTTAATACAATTAACGTAGAATTGCTTCAGAAAGATTATCTGTATGGTGAAATTATATTGAGAACAAATAGTAAGAAACAATAGCAATAACTCAGGCACAAGATAATACAGTTTTGACCAAGAGATTAGTTGTGATAATGAAGAGATATACTCGATGGGGGGCTAAAATTGTAACAACAAATGGCACACCTGACT
This sequence comes from Talpa occidentalis, assembly GCF_014898055.3. NCBI lineage: Eukaryota > Metazoa > Chordata > Mammalia > Eulipotyphla > Talpidae > Talpa > Talpa occidentalis. The sequence continues at coordinate 2,593,069 of NW_023601212.1, read as the reverse complement.
CTACCCTGACCTGCAATAATGATGTTAAGGAGATTTACATAGAAAAACAGTGAATTTTTTATATATTATACCTTATTATATAAATTGATCCTGTTTAGAGAGCACAACTTTAAGAAGGCTTAGAGAAAAGCAATGCAAATGGGGGGAAAATAAAACAAGGAAAATGTGATTAATCATCTATTAACTATATGCCCATAATGGATGTATGGGAACTCATCAGGTAACTAGAGAGATTTATAAGGCAGCAGGTATAAAATAACCAAGACCATGAACCTGAATGCACAGCAGCTAGAATTTCAGAAAACACAATCTCTAATCAAAATCAACTTTAGGATAATTTATCAGATATTTTCATTATAGTTATAACCTGCCAAGTAATCCCATTTTTTAGACATGTATGAAGAAATCTCCTAATTCAAACAGCAAATAAAAAGTTGAGTATACTTGTTGATTTTGATTTTTACTTTATTATAATTAGTCTTTCTCCTGGTCCCTTATTTAGGTTTTCTAAATTCCTGCTATGAGTGAGACCATCCGGTATTTTTCTTTTTCTTTCTGGCTTATTTCACTGAGATAAAAAAGCATACATTGTGCAAAAATGAAAAATGATGTAAAAATAAATAAAATAAAATACATAAAAAAGTTGAGTATATTTCCAAATCCCCAATCCCATGGTTATATACTGGATTGGATTATAAGCACATGGTGCCAGGTCTTCGAAGATATTCTGAAGAAGTGTTTGCTCCCACTGTCTTCATTAGATACCTTTGTTTTTGCATCCTGGCTTGTGTATTGTTGCATTTCCTAGCAGGTAAGACTAAATAATTTCTGGGTGGTGCTACTCCTAAGTGCCTAGAGAAACGGTAACTTTCTGACTGTGCTCACTAGCTTTTTCCATGCCTTGTACTACAATCACTGCTCCTGGCAGCCAGAACACCCATGGGAGGCAGTATTCTTTTTTTTTTTTTTTGATTTATTCATATATTCTTATAAAATTGCAGTGGTACAGGCCAGTGGCGTGGGAAGGTGAGAGGATTCAGTAGCATCTTTATAACTGAGTCTAGGGAAATGGAATTTGTTATTGCTTGCCTTTTACTTTCTCAGGATTTTGTTAATCAGACATTGGTCTGATATGTAGAATCATGTCTATGCCTTTGCAAATGTTTGTTTATTTCCTATTTTCATAGGGAAGCATCATTGGCTATTACTGACTGTTAACACGGGGCGGGATATGATACGACATATAGGGCAATTTTTAATATACCAAATACTATACCGAATATTAGCAATGAGAAGATAAAAAGAAACATTTTCTTTCTCTGATTTATTGGAGATCAAATCCCACCTTTCAGATACTTCTTAAATATCATTTTCATTTAATCCTACTCTGCTACACATCCATTAAATGTTAAATTCACAGGGTTGGACGTTAGTCCTCTTTTCTCTCAAAATAAAGCTGCATGGATGTTTCCACTGTTATACTTTAATAAATGCCCAAGATCCATGGCAACACAATCTCTCTCAATCCATTTACAGTCTAATATCCAAGCTAATTTACACTGGATACACCGGAAACATCTCCAATGAACACAACTAAAAGGAGAAGTCCTTCTATTCCCGCCCACATTGCGCACCCTATGTATTCCCCCCAGGTAACCAGCTAGAGTCCACCTAGACATCCAAGCATATCTCATCCCCCTAGTCCAGTCTCCAGTTCCACCAGAGTTTTCTTTGTACTATCTTTCAAATGTCCCCCCAGACTTCTAGCTCGTATAGAGCAAACCTTCCTAACTCTTTACTAGATTTATACACTATCTTCTTAAATGCTCCCCAGATTTAAAACTCTATCACTTCTCCAATTCATTCTCAACTGGGGTATCGGAAAGGTCTCTCATAGGGATGGACCTAGTCTCTGCTGGCATTAGTGTTGTAGTCACTCACTCTCTCTGTCTGAATTTCTGGGTAAATGGAGCATAAGAAAGCAGTATAGTTCATGAGATGGTACATGACAAATGGTTTATTTGTAGTGTATAAGAAGGTAAGACTTAAATAAAGACATAATATTTATATATAGTAATTTTGGTAAGGATGTGTACCAATTTTATAAAAAATTTAATTATAAGATTTTTATATCTTAAAAACTTTGAAGTGAAAATGTTTTATTCAGTACATCACTAAGATTTTAAATTGCATAATGTTTATCTTATACTAATTAGAGTTAGCTATAAGATAAAACGTGAGCCAGCACCTGACATCTTTTCAAATGTGTAAAAAAATCAGACATTTGCTTTTACTTAAAAAAAATAGGCTTTTACTTATAATGCCTAGTTTCCTAAGTTCAAAAAGATTATCCTTGGAGTAAATGAAAAATAAAAAGTACAGAAATATTATAAGCCCATCAACTCTATTAGTTGCATTTGTTCAGCTAATAAAGAACGTATGTGGCTTCACCACAGTTATCTATAGAACCTAATTCTCATAGACTACCTTGGACTAACAGACTGGAAAAAATTGTGTAAAATATCTATTTTCCACAGTAGACATTTTCCCCCGTGAATCCTTGAAGTGTTTTTCTTCAAGCTATTAAAGTTACATCAGCTACGTGGACCCCATTATCAGAAAGTAACAAGATTTTCTTCACCTTTAAACTCAAGATGTAAAGAATGTTAGTGTATCATGAAGCAATTATTTATTCCAATTAAAATAAAAGGTGCACAGTGCAAAGGGTTTAGCACTGCCATTAAATATGCTAGACAAATAGATGTATTTACAGATTAAGTCTATTCAAGCTCTATTAGTGTGATAGAGCGTGGCAGGAAAGCAAATGGGCACTGCAATTCCATTATTTTGGAGTTAAACCTTACACACTGAGCACCCACATCCCTCTAAAGATTAAGAAGTATTTCATTTAGTCCTTGGTTTTCCACATGCAGTTGATTACTTCTAAATCTAATAAAATCCTATAGAGTGAGCCTGATCAGTTCCAGGGGTGGCTTTCAGAGTTCCGACTTCAATGTCATAGAATGATGCTGCATCACAATAAAAATGATGTGTAGGTACTTCTATAGATTTTATTTTTTATTTTTTTAATAATAAATTTTATTTTTATATTCCCCAAACAATTACAACCCCCTTACTTTGACCCCAATCCCTCCTCTCCCGCCCCCTACCCCCCGTAGAGTGTCTCTGGTTCATAGTTTTTTGTTTATTTTGATTTTCACTTTCTTATAGTTATTCATTTTCCTGGTCCCTTATTTAGGTTTTCTAGATTCCTGCTATGAGTGAGACCATCTGGTATTTTTTTCTTTCTGGCTTATTTCGCTGAGCATGATCCCTTCCAGCGCCATCCACGTTGCTGCAAATGGCATGTGTTTATCTTTTTTGAATGCTGAGTAATATTCCATGGTATATATGTACCACATCTTCTTGATCCAGTCATCTATTTTTGGGCATTTGGATTGTTTCCAAAGCTTAGCTATTGTAAATCGTGCTGCTATAAACATAGGGGTGCAGGTGCTCTTTGGAATTGATGTTTCTGTGTCCTTTGGGTAAATACCTAGGAGTGGAATTGCTGGATCATATGGAAGCTCTATGTTTAGTAGGTCAAGAAATCTCCACACAGCTTTCCATCTATAGTTTTTTATCCCAGGAAAATAACTTCTGCAACATTTCTTTTTCCTACATTAGATGACCACTAGGAAGTTTACATAAACCTGTAGCTACTGATCACGATAAATATAAAATTTAATATAGTTGTCTAAAAAATGCTTTTGAAACTTAATATAGTTAATGAATCTCATTGAAATTTTACAGACATTTAAGTTTATATTATATTCCATGATTGCAATGATGAGGTACAAATCATATGCAAGAAAAGTGAATCCTTTAGCTCATTATTATAAAATTATAGGTCAAACACCTGTTCAAATTTAATTTCCCCAGTGGAAACTTCCCGAAACAACCCAATCCTCCTCCTCTTTCATTATCTATCCATTTACCTTGATATGTTTTTTCCTCAACACTTTATTTTTACTGATATTATATTATACCTTTATTTGTTTATTCTGAATCTTGCTGTGATAAGACTTTGAGTAATTGCTGTATTCCTAACACTGAAGGTCTTAATTAATGTTAGCTAAATGTATAAACTCATGAAAATATATTTTCAAAAGGCTTGGATTTAGCATTCGGTAACACTGGTTATAGTCTCAATAGGTAAAGAATTATTGAAATTCAATATTATTTTCTATAAAACGAAAATGCTCATGAATGTCACATACTTGGGTTGCTACTGCATTAAACAAATACAACTGAAATTACTCTATTCAGTGCTCCAGAGATTAATAAGATTAATTGTTATAATTATCACTGATATAACTTTATTATTTTGAATCAGTGACTTCAAATACCTTTGGATTTTATCATATTTTAAAAACTACTTTATTTTCTAACTGTTGCCCGATATTCTCTGTTCAACTTGTATATTACCGCTATGTCCATAAAAAACATATATTTAAAAAAAATAAACTCATACTGAACAAAAAGCTTAGAATCTGGATTCTATCACATCTCTATCATATCAATCGCCTCCCTTAGTGGCATACGTTTTCTGGATTATTGTCACATACATGTTCAGTATGTTATATTACTCATGAAAGAAAAAAACAAATATTTGCTGAACTCAATTCCTGAACATTGAAGAACGTGCTACCAGTTTAGAGACCTGAAAAGATTAAGACTGGAAGAATGGAAATCGGGAGTGGTCTAGAATGGTCATTGTAACTACACATAAATCATAGCATGTAGGGCCTGTCCGGTGGCGCATCGGTTGAGTGCTGGGCTACGAAGCTGCCCGCAGCCTCTGCAGCACCAGTTTGATCCCCGGCCGCTGGAAGAGGGTCCCACATGGCGTGCAAACCTCTCCTGCAGCCCGCTGCTCCACTCAGCAGTGTATTTTGTCAGTCTGCCTGTTCTGCTTCCCGCACTGTCACTGGTGAATCCTCTCACCCACCCACGTCTCTGACCTGTACCCCAGTTCTTTTATAAATAAATAAAATCTTAAAAAAAATAAACTGAGAATCAGTATTTTTTAGTTCAAAGGGGGACTCCTAGGGATTAAACAATCAGTTAGCTGCAGCCCACTTGCTAAAATACCCTCATATTGATTCCCCCTTTCTAATTTATTGTACTTTTTTATCCCTCACATTTTTCCTAGGATTATACTATCAAATAAAGTAAGAGCAATTAACATTTGGCCTCAGTCTATGCTTTCTGGGCAACCAAAACTAAGATAAAAATTGCTTCTTGAACTATATAATATTTCTAAAGTAAGTGACATTTTAAACATGTAAAAACTGTGACTAGAAATGGCACATATGTCTCTACCAAATGTTATTGTATGAACTCCTATGTTCAGAACAATATTCGAAATGTAAATAGATTTTTATGTCTCTAATTTTATCAATTTATTTAATAACTAAAGTTCCAAATAGTAGGGAAGTAAATTATGCTATTTCCATTAATCAAAATTTTTGGAATGATGGCCACATTTAGTACTTACATATTTTGTAATAATATTTTGAGATTATTTAACATCACAGAATGACATAGACTTAAAAGTTATAAATACACTAAATGTAATCCTTAGTACATTTTTGAAAGAAAAACTTAGTAATTCTCACTCTGTGCTATGTCATATTACCAAGTAATAAATCTGAGGTGAGGTAATATGTCCAAATTCTTGGAGTGAATATGTCCAGGTATAATAAAAGATTTAAAGGTTAAATGTTGACATTTAAGAGCAAGATATCTGTTTCATTCCCCTGATAGCACACAAAATTGTCTCTCTTCCTTTTTTGAGGTTTCCTATTTTAAATTCAATCCCACTTTCTGTCTCTCTCTCTTGCTTTCACTCTTGTGATTTCATTTCTAGCACTCCTACACTTTCTGGAAAAAGTACAAGTATAAAATGACATCAGGATTTTCCTGATTTCCTTCTGTGCTTGTATCATCTCTTTCTTTATTCCATGTTACAGAATGCATATCTCTTTTTCCACAAATCTTATAATTATTACGTTAGATGGGTCCTCATATTAACATAAAGCATCACAAACTATGTATATATTACATATCATTGCAAGGTATTCAAATGGGAGGAAACTATCTCAGATAATATGAATTCATTAATCATAGGTTTTGTTTTGCAGTTCTTTGTAGCTTTAAACTTGTGCATCTTGTTTAGGAGAAACTAAGAAACAAAAACAAAAAATTCACAAATTCACAAACAATAAACTACACATTCTGAAACAACCATGGTGTAAAAGAAGAAATCAAAATGGAAATTATAATATATATTGAGACAGGGATGAAAACATAACCTACCCAAATTATGGGAAGTAGCAAAAGCAGCCCTAAGAGAGAAGTTTATAGTAAACATCCACATGAAAAATTAAGAAAGAAAAATGAATGAAAGAAAAGTTTTCCAACATCACTAACCATCAGGAAAATGCAAATCAAACCCACAGTGCAATATTATCTTATACCTGTTAGGGTGGGTTTTATGAAGAAAATAAATAATAAGTAGAAAGGATATAAAGAAAAAGGAATTGATTCACACTGTTTCTGACAGTGTGTAATTGGAACAATAATTATGGAATACAGTATGGAAGCTCCTCAAGAAATTAAAAGTAGAGCTACCATAATATCCAGCAATCCCACTAATAGTAAACACAGAAAAAAAATGAAATTAGGATCTCAGAGAGGTAGCTACACTTCCACCCTTTTTGTAACATTATTCACAATAGCCAAGACGTGGAAACAACTGAATGTCCGTTAAGAGATGAATGGATAAAGAAAATGTAGTATATAAAATGGAATATTACTTAGCCTTCAACAATGTTGCCATTTAGGACAATAAGGTTGAAACCAGAGGCTATGGCATTTAATGAAAGAAGTCAGGCACAGGGCTGATACTACATCTTACTACTTACTTGAGGAATCAAATATAATAAATAAATAGAAATAGAGAGGAAAATGATGCTTGTCATGTGGCTGGGGCTATGAGGACACAGAGAAGCATTAGTCAAAGGGTACAAAGTTTCAAATACATAAGATTAATATACTCTATAGCTCTACTATACAGAGAGTCTATAGCTAATAATACTGCATATTGTATAATTAAAAATCTGTTAACAGAGTAAATTTTACACTAAATATCATGATAAAATAAAGAGGGAAGAGAAAACATTTTCAGGTGAAGGGTATACTTATCGTATACATGGTGGTAATGGTTTAATGAGGGTATACTTATCTCCAAATGCATCAAGCTGTATAAAGTAATTATTTATAGATATTATTTGTATGTCAGTCATACCTCAATAAAGTGGTTTTCCAAGAAAGGCACCATGATATATGATTATTGAAGACCCGTTGGTAATACACTTTGAATGCATATGGCCAATAAAAATAAAGCCATCACTGACATATTTGTAGGGAACAATGACAAGCATATATGGAGCTGGGAGAGAATATAGGATATAACTGTGATTCTCAACCAAGTCTCATGATCACAGAATACAGTAAACAGAGTGAAGGTGAGTGGACATTCTTCTCATAGGTTTAAAGATTCTTGCCAATGGATTTCATTGTTGCCTTAGTTTGACTATATTCCTGATTAATTCTTACTAAACCAACACTTTCCATGGAATATTTTTTGAGACTCTCACAGAGGGAAAGATATCCTGACATTGCACTAACACTATTGATCATGAGTCAGTCACCAGGTATCAGTTTACAGGCAGAGAAAAGAAAGTACTTTATATATTAGAAATTATAAATTTAGATAGTAAAAATGGTTAGAAACATATTAGATGTTAGGAAAATAACTCATAAAACAAGGACAGAAAAAAATCACACATAGTGAATTTTAATAAGCAAAAGTTCAGAACTCAAGTACGACCAACAGTGCATGCTTACATAATACTTACAATCATACCAATCATTATTTATTGCATGTGTTTTAACAATATTAAATCATTTAATTTTTACAACAATCCTATAATCTGGAACTTTTTCATATCACTATTTACAAATGAGGAAAGTGATGACTAACCAGGCAGAGATTGTACTCAAAAAGAGTAAAATGGTTATATGACTCCAACATCTATTTTCTTTACCTGCAAAATGGCTAATACTATATGGCTAATACTTATTGTTCGAAAGAAGAAAGGGTTCCTCATTTCTAGTAGTGAAAATTGTCATAACAAAGGCAAGTAGAAGATAAAAACAAAAGAGAGCAAGTATTCAGACTTGTGTAGAAGATATTTTATATCAGCAGTCATAGTTTCAAAGACAATTCATATTTCAACATCTAATTAATGTATGCTAGAAAAATCACAACTCCAATTTATGGTCAGAGTCAAATGCATCCCAAATCTAAAATGTTATTTGTTACCTATTTCTTATATCTTAGTCTGTTTTTCTCCTTTTTAACCAAATGGAAGTTTTGATTCTTTTAATAAAAGGCATATAGATAGTTTTTTGTGTCTGGGAATGAGCTTGATCTAACAGGCCTTTATCTAGTTCTGGTAAGTAAGGGGAAAATGAAGTGAACAGAAAGAGAGCAAAAGACTGCAAAACTTAAAAGGCAAACAACTAAAATGGTCTATGGATATTGATGGAATTTTCTGTGTCTCAAAATACATACATCTGTTAATGTAGATTAAGGAATAAAATTTCAGTTTGCAAATGAGACAGGGTGTTACTACACATATTTTGAGAAACATTCTGATTACTTAAACTTTTTAAGAATGAGCTTAGAAATGTAAAGTACATTAGAATTGGTATTTTTATATCTTTATATAAAGTAGTATGCTGAGTAATATATAGTTCTAGATTTAAAATTTTAAGTCAAGAAAATTATGGTTATTTTTTATTTCTGATTATATTATTCAATTGTATCTACCTTTGAAATTGATTCCTAAGATATCATCTATCTTCCTACACTAAACAGGTTTAAAAAGTTTTAAGCCCTGTTTATATGTTACCCAGAATGAAATAAAAACAATATTTACTAGGCCTCCCTGGTGGCCTAGGAGTTAACTTTCAGAGCTACCACCAGGATGGCCCTCCATCTGCAAAGTGGCCTAAGTTCAATCCCCAGCCAGGGAGCTGACCCACTGGCCCAGCAGACCTCTCCTGTCTCACCCGCTGCTCCCCTTTACAGTGTATTTCAGTGGATCTGCCTGTTCTGCTCCCCACTCTGTCTCTGGTGAATCCTCTCAACCCCCACACCTCTGGCCTTCACCCCACTTCTTAGGTGTAAGTAGACGAAAATAACTTCACATAAATTCAATTATTAAATTATATCTTACTATCTTCTAGGTAACATTTAATTTTGAGAAAGAAAAAAAAAAAGTGTGATAGGGATTCTTAACCTCAGATTAAAGGCAATTTGTTCCACTCCACTCAATATTTATATTCTTAAATAATTTTTTAAAGAGTGATTAATGAAACTTGAAGAATATGAACTTGCTGACCTCAAGTTCTACTTTCCTCAGAAAATAAGAAATATGCATCTTGATAATAATTTTAGCCATTCTTTTACTTCTTATTTAAAACAACATATGTACCTCTTATATGCCATTAACAGTAGGGTTCATTTTGATGAATTGATCCTATTTTCTTTCTTTATTCACACAAAAAATTTAGTGTTTAGGGACTAAAAGAAATCCCAAGCTCAATTCAAAACCTTCTAAAAGGAATCTGAAACAGTAGACAGGAAATCTTTTCAGCTTAGCTATACAATGATGTATGTATGTGCATTCAATGAAATAAAGAGATTTCTATTAAATAGACACATTCTAGTTTTTTAAGTAGGGAATGCCACTCTGACTGATGCAAGCCACACATATTTCTTAAAATATAGCTTATCTTCAAACAAATTAATCATGATCTTAGGTTTAAAGAATATTTTAACTACCTTCACTAAGCATTTCATAAGTGGTATTGGCTAAACAAACTTTACAGAAAAAAATAGAAAAAAAAAAACAACACTGTTAGAAGTGCCTATTTCAGAGAAAGAAGCAAATGAAATACATTGTAGTAGGCTGGCCGTAAATGGCCTCAATAACCCCATCCTGTTTACATTCATGCACTTGCCTATTATCTTCTTTTTGGTTGTGCCCTTTGTTTTTGTTTATTTTTTTAAGATTTATTTATTTATACAAGCACTGGGTACAGTAAGAAGCACGGGAGGGTGAGGGGATTCACCAGAGCCAGAGCAGGGAGCAGAACAGGCAGACTGACGAAGTACACTGCTGACAGGAGCAGCGGGCAGCAGGAGAGGTCTGCGTGCCATGTGGGACCCTCACCCGGTGGCCAGGGATAGAACCGGCACTGCAGAGGCTGCGGGTAGCTTCGCAACCCAGCACTCAACCACTGCACCACCACGGGAGGCCCTGGTTGTGCCCTTTGAATGACAGAACACAACAGGAGGAGAGGATGCTTCTTCTCCGACTAGATTACAAGAGACTGTAACTCATTTTGCTAGTAGATTCTTGTTGCTGACTCTGATGAAATAAGTTATTTTGGGTAGACCCATATGGTAGGAAAGTAAGGGTGGCCTACAGCCAATAGTCCTAAATCCAATAAGCCTGGAAGAACTGAACCTGGTGATGAGCTTGGAATGTAGTCTTTCCAAGTTGTGTCTTCATATGAGACCACTGTCCTGGGTGACACCTGGATTACAATCTCGTGAAAGATCTGAAGGGGAGGGTTCAGCTCCACCATGCCTGGACTTCCGACCCACAGAAATTAGGATAATAAAAATGTGCTGTCTTAAGCCACTAAATTTGAGGTAATATGACAACAGATGATAAATATAAGAAGGATGTTTGAAGTATGCATTACATATATTTGATTTCACAGATTTTCCTGAAGAATCAACTCTAGGCAAATCTTTAATATGTTTCCATACTATTCATTTACCTTTTGATTTTGCTTGTCAGGTAAATAAGTTGTGGCAGAGATAATGCTATGTATTCCACAAACATTCATTTCCATCCAGGTTTATAGGAAATCTATATTTTTCATTCCTCTTTGCAGTAAAGACAAGTAATTGGGCATGGGCCAGGGAATGGTTTAGTGGTCATGTGGATGGCTTCATCACCGAGTTATAAAATCCCTGTATTAAAAAATAATAACAATGTCCTTAGGTTATCAGCCAAGTCCCGTCTTACCTGTTGATGTGGTTGTGGAGGTTATGACTACAATGACACAGACCGAGGAGCAAAGGGCTCTTATTGGCTGGAACAGAGTCTTGCAGCCCTTATTCACACATTTTTACAATGGCAGAGACAATTAGCTTTCATTATAACACTGTAAGATTTGGGGATTTAAATTTTATTTTGAGGTAGTCTTGTGTAAAGAATAATGTCTGAAAATTGTGCCTCCCTCTTAAATCTTTGTAAGGATATCATAAAAGAAGCCACACTGCACTGACATGAAGGGATGATGACCACATCACAAAGAAAACCATACAGGATTCTGAAAAGAAGGATTTCAAACATGTGAAAGAGGTGAAGTAAACTTCCAGGATAATCTATATCCAGAAAGCTCCAGGAGTGGTGTTACCCCCAAAATGATTATTTTATTTAATAAATATATACTGAGTTTCTACTATATGCCAAAAACTACTATAGAAACTGAACAAACAGGGAGCTCCCTGGTAGCACAAGGGGTTAAGATGCAACCTATGAAGCTATCCACAGCCACTGCAGCACGAGTTTGATGCCCATCCAGGTTGCTGATCCTCATGGCATGGCAGACCTCTCCTCTCTCACCTGCTGCTCCCCTCAGCAGTGTGTTTCAGTCAGTCTGCCTGTTCCGTTCCCCACTGTCTCTGGTGAATCCTCTCACCCCCCACATGCACCTCTGGCCTGTACCCCAGTTCTTGTATGCATAAATAAATAAATCTTTAAAAAAAGAAACTGGACAAACAGTATTGAATGAACAGAGTGCAATCTGTGGAATAATGCAATTCATGAAGCATGAATTCTAGGAATAAGGGATCAAAGCATTACTTGGGACTCAAATTAAATACAGTAAAACAAAACAGTATGCAAAATATTATGTAAACATTAAATTGTATACACTGAATAGTGATTACTTGATGCATAATGTATTATCTCATAAAGTTCAGATACATATTTTCTCTTTAAATAAAAAAAAAATTAAAAAAGACAATCAAAAGACAATGAAAGTTGTCCACAGCACTGGAAAGATAAAAGGAAGCTGTGGGGACTGAGATGAACTGAAGAGCACAGACCTGCTGTGAGACGAATAACAAAGCATCTATTACCAGATTCCAACTTGGCCCAGGAGTCCACTACTTCTCAATGACACTCTTGGGGTAGCTTACTAAAGATCTGACTGGTCTTACATATGAGCACTTACATTTTCTTCACACAGAATATATTTTCTGCATGTTCCCTGTTCCTCAAGCTCCTGATTTATTAAATTTTCCTAACAAAACACCTCTGAGAGTCTTAATCATGGATCTGCATTTATTGCCAAATATTCTAAATAAAAAAATATAAAGCAAAATGCAAATTTTACCACAACTGGATATACCAGGGCAGCTGTGGTAGGTAGTAAACTATGGCTGGCATCCACACTGTCAGCCAGGGTTCGTGCCTTTTGAGGTGAATGAATGAGTGATCGATCTCTAATACCAAACATATAATTAATAATTTTTGAACAAATACTATGGCATATTCCCACAGGTCACTATTTGGTTCATTCAGTGGGTCAAACACTCCATATCCAATCTAGTTTCTTGAAATCTATATGGTTTCGATTTCCATATCATTTGTAAATGTTAGTAAGAATAAAACTGAATAACTAAAGCCAAGCTCTTGATTGGATTTTATTGGTTGTAACCTAAAGAAAGAGCCATCATCTCTGTTGTAGTTTAAAGAATCAAGAACTCATAACTACAATACATAGAGAACTTATTTTTTTAAATTCTCACTTTGACTTGTGAATATATTAAAATGTATTTGATCCATGTGTTCATAGTGAATACCTGGAAAATATACCATCATTAAAATGTTTGATGGGTAGGTTTGTGATTTAAAATGAAAGCTGACATCATCAGAAAAAATGAATATCTAGAACTATATCAACCACTTCCAGTGCTGAAATGTGCTCATTTATCCTCAATTCCCCTGGATGGAACAGCTGTTTAGTCTCATAAAGTGAACACAATTAAAAAAACTTGTGATTATGTTCAAAGGCAGAATACCATACCCCCAGATGTATACACTGAATACAGAAACTGGGAATAGGGGCCAGGGAGTGCTTAGCACACTTCTGCAGGGGAAGTCACATCCCCCCTAAGTCTTCTATCAATAGCTGCATCCGTCTGCTATAATGTGGAGAAAATTACAAACCTGGTTAAAGAAATCAGTAAAATGGAGTATTAAAATTTTACTATGATATCACAATTTTGTATTTTTTTAAAAGATTTATTTATTTACACATACAAGAACTGGGGAACAGGCCAGATATATGGGGGTGTGTGAGAGAGGATTCACCAGAGACAGAGTGGGGAGCAGAGCAGGCAGAGTGACTGAAATGCACTGCTGAGGGGAGCAGTGGGGTGTCAGGAGAGGTCTGCTGTGCCATGTGGGTAGCTCCCTGATGAGAGATCAGACTGGTGCTGCAGAGGCTGTGGACATCTTCACAGCGCTGTGCTTAACACCTTGCGCCAACAGGGAGGCCCTGTAATGTATTTTGTGTTTGGAATTTCTGTCTATACTTCTGCAATCTCAATCTCCAAATCAATGATTCACCAATGAGGCAGCAGGCAGTGCATGACAATCACATATTCCGGGGAGCAGCAAGGGATGGGCACATTCAATTTTACTGAGTTCCCTTGGAAGATGTTCAATCTAGTATTCTCTTCACTGAGTAACAAAGATATGACCACGATCTTGTTCTTCAAAAAAAAAAAAAATACACTCAAATATTTATGTTCTGCTCATCACAACACTAGTCGGAACTAGTAAGAAGCGACCTCCAGTAGCAGAAAACCTGGAAAGCTAGGGTTTCTCCCAGGGCACATCTATATTATGCTTATTTCATGTCAGGTAAAGACCTGAAGATGTTTCCCTGGAATTTTTTGCTAACAAAGTAAGAAATGGAAGAGGAAATCTTCACTTTTTTATCTGCTATTGTTTCTTCTTCATTTTCTCACGGAACATGACACAAAGTTCTATCACTTTATAGTCTCACTAGCAGAGACGAGAATCCAGTTTGCCCCTTTGGAGGAGTCTCTTTTAAATTGTCTGGTATCCAATATCTGAGAAACACTGATTTATAAGTCTTGTAAAAATTTTAAATTGTTAAGTAGAAGAGTAAATCCATCAGTTACCACATTTTGGTCAGAAGCAGATGTCTCGATGATCCTTTAAAACCTACTACTTTCTGTTGATTTGTCTGTCCATATTCACTTGCCCTTTAGTTTTAGAAAAGTTAGCATCCACCTTAACACAACTGTTTCAAGAGATTTAAATAAAATCCAGAATTTCGAAAACTATCTGAATGAAAAGAGGTTAAAAAGAAAAGTCACTAATGGGAAAGTTCAATGAAAATCGTCTTTAGAAAAATATAGAATTGACTTTTTGCATTAAATGGACCAGGGAAACAAAACGACCTCTGTGTTGACAGAGTTCCTGGTTGTCATGACAACTACTCTGAGAAATGGGCAGAGCCACAGCTATCCTTTGGGAATGAAGAAAGTGCTGGTCCTGAAAAGAGGATGTAAGACAAATAGAGCAAAACCATATGCTTAAAAAGTGATATGATGCAGAAAATAAACAGCATCAAAATGTCCTCTAGAGGCTTGGGCTAATGTGTTCATTTGAATGACGTCTCCTCTCTATTTTTTTTTAATGTTTTCTTACTACCAATAATTTTCAAGAGGCGAATTCAATGTTTCCATCCTCTCCCCGCCCCCAGCTCTTTCCTTTGTGGCCGCTTTTGTTGGCAAATACAGAAGTCTCTGCAAAAGTCACTGGGAAGAGAGAGGAAGGTTAAGTTAACTTCAGTATTAAATCCAGTGGCCATTCTGCATGTGTTCTTGAGTTCCTGTTGCAAGAAATTATTAGCCAAGTCTTCCCTTTTGAAATTCTTCCCTTGATTTCAGCAAGATTTTACTCTATTTCTTTCTGCAATTTCTGTCCCATCCCTACTTGGTTTTTTTGTTCCCTTCTTGGAGAGCTCTGTCTTTTACTTT
Organism: Talpa occidentalis; assembly: GCF_014898055.3. NCBI lineage: Eukaryota > Metazoa > Chordata > Mammalia > Eulipotyphla > Talpidae > Talpa > Talpa occidentalis. Next base: position 2,577,771 of record NW_023601212.1, on the reverse strand, counting down.
TCTTTAAATGCTTGATATTTTCCAGGAAAATAATGTATTTACCACTCTTGCAATCTCCTAGCACACTGCCTTTAATTTCTAATTGCCTAGGAAAGTGGATATTTAAGTGATATTTTAGTTAATCATTGTCTAAAGGTCTTCAGGATTGGGGACTGAAACTTGTGAATCTTGTTTCAGCCTTTGCTTTTTGTCTTGTTAAAGACAGAGTGGCACTTTGGATTTTAGGTCATAATGTCATTGATCTTTATTGTGAAAACCTTTCGGACCAAGTCTGGAATAACTTTTCTCTAGAGAGGATTTGCATTCCTTTCGGATTGAGCTAAAGATCACTTTTAACCATGGACCATTTGAGAAGCATCTCAGGTTCAGCAAATCCACCCATTATTTACTAAGGTTTAGATTCTGTGTGTAGTGCATTTGCCCTCAAATAACAACCAGACAAAAACCAAAATAAATGCCTTTGTGTTTTCTTTTATTTTCTTTTTTTTTTTTTTATTTGAGGTTTGATGTCTGGTCTTATTTATTTGTTACTTTTAGAAAATCTCACTTTTGACTAGACTCAGACTTGGAGGTGGAAGCTCTCAGAGAAGACAGCCTCCGTCTCTTGGCAATCTGTTCCTGGCGTTTGTCTTTGGCCTCCTTCATTCTCTTGGCCAAAAGTTTAGCATACTCTGCAGCTTCTTCCTTATTTTTCTTAGTAGGCTGTTTCTTCAGAGCAATACGCCGACGTTTGTGCTGCAGAACGCATGGAGTAACAAGACGCTGAATCTTGGGTGTTTTGGTCCTGGGTTTCCTACCTTCTTTGTTTAGGGGCTTCCTCACAACATATTGGCGGACATCATCTTCTTTAGAGAGATTGACAAGTTTTCGGATTCTGCTGGCTCTTTTGGGCCCCAGGCGGCGAGGCACAGTAGTATCAGTGAGCCCAGGAATATCCTTCTCTCCTTTTTTCACAATGACCAAGTTGAGAACAATGAGGTTGGCATCCACAGTACAACCCCGAACAGATTTGCGCTTTCTTTCACCAGTCCTCCTCGGTCTGTAACAGGAATGGCCCTTGCTCAGCAGCAGGCGAACCCAACCACGGGTCAAGACACCCTGCTTCATGGAGAAACCTTGTCTGTCGTTTCCACCACTGATTCGAACCACACAGCCCTTCCGTTCTTCACCCAGAGCGTCTGCAGCAACCTCTGTGGCCATACGCTTCTCATAGAAAGTTCGAAGTTTGCGCTCATCGTCCACTTCAATGAGTTTTTGGCAGCCAGTGGCTGGGAAAGAGATGTTCAGCTTCATGTTGAAGCACCCGACTGCCTCTCAGGCGCCACGAAAAAAGAGCTGTGTTTTCTTAATGTTTGCGACTTTCCCCTATGATGTTAATGGTTTCCTTTGTTGTTGTTCTTTTTTTTTAAGATTAATTTATTTATGCATACATGAGATGGGGTACAGGCCAGAGATGCCAGAGATGAGAGGATTCACCAGAGACAGAGCAGGGAACAGAACAGGCAGATTGACTGAAACACACTGCTGAGGGGAGCAGCAGGCGAGTCAGGAGAGGTCTGCTGAACCATGTTCATTGCTTGCTGGCCGGCCGGGGATCAGACTCAAGCTGCAGAGGCTGTGCATTGCTTCATAGTGCGGTGCTTAACCCCTTGCACCACCAGGGAGTCCCTGTTGTTGTTTTTGTTGCTGTAAGTGTGCAACTGAGAAGGAGGCTCACCTGTCAATCAGGTCATGAATATATTATGTTTTGTATAAGATATAAGTTATTCCAGAGTATACTTCATAGCACTCAATCCATTATGGTGCCAAAGTCTTGTTTTCTTTTTTTTTTTTTTTTTTTCTATATGGATGATTTATTTTTTTTTCTTTTTTTTAATTAATAAATTTTATTTTTATATTCCCCATACAATTGCAATCCCCCCATTCTGACCCCAATCCCTCCCCTCCCGCCCCCCACCCCCCAAAAAGTGTCTCTGGTTCATAGTTTTTGTTGATTTTGATTTTCACTTTCTTATAGTTATTCATTTTCCTGGTCCCTTATTTAAGTTTTCTAGATCCCTGCTTTGAGTGAGACCATCCGGTATTTTTCTTTTTCTTTCTGGCTTATTTCACTGAGCATGATCCCTTCCAGCGTCATCCATGTTGCTGCAAATTGCATGTGTTTATCTTTTTTGAATGCTGAGTAATATTCCATGGTGTATATGGACCACATCTTCTTGATCCAGTCATCTATTTTTGGGCATTTGGGCTGTTTCCAAAGCTTAGCTATTGTAAACAGTGCTGCTGTAAACATAGGGGTGCAGGTGTTCTTTGGAATTGATGTTTCTGTGTCCTTTGGGTAAATACCTAGGAGTGGAATTGCTGGATCCTGTGGAAGCTCTATGTTTAGTAGGTCCCAGCGACAGAGGGGGGAGCAGAGAAGGTGAATCTACTGAAATACACTGTTGAGGGGAGCAGCAGAGGGGAGACAGAGAGGTCTGCTGTGCCATGTGGGTCAGCTCCCTACAATGGCTGGTGATAGTTTGATAGTGCTGAGACTTTAACCCCTGCACCACCAGGGAGGCCCACTTAATGTATTTTGAATGCTCAACCTACGGGTCTCAGAAACTTTGCTGAGACATCAAATTTGGACAGATATGCTGAGGGGAAATTTTCTGTGGTCTGTACATCTTAGCCCTTTCAGCTAAGTTTTAGATCTGGGTATTTCATATTTTATCTGTGCATCTATCTATAGTCTAAGTGAAGGTAGGGCTACTGGAGAAGTAAGGAAATGCATTATATTGAGGTGCAGCATATCTTCTGAGAAGTTCCTCATTGCTTACACTACAGTTTACACCTTCCTGAAGAGGAAGTCACAAGGCTTACTCAGTTCCTTAGGCAACCTTTCATTCTTCTCTTCTATCAGCCAGTAAGCTATTCACTGTGTTCTTTCTGTCTTTCTTTGCAACAGCTGTTTCTATTCATTACACAGAATAGACCTAAGGACATACGCTTACAATTCTCTCCAGGTTTGGGGCAGTATATATACTATTCAAGATTGTGCTTAAGGGTTTTCTATTTTCTTGCTTACAAGTTTTGAAATTTCTTACACTAATTTTAGTTTAAAATTGTATTTGGTACTATTATTAAAGATTTTTTTTAATGATTCATTTATTTATTTATTTATTTATTTATTTATTTATTTATTTATTTATACAAGCACTAGGTACAGTCAGAAGCACGGGGGGGTGAGAGAATTCACCAGAGAAAGTGGGGAACATAACAGGCAGACCGATGAAGTACACTGCTGAGGGGAGCAGTCGGTGGCAGGAGAGGTCTGCGCGCCATGTGGGACCCTCGCCGGTGGCCGGGGATCGAACTGGCGCTGCAGAGCCTGCAGGCACCTTCGCAGCCCAGAGCTCAACTGCTGCGCCACCAGGGAGGCCCATATTATTAAAGATTTTTGCTTTTATGTGTGTTTATATTTTGTTTCATTTTAGCTTTTGGTTTTTGTTAGCTATTGGGTAAAAGGGAATTTGTAATATTCAATCTTTCATTTCTTTTTTACTTTTAATCATATTTTTTATTTTTTTTATTTTTTACATCATTGTTCATTTTTAAACAATATTTGCTTCCCCCCACCCCCTCAGGTGTAGTCCCCATAGAGTTTCCTTCCCCAAGGCACCCGGGCACCATCACCTCAGTCCCCTGTGCTCCTCCCTCCCTCCCTCTGATCCCTCTCCCTCCTCCTCCCCTGCAGGATGTCTCCGGTTTATAATTGTCCATTTTTGCTTTGTTGTGTTTTGTAATGTTTTTATTTATTCACACTGATGTCTTATTTGGTTCCCCTATATTCCTGCTATAAGTGAAACCATCCGATATATATATATATATATATATATATATTTTTTTTTTTCTTTTTCCTTCTGGCTTATTTCACTGAGCATCATTCCTTCTAGTTCCATCCACATTGCTGCAAACACCTGTACCCCTATTTATTGCAGCACTCTTCATAATAGGTAAAACCTGGAAACCCAAATGTCCAAAAATAGATGACTGGATCAAGAAGATGCAGCATATATACACAATGGAATATTATTCAGCTGTCAAAAAAGATAAACTCATGCCATTCACAATCTTCCATTTTTTAAACCAAACATTTATCTCTTAATGAGTTGCTAGTAACAATGGAAATTTACATGAAGTGATTTCAGTGATGAATTAAATGAACTGCTTCAAGTATTTTCTCAAACATTGTTTTTATTTTTACCTCAGTTTCTGCCATTTCCTTAACACTTTCATTTTTCATATCATTCACAATTTACTTTTTGCCACTTTTATATGTCCAAATCCAAATAAGTGAAAAAAAAAAAAAACACAGAGGCAAACATATTATATAAGAAGTTCCATACGAAGGAGAGACAGCACACCATTACATAATCAAATACGGACCATGCAATTTCTTAGATTTATGATGTGTGCAAAGTTTCATGAGATATCTCTTTTTTTTTACTTAAAAAATAGGGATGTTATAATTACTTCTCTGGATTGATTTGTAAATTACATAATAAAATGTCCTATTTTTTAAGCAACACTCTCTGATGCTAAATCTAATTATTTTACATTTCCACTTATAGTCAATTCTTGACAATCATCCCATAATTATCACTTCCTTGTTTCAGTTATTGTGTTGTCAAAACTTATTTGGGTCCATTACTACAACAATATAACACAATATTTAAAGAAGCACTACAATTTGGTGATTATTTAAAATCTTCTCTTTGGATATCAACCTTAATTTTTTTTTTTTTTTTTTTTTTTTAGCAAAGAAGAGTCTAACTGGTTTAGGATTAATGTCTTTGGATGGAAAGTTGACAAATTTATGTCAGTTCTTATACTCACTGCCTATTTATGTGAGTTTCAAATGAATAATTATATCAGTTTAAATAGTATTTCATAATGATAATTGATTTTTTTATCTACTCTACACCAATTACATGTCAACAAATGTTCCTGATCTTTGGCTTAATCATTTAAAATTCAGAGAATTATGACATATATACCCTCTAAAATTACTTCTGATTCTAAGACCTTTGAAAAATTGGCACTTAATATTATATAAATGCATTAGAACATTACTGCTAAGTTACAGCACACAGCAATTTTTACTTTTGGCCACATTATGCAAATAAATAAATTGCATAATTACAGGAAACTGATTCTGTTTGTACAGGAAGCTGCCATTTATGGAATTAGTACTTCAGTGCAAATGGAAATAGTCTAGTGATTTAAAATGGTGATGTATAGGGCCTCCCTGGTGGCCCAGGGGGTTGGGACTCAACCTATGAAGCATTCAGCAGCCACTGCATATGAGTTCAATCCCCTGCCAGTCAGGGAGCGGGCGCAGCAGACCGCTCCTGACTCGACCACTGCTCCCCTCAGCAGTGTATTTCAGTCAATCCCCCTGTTCTGTTCCCCACTCTGTCTCTAGTGAATCCTCTCACCCCCACACCTCTGGCCTATACCCCCGTTCTTGTATGCATAAATAAATAAATCTTTAAAAAATGGTGATGTATCATCCAAATTTATTGTAAATTTGTCATGCAAAATGCATTACATGGGACAATTAAAACACAGGAATTTTATGGCTCCAAAACTCAAATTTAAAAATTTAGTATGTACAATATATCAAGTATATTTTTTCAATCTCAGCACATGTCTAAAAGATGAATAAAATATTATCCATACATCAAATTCAAGTTTAATTGTGTTGCTTATATCTTTCACCCCGTCCTCCTGACAAAATAATTCTGCCATTTTGCTGCTTTCCTATATGTAAAAAGTTCTTGATTAAGAAGAGAAAATCTCTGGCATTTGATTAAGTCTGATTTGCAGCAGATACATATTTCCCATTTGGTAAATTTTATTTTGAATTTTTGTGATTTGAGAATTTAGACAAATTTCTAAATAGAGCTGTTTTTCATTGCACAGTCCACGAATTTCACATCTTCAATATTTTGATAGACAATTTGACCATTTTCAAGCCCTCTTTAATTTCTTAGTGCATGTAAATCTGAATTATATCATATGAATTTAATTTATCATGGACTCTTAATTACTTTATTTCAAGTAAACACTACACTCTGGTAAAGTTCTATTCTAAGAAAATATTGGGGTGAGAATAATCGATACACAATTATTTCAATACAGAATGGTTACACATAATTTCATTTGGATAGTTACTTACTCAACTTCTTAATTTTAGGCTTTCCTTTGAGTTTAAGCTATGATCTCAGGTCTCATGAAAAAGGTCATACTTTCTTCTTACCCTACAGTTAACTCCTTTGACAAATTAATGCTACTTTAGGGACTAGGAAGGGAAAACTGGGAAAATTCTCTGAGATGATGCTAAAACATAGAGAGTAAATGTTTACCACTTCCCACTATGTTTCTTTTATACTTACTACTTCTATTCCGGTGAGTATATCGATGATAGTTTAACCTTTACTATCTAGATATAGTCAGCCATCATTTGCAGATTCTTTGAGAGTTTTCCTGCTCACTGAAATGTATTTGTAACCCTAAAACCAATACAGAGAGTACTTTCCTAATTACTGACAGACATATCGAGAACAATAAATCTGAGTCACGCCGCAAGCACATTCCAGGCTAAGGTTAAATAAGGTGATCACATGCCTTGCTATCCAGCTCTCACATACAATGATGTCATGGGAATGACAGAGCAGTCCAGAGCATGGGTCAGGGATACCTAGTAGAGCTAGAAGCCAAATCCAGGCAAACTGAGTTGTATTATTTTCTTTTGTTTTCAGAATTGTGCTAAATGTTCAGGGATATAAGAGAATTGCAAGATATAAACTTTTAGTTAAAAAGGGTCAGAAAGACAAATGGCTGAGAAGTACTTAATAAATATTAAAATTTATGTACATAAAAGAAATTATTAAGTTTCTTAAGTTGTGTGGTAGAGAATAATTATAGCAAATTATTTTTAGAACTAAGTTCAGCTTTTTTTTTTTTTTTTTTACATACATGGGCATTAATCCCTACCATGATCCTATGAGGTAGATATAATTATCACCTTTTAATGAGTGAAGAAATTGAAGTTCATAGTTGAAGCAATTTACTAAGGGCTGTGCAGTCAGGGATGTGTTGTGCTTGTGTCTGTGTGGATGTGAGTATGGGCTGCTTTTATTTCAGCACAAAGAAGAGAAGAACAAGAGTAAAAGTGGGCCTGAGGAAGAGGGGCTGGAACTGTCATTGACCTTAAATCACAGAGAAGTTTTCAATAAATTCAAGAGGGAGGGAGGTACACTCTAGAAAAATGAGGGTGTGGGAATTGTATGGAGACTATAACCAAGATGAACACGCATACATTGTGCAAAAATTAAAAATGATGTGAAAATATAAAAAAAAAAAAAACTAGTGAAGGAGTAAAAAAAAAGAAAAAGAAAAATGAGGGGAGAAACCTTGATAAATCTGATTTTGAAAAACAGGCCAAGGAGTTAGAGCTACGTACTGAAAATTTTTGTAGAAAAGGATAAAGGTCAATTTGAATTTTTCAAAGTAGGCTATACTGTATTACTGACTATATTTGAGCAGAGAAGCCATCTGTAAGACTGTAGTCCAGTGAATTAATAGGCAGTAGTCCTGATGACGGAATAGAAATGTAAAGAAAGATACAGACATAATGATTTATATTCCTCATGACAAAATCTTACTAATATAAAGCACTTTTACAAGGTGCATTAATGTAGTATGTAGAACAGGTTGACTGAATATAAAAATGAAAGAGAAAACATAAACACAGATTATTTCAAGGTTAATTTTTAGCCTTTATTATATGCAATCTGGGAGTGAAATAAGGAAGCTAAAAGCACAAAACAATGAATGGGTGAAAGTGATAATGGAATAAGTGGTATTAAAATTACTGAAACTGAAGGGATACTGAGATCACCTAAAATACACACACACACACATACACACACACACGCACATCTCTCAAAGAAAATTAGGCATAGCATATTTGGCCATGCAGGCATGTAGACGGAACCTAAATAATGTGATTAACAGCACATCATCTAAAGTTGAACTTTTAAGTTAAAAAAAAATGCCACTAAAGGGGCCTCCCCTGGTGGCGCAGGCGGTTGAGTGCCATACTTTGAAGCTGTCTGCAGCCTCTGCAGCACGGGTTTGATCCTGGCCAGCTGGCGAGAATCCCACATGGCGAGGCAGACCTCTCCTGTCTTGTCCACTGCTCCACGCAGCAGTGTATTTCGTCAGTCTGCTGTTCTGTGGTCAAAGCACTCAGTAACACCCAATAACATGAAGTTCCAAAATCCAATGAAGTATTTTAAAAGACAGGGGAACTTCCTCAAACTAAATATAAATATTAATTTTACTCACTTTGAAAATGGGAAATAAGGATAGAATGGATGAAGGATGGAAGACAATTAATTTCCTGAGTAAATATCTTGTATAGCTTGGGTGCTTTATGCAGCAACATCCTAATTTTTTGAAAGAAGAATAAGAGGGGACATATATCATAAAAAGAATCAAAGAAAATGATTTTTTACATTAGAAAATATAGATACAAAGCCAGCAATAAATGCATAAGTGCTTACTACTAAAGATATGACAGAAATGAAAAAACTTGGGCCTCCCCTGGTGGCGCAGCAGTTGAGCGCTGGGCTGGGAAGCTGCCCACAGCTTCTGCGGTGCCGGTTCGATCCCTGGTCGTGGGTGAGGGTCCCACATGGCGCGCAGACCTCTCCTGCCGCCCGCTGCTCCCCTCAGCAGTGTACTTCGGTCCTTCTGCCTGCTCTGCTCCCCGCTCTGTCTCTGGTGAATCCTCCCACCCTCCCGCGCTTCTGACTGTACCCAGTGCTTGTGTAAATAAATAAATTAAAAAAAAAAAAAAGAAATGAAGAAACTTAAGCCACCATTTGAACAAATATATTTATGAAGAAACGAAGGAAACTGACCTTTAAAGAAAGCTATATTTCACAAACCTTCGTCACATTAAAAAATTGCCACATAATATAAACTAGGCTTTCTTATAGAACTTATTGATACTAGTATTATAACATCCTCCCTCATTAGCTAAAGGAAAACTAAAAAAAAAAAAAAAAAAAACTATGAAAACAAAAACTGGTTACTTGAAAAATTAAACAAAATAGACAATTCTCTGACTAGTCTGCCTAATTAAAAAAAAAAAAAAAAAGAGGAGACAAGTAGAATAAATAGAATTGGACACAAACGCAGAAAATTTGTAAGAAATATCTCAGAAATAGAGGATCGTAAGAGTCTATTATGAACATCTTCATTCCAAAAACATTGATAACCACGAAAAACAGGCAGATTCTAAATAACACACAATCTTCTGAGAGTAGATCAGGAAGAAATGAAAAACCAACTAAGTACAAGCAAAGGAATTGAAATGGTAATCAAAATCCTCCTCCCCAAAACAAAAGATCATGACCAGATGGTTTCACTCCTGATTTCTACCAAACCTTCAAAACAAACCTTTACCCTTTAATTCACTTCAGCACTGTTTTCTGACAAATAGAATACTTCGGGCAATATAATTTTACAGGAATGGCTTTGTGATGAATACACAAAATGTCCCCAGTAAAATTTTCTAAAGTCTTCCATGAAGTTATCTGAGGTCTAAATAGAAAAAGCTCCAAATAAGCTTCTTTTTTGTTCCAAATTGGATAAAATTTGAACTGGTAGTTCTCCCTGCTTCAGATAGAAAAAAATAACAATTTATAAACAAGTACTCTAATGGTACAATATATTTAGGTCACCAGACTATGACCCACAGCCTGGAAAATCACCTAATAACACCCTGTATTTAGCTCTTTAATCCATGTAGCACTGTCTCAGAGAAGCTTCTTCATATATACTCCATGCAGAAGCCACCATAAAGTCTATGGGAAGAACAAATTTCTGTTTGACCTATCCCTATTAAATATTTATAAATTCATAATTCTCGAACCTCTCACAAATGAGAAGTGACGTCTATTTGCATTTTTCTTAGAGTTCTATTTCTGGTTGTCAGCAAAAACTCACTTGTGACACGTATTGCAAAGTTTTTGCCAAAATGCCATCAAAATTTACACAGGTTGCCCACTATTAAAAATATCAATATTGATGTATTTACATAATCAAACATCTATTAAAAACAATTTGCTTGAGACTGTGAAGCTACTTTCTGAATAATGTACCTCAATTACATCGTAAGATAAAAAGGAGAAGGACAGCAGATAACTTTTCTTGAATAATTTGTAATTCACAGCTAACTGTTAGAAAAGAAAATATTTCCATGGTTTCATTTAAGCATTTTGATGAGCAGATTCAGACATTCTTTTATACTATGAGCCACCAATGCTTTCCATCCTTGACTTTCTTCCATCAATTATCTTTGTCTATTTTTGCTATTTCCAAAACATTTCAAACTTATGCATTAGTTTTTTTTTGTAAATTGTATTATCAGTTTACTCAACCAATAAACTAATAGCTAGATACCATAAAGGAATAAGATGTGGGGACATGTTAACAGCTTGCACAGGCATAAGGCATGAATAAGACGGGACAACCCCAATGCCATCCACATGCATCAACCCTTCCCAGGAATTACCCTTGCTGTCACCTTAACCTCTGGCCATTCACAAGTCATATATTGTATCACTTGATTCTCACACTGGGTCATAGAGTTCCCATTACTTACTACTGTTGTATTATCTTCTTCCTGCAACCTCTGCCCTTTGCTATAAAATTCTGAAATACAGTTATGCTTTAATTTTTCAATGGGTAGGATAAGTGAGGGGACAGGAAATTATGGTCCAGCACTAAAAATTCAAAACACTGATTTTGAATGTCTCTGTTCTGACTTCAATTCTAGCTACACATACACACACATGAACTAATAAAGAATCAAACAAGGGCCTGCCCAGGTGGCGCAGCGGTTCAGCACTGGGCTGCGAAGCTGCCCGCAGCCTCTGCAGCACCGGTTCGATCCCCGCCTGCCGGCGAGGGTCCCACATGGCGCGCAGACCTCTCCTGCAGTGCCTGCTGCTCCCCTCGACAGTGTATTTCGTCAGTCTGCCTGTTCTGCTCCCCGCTCTGGCTCTGGTGAATTCTCTCACCCTCCCGCACTTCTGACTGTACCCAGTGCTTGTATAAATAAAATAAATAAATCTTAAAAAAAAAAAAATCGAACAAAACAGGCTGACGAAAGTGTCCATGAAGTTCTATGCCCATGATATACACAAAAGTTGGTTATTTAATGACACAGGTATAGTTAACATAAACCCTTCAAAGAGTCCAATACTTGCCATGGAACAAGTCTAGCAAGGCAGATAACAGAAGTAACTACAATATAGAGAAAATGTGAGAATTTCATAAAAATGTAGGAAAGCAATTCTAATAAGGATGATCAGAGAGCCAACCTTAAAGGAGAGAGGAACTGACTCAATATTTAAAGGGGAGTGTATTTCTGAAATTCACTCCCTACTTCAATCAGAAAGAAAGGTAGGGAGGAAGAAGGTCTCCAATACCTAACCAATTGTCTGGTTTGGCTGGATGTTGATAGATGATTACGGGGATTCAGATATCAAATACATTGAAATATGATTTTAAAGATTTGTATTTTCCTAGAAATGCATATTAAAAAGTAAAAACCAGACTTCAGAGCCAAGTTGTATGATTATGCAGTGTTTCAGAGTTACTGATATGAAATAGATTCCTTCTGCTCATATCCCAATTCTGATTCAGTCCAAATTTTATAGTTTAATTTTTTGATAAGACAACCTGAATGACTCAATTCATATTCTGCGTCAAGTTCTTAGTAGTTACAGTAACTTAGTAGTTACTGTCGCTCACCTGAATCCAATCATCAGGAAGGAAAATTATTTTAGGGTTGCCCCTTCAGCAGGAGTCAATGATTTGACAGTCTCACATTGAGGGAATCGTGGGCTACGTCTGAACATTATTCAAATGCTCCATGTAAGGACTGAGAGACAATATCAGCTGCTGCATAATAGTGTGAAGAGTTTCATAGTTGACATAGGTGAGAAAGTTCTAGCAAAGAGCCACACAAAAATCAGGGCAAAGTAATCTTTGCTTATGAATTAAAAGATCACTTAATTCTTTGTATGAATCTCTGGTTAAAACATACAGAAAAGAAGCCTATTTATCATTGTTTAGAGGAGCATAAGAATAGGGAATTAGATTGAGTTATAGTACCCAGAAATTAATTTCAGTATCTTTCTGTCCTTTTGCGAGTCAGTAAGACACATTTTATAAACTGATGCTAGACAGAAAACACCTAACTTTACTACAGTGTGTAATTAAATACAAATTATTGTCTAAGTTGCTCTGCCATAATACTGTGTAGAAGTAGAAGAGGCCGAAAGTGGTTGGCCATGATAAATGTGTTTTTCTCGTCTCACTGAGCACACAGCTAGCTATATTTCCCAGCCTCCTTTGCATAGGAGTGGTGATTCTGTGATTCAATTCCAGTCAATGGAACGTGATGTCTAGGCCTTAAGATCTGGGTCCTCTTCTACATCCAAACTTACTCTCCATGCTGTTTCCTCTTTCACTCATATTTTCAAGGTACACACTTTGCCAAATATAACACATGCGGGGGAAAAAACAAAAAAACAACTAGAATGTTATATTGATAGACTTACAAAAGTTATCCTAACTAGTGAGATACAATTTTAAATAGCTATCTAGCAAATAATTTGGAAGTCTTTGCAGAAAGTATAGGGGATCAGAACACATAGGCTGTGTAAGCATTTAGGCACAGATTTGTGTTCCATTAATAACATTTTTTAAATAAATAAAGATATTTCTCAATTACAGGGGTCCTAACTAAGTAAACAAGAAACGGTGTTTCATGTTCAAAGAAAACACTTTAGATTTTAATGTTAGTGATAATTTCAGTTGTCATTTTGTTGCACAAGAAGTCATTAACTTAATAAGGAAATTTCAACAGAAAAACATACCCCTTTTAACTCAGCAGTGTCCCAATAAACCTAATTCACTAAAAATTAGCTGCTGTAATTTATAAGAGCACTTATCAAGATGAATCACTTCTAGATGTAATTATCCTCATTTACTGAAAGTTATGGAAAAAATGTGAAGGATACATTTTTTTAACTGAAGGAAATATGTTGGAGTGAATTAAATCCTCAGCATAATTACAAAAAATATATATTCATTGCTACCTTCAATCATATTAATGCTTTAACATTCACTGTTTTTTAATATATTTTAATTATCTACATTGCTCTCTATATTTTATTTTTCATTTCACCTACATCTACATGTATCTAGATGTTTCATTTATCTAGATGTGTGTTTTAAATTCTATTCCAAATGCTAGGAATTTTCCTTGCATCCACTGACTTAAGAATCTTAGTTGTTGAAATATTCAAGATGGATGTACCTTATCTACTCCTGTATGCATGCATGTTTATACACACATATGCATACATGTATCTTGTTTGAGATACAAATGTGTAATGTTTCTAAATAGGACTTGGCACATTTGAATCAGGTTATTTAAAAATGGAGTCCCTAAATTTAATCTGCAAATTTCTTTGCATTTCAGGTGCCTTTCTAGTCCCTAGAATTCTCACTCATTTTGAGGACCTACACATCTACGGGAAAGAACTCATCCCTGCCTCCTGTTTTCACCTCTCTTCTCCCACAACTGTCTGCAAGAGCCATAGTCTCCTTCCTTTTTTTTTTTTTTTTTATTTTTCATTGTATTTATTGCCTACCACAGCTATAATTAGTTACCATAAATTACATGGGGACTTAAAACATCACAAGTTCATTGTCTTGCAGGGTTTTTTTTTTAATTTTATTTTTATATTCCCCATACAATTGCAACCCCCTTATTTTGACCCCAATCCATTCTTTCTCTGTGCCCCCCAAAGTGTGTCTCTGGTTCATAGTTGGTTTTTGATTTTGATTTTTTCTTTCTTATAGTTATTCTTTTTCCTGGTCCCTTATTTAGGTTTTCTAGATTCCTGCTATGAGTGAGACCATCCGGTATTTTTCTTTTTCTTTCTGGCTTATTTCACTGAGCATGATCCCTTCTAGCTCCATCCATGTTGCTGCAAATTGCATGAGTTTATCTTTTTTGAATGCTGAGTAATATTCCACGGTGTATATGCACCACATCTTCTTGATCCAGCCATCTAATTTTGGTCATTTGTGTTGTTTCCAAAGCTTAGCTATTGTAAACAGTGCTGCTATAAATATAGGAGTGCAGGTGCCCTTTTCAATTAATGATTCTGCATCCTTTGGGTAAATACCTAGGAGTGAAATTGCTGGATCCTATGGGAGCTCTCTGTTTAGTAGGTTGAAGAATCTCCACACAGCTCTCCATAGTGGTTGGACCAATTCTTAAAGCTCCCTGATTATGGCTTTTGATCTTTTAATGCAAGCTTCTTTCTGTCCTTTGGATATTCTTCATGGACAACTTTACATGTCAAGTCCTTCTCATCATGTAGGTTATTCTACTGAAAATGCAATCTGCTCACTTATCAGTGTCTGTCCCATTTTCCACTTGCACTTTCATTCCGTAGGGCTTATTGCAGTTATGTTATTTAACTTGTCATGAGTTACTTAATTTATGATACATATTTATTTCTTATTCTTTCCACTACCTAGTATCAGATCTGTGGAGTTCTGATACAGTCTTCACAAACTCTATTTTGACATTATGCACAAGGTTAACATACCCTGAAGCCAAACAGCCAATGTGTAACATTGGTTTGTCATAAAACAAATTCTAGCAGCATACACACATTTTCATTTATATACATAAAAATATTGGAATAAACATTCACAATTAAAGATGGCTAAAATGGAAGTAATGATATCCAATACAAAAATAATCATATCTAAAATGAACCTGTATCCAAAACTAAATTCTGACATTGGTGGACGACCTCAATGGATAAAGAATTAAAGTTTTCAAGGAAAGTATATTTTTTAGATATTTTGTTTTTAAAGCATGCTAATATATAATATAATCTAAACATATGAAATGACCTCTAAAAGAGTTTTATGTAGATAGAGAGAGAGAGAGAACAAGAGAGGGGGTATGAAATGGAGAGGTTGTAGGGGACTGGGAGAAGGAACAGCGTGAAACAAAAAATAAAGGAAACAATGAAGTGGTGAGAAAATATCTGAGGATTGTTTAGGGGACATAGGATGATGTGGTTGACTCAAGTAGTTGAAGTCAGGGAGAGTGTCAGAACCCAATTCCCAGTTACTGACAGTGAGACCCTAAGCGTGTCACATATTCTCCTTTGATTTCAGTACCTTCACAGGTAAAATGAAGATGAGATATTAATCTTCCTTATAATAGACTCAAACCTATAAAGATAAAATAAATCTTCATGTATTGTTCAATAGTCTTCATTTTAGCTGAAATATTATTTAGTATTTTCATTGTGTTATATTACATTTTTTTTTTTTTTTCCATCAACCAGGATTTGTGAAGTTGAGGCACATCTTAAGGACACCCAAAAAATCATTTAATTATTAATCTCTTACCATGGATAAACCTTTTTGTGTTATAATTATTAATTTCTTACCATGAACAGACCTTTACCTGTTAGTTAAATGTGACATTTGATATATAAACTCTTATTTAAGCAACAAAGATAGAATGTTCTATTGTATATTGAACATGATGTAATTCATAAAAAT
This sequence comes from Talpa occidentalis, assembly GCF_014898055.3. NCBI lineage: Eukaryota > Metazoa > Chordata > Mammalia > Eulipotyphla > Talpidae > Talpa > Talpa occidentalis. The sequence continues at coordinate 2,562,036 of NW_023601212.1, read as the reverse complement.
AAATAATAAAAATAGGAAAAATTAAATAGGGAATGTGTTAGCATTATAATACTGATTATCTCACAGCATTGAAATTTAGGAGGTTTTATAATTTCCTATAGCAGTTTTAATATTTTAAATCCATTTCTTTGGATATATTTTATGGTCACATAAAAATGAAAAACATATGGAATGAAAATTTTGTTTAGGGGCCTCCCTGGTGGCGCAATGGGTTAAGACGCAGCATTATGAAGCTATCTGCAGCCACTGCAGCAGGAGTTTGATCCCAGGCCAGCCAGGGAGATACCCACATGGCACAGCTAACTCGCCCGCTGCTCTCCTTAGCAGTATATTTCAGTCAATCCATCTGTTCTGTTCCCCTTTCTGTCTCTGGTGATTGTTCTCACCCCCCCCACACCTCTGGCCTGTATCACAGTTCTTGTATACATAAATAAATAAATCTTAAAAAAACAGAAAATTTTCTTTAAGTATTTCACATTAGTGAATTGCACTAGTAATGCTAACTTTAAACTAAGACATACATTTACTAAATATTATAGAGTGAATAGATGAAATCACATTTTAGATGATTATGTAAAGCAAGAAGATTCTTAGACATACACAGCATGAAACTCATCTATAATTTCCATGCCTGTCATTGTTAGCAGTTGGCCTTAAGGAAATTACATATTTTCATCACTGACAATCATAAACATTTATCTGGCAGAGTCTTTGTGAGCATACTCTTTGCTAACTAAAGTACTAGATTCCTGGCCCTACATATCTTTTTTATTTATTTTTTTTATTTCCTTCCATTTACTTAAATGATGAGAGCTTCAGAATGGAACCTGGGGCTTCATCTTTGAAAAAAAAAAAATAGTGTGAGATACCCTTTTAGGTCTCCAAAAAAGATGAGAGTGAGTAGAAACTGGATTGATATCCAATCATACTAGATGAAAGATAAATCTAGTGTCAAATCAGTGCTAAAGGTGCAAATCTGGAAGATTTAGCATATCAGTGGTAGTAACACATGCAGGTACAGAAAAATTCTGGAGAGGTAATGAATAGAGATGAAAAGGGAGCTCAGGATGAAGTCTTCAGGTACGCAAACATCTGGAAGGTGAATACTTGAAGGAGAATTTACATTAAAACATGAATGATTATTGAAGTAGACTGAAAACAAGCGTTAGGATCATGGGGCGTATAATGAGAATTTCTGCGGGGAGATAATAAAATATTGAATTTTAGAGTATTTTGTAAATGTAAAGTGATATACACAAAACATACTTATTGCCTTTATAAATTAAGGTAGAGACATGTTGCCAGAAGTGATATGGAGGTGATGATAAGGTTTTTGGATAACAGGTCACGGGATCTGTAGGGTAAAGAAAATGTCAGGCTTTTCTGCCCTTCCGCCATCAGGATAGATGATGGATCCTTGTCCTGAATGCATGCCTGATGGCGGGCACCTGGAATAGGGTGTGGGCATAGGTAGATGGGATTCAGCTGAGCTAAGACTGTGCTTTTTAAGGGCGGCGTCACGGGGACGCCAGCAGCCCCAGCCAGCAGCAGCAGAACCTGAAGGAGAAGCCGAAGCAGAAGCAGAGAACGCCAGAGAGCCCAGATAGAGTAAAGACTTGCTGCCAGCCTCCCAGCCCCCCAGCCAGCACCCCTGCCTGCCATATGCCTGGTGAACCCCAAATAAAAAACCTGCAAAACTACTGAGGACTCTGACTCCTCCTTTACCCGGTCTGCATGGGATCAGAGAACCTGCACTGTGTCCAGTCCTGCCCTTACAGGATCTAAATTTAACAATGTAGTATTTATCAATGATGAAAACATGGAAAACATATACATCACTAAGCAACAATAGACACAAGATGGGGACACTGCACCTTAGCATCACATTCTGAAAGAATATTGTGAAAATTAACATACAAGAATGCTGACACTATATGAGATGTTAGGAACCTAGTAATGACTGGAATAATAAAGCATAGCTGCAGGCAAGACCTGATGTCCATCCAATATCTTTGTGAATCTAGTACAAGTAATGTAATCTGAGACTCCATTTGCTCATCAGTGAAATGGGAGTGATTATAACACATACATCATGTGTTCTCTGTAGGAATACTTAAAGTAATACTCATGAAGTGCTTTTTGCAGCCTGTGTCACAGCTCTCAATATGTGGTAATTGACAGTGCTGTCTCCACAACAGTCAATTAAGATTCAAAGCAGGTGTCACTGCTTCTAAATTATCTGTTCATAGTCATGTAGAACAATAGCACCTTTGGCAGTTTTGTTGGAAAAGGAGGTCATGAGTTAATGGGATAGTATGACCTTCCAGGACATCTTCAGTCCTGAAATGTATATGAAAATTTCACAGTAATGAGTTGTTTCAAAGTCATATTGCATCTCTTCCTAACAGCTATAAAACTGTACGCTATAATTCTGAATATTGCTGTAACAGATGCAGATTTTGAATTTGTAAGTGTCTTCTGCACTCATGTTCTCATGTATAATTTCATGGTGCATATGTATATGCTGTAACATGAGAATAAAAAAAATTTGCAGCTTCTCCTTGTACATCGCTCCCCAATAAAAGGTAACGGATCTACACAAGAAATAGTGTAAGCTTGCTCACAGAAAGACCTGGCATTGATGCCAAGTGTTGCATTTTATTCATTGTCCACTAGAAACAAGTTATTTGACCTATCTGAAATTTAATCTTTTTCACTACTTGACAGAGTAGGCAGCACTCACCAAGTATCCACAATTTTCTCTTACACTTCCAGTGTTATTTGTAATTTTGTAAATCCATGTGACTAGGTGTGGATAGTGTTGGTAACAAGATACCTGCAATTTCTAGGCTGAAACACAGAAATAATAGGTTGAACACAGAAATAATGGGTTCAATGCAAGCTGTGTTCTAGTCCCTCTCCTCACTACTGTTGAGACTTATTGTTGAAATAGCAAAAACATAAAATCCCCAGAAAACTTAATCCTTGAATCACTTTATATGCAAAATAATAAGGTGGTGCGTCAGCTAGATACAGCATCAGAATTTATTTGATCAAGTAATAAACTTTTATTATTATGAAATATTAGAAATTAGGAGATAACTTTTTAACATTATATAAATATGCTACCTTGAAAAATATACTTCTTATCTCCAAAACATTACATCTCTTTGGGGATATTGTAAAAATAGAGATAATGCACATGAAGAGCCTAGAAAAGTGAATGTGCTAAGATATAATTATGAATATTTTAAATTAAAAATGTAATTTTTGAGTTGTCATAAAATTTTCAAATTGTCTTACAAATAGTGAAGGAAAAAACATATTAATCCTTCTAGTAGCACATTACAATATTCTATTTATGAGCAGCACTTCAAACTTTCAAAGAGTATTGAAGCTGAAAGGCAATTTACAATTAATTGCATTGATAAATTCATTTTCAATGACTTAAGTCTTAAGTCATATCATTTTCAAGAATTTTGATTACTTGTTTGGGATCATATTCTTTATTAAGAGATATATCAATTATAATGTTGAAATTGAAGATGAAATTAAATTTTAAATAATATATTTGCTGAGAAATTAAGAAGCATGGCATACATTTTAATTAAATTTTTTTTCATAAGTTGTCAAAACAACATGCCTGATAGAATGAGGACTTTTAAAATATGTACACCATTTTCTCAGCAATTCTGGGGCACCTGTTATATAGGAGCATGCTTCTGGAAATGAATAATAAAAACAAACACAGCTGTTAAGGACAAATCACTTTATGTCTCTAGTTACCAGCAGCAAGCAGTACAAGTTCTTATGAATAAAGAAGGGATTAAAAATGATTTTGTTTGGAGAAGTGGCCTATGTTGGAATAAGTTCCCCTTAAGCTATTTCTTAACATAGACTTTGAAAGTGTGGAAAAAACCTGAATTATTGTAAAGGGCTCATGAGCAGAGCAAATAAAATTAAAAGTTATATATCTTACTTTCTGTTTCATAGAAACAGAGAAAATGATTTAAATGATTTAGTTTTACCTGCAATATTGAATATAATGTGGTATGTTGTTTCATAAAACAAAAAACCTCCAAATCTCTACTCACTTCACTGAAGTAGATTTACTGCCCTAACTTAAGTATGCATAGAGCCAGTTTCTGTACATCATTTTAGAAATGGCAAGGTATTTCCAAAAGTAGGAATGCCATCTACTGCATTTTTCAGAAATATGTTGGATGACAAATGGACATTGATACTGTATCAAAATATACTTTTTTTTTCAATATTTCTCCTAACATTAGAGAGGAGCTCAAGAATGGAGTAAAATGCACCATATACTCCTAATTCCACTTCATTCACTACCTTCTTCAATGAACTAATTAAAAGATAAAACAAATCAAACTATCTTATTACTTCTTGGAACACTGTATATGTCTGTGTCTGCAAATATATTCTTTAGAATAGGTATGATGATAAGCACATTGGAGCATTAAATATATAACAAACAAAAATAAAGATGGTAACACTATCACCCAACAATCCTTTTTGCTCAGCTTCCTTGTTTTCTGAAACAAGCTGGCTTCTGGCTTTTCAAGCCTTATTTTAAAAATACAGTTAATAACACACAACCCATTTTAGGTTAATTGCAAAACTACAGCATCTCTGCACCATCAAGCATAGGGGAAGTTTCATTCCAGTTTCCTCCTTTTAAAAATTACTTCAGGAAACAGTATTCCATACACCACTTCCCTCAGCATCTGTCAACACCTCTGTATTGATCAAATTCACTTCACACTATTTTCTAATCTTAATGATTACATAAATATAAGAATTACATAAATGCAAAATGGTCTCTGCTCATTGTCTTGAATATTATTGTATAATTCCACTTAATGATACTAAAGATCAAATATTATACTTGATAACCTCAACAATATTTTAATTGAATACCTACACTCTTCAAGCATTAAATCAAAAGAAAAACGTCTTGAACACTAAGCATATCATTGTAGATGAGAACACAATCTGATTTACATTAAATACCATGATTATAATAATAAAATTCAAATTATAACACACATTTTCCATTTTAACAAATAAGCTCTAAGGAAAATTACAATTATTGACTTTCTTGTGCACCTTAAAGATCAGCTAGTCATTAGCAAGATTATATTTTCAACTATTACATTTATCTTTCTTATCCTCCACTTCACCTTTTCCTAAACAAAATTGGGTTTTCCTCAGAGGACTTGCTCTCTTTACAACACTCCTCAGCACACTGGATTGACAGGTGAGGTAAATGTCCTCCTTATCCCTCGGTGCTGCTTCCAGAACCCGAGACTTCCATCCTCTCTAGCAAGCTCAGGTTTGAAGGTCAGCCCATCAATCTACACAGCCCACAAAACTTCCCACAAAACTTGCACAGTCAGACATTCATGCCTGGAGTCACTGCTAAATCTTTGGAGACTCACTTAGCCACTGCGGCCTCCTGCCCACGGGAATCTGTGCACCCCTGATGACATCACTATCAAAGCAGTCATCACCCCAATACTCTCGCCTCTCAATTACAAACCTTCTTTAATAATCCCGCTACTTACCGAATTCAGTCAACCACTCCTTATCATATACCAAATTATGCCATTACCCAGGACTTCATTCTCTTCGTCAGAGCAATTTTATACACCTCGCTTTCCAGCCTCCACCTTCGATTTGTCTCTTGCATTCCAGAACTCTGATTCAGGCAACGACTTCTAATCTACAGACCCTAGCACCTCACGTTCTACTCTCCCCATCTCCACGCCTGCAGCCGCCCTCTCCTCGCCTGGCTGAGATATTACAGATCTTCTTTTTTTTTAAGATTTGTATATTTTTATACAAGAACCAGGGTACAGGCCAGATGTGCAGGAGGGTGAGAGGGGAACAGAGGCAGAGCGGGGAACAGAACAGGCAGACTAACAAAATAAACTGCTGAGGGGAGCAGCGGGTGAGACAGGAGAGGGCTGCCGCACCATGTGGGAATCTTGCCGGCTGGTGGAGATTGACCCCGTGCTGCAGAGGCTGTGGACAGCTCCACAGTGTGGCACTCCACACGCTGCACCACCAGGGATACCCAGATATTACAGACCTTTATCCAAACACTCCCTTGCACATTCTCATTATTTCCCTTCTTTATTCCCTACAGCAGAGCCCCAACTCTGGTTGGATTCCCTACCTCCAAGAGGGTGGGACAAGGTAGTGGACTGGACTTATCACTTCTTCCATAGACAAAGATGTGGATCTGGCAGGAGCACAGCTCTCAGGGAAAATGCTGTCAGATGGGTGTGGAGTTGAAGATGGACGCTCCAGGGGCTGCTTGACGCTGGGCTTCCCAGGCTTGCTGGCCTGCTGTCCCTAAGAGAAGAAGCATTACCTCTAGAGACCTTAGGCTACTGAACTGATGTGTGCAGATGAAACCAGGGGCTGTTTGAGGCTAGCATGTGGGCCCCAAGAAGCACTTGCTCTATCTCCTGACCAGACCTGCTAGATTCTGGACTGTCTAACTATTTTGCAGATTGCAATTTTCCCTGGACCTGCCTGTGGCCCAATACCACAGACCCCTGGTCATCTGCTGAGCCTGAGATTCAGGCAAAAGACTCTGCCCACAAAAAAATTAGGTTGCAGCTAATGGGTCAGTTGCAGTTGAGGGCTTCTGGGACAGCACATCTGGTGAAGTCCACCTGGACCAGATGGTGACTGCTCATCCTTCCCTCAGTTAAAGCTGCAGCACCCAGGGAGGCTGATGCCCTTAACACTCTACTGGCAAACTTCTCAGGACCCATCCTCCAAAATCCCAACACCTTAGAACAAAAATATCTAGAAGAAACAGAGACAAAAATAGGATCTAATCACCACAGAAAAGGTAGCTATCAAAGTAAAACTGGAGAGAACAAAAGAACATAGACAAATTGCAAAAACACACAGAAAATAGCAAAACAGCAATACATCTGTCTATCAATAATGTCCCTAAATGATGTGGTGTGGACTCACCAATGAAGATACAGAGTTACTTTGTTTCAGAAAATAAAGGACACCATTCTGCTGTCTCCAGGAGACTCATTGGAGCTCCAAAGATAGAGCTAGGCTCAAAGTGGAAGGTTGGAAAATAATCTTGTAAGTAAATTGTTTTTGAAAAAGCAGGGACACCCATACTTATACCAGATAAAACAGACTTCCCGATAAAGAAGGTAACGAGAGACAGCAAAGAATGTATACCGTACAATGAATAAGGGGTCATTGCTCAAGAAGACATAGCACTCATCAATATACAGAAAAGAGATAAAAGAGCATCAAAAACTCTTAAAGCTATTATTAATTAAAAAGAGACACCAGGTGGGCCTCCCTGGTGGCGCAAGGGGTTAAGCACAGCACTATGAAGCAATCCGCAGCCTTTGCAGCACGAGTTCCATCCCCAGCCAGCCAGGGAGCAACACACATGGCGCAACAGACCTCTCCTGACTCACCCGCTGCTCCCTTCAGCAGTGTATTTCAGTACATCTGCCTGTTCTGCTCCCCACTTTGTCTCTGGTGAATCTTCTCACCCCCCGCACCTCTGGCCTATACCACTGTTCTTGTATGCATAAATAATCTTTTTTTAAAAAAAGAGAGAGAGACACCAGAAGTAACACAACAGCAGTAATAGGGAGGGAGCTCAAAGGCCTCCAGTGGAGTATTATTGCTGTGTGGGTGGTAAGCACTTAACTTTGGAGAGATGTGAAACTGTACTAACACACACACAGTGCTGTACTCCAATGTCACTGCAATAAAACAATTTAATTGAAAAATAAATAAATGTGGAAAGTAAACACATTCTCTACATAGTCACTCTTTCTGTATCTTAGCAGTTGATTGTTATCTAGGGACAAATTATAGAGATCCCCCAAATCCTATATCTACCTCCCTAATTTATATCTCTTGATTTTTTCTCTAAATTTTCTCCCTCTGGTTCACTTTTTCCCATGGAAAATATAATTTTTAGTTAGACCAAAATCTTAGGAGTATCCACCTCTCCCAACTCTCTCACATCTCACATCATATGTAGCCCCAGCCTACATTTCACCACCTCCACAAAGCCCTAGGCCCAGCCATTACCCACTCTCATTTGGATAACTACACTGGCCTTTTACCAGGCCCCTCTGCCTGAAGTCTCTTTGCCATGCTGCAGTCAGAGCAATCCTTTCAAACTCAAGAACAAGACATGTGTTCCTTGGGTTCAAACACTTCTCATTCAAAACAGAAGTCCTATAAATGGTCCCTAAGAGGCTACAAGCTCTGATCTTACCATCCACCCTGCATATTGGTCCTAGTCATTGCTGCATGTTACTTCTACACTCTGTCATCTCACCTAGTCATTCAGTGCATTCCTCTGACTAGTACCATTGGCATCCCAGGAGGTTTGTTCAGAATGTGGACGTTTAGGCCATACAACATATCCACTAAACAGAATCTGTGGTTTTAAAAGACCATTAGGCAAGGTTATGCACATTAAAAGTGAGGAAGGTATTACTCGCGTAAGAACAGATACCTAATAAAAATAAGAGGCTTAGTCTCCCCTGTTGAAAATAAGGGGATATATTTTCCTCTTCTCCTTTTCACTAGGACATTTACCTAAGAAACCTGAATCATGTAAGTACTTTCTCTCTTTGACACACACATGAATCTATTTTGACACTAAAGAAGACGTTTCAGCTGTCTGACATAGGAACATCTTCCTCAAGTATCTGTGATCCATTTCTTTAAAATATAAATACCAAGAAATATAATATCCTTATCTCTTAATTTCTGTGGGACAATAGGAACCTAATTTCCAAGTTGCAAAACTGCTTGCTGTCACAAAGACAGAAATTTGTTTTTTCTATGTATAAAACCAATAAACTAACACAGGAGATCACTCCCATTACTGGGGAAAGTTAGGATGTACTATGACAAAATATGCTGTTAAGACTTTTTTCAAAGCTAGTTCTTTATCTGGGAAAATAGTTTACATAATGAGCTTTATTTGCTTGATTATATAAGGAGTCATAGATTCCTTTCTGCTGTCCTTGTGAAACATAGCTCTTCAAGCTCAATGCTCACTTAATAATCAACATGTTTTCTTTCTCTACTACTTCTGTGAAGATGATTTCTGGATTAGAAGATGACCGTTTTTGGTAATTATATTTCCTCACATTCAGAAGACTTAATTGGGAAGTTATGGGGGTGTACTCATTAAATTGCAAAAATCTAAATCATATTCCTTGCCTTCACACTACTCTTAGCCACACTGTTGTTTTTTAAGGTCCTTAAACATTATGAAAACTTTGTTTCTCTGAAAGTAAACTCCTCCCCCAAACGAGTCTCACTTAAGAATCATCAACTCTCTGAAAATCTATTCTTTATGGTTCTATTTATTAATAGAACAGACATGAAGTAATCTCTGCTTCTAAATAACTGCAGACATCCCTTTTGGTGTGTTTTTCAATCATAAGAATGTAAACTTTGATAGAACAGAAGCAGTCTTTATTTTGGTCCTATCTCTTTCTATCCCATTCCCTAGAACTGTACCCTTTACATGATTGTGTGATAGGAATATCTGTACATTAAATTAGGAAGTAAGTTGTCATACATATGAGTCAGTTAATGATTCTAATCAAATGCTTAAACATATTTAGTTTTCCACCTCAAAAAATAAAAGTACCAAACCAATTAACCTAGGTTGTGCATTATGGTGATTTTAATGACTCCTACTATTTAAATTATTACTGCAAAGTAAACTACTAGATACACATTAAACCTCTTCTTTCTTGTTCTTCCTTAAAATTTCTATACATGATTCTTCCCTTTGTCTCTTTTCTACTCCAGATTTCCACCTCTCACTGCCTTGATTGCTCTGATGACCTCAATCAAAAGGCAATTACCTAGTGAGAGTAGAAGGTAATTATTCCTATCAAGTAGTGATTGAACACACCTGAATAGACAGCTGCAGTTCTTTTCAGGATGACATTATTACCACAAAATTTGACTCTGGAAATTTGTGATGCATGTAAAAATCCATGATAAGCTGTTGATGTATTTTAAAGATTTACAGGACAGCTATATTTTTCCATTAAAATGTGTATTTTTAAAAGAGAAAATAAATAAGGGAGTTGGATTTGGAGAAATCAGAAGATTTACTCAAATTTCTAAATTAAACTTAAAAAGGAAAACACATTCTGGACTACGAAAATCTTACAAAATTTATATGTATATATATGCGTATCTATACTCTATATGTATATGTATGATTATATAGGTACGTATGTGCAAAGCTCATAAAATTCTGAAACATGCAGTCAAAAGATCTGCAGTGAAAAATGACAAATTGTTTTCACACCTCAAGTTTGTCATAAATTCATTGCCATGCAATGTAAAGCATATTAATTAGAATCTTGAATATACTTGGATTTTTTGACATGGGATGTTTTTTATTTGGGGAGTCTCTAACAGCTACTTGCAGCAGAAAAACAGAAAAGATGCTTTTGTCCTTGGATTCTATTTCTAGTCTTATAACTCCCTTTGAAAATAAGGATACACTGACTATACCCTTCTTCTCAGTTCTTGGTAGCTTCTTTCAAGTGAAATTGGAGATTCTGTATTGAATAATTATAAAAATGTTTTACTACTAATATTTTACTATTTTTAATATTAAAATTAAGTTCTGATTATTTCTTTCAACTCTGCTCTATAATATGATCACATTATAGTTATTTTGTTGACCCTATTAGCCACAAATTGTAGAAAGCAGGCATTCTTTAAATATTAGGAGAAAAATTTCATTGAATAACATCAGCTGAGATCATGCCTTTAATATAAAGAAAGTGCTTCCTATATTGCTTTTGAATGCTCTATCAGATGGAAGGCATATTTCTGATGAAAAGAATAAATTATCATTTTTAGTCAATACATGAGAAAGTGATGCAATATTGACAAGACATCTGCCAGCAGAATCCTGTTGTCCACACTTCCCTGAACTACATTCTGGTACAATACAACTGGGGGCAGTGCTGCCTTTCTACAGACATGGATGACAAGAGTCCTAAGAAATGTCCAGCCCTTGTCCTCACAAGGATAGAAAATAAAAAAATTCAAATAGGAAATAAAAAATACTACTGGGCTTGCATTTTGAAGAACAGCTCTGTCTTGCCTGTATTTTCTAATGTAATGACCTGATGGTTGTAAGAGTGGTAATTTCTTTTTAAGCTGCCTTTAATTGACTGCTTTGAATTGATCAGGTATTCAATAAGGTACTTTTACATCATTATCTTATTTAATGCTCTCCACAAACTAATTATGTAATCATTATGCAGCTTCTCAGGTATGGCTTCTGAAACTCTGGAGGATTCTCTATGTTCAAGTCACGGAACTGCCAGGTTTTGAGCTCTAGAACACAGTTTGTTTTTCTTGCGATGCTGGGGTCTCTTTGATGAGGATAGTCTTATGCATGTGAACTGCTAAAATTTTTACCATTAACATCAAAATACCTTCAAGCTAAAATTTCTAAAATCTCAACATTTGCTCACACTCTGAAAAACACCCCTGTATCTAAATGGACACACAGTTGATATATCCTTTGGGGATGACATTTTCTCTATGTTTTAAACTTCTTTTTTTTTTTCCCAAATACTTATCACTGAAGTAAATTTCTTTCTCTCAAAGGAGACTGGATGACTGATTAAGATTCACTAAGGGCCGTGGGTGTTAAACTAAACCAAGACAAACAGTGAATGGAATCATGGTTTTGCCTACGTAATTAAATAGGGAGTTGCATCAAATGGCTTCTAACAATCTTCAAGCACTAGTAACCTTTCTCCAGCAAAGTAGTATTTTCCCAGACAACGACACTCATCCTGCTTTTGAAAAAATGACCTGTCTTCTTCATTAGAAACTTCATATCCTATGGGCAGATGTAAGTCTACATCTTGTTCGTTAGCACACACCTCGTAAAGATCACAATGGCTACATACTATTTTCTCAGAATTCACCAAATAAATAAAGTGAATTGAAAAGTCTGTAAGCTGTACAGAGAAGTAATTAATTGGAATATCACAAGAATTTATACAACTGCTTAACGGTCAAGGAAACATCACAATAGAAAGATCTTGAAACACCATTTGCCAATCCACTACTAACTTAACTTTCCCCAGAAACTAACATGATTTCCTGCAGACTCCCCTCTCTCCACCCCTCTGCACAACCCAATCTACTGTAAGTAATGGTACTATTTAAAAATTGGGCATGATATATACCATTCATTAGCTACAGTCCATATAACTCTGGCTTAGTATCATCCCTAATTTCATTGCTGTCAGGCTCTGTATTTAACACGTCCGGTCCTAATAGGCTAAAACAACCAATTAGCCCTCCTAGGCACAGCATGGTTTCAACATTCATTCAGTTAGAGGATAAAAGCAGAGGTAACTATTTAACTCAGAAATAAGGTATAATAATAATTTTAAAAATATTTAGGGCCTCCCTGGTGGCGCAGCGGTTGAGTGCTGGGCTGCGAAGCTGCCCACAGCCTCTGCAGCGCCGGTTCGATCCCGGGCTGCCAGCGAGGGTCCCACATGGCGCGCAGACCTCTCCTGCCGCCCACTGCTCCCCTCAGCAGTGTACTTCTTCAGTCTGCCTGTTCTGCTCCCCACTCTGGCTCTGGTGAATTCTCTCACCCTCCCGCGCTTCTGACTGTACCCAGTGCTTGTATAAATTTAAAAAAAAATAAATATTAAAAAATATAATGATTTAACATATATCTTTCAATGAACACAAATCCTTCAACTTGTGAGAAATTCAGTTCATTTCATTATCTTTCAAACCAACCAACAAGCATAGAGTTTATAGAACACACCCAGAGCGTGCAGGACAGATGTTCTGCAATAGAAGGTGGCCTGGGGAGAATCTCTGCATAGTTGATGAGGTTTTTCCCAAAAAGGGGATATGGGTAAGTAGAAACAAATTTTGCTGTTCCCTCTCTTTGATATTTACTTAATGGCAGATATGACGCTACGTAGATGCTGAATGATAGCAGAAGTTGCCACCTCAAAATCTGTCGTTTTGCATTAGACACTATTTTAGGCTAATTATGACACAGCAGAACAAGAATTTCTTAAAACTGAGTAGAAGTTACCCTTTTGAAAGAGACATTTACATTTGTAGCATCAGCTCTCTCTCAATTCTGGAAAAGGAGATTGAATCAAATCCCTAGAAACTCTTATTGATGGAAAAAGCAGGACATAAATCCGCAGAAATCATACTCTCATTTACTGAGCTTTCCCTGCTAACGAATCAGAGCTGTTTCCCTATCCCCTCAGCATCTTTCTTTTGCCTTTAGCTGAAGACAGTATTTAAGGTGATGGCATGGACCATTTGGGAGGGTTACTCAGTTTCCATGGGTATTTCCCAGGTATGTCAGAATTATACACACTGTTAAACTTCTGTTTGCCTTTCTCCCGTTAACCTGTGTTTTATGATAAGAGTGTCTCACACAATAAACTAGAAGGGTAGAGGAAAACTTATCTTTTCTCCCCATAATACTCTGTATTCATTATCATGTAAAATCTTCGCTTTTTACAGTTGATGACACTGAGCTTTATTCCATTTTTAAGCTGTTTCTGAATTGCTTGTTTAACATTTTGCCTTTTCATTCAGACTAAAGACTATTTCTTTTGAGTAGAGTGTTTATTCTGACAGGCTTCTTTCAAGATTCTTCCCTAATGTTTTTGTTTAAACCATGTAGAAATCCAGAAATTGAAAGTGTAATATCAGATTAGCCTTTGCAAGACTGATACTTTCAAGCAGTTTTGTAACCAGAGAGAATACAAGAGCAAGACATCAGATACTTTAAAAACCATGAATAGTTTAATCTGTAAATTGCTTTTGTGGCTAAGGTTACATTTTCATGAATCTAAAATATAGTTGCCCCGCCGATGCCAGCAACACTTAACATTCACACCAGCGACTTCTCAGAGATACTGTTTAAACACAAAGATTTTCTAATGATACCACTATTGAGTCTATCTTAGTGCACTCATTTGATGCTTCCTTTCACTAAAATAAGAATAATAAATTCTATGAATCCTAACAATACTTAGTTATGGTTTTAGTATTCAACGAATGCAATTTATAATTTGTTTTTGTTGAAGATTAAAAGTAATAAATGAAAATTCCACTTATGCTACAATTAATTTGCAAAAGAATGGAAATGAAGAATCTCTGCCTTCAAAGTATTTGTAATTGTGTATACACAAGATTCTTCAACTCATCCTTTTATCTTCTTGATAATAATAAAACACTAAAAAGTGATAGGAACAAGTGAGCACTTCAACTAAACAGTAGGCATAATAAAGACTTTTAAGACTCACTTACAAATAAAATATACTTTACCCCCTCAGTGAAGTATTCCCTATGCATTTCTGGGAACAAGCTAACATTAAAGCCCCACTTGTTGCATGAATATTGCTCATAGTGTTTCCTAGGGTATGTGTAGATTAACAGACATTAACTCATGCCATTACTTTACACTTAAAATTTATACCCTGGTTGGGTCTCCCTGGTGGTGCGGGGGTTAAAGACATGCTATGAGGCTATCACCAGCCACTAATTTGTTCCCCCTGCCTACCAGAGAACAACCCACATGATGCAACAGACCTCTCCTGTCTTGCCCACTGCTCCCCTCAGCAGTGTATGTCAGTAGATCCACCTGTTCTGCTCCCCAATCTGTCTCTGGTGAGTCCTCTCACCCCCCACCTCTGGCTTATACCCCAGCTCTTGTATGCATAAATAAATAAATCTTAAAAAATACATACCCTGATTATAACCACTGGTAAATAAAAATTTAAATTGAATGGATTCACACAGAGATTCTGATATCATACTATAAAAAAGATTTTAAAATCTATTATTTTTGTGTCTGTTTAGATTGAGTTAAATAATTCTATGACATAGATAAAGAGAAAGATAATATACAACAACTTTTCTGGCCCATGATGAAAAGGAATAAAAGGCAGAATTTCTCTTAAACCCTTCACAAAAGTATTGGAGATCACTAAAGTTTCTTCTGCTTTATGTCTCTTTGTTAAGTAAACAAAATATGCAGTTATTTGTATTAATTTGTTTTCTAATCCAACAGCCTGGATATTTGCCCAGGTTCGATCTCCTCTGCAGCGCCGGTTCGATCCCCGGCCACCAGAGATGATCCCGCATAGCGCGACAGACCTCTCCTGTCGCCCACTGCTCCCCTCAGCAGTGTATTTCATCAGTCTGCCTGTTCTGCTCCCCGCTCTGGCTCTGGTGAATTTTCTCACCTTCCTGCACTTCTGACTCTACCCAGTGTTTGTATGAATAAATAAATAAATCTTTAAAAAAAATGGATAGTTGAAATTAAGATGGAGAAATTCCATACTGTGTTAGTTTTACCAACTTTGTATAGTATGAGTTATGAATATATGTATATATAGATTTAATTGTCAGTAAAATAAGGGCTTATGATAAAAAATTGGACTTCAAAATAGGATTACTGATATTTTATCCTTCCTAAAACAATAGTAATAACTTGTCTTATTGGCACTTACCCTTTGTCATATCAGGTTATTTTGTGACTATGTCTCTGGCTTGGGGGTTAGTTTTCAGCTGTGCATTAATCTTTCTTTTCCTCATTCCATTTAAAGTTATACCTTCCCCATTAATATTTGACTCAAGATATCTTCTTCAGGATGCCTTGATGTAGATTAATTTGCCTGCAGAGAGAAAGCAGACGCAGATGCTTCTCTGACTTCTGAGTTCACACTTTTAAGAATAGTGAAAGAGGTTAACAAGGTGCAAGTATATAAGCTATGTCATCGGTCTGGAATCCATCTGCTACTGCAGTTTATAATAAAGTAAAACTCAAAAAGTCAAGTGTGCAATTTGTTGTTCAAGTCTGCTTGCTGATTTAATTTAGGTAATAAGAACAATTAAATTTGTTATAGCCATCCTACTCTGATTATTTTTTGATAATTTTCTAATTCAAATTTTAACACCGATATTCCTATAGAAAAGGGACAATAATGCTGTCTAATATATGTGGTAAAATGTTACAAAATATTAAATATTCTAAAAGGGGAGTGTTTGATAGAGAATATGACATGGTGTTGCGCTGAAGACAAGGGTTATGTTTATGCTAACCCTGAATGGTAAGCCTGGGAATTTTATGACATTTTTAAGGCTCAGTTTCTTCCTTTGTAAATTAAGCTGAAAATATTATCTATTTCACAGAATCATTGTGAGGATTAAATAAAAATATTAACAGTTTTTTGAGCAGCAACTGGCACACAGCACTATATATAGCCTGATGGTGATGCTGATGGGAATGGGAGTAATAACCAAATGGTGGCATTCATAACAGTGATAAATAGTCTTCATTGTTTAAAATCAGTCTTTATAATTGGCTATTTGAGTAAAGCTTATTGAAAACTTCATATTTTGGGTAACTTGAAGGCAGTGTACGTCTGTATGTTTCCTAGAATTGCCCTGATGAGTGTGGTTGATACACAGAACATACTCAGTAAATGATGGGCCGCCTTTTGAGATCAGAAACTGCCCATCCATCTCCATTTTCTGCCCATCCCCCTAACCAATGGCATTGCCCTGTAAACATGGCATTGCCCTGTACTTACAACTAAACTAAAATGATCTAAGAAGTCAGAAAATTTGGGGGAAATTTCCCTTCTTGCAAAGGTCCAGATAATGACTTTCTTCTATATAAAAAATCTCAGAGAAAATGTTATACACTTATGAGACAAATTATAAATTGTAAAAGTCTCATTTCCAAAACTTTGTCTTTACTGTGGCATGCTTCTTAATGCAGCAAATACAAGTACACAGTGACACAGGAGTCTGGCCCAGAGGTCGGAGCTAAGAGTCCATACTTAGGAGACAAACGTCTCGGCAACATTCAAAATAGAATTAATGATTTAATTCTCCTGATGCACACTGAATGTAAAATTTGTTTTACAGATAAATTCTAAGAGATTAAACTGTTAAACGTTTCCACAGTTTTGCAAAATGGCTGTGATTTTTAGCATAGTGAGTTGTATACATATTTATTGCTTAAAATCCTCGTCTGAAAAACTAGAGGCTGGCAAGGAAAGGGAAGACACTCCAATTCCTGGGGCTCTAAGTTATGGAAATCATTGTAATTTGAAATAGTGTCATTCAAATGAAGGGGGTCTCTTTGGTGGCATTTTTCCTGGGGTTCATCTCCGTGCCACACAGAAGTCTGAGGGAACCCCTTTTTCCCTACTCGTCTTTGTCTTCCGCAACTGAAAATTATCACAAAAGATTGCATGCATCTCAATAGCTAAGGGGAAACCCAGCTATTTAAAAATTAGACAAGATGTATATTACTAACAGGTTTCTGGAAGTTTTACATGTATTATTATATGAACCAAACTGTTTTGAATGTACACGGAATTCATTAAAAAAAAGGGGGGTCTCCCTGGTGGCTCAAGGGGTTAAGACTCAGCACTACGAATTTATCCGCGGCCACTGCAGCACAAGTTTGATGCCCAGCCAGGGAGCTACCCTCATGGTGCAGCAGACCTCTCCTGTCTCCCCGCTGCTCCCCTCAGCAGTGGATTTCAGTCAATCCACCTGTTCTGTTCCCCACTGTGTCTCTGGTGAGTCCTCTCACCCTCCCACCCCGACCTCTAGCCTATTCTCCAGTTCTTGTATGCATAAGTAAATATTTTTTTTAAAAAGTAATGAAAGGGATGACTTATTCATTAAATTTAAATAATATTTGTAAAATGTGCAGCTCACTTTCTAGAAACAAATTTGCGTAATCTGCTTGTTTTTTATTACCATGTATCTGCCTCAGAAACTTCTTAGATTAGGTTGTTAGAGGAGAAAGTATAAAATTGCTGATTCACTACTTTTCTAATAATAAACTGTGACGAGTAACTATAAACGATTATCAGGGAACAGAGTGAGCAACAGCTATAATGAACACAGAGGGGGTACATCTCCAAAATAGCATGTGCCATATGTACGCACAAAACCAATTATGCAAGTAATGTACACATCACTCATGCCATGTTTCGCAAATCAGCAAACCCTTTAAAGTTGCTTCTAATGAGAAGTTTGCTGATTGTTGCCCAGGGAAAATTAAGGAGGCTTGAGTAGGACTTTCTAGGGGGATTTACAGTTGCTTCGTCCCTTCTATGCCCACTCCCTCCCTCCCTGTCCACTTCTCTCTGTCTCTCTCTCTCTGTGTCCTCTCTTTAAACACCAAGAAAAATATTAATTGGGAAAATATATTTAGAAGGCTCTTATCCCATAGTTAGGACTCACATCAGGTATCTACTGCATTAGTTATAGGCTCTTCCATGATTCCAGAAATATGAAGCTAGTGTGCCTGTCTTTCAAGAAAAAAATAACAAGTACATTCATTTTTCACCTACAAATTCATTCTTAGAGCTGTTTTCACCTAGTGCTTTAACCATGTCAGTTCCTCTGCAAACGCTAAAGGAATTTCCCATGATACATGTTCTTAAAATTGAGAAAAATAAAACAAGACCACATCATTTGTGAATTGAATTTAAATTTTAGCTGTCTCGCTTGCTGCCAAGAAACTCTACTCTACTTTACAACCTGAGGTTACTATGTATATTCCTTTAATCCCCCATTACAATGTGATTTTACTATGTATGTGATCTCATCATGCTATTTATCACTCTTTATCACTCTTTTTGTTACTGTTTGCTTAAAAGTTTGTTTTGGGAACTAGACCTTGAGCAAGGCTATACTTTTATTAATTAAGATATTCCATCACCTTATTACTCCTAGGAACTTTAAATGTTTGGTAAGAGAACAAGACTTCAACATTAAAAATGTATTACAATGAAATTGATTTCGCTGGGAGGATATAGATACACTATGGGATACTACTAAGAAATAAAAACAAAAAAGAATTCCTGCCTTTGTGACAATACGGATGGACTTTGAGTGTATTTTACTAAGTGAAATATATCAGACAGAAAAAAGAATCAATATATGATTTCATGTATATGTGAAATTGAAAATGATAGAACAGAGAAGAGATTGGTGGTTATCACAGGAGAGGGGTTTGGGGGGATGGTGAAATGGGTGAAGGCACAAGAGGCACAAACTTCCAGCTATAAAATAAATGAAGTTATGGCAATATCACATACATCCTGGAAACTACCGTCAATAATACTCTATCACAAACTTGAAAATTGCAAAGAGGAGGTGGTAAATAGACATATCACGGAGATCCTTTTGCAATGGATACAAATATTGAATCACTAACTTGTGTATCTGAAACTAATACAATGTTGTATGTCAATAATACTTCAAGTAAAAAAGAAATTGAAAATGATATTTTTCTGTAGATTAAAGAAAGTGCATAACAGTTCCAAATTTAAGAGGCAAAAGTATCTTCCAGGCATTTATTTATTTTTTTTTAAAGATTTATTTATTTATTTATTTATATTTATTTATTTATACAAGCGCTGGGTACAGTCAGAAGCGCGGGAAGGTGAGAGAATTCACCAGAGCCAGAGCGGGGAGCAGAGCAGGCAGAAGGACCGAAGTACACTGCTGAGGGGAGCAGCGGGCGGCAGGAGAGGTCTGTGCGCCCTTCCAGGCATTTAAACATATACTTTAAGTGCTATGTTTACTCAGAAAATCTAAAGGTGTCTGCAAATACGTTAGAAATTTTAAATAGATATTAAAAACCTCTATGATTGTCCTCCAAAACCATAACTCCATTACCGTGAAGAGAGAAACATCAAACAAATCTCAATGGGGAGATATTTGAAAAAAGACCCGATCAAACACTCTTAAGAATGTTAAGGTCACCAAGAAGAAGGAAAGATGAAGAAACTGTCATACCCTAGAGGATGTTAGCCTTGGTCATCAGAATTCTAGGCTTAAATATTGACGTTGTACCTTCTGAGTTATTTAGATTTAGGAAAGGTGCCTAACTTACTCAATTTTGGCATCGGTAAAGTTGGACTGAAAACACCTAGTCGAAGTTTTCAAATCAAATGAAATACTCTAAGGAAAGACTTAGCAAAAGCTTAGAGGTACTAAATAGATTCTGCTACTCTTTTTTTCCCCTCCTTCAGTACAGCACCGGAGTGTTCATCCATTCTAAAGTGCTAAAGGATGTCATTAGGTATCTGATAGCCAGCTGCTATTTATAATTTTTCTCCCTTATTGAAATAACATATGAAAGGTACCCTATTGTTTTAGTGTTGGGCTGTTTCTCTATTGAAGCCTTAAATCTGTATTGAATTTATGACAGAAGTAACATTCCAAAAAAGGCTCTCTAATTAAGAAACTTCCACAGTTTTATTTTGTTATTTACTCTATAGGTTCATATAGATACCTAATTTTCTAATGCTACTAATGGTAACTTATTTTCCCATACTTCAAATATCTAATGTATTTATTAATTCAGAAGGGAAATATTTTATCTTTTAATGTTAAATTTTAATTTTGAGGATACAGATTGAGGTTTAGAAAGATGGGTTGCAGTTTTATAACCACAGGTGCAACTGATATAGCTGAATATTTACTGAATTTGAAAAATGCCAGAATCAGAATCATCTGGACTTTAGATAATCAGAATTTTCCTATATCTAATTTAGAAACACAGATCACTGTAAGGATTTCAATATCCTTAGGGATATCACACAATTTTTATGCCCTCCATATATGTTTTTCTATATAGTTTGATCTGCTTTATTGTGCCCATCTTCAATGCAAGATTATCACCAGTTTAAAAATTATCTTGTATCAAAGTTTCTCATAACTCATGATAAAGTTTACCTCTACTTTGATTCTGGTATAGGAGAAAGATAAAATTATTCTATAATTTTATGCAACTGCTTATTTTACAGTTTGGAGGATTTCAATTTTAATGGGAATCATAGGTAATTCCTTTGTTTGCTGTAATGTTACACAATCACATAAAAACTTTATAATGAAACAGTTCTTACACTCCTTCCTTTAAAGCATTTTGTAGAGGAATTATGGAAAACAAACATAACACAAAATATTTCTAACCAAATTTTCCCTTGCTTGTTGTTGACTTTAATTTTGTTCAGCCAAAAATATACACAAGTTGATATTCAATAATACTAAATTGACTACAATTTCCCTTTCTCCAGAGGAATATGTTTCATTATCCACTTACACCCATCATTTGTGAACAAAGAGGGTATTTCATATATTGGCAAAGATATAGAACCAGGCATGAAACTTCCCTAATGTAATTTCAGCTAATTAAAGACTCGTTAAGAAAGAAATAGAAATGAGAATTTGCCTGAGAACTTGCTTAAGTAGTTTTAATTTTTAATCATTTTATCCTTTCACTAATTAAATTGTTTGATGGGTACCTATAGGCTATTTACCTGTTATGTGTGTGTGTGTTTTATACCACAATAGTGTGTGCCCACAGATCAAATCATGATAGTTTTTTCAGGAATTCAGAATTTTGGGTATACTGTTTTGTTTTCCAGTAAAATGCTTGTATAAGTCACATAATTTTTCCTATAGAAATGTACGTTCGTTCTATAAACATGGAATTCTAGAGAACCTCATTATTTAAGAGACAGATAAGGCAGAGAAGTAAAAGGAAAAAAATCAGATTAATGGCAAATGACAGTGCAAGGCAGAAGAGAAATGTAACATGACTGAAGTTACAAAGCATGCTCAGAAAGTTCGTATCTAGCTTTAGGATTTACAAGCTGTGTGACCTGCCTGACTTACTGAGTTCTCTGATCTTCAATTCCTCTCTCTATAAAGAGGTGAGGGACCCTCTTTGTCCACACCTCCTGGGCTTAGCCTTTCTCAAGAATGCCTCTGCCAAGAAGCATCTACAGCCACCAGGGGACTCACAATAGTTCTGCCCCTAATAGTATGCCTTCGTGCTTAACCAGGTGATGGCGTCCCACAACTATGCAGGCGCCACTGAAGATGACAGGAACACGGCTGGTTCGCCCAATAACACCCAGGACTCTAGGGTCTAAGATGGGCGTGGCTGAAGAAACTCCTAGTATCTCCACTGACAGAGGACACCGATACTAAATGCCCAAATGAAAATGTGAAAAATAAAAATATACATATATAAACAAAAAAATAGCTGTGGAATGAATATTACCAAACAACATGGGATACTACTGAGTGCTGATTTCAACTGGCACATGATTTCAACTGTCAGCCACCCTTGGATTAATCTTTAGCTTAACACTAACTTAACTTTTACTCTAATCCGTGTTTGTCTTATCTTCACACATTCTCCTTCCTCCAAGTCTCCCGGTGTATACTTCTGCAATATCAAACTTCACATTTCCATTTACATCAGCTTGCAACTTTGCAAAAATAATTTCTGGGTTTCCTTCCATTTTTTTTTTATTACTGGGTAATTGCTATTTTTCTTTTGATGCAATGTGAATATTCCTTCATGATAAAGCTTTTCTTCAGTCAAAAAAAAATGTAATGTTTTACTTCTGGATTCTTATAACATTCGACTTAAACACTGAAATTCCTTATCATTCATTTGCTGTTTGCATATGTTTCTCCCCTCATTGCTTTAAAATTAATTTATTTTTCTTCTATAAGTAACGTCTTAAAAACAGAGATTCTATTTCTTCTTCCATTTGAAAGCAAGGGTTTCATTTTGTTGAAACATTAAATGAGTCAACAATGTAGATCAGATATATACTATATATGTGATATACTGTGCTATATGATAGCACTAATTACTTAATTAAGGTATGATTCAGCATCTGATATCTAGGTCTGGCCAGCCTAAGTCTTAAGATTTTTTATAATAACTGGCTTAAATTTCAAATTTTAACTTGACTCCAAAAGTAATCAAACTTTCAGGTTCGATTAAAGAAAAGGCCCATTCTGGTTAATATGATTTTCATTAATTAAGAAATCACTAAGGAATAACTTAATGAAATCCTGCACTGTAACTTTCCAAATTAACTTAAATCTCTAATTGTATTTTGTTCTTACTTCTTGGGGTAAATTCCAGATTCTGATTTGCATCTGCCTATATTTTGACATTTCACAGTCCATTACTCAATCTGCTACTTATTTTCCAAATGTTATTATGCTTAATATTATAAACAATTCCACTTGTATGTTTGAGTGTGTAAGTAAATAATTTCATGAACGTAGTGTCTTACAAGGCTGATTCCAGTATGGAAATAAAAAATAATCACCCAGTTGCTTTCATAATCCTGAGAGGGGTACTATTGAGCTACCATGTTACCTTCATCATGTACAAGTCCAGATAGATTTTTTCTTCAATAAGTGGTTATTTCAACTATCCATCCCAGTGAGAAGGGATAGAAAATAAGGACTGACAAGACAGGCATTTTAAACTGGATTAAGAATGAATTTTTTTTTCATCTCTCTGAGTTTTAGGCAACTCGTTCTACCTTTCACTAAAAGATATACCCAGAACACTTTAGGGGTGTGTGTGTGTGTGTGTGTGTGTGTGTGTGATAAGTAATAGCTAAGAGGGAAACCTTTTCCTGTCATAAAAAGGGGACCAGCACTTTCAACTTTGTGAGTTTATACGCAATTCTAACTGGATACTTAGATCTAAGTGTTATGAACAAAGCTGTAGGTTATAGTGGTGGTTGTGAATGTTTCCTGTTACTTCTTTCTCTCACTCAGAGCTTTAAGCACATACTTAGAATGTGGCGGTAGCCTCCATATTGAAAGCATTACAAACAATAGTCTGGTTTCAAAAGGCTTCTCCTAGTAAGTAGAACAAACCAGTCCATATTCTTGGCTTCTCTATCCTTCTGGGATCCAAAGACACACTTGTGGACAAAATCAGTAACATGCTATTCTCAAGGAGCTTGCAAACGTGCAAAGTGATGTGAAAGAGAATTTCAGGAGCTGTGAGAAAATCTTTGGGAGGACTGCACCGCATCTGCAATGTGAGGGAAAGTTTCTCTAAAGTTATTTAGGCAGAGATACAAAGGGGAACTGAGAGTTGTGTAGCGGAAGAGAGGGTCTTAATCTTGACCACAGGTGGAAAAGCCTGAGGAGTTTTTGTTTGTTTGTTTGTCTGATTGTTTGTTTTAATACTTATACAGAAGGCTCAGCCTCCATATTATGATTTGTCTTGGCTGCTATTCTGCCAAGTTTGTTCAAAGTTCCCTCAGCAATTTCAAAGTACAGCCAAAGTTCTAGGTAGTTGTGACAGCCTAGAAAGGATAAGGGTTGGACGGAGTTGACATGCTGAAGTACCTAAAAATACCCCCGCATGGAGTCCAGGAAAAGAGAGGTAGATACAGGAAGATGGAGCCAGAGATCCTTGGCCCTGGGTGCAGCTCTGCAGCTGAGCAGCAGGAGGCCAAGAAGGAAAAAGAGGCAGAAGGAAGGGGTGTTTCTGCTGATGGGATGCACATTTCATGATTATCAGGGGTTAAGTTCACAGAAGAACCAATTCTAGTCACTTAATAATCACTTCTATAGATGATTATATACTATTGCTCATAATAAATGGTTTGAAGTACACTCAAAAGTTAAAGTATAGCTAATGGAAACGGAGTCTAATTATGACAAGATATTTATGAAAGATTCATCTATTTAAGCCCAGATGATTTGAGACTAATTTTTTTATTATTCTAGTGTGTTAACAATATATTTCATGCAAAAATAGAATCATGTCAGTTTGGTTATACAATGACATGTGTACTGGTAACAGAATGCAGAAAATTTCAGGTCTTGACTTTGAAATAATGATGATTTGGTAATATATTTTAAAAAAAAAATGTTTATGCATACAAGAACTGGAGTACAGGCCAGAGGTGAAGGGCAGGATGTGAAAGGATACACCAGAGACAGAGTAGGAAACAGAACCAGTGGATACACTGAAATACACTGCTGAGGGGAACAGCAGGCAAGACAGGAGAGGTCTGCTGAGCCCTGTGGGTCAGCTCCCTGGCTGGGGATCAAACTCATGCCACAGTGGCTGGCAATAGCTGGAGAGGTGAAACTTAACCCCGCACCACCAGGGATGACCCCACAAGATATGAATATTTTTACAGAACTTCATGATGCAGAATCGTCAGCACAATCCCCTTTGACGAAGGTCCTGTGGTGCTCTGACCAAATCTCCGCATGGAGAGCTGAGTCTTATTGCCCGTGTTAACCTTCAGTAAAGTACGGCTCATCTCTCAAATTTGGGAAAAGCAGTACTCTGAAGCACAAGGAAGTGTGGGAAAAGACAGAGAGCTAAACACATCTCAGTCTTTATTAAGAGCCAGCCAAGAGGAAACAGATGATGGATAGACAACCAACAAGGGCTCACTGTTGTGGGTCATCCCTCTCAACGTTCAATATTTTCTTACTGCCACTTTAACAGTGATAGTTTTTAAATTCTATTACTAGGGGCCTCTCTGGTGGCGCAAGGGGTTAAGACACAACACTATGAAGTTATCAGCAGCCACTGCAGCATGAGTGTGATCCCTGGCCAGGGAGCTACCCACATGGCGCGGCAGACCTCTCCTGTCTCCCCGCTGCTCCCCTCAGCAGTGTACTTCAGTCAGTCCGCCTGTTCTGCTCCCCACTTTGTCTTCTATTTATAAATAAAATATATCTTAATATATGTATGTACGTATGTATAAACATCTTGTAAAATAACTTTACCAGCGATGTTCCTGCCTTTTGTGTGGATGTGCACTTGAAATTGCCATAGTCGTTTTGAAGACATATGGTAAATAACCTGTGTAAGGATTAAGCTGACTGAGAACATAGAGCAAAAATTTGGATGACATTTTTTAGCTAAAGTTCCATTTAATTGTGGATCTTCCAGTTATATGATCCTCTGTATAATACAAGCCATTTTGGAATATTTTGTCTGTCACAACAAAAAATAGCCCAAAATGATACTTAAGAAATCAAAGAAAGGAAGGGAGTTCAATATTCTGACATCTTTTCTTCCAAATTACTGTTCTCTACCAGGCCATGCCCTATAGATTACTTCTCTGTGTAAACTGCCGTAACTCAATTTCTTACCAAACCACACAAAGTATTTTTCTCCTTTGCTAACACACTACAATAAAATGATTGGTTTATGAATAAAACACAACTATCATTTTCTCTCAGTCAATTCCAAGTTAGCAGGTATAAGCATGTTTTGACTCTAAGTAGGTTGAATTACTTTTGGAGAAATTGACTTTCCAAATTTTGAAATTCTTATTTTAATAAAAATAAAACCTTAAAAATAATCCTCAGGTGTTCAAGAAAAATGCCATACTTCCTAACTTAAAAAGCATTTTTTAAAGATTTATTTATTTATGCATACATGAGCTGGGGTACAGGCCAGAGGTGCGGGGGGTTAGAGGATTCACCAGAGACAGAGCGGGCAACAGAACAGGCAGACTGACTGAAATCCACTGCTGAGGGGAGCAGCGAGGCAGGAGCGGTCTGCTGTGCCATGGGGGCTGCTCCCAGGATAGAACCCGTGCTGCAGAGGCTGTGGATTGCTTCCTAGTGCTTTGCTTAAACCCTTGCACCACCAGGGCGGCCCTTTAAAAGCATTTTAATTGAGAATTATAACTGTTTTTTTTAACCAATAACATTACTAGAGTGTCTTTGTAAAACAGAAGCATAAAATAAAGGCAGAGGGCAAATCAAGATTAGGATAAATTTGAATCAGTTATTTTTTTTTAAGATAATTAAAATAGTTCATTGACAAACTCAGAAATCTCTCACTAGTAACTGGAATGTTTCCCATGATAATTTCAGATTATAAAATTTGGATATAGTTCTAAACTGAAAACCACAAATCAGTTTTATCATTGTCCACTGTGCACTTTTCTGTTGTCCTGAGTCTATTGGTTGCGGTTGAAATGTACTTGGGTCCCCATTATGGCAATCATACATCACTTGGATTTAGAAAAGTATATTGGCATATGCCAGAATGTCTGCAGATCTATTATTATGTTCAAGGAGCACATTTGTATTTTTACAACTTGAACCAGTTTGCCCAAATTGTTTAAAAGTGAAGGATGCCACCCAGGGATGCATTATTTACAGGGGTTGTGAAGGCATTAGGAAAACAGGTTTGAAGTGCTGCATTTGCATTAAAACCTTGCTTTACTGCCACACAAACAGTGCCTCTCTTGAAATGGAAATTGTTAATAAATCTACCACTTTATAGCTTTGCCTTGTAAAAAGCTTTCTGAGAGGAGGAGGGATCATTTTCCCTAGATAGAACAGCACTATCATTGTTCAGCTACAGCAAATGGGGGGCTGACTAGGGAATCAGCAACCTACTAGTACTGTTTCAGATTGATGTGTTTTATCACCCATGGAACTCACATGAAACCCTTCTGGTCTTTTTAATACTCTTACTTGGAGACTGAACTTCAAATTTACTCTTTTATGTGAAAGGAATTTAAAGAGACTTTGGAGTCTGGGTGCATCGACCATGGCAGTGCAGTACCCAGCAGTCCTGACATCTGTGCCGTCCTTCTGTGTCCCTGCTAGCTTCCCTGCTACTGTTGGAAATGTGTCATTATCATCAGATGATTATCCATGTGGAAAAGCCCAGGGTGATGCAGCTTCTGCCTTGTTAAGGCAAGCTTTTCCAAACACTGTACATTAAACATTACAGTGATCATGGAAAATTTAAAAAATATTCTAAGTAAATTATAGATACTCCTAGAAAAATAGAATTATAATGTATAGAAACATGTAGAATCAATATAAAACACACACACACACACACACACTCACTCACTCACACACAAACATACAACACGCAGCCTGCACATGAGAATTCAATGAGTACCAACTGTGGCCAAGCAATAATTCCCCTGAATAACTTGTTCGCTAACTCTGATATCATCATTCTTCTATAGAATCACATAGACTTTAAATCTGGCCAAAGCCAACAACAGCACTAGAGGTATATGATATTCTGTGTCTTAATATTTTCACAAAAGAAAATTCAATTTCTAAAATACTTGGCATTTCAATGTTTTTCCTGATCAGCACATATAGGACCAGATCTAGAAAAACATGAATGCTAGTTATCCATCATGGCTTTAGGTCTTTTATTTCCTGTTTTGAGAGATTAAAGTATTCATATACAAATGAGACTAATGACAAAAATGAAAAAAAAAATTCATTTTCGAAAAGATAACTTTAATGAATAAAATTTATTTCCATTAACTAGTGAGACATGCTTTGCCTGGTTCCTTTGCCTTGTGTGAGAAAATAAAATATATTACTGAATCTTGTTAGGATTTGAAGACTCCACCAAAATAAGAAAACAGTAAAGGACAGCAAATAATCCACTGTTATTTCTAGATGACCTGTCTCTGATGGTCTTCAGCATCACACATTCATGAGTTAACATTAAACCACTTGGCTCTTTTTATCATACAAGACATAGCATGTGTAAAAGGAAAGAATGAACAAGTGAGCTAAAGGTATGGAATACAGGAAAGAAACAGAACCATTGTGTCAGCAGGTCACATCTTAAATTGGGGCCAGTCAAATTTACAGCATGGTGACAGTTGCCAATTTTTACTTTACAAGTGTTATATCATCCCTTCCCCTCAGTATCTTCATCTGTCTGTGCCTCTTATGAGCTCAACTTTGAGATTTCTGTCTAACAGATACAATTTTTAGGTAATAATTAGTTTCCATAGAAGTTAAAATTCAAGAGGGTTGTTCAGCACCCAGCATCTTCAAGGGCTGTGCTGTGATTCCTCTGCATCCTGGCTTCTCTTCCAGGTTTTGCAACAAGTTCTGGGAGAAGCTAAGGTCTTTCCTCGATTGAGCCATACTTCAAGGGGAGAGTATTTCAGTCAATCTTAGATGATGGTTGCACTCTCAAGCAAAGATGTATGTCTCGTGTCTCTGTGCTTCTGAAGACAGTAATTAACTTTTTTTTTTTTTTCTAACTTCAAATGCATTTAGTTTCTCTTTATATTTCATGGATAGACCAAGACTCATGGCACTAGGCAACCGGGACTCGTCCCCTGGCCCATAGGGTCATGTCACATGAGGCTGGGTCATTTTCCAGGTAAAGGATCCACCATTACCTAGGTGAATTATTTAGTCTCTTCTTCTGCCCCTGTTGAAAACAACTGCTATACTAAGTCATGATTTCAAATATGTTGGATTTGAAAAAAAAAAAAAAAAAAAAAGTTGACAACCCCTGACCTAAAGCTCAGGAAATCAGGTCAAAGAAAATCATTAAATTCAAGGCCTCCCTGGTGGCACAAGGGGTTGAACGCAGCACTGTGAAGCTGTCTGCAGCCTCTGTAGCATGAGTTCAACCCCCTACCAGCCAGGGAGATACCCACATGACACAGCAGGTCTCTCACATCTGGCCTACTGCTCCCCTCAGCAGTATATTTAAGTCAGTCCACCTGTTCTGTTCCCCACTATCTCTGGTGAATCCTCTCACCTCCCACACCTTTGGCCTGTACCCAAGTTCTTCCATAAATAAATAAATAAATAAATAAATAATCTTTTAAAAAAAAAATAAAATCACAGCTTTCATATATAATGTAGTCACAGGAAGATTCTATTCATGAAGCTTAGCTGTGCATTTGTCCCTATGAAAATCAGAAACACTACATACCTCATATATTAAAAGCATAATTTTACATTACACAGGGAAACACACTTTGAACATAAAAAATTAGAAACACAAAAGCTAATATCTGATGAATCTTGAGAATTAAGAAAATTTTCTGCATTCTACTTAAAATCTGCTAAGATCTCTCCATGGCTCTTAGAATGGGGTCCATATTTCTTAACAAGAGACATAAGCTGTGAATTGTTTTTTTGTTTTTTGTTTTTTTTTTTTCTGCTTAAATCATCTCCATTGACTTCCACGAGCATTTTTAATTCTTCAAAACTCAGCATTAATTATGGGAATAATTCCTATGGGAATAATTTTAGAAGTATCTTTCCTGATCTCCCTTCTTGACAATCCTCTTAATCCCATTGGTTACATGAAATCTTATATTAACATAGCCCTTATCAAGCTAATTTGGAATTTCTTATTTGCCTGTTGTCAGTACGGGCACTATAATGTCAAATGCCTGAGTGTTACTCCTACTCTGGGATGGGGCACAAGTTTTACTATTTCTTAAACACTTCAGAAATTTGTAAGATTTAATGAGGTTTGAAAAAAGCTGGGCTAGATGCAAACCAGGATTCTGGTTGTTGTAACTCCAGTGTCTAAAAAACGCACAATACTCAGGAAATACTAGAAAGTAGTACGGAATGAGCAGATTTGAAGAATGTTTTTGCATGAATAACAAAAGGGTTAGAATCTGATCACTGTGCTTTATGAATGGGTTTTATAGATTACAAAACACTTTCATTTCTATTTCTTTGAGAATATTATGGACAGATCAAACATTTAAATTAAATAAAGGTATAGATGAAGCAAGATGCTGATTTTCTGCTGATATATTTTATTCCTTGAAAAATGTAGAAATAGGGCCTCCCCGGTGGCGCAGCGGTTGAGCGCTGGGTTGCGAAGCTGCCCGCGGCCTCTGCGGCGCCGGTTCGATCCCCGGCTGCTCCCCGGCCACCGGAGGAGGGTCCCACATGGCGTGCAGACTTCTCCTGCCGCCCGCTGCTCCCCTCAGCAGTGTACTTCGGTCCTTCTGCCTGCTCTGCTCCCCGCTCTGGCTCTGGTGAATTCTCTCACCCTCCCGCGCTTCTGACTGTGCCCAGTGCATGTATAAACAAAAACAAAAACAAACCAGCAAACAAATAAATAAAGCATGCCTCTATAAAAAAAAAAAAAAAAAAAAAAAAAAAAAAAAAATGTAGAAATATCACTAGCTCCTTTGTAACAATGATAAAATGTTTATTCAACTTATCATTTTGTTCATAAGAATGTACTTTGATGGTTTTCAAAAGCAGTATTTACTGTCTAACTACACTTCTACATACTGTGCCTATATATACATATGACAACACATGTATCTTTTCTATGTTACCATATTTTTTTGAGGTAAGGTGATATTTTTATTATTTTATGAACAACATTTAGAGTAGATCACGCTTGAGGTTAATAACATGTACATAGCTGGTAGTGTTTCTTCTGGGTTATATGTAACATTAAGTCATTGATATCTCTTTTCATGTCACATTGATTATATTCTATTCAGTCTCAACTGGTACTTGAAGTGAAACAATAATTTGAATTGACTTCTCAATTGAGAAATTTATTGAACCAGAAATCAATGACTCACTGATAACTTCTTAAATGTCTTCTCACTGCCAACATTAACACCCATCGCAGATTCTTTATTTTTTTTTTTTAATTTTCACTTAGACATAATAGAAAAAATGAGGGGTTACTGAATGATCTCAACTTAATTAGAGAAATGTATTTAGTTCATTAACTCATACAAAATATTTAAGTATGAAATAGAGATAGGTATTTTCTTAATATTGGGGACATAATAAAATAAAATTTACAAAAGAATGAAAGAAAATAATTTGCCTTATTAAGGCAATTACCTAATCAGAGAAGGTGGGCAGAGGTTTACAATCAAGAATTAATAAACTCTTTTATTAGGAGACCACAAATACTAAGAAGAAAATAAAATAGGCAATGGAAATTGAGAGCAACAAGTACTATCCTATTAATTTATTTTTTTGGATATTATGTGCAAAGGAATAATTTAAAAAATCCTTCAGTTTCTATAGAACTATTGTCATTAATAAGGCCTTGCTCTATTTTGAGTATTTATTATCAGTAATTTATATTATTTATTATTTATTTGTCAATCCCTTTCCCATCACCTTATCTATCATTCTTCACATGAGAGCATACATGAGGTGCATTTTTATATCTCTGAATCATGTACAGTGCTATAAACCAGAATTACCTCAATTAAAAATAAAAAATAGTTATGTAATAAAGACATATCTTCAAACTAACAAAAAACTATACTGAGAATTCTAATGTACTCAGTATATATTATAATTTTTATATATATTATAAACTTTTTGTTTGGCTGGATTAATTATAGGGAACCTGTAAGTATAATTTTTATTCTCTTAGTCCTATGCTATTCTAAATGTCTATCCAGTACATTCCTTATTTGTTAGCATATTACACCAGAAACTGCATTCACTACATTTTATTCTTTTATTCTGTGGATGCTACTTAGCATATGATAATCAGCCAAAGGTCCTTAAGATTGGGTGCTAAACGACATACTTTAGGTCATTATAAACTCAAGTTTTTTTTCTATTGCTGCTCTTTGAATCATAGAATCTCAAAGTTGGAGTTAAAATCTGGTATCCTAAAAAAAAAAACAAAATCTGGTATCCTACGGTATAATCCATTCTTCAGTGTCTTCATTTCCTCACATGAGCAAGACTGACACATGTGAACACAATATTAAACACATCCACTGATGCTGATTGGAAAATAACCCAGTGCAGAGTTGGGAAATTCTAACTGAACTATCATTAGAGGAATAAATCTGGTGAAAATGAAATCAATGGGATAACTGGCAAAAGAGTGGCTATTAAGGTTGATCTGCTCATAGGGAATAACTTCAGAAAAAAACAACAGAGGAAGTTTAGTAGGAAACAGAATATAGACTAGGAAAAAAGGCTCTGTAATTAATCACTTAACGTATTGTAAGAGGAGGGTTTCTATTCTCTTTCCTTAGCTACTCCAGGAGTTGTGGCCCAAGCTCTTCAGACCCACAGCGTAAAGTTGGAAATAGAAGACTGAGAGAGACATTCTATTTCATGTTAAAATAACTGCATCGTTCAAGAAGTAGATGTCAGAGGAGGTCCCACACTTCACTCCTGGGAAGATAATCTAAACGTTGTCAGTCAGGCCCAGGGCCTGGGGTTGTGACTTGGAGTGAAACTACTGCACCTCATGGATATTGAATAAATACTAACTGCTCCAAAGGGGGCACTGAGGAAATTCAACTCCATATAACGAAAGGTGAAGGGGCGAGGCACCTGCAGACAGCACCGAGGCAGAAGCCTCCCGTGCAAGTCTCAGAGCTGTGTTCCCTTTGTCTGCCTGGTGGGCTGAGGAGGGAAACTGAGCAGTGCCCAGGCAAACCATTAACTGAAAGTTGCTGGCACCTCACAGGAGAACCAGCTCCCTAGTGAAGAGGGTAGGACACAGAATTGCGCCACCACCCCCACCCCTCAGCACTGAAGCTGATCTTATGAAGCAAGAGGCACTGTCCACAGACTGCAAGGACAGGAGCCCAGGCAGAAGAGCATCAGCA
This sequence comes from Talpa occidentalis, assembly GCF_014898055.3. Taxonomy (NCBI): domain Eukaryota; kingdom Metazoa; phylum Chordata; class Mammalia; order Eulipotyphla; family Talpidae; genus Talpa; species Talpa occidentalis. The sequence goes on along the minus strand of NW_023601212.1, from coordinate 2,528,707 downwards.
GTACCACAAACACAAACCACCCCCAAACACCACTTTCACGAGATTATATTTTCACTAATTGAATTTTGAAAACCAGTCATGTTTTTGTGACAAGTAAATTCTGGAGATCTAATGTACAACATGGCAACTACAGTTATCAATACTGTGTGGTATATTTGAAATTTGCTAAGAGAGAAGATCTTAAATATTTTCACCCCCCAAAATATCAAAAAATGTAACCACTGGGGAAGGATAGGCATCTATACATACATACACACATGTTATAAAATGACCACCATAATTGAACTAGTTAAGATGCTCAGATAAATTTACATGTATAAATCAAAACATTAAACTGTACTCCTTAAATATATACAATTTCTTTTTGTCAATTATATGCTGGAATATCTTGAAAATAATGTACAAAGGTCACCATGATTCTCTACTTGTAAGGTAGATGCTGGCAATAAAAAAATTAGCACAATATAAATATTCTGACATGGTAAAACTCATAATCCAGTGGGGAGAAATAAATGTAAACAGATACAACATAATATGATCTGGTAACTGTTATGATAGTAAAATAAACAAATTACTGAGGGATACTGAAGAGTAACTGAATAATTGCACAAACAAAAATTCATTATCTTGCTACTAATTACTTTATGCTCCTTTCTTTCACAAGGCCCCTGAATTTACAAGATAAAATATATCTATCCAAACACAGCTAGTCATAGATAAGCTGTTTAATATTTTTAGAACTCAGTAAAATATAGAAGATGGCCAATCTTTTTAGTTATATTTCAAGTGATTGGTAAAAAGTACTCTATACCTTGGGTGATCTTAGGCTTGGAGATGTTAGGTGTCAAAGTGTTTGACAGAGATTTTGGAGTTAAATCTAGCAATCGCGTGTAGAGACCACGAACTGGACATTTGACATCAAAGCATCACAAGTTACTTGATGAAAAAAAGTATTTGAACTTTGACCTGATCTATGACTTCATTAATCCTTGATTTCTAGCCAAGCTTTTTTCATTTATTCAAATGGATTTTAAAATTGAAAGCCTGCTGGCATCACTGGTGGACTTTGGATTTAATAAAGAACAATCCTCGCTCTTCGCTCTCCGAGAGTTTCTCCATGGTCTCAGGTACGTGGTATATCTATTTTCTGTCTTCAGAATGTGTTAATGATTTATATATGTTGGTGGTCATCACCTTTATATGTTGTTGTTCAAAGAGATTAGTGCTATACTATAAACTATTAGTCTCATTTTCTTTGCGCAATGGGATATATAGCACCACAATGATTTGTCCTCTAAATATATGCTTTCTGGTGATGTAATGATGATCTAAGAACTATTAAAATAAGGCAACCAGAATATTTTAAATGGGCGATAAACAACAAAGTGGTGTAAAATCAAAACTGAAACAGAACTTTGGGATTGTTCTCTCTAAGCAAGCACACATTTGTGAGCATGCTGTGAACTGCTCCGAAATGAAATGAGTTTCCTGTAAGCATGTAAAGCAGAGCTTCCTTCAGCCACTTACCATATTAACAGTTAACGTGTAATTCCCCTAACTTTATCGTCCATTGCCTCGCTTCCTGTCGACTATCATTAACACTTTCAGTGAGGTCTCATTCTTTCTGGCTTGGTACTTGACAGTGAAATATGCATACATAAACACATAAACGTGCACACACAAAGATATAAGCACTCACCACGGAAAATGGATAAGAGGCTGTTTGTACTTAAGGTGCCTGAAGGGAAGATGATAGTAATTAGGCTGCACAAATTATGCTTCCTGTTGCTCTACATCCTTCTTTTGGTGAGAGGTATTTTTTTTTTAACATTAAATGTATGTAACTAAAAGCATTATTAGGAAATCTAAATATAGCTTATAATAGAACATAAAAAACACTCAAGCCTAAGACAAAATTTGGAAACAATCTGAGACTGAAGGTCGAATTCCTGTACCCAGAACAATCTCACTCTTGGTTTTCTTTTTTTTTCCTTCAATCTTGAATAGCAAAATAAAGTTCCACCAGCTACTTAACCTCATTTTAATTTTTCACTAAGAAATTACTTAATCTATTTCTCACCTTAATATCACTGGAATCAGGTAAGAAAATTGAGCCATAACAGCATATTTTTATATATTTCCATAGCCCTATGATCTGATCTGACTTACTCTGAATAATTACACAACAAACATTCATTGCAATAAGTGAGCATAGGTTATTATATAAATATTATATAAATATGTGCATATATGTGTTTATATATGTATAGGGGTATACACCTGTGCACATATATATATATATACACACAATCATTTCACAGACAACCGCATACATAGATCAAGTATGCATTTATATATGAACATATTCATACAATCGTCACAATGTTTAATATCTGTATATCCTTAAAATGGTTAGAATTTGAATACAGAGTGATGCACATTATATTCTGAGATAACTCCCAATACTAATTATTATTTTTCTTATCTCTGTCAACAAAGATTACTTCACTACATAAGAATACATATGCAGTGTAAAAAATATGCATTTTCATTCTCGAAAAAACAAACAAATGAGCAAGAATAGAAATCTCAAGAGTCAGACTGCTTCCCCTCAGCAGAGAGCTGTGGAGCCAATTATTGGGAGCACAGCAAGTTAATCCTGATGTGGAGCAGTGCCCTGCCTCTCTGACAGCTGCTGGAAATCAAGCACCAATGATGCCCTGGGGCCTGTTCTCCCAAACACTGCCCAAGTTGGTAGGGAAACAAACTCACCAGCACTAGTCTTTTATGATTCTTTGTGATTAGTCTATGATTCTTTGTGATTATTTACATTTCATAACATCCCAATCTTTTCAAAAGTTCAGCAACTCTTTTCATCTTTACAACAGGAGTCTTGCACAAGCCAGCCGTGACCAACTGGACCTGTTAACGTGTGTGTACATTGCAATGCGGTCCAGTGACAACACCCCTTGTCCTCACCCATGACCAAGTCTAGAGGGCATTTATCCCATTTCTGAACTTTAATGCCAACTCGCTGACCCAAGGAATGTGTCAGGTATGTGAAGTAATAGATGTCACTTTTAATCTCAGTGAGGTGACCGTGATAGCTGCTGCTCTCAGAGCTTCAAGATGGTACCCAAGGATGATCGGAAGAAGAAAGCTGGCAGGGAGTCAGCCAAGAAAGACAAAGACCCAGTCAACAAATCTGGGGTTTGGTCAAAAAGAAGACCTGGCTCAAAGGCAAAGTTTGGGACAAGCTCAATAACCTAGTCTTGTTTGACAGAGCCACACATGACAAACTCTGTAAGGAAGTTCCCAACTTAAGGTCGGAACCTCAGCCTCTGTATTGGAGAGACTGGAGATGTGTGCTTCCTGGCTAAAGCAGCCCTACAGGAGCGCCTCAGTGAAGGACTTAACAAACTAGTCTCAAAACACAGAGCACAAGTAACTTACACCAGAAACACCAAGGATGGAGACACGCCGGCTGCCAGTGAAGATGCATGGATAGCTTCCATCAACCGTACATTTTGAAAAATGAAGTTTTATTAAGTCAAAAACTATGTGATTTTTATTTATAAACAATTTCAAATATATTGTAACTTTTTATAGGATTTTTATTGTATTGTATAGCACAAACATTTGAATTTCTCAATAGTTACAAAGTTTTATCCTTTAAAGGTAGATTTGCATTTTGTAAGTACTCAATGCTTCTTCAGAGGGGGAAATAAGACATGTAAATAAGGGGGGAAATAAGACATGTAATAATTTCATAAACACTATGTTCAGTGAAAACTGAGGAGAGGCTATAATTTTTTTCTGTGTGGTCTGAAAACCTATCTCTCCATCAATCCAAGAGTAGATTATTGCAACAGTGACATTCCCAAAATTAATCTGAAGATAATTTGTTGTGTATGTGAACTTGATTCACCATTGAACTAACTCTAGGATTCCTGACTCCCAGGTTTTACTTAGTTTACTAGATGTTTTGATGATTTCTCCAAATAATCTAATTTTTTTTTTTGGTTTATTTTGCTGTCAATATTAAATGCCTTTCCTTCTTTCAGCAAACACTTTCAGATCTTCACAGGTGCTCTCCCAGATTCTTTCTCTATCTGGAAGTTTCAGGCTCTTAGAACAGCCTTAGGGAAATCTAGCTTGTCTAAACTTGGCATGTGTGGTATATGTGCTTAGAGAATTCTTCAATTTTCTTTTATAGTACATGTCACAAGAATAACGAATAATTTACATCTGTTTCTTTCTAGATCATAAATTCCAAAAGTAAGGGATCTTGATTTTCTTGTTCACAGATATATATCCATAACATACATAGTGCCTGGCAGATATTCAATAATTATTCATTGAATAAAATAATAAACTCCAATGTACTTTAGATAAGAGGAGATAAGGAACACAGTCTATGAGATTTTGGGGAACTAAAATTTTGTCTTTTCTCTACCATTACTTAAGTGTGTTTTTGCAGGCAAATCTCAAATATCTCAACTATGTTTTGAGATAATTTACCCAAATATTTACTAAAATATTTTCAAGATATCTTATATTCAGAATGCATGTCAACTGAGAGTATAAATATCAACTGACAATTACATAATTATACCATAATTTGATGGGACATATCAACAAATCAAGTACCATTCTATGGGAAAAGTTATAGGATAAACAATATTGACATTGGAAAACCAACCAACACAAACAGGACTTAGTATAAAAGCAATGTTTGGAGCTCCTGCTTTGGCAGCTGACAGGCATTGAGTTTGATTGAAAAGACCTTAATGTTGACTCAGTATGACTAACTGTAAAACAGATTTCTATCTCATTAGAGCCACCTCCCTAATCTGACTTTTATTAGAGCATTTAATTTTGAAAACTTGTAATTGTAAATTATTTCTCTGCACAATTGAAATGTACATAAATCTTTTCCTACCTTTTTTGTCACTTTTATGACTCACAGAATGCATCATATCATCCCTATTCCCATTCTCTGTGGGAAGGTAGGAGTCTAACCTTGACAGGTGACAATTAATCAACACAAAACCTTTGCACACTCAGAAAAAAAAAAAAAAAACTCAGTATGCTCAACACATTCCATTCATCAATCAACATCCTACCTAATGTCCTTCAGTAATTTTGCATTAGCTTAACTAGTACTTTAAACCCGTCTTTTGTTTCAGTAGATGTGAGATTGGTCTCTCTCCTTTATTGCAATAGCCTTGAATAAAGCTTCCACCACCTGTGTAACTGTCTAATGCAATATTTGCTTTGACAACTCAAATGCCATATAAGAAATTTGATAACCATAAGACCTAGATTGAGTTTTTCTGCTCTTTGATTGATATAATGGAAAAGTATGCACCTAGCACTACAAAGAGAATTATATAAAATCCTCATTACAAAGGATGTGTAACATAATTACTTGTTAATTATTAACAAATTAAATAAAACATAAATTATCAGTGTAAGGTCTTCAGTTAGATATTTGATTATTTTAGGATCTCAAGATAAAATTAACATTCTCAAAATATTTTGAAATTAAAATAACTTTGGGCACTTAACTGAAAACTAATCTGGAGACCAATTTTTTTCTTTAGCTTGATCTCTCTGAGTAGCCTACACGGGGTACTCCTGAATGGTTCAATAAATATTAAGTTCTTGCAATTATCCTGAGTTAATGGAAAACAGGGATTGCGGGAATAGTAAAATGAGAAAAAATTAAAATTAATTACCAGGGTATATTTATTTTTGCCATATGATTTGGGTAAACATTAAGTTTATGATCCCAGTTTTTCTTGTTGTTGTTGTTGTCTTTCCAAGAGTTGTAATCATATTAAAACACACTGAAGAACTGGATCTTGAGATATAAAGTGCATGTCTATTGCAAACTGCTGTCATAGTATGTCATCAGCTTTAATTTAATAGAAAATTCAGAAAACTGAATTCAGTAATTAGGATAGCACCTTACTGCCAAGCCTAATACTGTTTATCTCAGCATTGTGACAACAGACACTTTGAAATCTTCATATTCCCACTAATTGCCTAACATGGGTTATAGGCCATGATACTCAGTTTGGTATTGATGTTCTTTTTTTTTTTTAAGATTTATTTATTTATACAAGAACTGGGGTATAGGCCAGATGTGCAGGAGGGTGAGAGGATTCACCAGAGACAGAGTGGGGAGCAGAACAGAAAGATCCACTGAAATCCACTGCTGAGGGGAGCAGTGGGGAGACAGGAGAGGTCTGCTGTGCCATGTGAGTAAGCCACTGGCCGGGGATCTAACTTGCGCTGTAGTGGCTGCCTATAGCTTGATAGTGGTGAGACTTAATCCCTTGTGCCACCAGGGAGGCCCTGGGAAAATGCAATCTTACTACATAATGGTGCACCTGTGTTACACAAACAGCAACGTGTATATCAGATTCATATTTCCAGATGAGGACTGTCTTTCTTTCCACATGCCACTACATTCAGTTACTCACTGTGTGTTAATTTACATTCTACAAAATATTCTCTCTACACTAGAAAATGTGGAAGAAAGCCTTATTTTCTCTTAGCATTATCAGTTTCAAGTTCTAGATCAAACCTCTTCACATTCATAGAATAGAATGCCAGACAAAGCTATAGAGATTCTTTTTAGTGTTTCATTTTTTAATGCTTCAGACTTCATGAATAGATCTGTTTAAATTTTCCAGTTTAACGCTGTCAATGCAGACCATTCCCCAGCATAATTAAGAATTGTTTGAAAGTGGTCTGAGCTGATAGCTGTCATATGTTGACTGACGAGGCAGGTTCTGTAAAACAGCAAATGTATTATACGGGTAATTTTTCTCATTGTGTTGAAATTTTCAGTTGATTAAAGTCTTAAAATGTATTTTAGAATTGAATGATTAAATCTTGTCAGGTAATTTTAAACCTTTAGAGGCATAATACCATAAAAAGCATTTTAATGTATTTGATTTTACTCTATCAAAAACAAATTACTTTTTCAGTATAAATATCCCCAGCTTACTACAGGTCCTATCTGTCGATATCACACTATGACAGCATTCAGACACTTGTTAACTGCCAAGGCAGCGTGTCGACTATTTGTCACTAAGCAACATTCAGAAACAATTTCCCCTTTTCTATTATCATGCAAAACACATTCAGGACAAGAAATGCACACAGAGAAAATTACTCCTCTGGTGAGATATTTTGACACAAAAAATCTTTCCTTATCAAAGATGAAAAGCACCTTGTCACTCACTTCTAATTATTGCCTTATTTCTGTAAATGCAGAGAGAAGCCAGCTCCCTGCAGCGACGTCACTGAGCATTTACCAACATGCAAAGCTGGACTCGGCCTGTGAGCGGGATTCACGGAGCCCGGCCAGGTCTGTGTCGATCCACATTGATGGGGGGGGGGGTTGAATTATAACTATTAATCTTCTTTAAAGTCAAAGAAAGGACATTTTCTCTTTTTTCGCATGAATAGTTGCTATTTCATCTTTGGTCTCTGGATACCTTCCTTCCCCAGCGTTTTCTGATATGCCTCGGGCATAAAAGTGTAACGATTATCAACATTCGCAGTGCAAGAATCAATTTGAAGAGTTGTAAACTTATTAAACATTAAAGTTAAGCATTTCCTGTCCCGTGATTATGATTAATATCCATAACCAAATGAGTTAGACAGGATTGAAGGGGTGTGAAGCTTGGGCTGAGCAGATGCAAAATCATTAACTATGTGTGGAAATCATTTCCTTAGAAGAATTATAATTCCGGACACTCACTAGCAACAGATTTTCCAGGCAGGGCATTATGAAACAGAGGAAGAAAAATAATCATTAGTGAGCAAACCAGCAACAATATTACTGCTTCCAGTAATTCCACTTTGTATCGAAGCCAGGTTTGTATGGAGGATCCGCTAATAATGAGGGTGGATGGATGCTGGACCTCAGGGCTTTCCTCTGGCAACTTACATTCATGATGCTATTTCTAAAACCTTCTATAATATCCTTTCCCCAGGCTGACCTGACAGAAAAAAATTTTTAAGGAAAAACATCCACAATATATTACCATAGAAGAACAGAGAAGAATTACTTACACTCTCTGACCAGTCACTCATTGTTATTTGTACTGATTTGTTTTTTTTTCCCTTAATTTCAAATCAGTTATGCTATATTTGATGAGCTGTTACTCAAAAGGAGCCACACTATTTCATTCAGTAACCCTTTATGGATGTGCTCTAATGTGGCAGACACTCTACTAGGCACTAGGGTTGCTAAAATTACTCTGTACACTTGAGGAGCTAAAGTTGTTCCATAACATGTCTTATTTATCTAGAGACATATCAGAGTTAGAGCTCAGATCATAATTAATGTTGGATTCTAGGAGACACTTATCAGAATAAATTAAATGAAGTGAAAGTCATTGTGTCAAAGTCATTGTGTTTCAATACTGGACTGACTCTATAAGCTTCTAAAATTGTTTTATTTTCTCTCAAAATATTCTCTGGAGTAATATGGTAAAGAAGAAAATCCATAAAAGGAGTGAGAAGACCTAGAGGCAGATTTGTACTACGCCACTTTCTTAAAGTATATACTAGAGGGCCTCCCTGACGGTGCAGAGGTTAAAGCCTCAGCACTATGAAGCTATCAGCACCCACTACAGCATGAGTTTTATCCCAGGCCAGGGAGCGACCCACATGGCGCAGCAGACCTTGCCTGTCTCCCCGTTGCTCCCCTCAGCAGTGTATTTTAGTAGCTCCGCTTGTTTTGCTCCCTACTCTGTCACTGGTGAGTCCTCTCACCACCCTCTGCCCCTCTGGCCTGCATCCCAGGTCTTTCATGCACATAAATAAAAATAAATTTAAAAAAAAATATACACTAGAAAATCATTTTACCTATTGAGGTAATTTTGAACTCATTTAGTAAATATTGAAAATATCTTAGTCATAATACTAAACGCATATGTATCTTACTCGTTCAATTTATACAAATCTCCCATGAGGACTATACTGGTATCATACTCATTTTGCAAGTGAGATAGGTGATTGAGGATTAAGTAGCAGCGCGGAAAGCAGGGCACAGTCAGGTCAGTCTGACATCAAAACCCACATTCCACCTCTAGTGTAATTTAGGTCCTCACGGATGTCTTACTTCCATTTCAACTAAACAGTTTGGCAAGTAGTGTCTCCACCTCCAGCTTTTTTCTCCCCTCAAAGCTCTTTCTTCAGCTACTGGAGTGTCTATTTAAAATATAAGTCTGGGGGCCTCCCTGGTGGCACAAGGGGTTAAGCACAGCGCTGTGAAGCTGTCTGTGGCCTCTGCAGCACAAGGTTGACCCAGGCAGGCCAGGGAGCAACACACATGGTGCAGACCTTACCTGTCTTCGCCTGTTGCTCCCTTCTGCAGTGTATTTCAGTCAGTCTGCCTGTTTCGTACCCCACTCTGTCTCTGGTGAATCCTCTCACCCCTGTCACCTCTGGCCTGTACCCCAGTTCTTGCATGCATAAATAAAAATAAATCTTTAAAAAAAATATAAATCTGACTATATCCCACTGCCATGTAAAATCTCTCCGTAGTGTCTATGGGTCTTTCAAGAGGAGGTCTCTGAAGCAAGAATACTGCCTCCAGCCTGGCTGACTTAACTCCTGCTCTCAGCACACCTTCCTCATCCTTTATAGACGGGAAACTCACTACCTCCTCAAACAGAGCTCAGTTTCATCACCCTGGCACGTGAAGGTATCTTCTCACAAAACGGAGAGTTCTGCTCAAATTTGAATTGAATTGTTCACATCTTTTTAGATATTTCGAGTTTTAATGTATTTCAATTTAAATTGATTAAATATATATCAGACACAAATAAACATTGTTCCACTGAGTAGATTAGCACCACCAGAATACAGTCCTTTAAAATCAGGTAATTTAGGTATATTTAAACAAAATCTTTATACTCTGATATAAACTCAATTAATGGTTAAAATAATAGCTAGTGTTGTGCCTTTGCTGTACTATTGTTTTGCAACCATCCCAGGCCAGATTGGTTTATTGTTGATTCGGACAGACTAAAATTTTAGAGCCTTTGTTATCTCCAACATGCATTTAATGCTGAAGCAGGGAATGGGACACAGGCTGACCACCAGGCAGGGAGGCAGCATCTGAGCCTCCAGCCTTGTGACATTGTGACATTGTCAACGCCAGCGCTGAGGGGCCCCTTTCATGCCTTATTTCTAGACCCAGGTGTCCATATTTACATATGCACACACTCCTGCTCTCTGGTGTCGCTGCCCTTCTCTGCCCCTTGTCTGCAATTGCAGGTTCACATGCCCCGCGCTCACGCCCCCAAGCATCCTCTGAGACATGTTATCACAGGTGGGTAATGAAACCTGGGAAGAAAGCAAGGCCACAGGCGGTTGCTTAGAAGCTGGCAGCCAGAAGGTGGAAAAAAACTTCCCAGTCTTATAGACTTGATTCCGCCGCCAGATGTCTAAGGTTTTAAACAAGATATTTATTGCTTTATTGGGATCCTTACCTGGAAAGTGGAGGAATTAATACTCTGCTTAGTCTGTTCATGGGTATGGAATGAACAAACACCAATTGCAGTAATGTATGTGAATGAATAAAGAACATTGTTTTGAGAACTAAAATAATAATAATAATAATAATAATAATAATAATAATAATAATAATAATAATAATAAAACAAGATATTTAAAGCAAAAATGGGCAACGGATTGGAACAAACCATTTTCCATCAAAGATATGCCAATTGCCTCAATGTTATGAAAAGATGTTCATGATTTTTAGGGAAATCACTTAAAGGACAATGTCAGCAAATACTAATAGCCTTTAACCACTGCCTACCTGGTAGGATGGCTATTACCAAAAAATGGGGGGAAAGTTTCTCAAGGATATGGAGAAGCTGTTACCTTTACACATTGCTGGTGGGGCTATAAAATGTGACAGCCATTGTGGAAAAGAGCTTTGTGGTTCCTCAGGAAATTAAAGGTTGAAATACTAACTGTGTGATTTAGCAATTCTGCTCCTAGTTATACAAGCTGAAGAACTGCAAGCAGAAAATTAGATACTATGCACACTGATGTTCACGACATTATTTGCAATGTATCATGGAAAAGAAAAGAAGCAACCAAAGCCTTTTCAACTGCACTGATACTCTGAAAATTCCTGTCTGTACATGAGACGGTCAATTTAAAGATTGAAATACTTCAGCTATAATAAGCATCACGAATAGATAACAATCACTTCGAGACTGACTTTTAATGCTATTAGGTCACTGCACAGCTTTTCAAAAAGGCAGGGACTATAGCAACACAACACGCTCTTTCAAGAGTATCAGGTCTGATCATATTTCTGGATATGCACATGGCTATCATGGGCAAATCTGACACACTGAAGAACTGTGAACTTTCTAGTGTCACTGAAGGCTGGGCATTTAATGTCTCAATCTGTGTGGAACATGGCACGCATCCCTCTCTATTAATGGCATGTGTCCTGTCAATGCCATCTGCTTTTGAATTCCAATTCCTAGGCAGAAATAAAGAGAATGTGGCAGGAGAGTAAAAAGAAATATTATAGCCCTTGGTACATTCTAATCAGGTTCTAGCTTCAATGAATATTTAACTCTATATTTCCAAACTAAACTTAGGTTCCACTGGAGATGCATGCTTCCTTGGCAAATGCTTCGTCTATTTGGCAGAAGAACAAAAGAGATTGTAGCAGTTTTTTTGGTTTTCTCCTCAGATGATAGCCTCAGCAACACTGAGCTCTATATTTCCAAACTTGATTTATATAGCACTTCACTGGGGAACCTGGGAACCTACATTCAAGGTGGGGATCTAGCTACACGGATTTCAACTTGTTTATCTATTAAAGGTTCAATGAGTAACAGAATGATTTCTAGTTTTAGGCTATTATGAATGAACCTGCTGTGGCTATTCTTATATATGCATATTTTATAAATGCATGTTTTATTTGTCTTGGGTAAATATTTAGTTACAGATTGGCTAGACCACAGAGTAGAACTATATTGATTTTATAAGAAATTTCAAGATTTTTTTTCCCAAAATAATTGGAAAACTATTTTACACTTCCACCAACAGAAATGAGAGCTCTGCCAGCTAAAATTCTTTGCTGATATTTGATATCTCTATTTAATGTTTCTGTATGGGTGTGAATTTGTTTTAGACACTGAGGTATCCTTATACAAAGGAATTTTTGAAAGTGAAAAGTAGAAAGAATGTGAGATCACATATAGGCTGAAATACATTATAAAGGTTTTTAATGATATAAAAAATAAACACCATCAAAACATACGAAGTATATTTAAATGTATCTCAGCAGTATAATATATACACACACACACACACACACACACATATACACATACATTACTCTACATTTAGCTTTTTTTTTTCAAAGTTTAATCACTTTTCATTCCAATTATGAATACAGACAGGCTCTGGGATCCTTATGCCCACATCCAAAAATAATTTTTAAAAACAAAGCTTTTGCTCATGTTAAAATAGCTACTTTCCCACAATCTAAGAGACAAGGGATAGCAAGTTGATGGATTACTATAAAAATGCAGGATTCAGAGTAAAGGGGTATATTTGATTTATGACATAACTACACATCTATCCACCCTTTTCCATTCATCTATCTGGAATGCTGCAATAGCATATTCTTAAGCATGAGATTATTACAAAATGTCCAGTTATTTTATATAACTCCCTCTGGAAGGAAGCTTGCTCCACCAGACATTCCCTTCCTTGACATCTCTAGATGGTATCAAACAGAGATTATCCATTGCCATTCCAAGTGTCCAATATCCTGAAATAATCCATTCTTCATGGTATATATGCAATTAATAAAGGTTGAAAGATTCTAAAAATAAGACCATGTGCCCAAACATGTCATGTGCAATTGTCATTGGGAATATAAGGATTGGTTTAGAATATTTACAGGTAAATGGATCAAAAGCAGGGGAAAAAAAACTGTCATGTGGATGAGGAAGCCAAATAGCAGTCTCTTTCAGAGTGGAAGCAAGAACAGTGGCCAACCTATAATCTATCTGTCAGATATTTTTCCGAACTCCCAGTAAAAAAAGATGTCTTCAGTTGTACTATGGGCGAGTCCTGAAAGATGTAGGTTTCCACAGGGCATGCATGGGAAATACCATTAGGAATCCTTCCTTTCCTTTAAGCTTTACCTTCACAACCAACATGTGAAATTTAGGACTCTATAGCCATTCATTTACCTCTATATTACTTATAACTTCTATAATCATGCAATTTATTAATGCTGCTTATTTCCTAAATCCACACACTATGATAAAAACTTTGTGATGGCAGGAATACTTGTTGTGCATTTTATTTGTTTGACTGACCTGCTGAGCCTGTGGTACAAGGTCCTTAGAGTACACTTGCAGAGCACATATGTAAGTGAATGAATGTGTGAAGCTTATTCAGACACAAAGTGGGTCACAGTGAGAAAAATAAATCAATTCCACTCTAAGCACACTCTCAAAAGTCTCCCAGAGCTAAAACTAATATATAAAAGCCATTTGGTAAGAGAGAGTTAGATTTATAGTGGTAAACTTGATGTAATATATATATATGTTGATTATAATGATCTACACCTGAAACCTGTATTATATTATTAAACAGTATTACTTGATTATTTTTTAAGGGACCAATTCAGGAACCGACATAAAAAGTTTATTAGAATATGGCAACTGCTTTCCTCTGGATAATGCATAATTAAAAAATGCACACAAAACATGGCATCTACATAGCAATCACTTACTGACCATATGCTGTATTTCAAAAAAGTATAATTTGAATTGATTCATTCACAATTACAGTATATAATAAAAAGCTAATGATGGAAGTTATAGCAATAAAATTTCTACCTCAATATAAGGAACACTTTCTAACATAAAAATGAGAGCAATATTTTTATTTATTTAGAGAAACACTGAAGTTTGGGGATATTGTGAAGACTATTTAATAGTCCAGTGAGTGGATATTTTTGATAGTATTTGAAAGCTTAAGTTCAGAGATGTTATGATTCTAGAACCTACAAAGGTTCTATTCAAAATTTGTATTTTTAAAATTTAGAATATGTATAAAACATATCATAAGAAAACCATACTCAGATAATCTATGTGTAGCTATACCTCAGCATGGCTTGTCAATAATGAAATGTCAAGTCAACAGAAGAGATAAAATAACCTAAATTTGAAGTACAAGTTTGTTCAAAACAAATAAATTTAACATTGAATGAAACAAAAATATGGTAGAAAGCAAGTAAATCATAAAATTTGTATCAGAATTCAAAAAAGTGATTTAAAGATGATTAATATTTTTCTTTATCTATTCCAATGCTTACTCACAGTAATGTTGGCTTGGAAAATATGTATTTAATAGCGCATTTTCAGCATATGGCAAACTTTAGTTTTCAAACTAACACAGCATCTATATTTTGTAAAGTTATGAAAAATAGAGAAGTAGAAATATCAAGAGTCAATCTGAATTACTCCACAACTACCAGCATTAAGATTCATCTATATTTTTCTCAATGCTAAATATAAAAGCATTTATCAGACACAATGACAATCATAGTGCAATTAACAATATGCTAATTCCATCACTGTCTTCAACAAAAGCAAAGGAAGATATTTCCTTCACACAATCTAGTCGGTACCATCTCACAGCGGAGCCATACGTCACTGATTAATACTTTCTGTTAAACACTAGGAGTCTGGGGTACAATAAAATATTTTATCAATGTTCACTCTCCTTCTAAAAGTTGGCTATACTCAGAGTGATTTACTGAGTGGAAAAACTATATTTAATTTGAACTAAATATGTTAAGAGGAAGTCACATGATGAAAAGAGGTATGGTTTCACAGACATTTAAAAAAATAAATTTGTTCACATCTTTTGCATTACACCTTCAAAACTTACTCAATTCCCTTTCTGTTTGATTAATTAAATAGTTATTGCCCTGACTCACATACTTCTATGTCAAGCTAATAAGCTATATTTAATGTAGAAAGTCAATATTTAAAGGCAATCTTCACATGAATAATAAATAATATGAAGGATAAAGTCAAAATGCAGAATTATTTCTATGTCATTATTATAGCTTTGTGAACTTATTTTTGGCCACAGATGAGAACTAAAGGAAAACACAAAATTTAAAATGTATTATGTGGCACCATGTGAACAAGTGTAAATTTAAATTCTCATCTTTATTTTGTTCTTTCAATATTTTGATATATACATTAGTATATGCAATGGATTTCTACTGAATCTTTTCAAAATTTTGATTTAAATGCTTGAGGTTTTATACTGTTAATAGTGCCTTTGTAAACAATGCGAAACAATTTTAATATTTATATATAAAAGAAGTTAGGATAAAACAGACAAAATGAACAATAGTTTATAGATACTAAATAATTTTATATGTTACATATGCTCAGCAGCAAATGTATTAAATTTATACTTGAATCAAGCTTTTATATATTTTCTAAGCATATTATACTGTCAATATAGGTTATGTGAAAAAAGGCATAGACTTTGACATCCTTTTGACATAAGATCAAATCTTGAATTTTTGCCATTTTGTGTGATTGTGCACATTTCTCCTTTTAGCTCCAAATTCCTTATTTACAAAATGGGTGTAGTAGTAACACCATTACTTAGTTACATTGAAATTTAAGAATTGAATACAATATATTAATCAGCCACACGAGTGATGCTTTTTTATGGACATTTTTATGTCATCTTTGACACAGTATATAGAGAGAGGTAAAATTGACAACAGAATAGTTCAGAGAGGACACAAGAAAAGACACTATCCCAGTAAGTAGTCAAGCCCAGTTTATTCCACTAAAAGTACAATATGTCATTCACTAAAAAGACCCACATTTATGGGACCTGACTGTTTCCACTGCTATTTTCTCCTGTATCACAGATCCTAAAGGTACAGAAAACTACATTTTAAAAAAATTCTTTTGTATCTATCCAATAAGAGGTCCAGAATGTCTCACCTTGTAAGTGCTGTGATTTAAAACATATTGAGATCTTGAGAAAACAAGCAGTTAGCTGCCTGTAAAAGAAACTTTGTAACAAGTGTGTACTTAATCTTTATCCAAATGAAATCACATTTTACCTTTTAAATTTCTAGCTTTTAAATGTTGGGTTTTTATGAGGTAATACTTTCATAAACATGTTAATTATCCAAATGTCACTAAACATTTTTCTTGTAGCACTGAAAATACTCACTAATAAATGAACATTTTCATGACTCATAATATTACCATATTCAACACATTACTTATCTCACGGTATTTGACTGAACAATAAAAATGTGTTGGTTTTCTGGGTCAAAATGTGACCATTTAAAAAAAAAATGATCAATCACTGTTGCTTATTTTTTTTCCATTTTAAGACTATAAGATTATCAGAACATGTTCTATTAAAGTGTTTTGTTTTTGCACAGATTAAGTCATGGATGGTTTGATAACACGAGATCGATGGATGGATGGATGGATGGATGGATGGATGGATGGATGGATGGAGATAACGCAGGAAGAGAGACATATGGCATCATAAAATAAAAAAAAAAAGATATGGAAAGTTTCTCACTAAAATTTAGAATAGGGATTTTGAATACGCTTTAATTTACAAAAATTAAAGATTCTTAGTTTGGAATTGACCTTGAGAATAATATTAATTTCAAAGGGCAGGATGTTTCTTACAATGAAACACTCACTGACATCATATAATATTGTCAAATATTACATTTTATCCTATGTTAAGCTGAAAAATATTTCCTTGGATTGCTAGCTTGGTTCAGAGTCCTATTCTTTAAAGATAAGGGATATTTGTTCCAATCCCGCTTCCACATGATGGTACTGTTCAACA
Source organism: Talpa occidentalis (assembly GCF_014898055.3). NCBI lineage: Eukaryota > Metazoa > Chordata > Mammalia > Eulipotyphla > Talpidae > Talpa > Talpa occidentalis. The sequence continues at coordinate 2,511,763 of NW_023601212.1, read as the reverse complement.
GCTGAGAACATGCATATTGTCTCTTTCTCAGTCTCCTTTCTCCAGACTACACATTGCCAATTTCTTTCTTCATTTTTTCAAGTGATAACTTTTTACCTAGTTACTCTAATTGTCTAGTGTTTTCTTGAATATAGATTCTGACCAGAACAGAACAAAGTGATGATCCAAAATCACCTTTCTTTCTGGATACCAACATTTTTAGTAGTTGAGTTTCATTACTACTGAATTATAGCAATCTAATATCCCCTCTTCATTTTATTTTTGATTTTGTCTTTGGTTTGATATATAGCTTCCTCTTCCTCTGTTAACAGATGGTCCCGAGAGGACCTGTTTTCAATAAAGACTTAATAAACTGACTGATACCACAGAGAAAACAAACATTTAAACTTCCTTGGTTCTAATTTATTTTATACACATACTTGTTACATCCCTAAAAATTAAAATACATGGTATAATAACTAAATTGAGTTCAAAGACTAAATCTGCCTGTTTCTTTAATAACATGAAAAAGTTACAGTTTAAAATTTCTTAACATTAATATTTTTGGAAGGAGAACGATAATTTATTTTAGAGCCACACTATAACTATGACCCCATTTCAAAAGCTCTCTGCAAAGTAACAACGGAATAAAAATAAAGAGAAAGCCAAACTTAAGTTCTCATTCCATCAAGCCTGTATCAACTTTCTTAATGGATGCTCATTTTCTCATTCTTTAAAATTATCCTCACAAGGCATTTGAATCACCAGTCTTCAGTTTTTCTTTAAGTTTCTATGTTGATCTCTCTCCAGCTCTTGTGTTAAGTCCCCGCAACTGCATCTTTTGTTTTAGTCCATACAATAATTTCTTTCCCTGTCTACTTTAAAATTATTAGCAGTTGAGCACCAGTATAGACACCCCATGTTATATCTCCAACCTGAACTTTCTTAAACTCCAAAGTCATGTGTCCTGTTGCCTATTTTGCATCTTCACCTGGGTGTTAAGGAAGCATAACACTCTTGTCTGCAATGGGCAGAAGAGCTAAAAAGAAACTTCTCTGAAGAGGAAATGCAAATGGCCAACAGGCATATGAAAAAATGTTCAACATCACTTGTCATCAGGGAAATGCAAATCAAAACTACCATGAGATACCATCTCACACCAGTGAGAATGGCACATATTAAAAAAACTAGCAACAACAAATGTTGGCGAGGGTGTGGAGAAAAAGGAACTCTTCTGCACTGTTGGTGGGAGTGCAAACTGGTCCAACCACTGTGGAGAGCTGTGTGGAGATTTCTGGACCTACTAAACATAGAGCTTCCATAGGATCCAGCAATTCCACTCCTAGGTATTTACCCAAAGGACACAGAAACATCAATTCCAAAGGGCACCTGCACCCCTATGTTTATAGCAGCACTGTTTACAATAGCTAAGCTTTGGAAACAACCCAAATGCCCAAAAATAGATGACTGGATCAAGAAGATGTGGTACATATATACCATGGAATATTACTCAGCATTCAAAAAAGATAAACACATGCAATTTGCAGCAACATGGATGGCACTGGATGGGATCATGCTCAGCGAAATAAGCCAAAAAGAAAAAGAAAAATACCGGATGGTCTCACTCATAGCAGGAATCTAGAAAACTTAAATAAGGGACCAGGAAAACGAATAACTATAAGAAAGTGAAAATCAAAATCAACAAAAAACTACGAACCAGAGACACTTTTAGGGGGGCGGGGGTGGGAGGGGAGGGATTGGGGTCAGAATGGGGGGGCTGCAATTGTATGGGGAATATAAAAATAAAATTTATTATTAAAAAAATAAAATAAAATAAAAAAAATAAATAAAAGTCAGATTTCTCAGATTTGCTATAAAAAAAAAAAAAACTCCTCAGCCCCCGTCTCAATCTGAGTACATAAACACTCCCTCTCATAGATGCCCTAGCAGCTGCCACCATCCTGTTACCTAAGCATCAAACATTGATAGCATCCTTTACAATTTTTATTTACTTCATTTCACATCAGATCTATCAACAAATGCTTAAAATTAGATTAAATCATAATGTTCCTCCTTTCAAAACCTACCCATCTCATAGTATAAAAACAAAGTTCCTCACATTGATATATTTGAATTTTTTTTTTCCTACCAGTTCTCTAAATTTATTTTTTCTGTTCTTCCTCTTACTCATTCTTTTCCAGACACATCAAACATACTTCTGCCTCAGGACATTTATATCTGCTACTCTTCTGCCATCAGAAAAATCTTGGCTGGCACCATTACTTCCTTCACTTCTCAGAATAAATAGATCCTCAAGAGAGAAACCTTCTGTGATCTCCTAGAAAAAGCCAATCAACAAACAAAATAACAGCCGAATCCAATATCCTCTGTCCTTTATTTCTGATTTATTTCTTCCAAAAGTATCGGCACTTCAAAATACTTTATTTTTTTCTTTGCTCTTTCATTCATACTTTTTCACTGTATTAAAAAGATGATTTAAAAAGAATGGGGATTGTTAAAAATAATTAATGTCACATTCATATATAATTCATAACAGGCATTCCTTGCAACACTGTCAGATATGGTAGTCTATATGGTCAACTCAATACTTTAAATTTTGTGTATAACTGATTCTGATAAGATTCTTCAATACAAATTAATTATAAGCATCAAAAGGCAAATCAACACAAGCGATTTTATGAAAGAAAAAAAATGACATTCAGTGATGGAGCTACCTGATCAGGATGAAAGTAGGAAAATTTAAGCATTCTTTGGTCAAACATTTTCAAGTCACTGAAGATATATGTTACATATTAGATATGTTGCTATGTCTTATTGTTTTGAAAATGTGATAACTGTAAAATTAACATGCATACTAATATGAAAGTCAAAGGGGCTATTTTCACAAAAAGCAAAGAAAAAACAATTTTCTCTATGATATCACTTCAATTTTCAGAGATACTTTTATGGATTTAATTAAACTGAAGCCTATAAAATGACAAGTGATATTTGAAATATAAATACCGCATTTTGTTACTCCATTATTACAAGACAGCCATTTAAGTAGTAAGGAACAGAAAAACATATCACTTTTATTCTTTTTAGTTTGACTTTCTTAGAACACAGAAATAATTATTTTCATGATACATTCAATATTCCTGAAATTATTTCTCACACATATTTGGTTTTATTTTTCAAAAATCCTTAAGAGAGAAAACAGATATTGTATAACTTGCTGGGCTTTGCTATAATATTTGTAAAGAAATTTAAGTTTTGTCTATATAATATGCATTTTAAAAGTTTGAATTTCTCATGCAAATACATATTAGTAAAAGGTTTAATATAAAGTCCCTTCTTAAAACAAATTACAGAGAAAAACCATCAAAAAGTTTTAATAACTGCTCTGTAAATTTCCTCATTTGAGTTTAAGATTACTCTCCTTAAGGACTAAATTGAAGTAACTTTAGAAACCTACTAAATTTTAAAGTATAATTGTAAACACATAAAACACAATGATTTTACCTTCTAGTAATTCTTATAAAAAACTGCACCCTTAAGAAATTTTCCTTTTACTAAGGCATTGTCAGTTTCTATACCCATTGTTTATCAGAACAGTTTAATTCTTGTTCTTTCGTAATTGTTTAGTTCATAAACATTAATAACATTATTTAAAAAAAAGGAAAATAGCCTTTCTTTCACTGTATAGATAATAGCAGGGGGTATTATTTAAAGCATTCCACAGCAGATTCTATCCTGCTGGGCACAACAGAGACTACATCAATGAAGTTTGATCCCAATGGTATCAAACTAGATGTTTGTGTGCTGGTAAATGGGAGTTCGTGAAGTGGAGAGACTAAGACACAAGTTTTTTATCGCTCAAGCCTTGCACATGCTGGACTTTTTGCTTGTGTTTATTTCCTAGCTCTTGATTTTGTTCTTGATTATTCATACTTTCCAAAAAAATGCCACATTACACCAAATCACATGACATGTGTGTGCACATGCTTGAGAGAGAGAGAGAGAGAGAGAGAGAGAGAGAGAGAGAGAGAGAGAGAGAGAGATTGATAAGTTGATGATAACTACATTTTTACCCATAGCTTTGAGAGTACAGGGTTTTTATCTTCTCCCCAAACAGGTCATCACGAGGACTGTAATGTGGCAATCTGTTCTCATTAACTCTGTTGGAGTGTCCTGAAGACACCAGAGAGGATTAAATGACCTGGAAAACTCACTCTATGGACAAGTCTATTGTACTCATCTCTGTTATTTCCACTGCTACGCATCACTGAAATCTTAGAACAATATGATTTGCTCTAGTGATATACAAACACAAAGATCATGTTTTCACTTTCTTTATTCCAAATAAACCTGATGTCCTTTAATAATTTCCAATTCACACATTAGCTTAATATCAAATGTTAAAATATTATTAAAAGTTACAGTTAGGGTGTGATGATGAAATGTGATTATTTTATGGATTGACCCATTTGAGAAGTAGATGGGTTGTATAAGATTGTAGAATAATAATATATGTTTTTGTAGACTAAATCTATGAGGTGGTTATCAAAGTAATCTTGCAGGTTTTCCACCATTACATAAAGGTGTAAGAAATAATGAGTAATTATAAATAAGTAATATGGGCAACCTCAAATTAGCTTCTTCATTTTCTAGACACCTGTCTATTCCATCTTAAATCTAAGTAAAGTCTTGCATGGGGTGATGGTAGGGGGATGGTGGACTTAAATCACACATAATTTAAAACTTTTTACTGAAAATAATGTTTCCTTAATTTTTTTCAACATATTATAAGCAACTTAGGTAAGAAAAAAAATGTTTGTAAAGTAACATTAACTTTTCCACAATACTATTTAAGTAAAGGCGTAATTTTTTAAATGACATTTGCAATTGCAATAACAGGATAGACTAGCAAAAGATACATTTTCACTGTCTGCCATTTAAAAACTATCAGAAAATTCTTATGGACAATTTATTATGTTTTCCACATACATGCTAAGTACTAAAACACACATAGAGATACCAAATTCTAAATTACAATGAAAGAAAATAGAAATCTTAAACCTATTTTCACAGGAAATAACATTCTACTTTTGAAAACCAGTCTCTTAAAGTTTACTAAGCCAAAATACTTGAAAATCAAGCATAGTGTAATTACAGCTAGTATTTTAATTTGCTAATATATATCACATGTTAACTGTATGGCTTTTCCTAATTTTGACAAGTAAGCACAGAGGATGATAGATCATCAATTGAAGATTACTTAAACTCTGTAAAGGTCTGACTGTGAACTCCCCATATATTTGATCCCTCTCCCTTAATCATAGTCAACATAGAATAGTAAGAGGAAAACTTAAATATAGAAGAATAATCTGCAAATGAAATTTGCCTCTCTAAATTAAACCTTTCTTTGGAATGATGAATATCAGTTTTATCAGTAATTACCTATTTTTTTGCAAATATTAAGAACACACTATGTGTAAAAAGTCTATGGTGGATGCAGTTTGGTATAAGAGTCAAGTGTCTATCTTCAAAAAATATCACATAAGAAACAGAAGCAGATGAACAAACATTGATAATATCAGATAATAAATGTGGCATTTCATTTCATACAGAAAGTGACTGAGACATAATGTGGAAAATTTGTAACACTTGATCTTGAACTTGAGAAAGGGAAAATGGGGAAGGGAGGTACAGGGTTTGCCTGACAGGATTAATGATAAGGACAAGCCAGACAGGGTTAACAGCAACAACGGAATTAGAGATGGACAGTCTAATGCATACTTAGGAGTAATGAGTTGTCAAGAATAAGAGAACCACAAATTTCTTACTGGATAATTTATGACATTTAGTCATTGGTGAATAACACACCATCCATAATTTCAGGGTTTAAAAAAAAACAAGTTTTAATTTTATTATTTAAATGATTTATTATATACTTATTATCCCAAAAATGGGTGGTTGAGACTCAAATGATTAAAGTTAAACTTGGGTAAGATGGTTCCTCTATAGTGGTTCTACCCCACAGATTTCTTTTTTTTTTTTTATTAAATAATAAATTTTATTTTTATATTCCCCCATACAACTGCACATGCCCCATTCTGACTCCAATCCCTCCCCTCCCAGCCCCCACCCCCAAAAAAGTGTCTCTGGTGCATAGTTTTTTGTTGATTTTGATTTTCACTTTCTTATAGTTATTCATTTTCCTGATCCCTTATTTAAGTTTTCTAGATTCCTGCTATGAGTGAGACCATCCGGTATTTTTCTTTTTCTTTTTGGCTTATTTCGCTGAGCATGATCCCTTCCGGCGCCATCCATGTTGCTGCAAATTGCATGTGTTTATCTTTTTTGAATGCTGAGTAATATTCCGTGGTATATATGTACCATATCTTCTTAATCCAGTCATCTATTTTTGGGCATTTGGGTTGTTTCCAAAGCTTAGCTATTGTCAACAGTGCTGCTATAAACATAAGGGCGCAGGTGTTCTTTGGAATGGATGTTTCTGTGTCCTTTGGGTAAATACCTAGGAGTGGAATTGCTGGATCCTATGGAAGCTCTATGTTTAGTAGGTCCAGAAATCTCCACACAGCTCTCCATAGTGATTGGACCAGTTTGCATTCCCACCAACAGTGCAGGAGAGTTCCTTTTTCTCCACAACCTCGCCAACATTTGTTGTTGCTAGTTTTTTAATATGTGCCATTCTCACTGGTGTAAGATGGTATCTCATGGTAGTTTTGATTTGCATTTCCCTGATGACAAGTGATGTTGAACATTTTTTCATATGCCTGTTGGCCATTTGCATTTCCTCTTCAGAGAAGTTTCTTTTTAGCTCTTCTGCCCATTTTTTGACTGGGTTATTTTCTTTGTTGTTGTTGAGTCTCATCAGCTCTTTGCAGATTTTTGTGATCAGTCCTTTATCATTAGTGTTGGGTGCAAAAATGTTCTCCCAGTTAGTGGGGTTTCTCGTTGTTTTTGTTATTGTCTCTTTTGCTGTGCAGAAGCTCTTTAATTTGATGTAGTTCCAGCTGTTTATCTTTGCCTTCACTATCACTGCTTTGGGTGATGTGTCTGTAAAGATGTCTTTGATGTGCGTATCACGTAGTGTTTTGCCTGTATTTCCTTCCATGTATTTCATGGTTTCAGGTCTTATGTCTAGTTCTTTAATCCATTTTGAGTTGATTTTTGTGTATGGTGTGAGGTAGTGGTCAAGCTTCATACTTTTGCATGTAGCAACCCAGTTTTCCCAGCACCATTTATTGAACAAACTTTCTTTTCTTTTCCTCCTTTTTCTTATGATGATGAAAAAAGAACAATAGTGGAAATACGCATTTTATCTTAAAGCCTCAACTCTTCGCCTCTTTCTATTGACGAAAATAAATCACATGGCTAAGCCCAAAGCCAAAGGACAAGATAATTCAGTCCTTTATGATATTACTTGGCAATCACTAATTCTATGCCAAATAGTACAAATGCAGAAAGAACAGGAGAATAAAGACAATATTGCAATCTATTACACTATAAAGCACACATTTGGAAAGATATTCCACAGCAGATCCATAAAAGCATCAATTGCCAACATCAGAATCTGTCTTTTATTTTATATGCAAAAGAGAGCTATTAAAATTGCAGGTACCAAGATGTTTCAGCACAATCTAATTTTCTTTCTTTAAAAAAATTTGTAGTCACATCTGTCATATTGCTCATTCATAAACTGCCTCCCATGTCTAAAAATACTATTCTCTGTTGTGGAGGTAATAAGATTATTACTAACATTTTTGTCCTAGCATTTAAATGTAGGTTCGAAATCTAACTAGATTTATTTATTTATTTTGTGAGTGGCATGCTGGGAAATGTAATTTTGATTATTCTTCTATGGATAATCTTTTCTTCTTGAAACAATCCATGTGATACCCCATCCTTTCATCATTGCTCTTCACTATTACATCATTTACTTATCAAAATTTTACAGATATAAACACTCCCTGTGATCTGTTTTCAATGCCAGAGTTCTACCTCAGGAGTTCAGCCCACCCCATTAGCACACTGTCTTAATCATTTGTGAAGTTACACCAAAAGGAAACTAATTGATGAGAATCAAAATGTTTTTGAAATTAAGTTTTCTCACATGTGAACATGCTGTACCTGTATTATGCATTTCTTTAGACTTTTACAAATGTCTGTTATCCATGTGTGTCTATTACCTTATTTTTACACTTTTATCTGTCAAATTTAGATCCCCAAACTATTATAAAACACATGGTATTTGAAGCAGAAAGAGATTAGGTGCCTATAAACTGTTAGAAGGGCTGACGGAACAAATGTCAGAAAAGACCAGCACTAAATCTTAGACTAACAGCCAGCTTTCAAGAGTTAGAAACTGTAAAAACCAGAGCAAACTGGCAGCGCCAATCTTAGCTCTCAGCACAGACATATCAGGTACTAACTAAGAAAAGCATTTAGGGCCACTGCAGCTGGGAGGGCGATGATAAGCTGTCAGATTTTCCAACTCTTTTGCTATCTTGTGTTTCTAGTTGAGTGTCTCCTAATTCTGAATCTTTCTGGCAAGTTTGCTAAAAAATGCAGTTATTTGGCACCTAGACCCTTGAATGACTAGAGAAACAAGAAAGAGGAAACAATGCTTTTGGCCAACACAAACCATAGTGCAGTTTTAGTCGTTTTTTCAAAAAAATAAATACATAAATTATGAATGGGAGGTATTTTATTATTATTCCATTCTCCATAACTTAGAAAATTGGACCATTTTTCTATGTTAACCTTACATTCCACAACAGTCCCAGGATGCATATATATTTGACACTGGGACTGCCTTATTCCAAGGCCTGCAATCTTTCCTTTTGTCGAAATCACCTCAAATGACTTAGCAAATGTGACAGTTTTTAGGGAAAAGTCTGTTTCTTGTTAATCATTTGCCTAGGATTCGTCCTGTATATTAGACTTAGTACAGAAAGACTAACTGAATTTCAGACCCACTTACTGATAGAAACAGAGTCCCTCATATATTTTGCAAGATAGCCTTGAGGTATCTAGGCAACTGAGCATTCAGGCTGAGGGCTTCTACTGCTGGCATGCAAGCAACAGAAACTTTATTACGTTTGAAAACTGCTGCAGAAAAGTAATTTTGGTTTTTGTTTTCCATGTTCAGTCTTCCTTGGCATTTAAAGGTATCAGAAAGCCTGACACAGCTGAAATGTTTCTATGACTCTCGAAATAGGGATATTTAATAGAAGTTGCTATCTGCAGGGCAAGTGTCATATATGAGGCATTTGCATATATTCACATTATTCTAAATACCTGAATATTTGCAATGTGTGAGTATCTTGTAACATGCTAGTAAAACTCAATAAAGCGTAGGCAGTGGCACATTATCACACTGAATATAATTACTTTCCCCCACTCTTGCTCTAGGCAAACAGTTTCATCTCACATTCTTAGGGAATCCAACTTGAAAAATATTAATTTCCAACATGTCTTCATTAATAAGCTGATATTAAAAATAATCACTGGTAGCCACTTCAACCCATCCTTTAAACTGTAAGCTAGAGATGAATGCCATCTAAGAAATTCATGCAACTGCAAATTATACAAAAACCCATGCCAACTGATAAATCACTGAAGTCATTCCTCTTTGGTTCACCTATGCAGGTATTTTTGTATAAGACATAAATCAAATTCGCCTATAAAATATTTTAAAATAGCATATTGCAAATGGTAACATTAAATAATAAGTTTTTACAAATGGTAAAATGAAGAAGTTCACAACAGACAACTGAAAAGGAACTAGGATTTATTATTTAATAATAATTTTGGAGGGAACCATCCCTCCTTCCTTGCTGACATTGCGAAAATGTATGTTTTCATTAATTTAGACACAAGCCCCTGAAGGACCATAGTGGGCACTTAAATTTTTAGAACAAGATCTCCAATATTCAGCCAGAGCTGTCTCCATGTAACTTCCACATTATTTTAAGTGGGGACATTATTTTAAGGGCCACGCTGTCAATATAACAAGCTGCAAGGCTGTTAACATACACAATACACGCTGCAACTACTGTGCATGAAAATGTTGCCTTTTATTTCAAATCCCTGCAATTTTCAAGACCACTAGTGATGAAAATTAATTTTTTTTTTAAATTGGCAGGACATCTCATTCTATTTTTATCAGCTGTATACTCTATAGTTGCACACATTGATACCAAGGACTAAAAACTTTTTTTTTCTTCATTAGCTGATAAGAATTCTGCCAATTCTGAAAATCCATAAACCTAGAGTCACTCAGCTCTTCTCTAATGGAATGAAGCTCTTTGTCATGGAACTGAGCCAGTGCTTACCAGATAGAGTTATGGAAGTTATTGAGTGAAACATTTCATTCCCAGAGACTGAACTCAGGACCCCTTTTAATATATGTTGCCTTTTATTATGGCAGGAATTTAGTTGATTGTATCAAGATGAAACTGTCAGTGTCTCCCCTGGATGCTTTTAGTAGTTGTAGTGACAGATTAGGTGCAAGTATAGTACATGAATGAAATGGGACTTTATTTAAAGTGACACTGTGAGTCCACGCTCATCAGAGTCATCAATTCTAATTCACTTATGTCTTTTTGGAGTGCTCACTCTATCTCATTTGATTCAATCGCTTCCCATTCTACCAATATGCTTTTCAATTAGCTGGATAGAGCAATAGCAAGAGTGGCATAACAAGAGTGAACCATGCTCTGCCAAACCTGTTCCTATAGGTTCCCAGTACAGTTAAATTAACTCTACATCTTCAACTTGAAACCTGGATTGATTAAAAGGTTGACAAAAAGTCTCTTCTCAAAAATTAATTAGAGTTCTGTTGAATGACATAAATTTAATATAATTCAGCTGGTAATTGATAGAATGCACCATTTCACAGGTGGCACAGACATTTACCCCATTCTATTTCCATCTGCTGGTATGTCTACCATAAATTCAAATTGTATATCCATCATCCATCTGGAAGTGAGCATTAGATCCCAAATCCTTTTACCTACAGCTGCTATGCTGTACTCAGTTGTCTTTCTCTGAAAATGTCAGAGAAACCATAAATAAACTGTTTCTAACATTGAAAAATTCAATTAAAGTGCTTAAATATATTTATCTCTGGTATTCACAGACATTATAGCGGTAGAAAGTTAATACAGAGTATGGTTTGTTAAAAGTGATATAGTCATTAAAAGTTAAAGAAAAAGTCATTACACAGAGGAAAAATACCTTCTGACATAAGTATACATCATTTGTAGACAGATGAAAATCGATATTTTAATTACATTTTGTATATGTAACCTATTCTGAAATAATTATTGCTCTAATAGACCATGATGGCAAAATTTGGCTGAAAATCTGCCTACTGTCAGAATATCAAAGGGATTATTTACAGGGAATTTACTGCTATTCATGATTTAGGATTTCACTGTCAAAGACTTTTATCTATTTCCTTATGTTATCTCTCCCTATATAGTCCAGTTTTAGGGAAAATGTAAAATTCATTTTTTTCATAAAGTTAATTCAAGGATACCTGGTGTAGTCAGGATATTCGACAAAAATAACTGATATTATTTCATGCAGTGAATTAAAGGAACTTGAAATGAAAAATATTCTGCATCAAACTCCCAGTATTTGTATATGACTTACTGAACTGTTGTATATGACTTATAGACACTGTTCCCACTATTTCATTCTCCCACAGAACTGCTCTCAAATTTAGATAAATTTTCCTTCTTAAACTACATATTCAAGCCTAAAGAAACTGAAAGCATGTAGTAGGCTGAGGAAAATAGTTTCCAATATTTTTGATCAATTAACTTGAATTGACATTACAAATAAGTAGATACATATTTGGCAGCTTTTACATGGAACATAATATTGTCAATATTTCATAAACAATCAACAAACCAGGATAAATAATTCTATATCTAAAATAGATCGATCTCCTTGGTTGATTATTCAAAATTACATATAAATATTGTAAAGTAGCACAGTCTATATGAGATAATCTTTTGGTGTGCATAGTCATGAATATTAAACATGTACATAATGAATTTAACAATATTTAATATACCAATATTAAAGGACTATTGCCAAATTATGTAATGGTCAATATGATTCAAAAGAGATGCAATTAATATTACTGGTTTCAGTTGTTTTATATTTTTTGAGAACAATATCATGAAATAAGAGGTTATATCAGAGTATTTTTTCCCTTACACCTTTAGCAATTTAATACAATTTGTGTGTACTTGTCATGCTTATACCAAAATAAAAATTTAATGGGAAAAATATTTGACTATCTAATTTTAATGTTATTTACGGAATATTGTAAACTATGTTTCCTGACACAAATCTTCCATGTAAATCTTCAATTTAAATATAAAACACTTACTTGAGTATATAAATATTAAGCTTTAGCATATTGAGCTATTTTTAATGGCTTCATTAACGATACTAGATTTTATGTTTTTTGCTCCATTGACATTCCTTTCAATTTTAAAGGAAGATTAATAACAGACGAGTTTTAACTACTTACACCAAACAGGGTCCGAATAACGAACTTCAAAAAGGACTTCAGAAAGGATATCTTCTTGCAGTAATCATGCAAAAATGATGCTTAGTAGATCTTCAATGGCACTAAATGGCAATCCTATAAGGTGACCTGTTAAGAAAAGGATATACAAGATAGTGATTACATATTTCCTTTCTTGGGCCTCGCTGGTGGCACAAGGGATTAAGCACCACACTATGAAGCAATCCACGGCCTCTGCAGCATGAGTTGGATCCCCAGCCGGCCAGGGAGCAACCCACATGGCACAGCAGACCTCTCCTGTCTTGCCCGCTCCACCCCTCAGCGGTGTATTTCAGTCAGTCTGCCTGTTCTGTTCCCAACCCTGTCTCTGGTGAATCCTCTCACCCTCCTGTATCTCTGGCCTATACCCCAGCTCTTGTAGGCATAAATAAATAAAGCTTTAGAAAAAAAGTATGTTTGAATGAAGTCCACCTTTCATATTAAGCATTTTTATCAAGTTTCTATTTAGTTATAAGGGAAATGACTATGCTTAACTCATATCAACATAATTGTAGCATTTCTAATTAATTTGTTTCTTAACAATTATTTTCCCATTGCATTTTGTATTTATTAATAAACACCTAAGCATGTCACTCACTAATCATGTCACTCACCTAAGCATGTCACTTAACATATCATCCAAAGTCAACAAAAAATATTGTGCTAAACTACGTTATGCCAGAGGTACTTAACAGAGATTTGCAGAACAGACTATCCAAAAGCAGCAAAATGCACATCCTTCTAAGAGAACATAGAGCATTCTCCATATGAGATAAAATATCAGCCCACAAAACAAGTTTTAACAAACTTAAGAAGAGTAAAATCATATCAAGCATGTTGTGCAGCTACAATTGTGTGAAGCTACAAACCAACTGCAAGAAGAAAACCAGAAAATTCACAAGAAAGTGGAGGTTAAATGACATACTTCTGAAAAAAACAATAAGTCAAGTAAGAAATCAAAAGAGATATCCCAGTAGTATCATTATTACTTAGTAATGGTGTGGTGTGACTTCTTTTTTTAAATATGGACTCACAGAAAATTAAATGAAATAATGCATAGAAAACTTTATCAACATGACTAACATATTTTGAACATTAATAGATATCAATAGCTATTCTATTATGATTCCCACTTTAATTATCAATTAATACATCTAAAGAAGAAATTATAATGAGCAGTAGTACGGTTCTTGTTTTCAAATTTCCTCAGATTTGTTTCTCTGGAGCAAAGCCTTTGAATCAAATGTTCTTAGTAAGCTCATGTGTGTACTTAAGCTAGCATGTTGTGGTGAAGAAACTACTCCATCTGCAGTAAGTCAGATTTCCTCAGGCTTCTGCCATTAACTTTGTTCTTGAGCAAGCCATTTAGCTTGTCTAGCAGGTGCCTTCAAATGGGAATAATGATGCCAAATCCTCTGTCTAATCCAAGGATTATAATAAAACTCTAAAGAAATAACAGGTGAGGAAGTTCTTTCTAAACTTACTTCCATTTATGTTATTCCTGTATATCTCAAGATGCACTTATGAAAGACGATGGCCTTTATCATCCTATATTTTTCTTTCCAGTTCATCTGAAAATAGAGCAAATTTCAACAAGAAATTCTAAACGACTCGTTAGTCAGGCTGGGGACTATATTTTTTGCCTTATTGCAGAATGACTACAATGTAATTAGCTTTTAATTTTGTATTTCTAACATGCTGATGACTAGGAAAGCAAACAAAATTAAACAAACAAAAAACAAAAAACCCTGATTGAACCTTAAACTAATGTTTAATCTTTGTGAACAGCATATTAACTCCAAGGCAGTTCTGACTGTCCCATCCCTGTCCACCTACGAAGATCTCATTTTCATATTAAAATTCCCATTGAGACATGAGATAAGTTTTACAGACAACTCCAAAAAGATTTAATGAATTTGTGCTTTTATTTCTTTGGAACCTTATTAACACTCTCTCATTAGAAGTACTAGCTGGCAGGAAATAATATATCAGTTTTTTTCCTGGAATCCTTAAGCCATCTAAAGTAAGAATTCTTATAATGCAATTTAAAGTACACATTAAAATACACACAAACTCTCTCTCACATACACACACAGGAAGATAGAATTTAACTGTGTGGCACAGGCACCCACTTGTGAGAATTTTAGAAGGAGTAATTAATGAAGATTCAAACCTCACATGTCTGGGATGACTATAAACAATAGCAGGATATTCTTACTGTCACAAACCTAGTCTTTCAGACTGTTTAACTCTTGAAATATCCTTACTTACACGTGAAAAACTCAGTCGACACTTCTGGTCTTGCTATTCCCAAGCTCAAAGCCCTCTATGGCTTCCAGTACAATATCTATGCCCTCTTTATTTTTTTTAAGGATTTTTTTAAAGATTTATTCATTCATTCATTCATTTATTTATTTATCTATTTGTTTATTTATTTATTTATGCAAGCACTGGGCACAGTCAGAAGCATGGGAGGGTGAGAGAATTCACCAGAGCCAGAGCAGGGAGCAGAGCAGGCAGAAGGACCAAAGTACACTGCTGAGGGGAGCAGTGGGCATGGCAGGCAAAGTCTGCGCTCCATGTGGGACCCTCCCTGGTTGCCAGGGATCGAACCAGCACTGCAGAGGCTGCAGCCAGCTTTGCAGCCCAGCGCTCAACTGCTATGCCACCAGAGGAGGCCCTCTATGCCCTCTTTAACTTGCCAAAGACCACATGCTTTCCATGCAACCACTCAGTCTGGGCAGTGCAGATGAAAAAGTTGGAAATAATTTGTGTTGGCTCCAGCATTTGCCATGGACAAAAAAATCGGGACCTGTATGCTTTAGGCTGAAATCCTCCTGACCACACTTCTCCCTATAGATGGATGTGCCACCATCTAAAGATATGTGGAGTCACCACCCTACACATAAACCCTGGAATAATTTTGTGAAAGCAGGCACCTTCATAACCAGATCCAGTGCTCAGAGCATGACCCTATTTGCTGTCTTTGGAATTTTGCCTGCAAGAGACTTGAAGGAGACAGGCCCAAGGGATCATCATCAACAGCCATGCCCCATGTGGCAGAACATGGTGCAAGTCACTGAGCTGTGGGACATGGTACATGGCAGCATCTCCAAGGCCACATTCTTCATTTTCTTAACCCCGCATCATCCTTTAACTTATGCCCTATTTTACTCTCACACAATGAAACTATATGCTTCTAATGAGATTTCTATTCTGACTGTCTCTATTTTCACAGCTCCCATTCACTCTTTTTCCCAGGGATAGCTACCTTCATTCACAATATTCCATTTGCTTTCTGGACTTTCGGCATGATTATATTCCTCTCTTAGACTCTTCAGTATGGGATTCATCAAAAATTGATACTAGACATCTTTAACTTCCACTCTGTAATCTCTTCCTATCAAATCCATGATTTCAATACAACACCTATACACAAACAAATTACAAATCTGTAACACTTTGGATTTATCCCATGGATTTCCCAAAGTCAGGTGAAAATCAGCATGTTTAGAACTGAAACCAGGAACTGCATCCACTTTCCCAACAACAGTACAAGAACCCCAGAAAGTTTCCCCACACTCAGCAAATGATTCCACCATCTTCCCAAATGAATAAGACACCTACAGGTCTTAAATCCACTCTGACATATCATTCTTCCTCACTGATTAATTCTGTTATTTACCAAATGATATTTATTCAGTCTCTATTCATGTTTCAGATGTTTGCCTTCCATATTTCCATTATCATGCATGCTTAAAATGAGCATATTTTCTATATTTGCTATAACTTTGGTCTCCCTGAATTGGCCCTGCAGATCCACTTTAAAGTGTTCTTTTTACTGAAGCCAGAATGACAGTTCAAACTGCCAATGAGAAAAATGACTGAATATGAATGATTTTTCCCATATCTATGTTCCTGTACCTGAAATAAATGCAGGAAACCATCTTCAGTGATATGTACACTTTCTGTCCCATTGTGTGCTAGACACGGAGCTAGTTACTGTAAATTTTAAGAATAAGAGAAAGACCTGTCCTTAATCTCTTCCAGTAAGGGAGCAAAACTGGTGAACAGCCAATCTCAGAGCTAAATGGAAAGAGTTATAATGAGGCCATCCGAGCACTATGCAATCACAGGGAAGGCATCCGGCCCATTACTGAATGTTCAGGAGCAAGTGCTTCCAGGCTGAAGAAAATAGAACTGAATCAGGTCTGAATAGCCATAGTTGTGGTCAAGGTGATGAGTTGACTCATGTGGCTAAGGTATCTTTTCTTGCTCCATTCCGGAACTTAAATTTGTTTTCCAGCCCTTTCTGAGAATTAAATTGATTCCATGAGAAAAATAAGAATGATAACATTGGTTTGGAGACTTATAGATACATTAAGTAATATGGTTTACAAAGCACTTCTATCTTTATCATCACTGCTTTTCTGATGAAAACTTTTTTTTTTTTTTCAGAGCACTAGTGAGTAAATAGAATGCAGAATAGTACAATCCAATTTATTTTTGCTATAGATGTGATAAAAGTGCTGTCATTTCTAAGTAGACACTGATCTAGTACCGTGTGGAAGACTGATCAACTAGTCAATTAGTATCAAATATTCTTATCTGTCTTTTCAAGGACCTTTAAAATCTTAACTTTTAAGTGTTGATTATGCTTTAGGGAACTACTGATGATATGCAGTCAATATTTCATGGTAGCAGGTGGATCACCCTAACTCCAGATTAACTACATCCCACTGACACGATTTCTCCCCCAGCCTGCTGCCACCTGTTTGGTACCAAACGCACTCATCTGTGGAAGCTGACAGCTGGTTCTTCAGGGGGAGTGATGGGAGCAGAAGTCAGGTGAAAATGACTCATTAGCAATGAAATGGAAAAAATGTGCAAACCTCCCAGCGGACCTTTTGGATGATGCATAGTTCTTTTCCCCAAGCTTCTCTATCTCTGTCCAACTGAGAGTTGGTAGGGAAAAAAAGTATGTGTTTGATTCTCAGAAGTTTTTGAAATTACTAATATAATGTGATACCATCGTATTTAATCAATTCATTTATATATTGCATAGTTCTCTTAACTTCTTTAGATATATTACACATGAAGAAAACAAAAGGTCACAGTGATTAAATTATGCTGATTATATTTTGTTTCCCTCTTTTGATCCCGTTGGGTTTATTTATAATACTTAGGGTTATAAAAAGAATACTATACCGCTCAAATATCTTCCCATATTTGTGGATTTTTTTAATATTTAAATATTTTCATTGCATAAATGGAGGATTTGAATATCAATAAAGACAAAGATTTATCTTTAGATTTTAAAATGTTGGTTTTTGGGGCCTCCCCGGTGGCGCAGCGGTTGAGCGCTGGGTTGAGAAGCTGCCCGCGGCCTCTGCGGCGCTGGTTCGATCCCCGGCTGCTCCCCGGCCACCACAGGAGGGTCCCACATGGCGCGCAGACCTCTCCTGCCGCCCGCTGCTCCCCTCAGCAGTGTACTTCGGTCCTTCTGCCTGCTCTGCTCCCCGCTCTGGCTCTGGTGAATTCTCTCACCCTCCCGCGCTTCTGACTGTACCCAATGCATGTATAAACAAACAAATAAATAAATAAATACATAAATAAAAATACATGCCTCTTTAAAAAAAAAAATAAAAAAAAAATAAAATGTTGGTTTTTGGAGAAGTATAGAGACATTCAGTTATCATACAATTAAAAATACAGACTTTTCACAAAATAGTCCTCATTACTATAAATTGTCAGGGATGAAATATGTATGGGAAGTTTTCTTATAGTTAGTTAATTATTGTAAAATGTCTCCTAAACGCTCTTCCAGGTATGCAAAGTTAAATATGTTTAGCTGAAGATTTTTTCCATTCCTAAGATGAAAATAAAAGTGACACTAAAATGATAATAACTCAGCTTAATATACCTAAAAAAGGGTTCTCAGTGCATAGTGACAAGATAGGAAGTCAGCAGATACACCTACGAAGACCTTGGTTCTCCAGAGTGTCTGAAGTGCCAAGAATAACCACCCCGCACGCACTAAGACAGAATGGCAGAGTTCCAGAAATAAACTTCTCTAAAACCGCATCTCACCTTTTATCATTTTAACTCCTTTCCCACATATGTGCATTTGTCTTCTGACCTTTCTCAGATCCTGACAGCCTGCAGCTCCTCCATTAGTAGCAGCCGCCAGAAGTCACCCTGATACACCTGTCACTATTAGTTAAGGATACCATTCAACTTCAAGATAACTTGAATTTTCCTCCTTTTTGCTTTATGGCTCCCTCAATGAAGGGTCAAAAGACCACTTGTAGCAAATAACCAAGCGCAGAATTGGTTGCTGAAATATTTCATTTCACTAAGCCATGAACTCCCACACCAAACTTGTTACTGCTATTTGTCACACATTTACCACATGGGTCTCCCATCTCAAAAAACTCTTCTCTCCCCTAAGTCCAATGTTGTCATGAAACAAAACTGTTTGTCAGATCCCACACCACAATCTTCAGAGGATAAGTAGGCTGAAATTCATTTTTATAGGCCTTATTCTCTTAGGGGACTGAGAATCCGTGAGAGCAACTAAAGCTGAAAAAGGTCTCTCCTGCCTCTCCACCACCGGCACGGCAGCTGTTAGCACTTCTGGTGTCAAGGTACAAATGTCAGGAAGGTACTGTCAGTAAAGTAACACCCATGGAAAACAGTCTGGCAGTCTGGCTGGCCGCCAGAGCCTGTAATCATCTCGTTATACACTGCTTGGAGCTGGACTTCTGTTATCACTGTTGCCTCCAATGGCTCTTAATTGAAGCAGAGGGATTTGTTTCACATCAATGGAATGAAAGGGTATTTTTTGATTTTGTTAAAAAGCATAATTTCGAACTTGAAGACTAACTGAAGTGCTTAGAATATTACGGTTCAGCTTTCAGTAATTCATAAACAAGTGTGTCTGGGGAAGAAAGAGTTCAATTATAATGTGTTCCCCAAATCCCCAACCCAGAGTTTACCTTTGCAAAGAGAGTGCATTTGAAAATGTCTTCAAATAGGTGAGAACTGTAAAAACTAATACTTTGATTTTATGAGTCTGAGATGAAATTAAATAAAATAACATTTTAGGTGGAAACTATCACTGAAGTTTTAAGAAACTCCAGAACTTGCTATAAAATGGATAATGTTATTATACCTTGTCTTTAGTGAAACACTGATTTCATTTTCCTATAATGTCACAAAAACTAAGGAATGGTACAGAGATGCCATTCTTCAGCGCTTGAATATGGCAGACAGCCTGGCATCATCAGTTGCTCTATGACTTGCAGTTATCACTGGCTTTAATCTTGCATGTGGTAGTTTACCAACCAATTTTCAACATCTACAGAATATGCCCTGGGCCTTAGAGCAAACTTGTGGACACTGACTGGAGACACTGTGTCCAGAGCACACAATCAGAAAACATTGAGGTCCCTCTAGAATAAAAATGACACTCACTTCCTTTATCATCATATTAAAATAAAAAAATATGGATGTTGCTTTTTCAAGTTCTTATTTCATACTTCTTTATGCATATGTACACATTCCCATGAGGTACCCAAATCCATTTATTTCCCTACTATTTTATCATTCTGCCAAAACTATTGTTAAGGTTACAAGCAACCTTCTAAGTGAAATAAGTAAATATGAAAAGACTAATTTTGAAAAGAACATGTCCTTGCAGTATACTGTCTGTCAGTGTGGCCCCCTCCACTGTCTAATTATGAACGTCAGGGGTCTTTTTCAAGGATTTAGCTTCTAAGCTCCTCAGCATCTGATCAGTATGTCGACATGAGCAGCGCTGGCTCTGATCCTCATTATTTTCACATTACTTCATTACTTTCACTTTTTCACCATTACTCGTTTTTCTTATGGCTTCTTCATCCAGGAAGTTTGTAACAAAAGCATAACTAAACAAAATAAAATATAATGCTTACCCATTTTTAATTTGAACTATTTCCATGAGACTTACTCTATCCTGAAATTATAACCCCAAAATAGGTGTCTAATCTGCACCCTCTTTGCCACCTTTGTCACTAATTTTCTGCCTGGTGCTTTTTTCTCCTGACAATGGCATCGGCTTCTTGATGGTTTTTCCTGCCCTTTTTTCTCTCACTGTCTCAATCAGTGCAGTCCTTTAAATTATAACAAGTTTTCTTCCTGAATAACAAACTTGCAGGGCCATGCTTGTTAACTAAGTTAGCTGTAGGACTCCCTTTCCCAGAAAATAATGTTCAGAAACTTAACCAGAGGCTACTTATGATCCACATTTTGTTCCCAACTTCATTATCTGATAGTCCCCTACGTTCTCCATTTAACATTCTCTTCATTTCATTCTTCCCTGACAGAAAAGTACTCTTCACCCTGGCTAGAATAGACAACAGCATCCCCCAGATTTATTCACTCCCCAGTGGTTTGTGGTCTACAGAACAGTAGCAGCAGCGTTTCCTGAGAGAGAGTTAGAAATGCAGACTCTCAGGTGGACCTTAGACTGCGTGACCTAGAAATCTCTATTTAAAATAAATAAATAAACAAACAAACAAACAAACAAACAAACAAACAAACAAACAAATAAATAAATAAATAAATAAATAAACAAACACCGCCCCTCCCTGTGGCACAAAGGATTAAGTCTCAGCACTAGGAAGTCATCTGCATTGGCAATAGCACTGCATGGAGTTTGATCAGATCCCAGGCCAGGGAGCACCCCACACGGCACAGCAGACCTCTCCTGTCTCCCTGCCGCTCTCCTCAGCAGTGTATTTCAGTGAGTCTGCCTGTTCTGCTCCCCACTGTGTCTCTGGTGAATCCTCTCACCCCCGCCCCTCTGACCTACACCCCCAGCTCTTATATGTATAAATAAATCTTAAAAAAAACACCATTTTTATTTTTATTTTTTACATTTTATTTTTATATTCTCCATACAATTGCAACCCTCTTATTTTGACCCCAATTCCTCCTTTCCCTGCCACCCCTCGCCCCCATAGTGTGTCTATGGTTCATAGTTGTTTGTTGATTTTAATTTTTTCTTTGTTATAGTTATTCATTTTCCTGGTCCCATATTTAGGTTTTCTAGATTCCTGCTATGAGTGAGACCATCCAGTATTTTTCTTTATCGTTCTGGCTTATTTTGCTGAGCATGATCCCTTCCAGCGCCATCCATGTTGCTGCAAATTGCATGTGTTTATCTTTTTTGATGGCTGAGTAACATTTCATGGTGTATATGGACCACATCTTCTTGATCCAGTCATCTATTTTTGGGCATTTGGGTTGTTTCCAAAGCTTAGCTATTGTAAACAGTGCTGCTATAAACATAGGGGTGCAGGTGCTCTTTGGAATTTATGTTTCTGTGTCCTTTGGGTAAATACCTAGCAGTGCAATTGCTGGATCATATGGAAGCTCTATGTTTAGTAGGTCCAGAAATCTCCACACAGCTCTCCATAGTGGTTGGACCAGTTTGCACTCCCACCAGCAGTGCAGGAGAGTTCCTTTTTCTCCACATCCTCGCCAACATTTGTTGTTGCTAGTTTTTATTTGTTTTTGTTTTGTTTTTTTTTAATATGTGACACTCTCACTGGTATGAGATGGTATTTGTAATAAATACCTGTTCCACAAAGTCATTTTTTTAATGATCCCACTGTGTTCTATTCTCAGCAGAGTTTGTGTCCATTCTAAAGTATTAAAGTATTCTGGATATTTTAACTACACGTGCACACTTGCTTCCCTCCTCTCTTCTGCCTTTCACCCCTCCTTTCTCTCTACCTACCTCTTACTCCCTTTTCCTTCTCTCCTCAATTTGACAGCGTGAATCTATGACAGAAGTCGAAAAAGTTATTGTATATCATATTTTTTTTGCTGTACCAATAAATTACTCAGATTTCTCCTTACACCCTAAATTTCCTTCCAATCTTGCTCCAGTGAAGGCTGAGCTTTCTCTTTTCCTGGAAATTAAAAAAAAAAAATCTTTCTTGCTCTTTGATGATAAAGTAAACACAGTCACTACTGAATCAGTGAAATGAGTTACTTGGGATGAGATGCTGTATATCCAACCACATGTGGTTTGGAGAATCCAGTGAAATGAATGAAACAATAACAAGATAAAATCTTCCTATCAAACTAAGTCTACGTACTCGTAAGACTTTTGTAGATCACTAAACCATTTTGGCTGCTGAGAATATTTTATAATACATACAAGTAAACCCCCTATACTTAGACTAGCAAAAATCACTATTAGTTGTACAATGAATGCTATTCAGAAAACATGCATGACACCTCATATATGTTCCACCATTGAGATGCTGTGCATGCCTTCAAAACTGGCATTATTCAACTTATTAAATATTTGTTGACTAACTGAACCTTGAAATTTATTCATTATACACAAGGGTTTTCACATGTCATGTGTTTCTTTTTTTTTTTTTTTAGATTTATTTATGCATATAAGAACTGGGGTGCAGGCCACAGGTGCAGGGAATGAGAAGATTC
The DNA here is from genome assembly GCF_014898055.3 of Talpa occidentalis. NCBI lineage: Eukaryota > Metazoa > Chordata > Mammalia > Eulipotyphla > Talpidae > Talpa > Talpa occidentalis. The sequence goes on along the minus strand of NW_023601212.1, from coordinate 2,488,665 downwards.
ACCAGAAAGAGTAGGGAGCAGAATAGGCAGATCCACTGAAATACACTGCTGAGGGGAGCAGCAGGGAGACAGGAGAGGTCTGCTGCGCCCTGTGGGTAGCTCCCTGGCCTGGGACTGAACTCATGCTGCAGTGCAGCTTCATAGGTTGTGTCTTAACCCCGTGCCACCAGGGAGGCCCCACTCATAAAATCTTAAATAAATCATTTTGTCTTCTCATTCAATAGGTGAGAATTTTCCTGCTGTTTCAATGTTAACACATTCTTAGCACAGTTTTAGCTGTTCATAGAAGACTTGAGTCTAGAGTAAATTAGTGGAAGGGTGAGTGTCTCTTGGAAATTAAAAGATTCAAGTAAAAATGGAGTAATGGACCATCTTTTATCATAAAAAAGTAAAGATCTGTGTCAAACTACAAATAATTCAAGTTAAAATGGGTCACAATGATTTACCTATTTCAAGTTAATTTGCTTTTATTCAAATCATGCCCTACATTCATGAAATTATTTTGCTGGGATGATTTTATATATTGTGATTATTAAATCTTATTTGCTTTATCTCTGATCCCCATTCATTGAGTTTACTATCCTAGAAAAAATAACAGTAGTGTGAAAAATACCTTGAAACCATGTGACGATAGCAAAGAGAAACACTAAGCAGTCTATAGAATATTGGGTGTAGTATGACTTCTAATAGTACTGGATGTTCCACTTCTTTTATCTCTTCCTTCTGCTCTCTTTTTACTAAAACCATTCTTTATTTCCATCTATGAAGAGAATGAGCACACTCATTAAAATTTTGTCTAGTAGATTTATTCAAGGAAATCTACTAAATCTCTAGAAGTGCCAGAGTCTATGGTTCATGAGTCACATCTTGGTCTTTCCCAATGTGATGAAAAACACCACTCTGGTGGGGATGACCAAGAAGACTGGATTCATTTTATCCCACGTCTTTGATGGTTAAGGTATTTCACCCCCAACTCATTTCTTGAGGTCTATTCAAACTTGAGATAAACCCTGAAAAAGATAGTCTAAAAAAATATAAATAATACTCTTCCTAAATATGGATACAACATTCATTGATTAAAAAAAAAAATAACAAGGCAAATCAGGCAATATATTTTAAAAAACAGTATGTCCTTACACTAAGATAGAATACTAGGTGGATTTCATCTTGAGAGATGCAGAAAACAATGTTTGACAAAATTGAACAAAAATGAAAAATAATTAAATTTCAGAAAATTAATTAAAATTAAGTAAATATTAAACATATGTAAATGAAAAAAATCTAAAACAGTATTTTAAGGAAGATTTCTAGATGCAATGACATATATGCCATTATATAATTTATGTTATTTTTAGAAGAGGAAAATCCATGTGTGTGATGTAAATCAGGAAATAGTGACCTATTATGGGACGAATTAGATGAAATGAACCCAAGGTGCTTCCGAGGTTATGGGAAAATTCTTCCCTTTGAAATTATGGTTAAACAGAAATATCTTTCCAAAACTCCTTTAAAATCTGTAACTATATCGTCGTGATCCAGTCATCTATTTTTGGGCTTTGGGGTTGTTTCCATAGCTTAGCTATTGTAAATAGTGCTGCTATAAACATAGGGGTGCATGTGCCCTTTGGAATTAATGTTTCTGTGTCCTTTGGGTAAATACCTAGGAGTGGAATTGCTGGGTCATATGGAAGCTCCATCTTTAGCAGGTTGAGAAATCTCCACACAGCTCTCCATAGTGGCTGGACCAGTTTGCACTCCCACTAGCAGTGCAGGAGAGTTCCTTTTTCTCCACATGGGGACTATAACCAAGATGAAAATACATACATTGTGCAAAAAATGAAGAAAAATGATGTAAAATATATATATATATAAAGTAATAAAATAAAATCTATAATTATAACAGATGCATTTAACTACATTGTGATGTGCCTTGATATAAATAAAAGGGTAAGTGAAGGCAAAATTAAAAGTAAATTGTATTATGAATTTTTGCTAGTGTGAAAATTAACACTGTAGTTTAGTTATGGCTGTGTCATTACTTGACAGTGTCCTGTTGCTGGACTCTTATCTTGTAAGATTTTTTTAGATTTTAAATAATGATGTTATAAATGTCATTCAGGAAAAAAAAATTGTTTAGAGTTTATTCATTTATTTGGGAGTCACCTTCTAAGAACTTAAAAAATAATTATTTTAGGGCCTCCCCAGTGGTGCAGTGGTTGAGCGCTGGGTTGCGAAGATGCCCTCAGCCTCAGCAGCACCGGTTTGATCCCCGGCCACCAGCGAGGGTCCCACATGGTGCACAGACCTCTCCTGCCACCCGCTGCTCCCCTCAGCAGTGTACTTCGGTCCTTCTGCCTGCTCTGCTCCCTGCTCTGGCTCTGGTGAATTCTCTCACCCTCCCGCGCTTCTGACTGTACCCAGTGCTTGTATAAATAGATAAATAAAATAAATAAATCTTTTAAAAAATAATTATTTTAGAAAATTTCTACATAGAATAATGATTTGCTGTATATTTTCATGAGCATCATGCTTAATCTCTCTAAGATATATACTTATCTCTAAGATATATACTTATATATGTAAAACATGCATATAACATGCATATAATACATATATAACATGCATATAATACCAGATACATGTGCATTTACACCTTTTGATGTATAATGGAAAAACACTAAACTGTACATAATAAGGTATATCATTTCATGTTTTATATATGTACAAAGCTATGAAACCATCAACTCAAAGTTAGTGAACATTCCCAAAGCCTTTAAAAGTTTCCTCATTCAAATTTTTAATTGTTCTTCTAATAGCATTACTAGTAACAGCTGATTCACTTTCGTCACTGTAGATTACTTTGTGTTTTATAGCTTTTATATTATAAAATCATGTACTGTGACAATTTTTCTGTCTCACACAACACAATGATTCTGAGATTAATCTATGCATTAAATTCTTAATAAAACTATACCAAGCAATCGTTTTCTGAGTGTCATTAAATGAAAATACCGGTTGCTGGCATTGGTCAATAGTCAGTGCCAGATTCCTTAGAAAGGTGAGGGCCCAAAATGAGTAGCACCTTGACCTATGCCTTGAGATATTTTCCGGGATATACTATAGGAAGATAAGGCTCCAAACGAGAGCAGTGGTCTTGATAAGTAATGGCTGTCTTACAGGTTGGAATCGCTATGGGAGCAGCTGTGATGTAGGGATAAGGTAGTGATTAAAGGCAATGTACAGAGGATCCCATTTATTTGGATGAAAATAAGTCTTGGATCTCTGGCCAATTTCTAGATTGCAAACGTTCAGAAAAATTATGGACATTCTTAGAGACAGCAGCTCCTGGGAAACTGAGAGGAAATAAATAATCTGGGTCTCCTTGTGCTAGAAGATGCTATTTCCTGGTCCAGTCAGAATGTAGTGTTTGTAGTGAATACCCTGTCCTTTCCATTGGAATCCCACAAAGGTGAGACAAGTTTGAGTATGAACTATGGCATAAGAATAAGAGCTATGTTTTAAGATTAATGAAAAAATGAGTGCAGACCCATCATAAGGGCAAAAAAAAAAGTAGAACTCTTTAGCAGAAAGTTTCCTACTAGAACAAAGTGCAATATTTTTTGAGGAGCTGAAGTTAAACCAAAATCACTAAAAAGAATATGTACTGTTTACAATGTCCAGCATACAAAACCAAACAAATCAAAGCAACAACAAATAAACTATATAATTAAATAAACAAGAACAACACCTGATGGATAAAAAGTGATTCAGTAGTTGACAATGCACCCCCAAAGGATAGAGATATTGCAGTCAGGGGGAACTAATTTCAAGATAATTATGACAAACATATCAAATACAATTAAAAATAGGGAAAACACAAAAGGTGAGCAGAGAATTATTATATATAAAAAATAAAGTCTGTAACTTAGAGTGGTAAAATACAAGATCAAGAATTAGTAACTCGGGCCTCCCCGGTGGTGCAGCGGTTGAGCGCTGGGTTGCGAAGCTGCCCGCGGCCTCTGCGGCGCCGGTTCGATCCCCAGCTGCTCCCCGGCCACCGGAGGAGGGTCCCACATGGCGCGCAGACCTCTCCTGCCGCCCGCTGCTCCCCTCAGCAGTGTCCTTCGGTCCTTCTGCCTGCTCTGCTCCCCACTCTGGCTCTGGTGAATTCTCTCACCCTCCCGCGCTTCTGACTGTACCCAGTGCATGTATAAACAAAACAAACAAACAAACAAATAAATAAATAAAACATGCCTCTATAAATAAAAAAAAATAAAAATTTAAAAAAAGAAAAAAAGAATTAGTAACTCACTGAATGGATTTAACAGTCAACGATAATATTAGTTAGTTGAAGACTGGTTGGTAGAAAATATGCAAATAAGCTGAGCAGGAATAATAAAAATAAAAGCATAAGAGAGATTATGTAGTCACGAAGGCAGTATTCTAACATAAATTTAATAGCAATTCCAGAAGGAAAGTTACATGATTGAGGGAAAAATCAATATTTAAAAAGGAATGGAAGAGCATTATTGTGAATGGGACTCCCTCCTAGGAGAATGCTTTATTTTTGTATTTGATCTGCTTTCCTCTGTATTTTAATGTTTTCTTTCCATTTGTCAAAGTTCTATATTTCATTATTATCAATTTTACAGTACACCTAGCTTCAGAAATCAATAGAAAATCATAAATAAGTTCTTATTAGATTTTTTTTTAAGATTTATTTATTTATACAAGAACCGGGTACAGGCCAGATGTGGGGGAGGGTGAGAGGATTCACCTGAGACAGAGTGGGGAACAGAACAGCCAGCCAGACTGACAAAATACAGTGCTGAGGGGAGCAGTGGGCCAGACAGGAGAGGTCTGCCACACCATGTGGGTAGCTCCGAGGCCTGCAGGGACCGAACCCACGCTGCAGAGGCTGCGGACAGCTTCACAGTGCAGTGCTCAATCACCTGCGCCACCAGGAGGCCCCTTATCAGATCTTTTTATAAAATTTTCAAAACCAATTTTTGTACAGTAGAATCAAACTCACCTCAGTATGGTTTATGAAAAAAATCCCTAACCCTCATTAGTACAGTTCACCTTTTCCTGCTTTTTATCTTCTGAAACTGGCACTATACCTATTTTACAATAAATGTTATGCTTTTGTTGTTTATAGGTTTATTTCTTATACTACAATGAGACATTTCCAGTAGAATTTACTTGTGGGTCTCTGTAAAACATTTTAAATAACATAGCATAAAGGAAATATTTAATAAGACGGAGTAAGAAATTATTTTCAGTTGGTACTAGAAGGAAACCAAAAGGAAGCAAATGCTTCAGAGTTTGGGTTGGATGTTTCCATTATCCGAACAGTAAATTAGCTTTTCATTTGGATGTTACTTTCTTTCAGAAGAGTTTGATTCATTTTAAGTTGATGCAGTGGTGCATATTATTAAAACCAGGAATCATAAATTATCCCTTAAAACTTTGAGTCTTGGGAAAATAGAAAGCCAATGAATCACATACCATTTGAACATTGATTTAGTTTCTGCATAGGCTCAAGCTGGATTTGGTGTATGTGTTTGGCTCCAGCAGGTCTGCATACTTTCCAATTTGCTTGAAAACTGCGTGAAAATACTCCCATGGCCCTCTTGTAAAATATGACAGTCTGACATTTTCTTTAATTACAAGACCTGATCTGTTTAATAGTACAAAATTGGCCTCCAACTTGACAGGCCTCCCCTTTAAAATCAATGGTTAGACTCTAGGGCACCAGCTTGGTCATCAAGATCAATATTAGAAAAAATATAGCTTGTCAAGACCTCTCAGCCTTTTATTGATTCAAATGGGGAGCAGCCCACAGATTGAATCATGATAGCAGAGCTCAGATCCAACAAACAGAAGCTTCATACATTAATTTCAGTAAAGGCAGATAAATCTGTGATAAATGACACACACATAATATAATTATCCAAACAATGCAGTTACATAGCTGAAATTTGGGGGGTATTTAGATTGATAGATAAGATAGACATACATACAGACAGACAGGCAGACAGACAGATATTTAGAATTCATTTCTTTATATTTTTCAGTAAGAGACCAAATAACTAAAGTATTACCTTGGTTCTTTCATAAACAAAACAAAGCAAAAAAAAAAAAAAAAAAGTCACCTTGTCATTACCAAAGGCTACAAGGGAAATCTATAAGAAAATAAGAGAAAAAGAATTACCATGAAAAGAGAAAGAATCCATTAGTTTCTCTTGAGTATGTCTTTTTTTTTTAATTTATTTGTTTGCTTATTTATTTATTTAATTTTAATATTTATTTATGCATACAAGAACTGGGGTACAGACCAGAGGAGTGGGGGGGTGAGAGGATTCACCAGAGACAGAGTGGGGAGCAGAACAGGCAGACTAACTGAAACACACTGCTGAGGGGAGCAGCGGGCGAGGCAGGAGAGGTCTGCTGCGCCATGTGGGTAGGTCCCTGGTGGGGGATTGAACTCATGCTGCAGTGGCTGTGGACAGCTTCAAAGGTTGCATCCTAACCTCTTGTGCCACCACAGAGGCCCAGTATCTTTCTTATTTATTTAAATAAAAATGTGCTATGGTTTTATAAAGAAATTAGAGATCAATGTTTTAACTAGAAATCATTTTTCTCAATTCTAGTGCCAGATAACTTCCTGTTGCTTAACTAACGTAGGTCTTGATTTCTTCCCCTGTCATAACTTGAACTTGAAAGATAGCTAAACATTATTCTAAAACTCAGGGGAAAACACATAACAGTAAATGCTAATCACTTTTCTATTTTATTAGTGATTGTAATATGTCTGTACGGTTATTTCATTTTGGCTTCTAATTTAAATGCTAACAAAGTTTTGAATAAATATCACACCTACAGGGATTTCTTACCCTACTACACACAAATAGTCAAAAAATCAGAAATGAGGGTCTGTGATGGCATTGTTCTATCAAAAGTTTAAAGATTTTGTACTTTGAAACTACCAAATTGTAGACTTTCAAATAGTTAATTGTCTGTTTGTTTATGTTTTGTTGTGTTTTGTATTGTTGTATTTTTCCCCTGATGTCTTATTTGGAGGAGGAGGGAGAGGGATCAGAGGGAGGGAGGGAGGAGCACAGGGGACTGTGGTGATGGTGCACAGGTGCATTGGTGAAGGAAATTGGGGACTACACCTGAGGTGTGGGGGAAGCAAACATTGCTTAAAAATGGACATTGATGTTAAAAATAAATAAATAAACAAAAAATAAATAAACAAATGAACAAATAAATAGTTAAGATGGTAAATTCCATGTTACTGCATTTAAAACTTTGTATTTTAACAGAGGAAACATTTTTTTCTTATATTATTATTCATTTTTGGGCAATAAATGAGTCCCCATAAACCTCCCACCACCTTATCACCTGTGAATCATCACCACGATCCCTGGATCTCTTCCTTTTCCTGTTTTGACCTGTCCCCTTCTGTATGCCTTAAATCTATAGTTTGCTTGCAAGGTTTATCTTTTTTTTTTTTTTTGACCTTTGGTTTTAATAGGGAAAAAAAATGAAAGATTTTAGTTTATTTTGTACTAAATGTTACACAAATACACATCACCAAATCATACTCTAAAATATAACTGGGACCAGAGATTCCTAAAATCACTTATTTTGCTACCTAATTGCTACACCAATAAAGACATTTCACTGAGTAGCCACACATCATGAGACCCTGGTGTGGGCCTTTTATTTCCTTTACTTGATTTATATATTTCATATATACTCTTTATTTACCTTCTATTTATAAGTCTCATGCATTTATTATATCTGCTACTTTATTTTGTCCTGTGGATGCACAACAAACATAAGAGATAAATGCTATTCTTATCTTTCATCCTCTCATACATATGAGAAAACTAAAATTTATTTGATATAGTAAATCCCTCAGTGTCTCAGATAATGAATGTCATAGTTTGGATATTAAATCACTTCCTTGACACCTAAATTCAATTACAAAAGCTTAACACCATGCTGCTTATCTTCAAGACTTATAATTTTCCCCTATAACTTGTTATATAATTTCCTAGACAAATGTGAGAGTTTTGAATTAAATTTCTACATTAAATCCAAAATTATATTAAATCTATATTTAATATAAAATTTAATATAAAATTTGATTTCTGAGACCTCCCTGGTAGCTTAGGGGTTAAGTGTCAGCACTACCACTGAAAAGGCCCATGATGGCCTGAGTTCAATCCCCAGCCAGGGAGATGTCCCACCTGGCGCAACAGACTTCTCCTGTCTCCCCACTGCTCCCTTCAGCAGTGTATCTCAATAGATCTGTCTGTTCTGCTCCCTGACTTTGTCTCTGGTGAATCCTCTCACCACCTCCCCAACACTCACCTCCGTCCTACATCCTAGTTCTTCCATACAAACAAAAATAAAGTCTTAAAAAAAAAAAAAAACATACGATTTTTTTAAAACATAATTTTTGTTTTTAAGATGTATTTATTTATTTATACAAGAACCCGGGGCACAGGCCAGATTCGTGGGAGGGTGAGAGGATTCACCAGAGACAGAGCGGGGAATAGAACAGGCAGACTGATGGAATATAGTGCTGAGGGTAGCTGCCGGCACGGTAGGAGAGGTCGGCTGCGTCATGTGGGACCCTCACCGGCTGGCTGGGTTCGAACCGGTGCTGCAGAGGCTGCAGACAGCTTCACAGCACTGCACTCAACCAGGGGAGACCCCAAAACATAGTTGTTTTTTTTTTTTAGATATCTACCAAAGATAAAAACCTTTCAAACAGAACCTATATAATTTTCAAATGCATTTCCTATTTTAAAAGCTCTAATAGCAATGCTGACTACTACTAATATCTTTGTGAATTTTAAAATTTGCAATTTATTTTACACAAAATATTTGTCTCAATTTTCTGAAAGACTGTATCTAAGAAGCCTAAAGACAGGATATTTTTTAATATATTACATGGATGAAAAATTGACCTATAATTGCTTTTCTGATTTCCATAAATTTCAGGTATGAATAAACCCAGAAATTTTACCAACTCCCAAATTATTTTTGTTTCCTTTAGTTAAACTTTTATAAACTGCCAACTTTTGCTGTTTGTGAAACTCTAACAGATGTTAATGATTATGTCCTGTGTTAAGAAAATATACAAAGAGTTGAGGTTACCTGTTTTCTAACATTTTAAGTGTTACTGAGTGATTTATTTATGTATTCATTGATTTCTACTTCATAATTCATTCAAAGAGACAAAGCCTTGGAAGGTGGTGTTGTGGCCACTGCATTTTATCTTACTTTTGTCTCAAGGTAAGTGTTTTCTCCTAGAGTCACGTGCTTCTTTCATTAAAATTATCTTGATTGGAACCCTCCCTTGAATCAACCCTCCTAGTGCTATTCTTTAAATTGCTATTCTTCAGGGGTAACTGGGTGGGCACGGGGAAGCTGGGTGGATCTACAGTATTCTTATGACATCTACGGACTATCGGATCTAATAGTACCCAATGCTGATCATATCCTTCTCTTTCCCACTCCCAGGTAATAGATAGGGTCAAGTGGAGCCATGATCGCAGCAAAAGGGAGTGGCCACATCTCAGGGTTGAAATGACTGATTCTTTGACAGAAGACTTGTGGCCAACTGTTTGTCTGTTCTCAGAGGTCAGCAAGGTATCTGGCCAAAGTCACAACACTGAAACCCATTTCAAAGCATCCTGCTCCAATGATAATCGAGCTGTTTCCAAACCTAAGTAGTGAGTCTGAGGTTTTCTTGTTTTATTGTGAGTCAAGTGTAGTCAGAGTTGTGACAGTGCCTGGAAAATATGAACTAGAAAAATACGGAAGAATAACTTTCACATTATTTTCAGCAGAGAGAAAGATATTTTGTGAGAATCAGTCCTAAATTATTTAGAAAAAAAAAGTGAAATTGTTTCTACCCTCAGCTAGTGAACAAACTGATTTACATGTGAATGATTTTAAAGGGATTACAACCTTATACAATGTAAACTAAGATTTTTTTTTTTTTTTTTTTTTTTTTAATGAAAGTGCCGCAGTTAGGAGAGCTATCTCCAGAGCATGTTCAAGTCAGGCATGGGAAGGGCAGTTCATGTGCATGTCTGAGTGAAGCATCAGACTGATGAGGGTAGGTGGAGTGAGAACAATGGTGCTGGAAAGAAGTCCAGGCACTACAGAGACAAATGTAATTTGTGCCACGTGTTCCCTAGTATTCCTCTTTCTTCCTTGACCTCACTTTACAACAACTCTCATTCAGCTTTAACTCACTTTAGATGTGATTTCCAAAGCAGAAGGCAGACGGAGATTGGGGACTTTGTGTTACTATAGGAATGAACCTGGAGGAAACTTACAGGGACAGCAAGCACATGAAGACTGCATTTAGAAAAATAGATTTTATTTATTTTTTTAAATTAATTTTTTAAGTTTTTAATTTTTGTGTAGAAGAACTAGGGTGTAGACCAGAGGCACAGGGGATAAGGGGAGTGAGAAGATTCACCAGAGACAGAGTGGGGAGCAGAGCAATTGGATTTACCAAAATACACAGATAAGTGGAGCAGCTGCGACACAGGAGAGGTCTGCTGCGCTATAATTGGGCCAGCTCCCGGGTCGGGGATCTAACTCAGGACTTAGTGGTGGGCCATCGCGGTTACAGTACTGAGCCTTAATCCCTAGGCCACCAGGAAGTCCCCAAGAGAAGAGTTTATTTTAAATTGCATATAAGTATGCTCAATTGTGGTGCTTATTAGAAAGCATGGTGTGACTAAAGAGCAAGTGTTCAATTCAAAGAAGAAATTATTCAGCGACATGGTTACGTCCTCAACATAAATGTAGTCACCTCATTGTCTTTTTCAAATTTTAGTAACACCTCAAGGAATTCTGATACAATCACTAAGCATGTGTGTCCCAACCCCGGTGTGGTCACCCCCAGGACTAGGGGTCAGTACTACTCAAGCACCTTGAGCACCCGATGACTGAAATGAGCATCTCCCTGAAGTTCCCCAACGTAAAGAGAGCGGAGGTCATAGATGACATGTAGTGGCATGTGAGATGCAGAGATGACCATTTGGGTCAGGATTTCCCATTTCTTACCTCCAGTTTTAATCTCATGTGTCATTTCCTATCTTGGATAGGTCACAAGGTAGATATAATTATGCTGCTACTTATCATTTGATCTAATTTGCATTAAATTGCTTTGAAGATAAATGTGCTTCAAATTTGTAACACTAATTACTACTGTACAGTGATCCACTGTCCAAACTGTGTGTTCTGATTCTAAGTTTTGCATTTTATATTGCAACATTATCACTTTAGGACATTCTACAAATAGAGACAAGTAGGGTCCAGTGCTTACAAAAATTATGAGCACAAAAACCTATTTCAACATATATATATATATACATATATAGTAATACATTTTCTTATTTAAAATTTTAACATCTAAAATGAACTGTCTTGTGAAATCAGCAAGCGCTGAGGCACATGTAGACTGCAATAGGATGTTCATAGGCAACATGGCTAGAATCTGAGGTGACTGTGCCATGTGAAATAAGTCAGAAAATGCAAGACAATTACCAGATGGTTTCACTCAATGTGAAACTAGAGCAAATAAACTGGGAAAGCACATTTAAAAAAAGGGCTTAGATTCTGTGGGTAAGATGGTACTTGCAGAAGGATAGAGAGAGAAAGGGCACAGGCACAACAGTGTGTTGGCACTCGAACATTAATGGCACTAGAAGCTTACACACATTCTGAGGTGTAAAATTGTATTCCCAAAATTATATGTTTGTCGATGAATGATAAATCAGTAAAATTTGATTAAAAATAAATTTTATAGTAGCCACATTTTTAAAAAGAAAAGGAGAAAAAGATGATGTCAATGGGGTTCATGTAAATTAAATACAAATTATACAAAATGCAAAACGTGTTCCTGTCAGTGCAAAAATTAGCATATTATTATTATTCATATACATTTGTGCTTCATCTTTTTTAAGAGTTATAAAGCATCCTGACAACTGTTATGTGTATATTACAATATACACATATAATACATTAAATGTGTATATTGTAATATATTCAAAGGTATATTTTGAATACTGTATATATTCAAAGGTATATTTTGAATACTGTATATATACTAGGTACTTATGTATATAGACTTATGCACATATGCAGTGTTATATATCTATTTCTCAAGTATAAATAAAGCACAGTAAATATAAAATAGTCTAATAATATCAGTAAATATTATAATTTATAATACTTAATAATATCAATAAATGTTATAATTTACTTAATTACAGTGAATATTAAATAAAGTCTGTAATATCACTAATAACAACATTTGCAAGAAAATTAATTCTCAACATCATAGCTACATCATCCCTCTTTGAAAAGCACAATACACTCTGGTGCTCCATTCCATTTTGAAAAGTTCAAATCACCAATGAGATCCTTTTCAATGACATTTTGATACACTTCTCAAATACAGGATTATTAACTGTATTTTTAAATCTTAACTGAGATACACTTTATAACTCTAATAGTCATCCATTTTAAGAGCAGAGTTCAATCATTTTAGCATATTTACAGTCCTGCAACAAACACTAATTTTAGAAATTTTTCAGTTTCATTGGAAACCATTTTTAGCATTAAATCCCATTCTGTCCTCTAAGTTACTTAATACACTGATACACATTAATTGCTAATAATATTATCTCATTATCATTTATACCTGTGAGATCAGAAATGGTAACTCTTCTTTCACTCATGACTTTATTAAACAGTGTCTTCTCTACTTTATCTTCATTTCAGCTAAAAGTTAGGCTATTTTTAATGCTCTTTTTAAAAAACTTTTGTTACTTTGCTTTATTGTTTATGATTTTTATTTCATTTTTCCTATCTAACATGACACGTAACCGTGTCGCTGAATAATCTCTTCTTTGAATTGAACACTTGCTCTTTAGTCACACCATGCTTTCTAATAAGCACCACAATTGAGCATACTTATATGCAACTTAAAATAAACTCTTCTCTTGGGGACTTCCTGGTGGCCTAGGGATTAAGGCTCAGTACTGTAACTGCGATGGCCCACCCTCTAAGTCCTAATCATTACTATTCAATTATCTATTTTTCCCTTTGAGTCTACTATTTTAGGTCATGTACTTTGGAGGTCTGTTGTGAGAGGAAAATATGTGTATAGTTACCATATTGTCCCAATGGATTGACAAATTTTTATTATTAAATGCCCACCTTTGTCTCCAGTAGAAGTTTTTGCCTTGTATTCTATTTAATCTAATATTAGTTTAGTCACTCTACCTCTTTGATTACATCTACATGGTGTATGATTTTCCATCACTTTTTTTAACTCACTGATGTCTTTGAATCTAAATGTGCCTCTTATGTAAATAGCATATGATTGAATCTTGTTTCTTGTTCATCCGTTCTGTCAGTCTCTGGATTTTGATTGGGGCATTTAACATCTTTACATTTAATGGAATTGCTCAAATTTAGGGATTACAGCCTTCTACTGACTATTCGTTCCCTGTATGTTTTATGTATTTTGTTCCACTATCCCTTGATTCTTACCTTCTTTTGTGCCAAATATAGATTTTTAAAAATGATTTATGAGGAAAAAAGAAGGTGCCTTGGCTCTGGAGGTGACTGGGAGTTGCAGCTGTGGTGGTCGTTTGAGAGAGGTTGCTGGAGTCATGGGCGCATCTCAGGTTGGGTTCAGGTATAGCCAGGTGTGGCATAAAGTGGTATGGAACCCCAGGAAAGTGGATGAGAAAATGGTGCCCAGTGATAGGACAGCGAAAAACACAAGTAATGCCACATATCTCTTCCCAGGGACTTGGGCGTACTTGAGGTCAGTTCCCCCTCAAAGATGCAGACCCTGAGGCCAGCACACAGGGAGCTGACCAGATTCAGCCCTGAGCTGACCTTCATCCTAGGAATTGCACAATTTGCCCCAGCGATCAGAGTGGCTGCTCCTACAATGAGAGAAGCATTTACCACTCCTCTGGCCAGCAGGAACCAGCAAGTGGCGGGAAACTCCACAGATTTGGGGGCAACAGCCAGGAAAACCCACAAGACTGAATCAAGCCAGTCAATAATGATATGCAGGACTTCCAAATTAGTTGTCAGTTCCCAAAATAGTCCGTCCACACTGGGGCAGGTGTTCTCTAGGGTCTTGGGCTAAAGGAATGGGTTCTGGGCTCTGCCATGGCATCCCTGGGGTTTCAAGTAGGTGTTGCACTTGGCTAGTCAACATGGATGAGCTGACTTCTGAGGGCAGTGGGCTCTGGCCTGGACTGCTTCCTCATTGCTGGAGGGCATGGAGGTCAGTCTCCGCAGAGTCACAGCCATGGATGTGTCCAACAATTTTCTTCTTTCCAGCAGTGCCCTCTGTTAGAGTAGCTTCTGCTACTGTAGCTGAGCTGAATTAAATCAAACAATCACACTGTGATGGTTGAGATTTCTCAGCGATATTCAAGTTTGGAAAAATATTGACTACGCTCTGTGAACGGGGCTTCTCACAGACCTGTAAATGTGATTAGATTCCTCCTTCATCTGCAATGCTGGTGGCTTTTGGTTTCTGTGCCAAGGAACTGGGGAGGGAGGTGGCATGGGAACAGCCCCAATTCGAAAATCAAAGACCACTCTCTGACTCACTGAAGTTCTATTGTTTTTGTTTTTATAATTTTCAGTTAGTTCTGCAAAGCTAAGTACCAGAATTCTGAAGTCACTGAACTTCCCTTCTGTTTTCACTCTTTCAATGAGGTAACAAGTCCAGAGATTCCTCCATTCCAGAGTCACTGTCAACATCTCACTTTTGATTTGACACTCTAAGTCAGGACCTCCTTTCCTAATAACGATCATCCTAGGTAGATTTTCTTTGTCAGACTTGTGTGTAATTTGCACCTCGTGCAACATCTTACTATCCCTGTCCCTAAATCTGGATTTATCTCTTTTCACATCATAATTTCTACATTTCCTCACCTTCAGTTCTTTTCTTTAATTCCTTACACATAAGAATTTCATTTTTCTTTGAGTTCACTGGGAATGTCCTCTTCCTTTATCCTTCCATATTTACTTTTAGCTTGGTATTTTCACAGAGTATTATCTTTAAAGGACTCGGTACAATTAAGTACTTGTTGATACGGTAACTCTGTATCTAACCTTGTAAAGTTTTCATATTTTTCTCTTCTAAACAGTGTGACTTTGCCTATTCACGTCTATTAATTGAGTTGCTCATGACTATGTATATTATTACTTTTTGTTAGACTGAAAGTGTCAGCCCCATACAAATGTAACATTTTTTTAGGATTATTTACAGCAACTTTTTGACTTTATGAATCTGATATTTTTGAAAGTACCTTCCTGTCCATTTCAGCAAATGTAACAACAATGGAAGCTAACCATCAGCTTTTATCGTTCAAACGCTGTAATGGTTTTGAAAGCAACAGTAGCATTGATCCACTTGGCAAAATCACAGCATGATTCAGAATTTAAGTGTTGCCACTTATTTGCATTCTTTCTTCTCACCTGCCTTTTTCTTTGTATGAATAAATCTTCAGAACAGATGGTGGAAGATTATCAATAAAAGGCGTTGTTAGTCTCAGTGTGAATCCACTATGCTCAGTCAAAATGCATTGCTTAGCCACCTGCTCATTTATAAAATTCACAACAACTCTTTCCTGTTTTACGTACTTTCTGTTAAAGCAGATAAATTCGTTTTTTTAATGGATTAAAGAATAGAGATGTTATTCAATGTTCTAATAGCTGCTTGTACAATACAGTACGAAACCATACATTACACAATTGTAACTATAACTACTATAATTATATATTTTAATGACATATTTATCTTAAAGAATCATGTTATTTATAATTCTCATGTTTGTATGAAGATTCATGCATTTGAAAGTAAAGTTATGAAAGAAAATCAGAAATTAATTTCTAACTAATATATAATAAAACTGGACCAAAGGAGATGCAGTTAATATTACATATAGCAAGCTAAATGTTGGTTAAAAATTTACTAACTATTTAATAATATGGGTTGAATGCTTATGGCCCCCAAAATTCATATATTAAATTATTAACCACCAATGTGCTGATAGCTGGAAGTGGTGTTTTGGGAAGTTAAGTAAAGCCAGGTTAGGTCCCTCAGAAATGGGAATAGTGGCATTACAAGAAGAATGTGAACCTGGACCTCCAAGTCTACATAACTGTGAAGGGGGTATCTTTTTATGGTAGCGGGAGGAGACTAAGACACAATGTGCATTTACAGAACTCATGATTCCAGTGCCTGAAAAATTTAGTTTCAATAAACCACACTATTGCAAAATCATCATCCTTGGTGAAGTATTAAGCAATAAATGATATCCGAATACCTCCATTCTAAACTCCTAAGCAAATGAATAAAGTCATAAAAAGAAATGAGGTATGGGCCTCCCCGGTGGCAAAGCGATTGAGTGCTGGGTTGCGAAGCTGCCCACACCCTATGCAGCACCCTTTCGATCCCCGGCTGCCCCCAGGCCACCAGAGGAGGGTCCCATGTGGCACGCAGACCTCTCCTGCCGCCCGCTGCTCCCCTCAGCAGTGTGCTTCGGTCCTTCTGCCTGCTCTGCTCCCCGCTCTGGCTCTGGTGAATTCTCTCACCCTCCCGCGCTTCTGACTGTACCCAGTGCTTGTATAAATAAATAAACAAAAAAAAACACAAATAAATAAATAAGCAAACAAACAAATAAATCAAAAATAGCAAATAAATAAATAAAATAAATGAGGTAGACTTACCCACTTTTTACTGAAAGCATGCTAGTTTTTACAAAAGAATCTCTGTTTTCATATTTATTTGTTAAATACATTACAGAAACACATTTTCAGACCTATTATTTTTGTAATGTTCAATATAGAGTTAAGCATTTGTATAGAGAGCTGAGTTTAGTTTGTATATAAAATTAGCAAGCAGGAGCTTAATGGAGTGTTCCATAAGACAACACAGACTATCTCCAAAGGATGCCAAGAACAGAACGGTTATACTATGATAATAATATCATATAAAATTTATATCAAATTATCAAAGTTACTGAATGCATAAGGATCTTTAATGAAACTAGCAAAACTTGGAGAACTTTCATTAAGGCAGCATTTCATCAGTGATTACAGGAAGAAGAAGTTTTAAATAAAGAAATGAAATGCCAAATATAAGAAGTATCTGTATAATACAGAAGAGAGTCTGTAGGAAACCTGATGGAGATGTATCTATCAATTCTACTGATTATAAAACTACCTGACAACATTTGAAGTGAATTTTCATTTTCTCCTCCTTGGAAAAGGATTCTAGCAGCAAGTAAAGGGATCAAATGTCCCGTCCACTCTACTTAACTCTCAATCTCAACATACAAGTGATGTGATACTTCCCTGTAGGTAAAGTAGAGTTAAAAAGATAAATCCTAACTTCATTTATTTTTTTTTTTTTGTTACCTCCAGATTTTTTTGGCAAGACTACCTATGGAAATTTTCTCATAACCATGAATGATACTGAAGATTACTGATGCTTACTTGATTATGAGAGAGTTCAACTTTCTGGTCATATGTTCAACACCAATTTTAGCAAAAAGTAGGATAATGATGATTGTATGCTTTAGAGTCATAAGAACAAGCATTTGAATTAGGCCTCTTAGATACAAATTTATGAAACTGTGTCTTCAACTTGAAAGCAAGGATAATTATGGCTAGTTTCCCTGGAATTTTATGAGGATTATACAAGATGCCAATACTTAAAAGTTCCCCAGTAAACAGAGTTTCTAGTTTTACATATGAAGGACAGTAAGTATGAGTACATTGAAAAACATCAGAGTTAATTTTATTAATTATAGCAGAATGTCACTATTGTGTAGCAAAGAAAGGAGTGATATAGCAATTAGAAATGAATCTTTATATTATATATACTTATGATGTAACTCCACAAGGAAACTGCAATCATGCATATGAGAAAATACTAGTTGCCAAACCAAGATGACTGTAAATGAAGTGCTAGGTCATTCACAACAATGAATCACAGTTTTGTGAACAATAATGAGAAAAGACAGTCATTCAATTTACATATCTAGTTTTCTATCAGTTCATTCATGAACATGTAAATTTTAAATATGTATTCTAATGATTGACATTTGCTGAGAAAACCTTTTATATTTGAAATATATATTAAGAAATAGAATTGGTTCTCACAGATTAAAAGAAAGGAAGGGAGAGTTTTTCATTAAATCAAAGAAAGTTATGATGACGTACAGGAAGCATTAAAAGAAAACAAGTTCCAGATAATTGAAGCAGAATGGGCATAATTTGGAGAAGGCTGAATTTATGGAACAAAACAAGATTACTTCTAATGTTACAAAGAGAGGTAAGGGAATCCAAATATTTCCAGCTGAGCAATGGCTGCTTACCTAAATAATTAAATGTTTTTCAGCAAAGAGGGAGAGTGAAATGATATAAAGTAGGTAACTAGCAGGGTCAACCACCTGATCTCTCAATAATGCAATCATCCTTCTAAGAATTTTACAGTATGCAAGGTGTACGTGTCCCAGGCACAGTAAAAAGAAAAAGGGAGATAATTTCTTCCAAATAATCTGCCCCTAGTTAATCCTAATTAAGAGGAATTTTGAGAATATTTTAACAGCATCATTAACATAAGATGGCAAAGAAATAGCTTGATACAATTGAATAAGATAACATCAATTGCTACTACATCAGACAGTATGTTAGTTGCTTTCATGTATACTATCATCCCACAGGACTCTAAGAACTTGATGTCATCTCCACTATATAGATTAAGAATTGGAAATCAGAAAATGAAGATGTTTTCTAAGAAAAAAGGTAGTAAGTGATAAACTGGGAGCACAATCTAGAGCTGACCATGTATATGCCACTGTTTCATGAAGTCTCCATGAGGATCTGGGAGCAAATAACTCCAAGTACCAACAAATATATTTCTGTGCTCTGGAGATTACAGATAAGGATACATGATATAAAATTGCTTGTTTTTCTTGATTTTCTATTCATAAACTAATGAAGCTGACCTAGCTGTATAAGCTTTTTAAACTACCAATTAAGGATTGTTATTATTCTATGTATAATATTTCAAAATAACAGCTTGTTTTATTTAAAGCAGGGGTGATTCAATGTAACTTGTTTTAATAGACTCTTTGAAGTGAATTTAGTTTTCATGTAAAGTGTTATGACTTGACAGGCATAGAAATAAGACTCTTCCATCTTCTGTAGATAATGAAACCTAGAAACGACATTATACTAATCAAAAACAGAACTACATTAAAGCTGTAGTCATCATCCATGATAATTATAAAGTGTGATAAATGACAGTCAAGCAAATTATGTATCTTGAAATTGACATACAATAACAATGAGATCAATTACCTCATTGTAGAGTTCAAAATGATACCAAATAGTGTGATAAGGATCTAATCTAAAGGTTATCATTTAAAAGAGATTAAATTACTCCATTCTTTTAATACCAACAGATGAACATCATGATGATATATCGTTTTCAAAACCACTTTAACATTCTAGAAAACTAACTGTAGAAATCCTCACATATTTGACTTCTAATTGGCTAAATTTCAGTGAGTGTCCTAATTGGCTGTCTGTAGATGCTTTAATGATAATATAATCTTACCACAAAAAAAAAAAAAAACTACTTATATATAGCAAACAATTTGCTTGAATATATTCCGCTAGCTAATTACCCATAATTATTTGGCTCATTTGCTTACGTGCATTTTTGCTTATGGTTGGATGTCAGCAAGGAAAAATACAAAGAAAACAGATTTTTCCTGTTCATTTCACCATGCAAGAATAGACATCTACAGCACTGTGCTGACAAAATACAGAACATACTAAAGTAAAGAGGGGTATAAAGGACCTGGAGACTGTTTATTAAATTAGAAGGGAATATATGAAAAATAATTCTCATCTGCTTCTCCACTTCCTTATCTTCTTTCTGTCTCAGCTTCCTCCTCTCTTCCTCTCTCCACATATATAATTAATATTATTGTTATAATTATATTTTACTTTAGGTCTTGAAGACCTATGAGTTGGTGGTATTAAAGTGTTTATTAAAAGAATAATGACTTTCTAATATGAATGATTGCTATAAAACTGTTTTCAATAGTTTTTCATGAATGCATATTTTCAAAGTACAGAGAACATAATGATGCAATCACTAATATATTTAATATGATATTAAATCTTTCATATATTGCGCTCTTAGTCACATATGATCCACTTTTAGTGAAAAGGAATTAATTGAACAGTATGATTTAGATAAGCAATAGGTCTAAGAATGGCAATTTCTCAGCTTATCAGTGAGATGCTGGTTTTTGTGGATAATGAGAAGGAAATACATTTCAATGATGGGAGACAGACTTGGATGTAGAACTGAATCTAGAAGGCACCATCTTTCCCAGATAGAATATTCCTTCTCACTCAGCTATCTCTATCTTTTCTGGTCAATGTCCAGAAGCACAAATAATATTTTGCTCATCGTTGAGAAAATGCATTCTCTAATTGAGTGCATATGGAAAGAAATATAAATTTCTACATGTTCACTCACCTCCTTGAGAATTCTGTTACAGTGCCTGGACTTTTACTTAGCTTCTACTTGAAATATTGGGAGGTGGGGGTGAAAAGTTTCCAACAAAAGAGAACTCCTTAGCTTACTGTCTCAGCTCTTGGAATATTTAAAGACAATTATCATGACTTTCCAAAGCATCTCCTTCCAGGAAATACATATATTTCAAAAAAAAAAACATAAAAATTTTATTGAAGATGTTTTGGACATATTCTATTTTTTAAAAAAATACAATAGTAGCATATGTTCCACAATTATTAGAATATAACTTTGTGAAATGTGTAATATTTAATAATGACTTGTTTTTAAAATAATTTTAAAGAAAATTTTCATCTTAGATAATCTAATCTAATCTTTTGGAATTCTATAGACAGTAATATTTTTTAACATGTGAATAAAGATGTTCTATGAAATAACTCTTATTTTTATGGACTGTTTAAGTTAGTCCTAGGAACCACTACAGCATTCTTATAACAAAGATTGATAAGTATCTCTTGTATTTTGCTATTATGTTTGAAAATATCTATTGACCTAAGATATTAGGGTCTTTGACAGCATTGATAGCCTATCAAGTTTAAAGTATTTCCCAAAGGACTAGAATCATTTAATTCACATTTTTAACCTTAAGTCCATTACAGCACCCATGAGGTAGATGTATAAATTTTTGATTCTCTTCACCTATCTTGAAAATATAAGACAACTCTCATTCGAACAGCTGCACTAGTTTGTGAAGTTCAAACAGAGCTGAAGCTGGTCTTACTCATTCCACAATTTTTTTTTTTTTATTTCTGTGGGTTTTATTCCCTTAGCAAGTCATATTAACAGATGAATTAGATATGGGATAACAAGGATCTTGCATAGAGAAAGTGCAGAAAAAAGTTGTATGTGCTACACACATTCAGAAGAGCAGAACCAAAGTGAAACAAAAAGTTTGTCTTTTTTTTATAAATATGGAAGATTTTGCCAAACCTCAGACAGTAATAATGGAAAGTGGGGAGAAGCCATGATCATATTAAGATAAAAGGGAAAATATAAATTGTGGTGTCTTATTTTCACTGTTTTCCATATGTATATTAGGTCCCCAATGAGACCCCACTGTGTCCATTTCCCACTACAGTATATGATTCAGACTGACCCCTACCATTTCCTAAATTCTATGTCTCTTCAAGACCACAATATGAAGTCAACCTCATCTCTTTGCACTTTTTTTTTATGTTCCTTGAATATACCTCCACTCCATTATTTTTTTGTTTACATCCTCCAGATATATTAAGTTGGTCTTTCATTTTGAATCACCATTGAAATTAATGATTTACTCTTTTGGTAGATATCAAAACAAGGACACCTTTACAAATATGAGGTAATGTTCCCTTCTCCTTAAACCTTGAAAGTTTTCTACTACACCAAGTTACCTCTTGACTTATGGAAAAAGTGAGATGAAAAGGAGATAAATAATTTCCCCAGTAATAATAATTATTTCATGGAGAGATTTTAAAACTTGAAGGAAATTAAGTAACTTAGCTGTCAGTTTCTATTTGCCTTAAACCTCCCTTAAACTTTAAACCTCAAACCTCTTGCCTTGATATGATAGCTGCAAGAACAAGTTATGCTAGTATTCAAAAAAAGATTGAACTTATCCTTTACAGCTGGGTAATTTATATTTTCTAAAAAGTTTTTATATTTTTCCTATAAAAATGCTTATACATTAAAAATAAATAAATATGGGTGTAAATACAGACATGCAAGAAAGAAATATTTAGTATATTGTTTAGTAAAATCTTAACTTGTTGAATTTATAGAAATATAAAACAAAAATCAAGACAATCAACGTGCTCAATTATAAAATGACTTATGCTTTTCCCTTTGATATCTATCCCTAGAGTTAGTCTATCTTGCGTAGCACGAATTCAATGTGGAGTAAAATAGCTGAAAATATAATTTAGCAGTCCCACATCTGGATATAGAGCTGAAGAAAACAAAATAAGAATCCTGAAGAGATATTTGCATTTCCATTTTCAATGCACTTCATTTTGCAAAGACAGACAATTAAGTGTCCATCAACAGATGAATGAGCAGAGAAGATGAGATGTGACACAGACATGAAAATAATTCAGCCATAAAAAAAAGAAATGCTGGGCCTCCCCGGTGGCACAGCGGTTGAGCGCTAGGTTGCGAAGCTGCCCATGGCCTCTGCAGCGCGGGTTCGATCCCAGGCCGCCGGGTGAGGGTCCCACATGGCGCGCAGACCTCTCCTGCCGCATGCTGTTCCCCGCATGCTGTTCCCCTGTATTTCGTCAGTCTGCCTGCTCTGCTTCCCGCTCTGACTCTAGTGAATTCTCTCACCCTCCCGCGCTTCTGACTGTACCCAGTGCTTGTATAAATAAATAAATAAACAAACAAACAAATAAATAAATCTTTTAAAAAAAATGCTGCCATTTGCAACAACATGGATGAGCCTAGAGGAGATTACATCAAGTGAAATCAATTAAAAAAAAAGGCAATTACTCCAAGTGTGATTTTTTTAAGTAAATAAAAAAAAATAATAAATCTAATAGAAAAGTTAAACAGTGGAATGGGCTGGGGATGGGAAAAATTGGTAAATGCCGCACAGAGGGGACCAATTTTCAGTTATAAGATGAATAATTTCTGAGGATTGACTTACTGTACTTAAAATGACTAGTGAATACTACTAGAAATTTGCTGAGAGTTAGAAAATTCTACACAAAACAAAAAATAGATATATAAACATATAAGATGATGGTTTTGTTAACTAACTTGATTGTGACACTTATTTCACAATGTATATTTATATCAAATCATCACATAAGTACTGCACTTTAAAATTATACAATTGTGTCAGTTATGCATCAGTAAGATTGAAAAGAAAAAGAAAAAATGAAAAAGTCTCAAAGGTCTTCTTTTTTCTCTCTCCAAAGCAACTCACATTATTTTCTTGCACCTCCTGGGAAGTAGCAAAATGGGGAAAACAAAAGCACGTGTGTGCAAGAAAAGAGAATAAGGAACATACCAGAACCTTTCGACACCTTCAGAGGCTTATTTAACTAACAATTTCTAAGTTAACACTCAATATTTTTGGCTGTGAAAACATCATGTAAACCCTTTAAAACAAGGGTAGAATCATTCTTTCTAAAAGCTAAGCAATCCGTTCATGAGGACTCAGAGGACACAGCTCCAGCAGGTGCCTTAGGTTGACCAAACAAATAACTGTTTCCAATGGGCGCTTTTGTCTTTCTTTCCCTGTGGGATCTTAAATCAAAATTGGTCATGTGATATATCCCTGGCCATAAAAAACATAAACTGTATGTGTGATAAGGTGAGGACACTTTTGTTTGTTTTTGGGCCAATTGGATGAAATCATTAATATCCTTCCTGTGTAACTGGAGCTGTGATTCCCAGGATTGAAGCCATCATGACCCCATTAGGGAAAACTTGCTACTGGAGGTGAGAGGTGACAAGTAATAAGTGACATGGATTTTCCGCATGTAAAGTAATCTAACAGCTTCCTATTTAAGTAGCTAATAGAACACCATTCCTAAAGACACCGCAGAGAGCGAGATAACTTCGTAATGGTGCTTCCTTTACTTGAGGGTAGCATGTGACTGAATTTCGACAGTTGATGTTATGAAAGCAAGTTAACATTTACCCAAAATAAATGAAGGAACTTCTTATCAAATAATAAACTGAAACACATGTTCCTAAAATAATTCTAATTAAAATAAGCAGAACATCATACATTTACAAAATCAGTGAAATATTGGTGGACAAATTTTTTTCTGAGTTTACAGATTTTTCTCTAACAGGAAAAACATATTTTTACATCTGACAAAACATATTCCACTTATATTGGCAAACCAGGTAAAGTATAGTTCCTTAGAAAATTTCTTTGAGAAGGATGAGACATATGATATAATTTTAAGCACATGCATTTCCATCCCTACAGTAATATTCTATATGAATTTATTTCAATAAATATTTCATTCATAACATGTCCAAGAATATTTAAGAAAAAAAATCTACCTTAATGTGGTCACAATATAATATAGAAGTAAAAAAAATCTTATGATATTTTGCAAAAGAACAAAACCCACAAAAAAACTCCATTTTATCTGTAGATGAGACAAAAAGGAAACATCAAGGAATCAAGTTCTCAAAGGAAATATCTAAGCTGTCTTGATAAAGATGAGTTGATCAGAAAAGGTTTCAAAAGGAGCAATATTTATATATAATTATTAACATAAGGTGACAAAGAAAATTATTAGTTGGGAGATAAGAGGACAATAATTAGACTCAAACTGGATTCAGTTACATGATAAATTATGCAGAATATAAATAATACCTAGGATTCTTAGTACCTGCAAGTATTCAGAACACTGATGCTCCAAGTGAATTTAGCAATGATAGTAATGAGCTAAGATTAATAGTAAAAATACTATTAAAATTGGGCAACATATAGAGGACATATTTCTTTCAATAAAACCATAATATTTACCAATATGACAGAATAAAAATAAGTATATGCTATTGCATAGTAGGTGTATACTTTATATGAACAAGGATGCACTTATTAAAATTCTAAATATTTTAACCTGAACTGCATGCATTAATTTTTATTTAAAAGGCTTAAAAATCTAAAATTTAAGAAAGATCTTTGACACAAATGTGGGAGATTTTTACAAAGAATATTGGCTTTAGAATTTTATAGAAAAGCCAATTATTCTACCATATGGAAGGGCAGAGTTGGCATTAAATATTATTTATATTCTACAAAAATTCAGTAGAGTTTTATTGCATATCGAGGAAGTCTATTTGAACTATGACTCAGTCAGTAGGCAATTTTTTTTGTCTTATTAGAAATGAAGGTCTAAATTTAATGATCCTGAAATAAGGATGGGCAGTAAATAATTATATTATTTGTTTTTATATCAAGAAAGAACACCTGAGGCAGAAATGATAAGCATGCCTCTTAGCCAGGTAAGGAATATGTCAAGATCCACTGCAAAGACTTACAGTATGTGGGAAGCATTTATCCATTTTTTTTTAAATATGCTTGTGAAGGTTCACTCAATTTTATTTCATATCACTGATTTAATCTACATTTCCAAATATTTCTTATTCAACTTTCCCTGTGATGTCCACTCACACTCTGGCAATCATTTATTATAGTATTCTAAAAGCAGCAAATATACACAAAAACTAGACATAACAACTTAGCTTTGTTGCCAAGGCTAGGACTATAACAAAGTTTACATTTAAATTTACCTTACCTTCTGTCATGGCATCTACTTAACTTCTTCATATAATTTATGTAATTGTCACCCTGCAGCCCACTCTTCATCAAACAACTGAAATGATTTATGTGGGTGAATGTGCAGGCACATGTCTGTGTGTTTATGTCAGGCCAATCTACCCACCTAAGTGCCTGGCATTAGATATAACTAAGAAGAAACTTTCTGAAGATATATAAGGCTCCAGATAAACTGACATTCATTCTATTTCTGAAGGTACCTCATGCAAATTTTCATTTTCCTTATAATTTTTCAGACTACAATTTCCTTTAGAAGGTATACGCACGCACACACACATAAACAGACACACGTGTAGTATATGTGATACATATGTTATACATAGCATATATGGTATATATGGCATATATATAGCATATATATGTACTATTCTAATTGTTCTACCTTGGTATTCTCTTCATGAATATATTTTCATACTCATATTTTGTTCATCTCAGTCTTCAGAAATTGCAATATAATTCTCATCCTGCACTGATTTGTTTTACTGTGAGATAGGAAGATTTTCTTATTTATTTTATAGCTTAATTGTAATTTTTCCCTTTTCTGTAACTGGAACACTGAGGGTGGAAACTTATGACCCTTCTCAATTATTGGCACTGGGTCATAAAAATATTGAACAAGGGGCTTACACTCTTTTATTGACTTATTTTGAGTAACTAATATCCAGCAAGACTATCTAATATTTAGCATAAATTAAAATATGGCTTAAAGGTCTTAGTATAATACTTCCTAAAGTTAGTTTAAAAACTGATGCTGAGAAAAGGAGGTAACAGCAGGATGACTGAGCAGGCAGCAGGGTGGCCCAGGCAGGCAGCAATAGCCTGGGGGCAGAACCAGCTGGAGGCCTGACCCTACCCTACAGGCCACAGCAGAACTCTAAGTGGTGGACCACACCTGGCAAACTGCCCAGGCACAGGTGCTTGGTAGCTTCCAGGCAGGACCAGCAAGCACCCTGAGGAGGCAGGCCCTGCCAAACAGTGGAGAGAACTCCTTTCAAGAGGTGCAGACGTAGCAGAACATGACAGAAGCAACAGCAGGGCCTAATTGCCACTAGCTGTGGCTCCTGGGGCAGTGAGCCAGAGGGAAAGTGGTCACAGAGACAGTTCTTTGGAAAGAAGAGGAACTAGATTATTTCATGGACAGTGAGGACCTGTCCAGAGATTCCAGCTACATTAAACAGGAGATGGCTAGAGTGGGATCAAGAGGGATGTGGTACAGAGAAGATGATGCCCATGGCAAGGCTGTTACTTCAGCTGGGGACCCTGGGGAGGGCTGGGCATGGAGGTTGTGTGGGTGCACATGCCTTTGGAAGAAGGGAAACCTGTGGAGAAGCTGGGGTGCACCATATAGACTGGATACCTGGTAAAGGTAAAAGCAGACCAGGCACTCTGATCTGCACCCCTCCTTGCCCTGGGACTGGCGCTTACCTTGTGAGGTGCACTGAGAACATGAGGACTGCAAACTTCTCTCATTCCAAATACTAGATGAGAGATATCAGGGGTGGCACAGATGTAAGTGGGCTCCAGACCGACATATCCATACCAACATCTGAATCCCTAAAAGCCCCTCCCCTTCATCTGCTTTCTCAGCAACTACAAAAAGATGTGATTACGTACAGAAATCAGCAAAGGTTGAAATAAATAAATAATTAATGCATAAAGCCATGGATGTCAAAAAATCAAAAACTACAGTCCAATATATCTGATGAACACAGATGCAGAAATGTTCAACAAAACCTTAGCAAACCTAATTCAAAAATACATTAAAAGGATCATACATCACGACCTAGTGGTTTTTATGCCAGAGACACAAGGATGCTTCAAAATAAGCAACTGGATCCATGAAATTTACCAAAGGGAAAACAAAAATGGTGAGAATATCACTAGTTGTAGAGAAGGTACTTGATAAGATTCAGTACCCATATATGATAAAAACTGTATGCCGAGGAGTATACCTCAACATAGCAAATGTCATATATGCCAAACCACAGTCAGCATCATACTCAATGGTAGAAACTGAAAAGCTTCCCGTTAGATCAGACACATTGCAAGGATGTCCACTCTCATCTCTACTCTTCAATGTAATATTGGAAGTTACAACTAGAGCAATCAGGCAAGAGAAAGATGTAAGAGGAATCCAAATTTGAAAAAGAGTGAAACTATCACTATTTGCAGTGGATATACATACAATATACATAGAAAACTCAAAAAATCCATTGAAAACCATTAGAAAGAATAAATCAGTGCACTAAAGAGTTAGGCGATAAAATCAATATCCAAAAACGTGCTGCATTCCTAAATTCCAGTAACTAACTAGAAGAGAAATAAATCAAGAAAATCTTCCCATTTAACAGTAGCATCAAAAGTTATTAAATACCTAGAAACAAACCTAACAAAGGAAGAGAAAGAGATATTCAAGAAAGACTCAAGCCCTTGCTGAAAGAAACACAAGAAGAGCCTCCCTGATGATGCAGGGGTTAAAATCTCAGCTCTTTATCAAGTTATCACCAGCCACTGGGGCATGAATTCAATTCCTTGCAGGGAGCTGACCCACAGGGTGCAGCAGACCTCTCCTGTCTCCCTGCTGTTACCCTCAGCCACGCATTTCAGCAGACCTGCCTGTCCTGCTCCCCACTCTGTCTCTGGTGAATCCTTTCACCCCCATGTCCAGCACCTCTGGCTTACTCCCCAGTTCTTTTATGCAAACATTTTAAAAAAATACACAATGAGATACCACTTCTCTCCTGTGACAATGGCTTATATCAAAAAACCCAGAAACAATGACAGTTGGCAAGGGTGTATAGAAAATAGACTGGTCCAGACCCTTAGAAACTGTATGGAGGCACCTCAAAATATTCGAAGTAGATATATGCCTATGATGTAGAAATTCCATGTACCCAAAAATGCAAAAACTCTAATTCGTTGGGATATAAGCACTCCTACGTTCACTGCAGCACTATTTACAACAGCTAAATGATGGAAACAACATAAGTGGAGGAAGACAGATGGGAGGATTAGGAAGATGTGGTGTATATACACAATGGAATACAACTCAGCTGATGAACTCTTCCCATTTGCAACAATATGGATGGGATGGGACAGAGCAGATCACCACTAAGTGAAGTAAGTCAGAAGGAGAAACACAAATACTAGATGGTTCTACATATGTGAAGACACCCTCATCTGACTTTGCATTTACATGAGGTTGAGAGTGTGCCCTTAGTTAAAATTAATTTTCACAAATAAAAGTCCATTGACTTAACAGTATGTTGTTACCACACGTAACAGTTGATTGGGCACATTTACATAATGACTGCCATTGCAATGGTAACGCGTGCCTCTCTTATGTTACATAAGCAGCTTTTCTCTTTATGGTTAGAAAAGTTAAGATCTAGCCTCTTAACAAGTTTGATGAACACAACATCATATTATTGGCCATATTCATTATACTGTACGGTAGATCTGTAGGATTTATTTACTACTCATCACAAGTGCATACCCTAAAACATCAGTCCTATCTTTGCACTCCTGTTTTTATGTTTGTCTTCAGGGATTTCACATGTAAGTGTTATCACATAGTATTTGTCACTCTCTGAGTTATGTCACTTACATTATGAGCAATGAGTCTTATTTACTAAGTCTTGCCTCTGCCTTACAAAGTATCTTTCAGGATATATTCATTTCTAAAGTGATTTTGCAATTGCATTTTATTGTTTTTAATGCAAGGATTACTTATTTGTCTTGCTTGGGATTCATGCTTCCCAAATCTATCGGACAACCCTTTTGCTCATTCTAAATAATTTCTAGCCACCATCACTTTAAATGATGGATGGCCCTTAGTGTTTCTCTCACTGTCTCTTAGTGTCATTCTCCCTCTCTCTCCTAATCAGAACTTTTAATTTTATTTCCTCAAGTGTCCTAATGCACCTTTGAGGTTTTTTTCTTTATCTGCTCTTATTCTGATATGTTAATTTATGTTCACTTTTATCCCTGAGCTGTTAATGTAATATTAGATCAACAAACTGATTTTTAACTTATAGTGAGTAATGAGAAATTTTCTACTTGATTTCTTCCTCCAGTCTTCCTATCCCTTTGTCTTTGTCTGTCTTCTAAACTTCACATTATATTTTTAAACACTGCGATCAATATGATTAATTATTAACTAAAAATAATTCATTACATGGAAATTTTATTTGTCCTTATGTTTCTACCTGCTGAATTCATAAATAGTTAATTTTGGTGCTTTATTATTGTTATTATTAATTTTAGATTGTGGATTCATAGCTCGATTTTTACTGGCTCATATCTGTGGAAACTCTATGGGACCTGGATATATTCCTCCAGAGAGTATCTCTAATCTCAAATCACTTTAAATTAAGAACTTGGAATTTCTTAGACTATAGTGGGTAGCAAGAAACTGAAGATGGTGGAGTGAATCTATGATTACAAAACTTCAGGTAGAGACTTTGCTTTGTTAAATGTTTTTCTACCTAGACCCCAAGTTAAGAAAGCCAAGTTGTTTACTTGCTGGCGATTGAATGTATTTAGTCAACACTTCCCCTAAATGCACCCCTTTAATTTTCCTAACTCCATGTATAGTCCAGTGCTAACACTCTACCTTAGGCAGACCCATTCACAGCTGTCTGCTAGAATAACCTGATTAAGTGTTTTTGATAATATTAAACACCTTTTAAACTTAGATAAAATAAGTCCCTCCTATTTCTCAATTGCAAATGGCTCCTTCTAGGCTTACCTATATGGAACTCATTAAATTACTCCTTATTAATTTGTTTCTTGAGGTTTCATTTTCTCTATTCCAATTTAAACTCCATGAGGGAAGATATAATTTTGTCTCCCATATTTATATCCCCATAGCTTAGCTGATGGTATAAAATAGATCAAGCACAAAATATGCTTTGTAAATGGATCAACAACTACTGTTGTAAATGCTTTCCGTTTTTTTTCAATTGAATGTTTATTTTACACTTACAGAAAACTATGTTACTTTTTAGAAATGACTTATTAGGTATTTTGAAGGTTTTCTGCCCTCTGAGCAGATTTTAAAGAATAGACATGTGCTATGTTGTTGCCTAGTAACATAAGAGTATATTTCCCTTTTCATTCCTGTGAGACAAATATTTAAGATGTAAGCCCACCCTCTGTGCCTTCTACTGAAAACAGTGAACTGCTTTCCTGGCAATATGCATCTTTGTGCACATTGTGCTTCCTTCAATTGAGGACAGGCATTAACAAAAAAACTGTACAACATTATTATAGAGACGAAAGGAGAAATATTTCCAGAATTCTAATCTTCAGTTTCATAAATCATCAAGAACTTTCAAAATACTAGTTGGTAACATGAACCTATTCAATTATTAAGACATCTTTTAAGGTTTACTGAGGTGTAAAAATCCCACATGAAGGAGTGGTTAAATGACAACCATATCAGTTCAATGCAATACAAAACTGCCCCAACAAGCAAGTTAAACTAATTTGCAAATGTCAAGCATGTCCCTTTAAATTGGTTCATTAACTGACTTTTGGAGAGCAGTGTCAAGTACTAGGAGCTACTGGCATTCCTCATTAGCAGATCTCCTGGACAGGGTAAATAGGTTTAGACGGAATTAGATTGATTAGTCTGCCTTAGAATTCGGTGCAGCATAGCAAGCTCCAACTGTTTTTTCTCTGGTGGATAAGACTGAAACATTTCCAGCTATCTAGGTTTCTAATAAGAACCAGAATGTCTCGACCATTCAGCAACCTGAGATTCACTGCCCAGACACACATATGTATTTCCACTCCAGATTTCAATGACATCGGAAAGACCTTGATAAAAAAGCAATGGAGGAAGTAAATATAAGAGGTTCGGCAAGAAAATTAAATATAACTAAGATTAAAGAAAAAAAAACACATTAAAAGGTAGTATTGAAGAACAAAATACTGAGTTCCTGAATGCAGGAGTGGTAAGAAAACAGTACATTGAGAGAAGGGAGTTTTTATCAAAAGTAAAAACTTTTTTCTCTTTCAAGTCATTGTCAAGAAACAAAAAAAGACAAGCCACAGACATGGAGACAGTATTTGTACAGCACATATCTGATAAGTGATACCCAGTACATATAAAAAGCGCTCAGTACTCTTAAGAAAATAAGCAACACAATTTAAAAATAGACAAAATATTGGAAACCACAATTCACCAAGTAATAAAATCTAACCACACCGGCTCCCCGTTCTCTCGTGACAGCAACTGGCTAGAGATGAGGAGAAGTTGTCAACTTAGATTCCTCATGTATTTTCCAGTTTCCCTTGGTCCCTGCCTGATATCTGCCTGGTCCTCACAGACATCCAAGTCACCTGATTGATCACTGCTTTAATTCATCAGGAGAGAGAGAGCTATTTTTTTCTTTACAAAGCTGCTTCTGTCACTGTCCTTTGTATTTCACATTATTATTTAGAGTAAAATTGGTTGCCTTCGCATCTTTCTCCCTGTCCCCCGATTCCAATAAAAGAGTAAATCTCCTGAGGTCTACTTACATAGCTACATGCTGTTCACCATGGCTTTGAAATTAACAGTTGTAAGGGCTTGATGAAATACTTTTCTATTGACCGTCCTTATCTCTATCTCTACCAATTACAGTAAGAATGGTATGAAAAGACAAGAATTTCATAAATAAAAATGTATACGCATTAAATTCACCAGATTCAAATTAAACTCCTAAAATTGAATAAAATCACATTTATTTATTTTTATTATATATACATATATTTACATCATTTTTCATTTTTGTACAATGTATGCCTTTTCATCTCAGTTATAGTCCCCGT
Source organism: Talpa occidentalis (assembly GCF_014898055.3). NCBI lineage: Eukaryota > Metazoa > Chordata > Mammalia > Eulipotyphla > Talpidae > Talpa > Talpa occidentalis. Next base: position 2,455,852 of record NW_023601212.1, on the reverse strand, counting down.
AAAATCCCCACCCCCCCCTTATTTTGATTCTACTCCCTTCTCCCCCACGTACTGTGTCTCTGGTTTATAGCTGCCTGTTGATTTTGATTTTTACTTTATTTTAATTAGTCTTTTTCCTGATCCCTTATTTAGGTTTTCTAAATTCCTGCCATGAGTGAGACCATCTGGTGCGTTTTTTTTTTTTTTTTTTTTTTGTTGTTGTTGTTGTTGTTGTTTTGTTTTGTTTTCTTCCCTTTCAGGCTTATTTCACTGAGCATGATACCCTCCATCCCTGTTGCTGCAAATGGCATGAGTTAATTTTTTTGATGGCTGAGTAATAATCCATCATGTAATGTCCTTGTTTAAAAGTGATTGTCTTGGGGGCCTCCCCAGTGGCACAGCGGTTGAGCGCTGGGTTGCGAAGCTTCCCGCAGCCTCTGCAGCACGGGTTCGATCCCCGGCCGCCGGGCGAGGGTTCCGCATGGCGCGCAGACCTCTCCTGCTGCCCGCTGCTCCCCTCAGCAGTGTACTTCGGTCCTTCTGCCTGTTCTGCTCTCCGCTCTGGCTCTGGTGAATTCTCTCACCCTCCTGCGCCTCTGACTATATACCCAGTGCTTGCATAAATAAATAAATCAATAAATTTTTTAAAAAAAGTGATTGTCTTAAGCTACGTGAGACATTAAGCCTTCAGTGGAATGTATTATTTGGAATTAGTTATATTAAAGAGGTGGGCAATTTTTGAATGATAGCTAATCCCCAGGACTCTAGAATACATTATAATGATATCTTCACTGACCATTGTACCTACAGCCCTGATTTTTTTTCTTTGAAAGGTTTGAGATGGAATCCAAGTTATAAGGGAGCCATCCATCAATGACAGGAATTCTCTGATATCAAGAATTTGCAGAAATAGTGGAAGTGACATGTGGTATGCTCTTTGCCATGTGATACGTTTTCAAATACATGTGTGAAATATATTTAACCAGTTTAAATACAGAGCCATATTACTAATGATCTTGAGTCGTAAAGTCATACATTTTAATTTTGGTTGAGATATTCATTTGGTAGGATGACCTTGGAGAGAGCATGTGAGCTCTTGTGTTCATCATGTGAAGTGTATGTAAGAACAATTTTGTTACAAAACATTTTCACAAATTAAAACACATATTAATGTGCCTATGATATAGCAGGTCCATGACAATGGAGCTCTCCTGCTTTTCCTCCTGCTCATTTCATACTCCTCTCTCTCCCCCCATCAGAATTACCACTGCCATCTTTATATTCTATAACAAACTCGTTCTCAAGGAAAAGACTTTTGAGATATTTTATATAAAAATCTCTTAAGTTCTATGAAGTATTTTACTTTCAAGGAAATGTGATACATTAAGAAAAAAATGAGTTTTGGAATAGGGAAAATGTGATTTTCATGATTTTCATGCTCATTGTTTTGAGATTGATATTTTGATCACTATATTGTTAAATATGCATCACTTACAGGGACACATTGTTGTAAATGAATCACATTAAAATGTGTGCCCAATGCCAAAAAATAGTACACACATAATAAATACTATGTTTAATGGCATCTTTTAACAATAGATTCTCAATACACTAAAGAAAACACTGACACTATATGAACAATTTGTGAGGTAATAATGGAGCAAACTAGATTCCTGAATCTGAGCACAACACTTTGCCTTCTTTCTGTGTGTATACACAACTCACATGGAATATCATATATTTTAACCCATGCTCAAACCTACACCTGTCTCTATGAAAGACGTGCCTTGACTCTTAACGTCCTTTCCTTCTAAATCATCTGTGGATTAACCTAACACTTTATTCTAGAGAAATGATCCAGGCACTTTTAGTAACCCCTTTTTTCAGTATTATAAATACTAATGAGTTAGAAACAAGGCAACTCTTAGCTTTGCATCCACCATTGATCCTAAAATTACTTTATTTTTTATCATACTAAGTCACTGTAATGCATGATGGTTTTCAGGAACTGATATTTAAATAGGAATCAAAGCAGTCAAACCTCCTTTAAGTTATACAGCAGTTCTTCCTTGTTGTCTAGAGGAGCTATAAATACATTTCTGTACTGCAAATATCAAGGCTGTATGTATAAAATGAGGTAAAAAAGGAAACATGTCTTCTCTTGTCATGAACTACAAACACAATGTCCTAGAAAGAAAACAATGGTGTCAGCACAATTCAAGAAATAAAACAACAGGCTGTCACTGTTGTTCCATAGTAGTGTGGTAATGATATAGTGAACAAGTCTTCTGAAAGGACCATTCAAAGCACAGCAAGTCTGCATCGTGGTGCGGGTGCATGCATTACAAAGAGTAGAAAGCCCAGGAAATGACTATATAAAATATTGACATCAAGGTGAGAAATAATATGAAGCAAGAGTATTACTTTTCAAATGCAATTCTGCAGTACACAAAGAAGCAAATGGTGCAAGTAGTTATTTCAGAATAGAGAAAACACAGCTGTCTAGGAAGTATATGGAAAAAAAATATCTTAACTAAGATCATTTTTAAAATGAGACTTCTTAGTACAAGGACTGCATGGACTTGCACAATACAAGGAATGTTATTCTGTCTACAAGACCAGCAAATGACAACAAATTGCGTCGCCTTTCTGTAGGTCTTTTATACTTTAGTCATACGTGTTTAACAAGGAAATGAAAGTGTAAAATAATAGGAAGACATGCGCAAGACATTTAGTATTATTTTTGTTCTGACAATTATAGATCTCTGGCTTTTTTAAAAATACAAAATGGAAGGATTACCGTATATCATTAAACCTTACACCATTCAATTTGATACAGTTGACACATTCTTATAATATTTATGAAAAGCACACCTCTATATACACGCATACGTACTCACACATTTTTTGAGGGAGTATTACCACTAATGCAATTACTACTGTCGCTATTGGTATACTACCAGATATTACTTGTGAACCACCTAAAAGTTTTCAGACATTTCAATTTATATTTTATATTGCATATAAGTGTCATGGCAAACCTATAAGGTGAGGCACAATTAGGTAAATTAGGAAATATAGTTATCACAGGTGTCACAAAAAGTAATGGACCTGAGATTTGAATCTACTGAATTAAATTATCATAAACTATTTCTGGAAAAATGGAGGTACTCAACAAAATGAAAATCTGTAAGATCCCATTTTAGGTGTTAATACTGAATATTTGTCAATAAATATTTGACTATTTTGATACATAAATGTATTTTGCTGTATACTTTGTGATTTCAAGACTTGTGAATTCCAAATCAACATTTAAAATCGTGTCATGTTAATTTTTGACTAGATGCTAATTTCTTAAATAAGTTGCAATAAATATTTTAACTTTCAAACAATATAAACATTATACCTGTATTAGCATTTTGGCATGAACAAGTAGTATACTTTTTTTTTAAAGATTTATTTATTTATTTATACAAGCACTGGGTACAGTCAGAAGCACGGGAGGGTGAGAGGATTCACCAGAGCCAGAGCGGGGAACAGAACAGGCAGACAGCCATGCAGAAGCACATGTTAACCCACCAGGTGATGAGAACATATGACTAAAGACGAGTAAAGTTAGTTAGCACAATCAAGGCCCAAGTATGTCATTCTATTCAAGAGGGGAAATCCACCCACCCAATCCACAGGTGCCCACACTGGCATAAGGAATCTAGCCTACCTATAAACTCATGAGCAACATCACATAGTTATTATTTTAAGTTATTTAGTTTTGGGTGTTTGTTACTGAGAGATAGTTAATTCATATACTACCCTCATTAATGCGTCTACCTATTCAAAAATGATTATTACATATGACACCAGCAAGCGCTGTACTAATCATTACATTGAATGATTAGATAGAATCATATATAGCTTAATTATAGGATACAATATAATTAAAATGCATAGTGTTTTATCACACAAGCAAATTAAAGATATGTTGAGTTCTTGGTTATCAACTAAAATAGTTTTTTCTATAGAGTAAATTAGAAGGAATAGTATTTTATGTAGCTAGGAGTCTTAATGAAAACTTTTCCATCTATGATACATTTGTAAATATTTTTATAACTATGTCATATGCATAAATCTAAAGATATACATTCATGCCCAACTACATGTCTTAAGAAAAAGTATATAAAGCCCTGGATATAAGCATGATGTGTAAGCCCTTATTATAAAATGTTCATAATATCATGGCATGCCATGATTTATTTGTGACTGTAATAGTTAACAATACTACCACTGATAATAGATAATAATACATAGTATTTATTGAACATTGCTGGCACTGTGCTAAATGTTTCAGTCATTTCTCATATTAATTGGGAGGCGGTATTGCGTTCATTCATCAACATGAAAAAGTGGAGTTTAGAGAAATAAATAACTTTGTCCAGAACTTAAAGATATGAAGTGGTGAATTGTCATTAGAATAACCCCCTCTCTCAAACACACACACACTCACACCATCTAGATAGATACACACATATATTCAAATGTATTACATATTATAGTTTTTATATATAAAGTAATTTCTAGATGAGGATTGCTACCTCATTATTATGAAATCATACAAAAACAACTATTTTTATTTCCATAATTGTAATTAGATGTTTAATGAGGTGTGGCTTTTTTTCATAGTGAATCATGATAATAAATTACCATTAATGAAATAATAAATAAAGCAAATGATACCTCAAATTAGAAGTTATCTTACATTCCCTCAAACAAAATCAAAAGAAAATTTGAAACAAGAAAAGATAAGTTTGAAAACAATTTATTTCTATAGCACAAAAGTGTGACATCTTAGCTAGGAAAGGACAGAATTTATTTTCTCATTCAGATCTACTTTCACTTCAGTATGAAACAGAAGATAGACAAACACCAGGAAAAAGGATAAATCAATACTTTTCATTTCCAAGAGAAAAATGATCCTCTACAATAAAGCTGACTTCTCCATTTGGAACACACTAGAAAAATAGGTCTAGTGTTCAACAACATTGTAAACTGGAATTAGTATAGAAGCTCCTTCTGCTTTAGGTTTTCTAACACAATCCATCTAGGACAACCTTCCTCAGTATTCCAGGATTCACTCTCTGATGACTGGTTCCCTTACACCCGGAGCCAGGTTTCTTATCACAAACGTATCTATAAAGGAATGCCAGTCATAATATCTTATATTGAATTAATTAAAAAACTATTTAAACATGACTTCAATATCTATTTTAGAAACTTAACATGCATTTACTCTCTGAATATACATATCCTACTGAGATTATTTTATAGATTTATTTTATTTATTTATGCATAAAAGAACTGGGGTGCAGGCCAGAGGTATGGTGGGTGAGAGGTTTCACCAGTGAGAGTGGGGAGCAGAACAGGTGGATCTACTGAAATATACTGCTGAGAGGAAAAGTGGGGAGACAGGAGAGGTCTGCCTCACTATGTGGGTCAGCATCCTGGCCGGGGATCCAATTCCTGACTCAGTGGCTGGTGATGGCTTGATAGTGCTAAGACTTAACAAACCCTGCACCATTAGGGAGGCTTCATAATGGGAAATTTTATAAGAAATATCTTCTTCAAATATTGTTGCAAATTTCTTCCTCTTAAGTCAACATAAGGGCATAATCACTGATAAGGATACACTAGGCTATTATTCTGCTGATAGTAATATAAATTTTATCTAGTTTATGTTAAAAATAAGTATTGAGAAAAACGGATTTCATTTGGCAATCACACTGTAATGACACAGTGTTTGTTTTATCTCAATAAGGTGAATGCTTTCTTTAAGTCACATGGTAGAGATTAATTTCTAAGATTTTGAGTAGTTTATCATAGCTTAAGTGAAATGTAGGAGAATGTCACTGAATAAAGATAAAAATTATTGATATTTTAACTAAAATTAAATAGTATTCAGTAAAAATAGCATTTTTCTGAAATTAAAAGTTTGCATTAGTTATCTTTTTCTAAGTCCTAAATGGCAACATTTTAAATAGGTTTACAATTCAGTGAACTATGATTTGCAGTTTAAAAAGTAAAATTATTGTTTGTGCAAATAGATCTCCACTGATTATACCAAATGCAATCACAGAGGCAGCGTAGGGCAGAGTTAAAAGTGTACATTCCAAAACCAGTTTACCTGAGTTTGAAATGTGACACCCACTTAATTTTGTGACTGTGAGAAATTTTGAGAATGAGGTTCTTTGAACTTCAGATTTATTATGTGTAAATGGACTAATAACAACACCTACATAATAACGTTGGAGTGAGAATTAAATATGTTTTCCATGAATAAACCTTGGCAGATGGACTGGAGCATATAAAATAATATGGGTTTTCTGGCAGTTTTAAAATACAACCGTAGTTGTTGATACTCTTAATTTAATGGAGCTTAGATGTCCCTCCCCCTTGAGCGTAAGCTGTTTCTCGGTGAGTTGCATCCACCAGCAGAACATGGTAGAAACAACTGAGTTTGATTTCCAAGGGTAGATCATCAAAGGCATTGAGCGTCTATATTTCTATCTTATGTCTCTTACTCTAGGGAAAGTATCTGCTACACTAATAGGGCACTAAAGCAAGAAAACAGAAAGGTCCCTGGGAGTCTACTGGCAAGTCTATAAGGACTTGGGACCATTTGCTGACAAGGGAATGACCATCATGGAAGTTAATCTTCAGCTCCAGTCAAGTCTCTATATCACTGAACCTCCAGTCAATATTTGAATACAATTTTTTGAGCAACAATTTTGGTGGTGAACTTAACCTAGTACATAAAAAATTGATTTATAATTTTGCACACCTTAAACTCATATAATGACGTAGTGCAATGTTGCTTCAATAAAAATATGTAAAAAATAAGATATCAACAATATTTTAAAAATATAATAATGTTTTACAATAGAATAAAATATTCATATTTTAGAAATGAAATAGAAAGCAATTAAAAAAAAAAACCTTTGTCAAAAATACCTAAATGAAGTCTCCACCCATTATATACACTCAGAAAGTGTAAAATAATAAATAGATGTTTCAGGCTGCTAAGTTTCGGTATAATTTTTACCCCAAATTATGTAACAAATACAATTATCGGTTATTATTATTATTATTAGAGATTCCACATTGCATTTAAAATATTATTGTAAAAATGAACAAATTTTGTTAATACTAATTTCCCATTCTGTAAATATTTCTGGTGTTTTATAATAAGTGAAAAGTAGAACTAACATATGTTGGAATAAAATATTAATATAATACCAATTAAATTATACTATTTTATTTACTAAACGCGTTTTATCAAAGCAAATATTTAAAACAAATTAAAAAGGTATATTCTACTAATGGTTTACATCATTTTAGTAACTACTTAATTACTCTCAGATAAGAGTCATATCTGATTAAATTGACTTCTTAATAATCATATACCTAATGAACTTTATTTTTTCTTATACAGCAACTTAGTTTAGAAATGGACACTATAAAATAGGTAGTCAATTTGAACACTCATTCACCCATTTATCAAGCACAAATATTTATTTATCATGTTTCAAACGTAGTTCTACACACTGAAAATGGTACTGAGCTTACAGTCCAGAAGAGTGTGGTGGCAACAGCTCAGATTTTCATTTTAATGATACATAGAAAGTTTATCAAAACACTACCATTATATTAAGTATGAATGAGCACTCTGCAAAGTTCCTTCTCACAGAGAAAATTAATTCATTGGCTACAGCAGAGGACACCATGGTTGCATGGTACTAGATTTCATATTGGATATGGATTTAGTAATATGTCTTCATAAATATATGAAAGACAGCTTATAGGTTTAACATTAGGGATCCTGGGAGAAACTCCTGCCTATAAATTATTTCATTTCTACAGACTTAATTCATGAAATCCTATTAGTAGGAAAAAACTGTGTTTCTAAAATTAAGATGAATCTTGATAAATAATGTGAGAAGTCTAGTGTAAACTTATATTTATATTCAGAGAAAACACCAGCCCCAATCTGTTTAGAATGCTCACCCTGATGGAAGGCAGCAGGAAAGGGATAAATCAAGGGCAATGTGTTATTGAAGGCATCAGTGTTATGTTCCCAATAAAAATTCATGTGGTAAGAAGGTGCTAAAAACATTATTTTATATGCAATTTTTGAGAAAGTGGAAAGGACTCCTGCTTCAATGATTGTACAGATCAATTTTTTAAATGTATACTTTTATTGATAAAATAGGTTAAATATGCTGATGTGTTGTTAAAGTTATTTACAAACATATTTTTCTAAATAAATGAATCTTAAACTATTTTATAAAATAATGGGGTAGGTCATTTGGAGGCCTAGAAGAGACAGAAAGGCATGAATATATAGTAATAATATAAAGGATTGGCAACTACAAAAAGAGATAGAGACAGATAGATGACCTTCATCAGTTTTAGGTAATCCTGGTCTGCAATAGCCAGGCATTAATTTATCAAGTTAACACTTTTCTTGTGATATAAAGGGTTTTATATTTCAGAAAGCATAATCATTAACCAAGTTAGCAAACATATATTGTTATTTATGAAATGGAAACATGCCAAATTGATCATTTCATATTTGATTTTTAAAAGATTATTTTCCTGCAAGAGACACATATTTATGAAAAAGTCCTCTCATAGGAGTTAGTTTATAATACATTATTTCTGTGATATACCAATATTTATATCATAGAAATATTTAAATTTTAAAGTGTACTCTTTTTGGATATAATGTAGGTTACAATATCAAAAGGAAAGTTATATATCTTCAGTCAATATCTTTGTTAATATGAATGTGTCTCTGGATGTGTAGGAAGGCACCCTCTCCATATTAAGACAAAAGTAAAATGGGTTTTAAAAAATGATTTTCCTGCCACACACAGTGAAAACATGTATGTTTAGAAGAAAACTGCGTTCTCTAAGTATTACAGATCAAATAGTTGAAGTACACTATTTTTCCAGTAACTTGTATTAATAGTTTGCTATTTTTCTTCTCCACAATTAAAAAAAACTTAGAAGAGAAAATAATATTTCAGGTATATATCATTAAAATACTGAAGTGATAAAACAGCATGAATATAACATAGGGCATGGATATTAATTATTCTATTAAAATCTAAAATCATAAAGACAAAGGGTTTAATAGAGAATACTTAGCAAGTGTCTAACAGAGTCGAAAATGAGGCTACAACACCAGGTAGCTCACCAGTGCTCAAATGGTGGTGCTTTGGCACTTTGACAGGATGATTAACTTTGACAGGTTAAATTAACACAAACATAAAACAGAGGAAATCTATCCTTGCTTGTCTCTCTGCCAGGAAATACAAGCCTGTAATTGCTGCGATCCAGTTCCTCAACATAAAACTGGCCAATGCTTACATCAAGAGATTGATTTTGCAGAACAACATACTACTCTGATTATAGGGTCATTGGAGATTAGCATCCTGTTCACAACAGAGTTTTCTCTTTAACTCTATCCAGGTTAAATATAGGTACAAGCAAATGTCATGGCTTGTTTAAGTGTATGGTTTAAAAGGAATTAGAAAAACAAACCAGAACTACCAAAGGAATTAACCATCTCTCTAAAAGTCTTGATTTTTTTTTTTTATCTATATACTCTTCCTTTTTTTTTTTTTTTGGTAAGGGAGAGTAAGATTGAACATATATGTGTTCAAAATGTATTTGATTATATTAATCTAAACATTCCTCAGTGATTATGGAGAAGAAAATACATTTTTAATTTCCACATTAAAAATACCACAGCTTCTCTCTTCTTTACAAAAAAAAAAAAATACAAGAAGAAAGACATTCAAGAGTCTTTGTTTTCATGCCAAAAAATACAGGGGACTATTGCAGTATCTTTTCAGTAGTCAACATAGCTTTCAGTTAGCTTGAAAGCAGACTCAGTAAACTGACTGAAATCTTTGAAAATAGTAGAAATAATGTAGTACCTCTTAATTTGTTTTATTCCCAGCTTTGTCCTCCTGGATTGTCCAACTGCTTAATTCTACTTCCCAGTCCCAAGATTTTGACTTCTAAGCATCTTCATTTAACTCTAATACCTACTTTTATTCTAGGTTAACTACATGTCTTAAATATATTATATGAGCTATATCTTAATCACATAATGATTCTTAGTTCAAAACATTGAAGGTCAAAGAAATTAAATAATTTACCTAAGACCAAATAGCTAGAAGAGGAGGTAAAAAAAGATATCTCAGACACTGAGGAATATGAGACTGCTACAAATATCTATATGCAAATAAATGGAATAATCTAAAAAAATGGACACATTCATAGACACATAGAATGTTGTGAAAATAAATCAGGACGAAATGGAGAACCTGAATGGATGAATTATTAACAAGGATATTTAAAGTAGTATGTAAAGTCTCTCTCTCTCTCAAAAAAAAACAAAACAAAAAAAACAAAAAAAAAAAACAAATAAAGAAACAAATAGGCAAAAGCCCAGGCCAGATGGTTTCAATGGTGAGTTTTACCAAACCTTCAAAGAGATACTAATAGCTATTCTTCTCAAAGTCTTCCAAAAATCTGAAGAAGAGGGAATGCTTCCAAATAGATTTTGAGGCCAACATTACTCTGATACCAAAACAAAGATATCACACGAAAAAACTACAGCCCAATATCCCTGATGAACATTGATGCAAAAATTCTTTTTTAATAGAATTTTTTTAAATATTTATTTATTTATTTTATACAAGAACCAGGGTACAGGCCAGATGCGAGGGAGGGTGAGATGATTCACCAGAGAGAGACAGAGTGGAGAACAGAAAAGGCAGACTGACTGAATACACTGCTGAGGGGAGCAGCGGGCAGGATAGGAGAGGTCTGCTGCACCATGTGCGACCCTCACCAACCAGGCGGGATCAAACCAGCACTGCAGGCTGTGGACAGCTTCACAGTGCGGCGCTCAACTTCCTGCACTACCAGGGGAGGCCCTCGCTGCAAAAATTCTAAGTAAAACCTTAGAAAAACATATTCAACAACACATTAAAAGGATTATGCATCATAACCAAATAGAATTTATTCCAGAGATACAGGATGATTCAACATTTATAAATTGATAAATGTAATTCACTATATCAACAAATGAAAGGTAAAAATTATATTATCTTATCAATAGATGCAGAGAAAGCATTTGACAAGAATCAATATACATTTATGCAAAATTTTTCAAAAAACAAGGATAGAAAGAACATACCAAAGCATAATAAAGGCCATATATGACACATCCACAGAAAACATCAAACTAATGGTGAGAAACGATAAGAGTTTCCTCCAAGATCTGATATAAGAGAAACATGACCAATTTCACCACTACTATTCAGCATAATATTGGAAATTATAGCAAGAACAATTAGACATGGAAATATATAAAAGGAATCCCAACTGGGGAGAAAAGGTAAGAATATATTTGCTGACATCTTGATGATATCCACACAAAACAGTATAGATTCCACTAAGAAACTATCATAGACAAAAAAAAAAAAAAATCAATGTAAAAAAATCAATTATGTTCCTAAATGCAATGACGAACTTGAAGAGAAAGAAATCAAGACAATTCCATCCCCTAATGCATTAAAAAGTATTAAATGTCAAGGAATAGCCTTAACAAAAGAGGTGAAGCAACTGCAGAATGAAAACTGTAAGAAAGACGTTATTAAAGATCATAAAGGAAGACACAAGGAAATGGAAAGACATCCCCTATGTGTGGATTGGGAGAATTAACATTGCTAAAATGTCCATCTTACACAAAGTGATTAGCAGATTCAATGCAACCCCCACCAAAGTTTCAATGGCATTCTTCAAAGAAATGGAATAACTATATTATCCGCACAGAGAGAAAGAGAGAAAGGGAAAGTGTGTTCTCCCACACTTCAAAGTACACTACAAAATACAATCATCAAAACAGTTTAGCGTTGGAATAAAAATAGAAACACAGAACAGTGTAATCAAATTGAGAGCACAGGAAAAATCACATTTACATGAAAAATTAATCTAAGAAAAAGGAGCCAAGAGTAAGTAATGGAAAAAGGAATTTCACTTTAAAAAATGGTGGTGGGAAAACTGTACAACCATACACAAAAGAATGAAATTATACTACTATCTCACTTTGTACACAAGCATTAACTCAAAACAGATTAAAGGGGTCTTCCTGGTGGCGCAAGGGGTTAAGGCACAACCTATGAAGCTGTCCACAGCCTCTGAAGCACAAGTTTAATCCCTGGCTGGTCAGGGAGTACCCACATGGCGCAGCAGACCTCGCCTGCTGCTCCCCACAGCAGTGTATTTCAGTCAGTCTGCCTGTTCTGTTCCCTGCTCTGTCTCTGGTGAATCCTCTCACCCCCCCACACCGCTGGCCTGAGCCCCAGTTCTTGTATGCATAAATAAATAAATCTTTAAAAATCATATTAAAGAAAAGTATGAAAAGTTATGTATGCATCAATAAAATACATTGAAGAATACAGAATGTTATTCCCAGGGAAACAAAAGGAATAACAAACAGGTGGGACTGCATCAAACTAAACTGCTCGGCACTTGAAATGGAAGAATGGAAACAGATTCAAGGACATAGTGCACGCTGGGTAAAAACTTGCACCAATAGAGGACTGAGTCCTTCAAATTTGCTTCCAAGTTCCATATTAGAGAGGCTTCAGTGGAGGTAATCACACCAGTCCTCTCTGTGGGAGACACATTATAGATACAGAAAAGAGTAGAATTTAGACTAAAAATAGAAGTACACATGAATCTTTGTTCTGTGTCGGGCTGCAAGTATGTATTCCTTCAGTTGTACAGAAATAAACATTTTACAGAATCCTTGTTGAAAACGCAAATGTAAATTTGATATATAAAGCTTGATGAGTTATGAAATATAACAACACTTAGGTGGTGGGTGTGTGTGTGTGTTTGTGTGTGTGGGGGGGAGAGAGAGAGGGAATGCAAATGAGTATCTGGAATTCATAGCTAAGTCCACACACTTTAATGTATTCGTACCTTAGAATGTTAAACAAATGGGAGCCAATGAAATGGATACTAATTCATTTATTAATGTTTTCCATTGATTTTATGGGTGGCTGATAGTGATTTTATGTCCTTTCATCAAAAAGAAGATGGAACCCACTTAAATGTTTTAATTGTTGGGGTTAGAGATAAATTTGCTTTTATCAGATCAATACTTCTTTGATGAAATATCAATTAAACTGACAACATTTCTACCACTGAACGGAGGAGGGGGTTTAATTAAATTCCACTCTTTTTCTTTCATAATAAGAGAGGTTCTGGTGTTTGTTTTACTTTCGAATTGCACATGGATTATAACTTAGAAAGCATACGTCAATTTTACATTAAAGGAACAATGAAAAAAAAGTTTTCTACTCTATATTATACATATTATATTTCCAAAATTATTTCCACAATTTAATTATTTTATCTTAAAATGTAACTAATAAATCCAAAATACTTGCTGTAGTGTTACAACTTTGGAAATCTCATTTATCTATGAATACCTTATCTCTGGGAATTCTACTGCAAAGAGTCAGGGCTTTACTTAAATGCCCCATCATCCCCAGAACAATTTCAATCCTTGTCTATCTGGCTTCTTGTCATCAATGTGGCATCTTCCCCGTTCTCCCTATTGCTAATAAATGAGATGGTTTAGGTTTTTAGTCTTATTCATTACTCTTCCCCCTTTATAAAGCCTTCTATTATCCTCCACTATTGACAGAATGCACCTTAATCTTTCCTCAGCATTAAGTAGAATTCCCTTTCAATCTGCCTTTGGCCCCTACTGCTCTCTGAACTTCAGTTCTGTGAAATTACTTTATGTCTCTTGTTTTTGTTGTTATTTGTGTGTGCCCATATTTGTTTATCTGCTGAAAGAATGACTCCCATTGCATTTGCCCAGCCAAGTAGTTTTCTTTCATCAAGAAACAGCACAAACACCATCTTTTCTGAGTTTATTCCCATAGTTCCCTGCTTCCATCTCTCTTTATCCAAAGTTAGTCACTAATATTCCATTTTCCTTGCGTGGAAGGAAGGGGCCAAGTGGAACATGGAGGAGGATTACTGGAGTTTATATGGTATGAAAATATATGTCTATAGAGGTTTAAACCTGTAACTCCCAAGACGGATATAAATATGTACCACTTTACCTCAATAAATAGAATTGGAAAAAATAAATAAGAATGGTAAGTTAAAAAATATTATGCTATATTGTTATGACCTATTTATGCATCTTATTACATCAGTTTAAGTCAGAATGAGTAATATACAATATGCAACAGGACTTGTATTCATCTTTCTATTACTTATGCCGTACTGAGAGCTTAGTGTAGAGTGGACACTCGAACACCTTCTAAAGTAAAGAGATTTTACTATATGTTCAAAGTTTACTTCATTCAGTAATATAAATATAGTAGAGAGGGAAAAATCAGGAAGTACCACTCTCCTGATTCATTTTGTAAGATATATTTTAATTCAAGTGCTAGTGTGGTGGGACTGTGATAACAAAGTTGCACCTATTCTGCTAAAAATTACAAGACAAAGTCAAGCATAATTCATTTTCAACATCGGGGAGGAAAAGTCCTTCAAGAAAGATACCAAATATTTCAGCATTTTTTTTTCATGCAAACTGCAACACCTCTGATCATTTTGCCTAGAGCTTCAATCATTCCAATTTTCTGACCTGTTGTCTTCCCCAATTATGTTGCCCCGAGGCTACATTATGCACTAAGCCAAGTAATTAGAGTGCCAAATAATAGGGCCATAGTCCCAAATTAACTTCCAATATTATCATCTTGTTGCCAGTGGCAAAAGCCATGATAACAATGATAAATCTATATTCTTTCTTGCTAAACACCTATTAAATATATGAATCAGTAAAACTCATATTTGGACTTTTTTCTACAATATGCACTGCTTTTCCTATTTTTATAGAGTTGCATGAAAGAAAAACATTTTTTCTAATATTAACCTTTCTCCAAAATTCTAAACAGTTTTCTCTTTCAAGTACTCTTCAAATATTTATTTTTGTTTTTAATTCCTTTGGAAATGACAGTATCAATGTATCATTTGAATTCACCGAGAATGCTCTAAGTTTTAAGTGTTTGCCTTAATTTATTTAAGTTCATTAAATACATTTATTCATGGGATTTTGTGTCCTTTGTTTACTTTAGTAGTTGACACTAACAATTATTGCAGTAAAATTTGCCTAAGAATATTAACCAAACTAAGATGTCATAGAAACATAAAATTAACTGATAATATTTCAAGTTAATAATATTACCTATATGGCCATGTTAGTTAAATTAATATGCATTTTTCAGAAAAAGATAGGAATGGAAAACATCATCTTATTGTAGAAACTGTTCTTGGACAATACTATATTTATCCTTTCTTCTCGAGTGCAATGGATTCTCATCTTCATCCCCAAAATATAGTACCTCACAAAATTATCCACCCAAGGTTGACCAAACTTCTCTAACTCCATGTTTGTCATAAAAATCTATGTTTTTAAATTCATATAGTATAGATGACTTTTGTTTTAACATTATATTTAATTAATTTCAATAAAATGAGGAATATTTAAATGTATAAAGTTTGAATGGTCAAGCTATGTTCAAACAAATCTTTCATATAAATTATTTAGCCTATAACTTTCAACATAACATACATAGGATGACAAGCAGGAATAACTAAATAATGCCTTCCTGTATAAAATGCAAAATAATCATTAGATTTTATTGCCCATAAATATAGAAATAGAGTAAGAATTAATCTTATTTTAAAACTGGAGTATAAGCAGGTTATATTTCATTTGAATATTTAACTAATATTTTTTGCCTTTACAATCCCTGCATTTTCAAGAAGGATCTATACAAATCTAACCACAAAACACATCAACTAATAAAGAGTATCAATTAAGGAAAAATAAATATTAGGTGACTGACTTTATTCTGTTAACTTTAAATGTTTACAGAATTGTTGCTTCAGATAAGACTAAAAGGTAGCATTTTAAGAAAAGAAATAACAATTTTCCTTTTTTCTACAGTAAAATCTTTAAATCATCTTTATCAAATTACATATTTCCTACATGTTCATAATACAATGTATGCACACATATATATATATATATATATCATGATTAGAAATAACTTCTGGAAAATCTGATTTGATAAAATCAATTATTTCAGAAGATACTGAGGCATACCATGTACAACAATATTATATACAACATTAGACATATTACTGTAATGTACAATTTATAAATTTTGCTTTTGATTTAAATATATTCAGACGGTAAAGTTCTACTGGCACACAAAATTGCAGAACCTTAGACACCAAACGACTTTCATCCTTTTCGAAAGATACTCCTCTGTTCCCATGATAAATGTGACAGAATGAGAAGCTAGGTAGTGTCAACAATTATGCTCATTAGTGACATATATATTACATAGAAAAAAAACTTCCATTGAAAGAAAACAGATGATTCATAAAAGTTATCCTACACCGATGCTTATTCCCAAAATCACTCACCAAATTTCAGAAACTCAAATTAGGAAAGTGTTCAAAAATCTTCTTAAGATGATAGGATCTAATAGCTAGGGATAATATAGCTGATTTATTTTATGTAATCAAAACCAAAACATCCAATAAAATCCATTTTTCAGTGGGGAAAGAAAAAGGAGTTTTGATATATTAAACCATCCATCTGCCTTTATTTATGTAATGCATTTAACTTTAAGAAGTGTTTGTTAAAAAATGATAAAGGAGACCTATGCTAGGTACTGCAGCAGCAAGAAAAGAAGAATAAACCAGTATTGTTATCCTCAACTACCAAATGTATGTAGAGATACAAAAATAAATGTTTCAAGCAATAAAATTAAATGCTAACATTTCTTAATTAAAATGTGTCAAAAAACACCCATCACAATAAACCATGGAATAAATTGTTAGCACAATTTAAAAAAAAAAAGTATAATTTTCTGTTTTTGTTCATTTATGGTACTCATTCATATGTATGAGCGAGATATGAAGAAGAACTACAAAAGAAAATGAAAGAAGGGAATTACAAGCAATAAATGTATTTTTGGCCCAAAGATAAAGTTAGTTATGACAAAATTAGAAGTAGTTTTATAAAGATGATGTTAAGCTGTGCCTTGATAAATAAGTAGAAAGGAAAAAGTAATGGGAAGAAGTAATCTTAGAAGATTCTAAATCAAAAATAAAGATAAGAATATAATTATTATCATCATGATTACAGTAGTAAAAGAAAAAAACTTTAAGTTTATTCCAAGTGTTATATTAAGGATCGATAAGTTATTAAATCTCTCCAAGTAGAGTCTATTTTATTCTATTTTAAAAATGGGGCAAAGGCCTGGATATTACTGGAGATTACGTCACTTTCCTAAGGCCACAGAGTTAAGAACTGTCAGATGCAGCATTCCTCACTAGGAGCTAGGTCTCCATAAGTCATGCTTTCAAATAAAAGAATTACTTCCTTAAAAGGAAATACTGAGAGATGGAAATGTGTACATGAATCTCAGAGACCAACTTCACAGGAAGCCTAGAAAATGGAAATTATAATAAGAATTTTATACCACCAGTCTGGAAGAAATAAACAAAAGCTATACAAAGTGTATTATTTTCAGAAATGGAGAGTGACGAGTACTTTCATTCAATATTACTAGAAATGCTAGTCTTTCAAAAGCAATTTTAGAAACCTCTATTAAATATCACGATGTACATAATAACACACAAACACAAGAGCTAGGTGTATTCCTTTCAAAGCAGACTCAAGAGTCCTTATCCTTGGAATCGATAACATGAAAATAAAAACACTGTAGTTTAGGAGAAAATATGTAAAAATAACACGCATGGCCCATCAGCAGAGACACGTGACTTGTCTGGTCTACGTGATAGTGAATTAAAACTATACCAGCTCACTACTTCAGGTAAGTATTGAGTAATCAAGGCACAAAGAAAGTGTAACTACTATGTTCTCATTTTTAAGCAAATAGCATCAATGTGCCAAAACTCAGCCTATGTACATTACTAGTAGTATTCATGTACGAATATACTGACATAAAAATGCATAGAGTTTTAGGAGTAAAAGCATAGAGGAGAAACATTAGATTGCTGATATGGAAAAGAAGAGGCATGTGCCCAAAAAATCACGGATATGTGGTTATTAAATTCATGAAAATATGTCTGTATGATCTGTATTTACATAATAATGCAATATAATAATATATTGTATTTACATAACAATGTGATATACCAAGCATGTCTACTGCATACATATATATATACACATAAAATATATATGAGGTATATGTGAAGATATATGCACACTAACTTGTGTATGATTAAATTATTTCCATTTATTTTATTTATTTTTGCAAAGAAGAACTGGGGTATAGGCTAGAGGTGTGAGGGGAAGTGAGAGGATTCACTAGAGACAGAGTGGGGAGCAGAACAGGTAGATCCACTGGTAAATCCACTGCTGAGGGGAGCAGGGGGGAGACAGGAGAGGTCTGCGCCATGTGGGTCAGCTCCCTGTCCAGGGATTGAACTCAGGCCACAGGGTAATAGCACTGAGACTTGATCCCTAGGCCACCAGGGAGGCCCCAATAAATTATTTTCAAAAACAGCTTGCTATATTGTAAGTTGAAGATAATACTATATAGTCCTTTTATTAGTATTTGCTTTTTATTCATCAATATTTTAATTCATGAAAAGACATTAATTAGTTAGGGGGAAAAAAGAGTTAGTATAGTCACTGGCTATGATTCATTTTGAAATCTGAAATATACATGCTAGCATGCTTTGTAGTGATTAAAATTATTTCATTTTTAAGTTTTTTTTCTACTCTCCAAATAATAGCTTCATCTACTGACAACCTAGGCAATAAAATTGATAATTGCTTTTCCTTATCTCTGAAATTCAAAGTAGTAAAAGATACAAGAAAAAAGCCTGAATAAATCTTGGCATTTTATTTAACACTGTGTTATCCTAACAGTTAATGTATTTGTTATTGTTACTCTTGCTCAAATTGAATATTAAATATTATGTTCTAGATGTCCAGAGAATGAAAAAAATAAATAAAAACCCCTTAGTTGTGTAATTAAATAGAATATGCATAATATAGTTATGGATAAACAAGCATAATTAAGGGATTTTTAACATATGACAGGTATTACAAATAATAAGTATTACTTGCTCCAATAATAAATTGTTACCTTAAACTGTGTTGTCAGAAGGAAAAAGACAAATATCAGATGATTTATTTCATAGGTAAACTTAAAGAAACAAACAAAAATAAGGAAAAGACAAAACTAAACCAAAACAAACCCTGTAACTCTTACAATAGAATTGGCTAAGAGAATGGTAGGGTGGGGTGGGGAAAAAGGGCAGAGGAGGTACAGTGGTGTAAGGTGGAGGGTTGCAGGTGCCTTGGTGTGTTGGCTGTGGTGTGATAACATCCAGCTGAAGCGGTGTGAACTTATTCCCCTAAGTTATACACAGTGTTGTAAACAAGTGTTGCCTCAAAATGTTATTTAAATAGGTCAATAAATAAATTATACTGAGTCTTCTGAACATAAATAAAGATTGTCTGCATTCACATGATTTTGTTTTCAAATTTCAATGAAAATTTCAGTTTTCTCAGTATGAGATGAAAGACACTATGTTACAGCCAAAAGAACATGATTAAAGCTTGGCCTATTTATATTCTGTCCCCGTGGGGCCATGGGAACGTCTTTCAGATGTAAAAGCAATAGTGATTCCTCTTCCAAAGGCTTGACAAAAAGCAATGAGGTGACGTATCTGAGAATTACTTCATAGATACAGCACTACATAAAATTATGATAAATAGGTCCTCATAATTTTGTTTATATATAGCCAAAGACATTATAGTTCAATGGCATCTGTGATCAAATTAAAATACAATGCATATGCCTAATAAGCAAAACTAATATGCAGTTATGTTTCATGTGTGTATATGTATGTGCAAGTGTGTGTGTGTGTGTGTGTGTGTGTGCGCGCACTTTCCCACAATGCTGAATTCAAATTCAATAACTCTTCACTCTTAATAGTTTCAGAGACGGCTTTTGGCAGCTCTATCAAATATAGCTGCAGGGACCACTCAATTTCTAAAGAACACTCAAACTCTAAGAAATTGTACAGTAAAAGCAGAGAAAGTGCTTATTTATAAAGACTTGAATGTTTGATTTATATACACTATAGACACCCAGATGCCCAAATATACAATGCACCTGAGTCACAGATAACTTGGTCCTCAATGTCTATATTGATTAAAATTCCAGTGAATCTGGTTTTCTATTACATTCTTAAAAAAAAAAAAAAGTAAAAATGTTAAAAATACGTGAATTTTTCTAGTCACAGATTTTCTTTAAAGGAATAATAAAACAATAAAATACTGCTGTTATTTATAAATACAAGAATTTCTAGACGAGTGACAATTATTTTCTACTCTAGAAATTCCATATATGTTAAGAATTAAAACTTCTGAGTGTTTACCATGAAATTGCTTACTTTCAGTAATAACTGTTGCTGATAGACCAGTGATTTCCTTAAATATACTAGAGAAACAAGAACCACCAACAGGATATCAATCACACAAGAACAAAAAATGAGACTGAACACAGTTTTATTTTGTAAAAATATTCAGCTGTTGGGGTGAACACATATTACACAGACTTTAGATTCAGTAGCATGTTCTTTTTTATTCACAGAATAACAAAGGAATTTAAATTTTTGCTGAGACCTGATAATTTCCTGAATATCTTTTTGCAGTTTTTAATTCATATGGTAAAAAGCTTTTTAATTTGGGCCTCCCTGTGGTACAGGGGTTAAAATCAGCACTATCAAGCTATCACCAACCACTGCAGCACAAGTTTGATCCCAGGCCAGGGAGCTACCCACATGGCATAGCAGACCTCTCCTGTCTCTCTGCTGCTCCCTTCAGCAGTGGATTTCAGTAGATCTGCCTGTTCTGCTCCCCACTCTGTCTCTGGTGAGTCCTCTCACCGCCCCCACACCTCTGGCCTACACACCAGGTCTTGTATGCATAAATAAATAAATCTTAAAAAAAGATTTTTCATTTAAATTCACATCAACTTTTATCTCAATACATAAATCTAGTATATTTATGTAATGTATTTGTTGAGACTATCAATCAATAATGTATTTGTTGAGTCTATATTATTAGTCATTCTCAAATGTTAAAACCAAATTTTACTGCGTGAAAATTTTCCTCAATTTATCCATTGTAAAACATTAACAGGAAATATCCATGGTAACTCTTTTTTCTTGTTATTCACTCACAGTACTATCATATATGCTCAATTACTCTTCATCAACTGTTTCATTATCTGGCTGCATTTTTAAAAATACTTCCCACCAAATCATCCGACTCATTCTGGCATTAATATTCACTGCATTATTCAACTAACAAAAGTTAAATGCTTAATTCTTCTCAAGTGATGCATGAATGACTCTCCATATAAACTTTGCTAACGGTATTATATGTTACAGAAACATTTTCTTGACAAATATAACTCTTCGTTCTTTTCTTATTTTTTCTTCTAGGCTTAGTATCTTATTTTTTCTCCTGTAATTTAACACTGCAAACTCTCATTAAGTAAATATCAGCTTCTTCATTGTAGTACATTATTTAAAGAAAATTAAATTTCAGCCAAATCAAATGCTCTATTTTTCTTTAACAAGAATAATAGGAACTCTGCATTCTTCTTATATATTGCTTTTTCTTACTTTTTATTAATGACATTTTAGTATTTATTAATATTCAGATAATATGTCATCACAGAAAAATATATCATGGTGGTAATAATAAAAAGCTGAACAAATTTGCAGCTAATTAGAAACTTCTGTATCACTTTTAGGGCAGTTCCCCTATACATATAGAAATCTATTGCTTAAAACTGTCCCTTATCAGATTGAAACAAGTGATACTCTGAGACAAATTTTATGTTCATGAAACTAAGATTACTAAAATAAGAACAGAAAAAACAGCTATTCAAGGTAACAACCTAACAATTTGACTTCAGTAATAAGAAATCTCCAGCAAGTACAGTTCATTTTATTACTTCTCCTACCATCTTTAAAAAGAGCAGAAAATGAAATAACAGCCTCCCAAGCAATAGCTTCTTTGTACACAAAGGTAAATTTTTCCATCACAAAACCTAGCTTCTATTTTTCTAACTAGGATAAAAACAAAAGGAAGAAACTATTTTTCTCATAATAAATACTTTTTTTTTATTTTTAAATTTCTGACCCTAACTATAAGCACAAATATCTTGCATCATTTTAGATTTTTTTTTAAGAGGCATGAATTTTTATTTATTTGTTTGTTTGTTTGTTTGTTTATACAAACACTGGGTACAGTCAGAAGCGCGGGAGGGTGAGAGAATTCACCAGAGCCAGAGCGGGGAGCAGAGCAGGCAGAAGGACCAAAGTCCACTGCTGAGGGGAGCAGCGGGCGGCAGGAGAGGTCTGCGCGCCATGTGGGACCCTCCTCCGGTGGCCGGGGTGCAGCCGGGGATTGAACCTGCGCAGCAGAGGCCGCGGGCAGCTTCGCAACCCAGCACTCAACTGCTGCGCCACCAGAGAGGCCCTCATTTTAGATTTTTAAGATATTATTACAATTGTTGTGTTTGGAATGAGCATTGCTGTCAAACTTTTATTGTTTCTTTCCCCATTATTAAAGAATTAGGAATTTACTATTCCAAAGAAATTTTAAGATCTATCATCCTTCATATCTTTCAAGGTATCACATTGGGCATCGTACATTAATCAATAGCCAATGCATTCCTCATGTATAGTAATGACTATACCTTCCCAATTAAGGACCCTGTTCCATAGCAATTTCTGCTGAGGGCAGTGGGGCAGTGCAGAAGTAAGTTTATTGATCATTGGAAGACAGGAGACAACACTACTTAGAACTTGATCAACTAATTACTATAGTTATGCCAAGATAATATTGATATTTGCATTGGTTATCATAAACTTATAAAACATTGTTTGTAACAACTTCATTGAAAACCTACCTGCGGGTCTATATGGCAGTATCACCACTACAGTCTGAGTTCGATCCCTGGCAGGGAGCTAACTCACATATGGCGCAGCAGACCTCTCCTGTCTCGCCTGCTGCTCCTCTTAGCCTTGTATTTCAGTAAATCCCTCTGTTCTGCTCCCCATTCTGGGTCTGGTGAATCCTCTCACCCCATGCACCTCTGTCTTACACCCCAATTCTTCTACAGAATAAATGAATAAAACAAAACTTTCAATTCCAGTGGGGTCCATTCCCAAATTCTACAATAGTAGGAGAAATTAATGTTCTGCCTTATCAAATGAAAATCTCAGAAATGAGCCTTTTCAGGATGTTTTATCTCCTATAAAAGATGCAAATTTGTTGAGAATGAAGGAAAGGACACCCCATTTGTGACTTGCTGTTGATGGAAAATGAATTGATATTGAATATGTTTGGAATGTTCTTTCACAAGCACCAGGAGGATTTATATGTTTGTAAAAATGTTGAGTAGGCCGGAAGTATATCCACTGTAGTAAATAAAAATGTGAATTCTCATACCTCAATTTAAATCTCAGGTTCCCATATGTTAGATGTAAATATTAAACAAGTTTTTGTCTCAGTTTCCTCATCTATAAAAATGAGAACAAAAATCCCTACATCACATAATAGTTTTACTTTTGAATATTATAATCCTTTTAAACAACTTAGAATGTTACCAGCATATAGTTTGTGCTGAATGAGGTACATTATTAAACTATATGCACTGAATTTTTAGCACACTTTTTGGTTATTAAATTTTATCATTTTTACCAAAATATGTTAATTTATTAACTGACCACTTTCACTGAATCATATACACTACTAGACACCTATAACTCTCAGCAAGTACTTCCCACATTTATTTTCAGATTTTGAAGATGTAGCGGGACATCCTTGAATTACATTATCTTAATGAAGTGAAGGAAGAGAAGGAATTAGCATAGATTGTGTGCTTATGACGCCTGATATTTTGGATGGGTTCTGTACATGTATCATGTTACTTACTTGTCCACAAACAAATTTTACTAATAAAGAAGTGAAGCAAGAAAAAAAAATATATACCCATACACACACATATTAGGGATGGATCAAAATATCCCAATTTCATTAAGTCTAAGTTTCTTGCTTTGTTGTTACACTTGTATTTTTACCTTATTTTAACATCCACCGTGATAATAAATGTTAATAACACAATAAAATGTGCAAAAATTTTTCTGAATTGTTTTTACTTTATTATAGAAGACAGCCAGGCACATATATATTTCTATGTAAATTTCTGATTATATGATTAATGAATTTCATTTGGACTTTATGATTTTTTAGTAAAGATATAAACTTCTAAGAAGATTAATTCTGGGTGAGGGCATCATTCAATCATTTTTCAGCAAAAAAAAATAGATTGTAATTAACAGTTTATGTATGTTTATACTTACGCTCTAATTCTAAGCTAGTGCTTTATAAACTTTTTTGTATCATATGTATAAAGAGACAAGGCTATGATTTGCAATTATCTTTGCTTTTGCATCAAATACTGCTTTTAGTTGCTTTGATACTTCATAATATGAAAATTGTTTATACCAGGAGAAAAACTACTTATTTTATAAAAATATCAGATTGGGGTGGTTAGTCTTTCTGAGTATTACTATGCTAAACCTCATTTCATCAAGATATTTTCAAAGTACAGTGATTTCACACTTGAGTTTAGTATTTGGCAGCTGCAGGAATATACTAACATAATCATCCTGCACATAGTTTTGGGAAGCATTTATAGGGACAATCAGAGCTTCAATTCTTATATCATGGCTGCATACCAGAACTTGTGACTGGTATTAAACTGTGCTTCTACTTAATGATGGCTCCTGCCCTACAACAATATAAAAAATGCCCTTCTACCATTCATCTCTAAACCTCTGGCACTGAGGCCAACTCGACTGTATAGTTAGTATGCCAGTTCTCCAAGGTCCTGCTGGCGTACAGCCATTTTCTTCACTGCCAGTGCCAGTTATTATATAATTAGATGAAATAATGTGTGCAAAGTATAATTTAGATCACTCTAACATTTATGATGATGAACAGCTCTAGTTCTTACAGTATTACTCACATTGGCTAAGAGTACAAAATATATTCATTGGGTAACAACGATGTCTCCAGTTGCATTTGAGATATGAAGGTGTGGTCTTAGAGCTCATCTTTCCTAATAGGTGGAACATAGTAAATTAATTACTAACCCACAATAATGCACAATAATTTGGGCTCAACTTAGCAGGTTTATGAGTGATAAGCTCCCATTTTTTCTTTCAATGTCATTCAAGGTGATATCCTGGGAGTAACAGATGCAGTCAGATCCGTTTAGATAAGCATTGCATAACTGGAGTGAGTTTGTCCTCCGTAAGGCATTAAGAACATATGAAAGCATTTTTGACTGTCACAATTTGAGGGGTACTACTGGCACCTCATGACAGAGGCTGGGCATGATGCCAACTATTCTGCACTTCATGAGTTAGTTTCCTACACTCTCCAACAAAATCTAACTGGCCCAAAAAGTCTATTAACAATAGAGTGTTGATAAATCTCAGTAAATAAGTTTTTTCCATTTTTCTATTGGAGCTCAAGATAGTACAAAGAAATCCAGTATACGCCTAGGAATAGGACAGAGTGAAATTCCTCGAAGTTCTATCTTAGAAGGGCGTAGTTCTTAGAATTTTACATGTCTAAGAAGCACTTGAGGGTACATTTTTTTTCATATTCTTGAACCTGAGCACCAGTGATTCTGATACAGTATATTTGAACTAGGATCCAGAAGTAGGCTTTTTAAAACTCTTCTGGTGATTTCATGCAGATGGTTTCGGATCATCACTTCAGAAATACCAGCTTAAATCTATACTTCACTAGGCACAGCTTTAAGTCCCCAAGGAATACAATTTGAAAAAGGAATGATATAATAGGAAAGATTATGCAGAAAAGTTCAACAAGTTTAGAGGTAAACAATAAATAGTTACTTTGTAATAAAGATTCATGGTTACATAAGCACCTATTATCTGCAAGGTATGGTTGAGACACATACAGCTACAAAATAAAGAGAAACATAATATACCAAGATGGAGTCAATATTCCAACTGGAGGAAACAAAGATTGCTAACACAAGGAAGAAACAATGAATAGCTGTCTTCATATGTATAATTTAGGGTAATTTATAAGTTAGTTCTTGAATAACATTCAAGAATTGTTTTCATTTGAACTATATTCCTTTTCTACTTGCCTTCTCCCTGTTAATGGGCCAAGGCTTACCTTCAAAGCAATGGCACACCTTGTTTTCAAAACCTTGTCGCAGGCCTCCCTGGTGGCACAGGGATTAAGACGCAACCTATGAAGCAATCTGCAGCCACTGCAGCATGAGTTTGATTCCTGGCTGGCCAGGGAGAAACCCACATGGCAGGACAGACCTCTCTGTCTCACCTGCTGTTCCCCTCAGCAGTGTACTTTGGTCAGTTTGCCTGTTCTGTTACCCGCTCTGACTCTGGTGAATCCTCTCACCCCCCACAGCTCTGGCCTGTACCCCAATTCTTGTATAAAAATAAATATTTAAAAATGAAAAAAAAAAAAAAACCTTGTCGTCCCTCTGACACAATAACTATAAGTAATAATTTGGCAAATGTTAAGTCATGTTTTGTTTTCCATTTGTGAAAAGTATTACATATATTTTATTTTTGCTGTCACTATACCTTAAGTTAAAATTGCACATACTGGGGCCTCCCCGATGGCACAGCGGTTGAGCGCTGGGTTGCAAAGCTGCCTGCAGCCTCTGCAGCGCCAGTTCGATCCCAGGCCACTGGGCGAGGGTCCCACATGGCGCGCAGACCTCTCCTGCCGCACCTGCTGCTTCCCTCAGAAGTGTATTTCATCAGTCTGCCTGCTCTGCTCTCCCCTCTGGCTCTGGTGAATTTTCTGGGCTCCCCCGTACTTCTGACTATACCCAGTGCTTGTATAAATAAATAAATAAATATTTAAAAAATTGCACATACTGTCAAAATTAAACTTTTTGTGTAGTTTAATGAGGTGTTACTACCTTGATATCTAACAATACAATCTGTCTCTGATTAGAATGGCAAAAGAAAATACAATGTGTGCACTTCTATTTTCATGTTATTCCCCAACTATCTGGAAAACTAATTTTAAGAAATTTGAAAAGTAATTAAATCAACAAAAATACAATGGAAAACATTGAAAAACTAGAATATGAAATTCAAATATTTATGCACACAAGGACTGGGGTACAGGCCAGAGGTGTGTAGGGAGTGAGAGGATTCACCAGAGAGACTGGGGAGCAGAACAGGCAGATCTACTGAAATCTACTGCTGAGGGGAGCAGTGGGGAGACAGGAGAGGTCTGCTGTGCCATGTGGCTCACCTCCCTGGCCAGGAATCGAACTCATGCTGCAGTGGCTGTGGACAGCTTCATAGTGCTGAGACTTAGCCTGGATAACAATTTTTAAAGACCTGACAGTTTTTAAAAAAATCCCTCTCTCAAAAAAAAAAAAAAAGAAAAAAAAGAAAAGAAAAAGCAATATATAGTGAAATATTTAGGATATCATTCAATTACTATACTACCAAATGTGTAATAGTAAAAGTGGTATAAAATTCAAAAAATAAATTTATAAATAGCAAAAATAATAAACAAATTTCTCTTCCCATTTATGCACGTGTATATATAGATGTCCTTCCACACTCAAATACTCACATACACACACATATAACTATTGATAATTACATAAATGACATTTCATTGGATATGAAAAGTTTAATCAAACAAATCCTTGTACTTTGAGTTGAAATTTAGTGATTTGTTGTGTCTGCATTTCAGCTCAAAGAGGTCATTTTCAAATTAGGACTTAGGTATTTAATGAATCTCCTTTCCCAAGAGAGCATATATAGTCCCTACCATTAAAGAAGTAGAAATAGTGGTATGAAAGGAAAAAATACATGCAAAGGAAGGAGCACTCAGAAAAAAGAATGCCATTTTTTTGTTGGCAAATTTGTAAATATTGCCTTGGATTTTGTAGGATATTTTGGAGGGAGAACACATTAAAGGAAATAAATTCCTAAATGTACATAAACAAAGATAATAATGTGTACACCTTAGAATAGATGGAAAATAATCTTAAGTAACGTTCTGAAACAAAGTGAAAAAAATCTCAACTCCTGATAGGTTTTTATTTGTAAAAAACTTATACATGATGAAAAAACATCTATTACACCTGGCATTATGTATATTATACAGCAATGTGTTACATAAAAGATTTAGAGTAATTATTACATAAGGCCATTTTTATTTGTATATTTCATATTATCTTTATGTTACAGTTTTTCAGTAGTGACTAATATTAAAAACTCTTACAATAACACAGTTTGTGCGTTTGGATTTAAGGGCCAGATACTATAGTGAGAGAAATCTAGACCCAAAAAGAAGTGATTCCCTCAGTTAAACTAGCCAAGGATTTTGTTTGGTTTTGTCTGTGAGGCAAAACGAAAAAGTAAAGTGATTAACCATTATTAATCAAAAATGTATATGTGTTATGTGTCAATTAAATATATAAACTTCATGTAGTTCTCATTTATGGATTTAGTTCTATGAGCTCACAAACGACATCTTGTCATCATAAATTTTCATTCCTTGATTGATTCGTCTGACAAATATTTAAAGCTTATTATGCACCTAAAGTTATAATTCTAACTGCTTACCTATGTATACCCATAGATTTCAATGGGAAAATGTATTTTATTTTTAAAATCCCATATTTATCCATCATTTGCATTATCAAATATTTTGTACAATAATTTCCTTGAACTACTATTATGAATAAATATTCAAATAAATGAGAAGGTATAGGAGAATGGAAAAATAAACTACTGCACAAATCTACAATGAAATAATAATAGTCGGCAAAATGTATTCCTCAGAATTAGCACTATAGGTAGTTTTAATTTACTTCATTACTTTTTTGCATTTCACAGTCACAAAATTATATAAATTAAAAATGATTTTAACACATTTCCATATTTATTATTTGTCATATTTTAAGGTTAATTCACTCATTATAAGGCTCATTCCTTTTACAATTATATAAAGTTCATATGAGTTACATATCACACACTTATTTCTAGATATAATATATTTATAATCACTTACAACATATCCAAGAAACACATTAATCTTTATGAGAAAACAGTGACAAATCTGACAAAAAATATTTTAGCATAGTAACAAGTTAGAATTCTTATTCATAAACTGTTTCTCTTGCCAAGTTAGGCAATGTTCCAAAAATCATAACGCTTCCAAACCGTATGATGCTTGCTATAAAATTTTCACTTAACAAAGCCATACTGATTTTCTCAACTGAGTTGATTAAATAGATTTCTTAATTTGCAATTATAAATGAGTTTCTGAAATGGTTTGTAGACCTAGCAATGGTAGATGTTTGGGGAACATTTAAGAATGAATCCAGTAATTGAGATGATGTAGACTCAGATTCCAATTTATATTTGATAAAATCAGACCTCCCAGATTTAAAAAGGTCAAATTCTTCATATTTTTATAGGTGTAATACCTTTTTAAGGCATCTGACTAACTCCATTACAAGACATTAAGCCAAAGATGCCCTCCATGTGAGAATTCATTTGCTATTATAGGCAATCTAGGGAAGTTTTAAACACCTTGTTCCTCTTTGCAAGCTCTCTAGCCACACTGATGAATATATAATATGTTTCAAAGATGGAGTGCTCTATTTTCCCTATGATAGATTACTATATAATTTTCCTGTGCGAAATGCCTTAAAAGATAGTATTTCAACTTACACATTTTACAAATTATATAAGAAAAATTTTCTAGCCTTTGATCTGATTATTCTACCATACAACTCTGTTATTTATATAAGGCACCACTTTAGGAAATATACACCAAGAAAAATGTGGCAATTTACAGCTTTTACTGATTTTTTTCTTGGCTTTTGTTCTGTTGCCAGTAATCAGTAATGAACAAATTGAATCAGATCAAAATATGACCAACAATTGTTTTTGCTGATAAAGATTAGCCTCATGATTTTCACATGAAATTTGAAAAAAAAGTCTCTAGAATTGTATATTCATTCTGATGAAAACATGAGTTGCATTTCCAAATGAGAAAGAGAGGCCTCACTTTTCAAACAGTTCTATCTTTTGCAAACATACAAGTCTTATATTGATGACTAAAGGCCACTCCACAATAATAAAGCAAGTTTACATAGATAAATATTACATTAAAAAGGAACATGAGGAAAAATACAAAAAGGTGAGATACATATTAATTCGCCATGGAACCATTCCACAGAAAGGAATAAACAAGTAAACAAAAGAAATATGCTTCTATCTGAGGAATAGCCAGTTGGATTTGGAAATAATGTGTCAGATTTCAGCTATTTGTGTGTGTCTTGGGAGTGCATCTAAAATTTGTAAATTATAGTAATAATAAATATTTTTTTAAATTTTTTAAAGAAAGTTTAGAAGTCCTCTGAAATTTCACTGTTTTGTTTTTCTTAATTAACTGATTAAAATGATGAAAGTATATACTGCTATTCTTCCTCTTGAGATAGAAAACCAAAAACTATATTTCTTGCTATCCGCAAATGCTGTATTTTTAATATCTTAAATAAGATGGCCTGAAAAGAAAACAAACTAGATTTATTACTACAACACACGTAGAAAATACCCAAATATTATTTCCAAAGAAAAAAAGAATGTAGGGACAGTAAAGGAGAGGAAGACAGGAGGCAAAAGCAAAACACACAAAGGTGATAAAAAAAGGAAGAGCCAACCAGAGTTCTCAAATATTTAAAACAGTAAACTAAGTTAACTCAGCTAGCTGATTTGAGAATATTCAGCACTAGTGTGGATGGTATACCAGAATTCTAGTACACACTGATGTGCGCTCTATTATAAAGGGTGCATTTTTTACCAATATCCACATTTTGCTTGTCTGGGGTTAAAAAGAAATTACTATAAAAAAGGGCAGTTTACCACTTTATAGTTGTAGTATATTTATGCTCATTAACTGTGCACTGCAATAGATAACTTTTTTTTTTTTTTTAAAGAATGTCAAGTCTATGACATGAACCATTTGCCTCACTCCACAGGGCAGACTCCTTGCACTTTCTGTCACTCGGATGAACGAAGTCTAATCCCAGTGGTCTGAAACATACACTTTCAAACTTTATTCAAGGAAATTCTGGAATTCCTGATATTTGCCTTCCTCAGTTAACTATTCATCATACGATACATTCAAAATTCAGCAGAGATAAAATCAATTAAGTGAATATAACTCAAAGTGATTAAGTCCAATCAACTTTTCAAATATTTTTGGATCTAAGCAAATCTGGATAAAGTGGTGCAGTCAATCATTTTATTAATGACTGCTATAAGAAATATCTCTATTTGGGCCTCCCTGGTGGCCTAGGAGTTAAGTCTCAGCGTCACCACCATCAGGACCTAAATTCAATCCAAAGCAGACCCCCCATTTTGCCCACTGCTCCCCTCAGCAGTGTATTTCAGTAGCTCCACTTGTTCTGCTCCCCACTCTGTCTCTGGTGAATCCTCTCAACCCCCACACCTCTGGCCTACACCCAGTTGTTCTACACACACACAAAAAAAACAAAACTTTGAAACAAAACTCTATTTCACTAAGTTATTCCAATCTTAAGGATGTTATCAAGGAAAAATTTCTCTATTATTACAAGGACTTTTCAACATAATTCAAAGATAGCTAACTAGAGGTCATTTTATTAAGAACTCGATGATCTTTTGTTTTTAATCTTAGAGATACTAAATTATGTAATTGAAAATATTTTTTCACTTCTCAGTAATTAGAGATATTTGGTTTAAATATGTGATTTTTGAATAGATGACACTGTGTATCTGTGAAAACAAATAATGCATATTTATATTTATATTTGATTACTTTTACCTGCAATGCTTATTTTTTTCTTTACTTTTTGTTTTTCTTTCACCTTCCTTTTAATATATGCTTTAGTTTGATACGTTATATCCTCTGTTAAGCGCCCTAATTTTTTCTTCTGAAAGATTATACAAGATAATTGATTTAATAAATTAAGAAATTTCCTAAATCAATAAAGCTAAGTGTTACTGTCGTGCATGTATGCATAAATATGTATGGGATCAATTTAAGTAAAATTGCGAATATAATTTTGGTTTGCTTATTCTCAGAATAACATCAGCATGTTTTATCTGCCTTATTAAAAAGCATGACTCAGAAAACCATTAGGTATTTGATCCTTGCTCCCCAATTGAATTGAAAAATAACTTTAGATCAGAGATGTAAAATACATCTTTTTTTTAGGATTTATTTATTTATTTATACAAGAACCAGGGTACAGGCCAGAGGCGCAGGAGGGTGAGAGGATTCACCAGAGACAGAGCGGGGAACACCGGGCAGACTGTCGAAATACACTGCTGAGAGGAGCAGCGGGTGAGGCAGGAGAGGTCCGCCCCGCCATGTGGGACCCTCGCCGGGCAGCTGGAATAGAACCGGCGCTGCGGAGGCTGTGAACAGCTTCACAGCACTGCGCTCAACCTCCTGTGCCACCCGGGAAGGCCCAAAATACATCATTTTTGTTTGCCCATATAGTAGATATGGCAAACTGAGTGTATCTCAGAACTGCTTCTGTTGATAATGGTACTTATTAATGACCTACTGTATTTGTGTCAGTTGAGACATGTAGCACATGATTGTCTATAAGACACAAGGATTCTATAGGCAATGCAAATAAAGATCAATTATGAGCTGATCCATGAGTAATGGTGAAGACATACACCGCAAATCATTCCAATTATGTAATGGGTACAGAACTAGGGATCACATATGGTGTTACTGATGGAATTAAGTAATAAACTTACAAAAATAAGCTCTGCAGTATCTGCAAATAGTCAGCAATTGCTTACTGAGCATCTCTACATATAGACATGACAGCTCTACAAGCAGAGCACTGTGAATCACAGGATTCTTTTGTCTCTCTTCTACCTTTAAACATTTCATACTGATCCCTCAGTGTCTTAGACAATTCCTTACCTTCATTCCCACCCTTTATTACAACATACAATTTATTTTTTTTTTCCATGGGAGGAAGCTATTCTACACACATGAATAAAATTTAAATGAGTGTATACTCACTATCCCAATTTACCCTCTCAATATGAATGTCTATTCTTTTTAATGTAGAATGCAGTCATGGACTATCACCACTCATGAACATGAATGCTGTTAATTGAGAAGATTGGAAACACTGTTCTAACTTTGTATCACGATGTTAGTTGTACCTGCATATCAGTCAGTATTCAACCTAAAATTAATGCCCCATATAGTGTGTGTTTGGGAAAGTTTTCATTTGATTTGTTGAGGGTTTTTGTTTCAAATAGGAAGTTAGGTAAATATTCTTATGCGGTTTTCATTGACCTCAAGACAGTCATCAGATAAAACAGTTTACAAGGAAAGTGTAATATTTCTTCCCTTGCGAGTGAGTGGTACATTTCTCTGGGTTTGAAAACCTGTTATCTGGGATACTTCAATTCAGCTGTGAGAAAACACTATCAAAAAGGTCTATATTATCTGAAATTAAACTTAGTCAAGTAGATGTGTAAGAGAAGACTTGAACCACTATTTTAAGGAAAAAAAATAGTAGAAGATGGTTTTCTTCAAGAATTATTTTCTTACCACTCCCTCCCTGGATGGACAAAAGGTCTATGTGTGCTGCCACACAGAACTTAAGATTCTCTTTTGGACAGAAAACACATTGCCATTGGTCCATCTCTTTAAAATTTTCTATGCTCCATATCTTAGATCCAAAATAGACACAAAGGAACTCACTTTGATGAAATGAATTGGAAAATGAACATATCATCCAGGAATTTAAGAGGGGGAGCAAAGTTATTAGATCACAGTGGTAAATACACATTGGTTCTAATTAACCCCAGTTTAGTACTCTGGCATTTTGGCAATTAATAAATACAAAGTTGAAATAATAAAGCAACTGCATTCCACATTAAGTTATAAGATTAAAAATAAAAAGGGAAATGATTACCGGCAAAGAGGATATTTCTAATGTCAAAAAAGTTAATCATTGATCTGCTCTAAATTGACATGATAAAATTTTTCATATATCATCATTGAATTTTTGGTCTCCTTTTCCTGAACTTTCTTCATTAAATGTTAAAATAATAAGCAGCAAAAATGAAAACGAGCAAAGTACATATAACATGGGATTTCTTATCTCAAAATTAAAAATATATTTTCTGTCAATTTGACATTTTGTCAAAATTAAATGCATTTAACTTCTCCACAATGAAGTGAATTTATACCCCCAAAATGAGAGGTCTGGTTTTATTATGAAGTGCTTTAAAGTTTGTTTTTTTTTTTTTTTCAAAAACACTGTATGTTTGCTATCACATCCTGCTATATGAGAGTCAGCATGAATGTTCTTGCTAGAATTTATAAATAAATAAATATATATATACTCTTTCACCTCCATGGCCTGAGTTTGATCCCACAGGGCACAGCAGACCTCTCTTGTCTCACCCCGCTGCTCCCCTCAGCAGTGTATTTCAGTAGATCTGCCTGTTCTGCTCCCCACTTTGTCTCTAGTGAATCCTTCAACCCCTGCACCTCTAGCCTATACCCCATTTCTTCTATTATACCCCAGGTCATCTATGCAACAAATAATAATTATCGTCATTGAACATGAATTTGATTCCTTTAGAAAACAATAACAAAAAATTAGCATTTGGAAATTTCAATTATATGCATGTTAATTACAGTTTGTAGCTTGTGTTTTTTCTGAAAACAAGTCTGTATTCTTGTAGCAAGAGGAAATGTTTCTCTTATTTCCATTAATATGAAAGCTGTCAATTTTTCTATACAAAGTGCATATATAGTATGCATATAATATATATTTTTAAGAAAAGCAAACAATTTTGACAGATATAGAATAGTGATCACTGCGGCCAGAAAGTTCATTTGCTCCAGTTATGATGACACTGTAGCATGAAACTGCTCCTGTACTCAAAGTCTTGATAAATGTTTCCTATTTTAGAAACATGAATTCCTCCAAGGTGCCCCTGGAGGAAGGTCCTTCAAGCTTTCATGATTTCCTCTAAATGTTTAAAATCATGTTCTCCTCATGTGTTCTGAGTAACAATTATTGGCTTTTTCCTGGAAATAAAATGTGCTTTATGCTTTTTTCTCCTTATTAGGTTCATGCTGTGTCCTGTTTTTTATAAGATGATGATTTAGTTTTATCACTCAAGGGATAAAAATAATGATTTGAAATATAGTAGTTACTTTCTTAAACTTCATGACTGAGATATGGAAATAACAAGTAATAGTGAAAAAAATGTATACATTATTTAACAACAACTATTCCTACTACTAGATATTACAATGACCTAAAATATGATACAGACATATTTCATTAACTTAGGATATATTCAATATATATATCTGTATACCAATATACATTATTAATAGTACATACACTTTATTTGAAATTCAAAACTAAGAAAAGCTATTGTATAAAACATTAAATATTATTATGAACAAATTTTGTGAATTCATTTTTGCACATAATACATTGAATTGTGCATCCAAAAACCAAAGAGCTAATTTTAATATTTAAAAGCAAAATAAACTGTTCACTATATATGAAAAATTGTAAACTGAGCCCATGCAATATGTTCCTAATAATGTCAAAAATACTGTGATGCATAGACATATGCGTAAAAAAACTGGAAAAATGATTTTGATATGGTATTATTACACACAAATGTGTAAACATACCAACAAGAACTAAATACAAAGGCAAACCAACCATAAAAATAAAATTAATATACTTGCAAATATGTAAGTGTTACTTTGTTCAATACAAATTAACTTAAAAAGAATAACGTAGAAACATGTTTTTCAAGATATAAGTTAGCATATATAATTAAAAATATTTTCTGAGATTTTATGAGTAAATAAAAATAGCAATATTAAAATAAATACAAATGTCACATGAATTTATGAGAAAAAACTAACTTCAAGGAAACAAATAAGTTAGAGGAATATTTAAAATAAAGTAATATTATATTCTGATAAGGGTTATTTAAGTCACCTTCCTATAAATGGGAATTTACAGTATAAAAATCTGTGTAAAAAACAGTATCTCTGAAGTTCACATATTCATCTAGATCACTCAATTTCATGAAATCAAAGAAAAAAAAGAAATAGACTGTGTCAATGCGGACTGTGTCAAGATGTATAATGCAATTCTCTTCATAATTTCAAAAAAAAAGAAAAGAGAAAATATCCAATAGTTGAGTAATAGGAAAAATCTTAAGTAGGAATGTTGTTTTATGGAAATTTTTAATGATGTGAAAATTCTGTATTTTATTTTAAGATAGAAGTTGAATACTGCAATTAAATACTACAGATATATGCTCATGCACATGAGCATAGTCATGTTTATATATAAACCAGATAGAAAGAACAATAAAATATCCACATTTCACATCCCCAAGTGGAAAGATACATGATTTTCTGCTTCTGCATCTACTTCTGTATTTTTTAAGTAGTCAGAAATTTTTTTATAGTCAAAAGAAAATGCTTTTTAAAAAGAATATAGGGCCTCCCTGGTGGCCTATGGGTTAAGTCTCAGTGCTATCATCACTGTGACCCAAGTGGGAGTGGCCTGAGTCCAATACATGGCCAAGGTGCTGACCCACAGGGCACAGCAGACCTCTCCTGTCTCCCTGCTGCTCCCCTCAGCTGCATATTTCAGTAAATCCTCCTGTTCTGCTTTCCACTCTGTCTCGGATGAATCCTCTCATCCTCCACAACTCTGGCCTATACTCTAGTTCATCTACACAAAAATAAATTATAAATTAAAATATAAATAAATAAGAATAGAATTTTGTACTCAAATGATACATTTTTATCTCAAGCCCTTCTTTTTTGTTATTAATAATTTAAGCACAGTGTTCAAAGTTGTTTCAGCAAGTTAAAGACTTTTCAAAAGAAACAGTATATGAAATTTTCAGAAATAATTGTGTTAATTTCTGTTACCAGCATGTCAAAATCTTTACCTTCCCTACAGGTAAATGGAATTCCTTTCTGACCACTAGAATTCTTCTACATACTAGTGTATTTTAGACTCTTTTACTAATGTGAAAATAGATGGGCCTTCAGACAATTAATATAATATTATTGACACAAATAATATTGTACTTCTATTTAGCAAAAAAATTTAAGAGCTCTTTTTATTTTTTATAAGATTTATTTATGCATACAAGAGCTGGGGTGTAGGCCAGAGGTACAGGGGGTGAGAGGACTCACCCAAGACAGAGTGGGGAGCAGAACAGATGGCTCCACTGAAATCCACTGCTGAGGGAAGCAGTGGGGAGACAGGAGAGGTCTGCCGCACCATGTGGGTAGCTCCCTGGCTGGGGCTTGAACTCAGGGCTGCCAATAACTCTATAGTGCTGCGACTTAAACCCTTGCACCAATAGGAAGGCCCATTAAGAGGTCTTTTTAAAAATATAGAGGCTTGATAAAATACATAGAAGAAAATATAGGTGAAAAACTACATGACATGCACATCAAAGACATCTTTACAGACACATCACCCAAAGCAGTGATAGTGAAGGCAAAGATAAACAGCTGGGACTACATCAAATTAAAGAGCTTCTGCACAGCAAAAGAGACAATAACAAAAACAAAGAGAAACCCCACCAACTGGGAGAACATTTTTGCACCCAACACTAATGATAAAGGACTGATCACAAATATCTACAATGAGCTGATGAGACTCAACAAAAACAAAGAAAATAATCCAGTCAAAAAATGGGCAGAAGTGATAAAAAGAAACTTCTCTGAAGAGGAAATGCAAATGGCCAACAGGCATATGAAAAAATGTTCAACATCACTTGTAATCAGGGAAACGCAAATCAAAACTACCATGAGATACCATCTCAAACTAGTGAGAATGGCACATATTAAAAAAACTAGCGACAACAAATGTTGGCGAGGGTGTGGAGAAAAAGGAACTCTCCTGCACTGCTGGTGGGAGTGCAAACTGATCCAACCACGATGGAGAGCTGTGTGGAGATTTCTGGACTTACTAAACATAAAGCTTCCATAGGATCCAGCAGTTCCACTCCTAGGTATTTACCCAAAGGACACAGAAACATCAATTCCAAAGAGCACCTGCACCCCTATGTTTACAGCAGCACTGTTTACAATAGCTAAGCTATGGAAACAACCCAAATGCCCAAAAATAGATGACTGGATCAAGAAGACGTGGTCCATATACACCATGGAATATTACTCAGCCATCAAAAAAGATAAACACATGCCATTTGCAGCAACATGGATGGAGCTGGAGGGAACATGCTCAGCGAAATAAGCCAGAAAGAAAAAAGAAAAATACCGGATGGTCTCAGTCATAGCAGGAATCTAGAAAACCTAAATAAGAGACCAGGAAAAAGACTAATCAATACAAAATCAAAATCAAAATCAACAAGCAACTATAAACCAGAGACGCACTATGGGGTGGGGGGGACACAGAGGGTAAAGGAAGGACTAGAGTCAAAATAAGGGGGGCGAAATTATATGAGGAATATAATCAAAATAAAAATGCATACATTGTGCAAAGACAAAAAAATATGTAAGAATTATATAAAATAAAATATTTAAATTAAAAAAAATTTGTAGAAGCTTGGGGGTCTCCCTGGTGGTGCAAGGGATTAAGACTTAACCTATGAAGCTATCTGTAGCCACTGCAGCAAGAGTTCAATCCCTGGCCAGGGAGCTGTCCACATGATGCAGCAGTCCTCCCCTGTCTCCCCACTGCCTCCTCAGCAGTGGATTTCAGCAGATCCCCCTTTTTGTTCTCCACTGTCTCTGATGAATCCTCTCACCTCCTACACCTCTGGCCTGTAGCCCCATTCTTGGATGCATAAATAAATAAATCTTTTAAAAAATAAAAATAAATAAAAATATAGATGCTATTTATATATTTATTTTAGTTGGAAATTAAGATAAGCCTTCCCTTTATTGAGGTATCGTGGGTTACAACACTGTATATGATTTAGAAGAGCAGGTTCACACCTCCTCAGTTGTATTATATACATCACCCCAACATCATAGTGCCCAGGTTGCCTCCCCCACTTTATTGCTACCCCCATACTACCTTTCCCTATAATAGCCTCAATTCTGAAGTCATTTCTAGGCTTTGTTTTCATTTTTTTTTCATTTCCTTTTTCTCCTCTCTATATTACACATATCAGTGAAATCATCCAGTTTTTACTTTTCTCCTTGTGATTTATTTCACATAGCACAATCCCTTCCAGTTCCATCCATGGAGTGACAAAAATAAAAAGAGTTTGTTATTTTGCATAGCTGAATAGTAGTCCTCCGTTCATATATATCACATCTTTATCAGCTCCTCTGTCAAATATGTAGTTAGGTTGCTTTCATAATTTGGGTATTGTAAATAGTGTTGCAATGAACATAGGAGTGCATGTATCTCTATGTATTAGTTATTATGTATTATTTGGGTAGATATTTAGGACTGGAATTGCTGGATCACGTGATAAGCCTATTTATAACATTTTGAGAAAATGCAATACTACTTCCCATAGGGGATGGACCACTCTATACACACACCAAGTGCAAGTGAGTGTTCCCCTTCCTCCATGAACTTGGCAACATTTGCTTTTTTGGGTTGTTTCTGTTTTTTGTTTTTTTTTTTTTAATATGTGTCAGTCTTACTGTTGTTTCAATTTTCATTTCCCTGATAAGTGATGCTGAACATTTTTTTCATCGCCTGTTGGTCATCTATATGCCTTTTCTGGAGTGCAAGACCACTTTTCAACATTTGACTTTCCCCCATTAAGTTAGGCATTTCGATAATCATTCCATCCTTTATTACATTATGAAATGCCTGAAGTAGGTATTCTAATTCTAAGTAGGTATTAGCAATTTTATCTGATAGATGAGAAAATTAATGCTCAGAAATGTAACTAATTTACCTAATGTCACATAGCAAGAGTAGGTATATTGGAACAGAGCTCTGTTTTGCACCCATTTAATTGGCACTAATTTAATTTATTAACATACTATGTTGATCATCACTAGCATTATAAAATGATTTGAGACACAAAATGGAGAAAGAATGTGAAAACACCATCTATGAATTATGCTTGTATATCAAGGGCTAATATTTGGAGGAGAAGAAGGTATATTTACACTAGTTGAAGGGTGAATTTTCTATAACAAAAATACCACATATGTGTTAAATAAGTGAAGTGTTACTTTCATTTCAAAAAAAAAAAAAAAGACTTTGTGATAGAGATGTCCTGTTATGGAGGAGGTACAGTTGGCAAGCAGATTATTTTCATGGAGAGATGCAAGGAAGGACAAGGTAAACATGAGGACAGGTACAGGGCTGGAAGACAGAAGTCTAAGGTGATCGGCCAGTTGTTTGTGGAGGAAGTCACTATCACTCAAAGTTATGTGTCCAGAGAAGAAGAATTGTCCTAAATTTTCTAAAAAATCAATGTCGAATTAAGAGTTATTAGGTGTCACATCTATAATATGCATGTGTATGTCAGAAGTATATATAAAGGAATTCTACAGATGCACACATTAGTGTTCCTTTAGTTTGGTAGTGTACTTTTAAATTTCACATTAACGATTGACCTTCTTTGCTAGATTTGCTGGAATTCATTATAGACCCAGAAGAATATTTACTAGATTATGGCCATATATTAAAAACGCTTATGAAATTCTACTCATTATTTTTTTAGATAAAATACCATTAACTGTTAAATTTATTGAAGAGTTTGTAAGACATAATTATATGCATAATGGCTTCAAATGATTTTATATACATTAGTAAAATGATTATTAAATCCAAGGCTAAGTGGTCTTTCTAATATTTCCTTATTTATTCTGAGTGAAATATATCTCTTATGAATTTATGATTTTACATGTTTCGCTGTAGAGCAATTAACCTGCCATACCAATCAGCTTTTCATATTTTAAAGTAAAATAAATTAAATGTTTTATTAAAATTATATGTTAAATGTCTATATCAGTAATAATTATTCTTTCATCAACACATTCTAGTATTTAATGGGAAAAGAAAAACTCATGAAGTAAATTGCTTTAAAATCATTAATGAAAAAGCAATTCAATTTTTCATCTGAATCCCACATTAGCATGCTTTGACTGTTGCTGCTTTGCAAGGGAGTGAGAATTTAAGGTGTCTAACAGATTTTAAGTTTTGATAAATCAAAAGAAGCATGAGTTAGAATGTGTGGAGCCTACCCAACAAAGTGAAGGTCCTGTATTATTTCAGGAAGGCTAAGCAAACCCCACCTCTTGAATGCTTTGGAAGTGAAAGTCTAAACTTCTGAAACTGTCCAAAGAAATTCATTGCTACAAGATGAGATCTGTTGCACAGGTGATTTGTGAAATATAAAAAAAAAATCTTGTTTCTGTTCTCTTTTCCATTGTAACCATTCTCTCCCTCTTTCCTCAGACCTTTATTGCCCTGTTTCTGACATTGTCATATCTATTCAATTTTGGTTGGTACTGTAATGATTCTGTAATGATTCTGTAATGTTTATGGAAGGAATGATATGTAAACAGGCATGCAAAAGGCAAATACAACGACCTGACTGCAGAGAGAGGTCCTGCC
Source organism: Talpa occidentalis (assembly GCF_014898055.3). Lineage (NCBI taxonomy): Eukaryota > Metazoa > Chordata > Mammalia > Eulipotyphla > Talpidae > Talpa > Talpa occidentalis. The sequence continues at coordinate 2,413,919 of NW_023601212.1, read as the reverse complement.
CGCACAATATAAATGCACGGTCTTTAATATTTTGCTTCTGAAAAGTGTTATAAATAGAGGCACCAAATATAAGACAACAGCTTGAGATGCTTATGAACTCTATGCCAGTTCCTAGTCCTGAAATATCTATAGGTTTGAGGGGGGCAGAGAAGTGGTCTTCCCCTCTGTACAAACAGAAGACTGTCAGGAAATCTCTGAACTGGGTTTTGCCCACATGTGTTCCAGTCTTGTGACCTTTACCAAGAAATTTGTGACTCCCGTTTGCTGCCAACTGGATTATATGCTAATATTACTACAATGTCGCTTCCCACTTTCCACTTTTTCAGAGTAAGTATCTTTGACCTAAATGCCAGTAACATCCTGAAAGGGATTGGATCCATATAGGCACTATAAATACCATCTAGAACAACAGATAATTTTGTGCTGTTACAGAGAAGTTAATTTCATTACTTTCACATAGGAGTTATGTCATATTTAGAGAAGTAGCTGAAGGTCTAAGCTTACAATTTGGGCATAGATAAGTACTTTGGTATCTACCTCTGCTGTTATATAATAAAAAAACAGCATGCACTCAGTATCGGAAGGGTCAAATGCATAATCTAATAATTTATTATATTGGATACACTGAGGATTAGCGTAACATTGTAAAAATGTTGAAATATTTGAACACCAGTAAAGAACAGAAACTTAGCTCTGGGTTTTAACTCCTACAAAGAATGTTTCAGAAGTCCTCTCAGCTAATTGTAGGAAGAAAAGCAAAACATTTGCTATTTTTGATACCTTGCCTGCAGTTTTTACTGAACATCCACTAAATTAAATAAAAGTAAATATTATAATAATGCTCAGGTATTTCTTTTTTTTTTAATTTTTTTTTTTTTTTTTAATAGAGGCATGTTTTATTTATTTATTTATTTGTTTGTTTGTTTGTCTGTTTATACATGCACTGGGTACAGTCAGAAGTGCGGGAGGGTGAGAGAATTCACCAGAGCCAGAGCAGGGAGCAGAGCAGGCAGAAGGACCGAAGGACACTGCTGAGGGGAGCAGCGGGCGGCAGGAGAGGTCTGCGCGCCATGTGGGACCCTCCTCCCATGGCCAGGGAGCAGCCGGGGTTTGAACCGGCGCTGCAGAGGCTGCGGGCAGCTTCGCAACCCAGCGCTCAACCGCTGCGCCACCGGGGAGGCCCTCAGGTATTTCTTTACAAGAAAGGAATGAACTTTAAAGAGAAATCTTTGGGTCTGTTATCTTTGTGTCTGAGATAGTATAATAAAATTTAATCAGTTCTTCATTTGGCAATAAATGGATTAAAACTATTTGAAGATGTAAAGTGATCTATTAATGAGTAAAAATTGTCTATGTTATATCAACTCGCACTCTAGAATTATACAGGCATGAAATCTAATATTGGATCTTTCCTAGTATTTAATTTGCTTATTTCTTTTTGTTTTCTTTTTTAACCACCTAGATTTTATTTACTTGAATTTCAAGCTAATGGAATCATTCCAGCCTGCTAAACTTTTAGGTTCAATGTAAATTACATACATTTCAGGACAAAGGAAGAGCCCCAATAGTGATTATCTAGTCTGTTTATGTGCTGAATTGTTGATAACTATGACATTGATATTTGAAGAAAATCATTCTAGTCGCCATTTGTGAACTTAGTGATTTCAGACCCTTAGATTTATTTACACATTTTTACTGTCTCTCTAATGAATCAGATAGTTTCAGAGAACATACAATAATGTTTTACATATAGAGAGTCTTTAGGTATTATCTGACCCTATTCAAGTTTTTGGATCTGTACCACTTAAAACGAAATACAGCAAAGTGATATAAACCTTTTTCAAATATAAATTTTCTACTGTACTATGTGCTGGGAAAATGTTAACATAAGTAATAAAATCTTTAAAATACACCTTTGGTAAATGGTTGCATTCTAGTTAATGGGAAATTGTGAATTTTTTAATCTTAAATTATTTTATTGTGATTTATTATGTCACACTCCAGGAAAATAGTACAGTGCAAATAAGAGGTGGTGACAAATTAAAAGGGGTGTGTGCACTCCTATGCTCACTGCAGCACTAATTACAATACCCAAATTTATGGAAACAACTGAGTGCCCAAGGGCATGTGAGTGGATTAGAAGATGTGGCACATATACACACTGGCATGTACCCAGAGATAAAAAGATAAACCTTTACCCATCTTCAACAGCATGGGTGGAACAGGAGATAAAGCTAAGCAAAAATAAGCCAGAAGGAGAAAGACACATATGACATGGTTTCACTCACAGGTGGAATATAAAGAGAAAAAACAGTCAGTTAAAACCGAATCATTGATAAACCTTAGGAACCTGAATGTAGAATTAAGGCCCCCAGAACCAAAGGGAGAGGATGGAGAGCCAAGTGTGGAGGGAGCCCGTGCCACTGCTGTGTCTGTGAGTGCCTGGGCTGCGGGTGTGGTGTGGTCACCCACATCTGATAAGATATGAGCCTCTACCTATAAATCACAGCATCGTAAACCAATGTTACCACAATATTTTTTTTAAAGCCTGCAATGTAAATTTGTGCCCACATTTATTTCCTAGTGTTTCTTTAGTGAAGCAAAATTTATATAATCAGCAAATGAAAAGCATTGATGTCAATTTATCTTTATTTATAAAAAAAGTTTTTCATCTTATTTCTTAAAAAGATTTATTTATTCATGCATACAAGAACTGGGATATATGCCAGAGGTGTGTGGTGGGGGGGTTAAGAGGATTCACCAGATTGGTTAGCAGAACAGGTAGATCTACTGAAATACACTGCTGAGGGGAGCAGCAGGCGAGACAGTATTTTAACAACATATACTAAAACAATCACCACAAAATGGAAAGAATGTAATTGTAAGAAAGCACTATATGCTATAGTAGAATGCTTTACTTTAAAGGGGGGCAAAAATGATACAAAATTGAATATTATTTTTTAATTAACTAAGGATATATTTAGCATGTCAGTCTTCTAAAAAGAACAAATCAGTACAATGTGAAAATAGAGCGATGCTTGAAAAGGAGGTAAAAATTACGAGGGAGATGCCTTTGTGAAAAGTGAGAGGGAAAGCATCTAGCACATAAGCAAGAAGATTGTTATATATAAAGTCGCTATTGAAAGAGGCAGCACCCAATAAATGAATGGGTTGATAGATTTAATGACGAAATCATGTGAAATATTTCCTCTATTATCTCCTTTAAAAAGGCACAGTATCATCCATTGAGAGTAAGCAAGAAGCATCAAGAAATGTTAAATTAAACAGAAGTGGCAAAAAGTTGTCAACAGACGACCTAGTTACTAAAGTGCATCTGGGGATTAAGAGCATTGGTGTAGACAAGAGTTTATTAGAAATGCAGATTTTCAGGTATCTCATCAGATTTCTTGAAAATACATTTCAACAAAATCTGCAACTGATTTTGTGTATGTTGACTTTGAGAAGACCAGTCTAAGAGCAGAAGAACCAATTGGGAAATGTAATTTGATCATCCAAATGACAAATTCTTTCACTGAGGTTAGTGGTCATGATTTGAAGGGAGAATAAGTTTCCTGTTAGTTACCTTCAGTAAATACCCAAATTAATATCTCCTCCCAGATGCCTTTTAATCATTTTAGACTAGCAAGTCAAATACAAAGCCTGTTCTCACACTAGTCTTCCCCATCTCAGCAAAAGGCACCACAATCCCAGCTACTGCTCATTTCAAGTATCATGGAATCAAATTTGATTCCATTTATTCCATCCCAAATATACTTTAATTCATTTGAAAGTCCTACAAACTCTATTTCCAAAATATACCAGAAAGCCTATTTCTTTCATTATTTTCAGCTGCCACTCCAGCCAAATCAACATCTCCTTTTGGATGATATCAACAGCCTCCTCATTGCTATTTTCACTTTTGAAGTCTGATAGTCACTTCTCCATACTTTAAGATTGATTAAAAAAAAAAAAAAAACAGTCCAAGATTTTGGTGGACTTAAAAACCCTTTAAAGAGGAGCATAATTACAGAAATTCGGGTTGGTTCACACTGAGAAGATAAGCCTAAATTGGGGGGCGGATAACTTGATTTGTACCTTCCAGTATTTGAAGGGTAAATAATCAATAACATTTTCTAAGTGTCAAGAAAACGCACACTGGGACAGGAACTGGAAATCCTCTATCTCCACTTCTTAACACTTCATGATAGTTTCCACTCACTCGTACTCTATCAGGTCATGAAAATTAGAGCCATAAGGACTGAAAGACATAAGAAATAGCTTTCTCTCACAGCTTTGTGAAGCAAAATAGAGTCAGACATAACCAATCCAATAGCCCACTCTAGAAATGTTATTGCAGAATGAAGGCCACCAGACCGGAAGGGGGAGGGTTCACAGCAAAGTATGGAAGTTGCCCTGCAGACTCTGGTAGTGGCCTGTTGTATTGTCCTGCTCGACAGTGGAAGAGTCAATATTTTTTTACTCTTTTGCTGTTTTAATTTCTTGGGAGTTCTTTGCACAGAACTTATTCTACATATTTATTCTACATATTTATTCTTTATTTATTCTACATATTTATATACTTTATTCTACATATTTAACTTTTTTATAATGTATGACCTTTATATATATATATATATATATATGTATATATATATATAAACACATGAAATGGTATGCATTTACCATCCCCCAAATGCCATCCCCCAAAACTGATCTGTAAAATCAGTTTTTAGGTCATAATTATAGAAATGTTTTAAATAGTGGAGTATAATGTCCTATAAGTAAAAAAATACAGCAAACATTGAGAAGGAAAGTCACAGCAGTACAAAGGAGAACAACGGAAGGCAAGGGTGAGAAGTCGCCTATGCTATATATAACTTGATACGAAGCTTTCATTTTTAAGCAGAAATTACTTTAAGAATAGCTCCTTTGTGGCAACCTTTAAAATTACCTATACACAAATTTCAAAATAGTCAGCTATGCATAGCTCAATAATCCAGAGAGTCACAAATACAAATCTGAAACCATTCAGAAGGACTTCATTATTTTTTTTTTTTTCTGAAGCCTAAGAAGGTCTCTAGTTATCTTTAGAGTTCAGACTATACAGCTAGGTCCTTATTATAGAGTAAAAATAGACAGTTCTCTCAGATTTTATGTATTACAAGAACAGTAACACAAGCATTTTGAGGCTTAATAAATCTGCCTTTCTACATATTAAATGTTTAAATTCTGAGTCTTATAATGATATAATAATATTTTCAAAATTATTCAAATAAACCATTGTACATTGTGACTTCCAAATTGAGATACATATAGAAAGATTTCAATGTAATACTTTGATTTATGTAATGCAAACACCGTTGTTACTCTTAATCCATGAAAATCAAGCATTTAACCCACATGTTTTCAAATAACATCCTTGAAGAAACTTGAGTTTTCTCAAAATCTTAAAAGGCAAAATATTTTAAAAGTCAACTAAATTGTTTAGGCTGATTTCATTATAATGTTCTCATGTTTAAATCTCACACTACTGGAAGATCTCTTAATTGATAAATCAAAAATTGAGGGTTTCTTAGATTAAATAAAATTGTGATGGCATGCCAAAAAATTGGAAATAAGTCTGTTTTTACAAGCAATGCAATAAAACTAGTTTACTTTCTTCTGTTATAGAAAGCGAACTTTAATTGAAATCTTGTTTGTAAGCCTATTATAGATTTGTTCAAGAAAGATTATATTATTATAATGGCTTAGTAAAAAATATGACACTCTGCAGGTGTATCCTTAGGGTATTAATTTAATTTTCCCATAAGCAGGATTACAGTCTATATTTACCTGATGGCACCTTTTATATCGCCAAAGATTACAGTTTGTCTAGGCAAAAGCATAATTTAGATAACCATAGGAAGAATATTGTAAACATCACCTCTGCCTTTGTTGAAAAGCTTCAGTACATAATATATGCCATTAAAATCATCTTCTTTCTCCCTTCCCATATAGAAAGGACACCATCTGAATGGCATGCACTAACTGCTTAAACTACAAAACCTGTTTATAAATGCTGTGATTTTGATCCATTCACTTTTCTACACACCAAATGATCGTTCAGGGATCGAGTCTGGCAGCTAACAATTTGTGATTTAACATTCTGTCAATAGATCATTCTTTTTATAGTGTGGTGCATTTCAAAAAATGATTGAGCTAATTAAAGTCAACTCTGAAACTAAGCAGAGATTTAATTAACATTATTCAATGGCTTTCAAAAGGACATTATTATTAACAAAGACATTTGAAATAATTTAAACCAGAGTTAATTTCATAAGCCCAGGCTTTTAGTGTTACTGCAGTACAACTTCTAATTTTATATACAGTTTACATATGCTTTTAGCAAAATGCTGAGAGTTACAAAGCCATATGTCAGACTGCTTGAAAATGTAGACATTTAAAGTTAAGAAGAGTGTAAATATGATAAGTAAAGCGCCTTCTAAAAATGTTTATATTTTCAATTTCCATATTTTTAAACATTCTTAATTCTTCAAGAACTTGAAATTATTTTATTATGGTAAACAAAAATACATTATTAGCAAAATGTATCTAATTAAAAAGATTAACCTAAAACAATAAGAAAAAAAAAGGGAAAGCAATAGAAATGTTACCTATGAACTGGGATCTCATGATTTTCTATTGATCCTGGGCCTGAATTTCTGTCACAGCTTAATAAACTTCAGTCATTGTAGATTCAGCAGATAGGAAAATTGTATTTCTTGGAGTGTGCTTCAGCAATATGATACAATTATTACTGATTACTGGAGACTGGTACATGAATCCTCTGAGTATTAATTTACCTGATTGCAGACTGGTGCAGTACAGTTTCTAGTGCTTTAATCCTTTGAGAGCTGCTACAATAATTATTGCATGTTGTGTGACCTACAGATTCTTCCTGTGCAATATTGCAAATTTTTATTCATGTCAAACTTATCCAATTCATTTCAAATTTACTAATTGAAAATATTTCACATATCCCCCCATTTCAGATTTTGATGAGTCATGACATTTAAACTCCACTTAAACACTTTCAGAGTGAGCACATAAAAGCATTTAAAATATAATAGGGGTGCAAATAATATTGCTTTGAATAAGATTAACTGCCAATAAATATTTTTTATCGATTCTTAAGTTTTTACATATTGACAATTGTAAGTTGACCTCGGTTCATAGAAAAAGATAGTAACTTCACATATGGCCACATATGGAGGTAATTTTTTGGAAAAAAAATATTGAATTAAATTCTTTGCATTTAAAAGTATTATCCAAAGTCTGTATATCTCTGTTAAAGGTATTTAATGAGATTCAAAAGTCACAGAAACCACACAAACCAGGTAGAATGTTAAGGCCAAAGCTCTGAAAGTTAGAATAAACTATTGATTGAAACTAGGCTTAGATTAAACAAAGACAAAAAGGAGGTAAACCTTCCTTCATAATCTTTTATAAACATTACATACTAGTGGGAAGAGGGTAAACAGTAGGACAGAGGAAGGGAAATTTACAGTTGAATGGGACCTCCCATCTTGGCTTACAGAGTACACTTTACTCAGTGTTTAACCTCAGACTCAAAACCAAAGGAAAAAAAAAAAAATAAAAACACAAAATAAGTGATTTTGATTGAAAAAATAAATAAATAAACCATGGAGGAAAGTGAAAAGCTTGTCTCTGGGAAAAACTGCCCTAGAGCTACAGCTGGGGTTTACCTCACAGAAGACTCATCATGCATCATAGATTGAACCCTCTCATAGACCCCTCTCAATTGCATAAAGTTCCTAGGCAGAAAGACTTTCCATTTGCAAAGAAACCTTTCTGAAATATTATGCAATATCAGAGGAAACCCATAGTAGGTGAATTTAGTATCAATGAACAGACAACAAAAGGTCAGCAAACATATAATGAAAGCAGACACATCAAAGAGAAATATTAAGATAATCTGGCAGATTATAAAAAATAAACTGAGCCTAAGGGAAACAAATAATTCAGGGTTTTGAAGAGAACTAAAACCATAGGGACATTTATATTCAGATTCTAAAAGGTGTTTTCACCAATAAAAAATAATTCTGAAAAACTAAATGAATCAGCAAAAAAGGCTACTAAAAATAAAATGATTGCTAAAATATAAAGGCAATATGATAGGCTATCTCTAGATAATAAAATGGAAAATACATAATACAGAAAAAAGTACATATATAAAAGAAAAATCCCTAAAAGATGAATCCAATGAGCAAAGGTGAAAAAAAAAAAACAAAACCTAGGCAAATAATTAAAAGAGAAATAGGAAGGGAACATTACCAGCACTAAAGTTCTCTAAACTTAAGTGAGTAAAATTAATCAAAATAGCAAAACCTAGATGCATCGCCATGGGGTTTTAGACTACTGAGGAAGTAAGCAAGATGCACTGACTGGTTAGTCAGAGTCACAGGCTCTGGCCTTGAGACAGCACTCTGAAACATGCTGAACAGCACACATTCCATGAGCTGCCGTGCACATAAAGAACACGTGTGGGTCAAAGCCAAGCTGCCTGCAGTTTCCAGAAGACAGATAGCCTCTGGCTAAGAAGACCCTGGTTCCTGGACCCCATGGATGACCAAAATCGACTAGATGAGAACCTGTCCAAGATGACACATCACAGAGTAGTAATCCCCAGGGGCAGAACAATACGCCACTTTATCTGAAATAAAATATTTAAATTTATATTTCTTGGCCTTAGTGATCTACCACTTGGGACCCCTCTCTTCTCATAGAGTTTTGCTGTCCTTTTTATCTGACAATAAACTTCTTGCTTTTCTACCTAATTCTGGCCTCAATGTTGAATTCTTCCCTTGCTGTGACAGGTTCAAGAAGAGCCAACTTGGGGGTCCTCCATGGTGGCTCAGGGGTTAAAGTCATAGCACTATCAAGCTATTGCAGCCACTGTGACATGAGTTTGATCCCCGGCCAGGGAGCTACCCGCATGGAATGGCAGACCTCTCCTGTCTCCCCGCTGCTCCCCTCAGCAGTGGATTTCAGTAGATTGGTCTGTTCTGCTCCCCACTCTGTCTTTGGTGAGTCCTCTCAACCCCCACACCTCTGGCCTACACCCCAGTTCTTGTATGCATGAAAAAATAAAAATAAATCTTTAAATAAAAAAAGAAAAGCCCCAGGCCTGATTCGCTACCATTCAAAAATTTGTTAGAAAACAATACTGTAAGTTCCCATTAAGAAACCAAAGAAAAAAAGTGAAGTGTTTTATCCAAGACAAAAACGAAAAAACAGATAAAGTGTTTCATTTCAAGATTTTAATCCTATGCATATAGGAATTGATAGAACAATCAACTTAAAGAAAATCTGAGCTAAAAAACAGAAATAGCCCAAACCAGTGATGCTTTCTCTGAGTAGTGAGACTAAAGTATCTTTAACTACCGTATCATTTAAACTGTACATCTGTGTTTACCTATGTAATTTAATAAGTTTTAAATAAGTTTTTATATGTTCCAAATAAAATAAATAATTTCATAAGTTTTATAAGGTTTCGTCTTGCAATATAGATAAGGGCACTGATTTTTAATCTCACCTAAACAAGACAGAAATCGCTTTGCCCTCATAAAGCACTGAGTAACTCAGAACTGAGGTTCAAAGATGATTTGAGTGCAAAATTCTTTAACCAGATAAACTAAGACTCAAATGGTAATATATAAAAAATAAAACATTTTAGAAATGCAAGGATTTAGAAAGTCTTTAATTCTTCAATAAACCTTTTCATTGGCAGTAATTTGAAACTGATCTGGCAAGACAGAAAACAAAGAGGGAGTAAGAAGGGATTGCTGAACCAGCAGGTGCTATCCTGGGAGTTAAGACAAGTCTCGGGTAAGCAGCAGCAAAGCCCTGGACCTTGAGAGGAAATAGCTTCTCTAGCACAATAAAGATGGCTCCAGAGAGAGAACCAGGGAATGGGCTGACTTGCACAGTAACTATCTGTCTCTTCCAGAGAAGAAAACATGATTCATTTGAACCCTCTTTTTCAGGGAATTCGAGAACCTTTCACTAATTAGGACAATACACACATTCCAGAGTGGTTAGTTGGTGGGGGGAAGCTGTTAGTCGTTCATTTGCGTTTGTCCAGTTCTTACTTCTACAGCAAAATCTTCAGATCACTCTTGGAATTCTGATTTAAATTATAAGTTTTCTTTTAAGATAAAAAGAGTTAGTGAGGAAAATGCAATCCTTTGAAATGTGGACACAGTGACCCTAACGTCATGTGATAAACACTTATTTAATAGAAAGTAAGTTCACAACTGTTGGGTCAATATTTTCCAGAATGTTAATCAAGCTGAGAAAGTACAACTGTTCAGCACAATGAACCAAAAATGCCTCAGAAATAAAGCTGCAGGGCCTCCCCGGTGGCGCAGCGGTTGAGCGCTGGGTTGCGAAGCTGCCCGCGGCCTCTGTGGCGCCGGTTCGATCCCCAGCTGCTCCCCGGCCACCAGAGGAGGGTCCCACATGGCGTGCAGACCTCTCCTGCCGCCCGCTGCTCCCCTCAGCAGTGTACTTCGGTCCTTCTGCCTGCTCTGCTCCCCGCTCTGGCTCTGGTGAATTCTCTCACCCTCCCGCGCTTCTGACTGTACCCAGTGCATGTATAAACAAAACAAACAAACAAACCAGCAAACAAATAAATAAAACATGCCTCTAAAAAAAAAAAAAAAAAAAAAAAAAAAAAAGAAATAAAGCTGCAAACAACCAAAGGCTGAATATTTTGAAACAAAGTCGGTTCATAACTGAATATCCCCGTGACAGCTTTCATGCAGCTACATTCTCGCTGCTGCAGAGGTTTCTCCAGACCGGCTGCAGGTCATTTACTTTAGGAACCTGAGCAGAGCATCTGACATCATAGAGAAACATTTCAGTTACACACTCAGTTCTGGCTCTTAAACCTCTTCCATTCTGCACCAGTCACAGGCATTACATAATGATACATGGAAGAATCTACTATTTGTAGATTCTGAGAATTAGGATGGGCAGCCAATATTCTGCCTAACTACATTAAATACCTAACATTTAAAAAAAGGCATAGCCTGAACCAAGGGCTTGCATTGGTATAATTTTTGGGAGATCTGACTCCAAAGAACACAATTTGAGGACCGGAAAAGATGAGGCAGATCAGGAAATAAAACCAATCCAAGAGTGTGTTAATGAGTTGGTCACCACTATGTGCAACTGGGCCTCAGTTTTGCTTGAGATCCTTGAAGAGACCATGGGAGATGCACACTAGAAGTGCCTGTCCAAGGCATGGAAAAGAGTAGAGTTTATGCACCAGCTGCTATTCCTGACAGTGCTAGCCAGTTAACATTCACATGGCTGTCCCTGCATGATAATGGCTAATGGCAAGCCAGTTCCTTTCAAAAATCCGTTCCATTCCAGAGGAGAAGCACTGGGCCAAAAAGCTACAGATACATTGTGCAACTTCAGCCAGTTGCTGACAGGTTACATAGGTATGTGGCCACAGCAATAAGAAGGAAGCTGTGTTTCTCAGTCGTGCATAGTAGATGTTAGGTACACTCATAGAGAGGCTTATCAAGCAAGATATATTGGGGTAGTGCAATCAAAGTTTGTAAGTCTAAACTGTACTTTGGATATTGAAATACATCACTTGGCTATTATCAAAAAAGGAGCATATGGACAGGAGATGAATAATAGAAATATCTAAAAAGGCATTTATGCCCCTGTTGACAAAATCCATCATAATATTGTTATTCACAGAAAATAAAATCCATTCTAGGGACTATTGTTTGGCAGCTGTAATAATTCAAAGTCAAACTGTTAATGATAATATGATTCTGGTAAGGGGTCAGTTCAGGGCAGGGACTTGGGCAAATGCCATGCTAGCTGGAGTTACAAGGAAGATTGTTCAGGCCTCAAAGGAGTTTGACAGTATAACCAAAGTAGACTGAGCAAACCCAGGTATCTGTAGGGCAGGGTTAGTAATGCTGAAGCAAATAGGCTAACATGAAAGAGAAGACCTGTATCACCTGCTGTTGATGATGATAATGGTCATATACTGGCTTTATTACCCTTTGCATTAGAGACTACTTTGTATGGTTGATTTTATCCCCTACATTTTATATTTATTTCAAGAGCATGCATTGGGGTTTTTCCTTAAAAATCCAGTTGTTTGTTTAAAGCTAAATACAGGTTGGGGCAAATTGTTAATCTTCATCATTCCCAATATTCACATTTTTTCTCAAAAGACTTTGTTGGTTCCTCTGAATGGAGTTTCTTTCACCCGATGTATTATGCTATCTAGGTTAAACAACTTACTTGCAAAGTTATTAATGGGAGAAAGAGACATTAGATGAGTGATAAGACGGGGCTTTGAAAGACACTGTATTTCCACATGCATTTTTGTATTTGTTATTTTCATGGGGAAAAAAAAAAAAATTGCCTGAGCTGGTCTGTAGGCCCCAAAGGAACAAGAGATATAATACAGGTCTGACCAAGATCCATGGCCCTGAGCCACCTCCAGGTGAGATTAGCCGACCTCAATTCAGCTACAGATGACCCACGATTCCATGAGCATTTTTTTAAGGAGTTTCAATTTCTCATGTTTTGTCACACAGCATTGTTATAGCAATGGCTGGCAGGTAAGTTATCTCTCACAAACTTTTTATGATCATTTCAGTTTTAGTGAAGCTAAATGACTATAAGATTTAAGATCTCCTCCATGTTTTACCTTACTCATCAGTGTATTTGTTTCATCACTGCTATAAACATGACCATAGCCCTAATACCTGAAAACTGGCAGCTAAATTTGACTTTTCCCCTTCATTTATTTACCAGTAGAAATTCAACAAACTGATCTGCTCAATCTCTAAATCAACATTCTAGGTATAGATTCTCATCATTAGCAAACTTGTCTCTTAGGTCCTATTTTCTGTAGCTTATCTCTCTTCATAAACATTAAAGGCATCACCTTCAATAACATTTATTCCTTCTCTTATTCCTCTTTTTCATATGATTTCAGACTTTTCAGAGGTATTTATGAAGTATGTATTATGCATTAACATCATAGATGGCACTGGAGATAGAAATTAAAATATTCAAGATTATTCTTAAGCTAAAACAATATATATTTTTTTCTTTTTTAAAACTGCATCATATTGAGATGAAATCTGACAAAGACAGTTCCAACAAAGAAAAATTAAAATAAAAGAAATAAACAACCTTTCTGCTAAACAAGAAAGTGTAAATTCCTTTCAGGGTAATATTAGTTACAAAAAAAAAATGACTCTTTTTACCGCTTTTAGGGGAAACTGAAATATTTTCTGACACACAATGCATTCAATTAAAATTATCAAACCATTATAAATCTTATGTTATATAGTCTAGATGCACAGGATTTTTATATTTGTCAGTCATGCCTTTTTCAATGTTTGATTAGTTTTCCCTTAAATTACCAGTAAGCATGTTTAGAGACTCTAGAACCATGATAACTAGAAGTTATGTGAAAGTTTTAGTTATACAATTTAGATCGCATGTGGAATTTTGCCTCATTTATCATTTAGTTTGCCTGTAATAGTGCCCTTGATTTGTTGTTCTCTTAAGGTTATAACACAACAACCATTCTATAACATCTTTTTTTCTTTTTTTTTTTATCATGATGAGAAGGCCAAATTCATCTCATGTATTCAGAATTTCTTAAGTGTTTAAGTGTACAAGTTTATTACCCTTTCTGTGAAAGGTCCTTACCTGGCACAATTCTTTCTTACAATTCTGTATCTCTCCTTAGTTAACTACAAAGCTTATATTTTCTGATTTCACCATTAGAAGGAACACAGAAACTTAAACAAATGATTTTAAGTGCAGAACAAATAATACACAAGGGACAGTGGGATGACAAGAAACCTTTAATTCCATATTGAGGTGAGGACAGAGAGACAAAGAAAGACATCTACAACCACAGGGGAAATCTCAGTCTATAGAAACCTATAGTAAGTATTTTTATGATTATATCCTAATAAGATACATTTTTAAAATGTAAAAAAAAATTCTGCTTGGAATTGAACAGGTCTTTGATTCTTCATGACCAGATTATCAGTCTGCTTTCTTCAAGTGTTACACATAGCTTATAATTATGTACAATATACAAGTGCCAAAAGATATAAATGCCAAGAACATATGGAGATGGTCATTTATGTTGGAGTTAGCATTTTGGTGCTGCTATATGTGCATCTGTCTATAGCAGATGCAAGTTAATAATTACTTTTAACTAAAGTCCCAGAAAATAAATATAACGGTAAGTAAAAAATCTGCCATTCTATCTTTAGTATTTATACAAATGAAGGATGTTCTTTTTACATATAATATTTCCATGTGGTAGATTTAAATAAGCATATTTTAGCTGAGCTTCATAAACTAGATATTTTGTAGGCTGTTCAATATAAGAAGTCCATGATATACATAATAATACTTCAAGTCTGAGTTTCAATTTATTTGCAATTTTTAAAAAGTAATATAACACAATGATAATTTAATTTACATTATGCCATATAATATAAAGATATGTTATTAAACATTTACATGCTGGTATATCTATTGATGTTATTTTTTATATTTTCTTTATTTTGCAATGCTTTGAAGTTTAACTTAAATTAAAAAGAAAATCTCAAGAAAACAGAAAAAAAATAAAGAAAAACATAGCTTAAATGTTTGGCTAATTACCTCGCAATTAAACAGTCTAATTATTAAACGGATTGTGGTCATTTCGTATAATGATATAATGAGGTATAGGAGAAACATGAAACTCATGTTACAAATAATCGCTAAGTGTCAGCAAACATTTAAGTTGTTTAATCTCACTCTTAAAGAATGATATCTCAGCCCATATATGCTGAGTTATCATTCCAATGAAAGTATTGTTCAGATAAAAACTTTAAGACTAATAAAAATTATGTAAAAGTGGATTTAAAGCAAAAAGTGTATTTTTATTGTATTTTTAGGAGCCATGAGTGATTAAATACTTCCTCCTTCTGTGGTTTATGGTAAAATAAGTACATTTTACTACATTAATAAGTACTTAAAGTGAAAAGTAGGTTTTAATTTTGAATAATGATCTCTAAAGAACATTTCTAAAATTTCTCCTTGTCTCTGTTTTATGTGACATGCATCACTTTATGTTTGTGAATCGACCTATCTTCTGATATATTTATAAATCTGCTTTGAAAGATTGTTTTGGAGTCATAAATTTCTCTTGATATTTTCTCCCCCATTTCTTTACCAAGGATAAATGGATAATACATATATGGATTTATATATATAATCCATATATATATAAATTATATATAAATGGATTATATATCTGTAAATATATATATTTATAAAACATATATAAATGAATTTATATATATATATATATATAAATGGATATATATACACACACACAAACGCACACGTATTTAACTCCTATGAAGAATGGAGTTTGAATAATTAGCTCATATTGTTTAGTCACTGAAGTTTTTCAGTTCAGATTTAATGCACTTACAACTTTAAGAGCACATTCTAATAGACAAAGGGTGAGGAAAAAGTTCAATGAGTTTCACAATGATCATAATTAAGGTCACAGGAAAAGATTATTTTCGGAATTTTCACTGTAAATTGTGTGGCTGAAGGCAATCATCTCAGAAAGAAGTGGCCATTACTTTTGAGTTCAAGAGATTAAGTCATTTTATTTTAAAGAAATTGTCCATTTCAGTGATCATTTTCTTAACTATCATCCATACACCCTATCAAGATTACTTTTGAACTCACCATGCTCATATTTGGTTTTAGATTTTTCTATCACCCACTTTTACCATAGTGCTTCAAGTATTTGAATGAAGGCATCAAAGGATCTTAAATTATTAATTCACCCTAATCAGTCAATTCATGTATGTATCTTATAATACCATATAAATAAGATGGGCTTTCATTTCTGGATTTATTTATATCTTACTTTTATTATTATTTTTTGATCACTTTTTCCTTGTATTCTTGCAAAGACAAGATTGAAGCAATTTGATTTCTGGGTTCACATTTTCTCCCTTTTCTTCTTATGTATTTTCTTAGATATACTTAAACTAATTTCCTCCTAACTTCCTTTAAGAAGATTTCTCTATCACCTGGAATTAATTTTAACTGAATCTGGGTTTAATTACTTAAACATACACTGTCAAATAGAATTCCAAAACCAATTACTAGTCTTTTTATTTCTGTGCTACAAAAAGTGTAACTTCTAATTTAAAGTGTTAAATGTTATTTCATCGAGTCACTTCTATTTTAGTGTTTTTTATAGCTCTAGTAGGACTAGAATTTTTTCTCAAAACAGGTAACTTATTCTATACTCACTAAGTAGCTAATGTTTTGTTTTTTTGGGGTTTTTTTTTTTGTTTTGTTTTGTTTTGTTTTCAAGTAAAGCAATATACTTGAATTTTTATGGCAGGATACTGTTTTTTTTATTTTTGTAATAATTTACTTTGTAATTTTAGATAATCATAAAGTTATTTAGTATAAATAATTTTTAGTAGTTAAGATTCCACAAAATTAACTGAATAACTTATCAAAAATGAGCTCAAACACAAATATATTTTCTAACTTTAAAAAAAAGATAAGATTCTATAATGGTGATGAAAGATAGCTACCTGAATGAAGAGGGTTGGCAAAATTAGAGAATGTTTCCAATGGAGGTTTAATTTGAGTTCATTTTCAAGAATTGGAAGTGCACAATGTTAAATGTGGGAGCAGGAAGTTTTTCAAGCAGAAGGGGCAGCAAGTTATAAATTTTTGGAGTTTAAACTGAAATTTCAGGTTCAGTTCAAGTTCGGCCAGTAGTTCAGTATAGCCATAGTATAATGTTTAAAGTACGTGTGCAGAACTTACAGAGAACGCACAAACCACATAAGGACCCATCCTAAGTCCAAAATGAAAAAATTTGAAACTTACCTTGATTTCTAGTCAGGGAATGACAAATTTAGTCATTCTAAATTTGAATAGATAAATTTGAATTCCAGTTAGGGAATGAGTTTTACCTTTCAGAAGGTATGTAGTAACACAGGAAAGGGGAAGAGAATAAATTAGAAGTTTTAAACAACAGAGATTAGGAAAACAATGGATATCTTTAAAAGCTAACCAAGCCATAAAGACATGACAGAGACAATGAATGAGTATAAAGTGGACAGATTCAATACATAGTAAAGGAGAAAAATTAATAAGTTTCCTTCATCTACTAGAAATGTAAGAATAAGAATGACATATTTTTAAGTGATTTGAGCAAGAGTGTGAGTTGTTAAGTTATTTAATAAATGAGTTTCAAACTGAATTTATTGGGTTCAATTTCAGACAAGGAATTTTATGCAAAATCAAAAATAGCCAGTAAAAATAAGCTATATGGGTTGGAGTTTATGTAACTGGGTTGGAAAAGCCAGTTTTAGAGTAATCCACATATTGGTGGTGCCATTTGCATCAACTTGGAGGGACCTAGAGTGTATTATGCTTAGTAAAATAAGTCAGATGGAGAAAAACACTATGATGTCACTCAAATGTGGTTTAAAAAATATAACAAATGGATAAACTAAATCAAACAAAAATAAATCAAACAAAACAAAAATAATCAAACAAAAATAAAGCTTAAGAGTACAAGACCATTTTTTTAAATTTAGTTATGTCAGTTCCTTTATTTTGTTTCTATAGTCCACATGTAAGTGAAATCATCTGATACTTCTATTTCTCTTTCTGACTTATTTCCCTTAGCATAATCACCTCCAGTTCCATCCACTACAATAATGGGTGTAACATGTTATATGTAAGATCTGTGCTTCTTAAAATAAATAAAAGGATACTCCTAGTAGATATCTACAGGAAAAAAAAATAAAAGAAAGAGTGCAAGACCAATTTGTAGTTAGCAGAATAGAAGGGAGTAGAGAGGTACATACAGTGGGCAAATGAATCAATTTTTTGGTGAGGGTTAGAATTTGTCAGTGTCAAATTTAATGTCATCTGTAAATAGGCTGAGTTTTAAAGATGTATACTTAAAACATATAATGTTACTTCAGTAAATACAGAAAAAAACCCGGAATGAAGGGTCTATGGTGTTACATTAGGTAACAGTATATCATGGGAAGAGAACTAAAGAGTGAACTTTAGAGAACACCGCTATCTAAAAGCACTTAAGAAGAAAATTTAGCAAGGAAGACAGACAGGGTTATTCGGTCATAAGAGGCAAATCAGGGAAATGAACACCACAAAAACCAACAAAGAAATAAGGTGACAGGAACAGATATTAACGGTGACAAACATACCAGGAGTTTAAATAACATACTACATTCAAAAAACCACTGCACTGAACAACAGTGCACCAGTGTGTAATTTTTCAGGTTTTGGCTCAAGTGGCACTTCCATATTCTCCAACAAAGCCAAATATCTGTTAAATGTCCTTTTAGTAGTCAACTTATTGTCTTCAAAAGTCTTGCTTGCTGTAGCTATATTCATTCGAGAGATAGATTAATATTTTTTTCTCTACTTGGTAAATTCACAAAATTGACCTATTTTAAGTATTACAGTGGTAAGTTGAGAAATACTGAAAATAAACATTTTTTTTATTAAATAACACTCGTTTACAACATTTTATGTGACGCTGAGGTATAGAACCATACCCCGTCAGATGCAAGTCACTATACCACACAGCCCAGCTTAAATTCTCTTCTCAGAAATGAAAGTTTTCTGACCAAGGGTCACAGTTTATTTCATTTGTCCATGACTGAATACAATATCTCAAGCACCCTCTTCTTCTATTGAAAGGTACAATATATATTATTTTTGGATGATACAGAAAAGACTCATTCAGTTAATTGAACTTATTAAGCAAAAAGGAAAATTTTATATCTATGACTCTGTACAGTCAAATGTATCCCAACAGACAAGAACATTTGCATAAACCACTTGCGTTAGGTTTAGCAAACATTTTCAAATAGTCTCTAAACTTCTTAACAGTTACTCAGAGATAATATTTTGGTATGCAAGGAAATTGAATCATAGCAATTCTCAATGATTCAACCAGTATCACTCACACAGACATTGCAGCAGAACTGGAAATTGTATCTGAAGTTTTGGATATACCACAGGTCTGCAGAGCGTCTGGATGTTTACTCTTTTAAACATCTCAATTGCTGATCGATTGCTACTTCAACAGACAGAAGAATTCATCCTCTAACAAATCACGAAGAATGGGGACTTAGAGCAGATTAGTTTTGATGAGAAAGGTGATTTTTTAAGTAAAAACTCATGGATATGGGGCTTAGTAACAAATGGGAACTGGCCGAGAAAACAGTGAAGAAAGAGGAGGAGCTAAACGATCAGATGAAAGAGTGTTGAAGACAGAACAGATATAAGAAATGAATATAAAGATTAACAAAACTGAATCAGACAGCTGATACTTTTTTTACTATGGAAATATGTTTCCTTATGTACATATATATATATATATATATATATTTAAGATTTATTTATTTATACAAGCACTGGGTACAGTCAGGAGAGCAGAAGGGTGAGAGAATTCACCAGAGCCAGAGCGGAGAGCAGAGCAGGCAGACTTACGAAATACACGGCTGAGGGGAGCAGCAGGTGGCAGGAGAGGTCTGTGCGCCATGTGGGACCCTCACACAGTTCCCGGGGATCGAACTGGCGCTGCAGAGGCTGCAGGCAGGTTCACAACCCAGTGCTCAACCGCTGTGCCACCCCACCGGGGAGGCCCTATACATATAAATTTTGACAAATTTCTATCTAAATGTTACAAATGAACTAGTATATTATGTTGCATGTTTATTATAGGTATATTAACTAGTGATGTCACAGATATTTATGAAATACATTTTAAGTAAAAGTAAGGATGCAAATGTAAAATGCAAAATTCATGAAATCCAAGCTAAAATTTCTGTAATGAAACTAAATGAAGTTGTATTCATGCAATACTTTAGATTACAAATCAGGTGGAAAAAACTATTATAAACAGGAATATGGGATGCAGTCATGTTAATAATGATAATGAAAACAATAACTTCTGTAGGTCTTGACTTTTCTATTTTTAAAGTTGCAGCCTTAATATTGCATTAGCATATTTTTCCATTTAATTTAAAAATATATTTCTAAAGGTTGTAAACTGACATGACTTTATTATTTTAGCTTGGTGGTAACACCATGACTACATGATCACTGACTATTTAGCACCGAGAAAACAGGATTTTAAAAGAAGTTCAAGCATATATTAGTGCCTGCAAAATGCTAACACAGCAGTTGCCAACAACTGGCAGCCTCCTTTGGATTTGGGGATAAAATAAAATCGAATGGCATCTCCTCAGTATTACTTAAATGGCTTATAAATAACTTTTAATAGAAAGCAAAAAAGAAGGTTCCGTTTTTATTTTGCAATCTAGACTTTCTTTTAATATTTATTTATTTAGTTCTTTATACAAGCACTGGGTACAGTCAGAAGTGCGGGAGGGTGAGAGAATTCACCAGAGCCAGAGCGGGAAGCAGAGCAGGCAGAAGGACCGAAGTATACTGCTGAGGGGAGCAGCGGGTGGCAGGAGAGGTCTGCGCACCATATGGGACCCTCCTCTGGTGGCCGGGGTGCAGCCGGGGATCGAACCGGCGCCGCAGAGGCCGGGGGCAGCTTCACAACCCAGCGCTCAACCGCTGCACCACTGGGGAGGCCCCTCTCATCTTTTCTCTATACAGATATTTATTATATTTTTAGTATATAATTTTAAACTCCAAAAATAGCATAAGCTGGTACAATTGGGGATCTATTAATTCTAAGCATAGCAAGACAACTTAGAACTAGAAGCATTCTTACAGATCATCTAAGTTACATATTTGAAATCAAGAAGTAAAACCCCTGGGAGCTGAAGATATTTGTTCTTGGTTACACACCTTATGGTATGGTGAAGGTAGAACTGGTCTTTTAGGGATGAATTCAATGTAGTATATACAAAGTCTGCACCTGAAACTTATACAAGGTTATAGTGCAGTATTAGAATTTCCCTTATTTGATTATTGAAAGAATTAATTGAGTTAATATTCTATAATATTTAGAAAAATGCTTAGCATGTAATAAATGCTATATAATGTTAATTATGATCATTTTGGGGGGAAACAAATATTTTATTCTTCACCACATTATGAAAAAAATCACATTTACTATTAATTGGTATTATGCTTAACACAGTTTATCATATTTAAAGAATATTCAATCACTTAACCTAAATATTTACATGATATTTCTTCAACTATTTAAATACTTGGACAAGTTATATTCCTACCATTGCACATTACACCATCATATTTTTTTTATATATTACGTTGTCTTTGGGGTAAGGATAGTATATAACAAAACCCAGCATATAGAGATGATTTTTTACATTGTAAAAGAGAACAAAACTTCAATATATATAAAACTATAAATGTACTAATTTATATACAAAATAGATCTCTCACACACTCTATCTTGGTCTTCCTCACTCTTTATTACTGTATTATTTGGGTCTTCGCTGCCTTGTAGGAGGCTAGTTCAGGACATAATGATATCTAGACTGCTATTCCTTCCTTCCCTTAGTGGATTAAATACATGCAACATTTATTATTTTCCTTATTAATGGCAGATAGATGGCACTGACATACTATTGCTCTTGTTCCTCATTTGTTTCTTCTTTACATTTCTTAGGAGTTATCTCAAGAAGGGATTTTGTGTGTGTGCAAAAATATACTAATTACATACATTTTTATACATTTACTTATTTACACCTACAAATACAAAATAGGCAGCCAAGAATACTAATTAGGACAGAAATTCAAGGAGCCCTAATTTTTTACTAACTACCACCACGTGCACATTAACATATTATTCTGGAGACCTAATAAATATTATCATATATAATTTGTACAAAACAGAAAGTTTCTAAAACAAGAGCAAAGTACAGATATGCTGTTTTCAGATATCAACAGCCACACTTCGATTGTGTTGTTTGCTGTTTGTAGAAGTGATAGACTACTGTCTGTCTTGATTGGATTCCTTAGCACTAGTGCTAATGAACAAAACTCTGAGTATAAAGTTTTGGTTCACAGAGCTCTTTAATATTTTATCTTTACAACACCTGTGTGAGGATTACATGATGTTACAGATGTGAGTATGAAGTTCAGGGAGCTTCGGTTACTTCCACAAAAGCCCACCGGTCTTGAGTGCACACAATCAAATTGAAACTCAATTAGCTAATTAGAATTCAGTGCAACGTTCACAAGAATGTGGACCACTAAGACTTCACATAATGCCTAGAAATCTTTCCGACATTCTACTAAAGATTTCACCTATCTCTTTGTCTTCCACTAACTGCTTTTTTCTTAAGCAATAATCACTGAAATATTTTAATTGTTTTTAATTCATGTATGTTTTTGATTTGTTGGTTATTTACATCATTATTTCTTCATACTATCTTTGTTGTCTGTGATATTTCAAAAAGACTATGCATCATTTGTATCTCTTTTTCTTATCAAAAATGTTTATGATTTAGTCAGAATCACTATCCACCACTAACAGATTTAGTTCTGTGGAAAACACATTCTTGACAAGAAAAAAATGTGAATAAAATAAACCTTATGCTGTTGACATTAGATATTGCTGTTAATGTTCAGGGCTCACCTCATAATTATATCAAAATATTATTGAGATGGAGAAGGTTTATGATGAATCTTAGTCAAGAATTACAGTGAAAATGGATTTGATGTAGATATTCTTTAGAGGTGTTCACTTACTTTGTATTAATTATAAAATGAATAAATTGACAAGTTCTTTTATATCCAGTGTCACTTATAAACCCCATCCATAAATTTACATATTATATAATGAATCACCACTGAGAAACAGAAATTGTAATTTTTGGTTTTAACTAATGTGAAGTTTTATGTTTCTGACTCTAGAAGTAATTAAATTTCAAGTACCCTATCAACTAAAATTTAATTTAAATAAAATTGTAAGTTTTGTGATTATAATTCAAATAAAAAGTTACAGGTTAGACGAGCATAAGTTCTGGAAGAGTTAGCCACTGATAATAATAGCAAAGATTGGTGTAGCTACAACTTTTTTTTGCATACCACCCAGAAGTAATCAAATTATCTACATAATTCCCAAAATAAATTAGATACCTTCTTATCCATACCTGTTAATTTACCTCAGTCTCTTACCTTTTAATACTAAGATGTAAACCACTATGCAGAAAATTTATCAAATCAAATGACACTTCTAAAATAACTGAAATACAGAGAATGATAAGATTGAGACAAACACTGTATTAACCACATTTCACAAGATTAAATTTTCTTTCTAAGAGTTATGATTCCACCTTAAATCTTTGACAAACAAAATCAAAAGATTCATATATCTACCACATGATTCTTAGCTAATACAAAAGAAAAACATATTTTCCTTCAGAGGTAGAAAAGCATTTAAAGCAATTCTGTTTAGCAAGAATGAGGAAGATAGGGCCTCCCCTGGTGGTGCAGGCGGTTGAATGCTGTGCTGTGAAGCTGTCCGTGGGCTCTGCAGCATGGGTCCGATCCCCACCGGCTGCGGATATATCCACATGCTGCGGCAGACCTCTCCTGTCTTGCCGCTGCTCCCCTCAGCAGTGTATTTCGTCAGCCTGCCTGTTCTGTTCCCCACTCTGTCTCTGGTGAATCCTCTCACCCTCCCACACATCTGACCTGTACCCCAATTCTTGTATAAATAAATAAATCTTTAAAAAAAATTAAAAAATGAGGAAGATAGTGTTTTCAAAAATATTTAAGAATGAATTACCTAAGGTTATTGTAGAATTTTTCAGTGAAAACTTATGGAATTAAACAAAGATGGAACTCAATGAAATATGTTTTTAAATGGATCCAGGTATTTGCAGATCACCCTGGGCAAAAATTCAAAGAAAAAAAACCCTAAATTGTGACCACTGTAAATATGACACACATATTAAGTTATGTCAGTTGTGTAAGATTAGATCACTTTCTACTTTGCCATAGCTTGTGAATTATTTTATTTTTTTCAAAATCAATATATGATAGAAAATAAAAGAAAGTCTAGAAATGTCTTACATACACTACCATGTCATTCAAGTTATCTATATTCTCCATAGTGTAAAATGCTCAATATTTTGGCTCAAACTGTAGGCTCTGAACCCCTTCTTTTGGTTTGGAATCTTCAGAAAAAAAAATCCTCATTTGTACACTATGTTTATTTTAAGAGACCAGAAATCATGGTTTGGCCATTTATTATTTCTTATTTTCCCGTCTGCACAAAATAACAATTTTAAAATGCCAAAATGAATGGATTGAGAGCCAACATATTTTATCCATATCTAAAGATTTAAAGGTGAACTATGCTGAATAGTAATGTTGAATCCTCAATGATCATTTCACTCCAGACGATGGATCTGAGTCTACCTCAGCTATTCCATTTCCATATCCAATGATATCTACAGGGAGAGACAGAGCCAAATCTGTCCAATATGATATGAAGGTCATACATTAGAAAGATCCTAAGGAAAGTTTCCTCACGGAGAAGAGAGGAATCACTCCTAGAGGTGATCTCTTCACTGACATGAGAATGAAGCTAACATCAAAGATGGGAATGCAGAATCAAAGTGGAAAAACGAAAGGTGTGTGTAACATCATTGAGACATGGAGTCAAGCAAATCTCTCTTTGCTGTGGAGTGGTTTTATGCAAGGGGATTAACTTTTACTTTGATTTTTCTTTCTATTTATACCAAAATTATCCTGACTGGTGCCAAAATAAATATTCATTTTGAGATCAATGTCCTGCCGTTCTACTCTGAGAAATACAGTAGCACATTTGTAGACTTCTAAAATAAAACTAATTAATAACCAATTCTAACTATGACAATTAATATGCTACCAAATGCATGAAATGATAGATTAGATTTTCTTGAATGGTAATATTACTGGATTCTACCTAATAATTATAATTTACTAATTTGTTTCTGAAAAATTGATTATTTAGTGCATTTAATAAACATACTCTTGATTGTTTTCAGAATGACAGCCTCTATAAACAAAAAAGCTTAACTTCCAACTATGTTTTCTGAATACTTATTAATGGTTTAACAAGATGTGAAACAATCACAACTATTAGATTTACAACCGCATTAACTTCTGGTTGGTAAATATATGTTAATATGTTTGCTGCAATAAATTTCACTCTACTAGCAAAAACAAATTCACTGAACCACTGATATGATAAATCCTTTTAAGAATGTGTATGTGTTACTCTACAAGATCTAAAAAAGAAAAACATTACCTATGATTTTTCATATGTTGCCTATATAATTTTTAAAAAGAAAGAGAAACCACATGTTTTTCCAAGTATGTACATTGATATATACAAATACACATATCCCATGTAGAAAATTATTTTTCATTCTTATTTAAATTTACATATGTACATATATATGCAATGCGTACCAGGCATAAAATTATGCATTTTTTCATATACACACATAAACCAACGCAGAAATATGTCAACCCCATTCAATTTGTGTTTCATAATAAAAGATTAAATGTTTGAAATTAACAGTGATCATCTAATTTGTATTTATTACTTTATGTTTTCATTTTAAATTATCAGACTAATATTTACTTACAGTTTAATAGACACTTTGCATATTTGTATATGTTAGTAATTACACTAGATTTTGTTTTTCAAATTAATTTTCCAATTAATTTAAGTGTACTAAGAGTAAATGTTACTCAGCAGACCAGAATTATACTACATAAACAAATGAGTGGAGAAGTTCTAATCATTAAATAACTAACTGAAAGTTTATATATATTATAAATCCTTAATTTATTCTTTGTACTACTTGATTTAATTTATTTAATTTATTATTTGTACTACTTGATTTATTACATATAATTATTATTAAAGAAGTTTGCAAATAATATTTGAACTGATTTTTTCATGTGCAACACTTTTCTTAATATGATTTCATTATTGATATTAATTGGAGAAGGTAAAATTTGTAAAATCAAGTTAATATATCACACAAGAATACAACAAACTTGCAACAAGCTAAGGCCCAATTTGCAACTAGTTTCAGATTCCACTTCCAAACAAGAGCTGCACTAACAATCGATTACTTACAGAAAAAAAGAAGTGGTACAATCAAGAAAGTCTCTGCAGGAAACAAAAAGTAGGCAGAAATCAAATGCTGCCTTCAAATCAGAAAATAATTTTTAATGTATATCAAATGTATATTCCTAGAGACTATTGAAATCTGAAATTTCCATTACTATCTACATATTATGGCTATCTTTATAGCATTCCTGAAAAAACAGGATTCAGTGTTATCCAAATGGAAAATATATAAAGAAAGCCTACATAAAAATAAATAAATAAATAAATAAATAAATAAATAAATAAATAAATAAAAACATGATGGAGGACTATGGTATCTTGGTAGGGGCTGCAGTATGCTAACAGCACCTGAAATGGAGATCCCATATTTTTAATACACAAAGATGCAAATCATTATTACCTCAATAAAAATAATTAAAAAACTGAAAATAACTCTCCATCTAACAAAGATTAATTAGTACAAACCTCTCCTAAAGACCCAGGATAAATAAATCTATTTGTGAAAGCATTAAAAATAAAATGTATTAGAGAGTATATAACGTAAACCATGGTATTGCTCAAAAATCTATTAAAATCCAGAGTCTAAAGATAATAATTCATTTCATTGAATTTAAGTGATAGATATCTGGAAAATGTAAAATTATCAAAATAATTGGAGCAAATTACCACACATGCTCAAAGAATTTTATTCCAGTGAAACTACGATACCAATCTCCTTATTAAAACTCAATTTAATCAGGGCCTCCCCGGTGGTACAGCGGTTGAGCGCTGGGTTGCAAAGCTGCCCGCGGCCTCTTTGACGCAGGTTCGATCCCCGGCTGCTCCCCGGCCACCCGAGGAGGGTCCCACAAGGCGCGCAGACCTCTCCTGCCGCCCGCTGCTCCCCTCAGCAGTGTCCTTTGGTCCTTCTGCCTGCTCTGCTCCCCGCTCTGCCTCTGGTGAATTCTCTCACCCTCCCACGCTTCTGACTGTACCCAGTGCATGTATAAACAAACAAACAAATAAATAAATAAAACATGCCTCTATTAAAAAAAAAAAAAACTCAATTTAATCAAAAGAGCAGATGGGTTGAGTAAGAGCCCAAAAACCTTTTTTGTTTTATGTTTTAAATAAGTTAAACGAAGTGTATCCTAGAAAATAATCTAAATCTATTGTGCTTCTGCAAAGTTATATTCCAATAAAAGTAAAACAAAATCACGAAACATTTCAATTAGAGTATGTCTGTTATTTCTGAATTTGCATTTTGCAAATTACCTGAGTCACTGTGATAAAGACTGTTGAAACATCTGTGAAGTTAATAAAATGATGTGTCAGATGCAACAAATCCTATTTTCATTCTCCTATTTACAGAATTTCTTCTGAAACGACAATTTTTGGTGTGAAGAGAGAAGCTAAAAGCAGAATTCATGTATCAAAATAAGAACTCTTAAAAATGAAAAGAAATCTACAAACTGATCAACTTCACTCTATTTCTAACAATAAAGGGTAAAACCTAGCTATTTAGATTGACAAAGGATCACATGGCTATTTCTTGCAGAATTGGGATTAAATAAATTATCTATCTCTACTGATAAGATTCACTGGCCATTTATTTCTAAAATTTCTATATAAAAACATAACTTTTTTCTTTTTTTTTTTTTTATGATTTATTTATTTATTTATTTATACAAGCACTGGGTACAGTCAGAAGCACGGGAGGGTGAGAGAATTCACCAGAGCCAGAGCAGGGAACAGAACAGGCCGACTGACGAAGTACACTGCTGAGGGAAGCAGCAGGCGGCAGGAGGTCTTTGTGCCATGTGGGACCCTTGCTGGAAGACAGGGATTGAACCAGCACTGAAGAGGCTGTGGGCAGCTTCGCAGCCCAGTGCTCAACCACTGTGCCAACAGGGGAGGCCCTCTTTTTGTTTTAATAATGATGTATTGCTATTTTACATCCTTGTTTGTTTGTTTGTTTATTCATTCATTCATTCATTCATTCATTTATTTATTTATTTTTGGCTTCTTTTCAAAAACTTCTGTGAATCTTAAAGAACTTTTTTTTTTATTTTATATACTTTTTACATCATTTTTCATTTTTGCACAATGTATGTGTTTTCATCTTGGTTATAGTCCCCATACAATTCCCACCCCCCCTTATTTTGACCTTAATCCCTCCTACCCACTCCCAACCCTTGCCGTAGTGTGTCTCTGGTTTATAGTTGCTTGTTGATTTTGATTTTTACTTTATAGATGACTGGATCAAGATGTGGGACATATATACAATGGAATATTATTCAGCAATCAAAAAAGATAAACTCATGCAATTAGCAGCAACATGGATGGAGCTGGAAGGGATCATGCTCAGCGAAATAAGCCAGAAAGAAAAAGAAAAATACTGGATGGTCTCACTCATAGCAGGAATTTAGAAAACCTTGTTTATTTTTTCACAATGTAGGATTTCTCCCCTCAGGTGTGGTTACCATAGTTTTCCTACCTCCAGGGCACCACAGCCCTCCATAAAGGCCATTGTGCTCTCTTCACCATACCCTGGTTAAAAACAGTAAGTAGAGGACCTCCCCTGGTGGTGCAGAGTTTGAGCACTGGGCTGTGAGGCAGCGC
The DNA here is from genome assembly GCF_014898055.3 of Talpa occidentalis. Lineage (NCBI taxonomy): Eukaryota > Metazoa > Chordata > Mammalia > Eulipotyphla > Talpidae > Talpa > Talpa occidentalis. The sequence continues at coordinate 2,385,079 of NW_023601212.1, read as the reverse complement.
CAGTTAGTTCCCCAGCCACTGGCAAGGGCCCCACCAAAAAAAAACAAAAACAAACAAACAAAAAAAAAACAGTAAGTAGAGATACTATTCATAGGCATCTTTGACTAAATAAAAGAAACTAGCTCTACTATGTCAAGGAACATTTGCTATGGCTGTGCAGCTTCAAACCTATTAATATGAAAGTTTGGTGCTGTCTTTATTTGTATATGACACAATGTGAATATTAGCTAATATAGAAAGCAAGGAATCACAGTAAAACATTCATAAATACTTGTTTTCTATACTACACAGAAATCTTAGCAAATAGCAGGTGCATTTTCATACAAAAGATGAAGTCTAGAGTTAGATGGTTTCAGTCTTTGATTCACCAAACAGTCCAGCATTTTCCCATCAACAGCACATTGGCATTTAATGCTTAGATTTCTTGCCTCATAGTCACCAGATGATTGCTGTAGCTTTAGTACCAGGCATTCACTTAAAAGCAGAAACAAAAGAGTGAAGGGAAAATCTTCATTTTTTACATAGGTCCTCTTATCAATGAAAGGAAACATTTCTAGGAAATGTCAACACACTCCATGTCCCTGGAGTTTGACTGGCAAAAATCTGGTGATACAGCTGACATGCTGTATGCAGAAACCAGGGGCACAAATATCATTCAGAACAGAATAGGATTGCTATTACTGGTTTAGACAAACCATGGCACACCTCTGAGGACACATTTGCTTTTTATGGGAAAAAATAAGACTCTGTTCACCAAGGAAGGGAGTTTTGGGTTTGGAGTAGCAATAGTAATATGAGCAAAACAAACACAGGGAGAGGGGCTAATTCTGAACAGAGGGGAGGCGAAATGTGACATCATACAAATGTGACATCTGACATGGACTGTGAGTGGTGCTTCAGTTGGTGGGGGAAAGGCAGTTTCAAAGGGGTTAAAGAATAATTAAGTCTTATATAAAGTGACAATGCAAACTGGCCAGAGTTCAAGACATTTTTTTTTTGATGGAGGAAGAGAAAGTTCCATTATTCTTTTTTTTTTTTAATTGAGGTAATGTTGTTTTAGACTGTTGCTTGTATTTGGGAAGTATAGGAACTATACCCTGCTTCCAGCACTGTTCCATGGTGCCTCAGGACCAAAGGACCCACACTTACACTTACCACTTACAATGGTATTGACTTTCTCAATACTTCACTCAGTTTCCACATAATTTCAAAGTGATGTGTTTCCAAGTAACTGAAACATGAAAAATGGCTTAAACATATTTTTTTATTTTTTCTCACATTAATAAGAATTTGTGAATGTATCATCTAGGGCTGAATATATCGATCTATACAGACAAAAAGCTAATTCTCTATAGAGCTCCATGATGCGATATTATTCAAATACTATATTTCACATCTGAATTTGGCTTAGAAATTATTGTGTATGTTTGAGCATTATTATTTGTGCATATTGCAATACCATCTAGATAATATCTTGAACAGAACTGCATCCAACTATTTATTTACATGTACTGCATTTATTACTATAAAATATATATAAATATATGTGACATATATCTAATTTTTTATTTAAAAGACAACATTGACAAGTAATTATTCTCAGAAAGATTAGGATAATGAAGCATCTTATCTGAGGATAAGGTGAAACAAAAAAACAAAAATTCAGGGACAAAATGTTCCATTGAATATTTGTCGTCTGCTATATGTATTTTTTTCTTTTTAAAAAAATACATAATAGACATATGTCCCTCATAGTTTTGGGTATTAGAATTCAAGATCAAGGTGCCCGTATGATTCAGTGAGGCTCCTTTTCAGAGTTGCATACTTTTCACTATATCCTCACCTGGTATAATAGGCAAAGGATGTGGGACAAGTTTATAAGGACACAGACCTGCTTTCATGAGAATACAGTCTCCATGACCTAATCCCTACCCCCAACCCATCTCTCAATACTATCTATCATTATGGGTCAGATTTCAACATATGAATTTTGGGGACACACAAAATTTCAGGCCACAGCTACCTAAAGATTGATGAAGTCCATAATGGATCACAGGGCAATGTTTTTTAACAAATTTCTTTGCTGACTCTGATGCACATTTAGGAATGAGGTCCATTCTTCTCTATTCTCTAGAACAAGGTCCTCCCAACTCCTCTTTAGAGCTCACTAGACAGTATTATTCAGTATTTTTGCATTTGGTGTCATTTATTTTATTTGAAGCATTTTTATTATTCTTTCATTCAGGATACATATGGAGATAGCTGTACAGAAAAAGTCCTAAAGATTGAATTGCTAGGTAAATATGTGTAGTTTCAAAATTTTGATAGTTATAATATGCTCTAAAAAGACTATTAACTGATATGTTCAATAGACTATAAGAATGCCAGTACCAGTGCATATACCTTAAAATGAGCTGTTATTTATCTTTTATTTTTTGCTAAATGGTGAAAAAATCTGTGCTGTTTTAATTAGTATTTTCTGATTCACACCTGAGTTTTAAAGTCTATTCAAATATAAATTAGCCATCTGTATTTATTCTCTTATATATTTCTTATTTATGTCCCTTGCCTATTTTAATTGGTTTTTGAAGGTTTTAGAAGCTTTTTTCTTACCATATTGTAGTAGTTTTTTTTTTTTTTATCATTAATGCCATCTCTTTTTTTGCAGTGAATGTTTTCAGTCTGTCACTTATATTTTATAATAAAGAAGTGTTTTATCATATGTAGTCAAATCTGTCTTTCTTTCATGATCCCATATTTAGATGGGAATTATATCAGCAAGAAGCAACAGTACAAACATCGAAAATCTCTGATGACTATAAAAAGCAGGATTTAGAAAAACAGGATTTTCCTTACTAAAGACTTTTCTTTATTCCCCTAAATATTAAATATTTATTCAGCAAATATTTGAAAGCGTTTATTATATGTCAGCCATATTCAAGGTATTGAAAATGCAGAAGTAAATAACACAAACTCACTCATGGAATGAATTATTTAGTAAATGTTTTGTTGCCTAGGGACAAAAATCAGAATGCACTCATATCTCATACTATATGTCAAAGTAGATTCCAAATGGAATACAGTGCTAAATATAAAGTTAATAGAAATAAACAAGTATCAAATTCTGGGTTGGGAAACCTAATTATAAAAGCTAAGGAAAATACCATTATTGGGGGAAAAAAAAAAAAGACTGTTAGATTTTAAAACATAAAAAGCGGCACCAACTTTATATTTAAAACACCATATAAAAGGCTGTAAAAACAAAAGTACATGTACAGTAAAGGTATTTCAGAAGGTCCCTCATCTTCATTTTATATGATATAAACAGATAGGCCTAACCAAGATAGTCAACACAGGTCTTCCAAGAAGTGTCAAACTGGCATGTGAATTATTTTGCTTTAAGGACAATCAGGGTCCTGCAGGCTTCAAAAGAACAATGGTCTATGATAAAGGACTAAGGGTGCGTGGATGATGGATGTCGTGTGGTGACATTCATCTGACAAGATGTGAACCTATTCCTCTAAGTGATGTAGTGTTCTAACCCAATATTACCTCAAGAAGAGGGGAATGGGGATGGGGAAGGAGAGGGAGAGATAGAATATTACCATAACCTTAACTATCTAAAAGAATGAAGATTAGGGGTATTGCCCAAGTTTAGGGGAATATCCAGAAATGACCTTTCTGTTGGAGAAACCTATTGATATTGCAAGACAAACATCTAGTCACAGGGCATCTGGCTTCTGGCATGAGTGATCCATTTCTCTGCTCAAAGTCCAGGGCCCCATGCCATCCCTTAGCTCAGGATGAAAACCCTTGGTTTCTCCTCTTTACTCCAAAATTTAAAGTCATGGAGATTCTCCATAAATACAAAATTAAATTTGTTCTCTTCTCCAAGTAATCTTTTAGATGTTCACTGGATTGCTCAATCAGCCCAAGAAAGACTCAGAGGGGTGAGGGAAATTTCCTCTCTGTCCCTACACAAATAATCTATAAATAAAAAATATTTTTTTTTATAGAGGCATGTTTTATTTATTTGTTTGTTTGTTTGTTTTTATTTATACATGCACTGGGTACAGTCAGAAGCGCGGGAGGGTGAGAGAATTCACCAGAGCCAGAGCGGGGAGCAGAGCAGGCAGAAGGACCGAAGTACACTGCTGAGGGGAGCAGCGGGCGACAGGAGAGGTCTGCGCACCATGTGGGACCCTCCTCTGGTGGCCGGGGAGCAGCCGGGGATCGAACCGGCGCTTCAGAGGCTGCGGGCAGCTTCGCAACCCAGCGCTCAACCACTGCGCCACCGGGGAGGCCCATAAAAAATATTTTTAAAATACTAGAAACAAAATTTAAAATATGACACAGTTGCAGCCTTATTATTATTGTATTTATCTGCAACTAAGTAGGAAAATAAATGTACTTACTTAAAAATAATAAAATTAGAACCAACTGCATATTAAAACTAAGTTGTCCTTGTTTCTTCAAAATCAGTATTTTCACTTTTTAAAATCATTACTACTTCTCTGTAAAGAAAGAAGAAAATTTCAATTTTTTATGTCACAGATATACTGAAACTATTTACATTATATAATTTGGCCTCAGTAAATATGGCAATGATCATGAAATATTCTATATTTTAATTAAAAATAATGTTTTGCTTTGTCTCCCCTTTATTTTTCTTTCACTTATCAATAGTCAATTCTGCATAAAAAAACACAAAATGTTCTCACAAAATATCCAAACTACATGGATGGCTAAAAATGAACCATCTTGCTCACTCCGTTCTTAAACCCAGGTTTGAATGCTTTTGATAAAATATTGAACCAGAGACACCTTCTGGAATTACCATTAGAGATGACTTATTTGATAAAATTTAAAAATCAGTGTCCTGTGTTCGTCAAATAAATGTTTTCCTTTGAACTCTGATTTGTGTTTATAAGGTGTGGGGTCAGTCATTCCAAAAGGGCCAGCTAGGTGTTCCTAAATACACTCAAAATGGACCTCTTATCACCTCCACATGGGAAGTAGAGGTCAGACAAGACCATGTGAGCCTCTGTCAGTCAAGTGCCATTAGAGAGAGCAGATTTGCACATAGTTTTAACTTTTCATAGTATTATTTTTTGTTGAGATAACATTGATTCACAATACTGTCTATGATTCAGAGACAGTTCATATTCCACATGTATGTTACCACATCATAGCTCAATGTACTGTAATCTGCCACTACTGTCCATGGTACCACTCCCCGATTAACTTTCTACTTCCCCGTTATTATATATACACATTTTTTTAAAGATCACTCATTCGCATTTAACACAACTGTAAGTGCATGCCATCAAGTTGCCAAATAGGGACTTTTTGTGTTTTGCCTCTGTTTAACATGTCATCCATCTCCCTGATGGGCTTGAAAAGATTTATATTCAGAAGAGAATAGGCAATAAGAAAAAAAAAATAGTGTAAAAGAAAAAAATGCTAATAATAAATGGAAACATCTAATACCTATCATGTTGAATTGTGGCATATGTGTACATATTGATTAAAATATTTCTGGGAAATATATTGAGATAATAAAATGAGAAAGGATTCACTTTCATGAATACAATATAAAATGAAACGACCTCACATAAATAAGTTACTCTTCAAAACTTTTGCCAGCACAAGTGTGAAATAATTTTTACACTAATGGATTATATGAAAAAGTGCTTTATAATGAAGGCAAGACACAAGGCTGGTTTTATAATACAGAAAGAAAAATGGCACAAGTGAAATACTCTCATTCTCTTTAAGGCCAAGAGAATGTCCACAACTCAGTCTCAGTTTTAAGGAAAAGAGAGGGAAAGGAACTTCCTTTTTTTTTCCTCCCTGATAGGCTTCATGTCTGGCAGATTTATGTATAATCATAAAGTTTTTACAGATTAAAAAGGGAACACAGACAAAATTAGTGTTCTAGATCTGGCAGACTCCGGAGTGCTTCAAATTTTTAAATGTCAAGTAAGGGTATTTTAAGGTGAAACTACTTATGGAAATGATGACTGAAAACTAGTGGCACAATGTATTTTCTTATAAGCAATAAGCTCAATTCTTATTTTTTTTTAAAAATAGATTAGGAATAAATAAAGTGAAATCAACTTAATGAAATGTGATGATATTTTACAATATTTCTGTTGATTTGTCATGTTTTTTTTTAACTTCTGCTTAATTAAAACTATTCTCTCCATATTTTCTTACTTTAGTGGTCTGTAAACTACTGTATCCAATGAGAGAGAGGTAATAAAGAATTATAAAGTACGTCACCAGTATAAATTTGATAGGCTGGAATAGCTGTAATGGAGGTGAAGACTTTTTGTATTTACAGAGGTATATGAGGTTCGTCTTGGTTTAGAAGATGCAAGAAATCTGACTGCAGGATTGAGGTTACCAAAGGAGGGGGGTAGGGGTAGAACAGGTTAGGCAGGGGACAATATGGACTACGGTAGAGAATGTGGTATAATAACATAATCCTGTAATTCATATACAGTGTTGTGAACCAATGTTGTTTTGACAAAAAAAAAAAAAAAGTATTTAAAAACCTATCTTCTTTTCCATTGCTTCAATTTAAATGTCAGAATTCTCAACTAAGAAGGTATTAATGATTAGTGTATCATCAAGCATTGAGGATGGACGGAATTTCAATATACAATAGGTACACAGTCTTGCTAGGGACCATTCCTATAAACCTTAATAAGTAAATACACATGGCAAGCCAATTTGCTTGCCATGTATAGATAGCTTTGTATAATGATTATACTACACAATTATGGTCACTCTTAAACATCAGCATTAAGTCAGTAGTGTTTTTCACAGGTAGGCACACTGCTTATTCAATATATAACATAATAATGTTTCACTGTGTACTTTTACTGGTTAGGAAAGTATTTTTGACTGAAATATTTCATTTCTAATTAAGATGATACATTTCAGGGTATATATTTGTAGTGCTGATTAATTACACAAAATGTGTTTCTGGTAAATTGTTAATAAAGCAAAAACTGTCCTTCAAAACCTTGAGAAAATTGCCTGACCATATTTTATGTGTCTGTATCTCTGACTCAAATTTTGTGATAAAAATAAATGTCTAATAAACTACTCTGACTATTGCAGATTGTAGTTTACTAAGCCTTATATAATTACTGGATTAAAGGCTTATACTATGGAGTTCTATCAGAGACAACAGGACATAAATATTTAGTGAGAATATGTTTTAATTTTGGTATTAAATAGTTTATATCAAAACAATGATATATAAAAATGATCCAAGTATTTAATAGTTACGGAAATAACTTTCCAACATGGAGTAGTGACACAGAAGCCCCTCATTTGTAAGCCTCTCCTTTGTAGTCTTTCTCGGTGTCTGGACATATGATGAATTTAATTATCACCACATTGACAACACAGAGACTATTTAGTTAGTAATATGATTGTTAAAGGTGGAGTTAATGAAATTAAAACATGAATTATTCATTGTAACACCTTAATATGTTTATTTTAAAATGTTTCTATTAATATATAAATGAATAATTTGTAAATTCATTCATCCAACATAATTTTTATGACATTTATAAGAAAGAGTTAAGTGGTGCTATGCCTATTTTTCCACACTGTTGGGAAATCAGGTTAAATTCTGGTGATTCAAAATTTAAAGAATATTTGAGGGGCTTTGCTATTCAAATTTGCTTTTCAATTTAATTTACTTCTATATCATAACTGTTTTAGGAATATATAATTTTGTAAGATTCAATTATGGAGCTTTTACTGAGGTTTTCACTTGGTGAATTTTTCTGCAACTTTGTTCTTTTAATAAAATGATATTCTAGAGGCTCCCTGATGGCAAAGGGGTTAAGTCTCAGCACCATCATGCTATCACCATCGTGGCCTGAGTTCGATCCCTGGCCAGGGAGCTGACCCACATGGCACAGCAGACCTCTCCTGACTCACCCGCTACTCCCCTCAGCAGTGTATTTCAGTAGATCTGCCCATTCTGTTCCCCACTTGTCTCTGGTGAATCATCTCACCACCTGCCCCCCACACCTCTGGCCTACACCCCAATTCTTCTAGGCATAAAGAAAGAAATCTTGAAAAAAAAGAAAACGCTATTCTATATGTTTTCCACATATCATCCGATATATGCTGAATCTGTGCACACAATTTCAGGAGAACCCTTAAAACACAATTGATAGACCAAAGAAAGAAAAACCCCCCAAAACCCAATGGGTATGTGACATGGTGATATATGGTGATCTCAAACTCCATCCATTGTAAACTAATGAATAGAGCTACTAAATTTAAGGAAGCAGCATTGAGAGAGGCGCATAACACATGATTTGAAACAAGTCATACTCATATACTGACCTGTGCACATAAATTGGTACAACTAGGTTCAAAATATTGTTTCTAAATGTAATAAAGTTCAGTATTTGTCCACTTTATGATCCACCATTTCCAATCCTATGAATATATTAACAGATATTTGTGTGTGTGTATTTCCTAAAAAAACAATGTAAATAAGTTCTTAATAGTGCCATACATAAAGTAGTAGAAAGTTTTTAAATTATAATGTCAAATAATGGTAAAAATATTCAGAAATTATAATGAACAAACTATAGCTACAGGCAACATCAGACAAATCTCATGAGTGTAATACTAGACCAAAAAAAAAACACACACCTAGACTCAAAAATAGACACAGAGTATAACTGCAGCTATATAAACTTCTAAAACAGGACACAGAAATTATGGTATTAGGAGTACAGTATCAGTCAGGATAGTGGAATCCCTAGTTGTAGTGTGCAGAAGGGGAACACACAGGGAATCACTCAGATGCTGGCAGTGTTCTGTGTCTTAATCATGATGTTTCCTCAAGCCCTGTTTCCAAGGCAAATGAAACAGAGATAGATGGTGTAGAATTAAAAATAAATTCAAGAAAAAATTAAATAATAAAATGATTATAAATGAATTGTGATGCTAACTCCTATATTCGCCATAAAAACTGAATACCATGTGATAGATCCCAAGTATGACCACATACAAGGCATAATCATGACCTAAAAAGGACACACATTTGTTAGTTTGATGACACAATGCTTCTACACGCGATGGGTAATATAAAAAAAGTCATTTCAATTACGTTTCAGTTAGTATAGACTTTTTTCCCCCAGAATGTGAAAATATCCATTAATATGGCTGCCTGTCATATCACTTTGAGGCAAACTTGAGATTACTCTTTAACATTGACATTTACAAGAGATCTATGAATGTCATTTGAAAATCTCATATCACTGTAAAAGTCTAGTGCAATTCACTTCAAATTACAAAGGGAGACAATGGAAAACGGATAGTAAAGAGAACGCAGAGTCAGCACAAGTTTCCATACTTGACTTGGAAGTCAGTGTTAGTTAGACAAACTTTCAGTGATGCCCATCTGCTGCACATTGGTAAGGGACTTTTTATTTAGCATCAGAGTAAAATAAACTAGCACAATCCAGTTAGTAGCTTTAATTCTTTTACAATACTGAGATTAGTTCTCGGTTTAAATCCCTGAAGGGCACTTAAAAAACTTTAGTTAACTATTTCCCTTAAAACTTAATGTCATTCACAGATTTTAGGCTTTCAGGCAAGTGGAAATGCATGATCTCTATAAAGATCTTAGTCAATAATTATGCTAACAAAAGAAGACTGTAGGGCCTCCCATGGAGGCTCAGCGGTTGAGCGATGGGATGCGAAGCTGTCCGCAGCCTCTGCAGTGCCAGTTTGATCCCCGGATACCGGCAAGGATCCCACATGGTGCACAGACCTCTCCTGCTGCCCGCTGCTCCCCTCAGCAGTGTACTTGGGTCCTTCTGCCTGTTCTGCTCCCTGCTCTGGCTCTGGTGAATTCTCTCACCCTCCCGCGCTTCTGACTGTACCTGGTGCTTGTATAAATACATAAATAAATCTTAAAAAAAAAAAAAGAAGAAGACTGTACACCCAGAATCTTGCCTTCCTTGATAATTCTTTCTACAACACACACATTCTTATTTAAATTATTTCTATTTTGATAAATATTTTCATTTTGATATAGATTCAGGTCATACTGCTTTTAGTCAGAATTATGGCTTGTGAGATTAATATTCTACTACTTGTATTGATGGAAATTTGTTCACTTCCTATAAAGAGCATTTCAAATTAAAACAAAATTCTTGAGAAAACCTCTATGTGACTGAAAAGCTAATTTACAGAATCAATAACTCAAAGGAATAGCATAAAATTCAGTGTGATAATGAAATCTTTATTGTTAACATATGTCTTTTCTATTTTGTTCAACATTAGTTGTAGGCTATGTGTAGTACAGATTCTATGAAAATATTTTACATTTTATTCAATGAAAATTTAGGTGGAATATTAATATATTATTAAAATTATTTTCATTACTTCCTTGTGTGAGAAAGTAGAATTAACAAATTTCCTAGTAAGAAGGATAAGTAGCATGCAATATGCTCAGGGAAGTAACTGAATAAATTTTGTTGATAAATTTTTAATATAATTATTAAGTGCAGGTTTAGATTAAAGTGTTTCTGCAACAAGAACAGAAGTCTTATTGACAGTACAAATTAAGAAATTCAAATGATTTTCATAAAATACATTAAACCTATACAGAAGATTCATGAGTATTGCAGGCTAATGCACACTTACCTATTTTATGTAAAAATGATATATGATAGATAGATAGATAGATAGATAGATAGATAGATAGATAGATAGATAGGAGAGAGAGATTTTCACATGGACTTTACAAACACCAAAGTAAATTTTTCAAAGCACATAAAATGATTATAACTTGATGTGTAAAAAGAAGTCAAAATCCAATATGTATATCTCATGCAAGACAAGAACTCCTGACTGCATTACTGAATTTCATATTGCTGTTAGGTGCCCCGAGTGACTTACTACTTAACACCAAAACACCAATATCACCTCAAAAGAAGAAAAAAGTTTAGCAGATATCATCACCACCTATAATTTGGGAAAATGGGAGAACATCCTTAAAATATTCCTTTTCATAAAAGAAAGCAAAATTAGAAGAGAAATTATACTTCTTTCTTGGCTAACCAATTCCTAGATTCATAACCCCATACATAATGACGTGTGTGTGTGTGTGTGTGTGTGTGAGTACACAGGCATTTTCACCCACACCTCTTATACGAAAAGACTCAGCTTCTCATAGACACAGGATGGGTGTGCAGCCTGTATAGGGCCACATGTTAAGAACTCATGCTTATTTTAATACACTGCTGTCACCAACTGGAAGTGTTCAATAGTATTTTAATAAGGCTATTCTCATTTTTTCATTTTGGTTTCTTTCAAAGATTTATTTATTTATGCACACAAGAACTGGGGTACAGTCAGAGATGCAGGGGGTGAGAGGATTCACCAGAGAGAGTGGAGACTGACTCTGACAGGCGTATTGACTGAAATACACTACTGAGTGGAACAGTGGGGAGTCAGGAGAGGTCTGCTGTGCCATGTGGGTAGCTCCCTGGCCTGGGATCAAACTCAGGCTGCAATAGGTGATAGCTTCATAGTGCTGACACTTAACCCCTTGCACTACCAGGGAGCCCCTCATTTTTTCATTTTGAACTGGACCTTGAAACTTCTGTAGGAGGTCCTTAAAAATCTCTCTCTCTCTCTCACTCTCGTTCTCTCTCATTTTATTAATAAAAACTTATGAAACTTATTAATAAACTTATGAAAATCTAGACAAATTAGACTTTGCTATTTGAAAACATCCATGTTGCTAAGGAGCTACATTATGCAGCAGTAGGTATAAAATAAAATGTCAGTCCTAGAAAAATAGTAAAAACAAAAATTGCTTTCTTGGTCATACTCATGTCCTTCACAGGTCACCTGAGGACTCTGTTTCCCATCATCCTATTATTCCTGATTTCTGTTTCTAAACATTTCAAAGTAATTGTAAACAGGATTTGGAAAGCAGAGAAATTAAGAGTTATAGTGATCAGAACACCTTGCCGGTAGGAGGCTAGCTTTTTCAAAAATGAGAAACACCAACTTCCTCTTATCTAAGTTTTTATTCCAGATTTTTGCTAACAAGTGAATAAAGAACGAGGGGATTTTCTCTTATAACCTTTACTGTTGAAGATGGTCTAAAATGCTAACTTACAGACTATTTGTAAATCATTACAGCCCAAGTACATGCAAACATAGTTTGCAGTATCTCCAATAGGAATATTAGTCAATATCACACAGTAACCTTTGGTAAAGTTGTATATTCCACACTAAATCAGTCATTAACCTGACTTCTCATTTACTGCTCTTCATGATTCCTCAGCTAATAATCCAGCCACTAAACACTGTTTTTATCTCAGAATTATGGCCCTTTTTGCCTTCTACATTCTATTTCCTGTCTTACTACTTGTATGTCCCTTTCCTTTCTCTTGACACACCCATTCATCTTGTGTGGATACCACATTCTTTTATTTTTTTAATTTTATATATTTTACATTATCATTTCTGCACAATGTATGCATTTTCATCTTGGTTATAGTCCCCATAAAATTCCCACCACCCTTGTTTTAACCCACCCCCCCAGTAGTGTGTCTCTCGCTTATAGTTGCTTATTGATTTTGATTTTTACTTTATTATAATTAGTGTTTTTCCTAGTCCCTTATTTAGGTTTTCTAAATTCTTGCTATGAGTGAGACCATCTGATATTTTTCTTTTTCTTTCTGGCTTATTTTGCTGAGCATGATCCCTTCCAGCTTCATCCATGTTGCTGCAAATTGCATGAATTTATTTTTTTGATTGCTGAGTAATATTCCATTGTGTATATGTACCACAAAAATCAAATACTTGGGAATAAACCTAACAAAAGAGGTAAAGGGCCTATACAAAGAAAACTATAAAACACTGTTAAAAGAAACAGAAGAAGACACAAAGAAATGGAAAGACATTCCCTGCTCATGGATTGGACACTGCATTCTTTCAGGTTCCAATTAAAAGGTTATTTCTTTCAGTAAGGAGCCTCTGCTCCAGGCTGCTATCCTATGGAAAGCTATTCGAACCATAGCAGGTGTTTTCTGATGTCGACAAGCATTTGCTTACATGCTTATGTTCAATAGGATATGAACTGTGTAAGACAAGTGTCAGATTGATTTTATCATTAAATATCTAGCATTTATTACAGTGAATATTATTTTTATTTAATTAAATGGATAAGCTTATGAAAGATCCTCAATTTTAATAGAATAAATCATTTATAACTGAGAATAGTATTCATTATCTGATTTAATCCTGTGTGTTCACACTTATAGGGGGATTATACTATAACTAAAAAGAAAAAAAGAATTGCTTATGACCATTTTTATGTCCATTACATATATGCAATGACACTATGTTTTACTGGAAGCCATTATGCCTAGGGAAGCAATATCCAGCAGCAGCTTGGAAGTAAACTGATAATTCAAACGTTGATGGTTCTATTACCTCTGCTTCTAACGTGATCTACAACTTTCTATAATCACTTGGAATTTTTCACAAAGATTTTGCTTATTTTAAAAACGAGAGTGATGGAATGGGATGCATGAGTATAGTGGCATATCTGGTCCAGAAAGACAACTGCAAGTGTTGAAATTTTCTTTGTTGTGACCTTGGAAAGTCCCTTATGTATCTTCATGTTTAGTTTCCTTTTCTGTAAACTAAGTATAATGATCTCTATACCACAGAGATATTATGAGCACTGCACAGAAAAATAAGCATGGGCATCGTGTATAAACTGCAAGAGTTTTATACAAATGAGAAATAATTAAAAATAAATTTCCTAAAATACAGCCTACCAATCTTGCATTATTCACTGGGGAAAAAACAGTTCTATATTTCCAGGAGTATAAAATTTATAATACTGGGTTCATATATGAGGGAAAATATACACACATATATATCTTATATACATGCATTTGTGTTTATGTGTGTATATATGCATATATATATACACACACTGTGAAAGAGCATTTACTGAAAAAAAGTACAAATAGTATGTGAATATACATACATATATATGTCAGTTCTTTGTAGTTAGATATTTAATAACTATTTTGGATAATGATTAAGTAATAAATTTACTCTTGTTCTATTTACCTATTATCAAGTTTAAATATTTCTATTGCCATCAAAACTGTATTAATATATTGAAGTATACAATAGCAACACAGATTTAATTTTCTTATGAAAACCTGCATTTCCAATCAGATCAGCACAAAATCTACATTATTTTTTTTCCTTTTCTATATAAAGGTAATCAATGATTTAAACAAGCATAAACTCAAAGATTCAATCAAAATTTTCACTTACATCATTTTTTAATTTCATAAAAAATAATGTGAATGTGAAGAATTGGCATTGTTGTATTATTTATAATATTACATTTGGGGAATTGTGTTTATACAACTATGAGGTATTTGTTTGCTAAGAAGCAGGCATGCCATGAGGTATATAGTTTAAAACTAAGGTGGGCCTCCCCTGGTGGCGCAGTGGTCAAGCACAGGGCTGCGAAGCTGCCCTGTGCCTCTGCAGCGCCAGTTCGATCCCCAGCTGCCACCGAGGGTCCCACATGGCGCGCAGACCTCTCCTGCTGTGCCCGCTGCTCCCCTCAGCAGTGTACTTCCTCAGTCTTCCTGTTCTGTTCCCCGCTCTGGTTCTGATGAATCCTCTTACCCTCTCATGCTTCTGACTGTACCCAGGGCTTGTCAAAATAAATAAATTAAATAAATAAATAAAATCTTTTAAAAACAAAAATAAATAATAAATAAATAATAAAACTAAGGGAGGTAGTAGTTGCTATATTTCCAGAACTGTTCCATGATCTTTCATACATATTACAGAGAAAAAGGTTAAATCTTAGGAAAATTTATATTCCCTCCTAGCTGCCTGAGGCCACACCAACTGTACACCTTTCTGCAGCTGTGTCTGAAAAAGTAACCAGGAAGAGGAACAGCCATATTGTTGTCATGCCAGCCTGTTATTTTATCTGAAGGTCAGTATTTTTAGGTTGTGAATCAGATCTTAACCAGCTCAGAACTTTAAATTGTGCTTGTAGCATTATAGTATTGTAGAGTCAGTTGGCTTTTAAGTGAGAGGTAAAATCTCATTAACAACTTTATTCTATAGAAATGTAGTCCATTTTAATCTCTTTTGCTGCTACCTTTCCTTCCAGGCAATCTACTGCTAATCACAACTGAAGAACTACATTTATAATTCAAAATTATAAGGAAACTAAACTTATTAGAAGGAATATAGTGATCATGCAATGCAAACTCCAATCACATATCTTTTGCATAAAAACCTGAAGGGCATAAACCTATATCTCCAAATTATGTACAGTGTTATAAACCAATTTCATTATTATTTTTTAATCATGACAGTGACTTCTTTCAAGACCCATATTGTGCTGATCATACCTGCTGTTCTTACTTATATAATATTCTGTGGGAACTCAAAAATTAATTTTCTTAAAGCCTGTTAGATATGGAAAATAGCTAAGCATAATCATTTAACTACATAAAGTCTAAACTAAAACAAAAAATGGATAGAAAATTGTAAAAGCCAAGAACCTATAGCATTCACATGCAATTTGCAGTGAATAAGCAAAATGTCTTTAAAAAATAAAGAAAGAAAAAAGTAAGGGGCCTCCCTGGTGGCCTAGGGGTTAAGTCTCAGTGCTATCACTGCTATGGGCTGAGTTCAATGCCCAGCCAGGGAGCTGACCCATATATGGCACAGCAGACCTCTCCTGTCTCCCTGCTGCTCCCCTTATCTGTGTATTTCATTAAATACGTCTGGTTTTCTCCCCACTTTATCTTTGGTGAATCCTCTCACCTCCACACCTTTGGCCTACACCCAGTTCTATGTAAAAATAAAGAAGTAATATTAATATTAATTTAGCTTATATTTTTCATATTATAGATACACTTTAATTGAGTCAATTAAGTTTGTATATACATTTCATCAATTTTTGCACCAATGTCAGTTTTATTAAACAAGGTCATAACATATTTCTTTTTTATTATTCTTCAATAAGCTAGGGACATCATTTTCTAGCATTCCTAGCAAATATAATGAAAAATCCATATAGTTTTATGAGTTAGAAGAAAGACATGGATAATAAAAATGGGAAACATTTATAGCCGCCACTTATTTGATAACAGATAGCAATTTGGATAGATATTGTCTAAGGTGACATTTTTGTTCTCTAGCTGAGTTTTATGAGGTTTTGTTTTGAGCTTGTAGGACAAATATGGCATTGCTGATGTCAAAAGATATGCATATGATAAAGTTTTGTCATTGAAAAGTCTGTATATACCTGACACATTATAGTGGATAATTGCAGTGTTCTTTAGGAGAAAGGTCATGATATGATTTCAGTGCTATCATATTCTTTGCTTTCAACTATAAAGGGAAAATGCAAATGCAGCAACATCTCCAGTAATACTGATATTCAATGCATTCAACAACCGCAGGCATTAAAATTCAATTGTCAGGCCTCCCTGGTGCACAAGGGGTTAAGACACAACCTATGAAGCTATCCTCAGTCACTGCAGCATGAGTTCGATCCCAGGCTAGGGAGGTGACCCACATGGCACAACAGACCTCTCCTGACTTGCCCGCTGCTCCCCTCAGCAGTGTATTTCAGTAGATCCACCTGTTGCACTCCCCACTCTGTCTCTGGTGAATCCTCTCACCCCCAGACCTCTGGACTGTATCCTGGTTCTTGTATGCATAAATAAATCAATGTTTAAAAATAAAAAATAAAATCCAGTTGTTTAAAACTGGAAAAATTACAGGCTTGAAGTCACTATTTAATCTTACCATACATTAATTCACTTCAGGTTAGGGCCTCCCTGGGGTCCTAGGACTCTGCTGAGAAATCTATAGTTATTATGAACTTGGTTAATTACAAATGGTTTTGAAAATCATTGATTTGGGTGATTCAATAATCAGACCTTATGATATTTAAGAGAATATCTATTTCCATTTTACCAAATAGAAGAATTTATATGTCCTTTCTTCTTCTCTCCAGTATGCTGTGATGTTCATTTTGAATGTTTCCTTCTATGCATTTAGAGATCAAACCGCATGTATTTGTTTCTTAGAACTATGAAACCAAATTGCCACAAACATCGGGAATTAAAATACCATAGTTATATTTTCTTATAATTATGCAGGCCTGAAGATCAAAATCAAAGTGTCAGCAGAAGCAGTTTTTCTAAATGTCCTAGAGAAAATTCCTCTCTGCCTCAGCTCTCCTCAAGCGTGACTGGTTTTCCTTCTCTGTCCTCTCTTTTTACAAGAATACTTATCATTGGATTTAGGGCCCACTCAGTTAACCCAGGATGATTTCATCTGAGATCTTTCCCTAATTACAACTATAAAGACTCTTTTTCCAAATAAAGTCACAAGCCTAGGTCTAAGGGCTAAGACGTGAACATATCTTTGGGGGACACAATTTAGCCTGCTACAACAGGAGATTCATGAGTGCAAAAATTCCTTCATCTTTCTATGAGCCCAAAATCTGGAATTGATTCTAACTTGTGATATTGAAAGAAATGCTATAAATCATCTAAAAACAACATCCCAAGTATATATAAGAGTGATGGTAAGAAACTTCTTGCAGGATTAAAATAGCTAAAATATTCTAACCTGATCCAAAAGATTATAAAGATTAAAATGACAGGCAATAAAAGCATGCCACGGGGTTAGAAACAGCATGGCCAACACCAGTTGTGTGCTGCACTCTTCTGAATATATATAATGCCACTAATTCCAACAGTTAAGTTAATAAACTAGTTTGTTCTTTGATGGCAGTGATAGAAATGTATTAGTAACTTTCATTACCTTTGTAAAAGTCATAAGGTTTTCAGTGCACTCTAGAATTCTAGACTCAGTTTAGATTAGAATTAGTTTTACATTTTGGAATATCTAAGCACAGTTTATTTTACTTTGCATGTTATTTAGTTTATATTTTATATATTTGTCAAATATATGTATGAGCAAGGTTTTGGTTCATATTTCCCCTTGGCTTAAACTTAGCATGAACAATTTTTACTATTGATAAACAATATATTGTGAAGAAATCTTTATGCAACATATTTTTTATTTTTCCCTTATGTAATTTAGTTTTGACCCCAAGAGATGGATTTTATCTTTTTCCTCCATTTGCTTCAGCTTCAAAGATCATGGTAAAATTTAACAATATACACTACATGTCATACTAAAATATATCCAATTATTGCATCTCTAATTTCATTATTTTTAATTAAACAAAACAATTTCCTCAGAGAAAACAGACACAGAATAGAGAATAAAGGAAAGCCAAACCCCAAAGACATTTAGTATATAAAGTTTGCATAAACCCCTGTTTCAAAATAAGCTGTCATTTATTTAATCTTTATGTTAGATCACGAAGTTCCGGACATTACCCTTACATAATCCATTTCTTTCATATCTCAAACTCCCTGAGCCTTAGGGACTCAATTTACACTACTTCTTAACCATAGTTTTCCTAGGAAGCAAGACTGGCATGAAAACAGAAAAAAGAGGAAGAAAGGGAAAGGAGAGAGTAAGGTGAATGAGAAGGAGGAAAGGCAAAATAATATATAGATATATGTAGATATAGATATAGATATAGATATTTACTTAGGAAGCCAAGCCACCTCTCTAAAGATCCTGTTTGCAGGTCATATATGGACCAGAAATTTGATTCATCTCTTCTGTCACTGACTTATAAACTTTTGTTAGCAAATGATTCACTAAATTTGATTATTTTAACTCAAATATACACTTTCATATTAAAAAAAAAGTCTTAAACGGTGATTTAATTTCCCAAGATAGCAAAAAACTTGACACTTAGCAATGAAATAATATAATCCAACTTCACCTAACCTGTCGAAACTTGACATCTATTTTTCTGTCAAGAAATATATATTTGGAGCTCAGGTAATACATTGCAAAATGCCTCAACCTACTTAGAACACAGAAATAGTAACATCAGTAACTGCTAATGATCACTGTCAGTTTATTAAATGTCAGATTGTTTCTACTGGTTTATATGTATACTGTCATTTATCTTCACACCTTATGATTTTCATATATTTATCCCTATTTTATATAGGAAAACAACAAATATTGAGACACCAAGATGTTAATAGCTTGCCCAAGATAGCTTAGCTAGGAAGTGGTGGAATATAAATGGTATCTCTAAGACACTGCATGATATTGTAAGGGGGAGTGTGTGTGTGTGTGTGTGTGTTGTCTGTGTTTGTGCACGCACATGTGTTAGTTATAAGGACCGGACCCTGCTAGGAAGATATGTGACTCTATGATGGAATTAAATTTTCTTTTGTAACAGTATCTTTAAATTATGAGTCAGTTCTTTAGTATTACACAATGGAAAAGACTTATGTGTCAATTAGTATCCAGGCACTTGGAATTTGGAATAAAGAAAAGCATGACTTTCAGATCCAGAGTTATGGGATATATAAGGCTATAAATTTGTGTGTCTTGAAAGACTTTTTAGCAGAATATACTTTTATAGTCATAGCCTTAGAACAAATAATTTCTCTACTTGTTTTCCCCTATATTATAGATAGTGCACTTTTTTAATCCTGATAGATAAATGTCTGACTTACTGTAAATACCTTTTGATATATATTTAAATTTATTGATTTTTTGTGCAATATAATGGGTACCCACAATTCTTGTACATAAAAGTTCACAGCTGGTCCATGCAAAATAAGTCATTTTGCAGTCCATCTGTTCTAAGGAAAAGAATTGTAACAGTGCACAATTCAGACCAGTACTGTGTTATAACTAGAGTTGCAGTTTCTAAATAGATTTCAAAAATAATGATGTTCAGTTTCTACTTTTAGATACCAGTGAGATAACACCTGTCTAGCCAGATGGTCTCTGGACTGTGAAACTAAAGACAGCTGATAAGCAGAAAAAAAAATCAAGTTGGTGACTAGTGTGAAACCATTAGTATCTGTTGTGGAAACCTTTTAGCTCCTATAAAACACTTTCTATTAAATACTTATGGGGAATTTAAGTATGCTATGAATATAAGGATGAAATAATTGAAAGAAAATATGCATACAAGATGAGAAGTGACCCATTGTTGTACAGACTGAACTCAAGAACCAGTCAAAGAGTGTTTTCAATTAAATGACCCAGGACTATTAAATCCAGGATTCTATTAAACAATCTTCCCTCAGAGAACAACAGTAGTTATTAGCAATTATTTTGCCACAAAGACTAGAAAATGTCACAGCACAGAGCTGAGTTTTTCCCTTTTCACCTGGCTGTCCCCTGTGGTGTAGCTGAGCCCATCTTAAAGTCTCAGCTCTTCAGCCTTCTAGTGTTCTAGTCTACGTAAGTGGGAAATTAGTTTTGGTTACCTCAAGGAAATAAAGCAGACTTCCAACCTGTGCTGCTCTGATTATACTGTTTCACACGGCCTACTTTGTCAAGTATGTCACTCTCCAAGGTTAATACCTGCTTCTGCAGGGATGATACCATATGCATGATGGAAATTCATCTGTTCCAATCCAGATTGCAGGTTTAAACACTCATCAATAAATAAGCCAGTAAATATTTCTTATGATCAAAAAATCTATCTCCCTTGATATCACTGAAGCCATAAATGATGAATGTGATAGATTGAGACTGCAGATGCTTTTTAATTATTTACTTAGAAAAGGACCACTTTATTTCCCTCATAAGTATGTAAAAGGGTAAAAGTGGTACACAGAATTGTTCATTTTTAATAAAATCCATGTATATCAAATTTACTGTATCATAAAAGACATCTTTCTCACTCAGAAAATATCTAATGAGTGTAATTCCTTAGAAATTGTTGCCCTTAAGTTTAATGTTACCTTGATTTTTAAATCTAATGTCCTTGTTTCCCTGACCTCCTTAATAGGTAAAATGATCTTTTATCTTCAGCTTATACAGATTTCAAACCCCAATTAAATTATGTATTGATTTTCTTATGTAGGAAAGATATTAGCTTCTACAGTAGGGCGATACTTATTACTAAAACTAAGTAAACACTGTTCGTTTTAAGCATCATGTCTCATAATAGTTGTATTGGCACTGACTTAAGTTTTAAAAAATAGAGGAATACAAAGGTTTTGGCTACGTATTCTAATATGAATTCACTCAGTGTGAAGGACTGTTTAGGTACTCAAATATTAAGAAATGTGCTTTCTATATATAAATAGACAGATATTATAAAATGGCACTACCTTTAGAACTCTGTTGCTAATTTGATTTCAAAACTATACAAATATCTTAGAATGGAAATTCTTTATGATTTTGGCCACCATTTAAATAAATGTAATAGTGTAGATGAAATTATAGCCTTAGATTATTCTCAAGTATTTAATTACAGTGATTTTTTGTTTGTCTCCTTTTGTGTTTCTTTTCTGGTGGAACATATATAATTTCCAAGTACATCTCAATTTCTTACCATTCAAATGAAAATGTGCTCAACACATTTTCATGGCTAAGACTAAAGAATTATTATAGTACATGTGCCAGGGATACTTGACTAAAGCTCAGCAAGTGACATTTAGATGGAAGGATATTCCAATGGTTTCCTCTATACATTTATTTGAATCACTTCTGTGGATTAATGGAAAATCAAAGTTACTACAGACTGTGCGAAGGTTTTAATTGTAGACACTCTACTTGCAAATAAGCAAATAAGCAGTGCTATGCAAATAAGCAGTGCTATGTAATGAAATGTACCAGTGCATACACATACACAACACATATAACTGTGGCTTCATAATTTTATAATATCCACAAAGTATTCCTCTAATTAATTTTAACTTGAAAATAGCAATGCTTTTGAGATAGTCTTAGAAATCATAATCTATAAGGTGTATCATCAAAGAAACTGAAGTTTGCCACATTATAAATTTAGGACTAAATAAACACACAGCTTATTCAAGCATTAAGACAGTGAGAAATACCTGATAATCCATCCACATTTATTCACTGAATTAGTTTTAAATGTCTTACTAAAAAAAAAAAAAAACTTATTAACAGTGAAATATATTTGGTCAAAAAATAGTCTACTAATAACCTAATCCCAGTAAAGAAGTTGTGAAAAAGAAATATACAATGGTATTCTAATTCCAAGCCTGAAATCTAGAGCAAGCCATCAAAGTAGTAAGACATTTCACTTCTTGCTTTTGTACCTTGAAAGATTACTCTGAAGATCAATGAAAACACTTTGAAATCCATAGAATACTAAACAATATGATGGTGTTATATTGCATTTTTTGATGGAAACATATATATATATATATATATATATATATATATCCCATCTTAGATACTTTTAAATTACTGATCCATCAAATTTATGAATCTTAACCATTCTATTTTTCCTAAAACATAGGTTTTATTGTCACTAAAATAATATTTTTGTTTTCATTACCAGTACATTCTAAGCAAAAGTAATTGCATAGGAATGAACAAATTTTATTCTAAATTAGGCATTTTTACTAATTCTAATAGCTTTTTATCTAAAACCAACTATTTTTCAAAGCCAATGAACTTTAACATATATTAAGATATTTTTATCTCATTATTTTTACAGTTGGATACATTCATTTAACCAGTAGATATTTTTCAAAGTAACAAAAGCATTTCCACCAAAGATTACAAGTTGTTAATTCAACTAAAACATCCCTGTTTAACTGTTCATGTAAATTAAAGACAATTTAAATATTGATGCTATTTGAATAAAATTGAATGAATATCATTATATTAAATTTAAAACCACTGCATTTAAGCAGAATAGATGAAAAGGAAATGAGATCTGTTTCTATGTTGAAAGACTATGAATACTTAATATTTTTGTAAAAAAAAGTATGCTTTCAATAAAAGTTATCATATTCTAGTCACTCTTCTGTACAGAGTTCATGGCTCCTAAACGTTTAAGAGTCCAATCCTGTCATCCAAATTGTTCTACAAACTACAGTTCCATGTTCACTTGTCAATCCCTGCCCCTCCACTCTTACACAACTAACACACTATGCATCCAGATTCCACCACCACACAGATGCCTACTGGACACCTCTGATGTTAATGCACTTCATGGCTCATGTCCCATGTCTATCTTCTCGAGAGTTTCTTGCTCTTATACTTTCTTGATTGACATTCCATTGTTATTCAAGGTCCATGACACATGCTGGGATTACAAGATTCCCCTGGTAAAATTGATAACATCCACATAAACAAATAATTATAATGAAGTTTAATCTAACTACATTATTGCTGGTTGGATACCCTTTTTATATACTTGAGAATGGTGTAGACAAACTCCCTTTATAGAGTCAAAAATAAAGGACCAACACAAGTTGTCTGAGGGAGCAGGGAAGTAGAAGACAAGAACCCTAAGTAACTATCATAATTAGGTAGGACACTTCTAGAGTACACTTAGGTTAATGATGTGCTTGGTTGTAGACACTATGTATGACACAAGATGGAATGTACTCTAAGTATTTTTACTTATTATGACTCCACTTTTTCTGAAGATGGCTGTATTACGTACAACTGCAATATAATAACAAGGGGATGTTTTCTGTAACTCCTGGAAGGAGGGATTAGTACAATCTCTCCTTATTTTTTCACCTAACCATGACATTCTTCAAATTGCCATCCCTTTGCTATTAATAATGCTATCAATATTGTGTTTTTTGCAATTTTTTTGGTCATAGCTGTTTTCTGCCATGTGTGCCATTTGCTTAAACTGCCTTAAAAAATACTGTCTTTTAAAATTACTATCTTTCTATCTTTCTCAACAGAGCAGCGTTTTTATCATGAGTATTTTATTTATATTTTAAAATGGACAGTTGATCAGAAAAAGATTCTTGATAAAAAGAAAGATTGTTGTATTGTATTTGTTTATTGATAGCACAGTCTTTCTGGAATTCTCTCAAAAGACTAGGATCTGGATGTTAAGGTTTTATGATTGCTTTAAATTCCAAGTTCCCTAAGACTGGATCAATGGTTTAGATACATATTAAGTTTTATATGGACGGTACTACTATCAGTAATGTCATTAACGAGATTAATCAATATTGCAGTATGTTGACAACAAAATGTTGTGATTATTATTATTACTCTTATAATAGTTGGAGAAATTAATCAACAAAATCACTTATCCATGTAGGGTATTCAATAGATCATGACAATAGATGCAAATTCATAATGGTGGAGGGTTCATTTGAAGCTATACTTTTAAAAGATAAATAGATGCATTGACAGTTTCTAATTGGGCACAACCATTAATGTCAGAAATCTGCTCTCTAATTTTTATCAATATGTTATTTCTAAATTACTTCAAGTGTATTAAATAAATACTCATATGAGGTGATCAACTGTGGCCCTCTAGCATGAAAATCATAAGGCACAATAAAAAACACACTGATTTCAAAATCAAAGATTTAGATAAGTTATTAAATCTGAGCCTTGGGTTTCTCATAAAGATAATTGTGCTTGCCATGACCTGCATTTTCCTAACTTGTCTCACCTGGCGATATAAAAGAAAAATACAATACCATATTATACTGAATAAAATGCAGATTACCATAAAATCAGGGGTAGTTAATATAAATTGTTGCTACTTTATCGCAATTAATTTCACAGAAGATTCATTTCACATTATCTATCTATTCATATTTGTCATTTTCATGGTGTGGGGCTTTTTCTGACCTCTTTTTCTGACCTCAGCACTATAAATTCAGCTGGCATTTAGTGTTCCCTAATAAATCACATTTAAAAAGAAAATATAACGATTGGTTACAAATTTAACAAAGTCACATATTAATTACAAAAACAAAAAAAATGTAAAAAAGGGGGGGAAGGAATAGTAACATATTTTTATCTTCTTATGTACTTTACAGTAAAAATGAGACACTTTTTCCCTCACACCTCCAGACCACTGACAGCCTACTACTTTATAACAGATATCACAGGGAAATATCCTGCTTAACGTTAAAATCTCACTTCTTTATTTTACTATCTATTAAAGCTAAGTTTAAAAAATGACCACATCTCAGGAGAATTAAATCTGATTTTGTTTCTGTTTCTATAAATAATTTTATAATTTTAAATTGGAAAAAAATGTGGACTACGGTATAGGACTACAGGTCCCTTGGCAGTGTGTGAGGTAGAGGTGTGATCCTACACCTCTGAAGCATACACTGTATCGCAAAGCAATATTACCTTCATTTAAAAAAAAAACAACTGAATGTCATTTTCTTTATTATACATTTATTTCAGTTTGTGTTAATGAAATTCAAAAAGAAAAATTATTATCAACACACCATTTAGTCTGTCTCAGGCATATTATACTTGATGAATGTTACTTTGTGTTATGTTAATAAACGTGCTGTGATTTGGACAACATGGGCCCAGCCAAGAGAAGAAATGAAGACTTAGGTGTTTAAACTGCTTGACCAATATCATCGAGTTGGGTGTGTCAGTCTTTTGACTTTTTCATCTCATATTAACTCTCTACTTTCCCTGCTCTGTTGTGTATCAACACAGGGCTGACCCTGCAAACCCCCTCATTCAAGGTCAATTTCCAACGAGACTTCAATCAAATAGATGCCAGGCAGGAGACTGGAGGGTAACAAAAAGGAGGAGCCAAATAATTTCTACTCTTGGCACATCCACAACCCTCATTTCACTGACTCTCCAACCTTTGGATGGTAACATCTCCCTACTCCAGGAATTTCTGGATTGCCTGAATTCCTTTTTCCTTGCAGGTTTTCCAACAGCTGCATCATTAGTTTCCAGTATTAAATCAGCACTACACAACTATTTTACAACAGATTCTGTTTTCCTAACTGGATCCAATTATGAAGCAAGTAATCAAGTCCAGGTCTGTATGAACCCAATGCAAACAGTCATTCCAGTTTCTTATGAGGGATTCCTATGTAACTGCTAACCACAGACGCACCATGGGAGTGACCAAAGTAATACCAGCATGACCACAGTGGGATGGAGTATTTGTTCAGTCTATAAATTATTCAACAAAGAACCAGAAGATTCATACAGAACACACAAATGTCACTTCTGATTACTTTAGTTTTTCTCTATTTCATTTCCTATGTTTCTTATAAAATCAGGAAAATTCTGGAGCTTTTATCTGGTTAGCAGAATAAGTTAGAAAAAGCCTTCCTTAAGAAGCAAGGAATTTGTCTGCCCTTTTGTGAACTTTTCATGCTATAACCTTTCACTTTCCCCAATAACTAAACCCTTAATATACAGGGAACTTCCAACAGGCTATATTCATAACCTGCTCTGCCTGATGCATAAAAATTGTTGAGGTTTCATAAGTTATTTCACTCTGCTGACATTAATTAATAACTCGTAAGTTGCATATGACACTTGAAAATATTGAAGGGTTAGTGATGACAAAATTATAGTATCTAATAAATATTTTCCTTCTACTTTTTCTACTTTTCCTGTGTCTCTTCCCACCTTTCTATTCTACAAGCCTCAAAAGATACACAATGATGCCTGCGATTGCTGGCCTAGCGTTACTGTATAAACAGCCATCCATATAAACAGAAAATTATATTGGGAATTTAAAGAAAAATAGTTTTTAATGTAATGAATATCCCTATTCCCATTTTTTTCTATAACAGTGAAAATTTGCAATATGAAAAAAAAATTATGTTCTGATGTTTAATTTATAAGTATAATTATCATAGTCAAAAATGTTAATTTATTGAGGACCTACTGTATCCCAAGGAATTAGATTCCAGTGACTTAATAAATAGCATCTTCTATTTTTAACAGTAAATTTCCATCCACTTAGAGAATGGATATAGGGGAACTTCATTGAAAAACTGGCATTTAATCATTGCTATCAACAACCACCTGGGAAGAATAACATGTAAACAAACACATATTGTATCAAACAACAAGGCTGATTCAGATCACTTCATGACTTTAAGAGAGTTTCTGCTCATAGGCAGAATCTCAAATTTAAATTTTAAATATTTATTTAATATAAAAAGTAAAGTTACATGTCAAATGTTTTAGTATACTTATTTGCATTTGTGTTGTTTTCAGCTTATCTTTGTCTTGTAGTTAAAAGATCCATTTAAATTCTTTACTCTAAAATTGCAAGTGCGAGGGGGCGGAGCAACATGGCGGCGAGGAGATGCTGCAAGTAAGATCTCCCATTAAAAAAAGTTAATAGGGAGGAAAAGCGGCAGGTCCCAGTGAGAAGTGGGACACGGAAGATAAACGGGTGACGCCAGCAAACTGCCCGAAGAAGAAAGTGGCCATAAAAGAGGACTAGAAGGGAGGGAAGCACAGAACCCTGCTCCCCTCCCCCGCCCACAGAGTCGGCACTCTCCGACCGGCAGAGAGGAGGAAAACAACACACTAAAACGGCCAACAAGAACAAACTACGCAGCAAGCGGGACTGTGAGTGGAAAGGAACTATTGCAGCCACCACACCCCGTGAACAGGAGCTGTGGAGAACCCTGCAGGATTCGCCGTGGCGGTGAGCGAACGGCTCCGGGCGCCATTAGAGAAGAACAAAGACCCCGGGAGACCCGCACACAGCCCGGGCTGCCGGTAAGCCTGCCAGGAAAAGCAGCACGCTTGGCGCGCTTGAAAAGCAAACGCGGACCGGGATCGCGGCTGCCCAGGTCCCCGCGCCTACTACCTAGGCTTGCGGGTTGACACGCGGAGGCCCTCACGGGGGTGAAAGTCCCTCACTGAGTAAGCAGGAAACAGGCGCCCAGGAACGGGAGCTGGGTGCAAAAGGCGCCATTCCCGCACCACTGAACTGGGCTACAGCCCGCGTCCTGGACCTGAGGGCTTTGAACTGAGACCCGGGGCACGAAATTCTGGGCGTGGGTTCTCCACGACGGTGGGGCACAAGGCAGACACAGCACCCCAAAGCCGTTGAGGTTTACCCTACCATTCTCTCTCTCTGTTCCCTGTCCCACGGGGTTGGGGGGGTTGAAAAACAGCCCCCCAAGGACAATAGGAGAGATGTCTGGCACC
The DNA here is from genome assembly GCF_014898055.3 of Talpa occidentalis. Classification (NCBI taxonomy): domain Eukaryota; kingdom Metazoa; phylum Chordata; class Mammalia; order Eulipotyphla; family Talpidae; genus Talpa; species Talpa occidentalis. The sequence goes on along the minus strand of NW_023601212.1, from coordinate 2,356,954 downwards.
ACCTAGCGACCAGAAAAAAAGTCACTAACACCCCATAGAACAGGGAAATTTCTTAAGACTTCTTGAAAAGGGCAGAAGGCTTCTGGAGGACCCAGTGGCCAGCTGGGAAGTTAGCCCACGCCAGGCCCCTTCCAACCAGCAGTCTGAGCCCACAGAGGGAGCAGGCACCCACATCCGGGGCAGACCGGGCACGCAGAAGAGTGTGCCTGAGACCGGATGCTCAGGGACTGCGTCCCGCTTCGCCAGTTTAGAACAGGGACATTTCTTCAGTAAAGACTGCCTAAAACCAGCAGAAAGCTCCCCCAGAAGCCAGAGATGGTTCCTGGAGGAGCCAGAAGGGAGCGGAGAAGTTCACCCAAGATGAAGGCCAGTGCGAGCAACACAGTGTCCCAATGCATACGACAAATTAGAAAACAGACAGTAGGGAGTAGAAGAACCACACGCAACCTAACAACGCCTCAGGAAAGAAGCACACCACAAAAAGAAAACCACCCTCCAGATTGCAACGACAGTAACTTGGAAGAACTTCTGAGCCTTCCAGAAAGAGAATTTAAAATTGCCCTGATTAAAAAAGTGGCAGAAGTCATAAAGGAAAACAATGATCAGAAGAAGGAAATTGAGTCTCTAAAGAGGGAAAACAATGGTCAGAAGAATGAAATTGAGTCCCTAAAGAGGGAAGTAAAAGAAATGCAAGAGATCAAAGAATTAATGGAATAAGAGAGACTAAAGAAACTCTGGGAAAAGCAATGAAAGCAGAATAGATGAAATGGAAGAACGAATAAGTACTCTTGAAGACACAGAAATAAAAAGAACCAAAACAGAAAAGGAAAGAGAAGTACGAAGGAAAGAAGAACGAAGAAAGACTTCGGGAACTATATGACTCCATGAGGAAAGGAAATATAAGAGTTATAGGAATTCCAGAAGGAGAGGAGAGAGATGTAGGAACAGAGAAAATATTCCAGGAGATAATTGAAGAGAACTTCTGCCGAAAGAAGGAGCTGAAAATTGATATACAAGAAGCAAGAAGAACACCAAACTTCCACGAAAAGGAAAAAACACGCAAGACACATATAATAGTAAAGCTCCCAAGAATCCAGGACAAGGAAAAATAATGAAGCTGACAAGAGGGAAGAAACAGAAAACATTCAAAGGAAAACCAATCAGGCTGACATCAGACTTCTCTGAAGAAACACTACGGGCAAGGAGAGAGTGGAGGGACATAGTCAACAGACTCCAAGAAAACAGATGCCAACCAAGAATACTCTATCCCGCAAATCTCTCCTTCCTCTATGAAGAAAGAATATGGACCTTCCCAGACAAAGAGAAACTCCGGAATTTCATTACGACTAAACCCCCACTCCAAAAAATACTACAAGGAATCCTAAAGCTAGAACCTCAGAGGGACGAATAACAACGAAAGAAGACCAAAAAAAAAAAAAAAGTTATTAAAAGAATAAATAAATAAAATCAAAACACAATGGCAAATACAGATGCTAACATATCAATATTAACTCTAAATGTAAATGGACTAAACTCTTCAATAAAAAGACACAGAGTTGCAGCCTGGATTAAGAAACAAAACCCAACCTTTAGCTGTCTCCAGGAAACACATTTAGCTACAAAAGATAAAAATAGGCTTAAAGTTAAAGGATGGAAAACAATCCTACAAGCAAATGGACCAAAAAAGAAAGCAGGAACAGCTATACTTATATCAGATAAAACAGACTTCAAACTCAAAAAAATAAAAAGAGACCCCAATGGTCACTACATTATGATCAAGGGGACAATACTTCAAGAAGAAATAACACTCATTAACATATACTCACCAAACGAAGGAGCACCAAAATATATCAGACAACTGTTGTCCTCTCTGAAAACAGACATCAGAGAAAACACATACATAGTGGGAGACTTCAACACACCACTATCAACAATGGATAGATCAACAAGACAAAAAATAAGTAAAGAAACTAAAGCTCTAAATAAGGACCTAGAGCATTTGGGCTTAACAGACATCTATAGAACACTAAACCCAAAAAAAACGGAGTACACATTTTTCTCAAGTGCACATGGATCATTCTCCAGGATCGATCACATACTGGGGCACAAGACAAACATCAACAGATACACCAAGATTGAAATCATACCAACCATTTTTTTCTGACCATGAAGGCATCAAACTAGAAATAAATAAAAAGTAGGCAAGGAAATATTCTACCTCATGGAGATTAAAAACCAAACTAGTGGAAGACCACTGGACTAATGAGGAGATCAAAGAAGAAATTAAAAAATTCTTTGAATTGAATGACAAGGAGGACACTAATATCCTAAATGTATGGGATGCAGCAAAAGCAGTAATAAGAGGAAAATATATAGCAATAGAAGCTCACATCAAAAACAAGAAAGAACTCAAAGAAACAACCTAATCTCGAAGCTCAGAGATCTAGAAAAAGAACAACAAAAACCCCAAAACCAGAGAAAAAGAAATAATAAAAACCAAAGCAGAAATAAATGAAATCGAAACTAAAAAAACAATCCAAAAGATCAATGAAACCAAGAGCTGGTTTTTTGAAAAAATCAATAAAATAGACAAACCCCTAGCCAGGCTCACAAAGGAAAAGGGAGAAAGCACAAATAAACAGGATCATCAATGAAAGAGGAGAAATCACAATGGACACAGCAAAAATCAAAAGAATAATCAGTAACTACTATGAACAGTTATATGGAAACAAGTTTAACAATCTAGAGGAGATGGACAAATTCCTACAACTCTACAATAACCCAAAGCTAGATAAAGAAGAAATAGAACACCTAAACAGACCAATTACAAGCAGCAAAATTGAAATGGTAATCAAAAACCTCCCCAAAAACAAAAGCCCAGGATTTACAAATGAATTCTACCAAACATTCAGAGACGAATTAGTGCCTATCCTTCACAAACGCTTCCAAAAAATTGAGAAGGAAGGGACAATACCAAACACATTCTATGAAGCCAATATTACACTAATACCAAAACCGAACAAGGACAACACAAAAAAGGAAAACTACAGGCCAATCTCCCTAATGAACACTGATGCAAAAATCCTCAATAAAATTTTAGCTATCAGAATCCAACAAGGTATCCATAAGATAATTCACCACGACCAAGTTGGATTCATTCCAGGGGCACAAGGATGGTTTAACATCCGAAAATCAATCAACGTTATCCAACACATCAACAAAAAGAAATATAAAAACCATATGATAATATCAATAGATGCTGAGAAAGCTTTCGACAAAGTGCAACACCCATTCATGATAAAAGCCCTTGAAATTCTTGGGATACAAGGAACATACCTCAACATCATAAAGGACATCTATGACAAGCCAACAGCCAGTATCATTCTCAATGGTGAAAAGCTGAAAGCAATTCCATTAAGATCTGGAACAAGACAAGGATGTCCACTCTCACCAATGCTTTTCAATATAATACTGGAAGTCCTAGCCAGAGCAATAAGACAAGAGAAAGACATCCAAGGAATCCAAATAGGAAAAGAAGAAGTCAAACTATCACTATTTGCAGATGATATGATAATATACATAGAGAACCCCAAAAACTCCACAGAAAAACTAATTCAACTCATCAATCAATTCAGTAAAGTGGCAGGATACAAAATCAACACACAAAAGTCAGTAGCCTTCCTATACACAAACAATAAATCTGAAGAAGAAGAAATCAAAAAAACCATCCCTTTTATTATCGAAACAAAAAAAAATCAAATATTTGGGAATAAATCTAACAAAAGAGGTAAAGGACCTATACAAAGAAAACTATAAAACACTGTTAAAAGAAATAGAAGAAGACACAAAGAAATGGAAAGACATCCCCTGCTCATGGATTGGAAGAATAAACATTATTAAAATGGCCATCCTACCAAAAGCAATATATCGATTCAATGCTATTCCAATCAAAATTTCAATGTCATTCTTCAAAGAAATAGAACAATTATTGATGAAATTCATATAGAACACCAAAAACCCCGAATAGCCAAAGCTCTACTGAAAAAAAAAGAAGGAAATGGAGGCATCACACTCCCAGACTTCAAACTATACTACAAAGCCATAATCATCAAAACTGCATGGTATTGGAACAAGAACAGACATACAGACCAATGGAATCAAATAGAAAATCCAGAAATAAACCCACAGATTTATGGTCAACTAATCTTTGACAAAGGAGCAAAGACTATACATTGGAGCAAAGAAAGTTTGTTCAATAAATGGTGCTGGGAAAACTGGGTCGTTACATGCAAAAGAATGAAGCTTGACCACTACCTCACACCATACACAAAAATCAACTCAAAATGGATTAAAGAACTAGACATAAGACCTGAAACCATAAAATACATAGAAGGAAATATAGGCGAAACACTACGTGATTTGCATATCAAAGACATCTTTACAGACACATCACCCAAAGCAGTGATAGTGAAGGCAAAGATAAACAGCTGGGACTTCATCAAATTAAAGAGCTTCTGCACAGCAAAAGAGACAATAACAAAAACAAAGAGAAACCCCACCAACTGGGAGAACATTTTTGCACCCAACACTAATGATAAAGGACTGATCACAAAAATCTGCAAAGAGCTGATGAGACTCAACAACAACAAAGAAAATAACCCAGTCAAAAAATGGTCAGAAGAGCTAAAAAGAAACTTCTCTGAAGAGGAAATGCAAATGGCCAACAGGCATATGAAAAAATGTTCAACATCACTTGTCATCAGGGAAATGCAAATCAAAACTACCATGAGATACCATCTTACACCAGTGAGAATGGCACATATTAAAAAAACTAGCAACAACAAATGTTGGCGAGGTTGTGGAGAAAAAGGAACTCTCCTGCACTGTTGGTGGGAATGCAAACTGGTCCAACCAATATGGAGAGCTGTGTGGAGATTTCTGGACCTACTAAACATAGAGCTTCCATAGGATCCAGCAATTCCACTCCTAGGTATTTACCCAAAGGACACAGAAACATCAATTCCAAAGAACACCTGCACCCCTATGTTTATAGCAGCACTATTTACAATAGCTAAGCTTTGGAAACAGCCCAAATGCCCAAAAATAGATGACTGGATCAAGAAGATGTGGTCCATATACACCATGGAATATTACTCAGCATTCAAAAAAGATAAACACATGCAATTTGCAGCAACATGGATGGCGCTGGAAGGGATCATGCTCAGCGAAATAAGACAAAAAGAAAAAGAAAAATACCGGATGGTCTCACTCATAGCAGGAATCTAGAAAACTTAAATAAGGGACCAGGAAAACGAATAACTATAAGAAAGTGAAAATCAAAATCAACAAAAACTATGAACCAGAGACACTTTTTGGGGGTGGGGGCGGGAGGGGAGGGATTGGGTCTGAATGGGGCATGTGCAGTTGTATGGGGGAATATAAAAATAAATTTATTATTTAATAAATAAATAAAATAAATCTTTAAAAAATAAAAATAAAAAATAAAATTGTAAGTACATTTCTAATGATGACACAAGTTGCTAATTCATAGTCCACTTCATTTGTATGATGCTAAAAAAATCTTCCTCTAGAAACACAGGAACACAAAAGCACAGCATGTGGATCTCTGCTGACTGGGACTAAATATTGGCTCTGTGTAGGTATAATGAAATCTCAGGTACTCCTGAAGAACTTTATAACTTGTTTTCTCAACTAAACAATGAACATAATGATAGCACTTAACTAAGAGCTAATAACTGGATACATATAGTGCCTATATTTTCATAAGGTGATTTACTATATATAAGGTGCTGGCCAGGTCATAATAAATACCAAACAAGTAGTATTTATAATTTTTACAATGACTAAAGAAAGTTGGTAGGTTATCTACTGTAATACAGACATGTTTATGTAATGTTTGAAAACTAGATGCAGAAATAACTTAGTTTTATGTTGCCCTCAATGAAACTATAGATTTAAAACAAAGAGCTCATGATTATATTCAATATAATTTCCAATTTATCTCATTAATTTACTACTATTATGAGATTTATACGACTTATCAGTAGGCTGACATTATTCACAAATGTTATCAGTTTTAAGGTTAAAATGTTAATTCAATGTTTACAATCAGTTAAGCTAGGAATAACATCATTCCCTCAAAGAATAAATGAAGTTTTTGTTTTTGTCTTGATTTATTTTCATAGACACTAATAACCATGTCATATATGTCTTTCGTGTATTACATTCTGAAACTGAAAGACTATACAATTAATAAACACTGATCTGAGTTACCTAAGAGAACAATTAAATTTATAATAGATATTTTACATAGAAAAATGTGACTAAATTTAGGGGCAAGCTATTGTTCTTCCTCAGTCTTCTTTATACTAAAAGAGTGCTTTCTTGAATTCCCATTAGTCCTCATCATTCGGCACCTACATCCCCTGACTCTTCTGAGCTGCCTCAATGTACAATTATTACTTACACTATACATTTACTTCTCTTTTATCAAAGGTCATTCTTAATCATCAGTTCTGCGACTGTTGCTGCTATTGCATCTCTTCCACCTTCTGCATATCATTACCCTTTGGTGAGTATTTATCACAAGCTGAAACCACCTGACAAAATCAGCATTACTTCTTGATTCACTATTTTTTTTGGGGGGTGGGTGTCTCATGCTTTCAATTGTTCTTAAAGATCACAACTTTGATCTCGAGGTCACAAGAACAATTTCTTAACATGTGAAGTTACACTTGAGCCCAGGATTCACTATTTCTTTATCAGTAATCAGCAACTTCCCTCCAAAAAGGTTTTCTTATCAACCACATGGTTTAGATAGCAAAGAATTATCAGCAGCAGAACTAGACAGTGCCTAGTCTCCAGGCTCAGCGTCAAATATAAATGCAGGACAACTAGTAAAAAATTAAGGGTTTCAAGCTGGTGGCAGAGCAGCATTAAACAAGCCTAGAGTTTTTTAGAGCATGGAGGCCTATGTGACAGCATAGATTGCACAGCCCTTGAAGATAACTCTGGTCAGAGGAACAGTGGATTACAAGGGGGAAATAAAAAATTCCTCTATTCTATTTTCTTAACTCTGCAATATACCTAGTTATTCTGTAGTCATTGATAACAGACAAAACTCTAATGTCTTTAAAATTTAGAGCTCTCACGGAATTGCATTCACTTCCACTAATATTTATAGAGCAGTTTCTTTGTTTAGGAATTCACAATCATTTATTATTGGAAAAGAAAAAGGTACACACCTCGCCCTAATGGAGATCAAAGAGTACATGGAGAAAATCATATACAACCACCTGAAATAAACATTAGACTGTGGAGAATGCTACAACAGAGTCATGAATATTAGGTGACCCTTCAGTTGCTCCTGGCACACTGCAACTGCTTGTGGGCTTATCAGTAACCCTGGAGACCTCAAGTGCTGCTTGTTAGATTAATCACAGGGCCTCACATCAAATCTTGTGGACAAGAAAATTTCAAACTTTTAATTTATTAGTAAGTGGTCCAGAGAAGAATCATATAAATTTGAGATTCTTTTCACAATGAGTAGAATTTTTCAAAACAAGTTTATTCACTGTGAAGAAGCTTTTTAGTTTGAGGTAGTGACATTTGTTTTTGCCTTTGTTGCCTTTAATTGGAGCTGGGGTTATTATTCAAAAGATTCAAAGAATATGTAAATTCAACAATAAATGAAACCCAATTAAAATGAAAGAGTCACATGAAAATATGGGCATCACCTTTTATTATGAAGATGAGAATCAAGCTCTCCTGAAGAGAAGGAAATCTTGTTCAATGTTGTTGGAAATGTGAATTGGTATAGCCATTTCAACAAATAGCCCTTATGGAAAGAATTACAGAGATTCCTCAAAAACCTAAGAACAGAAAAAGCATATGATCCAATTATCCTTTCTGGCTATTTATCTGAAGAATATAAAAAAATGCAAATTAAAAAAGGTATATGTAAACACACAGATTTTAATTGAGGCATTATTTAAATAGGCAGTACAGGGAAAAAACCAAAGTGCACATCACAGTTGAATGGATAAAGGTGTGCTACATATATACACAATGGCATACTACAAAGTTGTTTTTCTTTAAATATGAAATCTTGCCATTTTCAATAACATAGATGGACCTTGAGAATATTATGCTTTGTAAAACAAATCAGACAAGGCAAGACAAATACTGTATGATTTCACTCATATATGTTATACAGAAAAATGAATAAACTAAGGGGAAGTAGCAGGTAGAAATCAATAACTAGACATGAAGGACATGGTGGTTTCTAGAGATAAGAGAAGATACAGGAAGAGATGATGCCAATGTGGAGAATAAAGAAGAAGCAAGTCATTGAAAGAATACTGGGAAATATCTAAATATAATAGATGAGAGAAGGAAGAAGCCCAGTAGTAAAAGCACACTCATTTATATAGGAAAAGGAGATGATGAGGTTAAGGAGGCTGAAAGCATAAAAAAGTAAAAATTTGATGGACTAAATCTCATGTCCATCCTCTTGTTTTATCCAATGTTTTATTCTTTAACTGTTGTTGTGATATTTGTGAAAGCATAAAAAAAAATAGCAGGAAAATATAGACAGATAATCAGTCCAAATCCTAAAACCTAGAATTAATCTATTAAGATTTGGGCATATTTCCCTACATGGCATTTAAATGTAATTTTGCTCGACATGAAATCATACCATAATATTTAATGTCAAATTTCAGATTTTTGTTATTTTATAAACTTATTTCAATGAAAACTATTCTAAAACATTTAATGTGTACATAATATCCATTCTAGTTCCATAATAAATTATTAATAGGCAATTATTTGCATTTTTTCATAATCTACACTAATACATATATATATATATATATTTAAGATTTATTTTATGCACACAAGAGCTGGGGCACAGGCCAGAGGTGTGGGGGGTGAGAGGATTCACCAGAGACAGATTGGGGAACAGAACAGGCAGATTGACCTAAGTACACTACTGAGGGGAGCAGCTGGCGAAACAGAAGAGGTCTGCTGCGCCATGTGGGTTTCTCCCTGGCCGGCCAGGAGATCGAACTCATGTTGCAGAGGCTGTGGATAGCGTCATAGGTTGCGTCATAAACCCTCGCACCACCAGGGAGGCCCTAAAATATATTTCCTTTTTAGTTTTTGTGAAAAAAAAATACTCAGAGGTATATATATATATATATGTGTGTGTGTGTATATATATATGTGTGTGTGTGTGTGTGTGTGTGTGTGTGTGTGTGGTAAATAAAAAAGATCAGCAACCCTAATTCCATAGGCTAAAGAATTCAGTGTGTAAATTACAGGAACTTTTTCTTTCTAGATACTTATTTTTTTCCATATTATATCATCATTCCTAGAAACAAGAATCTCAATGTAAGGTAGTGTTTCTCTTGGATGTTGTATTTTTGAGTATCTGATTTGGGGGGACATTGGAGGCAACAATGATTAGGCACCACTGGCACTAACACCTGTAGCCCCATTGTAGGAACAAACATCACCTCCCCTAACAGGACTTTTCACAGATTCCTGCTGAACATGATTCATGCATGCTGTATGTGGAAATGAATGTTAGTTTAGGATTGCACTCATTTTATTTATCCTTTATGTCACAGTTTTTTAATTCATTTTATTGATTTTAATTGGTGTGAATAAATAGGTTATATTACCTGTGAATTTCATTTTAGGATAATAAAGTAGATATTACAATTATTTGATATGAAAGGTGACACTGGATCTGATAAGCAATAACTATTAGTCTAATTTTCTTATATTCTAAACCTTCTTATTAATAATTGATACAATCTCTATCTTCCTGCTAACTTAGCAAATGACTCAGTGTACATATTTTTACACTAAGTGCTATGTCATATGCATTTAAACTAGTCCATGCTTATTGACTTCATTAAGTCATAAGTATAAATTTTTAAGGAATCTTGATTTATTAAAATGTGATCATTTTAAGCCAAGTGGTGCAGAGTAAGATAATCAGTGCAGTAGCTAACAGTGGTTTATTTCAATTTGTGGGTGTTATAAGGATCAATAAATAGACATGATATCATCCTAAGATGATTGTTTAGGTATGATGACTAAAACTTCTGAGAAATGCATCTGTGATTATTTTTTTAAGGTTCATATACTGAAAAGAAAATTAACTAGACAAATTTCTCTGCACAAATGTAAAATATATCATTACAGATTATGTGTTTCAAATAATGAAATTTTAGAAATGTTTTCCATTTACCTACCTATTCTTTATAAATCAATGAGTTTGCACCTCACATTTAATTCTGAAGAGTTTCACTCAATACAAGGGACCAAACAAGCTGAAGAGACTGCAAGATGGGGAAATTTTTTTTTGAAGTCAGTCTTTCCAGTCTATTGGGAAATGAAAAAGAACATATAATAGGGTAATTGTAAAATAAAATGCAGTAAAATGTATTGCTAGCAAAATTTTTAAAAATATTACATGTATTTACATTTATATTTCAGGAGACTACAAAGCATTTAGAAAGTAAAACTTTCCATTTTTACCGTCCCCTCATAGCTTCCTGGCAACAGTATATATGTTCTTCAGAAAAGAAGATATTTTTCTCAAGAGGTACAAACATTTGCAAGACATTTTAGAAAGAGTTAATGCAGTTATCTCCTAAAAAATCTTCTGCTTCAATAGAAGTTATGCACATTATGTAAAACTTTCAGTGGATTCTTATTTTCCATTACATGAAGCCAATATTCCTCCCAAAATTGTTCTCATCATATTTACATTTTATATTTCCTCCAAATGTTTTTTTCCAAAACTGTTTATAAATGTCTTGCTATTTATCCAATAGTCATCTTTCTTATTTACTTTTTCAGAATTGTTTGCCCCCTCCCATTATGACATTCAATTAAATCACACATAATAGTCAGTTATGGTAATCATATTCCTAATTTCAATGAAGGTTGTGACTTAGTTCTGATAATTAGGGGCAGTATACTGAGGAGAATTTGACAACATGATTCCTCACACCGAAAACAAGGTCATTGGGAAATATACTCCTGTTTTCGGCCGAAAGTCATATCTAAATATGTGGCCCCAAACTATGGCAGAAATCTTGCCATCTACTCAAGCTGAGGACCAAGTTCACCTCTTAAGCGTGGAAATTCAAAAAGAATGTACCTTTCAACCTGATGCCAAATATAGACCAGGGCTTTCAAACCCTCTTCCACTCAACACCACTTCATGATAGCTAGGAGAGTGATTGTTAAATAAAGTAATAATTGCCTTTATATTTATACTGATTTGATAAAGATTCTCTGTCATTTCTACCATTATCACTTGGTTTTCTTTGTCCTACATATTCCTGCAAGCCTATTCATACAAGCCTATTCATATTCTAAATAAAATCAAGAAATAGCATAACAACCACCTCCTCTATAAAATTATGCGTGATGCAATTGTCCTCATTCTTCTCTTATTTCTATAAATCTGCATAGCACTTAAGGTTAGTGATACAAAATTTAGCACAAAAGAATATTTTAGTGTTTAGTATTTGTTTTATGCTATTAAGCAATCTGCATTTATTGAGCATGTATAATGTGGCAGAATAGTGTTACACATTTGCAATAAAAGTATAATACTACTCTGTTCCTATATTCAAGTGTAAGGCTAGAAGAAAAACTAAATATAAATATGAAAAGTCTGTTCCTGCAATGACTGGAATACAGGTATGTTCAAGGTACAGTAGTGACAGAAAAGAGATAATAATCTGATCTACCTGGGGGCAGTCAGCACTCTGATCTATGTCTTAAAGGATGAGTTAGAGTTCACCAGGTTGACATGGGTGATTAAAGGCTTTATAGTGAGAAAAGATAGGATGCACAAAGGCAAGAAGTGTGAAACAGTATGACACCTTCAAGGACATGAAGTTAATTTGTTTTGGTTTGAGAATAAACTGCAAGGATGAAAGGGCTCATAAATTAACCTGGAAATGTAGGCAATGAATATATCATAAAATATTTGTATTCCATATTTGTTCTCCAGTTAAATTGTGAGGTCACTTATGTTTTTGCTGCACATATTCTAGAATTTGCAAGAAAATATTGATTTCAAACTTCCTGCATCTTTGGCCAATAGATTTATTTGAACTTGTCTGACAGTGCATATTGATTCTTGGGATGGATAGCAAGGCATTATATGCTACTTCACTTTTTTAAGAATAGCACCTAAAAACTGCAGTGGATATTGCAAGCATTCTACTTCTTTATGGATTTGTCATGTTGGTTATATGGACAGAACTGAAAAAATCAGGAAAGTCTTAATACAGAATTTCCTCTTTACTTGTGATTTAATTTTCTTTTGTCAGATTAACTTTTGGGATTCTACCTTATACATCTGCCTCATAAAAACGGTTTTGTTATACCTGGATATGTACCATAAAATTCCCCAACAGAGCCACCAAAAGTTCTCCTTCAATTGAGTCTTTTTTATCTACGTTTGCAGAAATATAGATTATTATTAATCAACCATACATATCTATTTAACATTTTATTCCTGAAATAGTATATACAGAATCAGATGAAATTCAAGATTTACATTTAGTTACTTAGAAAAACTACCTTTTGCAGTAAAGAAGAAAAAGTATGTGTCTGCAGAAATACTTTATGTCAAATTACTAATAAGAACACAGGAATACAATATTGAGTTAATTCTGTTAATACTTTGTTACCAAAGTGTAACCAGGATTACGTATCAGTAAAATCAAAGTTAAGAACTCAGTCATTTTCTCATGATCAGGTGGGATTTATCTCAGAAAAAACAAGAATAGTTTGCTATACATCACGTAATATGACATATCAGTTAAACAGAAAAAATCATGTAAAATAAAAAATATGAAAAGACAGAATTTGACTAGATTCAGTACCCCTTTCTGATGAAAATCCCTAATCAAGATGGAAATAGAAGGAAGCTACCTCTATATAATAATCTAATATTACAAACCAATAGCTAATATAATACTTGATAGTGAAAAAACTCAAAGTTTTCTCATTTAGATAAGGAATAAGAAAAAGATGTCCACTGTTATCACTTCTGTTTAGTTTAATATTACAGGTTTCAGTTAGAGCAATCAGACAATAGGGAATAAAGAGGATTCAAGCGGGAAACTCGCACTATTGCAGAAAATATACATAGAAAACCCAAAAGACTCCACCAAAAACTTATTGGAAACAACAAATGAATCCAACCGGCTGGAAGGTTATAAAATCAACATACAAAAAAATTCCATAGTTTTTTAATCCTTAAGCAGTTAATATACAAGATATAAAAAGCTTAAACAATGAAAAAATAAACATTAACAAAGGGGCAGCAGATATGAACAATTAAACAAGAAGGATATCTGAAGACCAATAAACATATGAAAAAATTATCTTCCTTTCAACGTGAAAGTTGTAGGATAAAACTACAATGAGATGCCATCTCACAGCTATGATAATAGCACTTATTAAAAAGAACACAAACAAGTGCTGGAGAGGATGCTGGAGAGAAAGTGGAACCCAATTACACTGTTGATGGAACTGTAAACTGGGCCGGCCATATGGAAATCAATTTTAAGCTATATTAAAAAAACTAAAATTGGAAATACTGTCAGATCCAGCAATTCTACTCTTTGGCATCTATTCAGAGAACATAAAGACATCAATGCAGAAAACTATCTGTACTAATATGTTTATTGCAGCACTATTTGCAATAGACTGAACATGGACACAGCCTAAATGCTCATCAGTAGATGACAGAATCAAGATGTAGCATATCCGCACTGTAGAATACTGTTCCGTCATAAGGAAAGATGAAATGCAGCCATTTACAGCAAAATAGATGAGAATTTGAGGGAAATATGTGCAGCAAAGCAACTCAGAATAACAAAAAAAAAAAGAGGACATTGACAAAAGGGACAATTTGACAAAGTTAAATATTTACAAAAACTAGTGGATATTAGTAAAATTAATGCAGGTCCTAGGTTTAGAGGGAGGTAGGTAGGGAAAGAAGTAGACTATAAAAAGGATGGTGGCAGGGAAAAATAAATTAAAAACAAACAGAAAACACCAGAAAGTTTATTTTTTTTAATTTAAATAATAAATTTTATTTTTATATTCCCCCATACAATTGCAAACGCCTCATTCTGACCCCAATCCCCCCCTCCCGCCCCCCACCCCCTAAAAAGTGTCTCTGGTTCATAGTTTTTTGTTGATTTTGATTTTCACTTTCTTATATTCATTTTCCTGGTCCCTTATTTAAGTTTTCTAGATTCCTGCTATGAGTGAGACCATCCGGTATTTTTCTTTTTCTTTTTGGCTTATTTCGCTGAGCATGAGCCCTTCCAACGCCATCCATGTTGCTGCAAATTGCATGTGTTTATCTTTTTTTGAATGCTGAGTAATATTCCATGAACACCAGAAAGTTTAAATTAGAAAAATAAACTGGTAATAATAAAAATGAGTTTACGAGAGCAAATTTTTTCTACGTTTCTTATATAGTTCAGAAGGAGATTGTATATTAATTAAATAATAAAGATTAGCACAAATATAATAGAAATTTAGTATTCAAAAAAACTAAAAATGGAAGCACCATATGCCTGAGCAATCCTGCTATTGGGCATGTATCCAAAGAATGCAAAACCATCAACTCAAAAAAAACATATGATGGGGGACTGGATCAATAGGATGCGGTATATACACACAACAGAATATAATTCAGACATAAAGGAAGACAAAATGCTTCCATATACAGCACAATGGAAAGAATTCAAAGGAATTAAGTGTAGTAAAGCAAGACAGAAAGACAAAGGCAATTATTGGACCACAGACATAGTGGATTATTCAACCACAAAACATTCATAAAACTAATAGGTACCAGTTAACAAAATGAGGTTTCTAAGGTTAAGGGGGAGGGGAGATAAAGAAAGGGTAAAGGAACTATAAGTGATGGTGATATGGAAGAAAGAGTCATCATAATAATGCCGGCATTTAAAAAAATAAGAATTTAGTTATTTTGTGTCTCCAAAATAAATTCAGACATTTAAACATATATTACCACTGAGATAGATAATACACAATCTGTATATATAATAATTGTGTTGAACCTTTAGTGATTATCACCATATGTAATTATTTGTTTGTAGTGATTCTATCAAATATGATCATCATCCCTATTACTACATAAATAGCAGCAGCATTGGGTTTGCAATTTTTCTACCCCTGGAACAATATATCACTAACATTTATCTTAAACTTTGATCATTTATTAAACCTTGTATTCTGTAACAGTGTTAAGAATATCAAAATATCCAAACTCCTTCTCCTTCTAACTATATGAATTTGAAGTCTACATATGCCACAGAAGGTCCCATAAAGTCCAGACCATCACTTAGTTTCATGAAATGCAATATACTATCAGAGTTTACCCTGTCTCCTGAGTACCAAAGAAAACGAACTGCACATGGGACTTCAAAAACCATAGTGCTACTCAATTCTTATAGATAATGGGTAAAAAACAATGCATGATTTTATCAGTTGGAAGCAGAGAATAATAAAATAAGCAATCCTTTGAGAGGAGGCAAAATTATAGGCAATACAAAGAAACGAAAGTACACAACGAGTTACAATTTTCATTCACTGGAAAACACAGGACTATTTCCCCTGATGCTTTTCCATCAGACTCTTTCCTTTAATATCCTACGTGCCCTGTGAAAAACTTCATCTAGATAAGATTCAATTTCCAAATACCAAAGGAAAAGAGATGCTGCACTTTCTAAGGAAAATATCAGAATACTTTTCCAAGTCACATCATACTAAAGCAGACAAAGAATTCCAATTTACTTTACAATGTACCTGCAGTATGATAAGAATTGGGGTAGTTACCAATTCATCTATTTCAAAAAAAACTCAATGTTTTGTATTGTGTTTTATTAAATGCCTGAGAATTGGGGTAAACTGAGATCATTATCTGGAATTCTCATATTTCACTTCTTAGCACATTCAGAGTCCTTTAGACATGTGCACTTGCAATTATCTATCTGCATTTGGGAATGTTAGTAAGTAAGCTCTCTTTATCAATGGAAAACTCCTAAAAAACAGCATTTCTAATTGGAAAAAAATACAATATGCCAAATTACAAAAGTAAAGTGCATGGTGGTAATATTTCACCGAATGACATCTTAGATAACTAAGTGCTACCTTATATTAGTAGTAAGTTTGTGTTTTTGTTGAGACAAAATTCTTAACAATTGTATCTATTTTACTTATTGAAGGGAATGCAGAAGACTTTTAGCAACGATTACATGTACATAGCATTAATGATTAACTTGTGAAGAATGGCTAGCACAGGGATGCCACCATAACTCACTTCCATTCCTGAACCAAAATTCAGTGATCTGATCATACAGTATTTAATGAAAGTTCTCTGAAGTTCTCTGAACAGTAGTCAGTAGACATTAAGTGGAAAAAAAAAAAAAGGGCAATAAAGATATTAAATAAGGGCCTCCCTGGTGGCGCAAGGGGTTAAGCACTGCACTTTGAAGCAATCCAAGCAATCCAAGCAGCATATGTTCACAAAACACAGGATCATTTATTAATTAACTAAGCATAAGGACTGGTTTGAGAACCAGCACGAGTTTGATCCCTGGCTGGCCAGGGAGAACCCCACATGGTACAGCAGACCTCTCCTGTCTCCCCGCTACTCCCCTCAGCAGTGGATTTCAGTATGTCTGCCTGTTCTGTTCTCCACTCTGTCTTTGGTGGATCCTCTCACCCCCTATTATAAATAATATTTATTTATAATAAATAAATACTATATATAGGAAAGAAAACAAGAAAGATCCCCTGGGTAATGGAAGAAGGAAGATTATTGCATTTTTTTCCTTTTATATGTTCATGACTGCACTACCCTCTGACTTAAACAGTTGTGTAGAATCTTCCCTTTCTTTTTATTTGTTTTATCAACATTTATGTCCAAGTTTTGATGGTAACCAGCCAAACTCAAACATAATTATTTTACTTAAAACAGATCTAAAATAAAAGGAATGTCCACACAATTCGTATTTTAGTCAGTTATTGAGTATGTATTTAGAGCCAATCAATCTTTCTAATAGTTCCATCTATTCCATCAGAAATCCCTGTTTACTGTTATTAAAAATAGTGCTACTTTTCCTTCAGCTGACATATCAGAAAAATATGCAAACCATTTTTGAACACTTCATATACTAATTTAAAATATTATGATTTATTTGGTTACAAAAACAAAATATATTTTCGAGGTTGTTGGAGAAACTTAAAACAAGTACTTATAGTATATTGATGTGTTACCAGAGATGTAAAAACAATGAATAATTCATGAAAGTGGAGAATCTATAACCAATTATAAATTTTGTTCTGGTTTTCACCTGGATATCTGGCTTGAACATAAATGAGAGGGTCTGGTTCTTCATTTTTATGTAACATCATGTTACATAGCAAAGGGATTGCATTGTCTTTGTGTGTTTTTCAATGACATGTGTTTCAGACCATCCCGATTATCTTAGTTCATAGAAACATCATATAATGGCTGGTGTACATTCTAATTTAAGGATATTATGCCTTGAGGCATGTGTCTTGTTTTCTTGATATATTTTTTTTTTTTCCCTTTGAATCCACTGAGCGTTTCCTGGGACACAGTAGACACTAAAGATATGCTTACTGGAAGAAAGGAACTAGAAAACACACTTGAAAAATTGCTGTGTTGTTTTTTAAGTACACCAGCCTCTGAGGATTAGACTAGGTTCTTTATTAAAAGTACATTATGGAAAGCAGACATAAAACTTCAGTAATATCTAGTTTTAATTTTAAAAACTTAATAAGCATGCAATATGAAAAAGTTAACTCCACACTGGAACAATTAACATTTGGGCGAAGAAGACAAATTCCTAGTAATGGTAAAACTACAGAATAATGAAAAATACAGCATGAGCCACAATTACAGAATAACACACCTATTAAGTATGTAAGGGCACATTTACATTCAAATGCATTCTCTTTCAAAAAGTGATCCTTTTAAAAAACTACCTAATGCTAATAGCAATTTCCACATTCAAAATATTTTTAACTCCTGTTTCAATAATATTAGATTGAACACCCTCAGGGACAGCATATGTTTACAAAACACAGGGTCATTTATTAATTAACTAAGCATAAGGACTGGTTTGAGAACCAGAGACACTTTTAAATACTTTCTCTCCCTTTTTTCTTAAAAGAAATTAAATTCCCTTTAAAGAAATGCACAATTTCTTGGATTCCAGAAAATGGATATACTCCTTTTCAAGAGTTCCCTCACGGCTCCTTCACATTAATTCCAAGACACTCGCAGGCCATCGTTGGACCTATTTCCCAATTGCTCTGATTCCTATCATCACTGATTGGATTAGCCAGTTTTTTTTCAATTTTATGTGAGCAGGAGTATATTGTATATATGCTGGCTTCCTTTGCTCATTTGTCAAATACATTCAGATAGAGTTTGTGTAATTGTGGTTTTGCTTCAAAATTTTGAAACGACTTAGTGAAAACAACTTAACCCAAAGTTTTCTTTGTAAAAACATGTTTTGTTGTTTTTTTTAATAGCAAATGTAACATATTTCATAGATTCAGGGATATTCAGATATCATTTTTCTTGTGCCAATTATTTGTGTTTTTCAAGGAAGTTTCCATTTTCTCTATGTTGCAATGACTCCAAATTCAACCCTTAAAGTCAGTTTGTTTTAGATATAATGAAAAGTTCCTCAATATGAAATCTGGGTATATAAACAAGATCAATTATTTGACTATTTTCTTCTATGAATTTTATGGTTTCACATATTAGATGCAAATCTTTAATCCATTTATATTTCATTATTATTTATTGAGGTCACATGTGTTCATAACATTATAAAAGATTTAAAGATGCAGGGTCATACCTTAAATCTGTATGTTGCCACAGCATTGCCCACTACCAAAGCACCCATTTTGAATTTGTATTAGATAGTAGTCTAGTTTTGTCCTTTTACAAATGGATGTCCATTTTTCTCAACAGCATTTATTGTAGAGACTTTCATGCTCCATTTTAAACTCTAGGCTGCTTTCCTTTGTCATAAATTAATGGCGTCTGCCTGATCTTTTCTCTGGGTTTTCAACTCTGTATTGATGTGTTTGTTTCTCAGTACTGATATATTTTAATTATTATAGTTTTATAACATAGTTTGAAGTGAGAGAACATGATGCTTCTACTTTTGTTTATTCTCAGGAGTCGTTTATGCTATTCAGGGTCCCCTATGGTTCCAGAAAAATGTCATGATTTTTTGTTCTATACCTGCAAAGAAAACCATAGGGAATTTGAAAATATTGAACTGAGTTTGTACATTTCTTTAGGTAATACGGCCATACAATCAGTGAGCATGGGATTCCCTTCCGTCTCTTTGTGTCTCTTTAAACAATGTCTCATAGTTTTTAGTGTGTAATTCTCTGATTAAATTTATTCCAACCCATTCAATTATTTTTGAAGTGAAGTAAATGTGATTTTTTCCCTGATTTCACTTTCTACTATTCACCATATTTGTCTAGTAACACAACATATTTGTGTATATTTATATTTGTAGCCTGCCACTTTACTATATTCATTATTTATAATATATCTTCACTGGAGTCTTATATAGTCTGTATATATATATATATATATAATTATTATCACATCATCTGCAAACAGTACTAGTTTTATTTCTTTTTCAATTTGGATATCCATTTCTTGCCCAATAGTTTTTGCATGGAATTCCATCCAACACTATACTGAACAACAGTAATGCATGTCCAAATTTGTATTGTTCCTCATTTTAAAGTTTTCAGTGTGTTGTTATTGATAATGACTGTATTTGTCATAAATGGCCATCATTATTTTGAAGTATGTTCCTTCTATATCACTAGGATGATTTTGAAAATAGCATTTTCAAACACTATTGAAAACATTTGACTTATATTTTAAAAATGCATTTAAGGATTAAAACCTGGCCACCCTGTTTTGAAAGGTGTCTAATATAGAAAATAAGATAAATAAAATGAACTTTCACTTAATTAGAAGCAAACATATAGAGATCATATTTATTGTCAAAGAATATTTGTCTTGGGGCCTTCTTGGTGGCATAAGGGTTAAGTATCAACATTATCACCACCATGACCTGAGTTCGATCCCCAGCCAGGGAGCTGAACTACATGGTGCAGCAGACCACTCCTGTCTCCCCGTTGCTCCCCTCAGCAGTGGATTTCAGTAGATTTGCCTGTTCAGCAACCTACTCTGTCTCTGGTGAATCCTCTCACCAATAATAAAACAACAATAAATAATATTTTTTATTATTATTCTTGAGCACAAATACAATTAAAAAAAAAAAAAAACACACCTCCAAAAAGCCAAACCAAAACTCGGGTTGCGTGCAAATCTCCTTGAACTAAAAGAGGAGAAAGATTAAGATTCACCATTCAGTAAAGTAGAATAATCAGCCACAGGAAATAGATTTTGGAGTTAAAAAACAGTCTGAAGTTAGCAGGGGTAAGATAATACCTAGAGTATAGCCAGGACAGCTTTTGACAGAGACATTTTCATGCCAGTGGGGACTAAGTGGTCATCAGGAAGCCAGCTTGCTAGCTGTGTGGGAGAGATTCAACCTGAAGAGAGAAACCAGTGTGGCTGGCTGGCAGCTCAGACCTCATTAGCAGAAGAGGGAGATCTGTCCCCTCTACCTGAGGAAGTTAAGTGCCTAATTAAATCCTTCCCTGCTGACACCAGGAAGCAAGCCTGAGGGCGAGGCTTTAACCCCCATTGCACAACAGTAAGCAGTAATGCTTCAAGAGCAATGATCTTAAAATCCACTGCAGAAAGTAAAGGATAAGGTGAGGTTTACATTTTTAGCAGAATAACTCCTGAAAGACAAGTACAGCAAAGGACATTTAAAAAAAAAAAAAAAAGCTTATAAATAAGGTCATTTCAAGGTATCTAAATTATTATTGAAAATAACTAATCAAATTATATTCCCTGAAAACAAATATTTACTAATTATCTGATATAATATAAGCCAAATACTTATTCATACTGCTGGGAATGGGTACAGAAAACACCCAGTACCTGTTCTTTTTAAATGTATGGTCTTTAGAAACTGAATTGTAAACTAACAATCACAGTACAGGGCAATCACCATAACAGACATTTACAGCAAAGCATGGGAGGGAAGTAATCACATATGTGGTGTCAAGGTACCACCAATCTGACCATTCACTTGCCTGTTTTGAATACAAAAATGAAGGAAGGTATATTTGATCTTGACATTCAGACATTCTATTTAATGCAGCCTTAACCCACTGTTTTTTTTTTCCTTAACCCCAACTTAAAGGTCATTTAAGGGTCACCTGTTCCATTATCCTAAGCTCAGGTTTTATATAAGTGATAAATAATTCTAGCAATATTTCACATGAATATATATTAAGGAATTACCTGGAGAGGCACATTTATAATCCAAGAGACAATTTGGGGGGAGAAAACCCTCATTTTCTAGAGGATCAACTGGAAAGCTCAATTTTCTATCAAATGATTCCTCACTGATGATTTACCACTAAATCTGGCAGTAACCCTCACCATGTCAGTTTCCTATTGCTGCTTTCATATTAGAATAAAAGTGAATCACTACTAGTTACCATGGATGATGCCCGCTGAGGAGGGTACTCTGTTGAAACAATGGTTAGCACAGTATATGAATCCAGGGAAAGAGTCAAGCAAGATTTCTTTTTCTAATTACTAAGGGATACTTTTTCTTAGGGAAAACTGATTTTTTTTTTTTTTAATTCTATTCAACTTCTAGAACTCTAAAGTCCTGTTTCTTCTTTTTTTTTTGGCATTAATTTTCCATTTATCCAACCAGAATATATTTAACTTATGTGCCACCTTATTTTATAGAAAATTTAACAGATTTCCATCCCTTGTCTTCATTCTAATTTACTACATTCAAAGTAATATCTCTCAAATCCCACACTGAGTATGTGCCTTGTAACTTCTTTCAATAAAAACTCTTCCATTGCTCTTCATTGCTGTCAGGATGTAAACCCTGTTTTCCCAAGACCTTTGAGAATTGGCTTGCCTATTCTTGCTTTACCCACTTTGCTCCATCACCTGTTTTTGCAGGTGTATTATTCTGGTGTCCCTAATAGGTAGCATCACTTGATGCTCTAATATTTTTAAACAAGTTACTGTCTGAATGCAAATTTTCTGTTCTAGATCGTCTAAAAACAACTCATGTCTTATTACTTCCTGTGCAGTCTCTCAGGTGAGATTTAATTGAACACCTCTATCCTATACGTTACTACATCCCAGACAGAACTTTTTACAGTATTTATCAAAATACACTGCAATTGTTGGTTACCTGTCTATATTTCTTGTAAGAAATCTATAGCTTAGTGTCCAGCATATAATAGACATACAGTGTACATTGTGTAAATAACTCAATGAAAGATTCATAGAACATTATTGTAGTTCCCCTTTATATTTAGACATTAGAGATAGTATGATATTTGATTATTTTACAGAGGTAGAATCTGAAGCTTTAAATATGGTTTTCAAGAGTTAACTAATATGGTTTGACTTTCACGCCAAACCTTCACATTCTTTTTATTTTACTTTTACTCTTCTGATTATAAATCTCCCCCTTCTATACTACAATGCTTCTTTGTTCCTATAGGTAGCACTTCTCGATGCTCTTTTCCATGCCTCATATATATTCTTGTATTTCAATCTCAGAGATGACAGTTAAGTCAATCTCCCTATTCTCAGTGTTTTAAGGAAGATTTCAGGTTTTGTTTAGTCAACATCGATTGCCTGCTTCCTCTGCTCATCTCTCCATTGGCAGAACCGCCAATATTTATTCTAGGAGAACAACAGCTCTTTGAAGATAAGGAAAATAAAAATATGGGTTTTCCCATACCTGCATTAGAATCTGGTCATCATTATAAATACAGCTCATACATTTTCTCACTAGGCATGCCATTAGTATTTCAAAAACTAAAAGGATGCTTTTTAGTGTTAAAATAAAAATCCCTAGAGTCTCTAAGGAGTTTTCCTTTGTGAAATTCCGAAGATACTAAAATGTTTGTTAAGATCTTTGGGAAAGCAAAGGCGAAGATGTGCAAGTGATTTATTTATTGGAAAAAAAATGCTTATGATGGAAAATCAAAAGAAGGTGGGAAGGAACTAGAAGAATGCAATAAGGGTTGATCTTTGGAAAGAAGGGAGGGAAATAAGTGAGTCTGAATGAAACATCTTAGACTGTATGTAGGGGAAGAAAGTTTAACAAAGTCAAGAGGGAAGCTCTAACTCGTAGCCACCATCAGAAGAGCCTCAAGCTTCCCTACGACAGATCTGCTGCTCAGTGACTGGTGTGGGAGCTGAGCCACTAGCTTAAATGCAACGATGGTCTTCAGTGAGTAAAAACTGAAGCCAGTGGTCTCCTACACTCTGAGAGATCTGAGAAGCAAATGTTCATGGCTGTCACAGCATGTTTTACTTGGCAATATTTAAGTCACTGGGAAATTTTCTTGATGCAACACTAATTAGTGTCTCTTATCTATATTTGGCATTTACCTTACCTATTGAAGATAGGTCTTAAAAACAGTTGCAGTTAAAAGGAGTAGACAATTTTCATATGTATTCAATGGAAAAAATCGTGTTATCTGTTTAGTCATAAACCTCACTAACTGAAGATACTTAATATCAGCAACAATGACAATTAAATTATGTATTAGCAAGTTGTATATATTGTAGGTATACATATTTATTTTTTTAAAGATATATTTATTTATACAAGAACTGGGGTACAGGCCAGAGGCTCGGGAGGGTGAGATAAATCACCAGCGACAGTGGGGAGCAGAACAGGCAGATGGACAGAGAACACTGCTGAGGGGAGCGAGCAGCAGGCAAGGAAGGAGAGGTCTGCTGCGCAGTGTGGGTTTCTCCCTGGCTAGCTGTGGATCGAACCTGCGCTGCAGAGGCTGTGGACAGTTCCACAGCGCTATGCTCAACCTGCTGCATCACAGGGAAGTCCTATATATATTTTAATAACAATGTCTATATAGCTTTTTATCACTTTCCATACAGTAACTTATAAAATATGGACAACTATTAATGAGCAGAGTGAAAAGCTAGATTAGATTTCAAGAATACAATCAAGATCACTTTAAAATTTTTAGTGAGTTTCCAGGTCTCCCTGCTAGCACAGGGGTTAAAGTCTCAGTGCTATCAAGCTATCACTAGGCACTGTGGCATGAGTTCAATCCCCAGCCAGGGATCTGACCCACATGGCACAGCAGACTTCTGTCTCACCTGCTGCTCCCCTTAGCAGTGTATTTCATCAGTCTGCCTGTTCTGCTCCCCACTCTGTCTCTGGTGAATCCTCTCACACCCACACCTCTGGCCTGTGCCCCAGTTCTTGTATGCATGGATAAATAAAATCTTTTTTTTTTTAAAAAGGAACGAGGTAGCTACAGATGTAGTCATGTTTTAAAATTTACCTCTGCCACACTTGTTAAGTCTCACTGTTGTTTACAGATGATTGTTCCCTGATTCTAAGACAGGTCCTTTCTATATTGGGGAGCACCATCATTCTATATTTGGGGGTATTGTCTCTCTATCTTATTTTATTTTATTACATGTTAAAAGGACATGTTTATTAGGAAAAGGAGAAAGAAAAAGAGAAGCACCTGCATAATCATAGGCAGGCAGAGAGCTGCTTTCTCTGTTCTTTTAAAGATAACTACCAGAGTGATTTTTCCATTGAAAATCTGCCTTCTTGTCTTTTTGCCTCACATATACATAAAGAAAATTGCGCGCATCTAATATAGGCCGACTTGCACATGATCACTGTGAATTTAAAGATTTCCCATTAACTTGTATGTTTCCTACTCTTTTATGTCAAGACTTACTTTGCATTTATATTTTCATCTATAATGGAAAACAGACCATAACAGACATTTAATTGAAAAGTTAAAGTACTTTTACATTGCTTTCATTCCGGTTTTTCACTTTATTATGAAAATCAGCACTAATGTTTTCATTATAGGAAGCAAATTAAAAAGCAAACATTCTCTTTGCTAGGAAATTACCATCAAGTTCAAAAATCTGAGGTCAAATAATTTTATTAAAAGCTAGAAAATAAGGGCCTCCCTGTCGGCACAGGGGTTAAATCTCAGCACTAAGAAGCTATAAGCAGCCACTGCAGCACCAGTTTGAGCCCTGGCCAGGGAGCTACCCACAAGGCACAGTAGACCTCTCCTGTCTCCCTGCTGCTCCCCTCCCAGTGTATTTCAGTAGATCCGCCTGTTCTGCTCCCCACTCTGTTTCTGGTGAATCCTCTCACCCCCTTGCTTCTGCCTTACACCCCAGTTCTTGTATGAATAGAAAAAATAAAGCTAGAAAATAACATCTTATTCCACAAAAAGTATACATTTTAATATTATCAAATTAATGTGTATACATGAGTTATTTAGAATATATATAACTTTAGAAACAAAAAAAAACATGATGTGGTTCAGGACCCCATAATATCCCAATAATGGCACACTGGCAGGTTGAAGATATTAGGCTGAATGTTTGAGAAAAATGGCAGAAACAGGAAGGTTACTCTGACCTCCTCCCATCACCCCTTTTTTATCTTAAAGAGATCACATAACACCCTCATGTGATAGATGTCCATCCCCTAAATGCTGTCCTTTTTACCCGTGCAAAAGAAAGAACCTTATATCAGAAGTCAAAGGACAAACGGACACCAAGAAAAAAATCCCAAGAAGCAGGTCTTGCTAGGTTTCCCCGGTGGACTACGAAGACCTCAAACTCCTTCAGCCCCATATTCGTCCACAGATGTGCACGCTTCATTAAACCTAGAGGAAAACTCAAGCCTGTTTCTGGGGGATCTTCACTTCCTACTGAAAGCTCCTGCACGCTTCAAAAATTACACTAAAAAAAACTGTACATGCTTTTCTCCTGTTAATATGATTTTGTCATTTTAATTCTCTAACCCAGTAAGGAACCCTAAGATGGTTGAGAAAAGCCTTTCTATTCCTTACAAATATTTCTCAAAAATATAAGATAATTTTAATGGAAATAATACTTTAAGTATTTTTCACATATTTTTTTTTATTTTTTTAAAGGATTGATTTATTTATTTATGCAAGCACTGGGCACAATCAGAAGTGTGGGAGGGTGAGAGAATTCACCAGAGCCAGAGCGGGAGCAGGGAACAGAACAGACAGACTGACAATACACTGCTGAGGGGAGCAGGGGGCGTGGCAGGAGAGGTCTGCGCGCCTTGTGGGACCCTCGCCAGGTGGCCAGGGATCGAACCAGCGCTGCAGAGGCCGCGGGCAGCGGGCAGCTTTGCAGCCCAGCGCCCAACCGCTGTGCCACCGGGGAGGCCCTCCCATAATTTTTAAAGTGCTAATTTGCGGTTCAATTTTTGACACCACAAACTTTGTGGAAAATATGAAAGCAGTTTTGATATACTCAAAATTTATTATCAAGATTGTGATATTTTATATAAGTATCATTTTGAAAAATTTGGGTAGAAGTTTGTTCAATACTAACACACTAAGAACCAGAACTTATAATTTTAAGGGTGAATAAAATAATCATTAGCTCTTCCAACAATTTTCTAACTTTTATTTATTTTTGAATAGAATATCTGGGGTGCAGGCCATACAGGTAGGGAGGTGAGCATTCACCAGAGACAGAGTGGGGAGCAGAACAGGCAGATCTACTGAAATCCACTGTGGAAGGGAGCAGCAGGGCAACAGGAGAGGTCTGCTGCACCGTGTGGGTAGGTCCCTGGCCAGAGATTGAACTTGTGCTGCAGAGGCTGCCCATAGCTTCACAGTGCTGAGATTTAACCCCTTGTGCCACCAGGAAGCCCCCATATGTTTGTACTGTATTATCTCTCCTCAGGCACCTGCAGGACAGTTTGCCATGATTTCATTAATTTAACTTGGTTGGAAGTATACTTTTTGCATCCCCTACTCAAAAATCAGTTTCTCGTTCTCCCCAATCTCTTTTCAATCCTTGTCATTTACAATTGTCTTGAGATCCTTGACTTCATTATCCGTCTAAGCTCTGTGGCACTCTGCCCATTCCTTTGTTTGCCTTCCCGTCTGCTCAGGTGACTAGAAAAGTGTCAATCTTTTATTAACGACAATGAAGAAAGATCTGGGGCAAAGCAAGGAAGCTAACCAATTAGGATAAGCAAGCAAAGACAGATATCAGCAGGCTAATGAGATGTAGAAAGAGCAGAGTGCTCCAGAAAAATGCTTAGAATGCAGGTCTGTCTAAAAGAAGGAGCTGGGCAGTCAGATGCAGAAATCGCTTAGTTAAGAAGCCAACTTAAAGGTACTATCGTTGTGCCACAGTAGATTATAGCTTTGAATATTATTTGTGTATGGGTTCTGGTCATCTAGTAATGTTGGTTGATTAAAGTGAATATCTCTCTCTCTCTTTCTCTCTCTCTCTCTCTCTCTCTCTCTCTCTTTCCCTGCCCTCCTCTGGTGGCACAGGGGTTAAAGTTTCAGCACTATCAAGTTATCCCAGCCTCCCACCTACTGTGGCCTGAGTTTGATCCCCAGCTAGGGAGCTGACCCACATGGCACAGCAGACCTCTCCTGTCTCACATGCTGCTCCCATTAGCAGTGTTTCACAGTAGATCTACCTGTTCTGTTCCCCACTCTGTCTCTGGTGAATCCTCTCAACCCCTACCTCTGGCTGGTAACCCAGCTTGTATGCATAAATAAAAAATAAATCTTTAAAAAAAAGAAAAAAATAAAGTGATCCTCTCTGTCTAGAATTATTATTCCATCTTTACTTACAGGCATACTTGAAAGGACCAGAAAGAATCAGACCTCTGCTGCCCTCAAATAAATAAATGATGTTATTGATTACAAGGCCAAACTTTTAACATGTTTGTGGGAAAAGAATTAATAAACCTAGTCTGTGTTGGTAATTTATGAACTCTGGGATAGACACAGTTCAAAACTATCATATGCCAGAAAATCAGAAAAGATAAATGATTTTTATAGAAAATATTCTGGATCAACTGATCAGGTTCACTGAAGGCAATAAAAGAACTTAGAAAGTGTCCCGAATTCTCCAAGCATTTCAGTGGCAACAAAACCATCAATCCCAAGAGACAGCACAATTTAAGTTATCTCTAACCAGATTAAATTCTACTTCTTGAGGCTGTCCATGCTTGTCAGTTCAGTGATAAGCTGAAATTTGGCCTCCAGGTACTGCCCATAATTTACCTTACATTCCAGGAGAATTGAGAAAAATGACATTAGAAGATGAGAAATTATCGCTCCACCAGATAAAAAGTTAAATTCCAAAATTAATAGCTGCCAAAGCTGACTTAATATGCTATTCATAGGCATAAGACAGTGACCTTGTAAATATATTCCATGATTTCAGAATCATATTTTCTTTGGCACAATATCTGAATCGCTTCCCATGTTGGAGGTGAGGAAAGCTGCCATCATGTATGTCTTGAACTGAATGGCAGCAGGGCCATGTCCCTCATTCTGTAAGCCAAGAGGAGTGACGGACTTAGTTCGGCCAATCTGATATTCTCAGTTGGGACCTTGAAGGTGAAGCTAGTGACTCACTGGGACAAATGTTTAGTAATTATTTCAGTAAAATGTTGGCAGTGCCTGCAACTCCTGGATCAGTTTGAGGGTTGGACTGAGGTCCAACATCTGCATTAAATATTCCCTACCCAGGCAGATCTGCTGGCATATGCATGGCTGTATTTCCAGCTGCTCAGCTTTCCTTAGCTCCTGTGACTCTCCCTTCATTGGTATTTTTTTGGAGTATAGTTCTTGCTTTTCATGTTATTTGTGTGCTACCTGAACACCCTCCAATAAGCCCATTTCTGCTCAAATTAAAACAAGTATGCAACTTCTGTTTATCACCAATATCTTAACTGGTTATGATAGTGTAGGTATAGAAATGATCTTTTCTAGTAGAAAATATTATTTAGTGAGATGACTGATTACATCCTACATTGCTTACCACTGAGTAAGTCTAATGTTTGAAATAAAGTATACAATTTAAAAAGTAATAAATAGGGCCTCCCTGGTGGCTCAAGGGTTAAATGCAACCTATGAAGCAATCCACAGCTACTGTAGCATGAGTTCGATTCCCAGCCAGCCAGGGAGCTACCCACATGGTGCAGCAGACCTCTCCTTACTCGCCCGCTGCTCCCCTCAGCAGTGTACTCTGTTCCGTCTGCCTGTTCTGTTCCCCACTCTGTCTCTGGTGAATTCTCTCACCCCCCACACCTCTGGCCTGTACCACAGCTCTTGCATGCATAAATAAATAAATATTAAAAAAATAAAAATAAAAAGTAGTAAATAAGTAAAGGGGATATTGAAATTCTTATGTGGGAGCATCTGATCAATGACAGAGCAGTCCACATCCACATTACTGAAGCATGAAACAGAAACACTGCAATGAGAGAATGCTTAAAGCCACTAGACTTTTAAAACCTAATACAGAAACTGAAAAGGGAAAACCTGAGGGTGAAAGTAGGCAAGCCTTGAAATTGAAACTGAAGGAAACAACCCAAAGGCAACATTCACTGGAGCCTGGATGATCAGGCTGAAGGAAGAGAGAGGGCCTAAGGGCAAAATGCATTCAGGCCCAAAGTGAGTTTGAAAGGATCCCTTCAGGGCAAGACTCATTCTGGTTCTAACAATAAGTCAGAATGGACTGAGCTTAGGGGCAGCATGCTTAATGCTCTGAATTGAAAAAAGTTAGCACATAACTAGGGGAAGCCTGCACTTTTTATAAAATGATAATGAGTCTGATTGGTAGAAGTTGGGATGTGGCAAGCATTTAAATGTGCATCATGGAGCTTAGAAAATTTGACAGTGAAAGAGAAAGTGGGATTGGCATAGAGATGCACATTTTGATAAAACCTGTACTGAGTGTTACACTGTGTGCCAGAGCCAATGTGCACATTCCCTCAATCACTGTCTATTAACACTTACTCTCTGATCTATTTTCATAATGTAAAAGCTATCTGGGAGTTGCGAATGAATCATACTGTGGTAACTGATGCAGACTTAGTAATTAAGGTTAGAGAAACCACTTTCCCCTTTAGAGGAAAGACACTGGCGTATCTTAAAATTACTTACAAAGAACAGTAAGATTTCTTTCTCTTAGGTAACAAGCATCTAGAATATTACAAACCAACAAAAGTAAGCGGTGTTGACACAATTTTATTGGCACTGATAGTTACATTTAGTTTCTCTGAAACTGTCGCCCAAGTCACAGCTTAATTCAATTAATGAGGAAGACTGTCCACATCATAGCTTCTCAAAATATGCTCACAGGTCAACAACATTAATATCACCAGGGAACTTGTTAAATTGCAAATTTCTAGGGCCCAAGCTCAGAGGTTTTGAATTCCGGGAATGGGTCTCCATGTTTAGCAAAAGAAACTAACCAGATGATCGTGATTTAATGTAAAGTGTTAGAATTACTGCTGTGCGTAATATTAGCACAACTACTATTCCAGAAAAATGTATCCCAGAAAATGTATTTGCAAATATCTTTTATTTGTTTCAGGAATTCCCTAATATTTCTCTGAACAATAAACTACATATTAACTCTTATTGTGTTATATTTTCTTTTAAGAAAAACAGTTTAATTGGGTTATCTAAATATCTGTTCACTCTTAAGGCTTCCTTCAAAACCTCTACATGAATGTCACTTCTTGGACATTGGTGATAAGGTGAGTCTTGTGTTGGATTAGATTAGAATATTTATTTTTTTGCCAAGCTTCACAAATGCATTGAGGATGAAGAGCATTATATTAGAAATACTTTTTTTAATTCAGCAGATCCCTTTTGAAAGCTTTTATCTCAGTAAAAATATACTTACAATTTATTTCTATAAGTTATCTTCATTTATGTTAAGTAGATATTCATAAATTAGAGGACAGATATAGACCCTAGTATGTTTGTACCGGAGCCAAGGTCAAAGGGTCAATAAGCTTAGAAGACTCTCTGAATTGGCCTCATTATAGAACAAATCTTATAATATATCCCATAACAAAAGTAGGAAATTTTTTCTCAGACCTGTATTATTTTATCTGTAAAAGTCTGGATCTAAGAGAGCCCTCTCCATCCAATAACCTAGCCATTGGGCATCAACATATTATCAGATCTGCAACTGTCAATGAACACATAAATTGATGACTCGGACATTCTAGATTCTCAAAGGTTTGACACAGTCCAAATTCTTGTCACCTTCAGACTAAAGCCACATACACATATATACTTACATATAAACAAAACTTTGTACTATATGTATATATATATATATATATATAAAATAATCCAAATTTTTGTACCTTTTTTTTTCCTAAATGGCATAACTAGACCGAAAAAAAATTATAGTGGCCACTATGGGGAATTTTAGACATGAACAAAATTATTCACTTGAGAGACACCTTAAAATGTAAGGAAGCAAGCATCCAATGATTGTTTGACTATTTGTTTGTTGGGATGAAGAAGTTTAAGATTTACTTATGCATACAAGAATAGGGGTACAGGCCAGAGGTGCAGGGAGTGAGAGGATTCCCCAGAGACAGAGTGGGGGACAGAACAGGCAGATCTACTGAAATCCACTGCTGAGGGGAGCAGCAGGGAGATGGGAGAGGTCTGCTGAGCCCTGTGGGTCAGCTTCCTGGCCAGGGATCGAACTTGTGCTGCAGTGGCCAACAGCATGATAGGGGTCTTTAAACCTTGTGCCACCAGCAAAGCCCTGCGATGAAGAAGTTTCCAAGGGAAATTCAAGGCCCAAACTGTTTAAAATATTCCTTTGCTAAGATAAAAATAATAATAATAATAATAATAATAATAATAATAATAATGGGGGGCAGAAAACATTACTTAGATTCTCCAAAACCTCAACTTAAACCTAAAGACTTTATTTTATTAACCTTCCCCCCTCATCCTATGTCCCTCTATTATTATTGGCTTCCCATATTCTCCTTTTATGTTCCCCTACTCTTATGACCAGTCATAAGTCTACAAAGCTCAATCAAAAGTTGAATTCCTTTTAGGATAGGAAAATACCAATGGCAAAACTTTCAAAAACCTAAACATAACAACGACAATGTTAGAAAAGTACTTAGAATAATTTTACAAAGATATATTCTAGGGTTCTCACATCTACTGTCAACTAATTCATATATTAGTGGAAACTCAGATGAAGATATAAACAAGAAAAAAAGACTAGAAGGCAGAATGAGAAGGCCCATATGAACTTAGAAGTGCTTCAAAAAAAGTGTATATATTTGCTATTACCCTAAACTATGGATTTTAAGAATAAGGTCTTTGAAAATTTAGAATATAGGAGTAGATCTGAAACAGGGTATGATTCCAGCCAACTCCTCACTTTTGTAAATGACTGTAAGCCAGAAACAGGGGGTGTGATGCATAACAAATTTGTCTTAAACATTCAAATTTTTTTTAAAGATTTATTTATTTATTTATACAAGCACTGGGTACAGTCAGAGGTACGGAAGGGTGAGAGGATTCACCAGAGCCAGAGCGGGGAGCAGAGCAGGCAGACTGACAAAGTACACTGCTGAGGGGAGCAGTGGGCGGCAGGAGAGGTCTGCGCGCCCTGTGGGACCCTAACCCAGCAGCTGGGGATCCAACCAGCGCTGCAGAGGCTGCGGGCAGCCTCGCAACCCAGCGCTCAACCACTCTGCCACCAGGGAGACCCTAAAACTTTTTTTGTCCAACAAAAAAAGATCATTGCACTGAATGTACTGAAATGTAAGGAGTATCGACATGGGGGCACAGTCGATTTTGAGTAGGATGAACTTGTATGTCATACTCTGAATTTGGGATTCCACTATGTACAATGGTCAAATGTACTGGAAGTTTAATTTGTACTTTATTTAAATTTAGATGTTAAGGCCATCAGATTTAAGAATTTGAATTTTTTTTCTTGTGTTGGTATTAGGATAAACTGAGAGATTTTAAGACGAGACTTACAGAATAAGTAAAATTCGCATGAGTTAGAACATTTTCACACATCCCCCCTCACACACCAAACCCGCTCTCTTCATACATGTTAATATGTTACCACTTCTCTGTGATATGCCTGTGAATTATGAATGGCACAAATACTTTCTTGTGTATTTGTATTAACTCCAATACCTAAGAAAAAGAGACAAGCACACAGTAAATGTCAATAAAAGAAGGAATAAATAGTAAGTAGATGGACTGACTGATACCTGATGATTTGCATAAAGTTTTCCGTTTTCTCTTCATTAGATGATAAGTGATTCTCTGAGCAAATGTTACTTCCTATATAATGACTTCCTCACAATATGCAGTACAATACTCTCAACACAGTGGGTAATCAATACCCGCTGTTGACTGTTGAAGTAAAATAAATTTACAAAAATAAACCAGGCTTGTTTCTAGTAATGGAACTTCCCTTGGTGGTTTTTGGCACGGTAAATGAAATCACCACAGGAAAGTTTACAAATGATACAATGAATATTCCAAACAAACGTAGTACTTTCAGATACAGTACCACTGAGTGCAGTTACAGATATTGAAAATTAAGGAAGTCTCAAAAGGGGGGGACATTCTGGATGGCATTAATGATTCAGTTATAGGTGTCTTTTCCTTTGGGATCCAGAGCACCAATGCCATTATACCGAATTAAATAAAATTCTAGAGTTAGAAAGGCAGTTCTTCAAATACATTATGAAAAGGTGATCTGACTTATAATTCGCAAGCAAAGTATCTTGCAGAGGAAAGTATACATGATTTAAATCAGGAGACAATCATTTCTGCAACATTTTTTGTGATTAATTTTCCTATATCACTGTGGTCATGTTAAATTATACTATTTTGAACTTGAGTTATGATATAATTGAAGTAATATATACACATGTATTCATATGAGTAATATGTGATTATGTGATATACATACATATATGATACCAATAATAATTATTACACACATTCATTTAAGGGAGTAAGCTATGATCCAAAAAGTATGTTGTACTAAGCACTGCATACAAAAAGCATTATCTAATATGAGAATACATTCATTTTTCATTCCCTAATTATTTTTTGAGAAAGGAATGAAAATGTGGATATTTTAAGAAACCCCTTAAGGAGAAAGACGGATACTCATGGTTCCACTTGAATTTGCAATTCACAGAAACAAAACAAAGGGTCGAATTCGAGAAATCTGACTGCAGAGCTGAGGCCACAGAAGGGTAGGAGGAGGCTGCAGGTTAAGAGGGCAGAGGGCAAAGGGCACCATAGACTGTGGTGGGTGATTAAGGATGCCTGGTGGCTGTGGTGTAGTAGTATATATTTTAACCCTTTGCACTCCGCTGTCCCTTCTCAGGGGACATTGGAATTCTAGCATATCACTCAGATGTCCCCTCTCGGGGGACATTGCAATTTATTAGTGATTATGGGGAATTGAGGTTATTTCAACGCAACTTTTTGAGACATGCATGTTTGCCTGAAGTTTTATCTTGAAATGGCACAAGAAATTAAATCAAAATATCGTAAAATGGTTCGGAGTGCAAAGGGTTAAGAGATGTGACCCTATACTTCTAAATCATATAAAGTATTGTAAACTAATGTTTACTCATTAAAAC
The DNA here is from genome assembly GCF_014898055.3 of Talpa occidentalis. Lineage (NCBI taxonomy): Eukaryota > Metazoa > Chordata > Mammalia > Eulipotyphla > Talpidae > Talpa > Talpa occidentalis. Next base: position 2,322,158 of record NW_023601212.1, on the reverse strand, counting down.
AAAGTATGTAAAATTTACAAAGAGAAACAATCATATTAAGATAGTTATCAAAATATTTTCCAAAGTAAAAAGAAACTCCTCAAATTTATTAAATTCTGAAATAGATGCAAAGCACTTAAGTATTAACAATGCATCTAGCACTAAAAATGTATCAAATTGCTATTTTCTAAGGCACCTTTTTTCATGAGAATACAAGTATTATGATTAATTATATAATACATTCGGATGCATTAAGTCGTTCCTTAAGCTATGACTTTGCTTTAAAAAAAAAAAAAGCTTTATTTATTTATTTATTTTTAGTTATTTACACAAGCACTGTGTACAGTCAGAGGTGCGGGAGGGTGAGAGAATTCACCAGAGACAGAGCAGGGAACAGAACAGGCAGATTGACGAAATACACTGCTGAGGGAAGCAGCAGGCACCACAGGAGAGCAGGAGAGGTCTGACGCCATGTGGGACCCTCGCCCAGTGGCCGGGGATCAAACCGGCACGCAGAGGCTGAGGGCAGCTTCGCAACTCAGCGTTCAACTATTGCGTGACCAGGGGAGGCCAAGCTATGACTTTGTTATTCTATATTTTCTAATTGAAATATCATTTTTGATATAGGAGAACTCTTTTCTTGTAACTCTTACAAAGAGTTGAATTACTCTTAAAAAAGAATAGGATATGTAATACAAAAGTTTATAGATGTCAAATGATAGATATTATATAAAAATTTCTTTTCCACCTTTCGTCTTCATTAAACATTAAAATTCCAGAAATTGCCTTAGTTTTTCAAATTATATTCTCTAAAATACATATTCTCCTCATGTTCTCATAGTCTACTTTTCTTTCTCCTAAAGTATCAGTCAATACATCTCATCAAGAGTTGACTATTTTTGTTTGGCAGTAATTCTCCACACTCAAGAATTATGGAAGTAATCACACTCTAAAAGAATGTGTTTCTACTAGCTGTACTGCAATAGTCCCCAGATTACCAACTTACAAGTTTTAAATTAATGGCTGTTTACTCTGCTATACAACAAAAAGTAGTTATCATAGAAGCTAATTCATTGTATAATACTCTCACCATCAACTAGATTCATAACATCCCCCAGTCTCCGGGAATAAAACAAGAAATAGAATGAGCAAGTTTTTATTCTTTCCTTTTTAAAATGGGAAAGAGGGGACACAGTGATCAGATTTATAAAGGGCTGTGACAAAATAAATATATAAAATATTTGATTTTGTTCTTTATCAGTGTTATTAATAACACTGGGGCTTGAAGAAAACTCATACATTTACTTCTGTTATCTTACTTTCTATTCTTTATCTGGAGAGTTATTTTAAAATGAGATTCCTGTGGGTTTTCATCCTACAATGACAGATGACTTTTGATAGATTGCTCTAGTAACTGGCCCAAGAAGGAATAAGTATGACCATGGACTATAGTCAGTAAAGGAAAATACATTCACTTAATAATATTTCAAAAGTAGCAAGAGGTGAAAATCTGACATCTTGTGATTTACCTATTTGTTTCAAGTACTCTAACTAGCTCAGCTGAATATGAAGTTGAGCGCTAAAGTTAAGTCAAATGTGAAAGCCACCTTTAATAATCTTGTTTACCAAGTGTCATTTCTGTTATATTAATCATATATATTACAGAACACCTCAACATTTATTAGTCTTCTATTCATCACTTAATATTGGAGCTAGAAATTCTTCTGGTACAATCACCATAGTAGTATCTCTAGTAATGATACTTCTACCTAGTTATGAGATACATGATAAAAATTTACTGCATAATTTTTTAAAAAATTGTCTTCAGTTCTTAAGAAGACTTGTAGAACAGGTCATTTATAAGGATACGTAAAATACTTTCTAACTTATTGAAATTCTAATTTTCCAATAAATCAGTGCATACAGATTCAACTACATTTATTTACTCAGACAACAAATTTTATGGGACCAGATTAACAACCTCCATAGATTCTCATGTGCACTTATATCAAGAAAGGATGCATCATTTAATTTTGGGAATTACATGTGGTAATATATAGAGTATTTTTAGCATGGGATGAGGCATCTATTACTCAGTAAATATTATGTTTGTGCTGCTCTGATATATGTGTAATTATTTGGGCAATTTTTAAAAAAATTATGCAGTAAATTTTTATCATGTATCTCATAACTAGGTAGAAGTATCATTACTAGAGATACTACTATGGTGATTGTACCATAAGAATTTCTAGCTCCAATATTAAGTGATGAATAGAAGGGATTACTTGCTTCCTTCTTAAATCTGGAAAATTAACCAGTTCATACCTTAAATAGGATGCATCCTGAAATAGAGTATCATTTAGCACTTCAAAATAATAATTGTTAATATGTACTAGAGTTTACTATATGCCAAGTACTGTTTTATGCAGTTTGCAGAGTACCTAATCTTCACAACAACCTCATGAGGTAAGTACTATTATTATCCCATTGAGGAAAAGGGTGAGGATTAAAGAGAATAAATAACTTTACCTAGAAACTAGCAAGTGGTAAGGTTGGTTTTTGCTACATTGCAGTGAGCTACTGTGCTGTGTCTCTTAACAATATTTATAACAGATTTTTCTAAATTTATTCATTTGTATACAAGAACCAGTGTATAAGCCAGATGTGCGAGTAGGTGAGAGGATTCACCAGAGACAGAGAGGGAAACAGAACAAGCAGACTGACGAAATGCACTGCGGAGGGGAGCAGCAGGCGAGACAGGAGAGGTCTGCCGCACCACGTGTGGATATCTCCGCGTCTGGGGATCGAACCAGCACTGCAGAGGCTGCGAACGGCTTCAAAGCACTGCAATCAACCACCTGCACCACCACAGAGGCCCCGTAACAGATATTTTGAAATGTCCTCAAAATAGTTTCATTATCATTTACCTGAGGTACCTACCACATTGTAGGAGGCCTCCTTTGCCTTTCCTCCAGCTATGCTCCTCCAGCTTTGACAACCAAGAGGAATTGCCCTGATAAAATCTGTGCCCTTTGTCACCAACGTCAGATGGCATTTAGGATGCTGGAAAGCTCAGAATTTTCAGGTTAAAAAAAAATTACAAAAAAAAAAAAAAAAAAAGGCTATCTCCAAGACCTATATATGCCTCTTTCCTGGGTCTCTCTCCTTGAGCAGAATGGTGTGTATTCCTATAAACAGAAGACATAGCCAAGATGTAGAGGAGGTGATCAAAGCTTGGAGATGTGGACTGAAGTGTCCCTCTGAGTGCACAGAGCTGACCAAGCACGTGAGCAGCTGTCAACTAGTGCAAGGGGTCTATAGTCAGCTTTCTTCAGACTCCACAGGTTTTTGCACCAAACTTCAAGAAGTCTTAGAATATCTAATTTACAACTGACTTTTCAGGATTTATAAAGGGGTATTACAGTTGGAAAACAGAAATTCATTAGTTTAGTTGAAAACATTAAAATATTTACAGATAATACGTGGGCCGCTAAATATATTCTTGTTCCAGATCCACCCATGTTAGGGGATAACCTGGTTTCAGTGTATACAATAATTTCAATTTTATGTGCGATATCATAATAAAGTTGATTGTCGATTAATATTCTTTACCTACTAGGTATAAAAAAGACTTTCCCAGGCCTCCCCAGTGGCACAGCGGTTGTGCGCTGGGTTGCGAAGCTGCCCTCAGCCTCTGCAGCACCAGTTCTATCCCCAGCCGCCGGCGAGGGTCCACATGGTATGCAGACCTCTCCAGCCACCCGCTGCTCCCCTCAGCAGTGTAGTTCAGTCCTTCTGCCTGCTCTGCTCCCCGCTCTGGCTCTGGTGAATTCTCTCACTCTCCTGTGCTTCTGACTGTACCCAGTGCTTGTATAAATAAATAAATAAATCTAATAAATAAATAAATATTTAAAAAAAGACTTCCCCCCACCTTAATGAATATTGATATAATTAACTTTTAAAGAGAAAGCGTAAATAGCACATAATGTCATCTGTTCATTGAACAAGTTGCAGGTTATGTTGAGAGACAGTAACACAATTTTTCTCATGTTGTCTTGTTTGTCATCAGAACATTAACCGAGTTCAGCTAGTCATACATTGAAAAAGAAGAGAGAGAGAAAGAACAGGCTACTCTGGGTGGCATTTTGAATTAATGTGAGACAAAAAGTCTAGATACTCAGATCTTTAGTTCATGCTGTCTAAACATAGATTCTAATATCCTTTCTGTCTTTAAACTAAGACTCTCTTAATTTTATCATTGTTAGAGTGATTTAAGTCGAAAACATGAGTGTGAATAATACTTAGAATTAGGAAACTATTAAGATTTAATCCATGGTCATAAAGTAAATTGAGCTTTTTTAGGTTAAAGGCACTAAGGAATTAAATGCTAACAATATTTTACATACTTTCTAAAATCTCCCTATGGTGTATTTTCATTTACATTAAATGACTATCCCTTAATTATAAGACATTTATAGTTTTATAACGTCTTTAGTCAAGCATATTTTACCTGATCTTCGTGCATTTTCAAATTATGCTAATACAATAAAATAATGAAGTTATAAGTGAATTCCTATGACATCTTTATTTTAATCCTTAGCAACATTTTAGGAAGTAAGCTTTGTAAATACTGTTAAAAAACAAATTTTCCCCCAACTCATTTCCTAAAATGTAGTTCATTCTCCCTAATCAAGGATAAGGGAATGTTCAAATCAAATTAATGTTCAAATCAAATTAAGGAGATACCTCTTTGAAAAACTGGAAGGTGTTATGGTTAAAATCGTCCTGGTCCTAACAACAAAGAGAGCTATACTTCTTGAGAAATTTAAATTAAAATGTCAGTGCATAAGAAGGAATCATAGTCCCTAGCTGTTATGGCAGTAAGCTAAGGAGATCAATGCAAACACTAATTCCTCAATTAATGAAACCACACATTAAACATCTGCCCCAGCTGCATTTGTATTCATTCATTTATTCATTAATTCAATAAGTATTTATTGAGAGCCCACTAAATCCCAGGTATTGTGATACTTGCTAAATACATTTTAAAAATTTATCTTTACAGAATTTGAAGAGAGCAGGTATACTTTATTCAAGGAATTGTAATTACATATTATGGCATGTTATTAAGGTAGTAATTTTGCTAAAAGAGAACATTATTAGAGACATATTAAATGGTAGTCTCTCTGAAGAAGTGCTATTCTAGGTCTAAAAAGATAAAAATAAAGGAACATTCCAGGCCAAAGGAACAATATGTGCAGTAACAGGACAGCGGGAAATATGTTAGCACAGATCCTTATGTCAATGGCTATTTATATTGTTTCTATAAAATCATCATTCCCCAAACTATGCTAGTGCCACAGATAGATTATGGAATTTTAATCTATAAAAAAAGTTTAAATAATTGTGATTCAGAGCCATCAAACTGTCGTTCAATTTTATAAGGATTCCTAAATTTCGGACCAAAGAAATGTTAATGTTAAGTACTTCAGATATGTGATTTTTTCCTTTTTTTTGATTAGAGGTATTTGGAAGGATGCACAATATCTCTGAAAATCAATCAGTTAAACCACTTACTAATGGATGTGAGATTTTGAGATATACATAAAATTTTTAGAGTAAATTTGATACACTGCTAACCTTTTTTTTCTGCTATGTAAACGTCAATTTGCTTTGTACACACATAAATTTAGCTTAACTGAGTTATACTCATTTTTAGTTTTATTTTTGCATGACCTCAATATTACTTTTATTTCTCTTTCTTTTCTTTGAATTTTCAGAATTTCACTTTTAAAACTATGTGGAAAGAAAATGTGCTAACTGGTCAATACGAAGCCAAATACAATGTGTACCAAGTATCATCATGTCAGTATTATGCCAATTAGCCAGGTGAGTGCAATATTTATCTCCTATAATTTTGTATACCTAGTGTGAACAATTTTTTTTTATGATACATTTTGCTGTAGCAGTTTTCTCCAAATATAAGTTATACAGTTGGTCTCGGAGACTTTCTGTAGGATATTTAGAATTTTTAAAAAGCAGATAGATATAAAAAAATAAATAAAAGTCTTTGATTCTAATCATACCATTTCCTTATTTTTCTCTCAAAATTTGCATGTGTCTATGTCATGCCTTATCATCTTTTTCCTTTTTCCACTAGTGGTATATTGGAATTGGTATCCCAAGTTTCCAAATTCCCATTCATCTTACACTGAGCAAATACCTGCTAGGTATCACATTGGTGTTATGCTTGGTGAAACAGGGAAGCCAAATGGAGGATAAATCGCCACTCTACTCCACCCTAAAATTACTGTGTAATTAAATTGGGTTTATGAAGTGTGATTTTTATTTGATATTCTGAAATATTGTGTGTGTATAAATATTAAAATCTCTGAATTTTTTCTCATAGAAGCTCAGGAATGCCAAAGAATGTTCCCTTCAAACATTTGGCTGATTCCTCCAGGTCACCTATATCTCAATACAAGGACCACAGAAGCTAACACAACAATTGGTTTCTTTTCTTTTAGGATTCAGAACTCAGCAGCAGGTGCAGATACATTCATTCTATCCCTTGTTAAGCATCTGCCCTATTCTCAAAATCACAGAGATGAGAAGGTAATTTTAATAGTTCACACTGGAATTTATGTGACTTCAGCTAGTGTCTTTGTGCTTAACACCTGGAAATTCTATTTTTCCCTGCTCTCAAAAAGAAATCTTGGTCTTCTATTTGATTTTACTTTTAGTATTTTGTACTGAGGTTGAAAGAATGCAATGAACAGCACCTTGGCTTTTCTAAGTTTGTCCAGTGATAAAAAAAAAAAAATAAGAATGTGGGTCCCTTTTGCATTCAATAGCATTTTCTAATGATGACACTGAGCTCTTGTTCAGAAGGAATTTGTTCAAAGAATGGTGTCTTAAGGAAGAAAGAAGCACAAGGAATAAAAGAGGTACTAGCACACCCACAGACTAAAACATAGTCAATGATCTGAAAAGCTGAGAAATGCTGTTAGAGTTGATGGCATCAAACTTTTCTCTAGGTTTTTTCTTTCTTTTTTCTCCTAAAACGCATTCACTGTATTTTTATAGCTGTTGCTTCTATGACCTTATGATACTGAGATTATGGACTCTATTTTTAATCCAGTTATCTAGAATGGGGAAAAATTATTTTAAGAACAGGATTTAACCAATGCTTGATTTCAAACTAGATCCCCAGCAAGTTAGCTAGGAAATTTAAATTATACTGAAAACATACAGGAACTTCCTATTTTCAATTATTTTTATAACATTGCTATCTGACAGAAAAATATGGCATTTTAGCTAATTGTTTGTTTGTTGAATCAGAATAATATTATATAACTAGAAGAACTAAATTTTTATTTTAGTTTAAAATGGGGCATTTTAATTAGTGATATTTGTGATTTAATTCAATGGTGAATGAAATTCATACAAAATGCATGCTAATTACTTTCATTATGTAGTTTTTCTATATATCACAATGAGCTATAAACTAATAAATGTGCTTGATTTTTTATACTAAAAGTTTTAACTTTGTGGAACTGCTACTCATTTATAAATGATACAGCAAATGAAAAATATCTGCCCATGTTTCAACAGTGCTAAAATAAGTATTGGTCTACTGCCCATGTTTTTATAACAAGCAAAGTTAGATGTTTCATAATGAGCAATGCAGATATAGCAAAATCCAGAGAATCACTGAATCTGAAAATTTGAAATTCTTCATAACAATTTATTCTAGTACAATTTTAGCTTCTTCATTACAATTGGGGAAAGATATTTTAGACAAAGAGTAAGTTTTACCGATGTTGTCAGGTCAAAGCAGGACCCTAAGCTGTGTAGAGCAACACTGTGTAGCAACACTTGCTGAGAGTTCATCCTATGTTACACTAAAGATAATTGTTTCTGATACAGTATTTCCGAATGCTGACATCTTCAGAGCAATAAATTATTGAGAGAATTATGAGTTAAAACAAGGGTTAATTTAAATCAACAAGCATTTAGTTTCTAGTGTTACACAGATTAGCTTATAAAAATGATCAAAATATATTTCTATCTTGAAAACAGCCTGTGATATCCTGGTGGTAATTTCAGCATGAACATATTAGAAGTATTATTTGGAAAAGAAAAAAAAAAATGTTAGCAAAATACAGTGATGGCAAATTTAATGACAGGTTTTGGTAGAAGTTTGGTTCTGTGTGGCTCAATCTAAAATGTGAGGGCTTCTAAAAGACAGTTATGGTGCTCCTTAGTGGCATGTGGCAGAATCTGAAATGTGTTCCTCAGTCAGAAACATTTAAGCTTTCAGAGCAAAGAAAAGGCATGAGTATTTGAAAGATTATTCTATCAAAATGATTGATGTGTTGCATAATAGAGGGGAAAAAACAGTCTGGAGATGTTATTCCAGTGAAAGATGCCCTGAACCAGTATGTTGGGTGAGTGAAATTTAGAAATTGTTTGGAATACGAAATACCCAGAATTTCTCAGCGTGAAGCCTTCTCTGCTCTAACCAAGTAGAATTACCTTCTCTTCAATGTACCTCCGCTGAATCGTTTGCATACAGTAGTGGGTAAAAGCAATACAGCGCTCTTTATGCAAAAGCTCTGACTTTTCATAAATGCGCATTTTATTTCTTAGAAAATGTGGCAATACCTCAAAGCATTTTTCATTGACTTCTTGCCGTTTTTTGATTCGGGTCAATAGACAAACAGAATAGCGAAAGATCAACTCAAGAGAGCTAAACTGGGAATGGCAGAAATAGTAGATTAAAAATGTATGAACATTTGAAAACTTAACAGTCATAAAGTAAAACAAAAATCAGATTTTTTTCCACCTCCTTTGTAAGGCATAGAACAAGAAGTTTGGTGACTTCTTGGTTATGGAGTAGAGATACAACACAGTAAAGCCAAAAACTGTATGCACAGTTTCTCTGATCTAGATATTTTACTAGATCTACTCACGCTTATGTAAAGGTACATATATATAATGATCTTTCATATTTAATAAAAACTCATATAATAAAATTTCATATTTAATTTTATTCACACATAAAATAAATTGATAATCTTAATCGAAAGACTATTAATATAAATTATGTATCTTTTAAGAAAAATAAAGGATATAGCATTTCATGGAAAAATACGTGTACAGAAACCTATTGATGATGGCTTATTCTGAGCCACAAAACTAGAAGACTAGTTTAGATGAGAGATTCAGTTCATTAAATTCTTTTTATACTGCTTATTGTCAGTTCTATAATGCCAGGATAAGAGAGAGATAATGACAACAGTGTTCACTGATAGTTGAGATTCTGATAGTTGGGAGTTGCTTTATCATGCGGTGATTCGGCTTACAACACATACACTGGAACAGACCATCAGAATGTATCTCAGAAGCGTATCTGAAGCAATTTATAGACAACATTTTGTTATTTTTTTAATAAAAGCTAGACAATTTTATAACTATCTTTTGTTACTGGAAAGCAATTCCACTACAAAATAATACAATTTTAGATTAATCCACCAATGGCATTCTTTTTTATCGAGAGTAAAAAGATTTATAAGAAAATGGACCTACAAAAATGTATCTATTTGTGTTTGCTATATTTTCTTCGAGAGAAAATTGGAATTACGCTAATGTGTTAGAAATGAATTAATAAAAGAATGATAGAGTAACTTCTTCAAGCAAAAAAAGACACTGATCTTAGATCAACAATTTGCATAAACATTAGCTAAAGACAAACACTGACTGATAGAGATTAACATTTAGAAAAGGTAGTTAATTTAAAAATTAAGCTAGCTCTCTTAATTTTTAAGCATTGTTAAATATCTAGTATATAGGAAACACCTGATAATATGGAATATCTAAGTGGAGAAGTATAAGAACGAGAATGAGAACACAAAGCCATTTCCTCTTTCAAAATTAGTATTTATCAAATGATATTTTTACTAGGTGCATTTCAATATTCAATCTGGAAAATCATGTATTTATACCTAAGTCTATTATAAAATAAAAACAGGCAAAAAGACTAAAATATATCTTTGTTTGAGGTGAAATATGAACTCCTAGATTTTTTTAAGTATTTTATGAATATTTGTTTAATTGCTTCCTCATGGAACAGCATAAAACTGCTATCAGCTCCCTCTCCTGACAGCTTTATGGCTTCTTCCACCTTTCCCCCCAGTTTGTATCCAGCATCTCCAGACCCAGTACTGTCAGATCAAACTTTTCTGAAAGACAATTCTATTTGACAGATTAGCTGCTTTCCTTTCTTTTTACTGTATTGAAAATTTTGCAATAATCAAATAATCAGTAAATATTTGAGGAAGGAGTTGACTGTACAGAGACAAGTGCACACTTGTGATCACATGCATACACACACACAAACACACAGTGTGTTACTTTATAGCCTTTATCATGAAAGTAGCCAAGATACAAAAAAGTTAATTTATCTAAATATCACTACATAGAAAATCATGTAAGAAAAATGTTTGCAAACTGAAATCTTTCTTGTTTTGATCTAAACTTTGAAGACAATTCACAATTGTCATTAAAAAATTCAGCTCCTGGGCCTTCCCTGGTGGTGCAGTGGTTGAGCGCTGGGCTGGGAGGCTACCCGCAGCCTCTGCAGGGCCGGTTCGATCCCTGGCCACTGGCGAGGGTCCCACCCAAAAAAAAAAAAAAAAAAAAAAAAAAATCAGCTTCTGTTTGCTTTAATGAATTATCATTACACACAATATCTCTACATGAGCGACTTTCATAAAATTATTTTTAAATAACGAAACATAATAAAAGTGAGAGAACAAAATAAAAGGGGAAAACTCATTATTTTCACATAAATATATTCTATACCATTTTGAAAACACATGGGCACTCAAAAACAATATTCACTGAGGTTATAACATACTGAATATCATTAAAAAATATCTGAAGCATCCTTCAAAAATAGAATCTATGTTGTAAATAATTTTGTAAAGGGACATGAAAGACTTCCTTTTTTCAGGAAAAGCAAAACAAAAATAGCATAAAAAGAAATGTAAAGCAGGTAAATCTCTTTCAATATATGCAATTAAAATTAAGAAAAAAAGGGCCTCCCCAGTGGTGCAGCGGGTTGAACTCAGCGCTGTGAAGCTGTCCACAGCCTCTGCAGCGCCAGTTCAATTCCTGGCTGGCCAGGGAGATACCCACATGGCACGGCAGACCTCTCCTGTGTCACCAGCAGCTCCCCTCAGCAGTGCTTTCGGTCCATATCCCTGTTCTGCTCCCCACTCTGTCTCTGGTGAATCCTCTCACCCTCCTGCGCCTCTGGCCTGTATCCCAGCTCTTGTATAAAAATCAATAAATCCTTAAAAAATAATAAGAAGAAAAAAATGGCCTCCCCGGTGGCTCAGCGGTTGAGCGCTGGGTTGCGAAGCTGCCCACAGCCTCTGCAGTGCCAGTTCGATCCCCAGCTGCTCCCCGGCCACCGGGCAAGGGTCCCACATGGCGCGCAGACCTCTCCGGCCGCCCGCTGCTCCCCTCAGCAGTGTCCTTCGGTCCTTCTGCCTGCTATGCTCCCCGCTCTGGCTCTGGTGAATTCTCTCACTCTCCCGCGCTTCTGACTGTACCCAGTGCTTGTATAAATAAATAAATCTTAAAAAAAATAAGGAAAAAATGGCATTATCAACAGATGTAACTGAATATAAAAAGCTGTGCAAAAAATAATGTTTCTCGTATTTGCAAAACTGGTGTGATTACTTACAAAAAATCCAAATGATTTTTCTGCCCTGAAATAATTCTTGAACATAATAAAATAATTTTGAAAGCAACTGTACCTAAAAATATGAAAGAAATAATTTTGACCCCTGAATCTGCATAGCCTTATGTCCTACTTAAAAACGAAACAAGCAACTAACAACAACAACAAAACAACTATGAGACTGTAGTAAACATCAATCTTTAAAAGCGAAAGAAATGAAAGCTAGAATGGTTATTGTATTTCTCAGGGAAACATGGGGAAAGTGTTAATTCAGGATTATGCCCAGCTATAACAAGTCTATACCCTCCATGCCCTCCCCATATGTCACAAGCGTGGTCTCTTGTCTAGCATCTCTGGTGGAATCCATCCTACACTCAGCTGTCAACACCTACAATTCAATTTTCTTCATCAAAATCAATGCACACAGCTACTGAATTATAATGAATCAAAATCTAAAAAATCATTTTATGTTTATTGATTTTAACTCTGGAGTGAAAGATTAATAAACTGAGACAAAAAGGAAAATGACTTTTCCAAGTGACAGTAAGGGGTAACAACGGGATGAACCTTACTTTAATACAATGTAATTTGAGATGAACTATTATCCTTTGACTTTTACACAAAATTCCAATTTTTCAGTTGTCTCTCAGAATATATTTCCTTCTCTGACATACTTTAAAATCACTTTTGGTGTTACAGAGTTCTTTCCTTGCATTAATTAACTTTCCTAGTTCCTTCTACACACCCATCTGCCTCTCTTCCCACCAACTGAAAAGAGATTCTGCCAATCCACTGAAACGTCCTTCAACTCCTAGTGCTTCTTGTTCTGTCTAGGAGGTGAGTATAATCGAATCCCACAACAATTATCTCTGTTCCTTCAAGATATTCAGAATGCGTAACCAAGATTTCAATAGTTATGTTCACTAGTACAGAGTCCTAAGTGTCTTACTGTGTCCTGACTGACAATGTTCCACCTCTTCATTGTCAGCAATTAAACCTTCTTTGGATCTCCAGAAATAGGTGGGTAGGTTGTGGGTCCCTTAAGTACTAATTTTGTAAGAAATGCTTATCCGACTAAATTAACTGAATAACAGAGAAGGTAGACTAGGCTTTATCTACATGCACGTTCATATTCTACAGATCTCAACAACCCTTTCCACAATTACGACAATAAGGTGCTCATACAAATACAGAATGTTTGGGTGGATAGAAAACTTAAACTTATACGTTAGAATAGGAATTGGACTGAATCAAAATTTCTTCTCAGATTAATTATTTGATGTTTCCAGCACTGTCATATTTTGTCACTGAAAGATATATATTTTTCCTTTACATATTTATCACATCTGTATGACAGTTATTTATCATTCTTCAGGTTACAAAAAAGTTTTAACTATCTTGCTTAAAATTACACAGCTAATATGTTACAGAGTCAAAACTGAACACTAAACTCAAATACGAAATCTTCTAATACATTCCACACACCTATATTTTATATTAGAATTATGGAAACAATTATGAAAGCAGTTTCCTACCGCTTCCTACCGCTCTCTTACTCCTATTAGTGCTAATATCTGAGAGGGTAAAGATTCGTCAGTTTCGCAATTAATCCACCCCATAAAATAAGTATCATCAGCACCATTAATATTTGATACTTAATAACTGAAAAAATTCAACTTATTTATAAGAACATATAGGAACCGTGTTTTCTCGCAGCATCTAAGCCACTTTCATTTTACTTCAGATTCAACTGTATCATCAGATTACTATACTGAGGTGTTCGAGAAACATGGGATTCATTTAAAGTGGTTAGACCAATTTTAAAACTAAAGGCACTTCAAATAACTTAGGCACTGGGAAGGAAATCCAGCAACAGGAAACCAACACTAGCTGGGAAGACTGAATAGGAGAAAACTAACATCAGTCTCCAAAAGGAGAAATATTGTAAATTTACATCATAGCTGATATAACTCAATTGCTGCACATTACATACTGAATTACATTTACCGTGCATGTTTGTTTCCTCCACCAGTTCATGAATTACTTATGTCCCTTAATATTCTTAGTACTAAAACTGCCCACAATGAGTGTTTGAAAAAAATCTTAAGAATTGCTTTAAATGTGAAAGGAATTACCTTTTGTAATTTTACTGACAGAAGTATATACTAATAAGATGACATAAAAGAATCAGAAACAAACAAACATAGTCAAAATTCTAATTATTGTTAATAGAGTACATTTTTGTAAAATAAATTCTGGACCACTTTAGATTGAATCCTAAGTAACTATTTTGTCCTATAAAAACTATTCCTCTTTAAAATACAGTGGACAAATAAGTATCCAAAGGAAGTGAAAATTCAATGACTATTAAGGGTTATATATTCTTTGGACTTGGTAAATATATTTATATTTTCTAGTAGTGCTATCTGCATATTTTGACTATTTGCAAAGGGTAGAAAAGACTCCCGAGTAGATATTAATTGTTTTAGCGATAGGCTTTTACCTCCTCTTTATCATGCTTCCCTTGTTACATTTAATAATCAGCACTTAGAGGAAAAGAGTCTTAAAATGTGAATTTCTCTTAGAGGGACATAAAAAAATCTAACAATGAAAACTTCGAGAAAAGCCATCTGTAAAAATAACTTTATAACAGAAACCCAGAAATACATAACCACATTTCCTCTGGGTTGTATTATTCCAATTTTATGATTTATTCAGTAAAGGTTCAGATATGCTGAAGAAATATTTTAGCATATACTTTCACTGTAAAATAATTTTACATCGTGTTATTAAAATTAATCAAATAAATTTTGATTCAGACACAATGATAACTAAGTACTACTACAGACTTAAAGTTGTTTTTAGTCACTTCCTTTAACACTGTAATAGTAAAACTAATATATATATATACAAGTTATTGTTTGAATCCTAAAATGCAGAATACTCCACACTCATTTTTCACTTTGAATTTTATTAAACACTCTACAATAATTACTAACCTAAGGAAACACAAGATTTAAATTTTACCCAAACTTGGCAAAACACAGCATTATTTTCTCACCCACATTTCTCAATGAGTTTCCATTTTATGTAGTGTTCCACTGAACATCATTACTGAAAAAAAAAAAAAAATTCTGCCAATCTGGGAATACACACACACACACGTTTATATACATACAGATATAGACGCACACATATTCATACACACACAAGAAGCGATGTTCCTTTACAATGACAGTGAGAAAAATCACTTAAATCCTTTCACTGCTTGAGTTCTCAGGTATTTTAACTACAATTTTCAAAAACATTTTCCTACTTGATTTAGCTGTTCAGTGCACAGTAAGTTCATTTTGAAAAAGTTCGCATCTAGCAATTAAGTTGTCTAGACTTTCAGCTCTTGCTTAAGAGAATGTGGGTGTAGCTGTTTCTCTAAGTTAATATAATTTGATTTTAAATTTTCTAATCTTAAGGCACTGTTTTAGAGATAATCAATGGCAACAAAGAAAATACATATACTTATGTCCTAATTTTGACTGTAATATATAAAAATAAGATTTTTACAACAAAAAGGCATAAATAATAAAAAAAAAGCTCTAACCTAGAAATTTAAGAGATCTGGGTTCTATCTTATTCATTAAGTTCAGTGTTAAACACATCACTTCACCTTTTCAAGTTTTCTTTTATTATTCTATGACAAACACCACCTTCCAATACCAAATGATATTATTCTGTCATTTTTTCCAAAATGGAAAATGATTTTTTCCATATTAATTTACCATCAACACCATTCAGACCTTGTGAGATTTGCGATTATTTTCTGTAGGATGGTTATTTAACCATCAGAAGTCTCACTGATGAGCTCACACACTACCGTTACAAGGGTGTGAAATGGAATTACCATTTCAGAATTTAAGATTTAAATTCTGTATACATAATTTAAATTTTGAAGTGCTTATCATCAAATATACTCAAAATCAGAAAAAAATAGTAACCACTAGCAAACTTTTGTATTAATTACTGCAATACGGAAGATGAGATTAAGTTATTCTATACTTTCAGAGAAGAATCATAAAGTTTTAAAATGATGCAAAATACAAAATCTAACTAAGGTTATATATGGACTTTTCATAATGTTTTAGAAATACCGGGGGGGCAGGCATCTAAATGTGTTTAGGTACCTAGGAACTATCTCATGCTTAATGACGATGAAATACTAATTAAATAAAATTTATTTCTGAAAAGAATTCTTAAATTCCTACTGCTACTCACCCATGTCTTCTAATTAATAGTAATCTTAATCACCAGGGATTTATTTCATCCACGTCTATAATTTCAGAGACTATAAAATATAATAGTATCTCAGCAAGTATTACATAATTAAAAAGGAAATTATTGTGTAAGAATGACGTGGGAGAATCTAACAGAATTAAAATAGTTTAGCTAAACTCTTTGTGTCCTTTATATTTGGTTTAGCTTCAGAGTAAGTTTTTATTATTTATAAATAGAAAAATAAATATTTTAGAAAATAAAGATCAAACTTAAGGTGCATTTTTCATCAAATAAATGTATCATCTCACTAATACTTATCTCATAAACACAAACTCCCATTACTAGTAAAATATTTGTGAAAATACATTAAAAGATACATGTGGTTCTAGACACATTATAACTAAAATTAACATTATAATATCCTCATGATAAATGTTTTAGCCAATGTATGACTATGCAAGAAAAGAAAATTTCAACCCACCTTTGATCACCTAAGAGAGCAGAAAAAATTTTCTTGGTAAACCTCATATGCTATAGTTACTACTCGTTTCTAACACAAGATGGGATGTTCTCCTGGAGCACATTATAAAAATAATACGGAGTCTATTCCCACTCCCCTCATAAAATATTTCTGTTTATAAATGTACTTTTCCACTCACTGAACACAAAAGAAAGCTTTTGATCACTCAGATAAATGGAATACTTTTATCTTTCTTCTTGCCTGATGTACAATTGCTTAACTTTTTGAAAATGTTCAGCATAGTCACTTTAAATCTACACCAGGCCCATATTTCAGAGGAAAGACACAAACTGTAATGTCGTCACTGTTTGAAAGGATATACACATATTTTCATAATTTGCTTTATAGCAGCACTGTATTCTTTTCCTTACAAGTAAATACAGGAAATATTTGGAAATACGATAGGCATGAGAGGACATATATAAATGCCTTCAGATATTTTAAAAGAATTTGTTAAAAGCAAATTAAAAAGTGGTGTCCACTGACTAGCACTGGATGTAAGGGACCACTATGAAGACCAGGAAAAAAATCAGGTAGTGCCTATGTTGTCAAAGGTATCCAATGAAACATTTTTGGAACTATTTAAAAATTACAGTAATCACAAGGAACTCCAACTTAAGAAACACGTGTAAAAAGAACCTGATTGTTTTCTCACAAATAATAAATCTCATCTTATTTGATATTAAACTAAGAATTGGTAGACTCACTGAATTTCTTATTTCCATAAATAAGACAGAACTTTTATGTTTTTTTCAGAATTATATTACAGTTTTTTCTAGAGTTCTCTTTTCCTATACTAGAAAAAAGAAGACCTTCCATAGTTTGACTGGCCTTTAAAAAAGTCTAAGTCTCAAAAATACAGCATGTAATATTCTGGAATATAAAAGTTAAAGACCAATCTTTGGACCGAACGGACTGATAGGGATGAAAAGGCTCAATATTTACTTTACGCACATATTTATAATAGGTAAAATGCGAATGAAGTTAAATATATACTTTTGTAGGAACTTCACGGGTATAGTTTTATATTTCAAAATAACTGATGAAATAATTAATCAGTATGACCATATCTTCCTAACAAGTATACATTAATAAAGCTATTTAAAAATTCTTCTTATATCCATGATATCAATGAAATGGTACCAAATTTATTTTGTACATTTTATTGGGAATAATTAGCTAAAAAAAAAGTTCAAGTGTCTTCAAAATACATAAGCTGAGAGTATCCCATTTATCATACCCTTTTAATACCACACAATTGAATATGGAAAAATCATTAAATTCAATTAAGGGTATGATTAGGGAGATGAGACATTGTTCCAAATACTTTTTCATACTAAATCTTAAGTGTTAAGGACTTTTTATACTTCATTACTTTTTAAAATGCACCCGTCTCTAATGTAGAGTTATTGATCACAAATGGTCAGAAAATAGACCTCTGCAAAGATTCTACTGCTTTGAGCTTCCGACCAGCCTCTTTCCTGCTATAAAGTGCTAAGTTCATGTAACATATAAGCAGTCCTATAAAACTAATCTCAAAAATATCTTCTCAGAAACACTTATTTTAAGTTTTTATCTTACTTTATGTCTGTATCGTCAGTGAGAAGAGGTGAAAAAATATCTGAGTTCTTGATGTCAGAATTTAGACACCATATTATTTAAATGCGTGGATACACTGAAAGTAAAGGGAATGCATGCCCGGCCTCTTAGTCAATTTTTAAAGTATATTTTTAAAAGACTATAGGTAATCCAAATATGCATGGTAGCATCGAATCAGCAAATCACCACGATTTAAACATCTTGATCTCATAAAGTCCACTATCAGTTTGTTTTTTACAGGTAAGGGCCACTAAGCTCTGCTATAACACTTTGAGTTGGCCAGTGGCACTTAAATGTAGTCAAAACATCTTTAAAGTATTACAGCATCTAGACAAGCTCACACTTTTTTTTAATTTCAAAAAACTTACCTTGGATATTATCTAGAAGACAAACACCAAAATGAAATAAATGGCCAGGAGAGCATCCTGTTAGCGTCTTCATCTGGAGAGCCCTCTACCTTTTACTGACACCCTCTGGTCCTTCTCAAATAAGCCAGTGTTTAACTGAAACCACTTTCTAAATCTCTCCCCTGAAAGCGGTGAAGGTCTTCCGAACTATCAGATCTTAAAAGGATTTATGGAAATACACATGAGCTAAATTTGATAGACATTTTTAATAGACAGTTTTAGATAACTGGATGCAAAATTAAATTTTCACAAGCATGTTAATTGCATTATTTCTGAAAAATAAACACATGCATATGATCATGGTTTCACTTTGGTGTGTTTTCTGAACTTGATGAAGATTTCAGACCACCAAAGAGTTGATGGGCTGCTTATTTGGGGAAACCTGAGAGCAATTGAGCCATCCTTTTAAAAATTTCACCACCTTAGCTTTCTATAAACACATGCTGTTGTGGGTGCATCACAACTAATTCATAAAGTCTGGTGTTTGGTTAATCTATTGTGTGAATGTTCTTTTCTCTAACTTTTGAGAATTCAGTTCTACTGTGTACAGAGTAAATAATAAATTATAAGTGTTTCTCCTCATTCCTTAGCTTCAAGAAGTTTTACATAAGAACGAGAACTCAGCCTGTCCCTGCTCTCTCACACACAAAACATTACACTTCTTTTGTAACAAGCAAGCCACCAATTCTCTATTTTCAAATCTCCTGTAAAATCATCCCACCACTCTGCCTAAGTTCCTTTCCAAATTCTGTTTTATTTTACATCACATTTCCTCTTTTATAACTTTGAATTATGTGCTTTGTTTTCATGGCTGCACTTAGTTGTAATAAGAAAAAAATATTGATATAAAAATAAGAAACATTTATTTTTTAATCATGTCTTTCATAGTCATACAGCATTTTTTTTTTTTTCTGTTTTCCGTCTGAACCAGAGCAGACCTATGTGTCCCGAACTTGAGCGGCAGGACCCTGATCCACATAGAATTTATAATAACTGGAGTATGAAATAGGAAAAACCAAGGAAATGCTGTGAATGGCTTGCAATGAACTACAGGCACCCTGAAAAGCAGAGGGATCTGGCCGTGCTGAGGGTGTTTGGGGTCACCCGCCCCATCCGGCTGAGCTGCTGGGGGCTGCGGGGAGCGTGGGATTTCTGGGGTTCTGCTGCACTTTGCTGCGCTCCTGACACCCCCGCTGGTTCTGCAGCCGGACTGCTCACCTGCATGTGCGATGTGAACCCCGAGAACACCCCCTGGCTCCAGCCCGTCCCCGCGGCTGACATGGAGCGACGAGGCAGGACTATGGCACCCCCGAAAACCAGTCTCCTGCTGCCAGGGAGCAGGGGAAGCGGACGGACGGACGGACACGGGCGAGGCCCTTCCCACCCCAGAGCTGGAAAGTCGCCGGCCCCAGCTGCAGGGAGCCCCCCGGCGCCCCGCGGGCGCACCCCGGCACCTCCCTCCAGCCTTTCGTGCAGGGGCGCTCGCGAAGCCGAGCAAGAGCCCGACGCGAACCCGTCAGCCGCTTCTTGCTGTTGCAAATGAAACCAGTTGCAACAACTTAGTGACTGAGGCGCCCCGAGCGCGCGCCCCGAGCGCCCCGCCCGGCCAGGGCGCCCCGCGACAGCCGCCCCGGCTGCCCAGGAGCGCGGCCCGGGCGCGGCGGGGCTCGCGGGGGTGCAGCCCGCGCGCGCGACCCCGGGGGGCCCCGCTCCCCGCCGCAGTTCTGCAACTTCGCGCAACTCCGCCGCCCGCGCGGCCCGCGGGCCCCCCAGCTCCGGGGCGCGCCCCCCCGCCCCGCCGGCCCGAGGGCGCCCCGTCCCGCGCGCTCCTCCCCGCGGGGCCCGGCCGGGCGGCGCCGAGGCTCGCGCAGGTGCGGGGCGCGCCCGCCGCACTTTCCCGGCGCGCGGCGGCGCCCTCCCCGGCCCGCGGCCCCCGCCGCCCCCCGCCGCCCCCCGCCCCCCGCCCGCCGGCCGGCGCCCCACTCACCTCGCCGCCCGGCTCCTCGCCGCGCCGCTCCCGCGCTCCGGCCTGGGCGCCCTCAGCGCGAAGCCGCCCGCTGGCCCCGCCGCGCGCCCCGGCGCCGGCTCAGGTGAGACATGGGGCGGCCGCGAGCGCCAGCGCCACTTTGGCGGCTGCTCGGCCGCGCCGCGCGGCTCCTCGCGGGCTGGCAGGGCGGGCGGCGCCGCGCCTCCTCGGCCGGGGTGGCGGCGCGCGCTGCCTCAGGCGCCCGCGCCCGCGCCCGCGCCCGCGCGCTGACTGGCTGCCCGGCCGCCCGGCTGCGGAGGACCGCGGCTCCCCGCGCGCGCCCCGCGCCCCGCGCTCGCGGGCTGACGGGCACAGACGGGCTGACGCGCTGGGGCGCGCGCGCGGCCCCGGACTGACTGGCGGACGGGCTGTGTCCTCGCGCGCCCGCGAGCTGACGGGCCGGCGGACCGACCGACCGACTGACTGGCTGACGGGCCGGCTGGCTGACTGACCGACCGGCTGACTGACCGACCGACTGACGGGCCGGCTGGCTGACTGGCTGACTGACGGGCCCGCTGGCTGACTGACTGGCTGGCTGGCTGGCTGACGAGCCGGTTGACCGACCGACCGACCGACTGACGGGCCGGCTGACTGACTGACTGACCGACCGGCTGACTGACTGACTGGAACGCTGGGCCGACGGTCGGGCTGGGTCCTGGCGCGCGGCCCCTCCGCCCGCGTGGCGCGCCGCGAGCTTCCCGCGCCGGCAGCCGGGGCCGCAGGGTCTGTTCGCCTCCGCGCGGCGCGGGTGTCGCCGGCTCCTGTCACGGGCCGGCCGCGCCCCCCCGCGCGCCCCGCGCCCCGCCCCGCCCCGCCCCGCGCCCCCCGCCCGGACCGCGCGGCGCCCAGGCCGAGCCGCGGGAGGGGCGCCCCGGGAGCGCGCGGGGCTCGGGGCCCGACTGCGGGCGGCGGGGTCCGGCCCGGCCGGCGGCGGAGACGCGCCGGCGCGGCCGCTCCCTGAGGGCGTCTCGCGGGAGGTCGCGGGCGCCCCCTGCCCCCGCCGCGCGCCCGTCTGCCCCGGCGGGGCGCCCCGCCTTCTCTTGGCCGTTGGGGGCGTCCGCGGGCACCCCGGGAGGAGCAGAGCCCCGCGCGCGGGGTGCTCTTCCCCCCCCCGTCCCCTCAGCCCGGGGCGCCCCCTCCCGCGTGCGGAGAGTCGAGGCCCGGCAGCCGGGGGCGGGGGCGGGGGGCGCTCCCGACCTGGCGGGTCCCGGGGTCGCGCCTTCCCGGCCGCCTGAGCCTCCGCGCGCGCCGGGGCCGGCTCCAGGCTCCGCTGCTGAGGGCGCCCCTACTTCGGGGTCCCCAGCACCCGCAGGCCTGTGGCTCGCCGCGGCCCTCCCGCGCTCCCCACTTCTCAGCCCCGCGGGCGCGCCCCTCCGCGCTCACTGAGGGGCGCCTGGACGCCGGCCCCGGCCTTCCCCCCGCGCCCGGGCTGCTGTGGGGGAGACGCGGTCACCCCCAGTTCCACTCCGAGTCTCCGAGCGTGGCATGGTTTGGACCGTGCGATGCGGCGGTTTTCTTCTCCTTTGGGCTTCCACTGGGCTCGGGGTGGCCGCCCCGTGCTCTGTGCTCGAGGACACCCCGTTACCGGTGGCTTCGCCCCGGGCCTGGCGTCTAGTCCCGGTTTGCCTCGGGTTTCGGGGGGGGGGGTGCGCGCTGACCGGCGGGCATGCAGGAGCCCCCAGGGAGAAGGGGGGCAGCGGCGTGCGGGGAGCGGGCGCCAGGAGTCACCCCGTCCTGTTGCACGAGGTTCCAGGCAGCGCGGCGGGGGCAGGAGGAGCCGCCTGCAGCCCGGGGGGGACAGCCCGGCCTGGGGGGCCGGGGGAGCTGCGCGTCTCCCCTTCAGTCAGCCCCTCCGCGGGCCGCGCGTGGGCTTGAAGGGGACCGCGTGGTCCCGAGGCCTGGCCTTGCACGCGTTGTAGAAGTAGTTGACAGGATTATGATGGCGCCTTCCCTTTGAGGGTACCCGAGAATGTGGAGGGAGCCGAAAGGAGATGTGGGGTCCGGTTGTCATGCCCAGGTCTGCGCTGTCAGTCGGAACATGGGATGCGGGCCTCCAGCCGCTGTTGGGGGGTGTCTGTTCCGGAGCTGCCCTTCAGCGAGAGTCCAATGAGTGACTATGGTAGCGGGTCTTTTCCCAGCTGACGATGCTGCATTTTGTGACGTGCAACTCTGTAGTCTACGTTAGCAGTCAGATACAGACTGTGCCCAATGTTAGTCTTTCTGACTTCTACAACTTTCTGGAAAATTTTGAATTTTGCTATTACTGAGTTTATTGTCGTGCCATATATATATGTGTGTATATATATATATATATATATATATATATATATATTAAAGATTATTTATGCATACAAGAAATGGGGGTACAGGCCAGAGGTGTAAGGGGTGAGAGGACTCACCAGAGACAGAGTGGGGAGCAGAACAGTCGGATCTACTGAAATCCACTGCTGAGGGGAGCAGCGGGGAGACAGGAGAGGTCTGCTGTGCCATGGGGGTAGCTCCCTGGCCGGCTGGGGAATTGAACTCGTGCTGCAGAGGCTGCGGGCTGCTTCATAGGTTGCATCTTAACCCCTTGTGCCACCAGGGAGGCCCCTTATATATTTAAATGGATGCATCTGCAAAGAGAGGGGGTTTAGGGCATCTGCACAACTGTATCTTCTGTCTCCAGAGTTCCCCTATAAGCAGGTCAACCTGTGAAATTAGAAGGACATCAGTGAGTAAACTCAGAAGCGGAAGATCTCCTTGTAGGCGGGCTGCCGGGAAGAAACAAATGGACTCCTATTTTCAGAGCATCATCCAATCTATTCAGGACACCAAAAGTAATGATTTTTTTGTTATTTATGCAAAAGTGGTATTTTAAAATATTGCCCTGGCTTAGAATTATCTTAGAGACTTGAAAGTAAACATGACGAGGTATAAAAAGCCAATGCTGTTTACTTTGAATAGGCCCTTAGTGAGGTCAGTACTTTCTCTCTAGTTCAGAATCGTCGTCACATTTTTTATAAACCGGTTCACTGTTACCCTGATAAATTATCTTTTTAATATTAAATTTAAAATATTACTTGCAATGGGTCCTTTTCTCCATCAGGACCTTGCTGTGCTGACGCTTATCTGATCTTGTTGTCTAGGCTATGGTTCTCCAAATGTCTCAATCCCTTTATTTCCAGATCCCTAGTGGCACATGAGCAGATGTAGCACATCTGTAGCTGTTGAGTTGCCTCTAAGCTTTTGTCTTCTTTGTGCTGCAGAATTTTTTTCTTTAAATCATGGCCTCCTTTTTCTGTCTTTTCATTTAACTCATATGAGGATCTCGGTTCTAGTCAGGAGTCCATAGCTGCTGTTAGAGCCCAGCCAACTACACCATAAATTGTAGGGAGCCATAACAATATCCAATTCAAGTCAAGGTCAGTCATCATTCTTAGACCACTTGCTTTGCTTAATGGAACCACTTTCTGTTTTGCTATAGCCATCCTTTATGTTCCATGTGGGAAAGAATGATGTGCACGAAAGTAGTCAGAAACACAATGAAATAAAAACCTTGCCTTGTCCATACACACTGGTATGCCATATAAATAAAATAAGAAGATCCAAATGTAAACTTTTACTTAAACTGGACAACATCTGGTGATTTTGATTTTATTTTGGGTTCCTTAGAACATCAGTTTTATACTTATATCGCAGCTGTTTTGTGAAAGCAGAAATAAACATATCTTCATCAGACTTGGAAAATATACTGACTTAATTAATTTAACAGCTGCTTCAGAACAGATACTGCTTTGTGGTTGTCTTGACAACATCTGTAACCAAAGCCATTAAGAGATATTAAAAAGGTATTCTAATTTGGCTGTTTTGGTGTTCACTTTGCCAACTTTTGCTTTCTGAGGCTGTGGACCTGAATGACCTTGAGTGTTCCTTGTACTTACTCTGACATCTTTGATGAAAATTGTCTTCCCTAGTAAAGAACAAAAAAAAAATGCTGGTAGTTAAACTAAAGTTTTAGAAAAAAAGAGTAAGCGTTGAAATCTTATTCGTTTACAAGTAGAGTTTACTTATTAGTTTCCACCCACTAGCTGCTTTTAGATAAATACTTGTTTATTTTCGATCTAAGGATGCCTATCAATTTTAGTACACTTACATGCTTCAGTGTCTAATTTACGTTTTTATAGGGCTCTCTCACCAAGAACTTCTCACATGAAGTTTCTGTAAGGTAATAAAACTTCAGATTCATATGTTCATGTCTCCTCATAGTCTCTGTTTATACACAGTCTTCTCAATCTGGGCTAAATATCTCTAGTGTCTTCTTATGATCTCCCTGATGAACAGAGTGTGCATATATATTTTAAAGAATATATATATATATATATATATATATATATATATTCTTACCTCTTCCCTATCACCCAAAACATGACCTTTGTCTAACTTTTTGCTTTAAATCAGAATAATCTTCCTTCCCAAAAAATGTGCTCTAACATATCATATCTGTTCCCCAAATCCACCTCGCCTTGATCTCGTTTATATCTGGAGTCATATTTGTTCTCCTAATTCCTATTTATAATCAAGTTTAAGCATTTTATGTCCATAATACATAGAACTAGATTGTATGCTTCCTGTGGCCCAGCAATTAAATCTCCAAAATATTTACCAAAATTTTGCATTTAAACCAGCTTGTCGGTTGAGTAGAGGACATTTGAGAATTCTCTTTTGCTTGCATGAAAATCATTTATTGCACAGCAGAAGCAGAACATTCTCACCACCTACTTTCTCCTTCATTACTAAGTCTGCAGTTAGTTCTTGTGAGCGCTAGATGGCAGTGGTGTTCCAAATAGAAATGGCACTTAAGCTCTGCCCTAGGTAGTCTCCAAATTTTTAGGGAACTGGGGGAACCCCCAAATTGGTAATGGAGGCTATAATAATAGTTATATGTGAAAACTGACATAAAATATGATAAACATATTGGCACGTTGCGAAGTGTCAAACAACAGATGATCTTGTATTTAGAGGCAAAATGAAATCATTTGCATTTGTCGAGGGCTAACTACACACTAAGCATTGAATTAACTATGCTCTAGGAAATCTTTTATCTACTAGTCTAGTTGAAACTTATTGATCTGCTTCCACCGAATGTTCTTAATCAGATTACTAAACCAGTCCTCATTCTGATGATAGTAAATCAAATCAACAATTTGAAGGTAAGCAGATACAGTGAACAGACATCATGCATAGTGAATCCAATAAATGGAAAATACTTTTGGCACAATGCATCACAGACTAAATTGCCATATAATACCTGGTAGGTGATAGTTCAGGTTTTGTTTTTGTTTTTTTGTATATTCTCAGGCACATGAGATTCATTCCAATAACATTTATTAGGGACTAACTATCTAAACACTATGCAGAAATAAATGAATTCAAACATGAAGTTTTAGCAAAACTTTTTTTCATACACTTCAAAAAAGCAAAGAAACTTATGTTTTTTAAAAAATTATTTTGCTTTTTTTGTTGATATAATCAATTGCCATATAACGGACCACGATCTTGGAGAAAAAAAATCATGGTTTTAACAATAAGTGCTGTTTTTTTTTTTTAATAAAAAATTACATGTTGGCATTTCAAATTTGTCATCAATCCAATTTATATCTGCTTTTCTATTTTAAGTTAAAAAAATTATTTGTGTCACCAAATCAGGTTGCGCTTAGCACCCAGAAATTGGGCTATGTCTTTTTTGCCTACTTCCCACCACTGCCTCTGGAAACTACTAACGATGAAAGAGTCAGAACTTGGCGAGCAATTGTTTTGATGACACAGGAGGATGCAGCTACATTGGCTTTGCTTGCTGACAATGGTAAAAACTTGCTTTGTGTCTATGAAATTTTGAGATATAATTTATAAGCTATGCAAGTGCAGACACAATGCCAATATTTTATGCTTAAATAGCACCTTTCTTGTAAGAACCCCAAGCCCATTTAATATGGCAACAAAATTAATTAATACAGTATTGCTACCTGGCACCACTTTAATACCCGTCTCATTATTTCCCGTGCCACATCATTTGCGTGCATACACAAACTTTATTTGAAAGGAAAGATTCATATGCTGTGAACCTGCTTTCAGTGCAAATGCTGAAGAGATATTCCTACCTAATGAGATGAAAATAAATTACTTCAGGTGCCTAAGTACAATATAATGCCACCTGATTATGGAACATTAGTTGATTGTTAGTTGTTAGCACACAAGGGGCTGGCAGTCTTGTAGTGAAGAGAGGAGTACCTGTTGGACCATCCCAAGGAAAGTCAACAAGCTGACACAGGCTGAGCATCCTGTTGGCTCAGGTGTTTATGCTAAATGATGTTTGCTAACGAGGTAGCAGACACTGATAACACTGGCACCCTCAGCAAAAGAAATCATATTAAAACCCACTGGAAAACACTGTGAGGCAAGTGGAAATTGTAGGGGTTGCAAGAAATGACAGCAGTATGTGTCCCCCACCCATGGCGAGCCTTAGGACCAGCCACCAAGGGACAAGTCCCGAGGGCAGGATGTATGGTCTTGGGAATCAACGCAATTAATTGGTGATAAATTATAAGTCTTAGTGAAAAACGCATGTTTGACTAGGAGAAGCTTAACAACCTTCGTAGAAAACTCATTAAATAAGAGCTTTTTCTAGTATTTGGTGAATAACGGGGAAAATCTTCAGTTTTGTGACCAAATAATTACTCTCTTAATAAGGAGCAGAATAAGAAACAGATTTCCAGATCCATGATGTCCTCACTGGGAGGACTGAGAGGCTGTCTCCAATTTCTGCTCCAGGTCACCATCTCTTCTTCCCAGGTCAGCTTTGCCTCGGTCCTTGAACACGTGCTCCCAGCAAAGCAGGGGACACCCATAACACTCCTGTAGGATGAACATGTATCAATGACCTCATCTTCTGCATAACTGAAACAGGATTGCATATTTGCTCCTGCCCTTTCTGTTTCTTGACCGTTAATCCCTTATGGCCTGAATTAGTGTCCCAACCACCCACCCCACCCCACCACACACTCTCTTATCCTTACTGAGTCGCAACTGCATTAATTACTTCAGCATGGAAGTAGTGCTCACCACGAAGGCATGGGAAATACATTCTTTTTTCTTTTTAAATTCTGGATCGTTGACTTAGATATTATTCTGAGATTGACTGAAATACATTTGTGCTTCACGTTTCATTAACTCTTGACTGCTGATTGTACACACAGTTATGTTTAAACAAAAACACAGGAGCCACTTTTAATGTTGAAGACAGTTAACATAGCATGAAAAATTAGACAGCATTCTGTTTGTCTCAGCTGTAATTGTCTTCTTTAGTGGAGTTTCTGTCTTCCTTATTGAGGGCAGAGCTAAGTCTAGTAGAAATAGCCAACACCATTAAACTTGTCTTTCCCTAAGTACCTAAATTTGAAGTTGGGTCTTTTGTTTCTTGCACAAACCAGTGCTTTAATTACTTTCCATAAAAGAAGTTTCCAGATACGTGCCTGCAACTCTTCTACAAAGGTGTATACAGACATTTGGATTTTAGCAAAAATCAAATTCTCAACTCTAACTCCTTACTGATATATAATGTACTTAATAGACAACATTAAAACAGAAAAAGTATTGCTCCAATTGTACTTTAAATAAACGTTTTTGTCCCTACCTTGGTATTTATTATTTTAAGTTAAGCCATATCTGATAAACATATTTTAAAAGTTCTGGAATAAACTCTTTACAGGTCTTTGTGTCACTGCTACTTGGATAGATATACTTAAAGTTAAATTTCTTCTCCATAAGAGTTTAATCTATAACAAAAATTATCACTTCTAATTCACCCAGTTTTTAAACCAATGTCTTTATTGCAAATATGTGACAATGTCACATATAGAAGCAATACTATTTCTGCTCCCAAGAAGCTTATGGTCCGGACATGTTGTAGGGTAAGGAAAAATGTCAGGCTTTTCTGCCCTCCCGCCATCAGGATGGATGATGGATCCCTGCGGTCCTGAACGCATGCCTGATGGCGGGCACCTGGAGTCGGGTGTGGGCATAGGTAGATGGGGTTCACCTGGGCTGAGACTGGGCTTTTTAACGGGGGTGTCACGGGGACACCAGCAGCAGTAGAAGCCGAGAACGAACAGGAGCCGAGAGAGAAGCCGAGAGAAGGCCGGACAGCCCAGAGAGAGTGAAGACCCGCTGGGGGCTGGGAGGCCTGCCAGCCTCCCGGCCCCCCAGCACCCCTGCCTGCCGTGTACCGGTTAGTCCCAATAAAAGACCTGCAAAAACCACTGAGGATTCTGCCTCCTCCTTTACCCGGTCTGCTGGATCCTAGAAAACCTGCACCGTGTCCATTCCTGCCCTCTACACATGTAAATCTTATATACAGTGTGCTTTAAACAGAGGTCATCCCAGGATTCTAGAGGAAAAGATTGGGGTAGACCTTTCTGTACATTGAAGGGAGCCCTTTACCGAAGAAAGGCATTTGAAACGACTCAAGAATGAATAGAGGTGATTAAAAGTATTTATGTCTACATCTACATCTATATCCACTTATCTGTATGTTGGATCTTTATCTATCCCTATACATATACTTATACCTACATCTCTACACATGTTAATGCTGGTGTTTATACCTACACTTACAATGACATTAACAACTATGTGGCCCTGTGATAGGAACATGATGTACTATCTCAAGTTCATGTGTTCAGGAAAATTAAAAGTAATGAACATAGGTAGATTCTGTAGCCCCTAGAATGTGCAGAGAAGGAGACACTGGAGCAAGTAGCACCATTAAGAAAAACATTTCTATCAGGTTAAGAAACTGGAATCATTGCAAAGTATTAATAAGGAGATAATAGGTGAGCAGGTGTGAGGCACAGAAATCAGTTAGGGACTATTATAATATTTGTTGCCATGGATCATAAAGAAGAAACTTAACAAATTATCAGGACGGTGGATTCCAGAGACTTTTAGGATAAAGAATCAGGAGGGTTTGGGGACCAATTGAGCATGTAGGAGGAAGACAGAGAAAAATTAATCTGCACGAACTCCTTTGCTCTATTACAGCAGAACTAGGCATTCCATGGTGAATAAAATAGATAAGAAATGAACGCCGGGCTCCCAGATCTTAGGTTTCATTGGGAGATACAGGCAAACACTGAATCCTCTGTAATAAACAACACGTGAACTGCAATTGCTTAAAAGTAATAAGTTTAACTGAGATGAAGCATTAGAAAGATCTGTTTGATCATCAACATTATCAAATATCTAATAGATAGATAATGAATTCAGCTATAGAGATAGTGACAAAGCCTCAATTATGCAACACTTGTGGAAATTATACTGAGTAATATTGAGGACCTGTGTGGAGGTCAGAATCTGTTGACAGGCAATCAAGGATCATTGGTAGCTGATGCATAAAAAGATTTACCTTTTGAGAATGACTGTTGGGGTCAATGAAAGAAACTAGAGGAAAACCGTATTTTTAGAATCATAGAGAAATAAGAACAAATAGTGAACACTGAGATAGAAATCTCATGTATGTATGAGGAGAAGCAGACAAAATGAGTCCAAGGAAGTGAAATCAGCAAAGAATATCAAGAAAGAGGGCATGTATAAATGGATCAGATTTTAAAGTGTGCAATAAGAATGAAAACCGATGTTTGAGTTTGTTTTTTAATTTAAAAATATACAGGTGTGTGGCAGCTATGAAAATTAGCCATAAGACAATGGGTAACATGAAAAGATAATCGAGTTTTTGATATTTATTTATTTTAATGAAATAGATTAGAATAGTCAGAGAAAGATTTAAAAAAAATGTTCCATCTGGCATAACTCTTTTTTTTCTTTTTTTTAGTGTTTCTATATTTTTTTTTCAAATCAGGGAAACATTGGTTGGATATGATTCAAAGATATAGGGTCACATCTCTTCAGATGCATGGGGCCACACCATCCCACCATCAAGGCACCCCTAGTCCTGCCTGAGTCACTTGAGCCCCCTTCATACCCTCCTCTCTACCCTCCCCCAGCTCTTGCAGCTTCCATTCTACAGTCAGATGTCTAGGGTATTTGTTACTGTTTTTTTTTTTTTTTTCCTGACCCTTTGATTTGTTTCTCCATATTCTCTATATAAGTGGAACCCTCTGGTATTTGTCTTGCTCCTTCTGAGTTATTTCACTTAGCATTATCCCCTTCATTTGGCTGAATTTTAGTTGGAGTCAAGAGTGCTAATAGATGTGAGGTTTTTTGTTTGTTTTCCTGGAGGGGTATTTCTCAAACGCACCTGTTTGTTGTTGGTTTTCTTTTAGAAAAGAGTGCATCTTAGGAATTCAATAACTGGTGCCTAATCCATATATCAAATAAGTAATTGATTTTTGTATACACATATATACACACATAACATTTTGCTTTTGCATTTTTAGAATGATTTGTTCTTCAAACAAAAATCACCTTCTCACAGAGAGCCTTACAGTATCAAGGATATCATTTTTAACAACACAACTCTTGCCAATTCCACCAGAGAGAATATAGGTAGCATGAATGCTTAAGGAATAAATTAGGGGAACAGGGAAACTTACTCCTAGTGTAGATTAGTCCCTATCACACTGATTCTCATTGAGAAAAATCTCATTAAGATTTGTCATATCTGGGCATCAGCACTATGGAGCTATCCGCAGCTACTGCAGCATGAGTTCGATCCCCGGCCAGGGAGCTACCCACAGGGCACAACAGACCTCTCCTGTCTCCCCGCTGCTCCCCTCAGCAGTGGATTTCAGTCAGTCTGCCTGGTCTTTTCCCCACTCTGTCTCTGCTGAGTCCTCTCACCCCCACACCTTTGGCCTGCACCCCAGTTCTTGTATGCAAAAATAAATAAATCTTTTTAAAAAATTTGTCATACCTAACATCATTATTTCTTTTTAGTAACACAGTGATGTACCTTCAATATACTGACATTTGAAATTATGAAATGCTGTCCAATATAGTTCATTGTAACTAATGATTAAAGTTATAATGTTATAGATAATAAACTTTTAAAACTTAAATCACTGTTGCTAAATACAAAAGGACATCTTATGTAACTTCCAATCTGCTGACAAAGACTCAAAAAACAGAAAAACTCAAAAAATGGGCAGAGAGCTAAAAGAAACTTCTCTGAGAGGAAATGCAAATGGCCAACAGACATATGAAAAAATGTTCAACATCACTTGTAATCAGGGAAATGCAAATCAAAACTACCATGAGATACCATCTCACACAGTGAGAATGGCACATATTAAAAAAACTAGCAACAACAAATGTTGGCGAGGATGTGGAGAAAAAGGAACTCTTGTGCACTGTTGGTGGAGTGCAAACTGGTCCAACCACTATGGAGAGCTGTGTGGAGATTTCTGGACCTAAAACATAGAGCTTCCATATGATCCAGCAATTCACTCCTAGTATTTACCAAAGGACACAGAAACATCAATTCCAAGAGCACCTGCACTCCTATGTTTATAGCAGCACTGTTTACAATAGCTAAGCTTTGGAAACAACCCAAATGCCCAAAAATAGATGACTGGATCAAGAAGATGTGGTACATATATACCATGGAATATACTCAGCATTCAAAAAAGATAAACACATGCAATTTGCAGCAACATGGATGGCGCTGGAAGGGATCATGCTCAGCGAAATAAGCCAAAAAGAAAAAGAAAATACCGGATGGTCTCACTCATAGCAGGAATCTAGAAAACTTAAATAAGGGACCAGGAAAATGAATATAAGAAAGTGAAAATCAAAATCAACAAAAACTATGAACCAGAGACACTTTTGGGGGGTGGGGGCGGGTGGGAAGGATTGGGTCAGAATGGGGCGTTTGCAATTGTATGGGGAATATAAAAATAAAATTTAATATTTAAAAAAAAAAAAACAGAAAACTCTCTACACAGTGAATATGTAATTCACTTAGAAATGATTTACTAAAGTCTAAAATAGAAAATACTAACAGAAAATAAAATACATTTCAGGTTTACTTTGGGAACTGAAGAACAAATTAAGTGATATCTTAGTCATTTTCAGAAAAAAAAGTAAAATTAGAAAAATCTTTTTGGGGGCCTCCCCTAGGGGTGCAGCAGTTGAGCGCTGGGCTGCGAAGCTGCCCGCAGCCTCTGCAGCACCAGTTCAATCCCCGGTCACCAGCGAGGGTCCCACATGGTGCGCAGACCTCTCCTGCCACCCGCTGCTCCCATCAGCAGTGTATTTCGTCAGTCTGCCTGTTCTGCTCCCCGCTCTGGCTCTGGTGAATTCTCTCACCCTTCTGCGCTTCTTACTGTACCAGTGCTTGTATAAATAAATAAATAATTAAAAAATTTTCCGATACATTTCTTTACACAAAGAATAAACCATGTTTTTCTCAACATGTAGCAGGTATATTTACATTTACTGGCACAAATTTATTGGCATGATTTGTAATTCTTATAATGAGAATGCAAAATTATTTTTGCAACTCCTTGTCTTGTGTTAATTTGGCATACGCATCTTTTTAATTTTCTTGCATTTTCTGAAGATGAATGCTTAAATTTAGTCTTCCAAATTTTTTTATTTAATATATGAAAAGCTGAGCAGAATACATATTTTTATTTTGGCTTATGCTTGTGGACATGAATTTTAATTAACTCAACAACAGCTGATAATAAGATTATTAGCATGTACAAAGTGTGCAGTTAATAGAAGCAGAACTAGAGGCAATTAGTGGAATTAGGTGTTTTTTCTACCAAGAAACAGTATCCTAAATACTAATTGTTTATGTCAGTCCAATCACTGCAAATATCACTAATAGCATCATTAAATCAATGTAACACTACATTATAAGCACTAAATAAACTTACTGATTTGGTATCAGTTGTCATAGTGATGAGCTTGTTAATATTTTCTTTGACTTATGTATACTCTGGGGAATTTGGTTTTACCACATTTATTTTATATATTTTTATAAGATAAGAGCATGTTTACTCTGCCATAGGTACACCACCTCCATTTCATACTCCTAAGATTGCTCATTGACCTTTAGTTTTTAATTAATTGATTATTTTGTGCATTTATAATTTACTAGTAATGTTCTTGAAACTGTCATGAAATAAAATTGCAGTGCTTTGATGACTCAAAAAGTGAACTACACAAATTCAGAGTAATTTACTTACTGGAAGTTCCATGTGTTTTACATTTCACACTTCAGCATTATCCAATGGTGTTTTGAAGTTAGAAACATCATCTTCTGGGCCTCCCTGGTGGTGCAGCAGTTGAGCGCTGGGTTGCAAAGCTGCCCGCAGCCTCAGCAGCACCGGTTCAATCCCCGGCCACTGGGGAGGGTCCCACATGGAGCGCAGACCTCTCCTGCCACCCACTGCTACCCTCAGCAGTGTATTTCGTCAGTCCGCCTGTTCTGTTCCCCGCTCTGGCCCTGGTGAATCCTCTCACCTTCCCACGCTTCTGACTGTACACAGTGCTTGTATAAATAAATAAATAAATCTTTACCGAAAAAAGAAAAAGAAACATCATCTTCTGACCTGCCTTGTCATTTATTTATTCCTATGGAAGAGGCATTTTGCCTATTTGGCATGTCCACTGAGGAATAGAAAACCTGCATGCTTCTGGTTGCAACGTGTTCTTTATTCTATTTCCTTCCTTTTATCCCCCATTCTTCCTTCATGCCGCATTCCTGTTTTTAATCCTTTGGCAAAAATATATATGAGAAACTTCAAAGACAAGCACTAACCTCTGTATTCTGAAATACATGTTTTAAATGTTTATGAAATTGAAATACTCAAGGTTTGTCATCTCAGTACTGGTTTGCACTCAATTATATTCAGATCCCAAGAACTTTTGCTATTGTTGTTATTGGTTATATGTAGATAAATAGACATAGATACATACTCTCTAAGAAATTAAAACACAAATGTAAAAACAGCATTCATAATGTAAACTAGCAATAATGAACTAAATAATATATTTTGCAAAAATATAATTTATTTCATGAAAATGACTATTTTAAAAAAAAAATAATGAAAAGATTAATATCATTTATGTTTGTCAATTTTTTAAAAATATCTGCCTTAGTAGAAGAGAAGCAGGTCTTCTCCATTAATTTGTTAGGTCAGTGTTGATGTAGCTACTAGAAAACTGCTATACACTCATGAGAGGATGTGAGTGAGGGAAAGGAAAAAAAAGAAAAGGTCATATTAGCTTTTCTGTAAATGCACTTGGATTTCCTTTACCTCCTGAGAAGGTCGTTTGTTCTCCAGCATAGTAGTAACACCTTGTAGAGAGTACCAGTTTAGGGCAATGTCACTTTTATAAATCATAATGATTTAGCTAATTTTACTGATAATATTGTTAAAACATCTATTACTCTCTCCAATCATAATTATACATCTAGATTTGATCCTTTACTTACAGCCATTTAAATATGTAATATAACTTCATTATATACAGAGCATTCATCTACCTATGTTGCAGGAATACAAGCCTATATAATGGTAAACTTTTTCGGCTACCATTTCTAGAACGTCCCTTTCGGTGACTTATTAAGCCTGTGCTTCAGCAATTTAAGGCAGAATTCCTTATAATCAGCAGGGAAATTATCATTAAAATTAAAAGTTTTCTAAAATTACCCTCGCACACATACACACGCAACTTAATAAGTTAAGGGAATATAACCTACTTGCACATTTACTTCCAGAAATTTTTATTCTAAGGGTAAAATGAATCCAATAAGCCCGTATAAATTTGAGTTACCTTCAACCAAGTCTGAGCACAGTTTTAATTAAATAATCACCAGACTTGCTTCTAAAATTGAAAGGCAGCTTAAGTATTTAAGTCTTTGTAAAGCCTTAAAGGGGCAAATCTCTTCCAAAGACTCAGACATTTTTAATATTGTCTCTAACCATTTTCTCTCCAAGTCCTCTCTCAATGTATCATGAGCTCAGGAGTT
Source organism: Talpa occidentalis (assembly GCF_014898055.3). Classification (NCBI taxonomy): domain Eukaryota; kingdom Metazoa; phylum Chordata; class Mammalia; order Eulipotyphla; family Talpidae; genus Talpa; species Talpa occidentalis. The sequence continues at coordinate 2,286,626 of NW_023601212.1, read as the reverse complement.
TCCTTCAGTAGCTCTCGTTTTCCAAATAGCCCAGTCTCAGATCACATATGTTATTATTTGTTTTAGTTTGCTTATTCCTCTTTTCTTCTTCCTATTTTTCTCTTAATTTTGTTTACAGCATCTCTGCCTCTACATGACCCTATTTCCCTCAATGGAGAAATTTCTCTATTAAGGTATGCATATTTGGGCATTGAAGTATGCATATTTTCTTGAAACTTTTCACTTGTACCTGTCTCCATACCCTGCAAATACTTATGCACTCTATAAACAATGCTTAAATCAATTATATCGCAGAAGCGTTTGAAACATTGCCTATATCTTCTGCTCTTTCAACAATCTCACAAATGTTGTGGTGTTTAAATTCACATTTTTAAATGAATTAACATTTAAACACTGAAATATACTAAAGATGTGAGTGTTCTTAACATTTAAAGATGATGGAAGAAATTAAAATTATGGCAGTAATATTATTTTTTAAATGCCAGTTTGCCCTCTGTTTCTCTTCTAACCTAGAGAAGGTTTATGGACTAGGAAGTCACCCTGCTGGGCTTTCAAAAAATGTTAGTCTCCCTCCCTCCCACAGCTTAAATCATTTCTATTATAAATAACTGGAAATTCTTTATTCTTCGGATTATCCATTTTGTTTTAGAGGTAATGTAGCCAGATAGCTGTAAGGGACACATTACAGTTTGCCCAAGACGGTCCTGGTGACCTTATGCCTCTGCTAAGGGTTGGTCTCGGGAAGGGAAGTGACATGTCAATAAAGTGGACCTCATATGTTTTAGGAAAGATTTCCCTACCTGCTAGAGGCAAGAGTGGCATGAGCAGATAACACCCTTCTGTTCCTCTTCACCCTTCCCCAAGTTTTGGACACAGTCAAAACATAGGGTGACTCCTAACCCAACAGTCCCTCTGTGCCTATCAAACCATGAGCCAAAAGACGGAACCCACATATGTGAGAGGATGAAGCACTTACTTGGTGAATTATAAAAAAGAAATGTGGGGATAAGAATTCCTAATAGTTTGTTTTCTTCAATTATGTTTTCATAGAGCCTCCAATAATGTTACATGGGACTTCTATTAAAAACACATTAATGTCTTTGGGTGCATGTCATGTAGTGTTTCACCTGTATTTCCTTCTATATAGTTTATGGTTTCAGGTCTTATGTCTAGTTCTTTAATCCATTTTGAGTTGGTTTTTGTGCATGGTGTGAGGTAGTGGTCAAGCTTCATTCTTGACATCTTTACAGACACATCACCCAAAGCAGTGATAGTGAAGGCAAAGATAAACAGCTGGGACTACATCAAACTAAGGAGCTTCTGCACAGCAAAAGAGACAATAACCAAAACAAAGAGAAACCCCACCGACTGGGAGAACATTTTTGTACACAACACAAATGATAAAGGACTGATCACAAATATCTAGGAAGCGCTGATGAGACTCAACAAAATCAAAGAAAATAATCCTGTCAAAAATGGACAGAAGAGCTAAAAAGAAACTTCTCTGAAGAGGAAATGCAAATGGGCAACAGGCATATGAAAAAATGTTCAACATCACTTGCAATCAGGGAAATGCAAATCAAAACTACCATGAGATACCATCTCACACCAGTGAAAATGGCACATATTAAAAAAACTAGCAACAACAAATGTTGGCGAGGTTGTGGAGAAAAAGGAACTCTTCTGCACTGTTGGTGGGAGTGCAAACTGGTCCAACCACTATGGAGAGCTGTGTGGAGTTTTCTGGACCTACTAAACATAGAGTTTCCATATGATCCAGCAATTCCACTCCTAAGTATCTACCCAAAGGACACAGAAACATCAATTCCAAAGGGCACCTGCACCCCTATGTTTATAGCAGCACTGTTTACAATAGCTAAGCTTTGGAAACAACCCAAATGCCCAAAAATAATGACTGGATCAGGAAGATGTGGTCCATATATACCATGGAATATTACTCAGCAATCAAAAAAGATAAACTCATGCAGTTTGCAGCAACATGGATGGCGCTGGAAGGGATCATGCTCAGCGAAATAAGCCAGAAAGAAAAAGAAAAATACCGGATGGTCTCACTCATAGCAGGAATCTAGAAAACCTAAATATGGGACAAGGAAAAAGACTAATTAATACAAAGTAAAAATCAAAATCAACAAGCAACTATAAACCAGAGACACACTATGGAGCGGGGTGGGGGGCGGGGGGACGGAGGGGCAAGGAGAGGAAGGACTAGAGTCAAAATAAGGGGGGTTGTGCAATTGTAGGGGGAATATAACCAAAATGGAAATGCATATATTGTGCAAAAATGAAAAATGATGTAAGAATTATATAAAATAAAATATTAAAAAAACACATAAATGGTAGAGGAAATAACTGTCTTGAATTTTATGATTAATGAAAACAAAAGGTTTCAATTATATTATTTCCTATATTTATAGGGTCTATCTAGAAGAGGGATTTATCTTTTAAAACTTTATAATTAAGAACAGATTGTGCATAATTTCAGAATAAAATTTTAAAGTAATGTATGCCATAATAGACTCAATCCAGGAAACCTATTAAATGCAATAATTTAGAAAAATGTCACTTTATATCATTAAATTATTACTAATTACACAATTGGTTTATTATGTACTTGGTTAAAAATTCCTTTAAGCCATAAGTCATTAATTAAAATTTCTTAAATTAGTAACAAGGCTCTAATCAAATAATTTATTTTTGGAAAGCAAGAACATGATTAAAAACTGCTTCAGGGAGTTTTCATTATTGCTATTTTATAATAATGTAATTTTATAATTAGTAATAAAATACTTGTTCCTATGTCGACTTTAAATTTAGAAATATAATATTGGCTTTATACTAACAATTCTTGTTTTCTTCACTTATAAACATGTACCATGCACTATGATGCTGATTGTTACCTCATCTCTTGCCCTTCTCTAAGTTATCCTTCAAGCTACCTCCTGCTTTCTTTATAAAACATAAATCTGATATGTCACATTTCTTCTTAAAATACTCACATCGTCTCTCATTGCCTTTGAATACAGAGCAATGTCATTCAAGGGCACACGTGATACAGCCCCTACCTCCCTTCTCCAGTCTTATTTCTTTGCAAACTCTATCCTCTGCACTCACTGGACTAATGGCGTCTCCTGGAGTGCTAGTGCGGGGAGGCAGAAAAATGTTCCACAGTTTTGCTAAACTTGACGGTCAAGCTTAGAGTCAAAAATTCTTTGTTTTTATCAATCTACCAGGTATGAAATATCCTACTGTAGAAGAAGCCAATTGATGTATTTGTCCATTGTATATTTGTCCGCTCTTCAGAGATGTTCTTTACACATTTTCAACACACATTGTCAGTTAAATATGTTTCTATACAGCAATTTCTTGTATAAATATATCAACATTTATTAGCCATCCTACTTTTGATTAATATTAGACTACTTCTAATTTTTACCATTAATCAAATTGTTTCTCTAAGCATTCCACACTTGTCTCTTGCTTCAGGAGTGCAGGTTTCTAAAGCAGTATCTATTTGTCACGTGGTTGTTGTTTACATGAAGAAACACAGTGACCACAAGTGAAGAAACTTCACCTTGCAAGGCTATGAGGTAGACTTTTCAAGCTTTATTATTGTCTATGTTTCAGACCAGTTTTGTGTTTATATCTTGACTTTTCCTTTTTTGTGTCTCATAGGAATGGAGTCTGAACTCTGATACCAGTTGTCTCTTATTTTGCTCATAACCCTAGGTCAGCGGTCCGTCTTATCAATATTCTGAGCCATTGTGCCATGTGATTTTAATCTCTCTTTGACAGTGTAGCAGGTATTTCTACTTTCTGGATGTGCAGGGATGAGTTTTATATACACATTACCAAAGAGCTGTGCATCTGTTTCTCCGTCTACTTTGTGTATTGTGTGTTCTTTGGTATGACTTCTTATATATCAAAAATTTGATTGGTTGCAATGTAGGCTGTTTCTTCATTGTTGGAACCTGAGATTTTTCTTTCTGTTTTTTTTTTTTCTCTTGATTCTCACTTTAAACCAGTGTTTATTGTATTGTCTCAGTTTTTATTTGTTTAAAATGGAGACTTGAAGGACAACCAGCTTAGTCTAACACATTGACCATAATTCTAAGCAGTAGTCTTTAAAAAATGAAAGACAAATACGATGTATTATTTCAATATAGCATTATTTTTGTGCTAGAGAAAATTCTTTTCATGCGAATGCTGCATTATTTACCTTTGATGCCTCTCTACCATTACACATTGTTAGAAGTAGCCGCGATGTAAATCTGAATAGTTTTCCCACTGACACAAAGCCCAATCTATTCATCAAACAGGTGTTAAACAGTAAAAAGATAGACGGCCAGAGGACATAAATTTAGAATATATCTCTCTCTATTTTTTGTTGTTGTTGTTTGGAAAACAGACAATAGAGTCCTTGAAAATAACATTCTGAATCTTCTAGGAAAATCAATAATGGTTTCACTGAAAATAACTTTTTTCTGCTCCAGATATAGGCATTAGTTATTGTCAAGGTTGAAGATAGAAAAAATATCAACGTATACACTCCATTTTACCCCAAAACATATTTTTAAATTTCTAGTTCTCTACGCCTAAGCAAAATGTGTTCTTCTTTTATGATAGCATATTTGAAATGGAAAAGAGTGAAAGATAGTCTTGAAAATTTTCCTAAAGTCTCAATAACTTGAAATATATAAAAAAACAGTGCAAATGCACTAATATCGGTCAGTTTATACCCATGACTGTTCTAGTAATATTAGCTATGGGAATTTTAATAATGCTGTCTTCTATCCAACTGTTTTATTATAATCATTATTGCTTTTCTTTAATTAGACTTACTAAACCTCAAGTCTACACACTCTTGGAGGTCCAGTGCAACAAACTGTCACTTTCAGAGCTTGAAGTTATAAAAACTTAAGTGTTCGATGCTTTTCTTCTTATTTATTTTCTTAAATGCACTGTGTTTTGTTATTATTTTAGGGTATTATTATCCACTATTACTTACTGACTATAGTACAGTCCAAATAACTGCATCTTTTAATTCTCGCAGTGTTATGAGATAGCACAGCAGATTTTCAAAAGTTAAAGTTGTTTTGGTCAACACCTTTTCATTATAACATTGATGAGAAACAATTAAATCGATTTCCAGCAGGCTCATGATCTGTGTGGAGATTTTTTTCCCATGCCTGAGTGGATTTCCTCCAGGTACTCCAGTTTCCTGTGTGTTCCAAAGACATGCACATTCAGCTCTGCAGCTTGCTCAGCTTTTTGCAGTCTCAGCGAATGTAGGGGTAGGTGTGGCTGGGAGTGCACCCAGCAGTGGAAGACCATCCCGGCAAGAGTTGGTAGAAAGTATAAAAGAGGGCCTCCCTAGTGGCACAAGCTGTTAAGCACTGCACTATGAAGCAATCCACAGCTTCTGCAACACAAGTTCGATTCCGGGCCAATCTGGAAGAAACCCACATGGCGAGTCAGACCTCTCCTGACTCGCCCGCTGCTCCCCTCAGCAGTGTATTTCAGTCAGTCTGCCTGTTCTGTTCCCCACTCTGTCTCTGGTGGATCCTCTCATTCCTCCCTCGCACCTCTGTCCTGTACCTCAGCTCTTTATGCATAAATAAATAAATCTTTAAAAAAAGAAAGTATAAAAATATAATAGTAAAGCAATACGTGAAATCACAATTGGTGAGGTAGAATAAAGTACTATGCTAGACAGTACTTTAAATAATCACACAGTAGGCAGGGCCGGTTGCCTTATATGACAGACAGGAGGACCTGCTGAGATACCCAATACCACAAATGTTTAGAAGTCAAGGGAAAGAGCCTTGCTTGGGGAAAAGTGCATTCCCTGGCCTGGAGAGAGAGAGTGGAGACTCACTGGGTCCACGTTAGCTGTGTCCACCTCTTTGAAGGTCGTTAGTGATAGAAGGGTTTCAAAGGTGAATGACTATATGAAGAAGGAGCTCTTGATTTGGCAAAATTCTGCTTTGCCAGATGATTATAGACCTGATCACCTGCTTCTCAGAAAACATGGTGGTGTGGACATTTGATGTATTAGCATAACCAGTATGGAGAGAAGACTGCAGAGACATGTCTGAAGACTTTGGTTGTGGAAGGTTTCTGGGGACATTTTCAAAATCTAAAAATGGGGATCCAGCTTTCAGGATTGAATTTCTTCTAGACTTATAGAATATGACATAGAATGGATTACTTTTGATATAAGAAATTAATGTCATTCTCATCTATCATGTAAAAAATAGGAGAGATGGAAATTAAGTTACCAATATGTAAGACCTTAGGGTATATTATAACTAATGTCACTCGCTCCCTTTGTAGATCACCAGTTGGCTTGGCAGAGAAAGGAAAGTTAACTGAAATCCATAACTGTAAATTATCAGCTGATGAAACATTTCCATCTCTTAGAAAGGAAGGTGATTGGTTTATTTCTAGAGTTTATCAGATGCTCAAACATTTCCCTACTTTTTAAATGTATATGGCTGATGTTTGAAATATGATGTTTGCCCTTGATGGCACAGGGCTGAGTGAGAGGTGTGAAATCCTGGTTTCACCCTAGTCCCTGCCCCTGCTGGATCACCCTGAGGATGGGCTCAGATACCATCCCCTGTGTGACATAGGCTCCTAACTATGAAGCTATGTAGTGGGCTTGCTGGAATGACTGGGTTTACTAGAATATAAAGTAATGAGAGTTTAAATGCTAATGCATTGTTCCCAAAGGTTTCTTTTTCAGTGGTTTCTTTCACACAACTATACAGTATGGCACAAGCTACCTTTCTTGACAGTTTCATCTTGTGTCTACCCTAGCTGCATTTGACTGTTTTGAAGGGTTATGATTATACTAATCTTTGAATATTTCAACCTCTTAGAAAAACTGGATAACTTGTAAATGTGTACCTTCTGATCACAAAAAGGCTTGTCAGTCAGTCTTGATATTTTCAGGCAATTTGACAGGTAAGATATTCTGGAAGTGTGTCTTGGGATAGCCAGTTTTATGAAATTCATCTTTGGCATAACTGCTTTTGTCACACTTCCCCAGTCCCATGGAGTTTCATGTACTTCATAGTTTTGTTTTCCCTCAAGTATTTCTCACAAAAATTATTGAATTTACCACTAGGATAGAAATTATTATAATAATTTACATTCATTCCTTAAATCTCACCGTTCTGTGATTATCCTCTTCACATTGCAAATATGATTTCAAAACAATAAATGTGATAGTAATAATGAATTGCTTTTATGCTCATATCATTTCCCTGAATTGATACTATTTCAGTTTTTCAGATTGAAAAAAATTAGATTATTTGTTGCTTTTATATTTTGGCCTCAAGCATTAGGGTTAATCATTTCTTCCCTTTGCTACTTTTTAATGCTTTCTCTTTGGTTAGTTTTGATTGTAGATAAATAGGAAATGGAGAAAAACTGGGAAATTGTAGAATCACAAGAGCAAATGAACACTGAAAATTTTCTGTAAATATTTGCATGTAGTACACACTCATACAACCTCCCAATTGCATTCCTGAAATCTCAGAGTACTGTACATGAATATTTAAAAATATTTAAGTCCTATTTTTGACAAAAATATATAACATATACCCATGGAATACATTACACATGTTAAAGCTTTTTGGTTTGTTTTATTTTTAAATATTGTTGTTTTCTGCCTGTGTTTGTTTTCATTATAATCTCTAAATCTAGATGCAGAGTTTCTGAATCGTGGCACAGTTTCCAGCACTGGGTCTTTGCAAAATGGCAGAAGCACTGATTCTGCCTGGACCCAGTACATCCGAGGAGTCAGGCCTGGTGTGTTCAGCACAGCTTGGTGACTGTCCCGCCACAGGGAAGCTTTAGAGAACTTAAGAATGAGTGCTGACGGAAGCCATAACCGCAGTGGGGGATCTTATGAAATTTTATGGGCAGCACGGGCCTCTGTAGCAGCCTTGCTAACAGAAGAGACAAGGAAGAAAATAATAGATGGAAAGTGAGCTGGCAGGGCTTTTGTAAAATGACAAGAACACCTGGGGATCACAGCATATAAGTTGAAGGGATTAGTGAGAGCAATATTGCACTGGCCTGGGACTACTGAAATTGCAGGTTGGGGACTCAAGGTTCAAAAATAGTAATTGCATGTGTAATGTTTATTATAATCCCATCCAGACCCCACTTCCTAGGTCTAGCAATGTCTGGAAAAATGTCTGCTGCAAGTCACACTTCCAGGTACGTTTGTGGGTGTGTGCGTGTCCATGCACATGTATGTGTGCTTGTGTGTATGTACTTGCAAAGCAAAGGTAAAACGATCTCTCTGTATACTTACACATAAGCAAAATGCTTCTGAACAACATTTTCAAGCTTTAATTCATTTTGATCCAGCTCACCTAAAACTGCTGAGAATGGCAATTTGGGGTAAGGATTATCTTGGGTGGAGACATTTAGAATGATGCTTAGAATATTAATCCCCATAATGATTACCTATCTATTTGTAAATTACACAAGAAGGCCTACAGAATATTACAGAAGATACTGCACTGTAAGCTGAATTTAAGTTGAACATACTCATGTAATAGTGGTAAGCTAAGTAATAGATTCTTATGAAAATCCTCGCTACACATCCAGTTGCTAGTCACCATACCTAAGACAGCGACTCCCTAATTTTCAACACAATAGATTAATCTTGCCTTTTACTGTTCATTGTGTGAATGGAATCTTAGACCATGTGCATTTTTCAGCCTGCCTTGCTTTCTTGCTACATATGTATTAGCCCCATCCAGGTTGTTGTGTGGCAGGGTTTTTATTCCTCCTTTTTGAATATCCTATTTCTGAAGTTTTCTTTGTCTCCTTGATATATGAGATCTTTGTATATTCTGTATATCAACCCTTTGTCAAATTTATGCATAGTGAATTTTTCCTTCCTGTCTTGACTTTACATTTAACTCTCTCAATAATGATTGCTTCATGCACAAAGGGGTTTAATTTTAATGTCATACAATTTTCAAACATTTCATTAATGTTTAATAGTTCTGGGGTGTGTATGTGTTCAGTTTAAGAATCTTTGCTATTCTTATTCAGAAAAATGAAGTTTACCTCTCACGATTATAAATACAGTCTGGAATTGGTATTGGTTTATGGTGAGAGTTGGAAGACAAAAGTCATATAAGTTCATGTAGATATGCAAATAAAAATTCAATTTTTTCATAGAAGACCATCTTTGTTTCAATGCAATGTAGCATCACAATTTTAAAGTTCAGATGTATATATGTGGTTCTGTTTTGGTCTATGTATGTGTCCTTCCTCCAATTTTACAAAACTTGATTGCTTAGTTTATAATAAGCTTTGAGATATGTCAGTATAATTGGTACAGTTTTGTTGTTCTTTTTCAAAAGTTTTTGATTATCCATAGCCCTTTACTATTCCATACACGTTTTAGAATCAGCCTATCAGCATCTCAGAAATTCACCTGAACCTTTGGCATTTCAGTGAACTTATAGATCAGTTTGCAGAGTATTATCATTTTTAAAAGATTGATTTTTAAGACTTATGAATAAGGGCCTCCCCTGGTGGCTCAACAGTTGAGGGCTGGGTTGTGAAGCTTCCTGCAGCCTCTGCAGCACCAGTCCAATCCCCAGCCACCGGGCGAGGGTCCCACATGGCACGCAGACCTCTCCTATCGCCCGCAGCTCCCCTCAGCAGTGTACTTCATCAGTCTGCCTGTTCTGCTACCTGCTCTGGTTCTGGTGAATTCTCTCACCCTCCCACGCTTCTGACTGTACCCAGTGCTTGTATAAATAAATAAATAAATCTAAAAAAAAAAGACTTATGAATAAGGTCTTGCTTAGAATTTAATTTCTTCCAATTATTTTTTATAGTTTTCTGTTTAAAATTTTTGAACTCCTTTTATTAGTTTATTTCTAAGATGCAGATGCTTTTGAAACTGCTGCAAAATAAATATTACCTTTAAAAATTGTTGATTATATGCCTACAATCTCCAGGAAAAAATAGGTCCAAAATAAGTGTTGATGACAGGTATGTATACTTCTCTTATTCCCAATCTTAGGAATAATACTCTCAAGAATTAATTATTGAAGTTGTAGATTTTATCTTTTCTCTAGATACTTGAAATAATTATCTATTACTGTTTTAAGCATTGTCTCATAACTTAACTCTTTGGAAAGAAACAATTATTTACTTTCTTTCGGTTTCTGGGCATCAGATTCTGGGTGTGGTTTAGCTGGGTCCTCTGGCTCCTGTCTCTCTTAAGTCTGCAGTAAAAATGTCAGCCTAGGCAGGCTCCGCTTCCAAACTCACTTGGTGCTTGTCGGCAGAATTCAGTTCCTCTTGCATTGTCTCCGTTATCCCTGAAGGATGTTGATTGAAAGCCGCCCTTTACTTGCTGCATGGGTTTCTCTGTAAGGCAGCTAACAAAATGGTAGCTATGGCCATCGGAATGAGGAAGAGTGATAGATGATTGTGAGAGAAAGAATCAGAAATTGACAGAAAGTAGTCTTTTAAACCTCAATTTTGGAAGTAGCATAAATCAGTTTTACCATGTTCGCTAGAAGTTACCTGATCAGGCCCCATACAATGAACGGAGTTACCCAGGAACATGAATGCCAAGAGGAGTGACTGTTAGCAGCTCTTTCAGTAGTAGCTGACAGCTAGTACCTCACAGACTTTCAATTTCTAGTTTGCTGAGTTTTTTCTTTTTTAAGATTTATTTACTTACGCGTACAAGAGCTGGGTGCAGGTCAGAGGTGCAGGGCGTGAGAGGATTCACCAGAGACAGAGTGGGGAGCAGAACAGGTGGATCCACTGAAATCCACTACTGAGGGGAGCAGCGGGGAGACAGGAGAGGTCTGCTGTGCCATGTGGGTAGCTCCCTGGCTGGGGATTGAACTCAGGCTGCAGTGACTGTGGACAGCCTCATAGTGCTGAGACTAACCCCTGCTCCACCAGGGAAGCCTTGCTGAGAAGTTTTAACTTGAATGGATATTGCATTTTTTTAGCACCTTCATGTAATAAAATCATCCATAAATTCCTCCTCTTTAATTTTTCTCTATTGTTTTGGTCAGCTACTTTATTTGGTCTATGACCTGTAGGCAAACTTTCATTGTGAAATTAACTCATCTCAGTCATGAGACAATTACCCTCTCAATATACCTCTGCATTCCAATTCCTAATATTTGGCTTAGAATCTTTGCATCCTGTATAAGAGAAATATTAGCCTTCGATGGTAGACTATGGATGATTTGATGATGGGTATACTATAGTGCCATCACCTAGTCGGGGTACCCCATTATTACCTCAACTGAAAATATATACATACGAATGTACATGCATAACTTTTGTGTGGAAAGGAAATATTAGCCTATGAATTTTCATTTCTTTATTATCTTGTTTGATGTTAAGGTTATGGTCTCATAAATTTAGTTCAGAACAATTTTTTTCCTTTTCAACGCATTGTATTTGTTCAAAGAAAAATTAATGTTCTTTTGTCCTAAACATGTGAAAAATTTTACTGGCTATTTAATTTGAGCCTAGAGATCTCTTTATGGAAGTTTTAAATGTGATTTAATTTTGATATAGGTATAAGCTTTTTGGGTAAGCTACCTCTTTTTACTTCCCATGTGTTATAATTTTTTAATATAGCTAAAATTTTCAAATCTCTTGCCGTAGGATTAGTAATATTTTATCTTACATCCTTATAATATCTAAAACATAAGTAATGATGGAGTATTTTTCATTTCTAATATAAAATAATTATATACATCCTTATGCTTCTTCAGTTTTTCTACACTTCTATTAATTTTATTAGTCTTAAAAATCAATTTTTAATTTTGTTGATTTTTCTACTTTCAGTGTTATGAAATTTTTTGAGGATTGCTTTGTTGAACAAGCACAGTCAAATATCCCATGAGTAGTTATAAAGAATGTATATTCTTTTGTTGATACTTGCAGTGTTTTGTATATGGCAGTTAGGTCATATTTGTTAATTTTGCTTTACAGAACTCCTATATCATGACTAGCATTTGTTTGTTCTATCACCTTTGAGAAAGTTGCTTTGAAATCTCCCACTGTGAATATCAATTATATGTACCTATTTCTGGTTTTAGTTGTTTCAATTTTTATCTTAATATATTTGAAGCCATGCTATTATGCACAGATTTTAAGTAGTTATATTTCCCTGAAGGAATTATACTTTATAAAAAGTTCTTTCTTTTCCCCAAATGCTTTAAAATCTGCTTTAAAAAATAGACTAATATGGGGGTGCAAGCTTTGTTTTGATGTTTCAGCACAGAGTAGAGATTTGAGAAGTGAAAAATATGACATAGGACACAAAGTTGAAAGATCTAACTTACTTTAACTGGAGTCCGAAAGGAGAGAGGCAAAAAGAACGGATCATCTGTTTACCTTATCAGGTGTTTTATATTCTTCCTGCTTCTTGTTCTTCCCTCTAGAGTGATTCTCTTTAAGCCTAAACAATACGTATTCCCTAGTATTCCTTCATGTGTGGGTGCGGTGACATCCATTCCTTAGCTTTGCTTGTTGGAAATCATGCTTCCTTGTCTCCATCTATAATGATATTGTTGCTGCATTCAGAAGACTCAACATTTTGTTTTCTCTGCTTTTGGCAATATTTTTCCTTTTTTCCTCTTGGTTTCCACCAGTTATGTGAACAGTCAGGTGATATTTTTGTTCCTTTGTGTCACTTTTGGTAACTGTTATTGAATTTTCTCTTTATTTTCCCCTTGCTTTACTATCATGTGCCAAGATGTAGGTTTATTTGTAGTCATCTGCTGGGAGTATACAGAATATATTGCAGCTATAGATTTATGTTAATATTTGGTTTTGGAAAATTTTGGCCAATGCATCTTCAAATGTGATTCAAATAATTATTTCTTACCTTCTGGAACTCCAGTTGAATATAAGGTAGACCTTTAAATTTTGTATTATATATCACTTGTGATCTTTTTTATAATCTCTACATATTTCTCTATGTGTTTCAAAATGAAAATTTTCTATTAATCTGCCTTTCAGTTTCATTCAATGCACTATTTTTTTTTCTGCTGTGCCTGTCTGATATCAGAATTATTTGTTGAGTGAGGACTTTCACATTATATAATTTATCCTGTTTAAAGCACATTGATCGTACCTATTTTAAAGTTGTTCTTGTGACTGTAATATCAGGTATATTACTGAGTCTATTTATGTCTGATTTTTCTTTAGAATACCAGTTCCTTGTCTGTCTCTTTGTATAACATTTTTATAATAAATTCTGAGCATTATATTTGGAAAGTTGTTGTTTTATACTTCTTTAAAAGCATCCAACTTTTCCTCTGTGAAAGCTGATAAAGAGACTGATTACCTTATTCTATCATGAAATACAATGACTTGCTATAATTATGTCATCTATGTATCAAGGAAAAAGTTAATACATTTCTTTGATTGAAAAATTCTAAGTTCATATGATAAAGGCAAAGCTACTTTTGCCTCCTGAGCTGCTACTCACCCAAGGATGTACCTTCTATAAATTCTGAAAGCATGAAATGATCACCACTAGGTTCCTTCCACTGCCAATCCAAAAACAAGTCTTGTTCTTCAAATCTGTCTGTCCGTCCATCCATCCATATATCCTCCTTCTCTCTCTCTCTCTCTCTCTCTCTCTCTCTCTCTCTCCCTCCCTCCCAACCTACCTACCTACCTACCTACCTGCCTACCTATTATTTTGAGATTGTCTTTTAGTGTCTTAGTCTCCAACACTGGGAAATTTCATTTTGGTGGGAGTGTTGTTATTCTTCATCTTTCATAACTGTAATCTTATCATCATATATGTAATTAGTTCCTTCTTAATATTGGTTTTCAGAAGAAAATGATAATGGTATGATGTTTATGCCTTTCAAAAAGTAGTATATAATAAATATTACTATTATAAAATAATATTTTATCATAAATTTATTAAAATAAAACTGAATTGACAATCCAATCTATTGTGATTGAGCTGTCCAGTAATTAGCATATTAGAAAGTAAATTCTTTGGATGGATTGCTTTTCTCTTATAAATACTTCTTCACCTGATTATAAAGGTGAGTTCTTTAATTCTTATTAAGGAATTCACTGTACCAGATTACAAATAAAGATTATTTTAACTCTCTGATATTTATCTAAAGATTTGTGTGGGTATTATGCCAACATGCACACAGGCTAAGCCTTTTTTTTTTTTTTTTTTTAGTGACAAGAGAGTTTTATTTGTTGTTGAAATTTTGAATTAGAAACACACTTAATGTGAATTTTTATGCTTAATGGTTATTTTTAATTCCCAAAGCATTTATTTCTATGTAACTCACTATCTGGAACTTTTATATCTAACTCTGAATTTGATGATTCATTGGCTATTTATAGAGAACCTACTGTGTGTGGCATCTATTTATATGGCACCATATTTATAGACAAAGCATTTCTCATATGTTCAAATTTTATTTGCTTATAAATTTTAACCATAAAAAAGACATAAGACTGAATCTGCAATTCCAAGTGTTGTCTAAAGTAATGGGATTTAAATGTCTGGTTCTCTGAGCACTTTCCCTACCTTAGATGATGAATTCTAATGAATATAACATTTTAAATGGACTATTCAAATAATGCAGTAAAATAGTTTAAGTTTTATGCTGCTGATATTCTGTCAAACTTTTTGTCTTTATGCGGTGGATGGCAGGACCAATTTAGAGGGGGCAGTTTTTGGGGTTCTGGAGCGCCCCTCTCCCTGACTATAACAGTTCTATTCTCCTAGGAATAGTTCGAAATAGTTGTCATAATGCATCAAAAAATAAACAAAATGGAATAAAGTACCATAGGGTCAGGCTGGCTGGGGATGCAGAGTTGGAAGGCTGTGTTGGGAGCTTCAAGGGCTCTGGCCAAAACAGAAAAGACATTTCCTGCTAAATAGGGCAAAATAAAATGTGTAAACATTTATTTCCAGATTGACTTTAGAATTTTGTCTGCCTAGTCTTTCTTTCAGAGTTTCTCTTTCTAGGTAGGAAAGAACCACACTCTTGGGACTGGGCTGACTCCTTCTGGAGTGCCACCTTGTGAGTTCCACTTGAGTCAGGATGGTCCCTGGGGGAGAGGAGGGGCCTGCTGTTTGGGGAGGCATGGAGCTCTGCCTTGAACTAAATGATGCCTGCTGTGTGACTCATTCCCTGCCCTGTTGGGAGTGGGATTTGAGACTGGACTGTGTTGCAAATATGCCAAATATTTGTTATCAGAAAATACAGATTTAACCAATGGAAAGAGTGAGATTAACTATATAACCCAACTGGGAGACAAAAAGGGATTTGGAAGCAAGGGAACTGGGTCTGTGTATTTTACAGGAGTGAGTGGATAATGTCTTGATAATAAAGAATAAACTGACCTAGTTAATATAAATTAAAATAGATGATCTAAAGAAATAAAAACAAAAATGGATTTCTCATCAGGGATTAGATTTAAGAATCTTTATTATAATTTCTCTGTTCTGTTAGATGCTATTAAAATATTTATATAATATTTTGTTTAAACTGAAAAAATATTTTCAAAGAATGATAATGTTTTGGGCAGGTGGCAGAGTGGTTGAACGCTTTGCGAAGCTACATCTGCAGTTCGATCCCAGGTGGGTGATACATGTCTCCTTGCTCCTCAGCAGTGTACTTCGTCAGTCTGCCTGCTCTGCTAATTCTACCTTCCCACACTTTGATGTAAGTGCTTGTATATAAATAAATAAATCTTAAAAAATAAATAAAGGCAATCACTTTCTTTGAACCTGAATTAATAAGAGTTATTAACCAGAAACAGAATGATAATGTTTTTAAAGTAATTATACATGAATGAAGTTTTTTTGACTAACTGATAAAACCTAGAATAAAATACAAGTGTCATATTTAAACACCCTAACTTGATATTATCAGGTAAAACTGCTAAAATTATTGCTTTGTAGAAATTGTAAATTAGTTATCCCTGAGATGATCCCCAAAATGTTCTAGTTCAAAGATAAAGAGGCACATTTGAAGGGGAAAATGGTAGGAAACTTGAAGTCATTTGACATTTTTTGTTAAGATACAATCCTAATTTTAGAAATTAAGGGGAAATAATTCTGGAATAGGAGAATTATATCATTAGAAAAGAGAAATAACACAGAAAAATAAGTAAGAAGAAGAAATGTCAAGTTTCCAACTTAGGCAGAGGTAAGTTAAAGTTTATAACAAAATAGAATTCGAAACACAGTCTGACAAGTGAATATCAACATTCCACTTAGAGGTGCCAACTGCTGGTTGAAGCATTGTATTATATTGTTTCTATTATATTACATTGTTTTTATTGTTCATGTAATGAAGACATGAGGACTAGAAATCTGCAAATGTCATATGTGATAGCACCATTAAAACATGCATCTACCTGTCAATGGATTGATTTTATCATGAGTATTCAAAAGGTCATCTCTCTGAAAGCATGTGCTACAAAGAATATTTCAAATATTTGAGTCAAAACAGAATAGGCATTTCCTAGGAAACAGGACAAAGTAAAATAGGTATTCACTCACTTCCAAATTTACTTTAGAGTTATGTCTGCCTAATAATTCTTTTCAGAATTTCTCTTCCTAGGTAGGAAATAACCACATTCTTGAGATTCTGTTTAGAACAGAGGTATAAATCCATCAGAGTGGTGGTGCATTTGCAGTTACTTTGCCCAATCCTTAAACACAATGTGGTAACTCCTAAAAATTAGCTTGGGTTTCCTTGAAAGTTTGATTTTTATTTTTTTTTAGTTATTTTTTCCAAAACTAGGAAGTGACAAAATATTTTCTGGAATTATCTGATTATGAATATTTGGATATGAAAGTGGACCCGTAGCTAAAATATATTATTATATGGGTTGTCTAGCAGCTTCTATTCTTTATGTTGTTTAAGCTTTATTTATATTTTCTAAATAAGAAATTGAGGCCCAGAATGATAAGGTTATCGATCAATTCATTAGCTACAATAATAACATTAGCATTTATTTCCATACACCTGATTATAAAATATTAAATTTGTGCATAATATAGAATATCAACTTTCAGTTTGTTCAATAAATGGTGCTGGGAAAACTGGGTCACTACATGCAAAGAATGAAGCTTGACCACTACCTCACACCATACACAAAAATCAACTCAAAATGGATTAAAGAACTAGACATAAGACCTGAAACCATAAAATACATAGAAGGAAATATAGGCGAAACACTACGGGATTTGCACATCAAAGACATCTTTACAGACACATCACCCAAAGCAGTGATAGTGAAGGCAAAGATAAACAGCTGGGACTACATCAAATTAAAGAGCTTCTGCACAGCAAAAGAGACAATAACAAAAACAAGGAGAAACCCCACCAACTGGGAGAACATTTTTGCACCCAACACTAATGATAAAGGACTGATCACAAAAATCTGCAAAGAGCTGATGAGACTCAGCAACAACAAAGAAAATAATCCAGTCAAAAAATGGGCAGGAGAGCTAAAAAGAAACTTCTCTGAAGAGGAAATGCAAATGGCCAACAGGCATATGAAAAAATGTTCAACATCACTTGTCATCAGGGAAATGCAAATCAAAACTACCATGAGATACCATCTCACACCAGTGAGAATGGCACATATTAAAAAAACTAGCAACAACAAATGTTGGCGAGGGTGTGGAGAAAAAGGAACTCTTCTGCACTGTTGGTGGGAGTGCAAACTGGTCCAACCACTATGGAGAGCTGTGTGGAGATTTCTGGACCTACTAAACATAGAGCTTCCATAGGATCCAGCAATTCCACTCCTAGGTATTTACCCAAAGGACACAGAAACATCAATTCCAAAGAGCACCTGCACCCTATGTTTATAGCAGCACTGTTTACAATAGCTAAGCTTTGGAAACAACCCAAATGCCCAAAAATAGATGACTGGATCAAGAAGATGTGGTACATATATACCATGGAATATTACTCAGCATTCAAAAAAGATAAACACATGCAATTTGCAGCAACATGGATGGCGCTGGAAGGGATCATGCTCAGCGAAATAAGCCAAAATGAAAAAGAAAAATACCGGATGGTCTCACTCATAGCAGGAATCTAGAAACTTAAATAAGGGACCAAGAAAATGAATATAAGAATGTGAAAATCAAAATCAACAAAAAAATATGAACCAGAGACACTTTTTTGGGGGTGGGGGGCGGGAGGGGAAGGATTGGGGTCAGAATGGGGCGTTTGCAATTGTATGGGGTAATATAAAAATAAAATTTATTATTAAAAAAAATACATTCAGGAAGAATTTGTCTATTAAAATACTTTTGCAAACAACAACACAAAAAAAAAAGAATATCAACTTTCAGTGCACTATGATAAAATTCTTGGGGTCCAGAGGCTTTCTGGTGTACTCAAAACAGTGTTTCTATCTATTTGTAAACACAGTGTTAGCATGAGTATAAAAATGTGAGTACAGGCATGTATTTAAACAGAATAAGCAAAACTCTTACTTAGTCTTTTATAGTAAATGTAATTATTATGTAATTACTTTTTAAGCCATTATACTTATAACTTTTCTGGCAAATAGAGGCTGTGTGAAATTGGGCCACAGTTTCTCTGAGTCCTCCATGAGAAGCTGCCTCATTAGGCTGCATTTGTTTCTATTTTAGTGATGGTGACAGTATATGTGTGAGAAAATAATTTTTTTAATGCGCCGAAGGTGCACATTGAGTTCTGGCTGTATCGCCTGAAATGTGTAGCTCTGTGAAGGGAGAATCCATATTATGTGTTTACTCCTAGGCTCATTCTCAGCAGCAAACTCTAAATCACAAAATGTCTGACTGTAGAAAGAGAATTGCACATAATCATTGTTAAGTATTTGCAGCAAAACACATTTCTTGATTTCTCTTTGTCCTTAATGTCTTTCTCTACCTTTCTGTTTCCCCCAAACCAAGATATCAACAGCCTCGCCAACACATTTCAGATAATACAGAAAATTGTTAGATCTCATGTGCTTAGCAACCATGCACTTTCTTAGTTTCATTTGCGCTGGTGCAGGACTTATTGTCTAGTTGTCCATTCTCATTGTGGTTGATGTTGAAATTGTTTCCTGGTTTTTATATTTTCTGAATGCCTGCAGTATTCTAAGCATTAGAAGGAATCCATACCAGGCTCGATTGCTATTGTTAAGAGCACTGCCATTTGGGGGGAGTGCAGCGAATAGCACCATGGTTTCTGATTATATGTTATGACATCTAACTCGCTAAGGTCTATTGTTCACTAATATTTCACCCACATAAATTACTCCATTCATTTAGCAATCAGAACTTTTCTTTCCAGGCAGAGGAGAACTTACATAAAGATAATGTGCCTTAACAAACTTGATGGTGCTGACAAAAGGAAAGTGGGCATTTTGGGTGAGTCTGAATGTGCACGTGTGGAGGGTGCTTGTGAGACGTGAGGCTTTTGGGTTTATCAATTAGATTTCATTTTGAAGGTAATCCAGAATACACAAGATTGGTGGTGGGTGTTGTGTGGTAACCTGTATCTGAAGAGTCTGAACCTCTACCACTAAATCATATATACAGTGTTGTAAACCAACATGGTCTCAACTAAAAAATACAATTAAAATAAATACATGGAAATTGCCTAATCAACTCTATTGTCAGGAAGCAGACTGAAAGAAAATACTCAGATGCTAACATGTGAGTTCTGCCCTTCATGAAAAAGAAAGGATAATATAGAGGACAGACCCAAGAGAACAGAGCACAGATCCAAGGGAAAAGAAACATCCTCTGGTCCCTGGTCTATTATTTTATTACTCATTAATATAACTAATATAGGAAATAAGATGAATTTTTTTCTCTTTCCTTTGTTCCCCAAAATAATGAGTTTATGCAACAATATCTGAATGTTCTTAAGCAACATCATAATCATGAGGAGCTACAGTCCATCTAGAGACTGTTCTTAGCATTTTCTGGTTTGCTGTTTTTTTGTTGTTGTGCTGTTTTTTAATCTTAAATAATTATAATGGAGGTAATTGACTCTTTCCCTAAGTTGTGAACCTGTATCTCTAAATCAAAAAGAGTATTGTAAATCAATGCTACCTCAATTAAAAAAAAATGAAGACTACCGAAAAATGAACAATAGGTTCAATCTCAAAGGATTCATGTAGAAAAGATCATAATATATATGCTGTATATTTCCCAAATATAGAAGTATCCCTTCATTCTGTAGTTAGGTATTTTAATAGTTAAATCAGTTAAAGTAAAACTAAGGCAGGGACTTGGATACCCATGCTTAAGCTGCTAGTTGAATATTACTTTTTAAAAATGTCCCATATGCTTTGACAAACCATTATAATTTTTGTATATCTGTGCTTAAATATATTGTGATACCTGTTTTGTAACCTCAGTGGACATGATTAGTGCAAATAACCCATCGTCAGTAGCAGATTTTTAAGTAAAAATCTGATGTCTTTCTATGACTATATTGTTATTAACTTATTTTTCACTTGCTGAAAGACAACAGAATATTTAATTAAAAACCAAATGTATCCAGGCATAGCTGCATTTCTGTGAGACAGTAAGCTGGTGGGAAGATTTAGCAGCTGTATAAATAAGATATACTCCAGGAGATGTGCTTTTCTCCCACACATACACTGCTTCAAGAAAATGTGTATTTCATTTTTTGTTAGTATATAAAGGAGGAAGAAAATCCCTTTCTCTTAAAGAATCTACCCTCACATATATTGGTATTTTTTACTACCTTAATAAAACCCAGAGGATTTGTTTTAAAGGACATCACATTATGTGTTTTTCTTTCAGAAAAAGCAATAGTGAGCTTTGGTTAAACAAGAATTATGCCTCTTCATTTCACATGAATTTAATTTAAATATAGCAATTTGAAATATATGTTTAGGCAGAATTTTAATTAGCTTATAAGCCCTGGGATGTACTTCTCAGCAATGTTAGTTTTTTGAGTCTCTGCTTTCAGACACTTGCAGTATTAATTTTAGCATGATAAGCAACCTTGTCTTTCAGGCATTTTAAAATCAGAGAAATAAGATCACTGTGGAATCTAGTCATTTTATATTAACTCTTTGTTAGCTGGAGATCATGAGCTGATGGAGAACTTCAGAAATATTCAACATCACATCTGACAAAGTTCCAAGTTTAAAGGAATTGATTGGAACATGAAGTTGCTAAGAGATAGTGGTTTCTTGGACAACACATTTTGTATCTAGGGAAAGAGCTAAGATATTAAGCATTCCCTCTATTTAAATTCATAATGTGTATTACAAAGACATAGTGTTAGTAAAAGGTGATATATTAGCAGCTCTATTAATTATGCAGTATCTAATAACTGCTAACATTTACGGAGCACCCTTTACATACCTGGCACTGTGCTAAGTATTTACGTTACTTTTTTTTTTTCTTATATACTCACAACAGCTTGTGGTTTGTGCATTTCACAGTGAGGAAAATAAAACTTAAAATATTTAAATGAAGTGCCAATACCACAAGCCAGAAAGTACTGATGAAGAGTCAGGCTGTCCATTTCCAGGGTTCAAATATCCATCCTCTGTGCTGTAATGCTAAGTGACGTTTATTTTGGTAATTTGTCATAATGCTGCTACTAATGATAGCTAATGTTATTGAACTTTGGCCAGATGGTCTTCTAAATAATTCTCAAATTTTGTATTATATTGATTTTACTACTACAATTAAAAAAAAAAAGCATGCTTTTCTGAGTATGTGCAATTTTGAGCCATTTAAGCAATGTTTTAGTTGCAATTTCCTGGCCTATAAAATGAAAATGGCACCGTTTCTCTTGTATGTCTGTATAAGGATAAAGTTGAGGGTGTTGTATCATCCATCTTGCCTGTCACAGGGTAGCTACTTACATAACTAGCATCCTGTTATGTAGCATATGGAGATGGTCAGAGGACATAGAAATACACATAGAACTAACAATTCCCTAAGTAATGTCTTCAAACTGTGTCCTGTGAAACATTAATTGCAGGAATAACCAGAAAAAATTAGTAGGGGAAACAGTAGGAATGACTGCATAATAGGCCCATTGATGGTGAGAACTGGGCATTGATGGTGAAACTGTCCTGTTAAAACCTGTGAAAAAGCCTGAAATAAACCTCTTTAACTTTTTTTTTTTTTAGAGGAATATGCATTTGCTTATCTGGCCATTGCATCTCATTTTGTAGACACATTTTGTAAAGTTTCATCCAGGTGTAATTTTACTATTATTCTTTCCACCCTGTGGCTGATTATTTATGTATTTATTTTTGGAAAATTCTATAGGCAGTAATTACCCCTTTCTTCAGTAAGTTTTCTCCTCAAGAATTTTCAAGTAATCGCTTCAAATAGTTCATCAACAAATGGAGTAAGCTGCCACAGTTTCATTTCCTTTTAGAAAAAATCTGGGTTAATTTGATAAGAAAGGACTCAGTAGCAATGCATTTTTGCCTTACTATTGTTAGATCAGTTGACATACTCTTGTCATTTATGATCACTCAAACAAAACACACAACTATAAAAAACTGCATTAGAATTTCCTTTGTTAAAAAAATGGATGAGTAGGTGGGACACAGTATTGGTTTAAGACAGGGAATCTCTCTGTATGACACCACAACTGTGGCTATACAATATTAATTAATTATATAGCACAAACAATATATCTTAATGCAATCTATGAAATTTTGTTTGTATTGGTGTTGGTTTATTGATCTTAAAGAATGTACCACATAAAATTAAGATTTTAATAATAGGAGAATCTGTAGGTGAATTGGAGCACAGGGGACATATGGGAACTCTGTACTTTCTGAGCAATTTTTAAGTAAAACTGAAATTTCTCTAAAAAACAAGATCTAACAAAGAAATCATGTTGAAAAAGAAAAATACATATATGTATATGTGTTGTACAGATTTGCATTATTTTTACGTGACATTTTTGGTCCTTTTACTGAGGTGTATGCATTTTAAAGTGTGAATATATATCATTTAGTTCCACTACCCTGGACAAGTTTTGATTACCTGAACACCATATATCTATAATAAAGCATTAATTGAATCCTGTTTTCACAGACTTTTCTAGGCAATTTCAATTCCTGTCTTTTCTATTGATATTGAGATGAATTAAAGAGGGAGTATATAGGATACCTGGGCTTTATCTGATTACCAATAGGACATAGTTTTGAAATTTATGGTAAATTGAACAAAAAAATCCCATAGATCAAAAACAACAAATCAAAGAAGTGAATGAAACATCACTGAACACACACACACACACACGCTTTATTGCTTCAAAATGGGAATGTAAACTTGATGGTGAGTTTCTAATTAGGGACAAGGAGCATTTCCAGAATTTTTTCTGATAGATTAAAAGAATTTACTCTAAATAATTCTTAAGAAAGCTTGCAATCTAAGAGTCAGGCTTTCATCTGAAACAGTTAGTATATTAAATATTCTTTTAAAAAATGTAACAATGTTAACAATTGTTTATTTTTTTTTAAGATTTATTTATTTATCCATACAAGATCTGGGGTATAGGCCAGAGATGTGGTGTGGGGGGTGAGAGGATTCACCAGAGACAGAGTTGGGAGCAGAACAGGCAGACTGACTGAAGTACACTGCTGAGGGGAGCAGCGGGCAAGACAGGAGAGGTCTGCTGCGCCATGTAGGTTGCTCCCTGGCCGGCCAGGGATTGAACTCGTGCTGCAGAGGCTGTGGACTGCTTCCTAGTGCAGTGCTTAACCCCTTGCGCCACCAGGGAGGCCTTATTAGATATTCTTCACAGTTACACACTGCAGACCTGCCCAGACTATCAGAAAAAATTGGGTCTCCCATTCCACATAATTCTAACAATCCCACTCTAAGCTGAAGGCATGTGAAGGTATTCAGACTAACCTAAAGTTAATACTAGAGGTGCCTTCAGAAGCAGTCCCCGAAACAAGGATTCAAGTGCAAGCAATTTATTTGGAAAAGAAAGGATAGAGGGTAAGGGAATGAGGAAGTTGCATGAGCAGGCAGAACGGGAGCCATCGGGGCTCATTACCGAGCTGACCATTACTGCCGGCCACAGTGGGGCTTGCTGGGCACTTGCAGCATACCTGAAGCATAGAACATGCACTGCACATCTCACCTGGCTGCACGGTCAGAGAATTGGGGTTTCACACCAGTTTCCTTCAGTTATCGAGTGGAAGTGCTCTCAGGAAGCACAGCTTTCCCAGTGCACTGGCTGGGAGTACAGGAAGGAAACTTGTGTTTAGTGGCTAGAGAAAGTCTTCAGGAAAAAAAATACATGTTCTCGTGGAAGATTCTGGAGATCATGTGCATTTAAATGATAAAACAAAGAGATTCATATACCTCCAAATCAAATACAATATTGTAAACCAGTGTTACTGCAATTAAAAAAATGACCCCCTACCCCCCTAGACACAAGAGATTCATAGATAATACCATTATCTGCTGTTGTTACTAACTGGAAATTTTTGAGCATTTCCAGACCCAAAAAGATAATCACCCCAAATGCATGGGGGCATCCTAATGCAGGTGGATTCTTAAAGGTTGGATTTAACAAGCATCCAGTTGTGCGACCTTCCCGGGCCAGCTCTTTAACTCTACCCCGAGTCAGTGTCCTGTGTCCTTTTCACTGACACTCTCTTCTGCTCATGCAGTAACTCCTTGCAATTATTTTCCCTATTTGACTAACCTATGTTCTTTGAAGTTGTCTTTGCTCCTAATTGTTTCATCTTGTGCAATAATAGATCCTTAATTTGTTTTTCCGAAGAATGAATAAATGATGAAGAAAAAAATGAAGAAAAAAACAAGAAAAGAGACATTCTCTATTCATTTTCTAAAGATCCATAACTTCCCATGATAATTTTAAATTGCTTCAACTCTTTTTAAAAGTATAATTCTTTTTGAAATCAGTTTGTCCTTCTTGTAAAAAAATCTGCCTTTGGATTAAACTTGACAGTTTCTATCCTAAAATTACACATAGACCATTCTTCACCTTTCAGAAATCAGTGCTAGTCTTTCCATGGTTCCCATGAAATTCTTGAATTTTTTTTTTAATTAAAAAATCCAAGCTGGGCCTCCCTGGTGGTGCAAGGGGTTAAGATGCAACCTATGAAGCTGTCCACACACAGTCACTGCAGCAGGAGTTCAATCCCTGGACAGGGAGCTACCCACATGGCACAGCAGACCTCTCCTAACTTGCTGGCTGCTCCCTTCAGCAGTGTACTTTGTCTGTCTGCCTGTTCTGCTCCCTGCTCTGGCTCTGGTGAATCCTCTCACCCTCCTGTGATTCTGACTGTACCCAGTGCTTGTATAAATAAATAAAATAAATCTTAAAAAATAAATAAAACATGCATTTATGTTAAAAAAAAAACTTTGAAAAACATTCCAGAAACATAAGCCTTTTCTCATCAAGTTGACATGTGTGTATATCATATATATATGTAATATATATATATATGAGTTTTTATATATATATATATATGCAGTGTGTGTGAGTTAGTCTTGCTAATTAGTCTGAGGTGACAAGATGAGGAGGTGAAATATTTTTCATCTTTAAATCATGAATATATATATATATATATATACATGCATCTGTCTATATGCATGCATTATGGAGAAAAATCATTACAATTTTAAAGAATAAACAAGAAAATGTTTGTGAAATTTATAGCATGCCAAAAAGTGACAAAAGTGTTTAAATATATAAGTGTAAATTAAAATGTAATTTTCTCTTCTGTAGTACTATGATGTTAGTTTTTAGCTCATCTGTTCTGAAAAAATTTATATCAATATTAGAATAACTTGAGTCTTATTTAACTTTTTAAAATCACTATTCTTAGCTGTTAGAAGCATATAAGCTTCATCCTGTTTAATCATGCTTGTTCGATATTTTCCTTTTCTATATAAATCTTATATCTACTTTTTATTTATTTTATACGTTGTTTACATCATTTTTTATTTTTGCACAATGTATGCATTTTGGTCTTTGTTATAATCCCCATACAATTCCCAACCCCCCTTGTTTTGATCCTACTCCCTCCTACCCCTTCCTCACCCCCGTGGTGTGTCTCTGGTTATAGTTGCTTAAGGGATCATGCTCAGCAAAATAAGCCAGAAAGAAGAAGAAAAATACCGGATAGTCTCTCTCATAGCAGGAATTTAGAAAACCTAAATAAGGGACCAGGAAAAAAACCCAATTATAATAAAATCAAAATCAACTAGCAATTACATCTACTTTTATTCTCCAGTGAAAGCACTGAAAACTCAAAGGTTTTATAAAAAAAAAAAAAATCTCTCCTTCGACTTTAGCACCTCTGTGGTATTCAGCATTCTTTCCTGAAGGTTTATTCTCATTTCTGAAAATCATGGTTATTGAGGCATCATCCAAAGGCAGCTCAGTCTAAAAGTTTGGCTTAAAAAGTCATATTCTAAGAATTTTCTTTGGTTCATTTGAAAGGTGTAGCTAGCCACTTTGAAAGATGACGCACCTGTCAAGAGCCTTGAGTTCAGGTGGGGGTGCGTGACAGGCTGGCAGCCTGACATGCATTCTGGCGGGTTGATGTGTTGTGAAATCTCTGGAAATTAATTTCCTTTAGGTCCACTCTCACTCTGGTGTTAGAGACAGGAAAGAGTAGATGGTCTTTAAAGATACAACAGTGGTTATTGGTGTTCCCTTGACCTTTTGCTAGCATTTGGGACCTGACCATGTGCTTTCACTCTTATGTGTTTCTAGATTAATGTAGAAAACAATTCACATCACAACAGAAGAGACAACTAATCCGCGAATGTAATTGATCAGATGCATTTGTGATCAAATAGATGCGGCCATTTCTTTTCTGCATTCACTACAGTCACGAGACTTTATTCTACTTGGATGGTTTTATAAGCACACTTGTGTGGTCTTATAAAGTACAACAAAGATTCATAAACAATATATTATTTGAGCTTCATGGCAAGCCCTGTGAACTTGGACATGAGTATTGTTAAATCCACATAACCAGGTTGTCTGGAAACCCCCAATTTCTCAAAGTTTATGTGTTCCAGAATTTGCAGAAAGCCTCTGTGCCTCCCAGTTACTGCTCTCTCAAATTACCAGCACCTGCTGAATTCTTGAACTGATTGTAGCTCATATCTTATGCTTTGTTACCTCTCTCTGCTTTGCAAGAATTGTGAAAAAGAAGCGCATGCTTCTTGTCTTTGGCTGACTTACTGAAACTTTGACGACAATAGTTATAAGACAATATCATGCAGCAGAAACTTAAAATAGAATGTTAGATAACCTTGTTTTAAAAAGTCTTGTGGCCGGTTCTTTCTTTCATTGTGAAATTCTCTTTTTTCCCCTTATTATTCTGGGGCCTTGCTCTTACTTTCTCCTTTTCACCATGTTTTCACCCATTTACCTCCTCCTCCTCCTTAAGATAACACCTTTGGGAATTCAGTTTCATGTTCTTATAAAAAAAAAAAAAGTGAAGTTTTTTTTTTTCTTCTTGGCTCACAACCTTTTATAGAAAATGATTAATTAATATGCTCTAGCAAGTATACATCCCTTCTGGGTCTAATTCACCACAGATCTGGCAAAGGCTTTGGAATTTGGATCTTTAACCTCATCTCCAGTAGGGCCTGGGATGGAGACAGAGATGATTTCCTCACTCGTCTATATTATACCATTTTTTTAACATATAGGAACATATATGTGACATTTAGAAAAAGAACAAATGTGCTATTTTATTAGCTAGTGCTTTTTTGCTTCCTACAATTTCTACTTCAGTTTGAGACAACAAGATTCTAAATGAATGAACTAAATTAAAAGTCACTGAAAAGACAGGTGCCTAGACTTAAATATTAGTGTCTTTCCATTGCATCTTTCTTCCTGTTTTAAGGATTAAAATTGATTTCCAGTGGTATCACTTTATTTACAATAATGCCTTGCATACGTAGAAATTTAGTGCCTATAACATCCATTAGTATAATTTCAGGTATGTGTGAGAAATTATACAGTTATGCAAAATCATTTAAAAGTTAAGTGATGAGTACTTGAAATCATCCAAAAGCAGTTTTCACCTTTTAAGATGTAATAGCTGTCAGCCTCAGTCAGGTAGACAGAGCAGTGCTTACTTACAGAGCCAGAAGGGAGTAAACAGTTTTCATTATGTGTGAAATTGACTTGTACTGCTGAAAAAGCAGGGTCTGGGGAATCTCTCCTTCATCACCTGAAGCATAATAAATAAAGGGATCTGGGAGGTGTCCCACAGAGGCAAGGAAAAGGTGGATTCCCTCTTCCTAGTTCAAATCTTGTTTCAATAAATGTTAAACAAAAAGAACTCATGAGAAGAGGGTGTATTATTGGACAATTGCATTCTTTCTTACTGAATTTCAGAAAGTAGAACATGGCAGAGAAGCAGTTATCTTATCCTCATCCATCTAGTTTTAATCAAGAGGCATGGCTAGGACTCAGAACAAAAAAAAATAATAATAAAATGTATTTAAAAATTTTTTAAAAAGTGGGCCTCCCTGGTGGCTCAAGGGGTTAAGTCTCAGCACTATGAAGCTATGCATAGCCACTGGAGCTCGAGTTCAATCTGAGTTCAATCCTTGGCCAGGGAGCTACCCACATGGCATAGCAGACCTCTCCTGTCTCCCCGCTGCTCCCCTCAGCAGTGGATTTCAGTGGATCTGCCTGTTCTGCTCCCCACTCCGTCTCTGGTGAATCCTCTCACCCCCCACACCTCTGGCCTGTACCCCAGCTCTTGTGTTCATAAATAATCTTTAAAAAAAAAAGTGACATCTGCAGTGAGGTTGCTCCCAGAGATTGGGCAAGTCACCTGCCTGCACTTGAAAACAGCTCCCAGGAGGGCTCAGTGGTGTGCAAGGCAGTGTTTGGGGCAAGAGGTTAGCTAGTGTTTCTCAAAGACTCATCCAAGGTGTGTGCACCAAAGGACTTTCTAAATAAGTCTTTGTGGCTCTGCTATCAGACTTCCTAAGCCAGAATTTCTCTGTATACATCTGTGATTTTAATGTGACTCTTAGATGCTATCATATGAGAATTCCTGCTGTAAATTGAATGCTTCAGTGACAACAACTAAAAGTGGGAAAAACCAAAGAGCTGGTGCTAACTCTGCAGACTAGTATGAGGATGATGGTAGCTAACAGAGAGTGTTATCTTCTACTAGAGTATAGCAGATGGGGGTCTTCCAAGCTTTTCTTTAATAAGCATTTGTTGCTTTATTGGGAGGGTATTGTATGCAGACATTTTATTCTGGGTGTTGGAGAAGGTGTGCAGAGGGCCTGGATGGGGGTGGTGAGTGGAGTGGATGGGTGGGGGGAGACACAATGATCCATTGAGCCTTTATCACCCCCAATTATGAGTCTGGACCCAGTACAAATTGTTGAATCACTGGTCTCCCAAGAGTAGGGTTGTTTTGTTTTGTCACTGTTTCCTGCCCCTACTTGCAATGAGTTTTCACCCAATACCTTTAAGAGAGGAAACACTTTTTTTTTTTTTTTTGCCTCTTCCCCAGCAATTAAACTCTTCCCTTGTATAGTAGAAAGAGTGGAGACCATTCCTTGAGATCCACTGGGTTTTTACTTTCTCTTATCTTACACCCTCTCATCCTGTTCCACAAGGGATGCTTTCTTAGTGGTCAGTATTTTTCTGGAGCACCTGGAGAGGTTTCTAAGAAGAGTCAGTGAGTGAGTATGAAGTCCACGTAGGTCTGTGTCCTCTCACTAATCTGCCTACAGGGATTAAAAAAAAACACTGAATTTTTCTAAGTGATACCCAGATGTGTCTTACCGTAACCAAATGCTTGAGCTTCATTGCCCATTTTAAGTTGATTGCTTGCCCTGTGATCCTAGTTTCTTAATGGTGTTCAAAAGAGTTGCGAATTTACTGCTGGTCCAGGATTGCTGTCAACATTATTGCTAGTGGTGATGATGTTTTGGAATATTTTGGAATGTTGCTCCTTCTAGGTGTCTACATCTTGAGTGGAAGGTGGAAGACTTGGGTTGCAAATATTAAAAAGCCATATCCCCAAATCAAGTGCACTGCCTTGCATAATTGTGTTTTAATTTCATTTAAGGGAATATTTATTTAGCCCATTGGCATATCATCATTTCTACAGTGTGGTAGGAGAAAACATGGGACTAACCTCCAACTCCTAGCATCATCTAATACTTTGTCTCTTTTTTTTTTTTAATAAAAGCAACATATTTATAGACTTTCACATAATTGCTGGTCACATTTAAACAGATTTAGTTTATGTTGTCCTTAAGGTTTCAGTTTCTTCCATAAAAACTATAGTGTCATGGAGGTTTCAGGAACTTAATTCTCACAGTTGATGTAGGACTACTTCATAATCTTTGTGGCCACCACATTGAAATATTATTACTATTTGAAATGGAGTTATTAATTCAACATGTGCAAAAAGTGGTGCTATAATATTTAGTCCAATAGCATTTTGTAGAAGTCATGCTGATATTTTACTGTGATTGTGATAATGGGGTAATGGGGCGGTAGCCCATGTCCAGGAGGTACTTCAGGCCACACCATCTCTTCCCAACTTGACACAACATGGAATATCAGTGCAGTGCATCATGTCCACATGTTTATGTGGATTCAGACCTATTTTTCAAAAAATAGCTAATATAGGCACTCTTGTATAGAAAAGGTTTCTCAACTTTTATTATTAATATCTTAATGTTTACAATTTGATATCAGATATGCCATCTGCATTCATCTTGCTTTGAAAATATTACTTTTATTTAGTTAATGTAAAATATTACCACTTTATGAACTGTTAAAAATAAAATTATTACCTGACTATAATCCATGTCACAAAATATCAGTTAAAAAAGTATTTAACATTTTGGGGAGATTCTTGTAGCCTACCAAGAAACTCATATTCACTAGATAGAGAGTATGGGAAGTGTAATTTTATAATTTTTCCAGGGTACTCCTGATGATTAATAGAATTACTGAAAGCATAAATTAAATAATCTTCCAAGTTATTTACCAAGAGACATTTCAACATACACCATACCTTGACCCAGGTATATCCAGAGTATTGATTTGCTCTTTATTGAAACTCTACTTGAAATGTTGTAACAAAAAAAAAAAAAGAAATGTTGTAACAATGTTTTGTTACACCCAGATCTCTTCTGAGTATTAATTGGCACAGGGAAATTAGAATTCTTTACTGTTTAATGGGGTCATAAGAAGACTATTAAGCTGCTAATACCAATGCAGTTGTTCCTTCCCTGAGATCAAAAGTCTTTTCATTCAATGAACAAATTTATGATACATGGGGATTAAAATATGATTTTAGGAAATTGTTAGAAATCTTTAAGTATGAAGAGAAGTTTGTAATTTTAGAAACAGAGAATTCTCTTAGCATGGTCTTACTCTCCTACTCATGTTAGATTGTCTATTAAATGTCAAAATTACCACTGACCTGCATGACAGTGATAGTGTGTAGACAGTACAACAAATAACTAGAGTGTGTTTATCCCAGCCTTTTAGACCATTGCTAAAGTTCTAATTCACTGTATGAATTGACAAACATGAGGCATTATATAAAAGTCAATTTTAATACAAAGGTCTTTTCTTTTTAACAGTTAACACTGCTATTTGCAAAGCTAAAATGTTATTTTCCAGGCCAGAACTTGAAGCTTCCATTCATCATTTCCCTAACTAAATCTGCCTTTAGCATATTTTCTCCTGTCAGCCAGTGCTCCTTGCATTTTACTTTGAGCAGTGCTTGCATTTGTTGTCGACAGAGGTTGGCCTTATTACAAAACCATCCCTTTAGATCAATAAACTTCACATAACAATTGTCGACTAAGCCAATACCCTCACCTTTAAAACTTTAGAGTATAATGCAGGTACTAAATGATTTTGCCATCCAGCATTTCAATTCCCTCTACACCAAGTGCCATAGACATTTTAGACCTGATTTCTACAACTTTTTGTGGACAATTTTAGTCGCTACACTTGTTCCTTTGAATATTGGGGATCAAATGGGGTTAATTAGTTTTAAAAATAAGACATCTCTTTGTTTTTGTTATTGTCTCTTTTGCTGTGCAGAAGCTCTTTAATTTGATGTAGTCCCAGCTGTTTATCTTTGTCTTCACTATCACTGCTTTGGGTGATGTGTCTGTAAAGATGTCTTTGATGTGCAAATCCCGTAGTGTTTCGCTATATTTCCTTCTATGTATTTTATGGTTTCAGGTCTTATGTCTAGTTCTTTAATCCATTTTGAGTTGATTTTTGTGTATGGTGTGAGGTAGTGGTCAAGCTTCATTCTTTTGCATGTAGCGACCCAGTTTTCCCAGCACCATTTATTGAACAAACTTTCTTTGCTCCAATGCATAGTCTTCGCTCCTTTGTCAAAGATTAGTTGACCATAAATCTGTGGTTTATTTCTGGATTTTCTATTCGATCCATTGGTCTGTATGTCTGTTCTTGTTCCAATACCATGCAGTTTTGATGATTATGGCTTTGTAGTATAGTTTGAAGTCTGGGAGTGTGATGCCTCCATTTCCTTCTTTTTTTTTCAGTAGAGCTTTGGCTATTCGGGGTTTTTGGTGATTCCATATGAATTTCATCAATAATTGTTCTATTTCTTCGAAGAATGCCATTGAGATTTTGATTGAATAGCATTGAATCTGTATATTGCTTTGGTAGGATGCCATTTTAATAATGTTTATTCTTCCAATCCATGAGCAGGGGATGTCTTTCCATTTCTTTATATCTCTTCTATAAACCCCACCAACTGGGAGAACATTTTTGCACCCAACACTAATGATAAAGGACTGATCACAAAAATCTGCAAAGAGCTGATGAGACTCAGCAACAACAAAGAAAATAATCCAGTCAAAAAATGGCAGAAGAGCTAAAAAGAAACTTCTCTGAAGAGGAAATGCAAATGGCCAACAGACATATGAAAAAATGTTCAACATCACTTGTAATCAGGGAAATGCAAATCAAAACTACCATGAGATACCATCTCACACCAGTGAGAATGGCACATATTAAAAAAACTAGCAACAACAAATGTTGGCGAGGATGTGGAGAAAAAGGAACTCTTGTGCACTGTTGGTGGAGTGCAAACTGGTCCAACCACTATGGAGAGCTGTGTGGAGATTTCTGGACTACTAAACATAGAGCTTCCATATGATCCAGCAATTCCACTCCTAGGTATTTACCCAAAGGACACAGAAACATCAATTCCAAAGAGCACCTGCACTCCTATGTTTATAGCAGCACTGTTACAATAGCTAAGCTTTGGAAACAACCCAATGCCCAAAATAAGATGACTGGATCAAGAAGATGTGGTACATAATACCATGGAATATTACTCAGCATTCAAAAAAGATAAACACATGCAATTTGCAGCAACATGGATGGCACTGGAAGGGATCATGCTCAGCGAAATAAGCCAAAAAGAAAAAGAAAAATACCGGATGGTCTCACTCATAGCAGGAATCTAGAAAACTTAAATAAGGGACCAGGAAAATGAATATAAGAAAGTGAAAATCAAAATCAACAAAAAACTATGAACCAGAGACACTTTTTTGGGGTGGGGGGGCGGGAGGGGAAGGATTGGGGTCAGAATGGGGCGTTTGCAATTGTATGGGGGAATATAAAATAAAATTAATATTTAAAAAAAAAAATAAATAATAAATAAATAAATAAATAAATAAATCTAAAAAAAAAAAATAAAAATAAGACATCTCTATAAGCTCCAAATAGGTCTAAACAAACATATATATTTACAAACATATTCATATATATATACACACACATATGTTTATATATATAATATATATATATATATACACACACACACACACACACACACACACACAGACATGTTTACATCCTGGTATATAGAATAGTGAAATCATAGATCTTTCTGTCTCCTTCACAGACACCCCAACATGTTTGATTTACTACTTTCACCCTTTGTCAAATAATCCAACATCTCAGTGCACCACATCCTGTGTCACTTGGACTGTTGGAACAGGCTCCACGTAATACTCACAGTGCAATTCTTGCCTCATCCAATCTGCTCTTTAAACAAAATGTAATTGTGTCTCTCATGCTCATGGGTCCAGAGATATGCAGTATATTCTGCAATATACTTATCAGTTATGCTGTGTTAGGCAGGAGACAGGGTCCAGTGAGTCTCGGGAAGCTCCATGATACTGGACATTAGCTCAGGCAGAGGCCGACAAGTCATTGTAAAGTAAAAAGTAGTGTTTTGTCCACTGGAGGAGCAAGGCAGGTCCTGTGCCCAAACTCTGATAGTGACTGCCCTTAGCTCTGAGAAGGAAACCCTTCCCCAATGCATAGTTTAGATAAAATAATAGTGTGACTACTAATCAACCCTCTAGGTTAACAACCCTTCCAGGGATTGATACAGAATCCATTGAGGTACTACAAGAGGTCAAAGAGATGAATGGCCTCATGGAATAAACAATGAAAGCCCCAGCCTTTGAATAGTCGGAGGCAAAACTGCTTATAAATAGAGCCTCCTCCCTTTTCTCAACAGCAGCAGCACACAGACCCTGCCCCTGATGCAGACGCCCTTATGCTGTACTGCGTAATTTTTAACCAAGTCTTGCTTGATGTCTGCTGGACTAGAGCTTCCATTATTTCTATTTTGGGGCGAGCTCAAGAACCCAGAATCCAGTTACAACCCACCTTTCAAATTACTTCCTTTAAAATCATTGTAGGCCTCCCTGCTGGCACAACAGGTTAAGATGCAACCTATGAACCTATTCGCAACCACTGCAGCATGAGTTTGATCCCTGGCCAGGGAGCTACCCACATGGCACAGCAGACCTCTCCTGACTCACCCACTGCTCCCCTCAGCAGTACATTTCAGTAGATCTGCCTGTTCTGCTCCCCACTCTGTCTTTGGTGAATCCTCTCACCCCCACACACACACCTCTGGCCTGTACCCCAGTTCTTGTATGCATAAATAAATAAATCTTTAAAAAACATTGTAATAATAATAATGACAAGTCATTCACATTAAGTAGTAACTATAATAGTAGCTAGATATATAGTATAATGTGCTAGATGTGCTGGTTTTAGTTTAAAAATAAAAAGAGAGATCCAAAAGCCACATTAAAATTATCATTTTAAGTAAATCTGTGCTGAAAAGATTCAGTGACTTGCACAAAATTTCAGAGCAGAGTCAGTATTTGACCTCATTCCTGACATAAAACCAAATCCTTAATGACATTGCCGTATGATTTATGTTTTTCCATCTTTGTTCCATCCTCTGTTATCAATCATAGCTAGATCTCAGTATGCAGATTGTGATGGCCTCTTTCATGAAGAGTTTCCTAAAAGATTCCTACACTAAGTCCGTGAAATAAATTGTCCATGCCTCTTTTTATAGTCACTGTGTTTTGAAATTTTGATTTCCAAACTTTTTAAGCCATGTTTGTTATGCATGGATTTCAAAATCCTGTGATAAAAGTAGAATGAATAAAATCAATGACTGAGTATACATGTTGTGAAATTGAAAATATTCATCATGACAAAAATCATACTTTGAGATAATAATGGTCCTCCCTTTGAGATGTTAAAATTCCCTTAGATATAATGATGAAAAAAATAAATGCTCTTAAATAAATCTAAACTCTATGAATTCCTTGATTTAAAAGATATTTTTTAGCTATGAAATCTAATAACTGGAAATTAATGCTCTACATGGAAGTTCTTATATACCCTTATACTTATTTATATAGAGGTACTCTTCTGGAGTAAAGACTCTTTAAATATTAAATTCATTTCCTATTAATTTTCACATTCCTGGGGCTGTATGCGCTGTTTCCAGCACATGTTGTTTAATGTTGGTTTTGAATATAAACTCATACCTGTGAGGATTTCTTTATAAATCCCAATTTTCTGTAACATGCCATCAGGCCTGATGTTTATACCTTTTTTCTTGCTATTAACTGTACTGCTATTATTGCTACAATTACCAAGACTGCTCAGCTATATTATCACTCAAATGTTTCATGTGTAGTATCCCCCACCTCCGTCATCCTCATAAACACATGTTGCAGCAGATGGGACAGGCTTAATTATTTCAATTCGGCAGAGGAAGAAAGTGAAGCTCAGGGAGAGAAAATATTTGGTAACAAATCTTCAATTATTAAGTTATCGAATTGTATTGTCAGTCAAGAAATACCATAAAACATTCAGGTTCTTTCTTTGGAAAGTAATTTATAAGTTTTACAGCAGTAAGGTTTATTTTTAATATTTTCTCAAAGCAATAGTGTGTAAGTGCCTGGTATGAAAATTTTAAAAATAATAGTAATCAAGGAGAGTTGCAGACTATCATTTGTTTTTGGAGAGGCCTAAATCAGGATTCTTTTTAGACTTCTCAGATACCTGTTATAATTTACGTGAAATAGCTGGAATGATTTTATTAGAAATAAAATGTTCTGGCTATTCCTTCATCATTACCCAAGCTTACTGCAAAAATGCACTGAATGTATTCAGGATTGCTAATTTTTTTTTTAGAAATGATTTAAAATCAACACAGAAGAATAAACAAATGACCTATACTTCATTCTGCTAAAGAAATCATAGCTCCTACTTCAATCCTGAAGGCATCCTCCAAATGCTGTGCAATGCACACTAACAACAAAATACCTTCATGTAAATTGCAGACTGAGTACCCAATGGTCTAAATATAGTTCCTATTCTCAAATTATTAGGTGATTTAAATTTTATAATGAACACAAGAAAAGGTATTACTTTCATCATGTGGCTTCATCACTGTTGTCACATAAATATTTTCTCCAGAATGTAATCTTACACAACAACAATCATTCTGTTTAGCTCATGATGCTGTGAGTTAGGACATTGGTAAGGGCTCACCTACATAGTTGAATCTTGGAGTTTTTCGTGCCATCATAGTCAGATACAGTTAGGGTTCCCAACTTTTGTTGCCTCAACTGACCAGATTTCTAAAATGGCTCTTTTTACCTGGCTCATAATGGATGCTGCTTACGGACTACAGAATCAGATGGGGCTGTTGACTGGAGTGAAAGCAGGTGGGCCCCAGGGTAGTCAAAGTTTGTAAATGTGAACTGACTTGTGCAGAGAGCTGTGGAAACCAGATGGGAAAATCTATGGTTTTCTGACTTAGCTTCAGCAGATACAGAACATTCTGTTAGCTATAAGCTAATTGCAATGGACAGTTCGGTGTCAAGATTATGAGACATAAACCACACTTCTCAATGGGAGAAGTGTCAAGGAATTTACAGACTTATTTTAAAATTACCACAATTCCCTAGACAAAGGTAAAGTATTTTCTAATGATTACATGACTTGTAAATAGAGAATATAAGATTTAAACCCAGGCAGCTCTGACTCCAGAGACCTTGCTCTTCACTGCTGCTCTCAGAAGCCACATTTTTGACAGTTATTAAGATGGTCTTCTTATCTCCTCCCTGCTGCAATATGTCAGATTAATTTATTTAAAATCGTGCCCATTGTTCATATTTCTTTTGGAGGGAAGAGCATAGACTATAAAATGGAACGTCATTATTAATGTAACCGAACTCAATTAAAAACAGGGGTAGGAAAATTAGGGCCTATGAGCCAAATCTGGTCCATAACCCATTTCCATAAATATAGCTTTATGAGGACAAAAAGCCAAACCCATATAATTACATGTTGCCTATGACTGATCTTACGCTTCTATGACAGAGTCAAGTGGTTGTAACAGACACCATCTGCCCTCAAACCAACCATGTCCAATATCTGGCATTTAAGAAAAGACTTTCTAACCCTGTTTAAAGGATCAGGTTTAAGGTGAAAGGGAATACAATGCATTACATTAAGGAGGTTAAATAACTAGCCAAATTTTATTAAGTCAGGTTTTAGGGATTAGTACTAAAATACAGGCTCTGTGTCTAAAGTGAACATTAGTTTCCACTTTGTAACATCTGCACTTCTTTATTATAGTGATAGTTAAATTGTAAAAAATAAAAAATCATACAAAAAATGCCAGAAGCATCATGCTGATGGAAAGAACATAAGTTTGAAATTAAAAGGAAATTCATTCATGTGCACTTATCAAGTTTATATTGAACCTCAGATCTCTGATTTTTCAAATGGGATTTTTGATTCTTAGTTAATTATTGCATATAAGGAGTAGTGATTCTCAATTACTGTTTGTTTTCCTGGTTTATAGCCTGATTTATATTATAAGCATAACTGGCAGATATATTTACATCAACTTGATCCCCCAAAATAATGTGAAATAACAAGCCAGGTTTTGACTTTGCAGACACATTTCTCATTGCCAAAAGAATAAAAGACAAAGTGTGCCAGATATCTAGTCTCAACAAGTCCCATCTGGGATTTATGAATAGCAAGGTTATGGAGTAAAATCAGGCAGTACAATTATGTGCCTCAGGTAAAGCTTGATGAAAAAAATGAGGAAAACTTATAAGAAGATGATATGATTTTAAATCTCAGAGCACACAAAAGCAGGGGACAAGCACTCATAATTTAATCCTGTCTAATGAAAGTATACCATGTTCAATAAATGGTAAGCAGTTATGGAGAAATAAAGAACACTCTCTAGACTGGCTCTTGCTTGCTTTTCTCATTGGGCACACCACACTACCTCATAAAAATTGGGTGCCTTCATGAGAAATTGCATTGAAAATTATACCTGGAATATAAATTACCTTTGAATAATGAATTGCATTGGGACGGGGGTTGTATTTGGTATAATTATACTTAATAAGTATGTTATATATAGCCAGAGCTCTATTTTATATTATTTATTTTTATTTAAATGAGAACATATCTTTAGATAAAAGAACACTTTTTTTCATATGAATATGCACACTTTTGCTACTTCTCTAATTGGCAGAATTCCAACCTTCTGAAAACCTCCCTGGAATTTTGGTATTCTCTGCTTTGCAACACTTCATCTATTGTCTGAGCTTTCATTTATTCCATTCTGTATTTCAGCCTAGATGACAACCTCAGATATACCTCGTGCTTTGAAACTTCCTCTATCAAAACTTTCTTTAATTATTTTTTTTTTACTGAGATAGCATAAATTTACCACACTGCATATGATTTAGGATTATAGGTTCACTACAGCTCAAATGTCTGTTAAGGCACTATAGTCAACACCAAAGCACCAATAACCCTCCACCAGAGTCCACTGACCCCCTCCACCCTTTGCTGCCTCTCTCCTGCTCGTTTGATCACTGAGTTCTGCTGTCAGAATCCATTTTTTTTCAGTTTGGTTTTATGAAAAATTTCTTAAATTTTATTCCAAAAGTACAAGCATAGTCTGCCTGCCAGCTGATATAGTTGTTAAGGAAGCCAGGATAAGCCTGACTCTTAACCTCCAAAATGGTAAGGTAGTTGTTTCTCTGAGGGAATACTATCTCTTGGGGAAAAATGCATAATGATTCTAAAAACTTGTCAGAACATACAGAATAAAGATGCTGATGTTGTGACCAAGATAGCAGAGAAATGAACTATTACTAGATAGTTCTGAGTGTGTTTAGTGAGTGTCTTCTATAGATTCATTGAAGACAGTTCAAGAAAGAAGACCATATGAACTTGGATATTATCAAGTTATTTTGTTTTTTATCATACTTCTTTGGTATTGATGAAATCCTCTGTTTCTCATTTGAGAAACAGAGACTGAAGAAATTCAAGTGTTCAAGGTTTGGAATTAATAAGCAATGCAATCAGAATTTGAATCCAGGTATTTTTCACTCAAAACCTGTGAGTCATCTGTTCTGCTATTGCTGAAAGATT
The DNA here is from genome assembly GCF_014898055.3 of Talpa occidentalis. Taxonomy (NCBI): domain Eukaryota; kingdom Metazoa; phylum Chordata; class Mammalia; order Eulipotyphla; family Talpidae; genus Talpa; species Talpa occidentalis. The sequence goes on along the minus strand of NW_023601212.1, from coordinate 2,246,721 downwards.
CTGTCTCAGAAAACAAACATTTGATTATTTAAAATGCAATTTCTCAGAAATTATGTCATGTCTACACACACATTAGTCTTATGTAATATGGAAAAGATAGACAAAAATAATTATAGTCTACTCCAAATAGAGCCACTTAAGCTCTCAATGATATTACTAAGTTTTTGTTCCCCCTGATCACTCCTGCCAACTATTTCAAAACCTATCAAGATCTCTCATAGGATCCCTTTGAAATAGATTATTATTAAGAGAAGTGAATTGCTCTATCACTTCCTCATTTTGTGCCTTTAAGTATATTGCTTAAGCTGATATTCTAAAATTTACTTATCACATTCTGTAATTAGGACAATTAAATCAGATGATGTACATACACTGTTTGGCATAGAATTATTAAATGGGAAGATCTTAGGGAATGTGAACTGTTGCTTTTGTTATCATCACTATCATTATCGCCGCTCTTCCTGCAGCCCCTCAGGCAGGGTACAGAAATTTGGGTAAATTCAAAAGCAGGTTTGGAAGAGGCTTTAGCAGCAGGGATGAGAACAGGTCAAGGCTAAGTGTCAGGGGCTCCTGCTTCCCAAATGGTTGGTAATGATTTCAGTGGCAAAGGATGTTCCTACTGTGACTGGTATCATTTATGGAACATTCTTCAGTTGCTTTAACAGAGGGAATAACTATCTAGTCTGAAGAGAGATAATATAATTGAAAGCTTTCCAGTTTGTTTATTTTCTCTTAGTAAGATAATAGTTGATTTCATGACCTGATATGATTTTCATAAAACATCTATTTAAATACACACTGTTGAATTTTATTCAGTATTTAATTTCTTTCATTCTTCCTTCTTCCATTGACCCAAAGAGGGGGAAACACTTTAAACAGAAATACACACTTCAGTTAGTCATGTTTGTTTAAAAATGAGTTAAAAAAGAACTCTGAGCAGTAAGTAGGACTAGAAATATAAAATATGAGTCTGGAACATCTTACAGTGTCAAGAAGTAAGGCAGAGCTAGGGAAAAAGAGCAGTAATGGAGGTATGTCTGAGAGACACAAAAACCCACTGAAAGAGCCCCCAATGGACCACTCAAAGACTTTGACCAATGAAATTAATACCATGTTGAATTACAATCTGAAGTATAAAATAAATATCCACAAGTGCATACTAACATAAATAAATAATTGCATGAATAAATAAATGGGGGAGACATATATTTCACATGCAGAAGAATTTCAAATGCTGTGCATAGATAATCTCCCTTAAAGGAGGGGGGAGTGTAAATCTATTCCATAAGTGTGCAAAGGCAGGGGAGAGGATAACTTCACAGTGTAAAAACCTGACATATTGCCTCAGATCAATCTGACATCAACATTGCTGTCATGTTGATGGTATGTTTCATTGATATAATGTGATGAAAGTCACACATTAATTTGGTGGTCTTCCTGTCCAAAACACATAATGACTGCCGAATCCAGAGAAAAACACCAGATACACCCTACAGAATAACCACTGGTGCTTGATTATGTCAACATCATCAACACCATCAATTTCTTTTTTTGCAGAAAAGTGTGGAAAGCTGTCACAGCTAAGAGCCTTGGGATCCCTGTAAGGGCTCTGGCACAGGAAAATAACATTAACAAAAAAAAAAAAAAAAAACAACTAAGGGAATCTAAATGCAGTATGGACTAGAATTCATGAATCGGTTCATGAACTGTAACGGATATAAAAATGGAAGATATTAATAATAGGAGAACCAGGGTTCTCCTTCCTGCCTTTGCAAATTTCATAAATCTAAAGCTGTCCTAAAACAAAGTGTATTTAAAATAAAACCTACTGCGTATCCATTGGGTATTTTTAAAGAAGTCCAGATTCAAATCATTGTTTTTTTCTGTACTTTAGTTACATTGAAGATGACATGTTTGTGGTTTTGAGGTCATTTGTACTAAGAAATATTTCAAGTTACATTTTGGAAACATTGATATGTAAGAAAGGAAATTTATTTCATGAATCAAATTATAGCAAGCACAATTATAAACAGACTTGGTCACTTGATCAAACTTCTGAAACATATAAAACACACTCTTCGACTTTTATCCATGGAGAATTACCTCCTGCTTAATTCATGGCAGAATATATGTAATATATTATTAATTTGTTGCATATAATATTCATATAGGATAGTGTCTACTAGCTATTGTATGTCATTTATTATTTGTAGTGTCTCATATTAAAGTGCTGAGATTCTAGGTTTCCTTTTCTGAAGGGCCATGGGGAAGAACATTATAATGAAAACATTCTTCATTTTGCAAAATGTATTTCTGATTTTCCTCCTATTTTGCAATTGATCTAAGTTATGGAGGGCAATTTGAATTGTCAGTCACTGGGCATAGTTTAACTGATGCATTTTTCTGAAAATAGTATGGACTAATCAAGTATAGTTTCAAAGGAGAGCTCTCCTCCATGTTTTATAAATACTAAGACTTTGCAAGAGGAATTTAAGTCATCACGGGAAAATGTGACAGCATTCTTTCAATTACACACATGCAATTGAAAGACTTTTGAAAGACACTGGTTATTTTCATTGGCGTGGAAATAACATTTCATTACTTTCTTATAGTAAAAGCAATTTCAACCAGTGCTTTTCACTGAGAGAGTGAACCAAAAATGAGCCTTTTAAATATCCGTCTTGATAATTAAGCATGCAAACAGGCATGCATAATTATTTAACAAGCTATTTCATGTGCCGGAAAGTAGAATATTTCAAAACTAAGTGAGGGAAAATTTTGAAAATATTAATATCTACAGGGCATGTATATACATGTGTGTATTGTTATGAAATAGTAATTTTAATTATCATCCTTACCCTGGAGTATTAGATGCAGATTTTGCCTTGCTCTTCCCTCCCTATTTATACTTAAATGCTATTACTTTAAAAAATAGCCTTCATTGTTATATTTAATTGTGTTTTCTCTTTCAATTTAGGTAAGGTGTTCCCTGCTATGGGAAAGTCTAATGTTCCTATCTGGTATTATTTGCAAATTATTTGTTAGTTCTAGAATCACTATAACTATTAACTGATATGAAAAAGAAATTTAGTGTTCCAAAAATTCTAACCTACCAAATCATGCCAAATAGGAAGACTCTTCTTTAGGATTGCAGGTTAAACTCATATCAACAAGGAGCTTTTCTGGGGTGATTCCATGCAGCATATCAAATCCATAGCATTGCCACTAGTGGTGTAGTTTAGATCCACAGTGCACTTGTCCAGCACCAGCAATACTTCTGTCACACAGTGTGGACATGGAGACACACTCAAAACATCCCATCAGCTGGTCCCAGGTGTTTCAAAGACTCAGATGCTCCCTTCTCTTTAGGCAGTCATGATTGGTTCCCACCACGACCCCCCTAGATCCTTTTTTGCTCATCCTTCAGCGTCTTGTGTCTTCCTGCCAGTTGCTCATACCCACTGTCTTCTTCAGAGAATTGTCTTTGGCTTCTGGAGCCTCCCTCTAGGATTCCTTGAGGAAAATACAATTAGAACAAATGATGCTGCTATGGTTAATGCTTGACAGATGTGAGGGTGCAAACTCTCACTCCCTTTCGGAGATGAGAAGCATTCTGAGATGGGTAGAGGTAGACTGCAGAGTTCCCTGGGGGTCAGTCTGAGTCTGGATGCAACCAGAAATCACACTTTTGAAGAATTTCCTGTCTTCTTTTCCCTACTTCCTCACTGGTTTCTCCTGGAACTGTGTCTTCATAAAGTTCTCTGCACCCAAATCCCTGACTCCGGGTCAGCCTCTTCGAGAAGGATACTTAAGGGGATAACTTCTTCATCTGCTTTGAGTCTGTTGATGATCTCTTAGTAGATTTCTTTTTCACTTAAGTGTATGCTCAGTTTGCATCATTTGCTTCAAAGGAAATTGTAAATATAGCAAACCCCATCAGAGGACTGTAAGTGGGGTGTAAAGCGGTCAAGTTTGGCCAGTTTGGAGGATGCATTATTGGTGTGCATTGCCTGCTGCAGTGGGCTGGCGTTGTGATGAAACACTGATAGTCAAATCCGGACTGTATAAATTGAGCTATAATGGGTTTTCACTTTAATATAAATCCTAAATACCCTCCCCACAATTTTAGGAAAGGCATTCTGGCATATTTCATTTCTGGAAATCAACTGTCACATGATCTTAAAATATTCAAAATTTAACATGATCTTAAATTCATTTAATATTTCTCATTGAATAGCCTCATATATTAATATCTGAAGTCACTGTAAGATTGGGTGATGAAGTATCACTGCCCTTACTAACTCAAGGGAGATAATGCATATGTGGTATATAATTAATTTGTGCTTTTTCTTCTATCCCTTTTCCTTTCCTCTTGAGATCTTTTATTGTGATTACCTTTTTGCTTTAATAAATATATATTGACATTATCTGTTATCCCTTTGTCATTCAATAAAACAGGGATATCTTAACACAAAAATAACCTAATGTGCGTAATTTCTGAACTTTCCCAGTTTTCTTCTTCCATTAGACAAGCATACTGCAACTTCAATACTTCTTGCTGCAGTTGGGAAAATCTTCTGAATTTGCTAGTATAGTTATTTGGTTTTCTGTTCAATTTCACTCGCTAATTCGCAAACTTTAGCATATATGAGAATACACAGGAGTACTGATTACTGGAACACAGAACAGAACTGTTCTTTGCCAAGGTGAATCTACTTATAGGCATGCTTATATAAAAATCTTTCATTCCTTAATCTATCATTACTGTGAAACATGCTTCTTCTGAGGCTCTCAATAATCATTTGCCAAGTGAGTGAATAAACCAACTGCCTCACATCTTTGAAACCACATATGTCCACAAGTCTGCATTTGGCTGCTTCTTTAAGACCGCAAGATAATTGAAAGAACATTTGGCTTTGTCTGTCTTCATTCTGTATAAACCATTCCATCATTTTTGTAAAATTATGAATGCAGTCAAGTTTTTCACAGGTGTCTCCTGATAAATTTCTACATGCCTCATGTTGCCTCTTTCTTAAACTCTTTAATGTATTCAGGAATTTGAAAAGGTTATTTTGAATCAAATTTTTAAACTATATTTTATACTTACAAGTAAATTATGGCCATTAAAGTTGTTATTTGAAGTAATTTAGAGTGTTTTCAACAAGTATAAGAAGACCCCCAATTATGTTTAACAGTCTAATTTTGTTTTGTTTTGCTTTTGCTTTGTTTCCAGCCAGTAGGTTTGTCAGAAAAAAAAAATCCTTTAAGAAAATTCAGGCAATAGAATTTTGCGGCTTCTGTAAAATGGATACAAGGGAATTGTTTAGGTAGACTTTATGATTGTAGACTATTAAAGTAACTAAACCTGTGCTGTCATCTGTTCTTTCACTTTTCTTTGTTTTGATTTGATGTGACAGTTGCATTTGTGATTCATTTAACTCAAAGCTTCTGCTTGATAGTAGACACTCATATATGCCATGCGTGTATGTCAGATACAGTTTTGAAAGTCTTTCCCTCAGTTTTGCATCTGAAGCTCCAGATATACTGTCTTTTATTCTCACCAATTATGTTTCCTCTTCCTCCAATCTTTTATAACCTATATTAATTAGCAGGGGCCTTTTGAACACATTATGGATTTAGCAGCATTCTACAAAGGGAAATATCTTTGAAATCATACAGTTAGACGTGAGTTTAAATTTCAACTTGGAGTTTATTAATTATGCCACCTGGGTCATATAGCTCAAGCTCCCAAGAACCATCTATGAAAGAGAAATAACCTACATGCCTTACTATATTGCTGTGAATATTAATCAGGATACAGTATGATAATCTGAGCATAGTGTCTAACATACACCAAAAGTCATATGGTCATATACATGTACCTTTCACAGCACAACCTGCACATCATTCGTGAGGGCTGAGTTGCTCTTTGCAGTCGCTTCAGGTTCTGATTGTCAAAGTTGTATATTCATTCATCTGCATCTATGTAGTCTCATCACTGTCAACACCATGGGATGCTACTTCTCTTTAACATTTCCCATCCACAGTATGTTGATACGGCTCCTATACATTTCTTTAATGGCAAAATTTTGCCAGTTCATTGTGGTGGGATTCTAATTTATTTTTATATATAAGCTAAGCTACAGATTTCATGTAGTTTGTGGTCTTTATAAAATAATTGACAATGAAAAAATATTAGTAAAAATTTCACTTAGACAACTAAAGCTAATTCTATTCAAAACATGAAATAGAAAATGTAAACTCACTATGTGATTTATTTGAATAATGAAGAGTAGAAAATAAACTCTTCACACTTAATGTAAAGTGAAACAAAGGAGAATATTAGCAATCATTGTAAAAGCCTGTTGACCAGCATTCTAATTATAATAAAGACTTGAAGGTGTGAGAATTTAGGTGCAATGTTTTTCACAGATGAAAGTGTATTTCAAATGCAGTATTTATAAAGTGTCTTCTACCTGGTATCACAGGAAATATTTGCTAATTTATCTAACTTGTTTAAGGTACCTTTAGCTAGGAAACACACACACACGCACACATAGATAGACACAGCAGATACATTTATATGAGAGAAGTTTGACAAGATTGATGCAGTCACATGCAATCAGAATGTTTCTCTGTTCTATTGAAAAGCAAAATTGCTTTTGGGTTTACAGCCACTTTGAGCGTCCTGTATCCTAATAGAATTGTCTTTATTGATTATTCTTAAATGCTAAAATCTTTTTATTGTTAAAATAAATTTAACTTGTTTGGAATATACTTTAGAAATATGTCTGGAATCCTTTTACATCGTTAACATAACATTGGGTTATACCACAGTATATGATTCAGAGGTAAAGATCCACACTTCTTCAGATGTCCCCACACCCACCATCAAGGTAGCCATAGTGGAATCTGTTACTGATAATTGGTCTGAAATTTTTGCATCAGTGTTAAGAAGAGTTTTTCCTGCAGTTTCCCTCCTATCTGCCATTGTTATAAAGTATTGATAGCAAGATAAAAATTTTCCTAACAAAATAATTTAGAGACATTCGCTAGTTATGTTCTGCATGCATTGCTATTCTTTAAATATTTCTTGTAATATAGAGTTGAAGACATCTGGGCCTTTGGTTCTTTTGTTTACTTTTTAATAGAGACTGTCAAGTGGAATAATTTAAATTTTTAATAGATATAAAATTTTAATAATTTGAATTTTGTTTTCTTTATGAATTTGTTCAACTAACCTAATTTTTCAAATTCATGGAACAACCATTCCATTCAAAAATATATGATTTTTTTTATTATTTTCATTAATGTCTTCAATTTTATGTCTTTTTTGAGTAAAAGTTTTTCCTGTTTTTAACCGTTGATAGGAATAGTTAGATCATAGATTTTCAGATGTCCATGTTCCTAAAATAAGCATTAGGGCTATAGATTCCTATCTCAGCATGGCTCTAGGTACATTCTGCACACTCTTAATGTCATGCATTCCTCATCTCACAGAGCAGAAGCCTCTGCAGGGACCAGCACATGAATAGAAAAGCCCGATCTGTAATTGGTGAATTGTTGGAGGCTCAGCATTGACAGGTCTGAGAGGTTAAAATTCCAGGAGGACACAGTAATACAGTGTGCCCCATGCATTTGTCAGTTTTGCCTCCTAGGGTTCTACAGATTCATAGAGAACATGGGAAAAAAATCCCTTTATACTTCCAGTGGGGAAGTAACCGTTTTTGAAATATACCAAGTTTTTTGTTCTTAACACAGCATACCTTCAGGAGAAACCTGCCTGGAAAGGGGTTACCCAGACCCAGCCCCCCTCTGTAGCCATCATGTCCCATTTTACTGTGAAGCCTCATTATAGGACTGTGGAATGTTCCACTTCCACCCTGTTCATTTTTTTTTTTTTGATATTTTTTTTATTTATACAAGCACTGGGTACAGTCAGAAGTGTGGGAGGGCAAGAGAATTCACCAGAGCCAGAGCAGGGAACAGAGCAGGGAACATCACAGGCAGACTGATGAAGTACACTGCTGAGGGGAGCAGCGGGCGGCAGGAGAGGTCTGTGCGCCATGTGGGACCCTCGCCCAGCGGCTGGGGATTGAACTGGCGCTGCAGAGGCTGGGGGAAGCTTCGCAGCCCAGCGCTCAACCGCTGTGCCACCAGGGGAGGCCCTCCAGCCTGTTCTTTTTTTTTTTAAGATTTATTTATTTATTTATGCAAGCACTGGGTACAGTCAGAAACACGGGAGGGTGAGAGAATTCACCAGAGACAGAGCCGGGAGCAGAGCAGGCAAAGTACACTGCTGAGGGGAGCAGTGGGCATGGCAGGAGAGGTCTGCACGTCATGTGGGACCCTCGCCAGGGGCTGGGGATTGAACCAGTGCTGCAGAGGCTGCGAGCAGCTTTGCAGCCCAGCACTCAACCACTGCACCACCAGAGGAGGCCCTCCACCCTGTTCTTAACACGGCGTTACTAAGGGCCTATTTGCTCCAGTAATTTTTTAAAGCTAGACAGTATCTTCAGTTTAACGATGAAGCACTAAATGACAGAAAAACTATCTGAGAATGAAAAAGCTTCACAGACACAGTAAGATATGGCAGGGATGTTGGAATTATCAGACCAGGATTTTTCTTTTTTTTTTTTTTTTAAGTATGCAATAGGTGTTAATTATAAAAAGTAGGAAACCTACAAAAAAGAATGAATAATGTAAGCATTGAGTAGAAGTTCTAAGAGAAAAATCAAACAGAAATGCTAGAGATCAAAAACAGTCAACAGCTGAAGAATGCCTTTGATGTCACTCTTCTGAATATGGCTGAATAAAGAATCTCAGAGCTTGAGGATAGAACAATAGGAGCATCCAAAATGGAAAAGTAAAGAGAAAAGAAACCTGAATACAATAATAACCATAGAAATAGGGGCAGGGCAGGGCAGGTTGGAGAAAGGAAGAGAAGCCTATTCTTTCTCTGTGAAGGATGTTTTCCAAGAACCCAAACGATGACGAAACTACAGATACCAAGCCCTATATATACACTATGTTTTTGTTTTCCCTACATAGGGATGCCTCTACTACAATTTACTTTATAAATTAAGCACAGCAAGAGATTAACTATATTAACCAATGATAAAATAGAATAATTTTAGTAATATGTGAATGTGGTCTCTCTCTCAAAATATTTGATTGTATGTTAAATTTCCAGACTTCAGCTGACTGCACATAATTGAAACTGCAGGAAGGAAAACCAAGGAGAAAGGGGTGCCACTAATTATAACCTTCTAGAGAAAGTTTGTCAAAATTATACCAATGATATAGATGATGGTGAAAATAATTATGACTGAGTCTTATAGACTGCTTATAAAGTCTAGATGGTGTTCTAAATGAACACATGCACTAACATTTACTCTTCAAATAACCCCTAAAGTAAAAATTATTCTTATTTTCACATTATATTAAATTTAAAATCTAATATTTCAGATGGGGATCTGAGGCATAAAACAATTAAGAAGCTTTCCCAAAGTCATAAAGGTGGTATTTGAAATGAGGATGTCAGTATTTCACAGACCACATAGAGTCTCTTTTAGTTTATATCACATACAAATATATGGGTGCACATATGACCATGAATGAACATGTATATACCATGCGTGCATATTATATGTGACTAGCTAGTAAGTATAAATATTACTGTATGTGTGTACATACTTTTGGGATATATGCAAATTTGATTATATTATACAGAGTGATTTTATATCTTGTTTTGTTATCACAAAGTAAAGATATTTCTAGATCAATACAATGTGTTTTACTGTATTTCTAAATATATTACATTTACTTCAGAGTTTATTGTGTTTTATTCAAGCTTATTCTATTTATGTTCATGTTAGCCTTTTTCCACTTTTACAATCATTGCTGCAGTGAACAAATTGTAATATATATTCATTCTTTATTGTGTTTGTGGAAAATATTGATAGTGGTAGAATTGCTGCTTTAAGGATATGTGCATAAAAAATGTGGGCAGGTACCACCATATATTTTTGTGTCTCGTCCCAAGGTGAAGACCTTTAAAAACTGTTTATATTATTTTTTTCCACATGGAGCATATTTAAATAGCTGATTGGGATTCCATAAAAAACAGTTTTTGAGAAGTACACTAAATTGCTTGGACCATCAGGGTGGTGTTGATTACTTACAGTAACCCTATTAGCAAAAGATTGTGCTGTAATTATTGTGATGTTGTTTTTCTCTGTTTCTTGATTATCTTAAGAAAAATGTAGCCCTCATCCCCTTTCTTTGTATGGCAAGTAAACACCAATATAACCTATAATTAAATCAAATAATCATGTCTCTTTTCTAGTTTTATGAGATCCTTTTATATGGATAATTTTAATACAGATGCAGAGTTTCATTTTCACCAAGAAATATATTTTGTGGCATATTTTAATATCTTGACCCATCATGTGTTTAATACTTTGATTTAATCTTTTTTGTATTCATAAACTTGATCCCAATTATTTCCTTCAGGGTTCCTTTTTTTTGTTAAAGCACACGTTGGATTTTCTATTATCTTCATTATCATAATATGACTTCCCTTTGGAATCTCAATTTTTTTTAATATGCACCTTTGCACATGTGTAACTTGATGCACCTTTGCACATGTGTAACTTGATGACATTTCTTGAGGAGGAAATACTAAATTTTCTTGAAAATAAAGCACAGACAACTATAAATTCACATTTCCAAACTGACACTGCACTTAAATTCTATTCAAGTTAATGGAGTAAGATCTAAGTAGCACTCCTTCTACAGCAATGGTCTATGTGAGGAACTACTGTGCATATAATCAATGTGATACGATGTAGGCGTATTTTGCCACTTCATGTGATTACGGTGTGTCATTTCTGGAAGATTGGATATTACAGAACTGCAAATATCATGCTATTGTAGATGCTATTTATTTCTGTGAAGATTTATTGAATGCCTATCTTGTGCTGAGCTCTCTGTAAAGTTTTGTGAGTCAATCTCCACCAGGACCGATAAACTTTCTTGTCTTAAATCCAACAAGGTTCTTACCTCCCAGTATATGCACAATAAATAGGTCTACTTGTAGATGATAAACTTCAAAAGCTTCAATCAAATCAGAGGGAAATTCACATACAATGAAGATAAAAATGAAATAATCAAGTTATTTTTTCTATATTAGGGACTATTCATTGATGCACTGTTCCGTCTCAGTAATGACCTCCTTATTTTGCTACAATTCAGCCTCTTCTGAAAGCAGAGGAACAATGCAGTTTTCAATTGCATGGATATTTATTGAGCTCTTCCTAGCAATAACTTCAGTGCTACAAATTCAATGGCAGACAAAAATTTTTTGATAGCATGGTGGGGGATAAGCAATCACCATATTAAATGCAAATAAAGTGTCAGGAAGTGTCATTCTATGGCTAAAAATATTGCAGGGATACAGGGTAAGGAAGCTGGAGGTGGCAGCATTTTATAGGGTTGTAGGGATGTCATTGCTGACAAGCTTACATGTGGGCACATGCAAAGACAAAAAAGTGCCTCGGTCATGCAGATTCATTTTCTTAGAGTTTTACACCAGAGAAGGCTGAGCAAGAAGGTTCTAAAGCAGCCTCTTTCTTTGCAACTGAAGGAATAGCTAGAAGGCCAGTCTAGCTGGAGTACAGTGTTCCCCATTGGGAGCGTGGCAGAAGGTGAGGCCAGAGGTGCCATGGCTAGACACACACCATGGTGGCTTCTGCAGTTAAATCCCATGTAATCCCCCCTCTCAAGTGTGGGCAGGACCTGCCACATGCTTCTTACTGGTACTTGGCAAAGATGAATGAATGTCACTCCCTGATTACACTATGATTCTGGATGTCTAGGATCACACACACACCAAGGGCATTTAGAGGCGGTCACATAACAAGGAATTGAGGGACATATCTTGGAACACAGTGAGGTACTCTGAGAGGCAGAAAGAAAATAAGAAAACACAAACCCTCAGGTCTGTACATACCAGCAGCCACCCAGGGGGGAATTTCTGGCAGCAGCATGAGGGAGCCTGGAAACTGATAATTCCCCAGTTAGACCACTGGCGAGACCAGAAACCCTGGTCAGCTGCAGACTTTCCCTTAATTTTCAGTAATAAATAGATTTGAAGGTAGACATTTATTAATGCAAATGAAATGCATTAAATTTTATTCAGACTTTGAAGCAGAGTAGTCTGATTTGTACTTTTTAAATGTGTACCATTTGTCCCAATATTTGTTGAAGTGTCTGTATTTTCTCCCATGGCTGAAATATTAACTTTTTGCCGGTCCTCTATTTTGGGAATATTTACTCTTTCCCATTGATCAATATTTTATTTCTATGATACTAAACTCTTCTAATTATGATTACCTTTCATTTTTTTAATATCCAAAAATTTCAACTACTCTTTTCTACTTTTATTTCCAAATTTTCTTGTCTGTACTGCATCTCACAGACCTCTATTCCTTCCATCATCTGAACTTGATATTAGAGTCACACTTGTACACAGTGTACATCTGTACTATCCTCAGCTTCTGGAAATTAGTTTTACAATTTTTTTCTAATTTTTTAAACTATGTAACTATAATTCCTAGAAATTGAATTTTAATCCAATAAAAATGATCTGCTAACTATTTAGATATTATAGGCTGACTGTGTCCATCTAAAATCCATAGGTTGGATTCCCAACACTCTATACCTGAGATTGTGAGAATACAAACAAAGGAACAGGGAAAACTAAACCAAAACAAACCTTAGAAAATTGACTGTAGAATTGGAGCAGAGGAGCTAAGAAGGGAAGGGTTGAACAGATGATGGTGAGTGCTGTGTGTGCCTTGGCGTTGGGTGTGGTGACATACATCCAAGGAAGTATGAAGCTATACCTCTAACTCACACAATGTTGTAAACCAATATAACCTCAATATAAATAAAAATATTTTTTAAAAAAAATTTAAAGTGTAACACAAGTGAAACTGGGATCATATAGGTCTATCCACTTATAACGGTGTCCCTATAAGAAGAAGAGATTAGGGTATGGACATGTTGTGTGAAGACACAGGAGAAGGTAGGCTTCAGAAAAATACAAACTTATCAATACCTTGATTTCAGACTTCTCGACTACATAATTGTGAAAAAGTAGTTTCTGTTGTTGAAGTCATTCCAGTCAGTGGTGCAGTATCATGGCAGTGCTACCAAGCTCATCCACTAGGATTTATTTTCTTAAAATCATACAAGATTTCTAGGTTCTCAAGTGTAAAGTAGGGAAACTAGGCTACAGAGATTCTAATTTTTTCCATTATGAACATATTTTTATAATACTCAAATGTTTCCTTATCATTAATAGTAATATATTGCTAGTGTGCTATGTGAAATCATTATTCCTTTAATAAATGCCATACTTTGTCATCTTAATCGCATGGCCATGGAAAGGACCGATATCAGGGGCTTACAGGGTCTTAGTGATTCCAGAGACGTTCAGAAAGGCTTGACGTGCAGGCTCACCTTAATGCATGGCAGGTAAATGGGAAGAAGGCACCTAAAGCAGACAACTGAGTGATGTGTCCTACTAGGTGGGTGAGGGAAAGGACTACTGAGAACAACCTGGCTGTGGGAGCCATACGCTCCGGGGCTGGGGAGGGCTTGGCAATGCATTATCAAATACAGGGAAGTGTAATACATTGGGGGGGGAGTCAAGAAGTTTCAAATATAGCATGTGTAAACTGTTGGGAAGAAAAGGAGTAGCTGCAGATAAAGACCAACCTCTCCTTGAGTTTATAAATCATCAAGTCCTTGCATTAATCACATCCACTGTGAAATGCAAGAATACTTAATAGAACAAAGGGATTTGAAAGTATCTATTTAGAGCATGCTTAAATAATATTTTAAAGAGAGAAAGGATTTCAAGAGCCTGACTTTCTGACTTAGTAAGTTTGCTTTACCTTGACTGAAGGCCTCTGGCATTGTCCTTTCAAACAGTCTTATCTTGGGGCCTCCCTGGTGGTGTAAGGGTTAAGATGCAACCTATGAAGCTATCCCAGCCTCTTCAGCATGAGTTCAATACCAGGCCACCCAGGGAGCTACCCACATGATGCAGCAGACCTCTCCTGTCTCGCTCACTGCTCCCCTCAGCAGTGTTTTTAGTCAATACACCTGTTCTGTTCCCCACTCTGTCTCTGGTGAATCCTCTCACCCCCCACACCTCTGGCCTGTACCCCAGCTCTTTTATGCATAAATAAATCTTTAAAAAAAAACCAGTCTTATCTTCCTTTGGTTAATATTACTTTGCTTTGAGGTTGTTGTTACTACCTGATTTTGGGACCATTTTCCAGTTCTGCACTGATCTTAATGCTTTATTTCATGGAATGACACTCAGTGTCAAATATTTCATAGATAGAATATTTTCTTTTTTTTTTTTTTTTTTTTTTTATAGAGGCATGTTTATTTATTTATTTATTTGTTTGTTTGTTTGTTCTGTTTACACACGCACTGGGTACAGTCAGAAGCGCGGGAGGGTGAGAGAATTCACCAGAGCCAGAACAGGGAGCAGAGCAGGCAGAAGAACCGAAGTACACTGCTGAGGGGAGCAGCGGGCGGCAGGAGAGGTCTGCGCGCCATGTGGGACCCTCCTCCGGTGGCCGGGGAGCAGCCGGGGATCGAACCGGCACTGCAGAGGCTGAGGGCAGCTTCGCAACCCAGCGCTCAACCGCTGCGCCACCGGGGAGGCCCCGATAGAATATTTTCAATACTTAAGCTAAGAGATGTTGATGTCATTATTATAACAGTTTAGAGAAGTGACTCTAAAGCTACCCAGCATCCAGTCTCTAGTGGGGCTTGGAAGGCAAACGGTTCTCTTTCTAGTGTGGCAAGCTGTGTTTTTCTTTCCCTTGCAATTTGGGGTGGGGAAAATCAGAACCTTGCATTATTTCAGTGGGACTCCAGAATGAGGAGCTATTTACATATCTCCTTTTGCACATCGCCCCCCAAAAATTATGTTCAAATGCATGATCATAAAAATATCACTCTTAGAAAGTAATGATCTTCCAAAACTTTATTTAGTTGTAACACTAAATAAAAGAAAATACTAGAAAACTGCCTGATAATCATCAAAATGAAGAAAAAGGCAAGCAGATTGCTGTGCAAATAGAATTTGACTTTGGTTCTTGCTTTTTTTGTCTACATGCTTAATGCTTGCTTCACAAAATGAAGGGTTTTAGTTATGACCGAAGAGATAGAATGATGAAATTGGAAATACCATTAGAAATCATCCATAGCCTCCTCAATTTATCAATGAAAATTAAAATAAAAATAGAGAACTTAAATTATATATTTGTAAAGCCTTAAAAATATCTACACAATTACATGGCTGTATTTCCTAGAAATTCTTTCTTCTGGCTCCTGTAATAGAGTTCTGTTCATCACATATCACTGATTGTAGTTTTAGAAAACAAACAGAAAACTAAGAGTAGCAAATACAGGGTTTTGTTTAATAAAAAAGAGAAATAACATCAAACACAGAAGGAAATTAAAATCTGTCATGAACATACATCAAAACATCTGATTATTTGGAGTAGGTAACCTACCATATGGCAGATTCTTAATAAATGTTGAATCACAGTAAGAATTGCAACAATGGAACAACACATAGTGGTAATCAATCTGCCACTGACTGTTAGACTCCTCTACCCCCAAATTAAAATTAATAGGGACTCATAATGAGAAAGAGTCCTGCATGGGTGTGGCCAAATGTGAGAATCCTTGAAAGGCCACCGCTGCATAAAGTTATTAAGATGCTTTGTTCCAATCTATCATTAGAGTTTTCTAAAATGTATACATTTTGATTCCAAAATCAAGACCTTGTGAAATCACAACTATCTGCCCAATTTCGTCTTTCTTTGCTTCATAGGTTTTCTCATGGGGCTGCACAGCTCTGATGCTGCTGAGCCAGGCCTGGGCACTGGTCCACTGGAGCACGTTGGGGAGAAGGTGCGTCATCGCCTGCAGCACAGTGAGTAGCAGAAGAACAACGTCATCACACAGGTGAGACAACTGTACCTGAACAGAGACATCGCCAGGGAAGCTGAAGCCCTAGACCAAGTAAGGATGGGGTATCAGGGAGGCTTAGCAGGTGAGGTGCAGAAACTGCCAAATGTTGAAAGCAATGAACCCCCAAAGTCATAGGGTACTGTAGAGAAATGCAGTCAAAAGACTAATTTTTCTTCTTCATGAATATCCCATATAAAAAAAAAAATTGTGAACAATGTCAGTCTTGCAGCACAACTGAAAGACTGTAAAAATGAATTTTCATTTACCCACTATAGAGTCTCTATCCTTAAAATTTTACTCTAATTAGTTTCTTGTATGCATCGTTTACCCCCCTGCATATGTGCCAATCCATTTTGTTCTGGTGAATCTTGAATTAACTTGTGACATCAGTGGCTTTCCTTATTGACTGTTGCTTACTTATTTTGAAAGGCCAGGTTTGCCTTCTTGTGATGAAATCTTTCCTTCTTTAAAAGGGTTCTTGTCTAATTCTACAGCTTTAAAATCTGTATCTGCCTTGATATTTTCCTCTGATTTCTTCAGTCAAGGACTGTGTTTTCTGTTTTGTATTATTTTAAACTTTCTATACACCGTAGAACTTAGGAGATTTGTGGATTAAATTCTCTTTCGGTTGCTTGCTAGTTCTGAGAACTCGGACACATCATATCATTGTCAAAGGATTACCACAAAATTCAGTGAGTGCATTATGTCCATGTCTGATGCTCCTCTTGCTTTTACTGTAGCATAGTATCTGCAGAGGAAACTCCCTCGAGACAGACTTAGCAACCAGCAATATCAATGCCATTGTTCTAGCCAATTTTTTTCACAGAGTTTCATCTCACTCACTTTCCTAAAGTGAAAGTCTTCATAGAAATGTTTGTACACCTAAAAGGTTATTTGCTCTATTACTTGGAGCATTCATGGACTAGCACATTACAGTCTTTGTAGGTCATAGTTATCTACGTAACTCTGTAGCCTGTAATCAGCAGCAGCAGTATTCTCTTTATGTTTATGTTGTGTAACTCAGAGGATGGTGAGGGCATTTCTAGAAAATGTTCCTGTTCTTTACTGAGCCCATCTACAAACTTTAGTTATTTAGTATTTAAAGGAACATTTGGAACCCGTGAATATTTGAATCATGCTTCTGTGCAAGTTGTATGTGTTGCCAACTGTGGCTCCTTAAACTGATTTATCTATTTTTAAAAAGATTTATTTATTTATGTATAAAAGAATCGGGGTGCAGGCCAGAGGTGCTGGGGGGAAGGGTAAGAAGACTCACCAGAGACAGAGTGGGGAGCAGAACAGGGAGATCTACTGAAACACACAGTTGAGGGAGCAGCAGGGGACAGGAGAGGTCTGATGCACCATGTGGGTAGCTCCTGGCCAAGGATCAAACTTGCACTGCAGTAGCTGAAGACTGCCTCACAGTGCTGACACCTAACCCTTTGTGCCACCAGGGAGGGCCTGATTAATCTTTTGTAATGACGTGACACACTATGTGGGAGCATGGTCCCTGCACCTCTCTCTATCTAGAATGCACATTTTTATCTTATTCCTGGACTCATTTCTATCAAGCTTCCAATTAAATGAACACCTTTATTTAAGTAATTAGTTTCTACAAGCACATAGAGAGTGAGTGGTCTGCATGGTAACATGATGGGATGAAAACATGTCACTTTAACCTATATTTAAAACAATATATCTGTTTTCCATGAAATTCCTCAAGTTGATTTCCATGTGAAATTCTTTAAATTATTCACTTCTTCGTAGAAAGAACTTACACACTCAAGTCTCCATATTGCATGTGGGTGAGAGTAATTCAGAATCAGTTATTAATACTTTATCTTAAAAATCAGATTACTCATTCCAAAAAGCACCATTCTATACACTTTAGGCATGAGTCCCTCATTTTATTCACCCTTTTCAAAGAAATTGTCTGTGAGTATAAGTGCCTATTCCAGTGATTATATAGAAACCTCGTATGGGTACCATGAATTCTTCATTTTTGGACCAACGCCTGATATGTTGTCTTGGATATAAGTCCTCAGCAGAACTGAGAGATAACAAATAGGTTGCTCTTGTCCTAAGGATGGAGAAAGTGTAATGGAATAGAAGTAGATCATAAGGAGTGTAGAATTTGCAAAAAGGTGTGACATTTCTCAAGTTGTCCTTTTTCTTACACATGCACAATTTGTAAGAGAAGTTGTGACTATAAAAAGAGACAATGCATCCTGTCATCTCCTTGAACGCCAGTGTACTTTTAGTGGAAAAAGCTGTCAACATTTTTAACAGCCCCGTAAACTCAAGCAAAAGTCATTCAATGCCATTCCGGCCTGCATCTAATCATTTGTAGAAAGCTTGCTGTTCATAATAAACACCTATGAAAGCTTGTATTTCAGAGGAGACTTTAGGTTTCAATGTGTTTGTTTATCTCCATGTCCCCATGATGTAAACAGAACCTGTTTTTAAGATGTCAAAAGCCTATAATGATCAACAGCACTATGTGCATTAAAGCACTTAGTTTCCACAGACCTTAAATAATATATTGCTACGAGGCAGAAAGTTTTGCTGCTACGGAATTTCATTAGCTGTATTATGTTTATCTGATATATGGCTTTACAAATACATTTTAACATTGATTTAACCATGTAATAAATTCTCCTTACTTTAAACACAAGAATATTTTTATATAAAGCAATTTTAGATAAACACGTTACTCTGTGAGTGTGATTGTCTATGCAAGTGCCTTCCCAGTTTTTTTTTCTTTTCTGTCTAATGATACTGAACACTTATAAATATTTGTGTACATGTTATTAAATTCTTAAGATCATAAAATTGGTTCAGTCTAGGGAGAGGTAGCATTGTGAGGGAAAATGTTTATACTCCATTGCCAAGTTTTTTAGACATTTAATTTTCTTTCAAAATATACTTTTTTGGTATCCAAATAGCTTGGGAATGAACAATTGATTTGCACAATGGTAACATGAGAGAGGAGACTGTAGACTTTTTAACTTCCTACAAACTCCCCTTGCTAGTAGCATCTACATTGGCAAAGAAAAAAATAACAGCTGAGAAGGAAGTTTCCCAAACCAAGAAAAGGAGAAGAGCAAGGCTCAGCCTACCTTGCCCTCTAAAATAGCAACAGTGATTCAAACTTCCCCATGATAGCTGGGGGCACCTCGAAAAATGAGGCTTGTGTCAAAGTCTATGGGATTGACTGATTCAGTGCATTGGTCCAGCAATGACATAAAAATAGCTCAAATACACATCCACAGAACAGGTAAACCACATCTGCATATTGTTTCTATTCTAGTATGTTATATAGTGCTATATTAGACCACATTACACTATACTATATTAGTGAATATAATGTATACATGTATGGATTTACTAGCCATGTGTTCATGTTCAAAAAACCTTATGAAGGGCCTCCCTGGTGGTGTAAGGGGTTAAAACACAGCCTATGAAGCTATCCACAGCCTCTGCAGCATGAGTTCGATCCTGGCCAGGCAGCTACCCACATGGTGCAGCGGACTTCTACTGACTCGCCCGCTGCACCCCTCAGCAGTGTACTTAGGTCTGTCTGCCTGTTCTGTTCCCCACTGTCTCTGGTGAATCCTCTCATCCCCACACCTCTGGCCTGTACCCCTGCTCTTGTATGCAGAAATAAATACATTTAAAAAATAAAACTTATGAAATTAAGTAAGAAAAAATCTGTTACAAAGACCTCATCTCAGCATTTAATAATTATATAAAATGTTTAAATTATTTACATGATTATAAACAATATATATATTACATGATTGTAGAGAATGTAGATAACTGTCATATCTAAACGTTGACAGCTAATGAAGAATGAATAAATTGGCTAACAAAAGGTATGTTACAGAGTGCATAAATTCAGATGTTTTTACTTGAAAGCAACAGACAACTTCTACCTAATGTGTAAAGGAAATAAAGAGATAATTCCTAAAATAAAATAATAAAGGACAAAATACCCAATATTGTCCCAGACCATTACTATCCACCCACCACAGAGCAACAGCAATATAACTGATATTTTCACAGCTTGTCTTTATTAGTTTCACTCCTGCTTAAAAGATTCTTGATACTGATGTTCAAATGGGAATAAAATCCAAAGTCCTTACAGAGCTAATCACACACTGTACCCCTCTATGCCTGTGATGCCCATCAATACAAACATTCTCCTGCTTCCTGGGAAAGTTCTTTTCTCAAGCATTTACAGACTTATTTTATTTTCCTGGGATAATTTTCTCATAGGTGTAGAAACCTAAAAACACAATTTAAATTGTCATATCATCTGATTTAAATTTATTGAAATGGCATCATCTGGTATATCTGATTTTATTATCCCCTTCCTCCTGTCATCATTGGGGTTGAGATGTGTCTATATTATTGCATATATTTATTTTTTTCAAATTAATCCATGATGAAATTCTGACTGAGGAACTCTTTCCTTTTTTTTTTTTTTTTTTGCATCTTGCTACCAGAAACAAGGAGATGCTACCAGAAACAAGGAGATGGCTGTGATACAATCTCCATGAGCATGTCTCCTTTTGTTCAATTGAAAACACTTCGCTAGAGTAGATGTGTAGAAGTAAAATTTCTAAATAGAAATGAATGAGTGTCCTAGATTTTCCAGATATTTCTCAAGTTCATATTCTCATCAGCAGTGTGTAAGAGCTCTGAGAAGCCAACATTGTCTCCAAAACTAGTAATACTGACAGACACAAGTTCCTGCAATTCAAGTAGAATGTTAATGGGCTTGGTGGCTCACATTGGATGTGTATCACTAAATACATCAGGCCAGATGTATTGATTTGCTAGGTCTGCCATTACCAAACCCACAATCTGGGTCACTTATGCAAGAGATATTTAACTTCTCGCTGCTCTGGAGGCTGAAAGTCCAAGATCAAGTTGTCAGAAGTTTGGTTTCTTTGAGGGCTTTTCTGTTTTTGTAGATTGTTACCTTCTCTGTGTGTCTATAGATTCTAAGAGGAGGGATGCTGGACAAATTGTAGAAGACTCAGCATTTAGAGTGGAAATGACTATTTCAAATGAGATTATTTAAGTTATCCAAGAATCCTGGAATCACATAATGGGATTAAATTAAATACTAATTTTAGAGATAAAATAATGACAATTGGAAAGTACTATGGAAATAATCAGAGTAGGTCTACAGTCACACCACCCTGAACACACCTGATCCTGTCTTATCTCAGAAGCTAAGCAGGGTCAGGCCTGATTAGTACTTAGATGGGAGAAATACCTGTAGCATTTCCAATGTTGTGGACTGTTTTGCCTTTTTTTAATGTATGGTTTCCAGTTTTCAGTTATGTCTTTGGAAACTCAACACCAATGGCAATTAAAACAAAAGCAAAAATAAACAAATGTGACTACATCAAACTAAAAAGCTTCTGTGCAGCCAAAGAAATCATCAGTAAAATGAAAAGACATCCTACCAAATGGGAGAAAATATTTGTACACTTCATACATCTGACAAGGGACTAAAATCCAAGATCTGCAAAGAAATCACAAAACTTAACAAAAAGATGACAAAAATGTTAATCTAAAAATGAATAGAAAAGGGCCTCCCCTGGTGGTGCAGCAGTTGAATGCTGGGCTGTGAAGCTTCCCGCAGCCTCTGCAGTGCCGGTTCGATCCCCAGCCGATGGCAAGGGTCCCACATGGCGCGTAGACCTCTCCTGCCGCCTGCTGCTACCCTCAGCAGTGTACTTCATCAGTCTGCCTGTTCTGTTCCCCGCTCTGGCTCTGGTGAATTCTCTCACCCTCCCATGGTTCTGACTGTACCTAGTGCTTATATAAATAAATAAATAAATAAATAAATAAATAAATAAATAAATCTTTTAAAAAAATGAATACTTGCTATTTGCACAACATGGATGGAACTGGAGGAGATCATGCTAAGTGAAATAAGCCTAAAGAAGAAAGACAAATACCATATGATTTCACCCATATGGGGACCATGCAGAAACAAAACAGAGGGACAGAAAAAAACGAACCAAAGCAAATCCTAGAAAGATGACTGCAGAGTTGAGGCTACTGGGGAGGCAGAGGGGTATGGTGATGCTGGGTGTGATGGGAACATACCCTTGAAGTAATGTGAACCTATTCTCCTAAGTCATTTACAGTATTGTTAGCCAATATTGCCTCAATAAAAAAAAAAAAAAACTAAGCTTATAACTAAATAATTTATCCTTAAATAAAAAGACTCACAGTTTTTACCTAATACTGTCTTTCAGGTTTGATCAGCAATATTTTCTTCACTTTCCCACTAAAGAATGTTTAACTTAACAGTGTTTAAAGATCTGGAAGATGTCAATGAATATGTGTTTGTTATTTTTGATTAAATGAGATTCTAAATGATATCATCTCTTAGTTGTTTATGGATTAAAATTTTCGAGAGTATTTTGATTTGTTTTCAGGATGCTCTTTTTTTTTTTATTTAATGTGTGTTGTTCCCTGGATGAAACAGCTCCCACTGATACTGCAGGAAGAGAAAGAAAAGGAAAATCAGAGCAGCTTGTATGTCTACTCGATTCTCATTCCTGGATGCATTCTGCTTGTCTTCATCCGTGTGGTTAAGCTTCCTTTGAACTCAAGGAGTGTTCTTTGCACTGCAGTGATATGGGAGAGTAAGAAGTGGTGAGAGTTCAACACATGAAGTGGAGAACTAGAAATTTTTTGTCTTCAAAGAAGTCTGTCTTCAAAGAGCTTTCTCCTTCCAACGGCAGACTTACGACCAAAGGGCAGAATGTTGAAGAAAGACCAAGGAAGAAATTGAGCAAATGAAATCCTCACATTAGAAATGAAGAGAGGTGGATGCACAAATATCTTATTTTTCCAGTGTATCAAAGCAACACAATTAGATTCAGTCTCAACTCATGAAAACACAGCTTTCAGATTATCACTAGGGTAGACAAACCCACTGACAATTTCACCACAGTATTCATAATATAGACCTTGATAGCAAAGGACTTTATTCAAATGGTCTTTAGGTAGCAAGGTTCAGTTGCTCTGGGACTTCTTGAATGTATAAAGATATTTTTCAGAATATTCTGAGTAAACAGAGGGAGGTGGTGGCATTTGTCCATGACTTATCTCCTACTGGCAGAATCTCAGCCCTTGGGATGTTAATGCCTCTGGGAGCTGCTTGTGCAAGTTGTGCACTATCTGTAGTGTCCAAGAGCCTTAGAGTAAGAGGCAGACATACAGCACATACTCAGGAGACAAGCTGCTATCAAGCAAAAGTGAATCTAAGCTTCAAAGAGCTATCCCAGAATGCCTGAAATCAGAGACAAGATGGAGAGGATGCAGTTCTAGCCCTCACCGGTACTGAAGTGGTCAACAACTTGTCCCAGGCTTTCCTGCTCATGCTGCGTATAAACATTCCTGTGCCAATGGTCTTAAGGGAGTACAATCTCTACAGAAGACTTAATACATGATCATTAAAGAGACACACTGAAGACTCTATTGCTGCCACAGGAGGTAATAATATCTTGTTTCTCCACCATCTCTTCTAGTTTCTCATAATTCTCAACAAAGCCCGCAGCTGGAAATATGTGTTCTTCTGGTTATGTGATTTAATCCTTCATGTCTCTGTGGTCTGACTCCTTGTCTTGTTCTTATCCCACATTCCTGCAACTGCCTATTGGCCATTTGCACTGTGCATAAGAGCGACAGGGAATCTCATTAACTACGTCCGATTCCCATTTGCATCCATTGTATACTAGCACACGCCCTCCCCTTGATGAGCAGAGTTTGGATCCTCCGCCAGCAGAATAATTGTTTTTTCTTCTAACCCCCAGAAACTGATCATAGAAGATGCCTTGTAAGGCAATAGATGCAAATTGAAGGGAAGATGATGCCATGGCAGAGGCAGTTGATCTGGGCAAATGAGCCCCTTCTCATGAATCATTTGTGTCCTCTGATGTTTAGGACCAGAAGCTGCGTTGGTCTATTTCTGTGAAGAAGGGACACTGACCACAGCACCCACACTCCGTGATCCACCTAGATTAGAAAGGGATGAAAGAGAGAGCTGAATGCAGGCATGATGGGGCAACCCCCTTTGTCTCCCTTAGTCTTGGAGGGTGGTGATACCTCTGAGCATCCCCCAGGGATTGCTTCTGATGTATAGTCATTGCTGAGCTTTTGAAGAGAGGTACCTCAAGGTCTTCTATTGATTCCTTTCACTCTGCCTTCACAGATCAGAGAACAAGCAGTAGGCTTTTATGAGCTCCTAAGTATTTCCCAACTCATTATCCACAAAGTGACTGAGGAAATAACCAGAAAATGGCATCACTTCAGAGTGGGCTTTGGCCAGGATTCTAGTTCTTACCTGGCTTTCACGACACCTGTTCTAAAATGGAGGGAGGAACAGCCTTAGTTTATGTGGTGTCTGTGTTCTCTCAGACTTCTCCAACAGGCATCTTTTGAATAATGTAAGTACTCCCTTTTACCCAATAAAAAAGTACCCTGTGTGCTAGGCTGTTGTGACATTACAGAATCCTGTATATAAATATACACACACACATACACACGCATATATATAATATATGGGGTATCATGTGTATATACCTATGTGTGTATGTATATTATAGTCCATATAATCAGTGACCCTCAGATTTACTACCTGGATTTTTCACTGTCTGCTTTGCTTTTGGAAACTACCATTTGTACGAAAATCACTGTGCATGTTTTTCTTCCATTTTTCCAGTTTTGTTGACCTCTTATTTTTTTAATGATCTCCACTTCTCAGATCTTGTAACTTTAGAATATTTTCTTTTATCTCTTTCTCCATCTTTGTGTTGAAGTCACAATTCTATTTCAGTGCTCACTCTCCTTACCTGGCTGATGTTTGTCCACCCTGCCTTTAGTTGGAGGGAGACATTCTGTAGTGTATCCCTCAAGGCAACTCTTGAGTACTGTGTTGTTTGAATTCAATGTTGACGTCTGTGTTTTCAGAAATAGCCTTAATATTTTGCTGGCTATTACATCCATGATTCATAATTTTTTTCTTAAATTTCATAAACATAAGGAGCTTATGTTTGTGATTGTGTTGCCCTCCATCTGATACCAGCAGACACCAGTATAATTCACCACCGTGTATATATGTGTATGTGTATACCAACAGAAGTACAAATAGTAACAGGATTTCATATGATCTCCCCAACTTTGGTTATGAACATTGGGTCATGGAGACTACTTTTAATATTGGAAGTGACTTGTGGCAATCCAGAGATGAGATTGATCACATTTAGTTGTAAGACATCCGTGAATAAGTGTAGTCAGGATTTGAACTTGTGAGCCAGTTGCACCTCCCCAACCACTTCTGTCTCTACACCTATTGCAATATGACTTTCCAGTTTCTCCCATCAAAAATGTGAAGTCCACCTCCCTAAATCTAAGTCTAGAGTGTAATCTGACTTAGTATGGCCAGTACCACGAGGCACAAGAGCTGATGCACCCACAGACTTAAGTGACGAGGGAAAATCCTCAGACAGAGGCCCAATTGCTTTTAGAGGGAAACCATAAAAGTACCGACAAAGCCCGTACCTGGGAATAGTGCAGGGCCTGGAGTGTCTGTGATAGTTTGATATTTTTTGGTCTGTTGACTCCTTTATAATTAAAGTTGTGGCATTATTATATCAATTTCCAGATAGATACTCTCATTTAAAAAAAAAATACATGCAAGCTTTAAAGTCCAATAAAATCTTTAATCTGATTCTGTTACCTTTTTTTTGTTTTGTTTTGTTTTGTTATTTGCTATAGGTCATGGCTCTTGTCTTCAAAAATCAGTGCATTTGTCCCTCCTTTTTTAAACTTTTAAACATTATGACATCTCCAGTGCACTTATAATTTATTGAAGACTCTATCACATTGCTAACATATTGAATATACTCAGCAATATGAAAATAAATGTAGATACCCTGAAAACCTTTAAGAGATTTCGAGTGTTTCCAACATATGAAATATTGGAAAAGATATGCTAACAATAAACAGATATGTGCTAAATTGTTTTTCTAATATCACATAAGGTGACTCTTCTCTAAAACTGGTTATAATTTGAGAAACTTATGGCTTGCATCATCTCTGAAGTTAAATGCCAAAGCAAAGACATTTAAGAACTACTCAGAGGCACGCTACTCTTTCTATTAATCTGTTCTCCTAAAGTCATTGTATGTGTAAAACACTAGCCAGGATGATTTTTCCTTATAAAACTCATTTTCCTTGTATAAATTTGCTTAAATAAAGCCAATAAAATTTTGACATGTGCTGGATTTTTCTGCTTTTCTTTTCCACAAGATTATTGACTTTCATGCCATTTTCTCCCCTACAAGACTAACGAAGATGTCCTTCCTTTTTATGCACTGATTGCAAGGTAGAAAATACTACTTAACATTGGCTCCAGGCAATATTTTCTGAAATTTAGAGCCTTGTTTTTATTAAGCTGTATAATGCGCTCGCAGTTTATTTTCCATAAGGAAATAGTGGTGTATTTTGAAAAGTGGAAGTTGTAACTGTTTAGGTTTATCAGAGAAGCTCTGTTAGTGTTTAGTGTGTCTCTGTTAGAAAATGAAAGAATGTGTGAATTCTAAAATCTTTCCATAGACTTTCAAAATTTTAACAAATATGCAACAATGAAATACCAGTGGAAGTCTATCATAATAAATGTTAAAGGGACTATTTTTAGAAGGAAATATTAGAAATAATTATTAAAAAGCCAAGCCTTGTACTATTTTGCTAGATTCTTGTAAGCCAATCTGCCCAGTAGAGTCAAAAATCAGAAACAGGGAGAAAAAGTAGGAGAGGAGACCTCCATTTCTTGCTCCAGAATGTAGTAGGAAAGTCGTCTTTCTCTCATGTCTTGGTATTATGTCAGCTGTACTTTCTGTGCAGATGCCCTTAAGACATTATATTATGGAAGGAAATAAAAGCAATTGTTTGTTGCAAGCATTAACACTTCTACATTTTTGTTGCATAAATAAAATGCATATAGTAAAGCAATTATATGCCTGCAATTTGAAGTAATAAATAGGCAATAATAAAAATAATAGGAATATCACATAATGCAAAGTACAGAAAAGAGACTTCATAGAAACAGAACTTGCCAGAAAAATAGAAAATGACTGAATTTATTAGTTTTTTCCCATGAAAAAGAAAACAGAAAAGCAGGGTCTCATCCCCTCCACACACAAGGTGACTCCACCCACCAAGTAGTGCAAACTAGTCAATTGATTTCTAATCTCTTTCTCCATATGCCCTAAAATTCAGAGGCATTCACATGCACCCCCTTCTCAGGCACTAGATAGCTGTAGGCAGCAGCTTTTGGTGCTTTTCTTATGTTTTCAGAACACAAATAAAAGAACATTTTTTACAGTTTGTTTGGAAAATAATTCTAGACCATACAATTCCTGAAAAAAGAAAGCTGCCATATAACAAAGCAAAGCTTCTATTGAGAAACCTCTTAATAAAGCTGATAAATTTCCATACTTGGAGCCAGATAAGCAAATGATTTGCTCAATAACACATTTCATCATGACCCTTTTACTTCTCTCTGTTAAACTGTAGATATTTTTTCAATCAAATTTGCTTCCCACAAGTTTTACTTTTTCTTTTATTATTTCGTTTGAAATATATTGTATTTCATGGTCTCATGGTTATTTAAAAGTATTTGACGTAAGTTCCATATATTGAGAAATTCTCTACTGATAGTTCATTAAGTATCGTATTATTTTAAAAAACTGGTAACAAGACATTCTGGGCATTATTTAATTCTTTGAAACTTGTACTTCATCACTTCTTGACACTGTACATGGTCCCTTTCGGTGAATGTCCCTCATGTCAATAAAAACATATTCAATTTGAAATTATGGATGTATAATGCTGTAGAAATAAATTACACTAATTAGTATAACCATTTTCATGACTTGTTGATTCTTGAATTTATTGTTTTCTGATTATTTTTGTCAGTTAAGATTGCTAAATATTTTTTTTTTTTTTGGCTAAATATTGTAGCTGAAAAAGAGAGACATTCAATAAATCACCTGTCTCCAAAGAATTTAAATTTTGGATTTTGGCCTGTGCTTTCTGTATTCTCTTGTCTGCCCCACCGCCCTGGGGCCTGGCTCTTCCTTCC
The DNA here is from genome assembly GCF_014898055.3 of Talpa occidentalis. Lineage (NCBI taxonomy): Eukaryota > Metazoa > Chordata > Mammalia > Eulipotyphla > Talpidae > Talpa > Talpa occidentalis. The sequence goes on along the minus strand of NW_023601212.1, from coordinate 2,218,475 downwards.
GAGCCGGCCTTTCTTCCAGGGCCCACACTAGGTGCCGGCTCAGAGAAAAGCAAAGCGAACTTACCAAGTCCCTGCGACTTTGTCAGAATTTCCATCTCTCTCCTCCCGCCAAGGGCTGAAACTGCCCTCACGTCGTCTTGCTGTCCAGGTGGGTTTCCTGCCATTTGATGGAGACGCGCGCGCAGCGCCTGTTGCTGTTGGTCTACAAGGCCGTGCGCCCTGCAAGAGGGGACACCTGGGTGTGTCCACTTCCCCAGGATGCCGTCCCTTCATCCCAGCCACTGTGCAATCTCCACATTATGCTCTTTATTTCTCAGTCCAGTGTGACATCTGCTTTCCACTTCCATCCCCTTTCTCTTGGTGCTGAGACTTGGAAAAACAGGGCTTGGGTGGGAAAAGTGGACACGACCTGAGCGCTCCCAGCACATGCTGTCCTCTGTCGTGGACAATCGCCCTCGAGCCCTGTGTGCCTTAAGTTTTCTCTAAGCCCTTTTATTTTACAGAGTTTTATTATGTCTATGTATTTTGCCCAAATGTTACTGTTCTGTGAACACCTTTGTCTGCTACGTTAGTGCATCTTGCCCATGTGAACAACGTCTTTTAAAAGTTTTAGTTCTTTCTCTTTCCATCCAAATATTTCATGTGACTATAGTTTTTTTGTGAATGGCTAGAACTAAAGGGTTTAAATTCATTTTTCTTAAGTCCCTTTGCTCATGTCAACCCACATACAGATTTCCAACTAAGCTATACAGGACCCTCACTGTATAACATGCCTGGTTGAGCTCACACCTGTCCTTTCTTCCACACCTTTGTCTTAGTGATCCTCATTAGAAAGATATTTATTAGGTTAGAGATCTGGTAGGGGGCCTCCCTGGTGGCACGAGGGGTTAAGTAGCAGCACTGTGAAGCTGTCCATAGCCTCTGCAGCATGAGTTCAATCACCAGTGGGCCAGGGAGCTACCCCCATGGCGCAGCAGACCTCTCCTGTCTCCCCGCTGATCCCCTCAGCAGTGGATTTCAGCGGATCCACTTGTTCTGCTCCCCACTCTGTCTCTGGTGAGTCCTCTCACCCCTGCACCTCTAGCCTGTACCCCAGTTCTACCTTTTAAAAAATAGATATCTGGCAGAGCACATTTATTTCATGTGGCAATTCACCTCGAGGAAAGGACAAATTTAAATGGACTTATTTCATATGTATTTTATTTAGTAAGTTAGATGATGATGACTTGGGTATCTGTTATTTATATTCACTTGTGAGTCTGAAATATTCATAATGAAAAACTCGGTGTTGTACTTCATACATGTTTTTGTGTGTGGCTGTGTATGTATAGAAAACACATATCACTTGGACATATGTACATTCAATGTAGTTAAAATGATTTCATTTTGCTCACTGTTTCTTATATGATTTATTCCCAGATATGTACATATACATTTATATCCATTTTCTTCCTAGTTTTATTTTGGAAATTACCCATATCATCTAAATTCTTTAAAAATTGTAATGATATTCTAATATTCAGTGACATGATTAAGTATAATATATTTAATGATATCCTATTTTCAGGAATGTGTGTGGTTTTACATTCTTTTGTCCTAAAAATGTATTTGTTGAGTATAATTTTCATTCATATATTTTTTGGGTAAATAATTAAGTCATTATACTATCAATATATTTGACATTTTAAATTCTCATGTTAAAATGACCCAAAGAAATAATTAATTACCAGTGCATTTAAAATTGCCTTTTTTCTGGATGTTAGCATTTTCACTCAATCTAATTAGCAACACAACGTATTAAAGTTGTTGGAGTTAGAAAACTAGGTAAATATCCTCACAAATATTAAGAGAGCTTATTCTGTTTCAAGTATATAATTTATGACATGATAGAAAATTATTACCAAATAAAGGAGAAACAAATACGCATAATGCACCATCACTAAGCATATACTTGACCTTCTCTATTACAGACGCATATTCAAAAGATTTTAGTTCTGTGCTAAGTCTACACAGTATATCGGACATTCTTACTCTCAGCTGTTTCTACTGCCAATTTCCATTGCTTGAGTGCTGTCACCCTTGGATTCAGGCTGTCAAGCCTGCGGAAACACTCCGACTCAAAGGATTTTCTCATTAGCTCCTGCTGTTAGTGTTTCATGCAAGAAATCTTAATCAGTTTGCTCAATCTTCCTTTATGCCCCAAATTTCCAAATTCAACATTATTATTCCACATCATTCCATGTCTACTGATTAGATAGAAGTGTTGATGATTTATTTTATAATTATAAACTATGTTATGAGTAAAGAAGCTTTATTTTTGGCATCCTGTATGTGGCATCTGCCCCAACGCACTTTCATAATTTAACTGGCTATGTCACTAAAATTTATATCTTGTTATAATACAGCTGGCAGAGGTCACATTCACCTATTTGCATTTTTAATGCAAAACAATATCTGGATAAAACAGAAATTCAATTTATTTTGTTTCCATGCTCATTTAATGATAAAAGTTAATAATGAAAATATATCATTTGTATTCTGTATTTTTAACGGAGTAGTGGTATCCACATTTTGCTATACAACCAAAATATGTTTGGTTACAATATATTTTTTTCATATTCCACTCATGTTAACAACATATGGCATATGCACAGTATTTCTTTTAAAAAAACAAAATTGAGAATTCTGAAACATTTGGCCCCAACAGTCTATAACATAGTAATGACCCACATTAACTTTTCTTCTTTCAAAGAACCAGTTCTACCTTTTTCTGACAGTGCAAATTTAAGTAAGTCATTAAATTTTGACATTATAAAGCTAATCATCTATAAAATTAGAATACCATTGATTCTTACCCTAGAAGATTATTGGGAGGAAAAAGAAATAATGTACATAAACTTTAATTTATAGTGCATAAAGATTATTTAAGAGTCCACGTCACATTTTATAAGTAAAAACACTTCAATCAAGGATTTATTATTTTTTTCTCTATTCAGGATATCTTAACTCTATTTTGACTAAATATGTCCAAATATATATGGGTATGCTTACACACTGTCAGCCTATATCATAGTTTCTTCCCAAAATGAAGCTTCACAATTTCAAAGTAATCAGTTCGTAATTGGTCATGTAATAAAGAAGTGGTAGAAATGAAAGGATTATGTAATTGTTATGTCATTTAATTAATTTATTTCCTACTGTAAAATTTAATAGATTTCTTGGCATTTTCAATTTTTAGGGCACATTTAACTGTGTTATATTTGTTTCACTTAATTAGTTATATATAAACAGATGAATGGTATTGTTAGAAGGTAATTAAAAATAATCCACTAGTTTTGTATCACATCTAATAAAGTTTTAAAAGAATATATATTCTTTAAAGGATATGTATGAATAAATATATATACTATTCTTAAACTTTATTATATCAATGTATGACTTGGTTTTGTAATAAACTTCCTGTGGCAGCTGAGCACATTGAGAAATTTCAATGACTATGAGATGCTATAAGATAAAAGCCAGTAAGAGGAAAATTCTTGTATTAACATATGAATCAATAACCTTGATAGAGGTATCAAAAGGCTGAAGTCAAAGTCTTTTCCAACCAACTGCCCCTGGGAATGATTAACCTCCACTGATAGGATTTCCCAAGAGTGACATAATAAAGAACCAGAAAAATTTGGTAATAATGTTTGGTAAAAATTGGTAATAATCCCAAAGTTCAGTTAGCAAGACAAATTTATCAGAAGCTATTTCAGATAAAGAGCCAGATGACTGTTCAAGTAGTCACAGAAAAGAGAAAAGCAATTCAAGAAGACAAAAAAATATAGTAACTATAAATCATTTCTACCCAGTCATTACTAATTGAAAAGAGTATGGCAGAGAAAGGTACTAGACTCTTATTGGAATGTCTTTTGAATTTTTATTTTTCTAAACATAGAATTCCTTCTCAAAGAATCATTCTTCCTTTGTATTTTAAATTATTCCAAAACCCACCACCTTTGTAGCTCAATCTCTCTAGAATTTAGACTTCTCAGTTCCATTAAGCCAGAAGCCTGAACTGAGTCTGTGTTTCCCATAAAAATTTCATTTCATCTTTATATATCAATAGTAGATTGCTAGGATTAATTGCTGATTGAAATGCAAGGTCATCAAACACATCTTGGGGATAAAACTAGGTAAATAATTTATAGTGCTATTGCAAAATGAAAATTCTGGCCACCTGAATCAGATTGTGAATTTCTTGACAGGAACAGTGGCCCTTACACCCAAAGTGGGTTCTGCCTTTGGAAGTACATTGATGAAGCACATTTGTGAACTAGATTCCTGACAGGAGATGGTATTGAGCAAAACTGAGGTGTACCCAGGAACCCCAAACTGTTCAGAGACAAAAAAAAACAACAAAAACCCATGTTACCTTTTCTACGAGTTCATGTCATGTGTCTATATCAAAGCAAAGTCATGATTTAGTGTATTCAGAGATATTTAATTGGTGAGAGATTCAGAGGGAGTGGGAACAGAAAAGATGGGAGAAAAAGATGTCAAAAGATGAGCTCTATCAAGCTCTGAAATCACCTATTTCCTCACAGGCAAACACAACCACACAGGCAGGGCACAGAGCGAGGTGGTTAAAGCCCAAAGCAAAGGCACCAGAAACACAAATCTAAGGCACCTCCTGGCAGGTGCGTAAGCAGGAGGTTGTGCAGGACTCAGAGAACTAGGAAGGGAGAAAAGAACCAAAGTCAAGAATGTGCCACATAAGCTGAATCCACCCGAGGATCAGGATAGCAACTGCCATAGTCTCCAGAGCAAGCCAGACCATCCACTTGCTAAAGTATCCAGACCAGAAAAAAAGGAGCCAACACATATGTGTTCAGTCTTTTAAGTCCAACATGGCTGCTCAATGCTGGACCTTATTCCCCACGGTTTCCCATTCAGGAAGTCGGGTCCGTGACAGGCTGTGAGTTGTGATGCTGGGTATGCAGAGATGGAGGTGCAGGAAGATGTCAGGGGGTGTGGGACCAATTCCTCCACCCCAGTGTGCTGGCCCAGACCCCAGCTACTTCCTCTGACAGAGACTTCCACCTGACAACAACAATGCAACTGAAACATCTATAATACCTAAGCCACTGGCCACAGGTGTAACAAGTCATTGACTACTTGAACAGAGGCCAGTGCAAATTACTTAATTTAAATTTAAAAGGCAACAAAGTATAAAATGTTCTCCTAAGTGCAGCTTTATTCTTTTAGTACAATAATATTTCATTTAAATCACTGAAAAAAATGTATTTTTTGAGAGATGTGAAACCAATGTAAAAATATGCCATATTTCAAAGACTGGAATATATAGAATGAAAAAGAGATGGAAACATGTCTCAATGGTCTTTAAAAAATAGGTCCTTGATATGACAAAATTTTGTGTGTGTGTTGAGTTAGAAACAATGTATTTTTTAAAATAAACTTAACCTCTTTAGTTTTACTTAAGATGTGATTCCTACAGAATACAAGACTATGTATGTGACGTGAATTATATTTCTATTGTATCTGGAGATACAGACATCTCGGGAAAATTACTTTTTGGGTCTTTTTGGGGTGCAGAGGAGATTATTACATGCCAATCTGGGTTATTCTATGATGGCAAAAATCAAATAAGAATCTGATGGATTGGGTAAAAGCCCAATTGTAAGGAAAATAAAAGCCAAAAAGAAGTTTAATAAAAGCATGTTTACCTTCTGTATATGCAGGAGAAATCTAATGTGATTGAGTAACTTGGCCATGGCCTTAGATGACATTTTAATCATCTCAACTAACACAGGAAGGATTTTGGGGGGAGCAGGAGGAAGATTTGGGAGGTTATCTGGGCAGGAACAGCAAACCAAAGCCTGCAGATTTAATTCTGTGCTCACCAAGAAAAAGAGATAAGACTATGTCTTCCAGGAAGCTTTCCTTACAGAGAGAAATTTACATAAATATATGGATAGCAAAATCCTTCAGAGCCCCTCCCTCAAACTTTTGACAAAAAGACATATTTTGGGGTGGCAGATTTTTGCTCCCTTACAGTCTGTAAATTTTGAGCTGGATTCTTCCTTTGAATATCACATTTCTAGGCAACCTCACAATTGAGGAGACAGTTATTGAAATTCAATGTATACTCCAAATCTCATCAGACATGAAAATCCACAAGCCTTTAAGCTACAAGTAGCTCATCAGTGAGAATGCCACTCTCTATCCCCACACTTGACTTAAAAAGTAAATTAATCAGAATAAAATCCAGCAGCCTTATATTTTGTTAACTCAGACTGTAGGTATCAGAAAGCTGGCATTACACTGATAGAGAGCTGAGATTTATCATTTCTTGACATTCTGGTCAAATAAGAAAGTCTGCTAGGAGGAAAATAATGGAGGCAAAGCAAATTTAAAGTTTATAGTCTTAAGGAGAAACCAGGAGAGTATAGGGAATAAATAAGTGGAATGGAAGTTTCCTTATTGAAGTTGGTGACCATTCAGGAAAAACTTGGTCTGAATTAGTGAAACAAACCACACAGGATTTACACTTCCTTTTGTTTATTCTCCCAGGCAAGCACAGCAGTACAGTCTAGACTTTTGAGAGAACAGGTGCCTAATTCAATAAGAATAATGACCCTTTAATTATTCAGTTGGATGTGATGCAATTATTAGGGTGCCGCCACTATACTTAAAACATAAGAGGTATTTTTAAGACTGGAGTCTAGCTTGATCCGAAATGCAAAGGTTGGACCAAAGAGCTACATATTAGAGCTTTACTAATCAATATCAACCTTGAAAACACTCATCCGAGTTCTCTTTGGAAAATGATCAAAAAATGGTGAGGGCTAAAATTCTTCCTCTGGTCATGGATTCTGAAAGATCTTTGTCTAGCTTGACCAATTGATCCCCCATTAATTTTGAAATAACAAATAGTTTTCAATCAAGGTCTGCTTATTGTGGATCCTACAATAGAAGGGTGGCAGGACCCTGAGTCATGCTCTCAACTTGAGAGTGGCTGTGGTCCTGGTTTTATAAGGGGGGTTGGTTACCAAGGCCAAGGGGCTGGCTGCAAAATAGCATGTTTTAAGCTGGGCTACACTAGGGCATGATTCTTCACAAGTGGATGTCTCACTAGCATCTTAAGTCTCCACCCAGGGGTGGATGTTTTAGCAAACTAATGAATTCTAGGTCACACTTTTACAGAGCCATCCCAAAGGAAAACAGGGTGACCTGGATGTGAGTCCTCAACCATCTGTAAGGACTCAGGAGAAGACTTAAGATCAGGCATGCAGAAAAAAGTTAATAAAAGGTTTATTTACAAGGGATATAAGAAGAGGGAGAACACACACACAGAGATTAATTGGTCAGTACCTCCTACCTGTAATGCTGTCTAAGGTGGAATCCTGGTACACAATGAAATGAGGCAAAGCCAAGAGATCACAAGCCCACATGTGTTTGGTTTTATACCAAGTATGGCTGGTTAACTCCACCCTTAGCCCCCAAAACCTCCCCCTTCAGGGAGTCAAATGTCAGGGCAGATCCCTAGCATGATGGGAGTTGTAGTCCTTGGCCCTGAGGTCTCTTTGTCATGGATGTGGGGGTGGAATCCTTAAAACATCAGTGGCTGGAGTTCACTCAGGACCTACTGTTGTTGCTGCAACAACTTTGTCAGTCTTCTTCCATATGATTCTGAGAGGCCATCAGCTTTCAGTTGGTTCTGGAGCCATTGCTCAAAAGTAGGAAGCACGTGCAAGGTGGAGGGTCTGTTTCTTTCTTTCTCTTTTTTTTTAATAAAGATTTTTTATTTATGCATACAAGAGCTGGGGTACAGGCCAGAGGTGTGGGGGTGAGAGGATTCACTAGAGACAGAGTGGCGAGCAGAGCAGGTAGACTGATTGAAGCACACAGCTGAGGGGAACAGCGGGGGGATGGGAGATGTCTGCTGTGCCATGTGGGTAGCTCCCTGGCTGGGGATAAAACTCATGCTGCAGTGACTGTGGACAGCTTCATAGGTTGCATTTTCACCCCTTGTCCCACCAGGGAGGCTCAGGTCTGTTTCTTACTGATGTTTAACCGAATTCCTATTCTCCTGGGGGCTCAATAACAGAAAGTCTATTCAAGCAAGATCTAAGTTCAAAAGGTGCTATAACACTGTCACTCTGATAGTTCACAACAGATGATACTCCATGTGAGAGAGTAAACTGATATTTTCAAAAGAATCTTTTATTTTAAATCCTCAGGTATAATTTTATCCTGTCAATTTAGTGATTGGTATAAGCATTGATCAACTGTATGAACTTTCATCTGTAAGGTGAAAACAAATTCTAAAATGGTAAATAATTTCATGAGTTTATATCAGCCTTATCATGCAATTACCTTCATAAATGTCATCAATATTATCAATAATATTATTAAATTATCTAAATAATAACCATGATAACTACAGAAGTATTGTTATGGATATATACTGCCATGAAAGGGTAACAACATTTTCCCTGCCCCAACTCACAAGCAGCCATCCTGGACTACAATTCCCAGTATGCCATGAACAGGAATTCCTGAGGATGGGAGCTACTGGGATCTATCAGCAGAGCTCAGAAGCCAGGTGGACTTATATAACATGGAAGACAGGCACTCCTGTCTCTCTGGCTTCCATAGTCCTACGTGCACCCTAGCACTGTTAGAAGGAGACATGTAGAAGAGAGACATGTAAAGACACTACAAAGAGATACTTGGGAGACATCTGTGGGTGACAGACACAGGGGAGGCTATCTTTGGAAGCCAGAATGGCAGCTGTTATCTTGTTTTCCACTTTGATTTTGATTTTTGCATCTCTCCTTCTGTCTTAGCTTTCTGGAAACACCTAACCCCTTTCTTATAGTGCCCTGACAAAAGATATCTTAGACTTGGGGCAAGTTTTCAGGCTTTATTGGCACCCCTTCAGGCCAAGTCTGTTTGGGCATTTGCCCAAATGTTGATGGGTAATTTTCAGAGTTTTATTAGGAATATCCCTTCTTCTCTTTGATCTCTAGAGGCACACTAATTTTGTTAAAAATCTACCACACCAAGAGTAGCTTTTTTGGCCTTTGTGCTCAGGGATGGTTGAATCTGTTTCAGAGTGTGTAACCCTTAATAGCTTGGGGTCCTTGGGTGCACACGCCTTGTTGTGAGTTAACAATATAAATAATGTTAGATATTTATTTGGGAGTGATATTATTTCTTTCCACCTCTCTAAGTGTTATTTTAACCTTCTAATTTGACTTTCTTTGCATAGTATTAGAACAAATGAAGAGTAGCCGTACTATTAAATGCATAAAAAATGTTTTTTGTGTTTTTAAGTCTTGTAGATCTACTTTCATTTTCTTCCAATTCTTACCAAATTATTTAGCATTCATTTACTTTGAAAAAAAAATTTCTTTTGTAGTAATGCTTTAATTGTTTATTTAATTTTTATTGTTGGCAAGTTTCTGTAGAAATCAAACAGGAAAAATATAAACCAGTTTTTTTTTTCCTTTATCTGTTGCTTCTGTACACAAACAATAAATTCATCAAGAAAGCTTACATTTTGATAATTTTACATTACATTCTGACTAAACTTTTGCATTTCTGATAATTTCTAAGTTTAATATTTACTAATTTCTCTCATCTGTTTTGAAGTATAGCTGCATTTTATGAATCCTCATGTTATATACTGAAAGGTAAAAAAAAATGATTCAATATTGTGGCCACATCCAATCTAGTCTGTACATTCAGGAGAATAATAAACACCTAATTCAAAAAGAATTACATTCAAATACTGTGAAGGTAGAAATTTTGAATTTACATATATGCTTTTAAAAATCTCATTTTGAATAATTAGCCTGACTTCAGTATCACTTTTCATTCACCTAGGCAGGCACATATTTTTTGCTTTTATTTAAAGTAGAAAACAGCACATGTTCTGTTTTATACTTTACATTTTTTCAAATAGAAACATTAAATGCCAATCTTGAAGTGTAAAGCAATTTAGGTTGATAAGGCTTAATAGAAGAATAGATGTTAAGAAATCTGGGGAATAGTAAGATACAGATTCAATAGTATACACGCCATGAGATACAAAGCAGTGAGCGTCTATGTAAATAAAAGCATCTGCACATTACTGGAAATCTTCACATTCAAAATCATGCCAGAGCCAAGTGTCAACCCATTTAAGTCAATTGTTCACAACAGAGCACCTCACCTTGAGATATGAACCAAGCTTGAGAAAGGAATGGAAGTTTATTAAATAGGTAGACAATTTCTAGTTCACTCAAATTATAAGAAAATCTACTATCCTCAGTACTTGGACTTCAATACATGAATAATCCCTGATAAACTTCAATTCACTGTAGCTTCAAATGTTGCCTAATCAGGTTGGATAACATTCAGATGCAAATTTGAAATTAGTTACCATATTGAAAGGAAATGGTACTCATCAGGAAACTAAAGAACATTTTATTGTCAATAAAAGATAGTTTCATTATTTCAGAAGTTTCCTTTTGCATAGTGATTTTTTATGATGCCTTAGAAGAGAGTTAAAATGCAAAATCAACTAGTTTGAACTAATTGATATTATATGTTAATTCACTTCAAAGCAGAATAATTTTCTTTCATATTTAATGCATACAAATAATCTATCAAGGTAGATCGTATACTAGACAATGCAACAATCTTAACTGGACAGAGAGGTGGAGGATGGTTTATGTAATGGAATAATGTTCAGCCATGTAAAAGAATGAGATGTGGTGCAGAAAATAACACAGTGAATCTCAAAATTTTTATCCTAAGTGAAAAAAACAAAACAAGGAAAGAGCACACTCTCTCTGATTCCACTTATAAAAATTCTTGAACTGGAAAATTAACATGTAAAATTTCAGGGAGGATCAAGTTTGCTTGGGGAAGCTGTACAGTGGGCAGGGTGAACGGCAAAAAATGATTACCAAGGGGCATGTGGAAATGTCTGAGGATGATGTGCATGCTCATCATCTGGATTTTGGAATAAATTTTTTAATTGTCTGGGTGTGTGTGTGTGTCCTCCATTATCCCCATGGTTGTCCTGTAACACATACATTTTATTTATAATACATGCTACTAAAAATAAACCTATGATCTTTGATAGAATTAGTTTGCTTTCTTTTAATTCAGTGTTCCCTACTTCCAGAATATTTTGGAACTATGATTTTCTTTGAGAAAGTTTAGCAGAAAGAGACTTTGCCCATTAACTTAGCTAAAATGAATCCCGAGAACCATCAGTTCTAAGCTAAAATGTTTTATTTTTATATTCTGTTTAACTCAGTGCTGTTGTATGATTGCAATTATAAAGTCTGTAATTATCTAATAATTTTCTTGAGTTTCTATTCATCACTATCTGGCAATAAAAACTGGATATCATTCAGTATCTACATTGGCATAAACTTGTTGAATTTGCAGACTGTTTATTCAACAACAGTAAGGGGTTAGACTGCAACCCAAATATCTCGAACTCCACTTATCGAAAATACTGCCATTGTCATATGCCTATTTTCCAGAGATTGCTAACAACGGACATTAATCCAGTGAATCTATTAAATGATCAAGTATGAAGGTGAAGATATTGTGGTTTACTTGGTTATAAAGCAACAGTGTAACTCATTGACTGAACTCTTGGATATTTTCTTGAATGATTTGTTATAGATAGACCTTATTGTATGTGCAAATATTGGCATCTTATTTACTCTGTTGTTTTAGTTTTCTCTCACTCTAGCCCATCAAACCTAAATACTACCCATGAGGTCTGACGTTTTAAATATGATAGGCACAATCATGCACTTCCATAACTTTGATGCACACATCTTCCTCTGGAATTTTCTGCATTGATGGTAATAAATTATTAATATTTCAAAGTCCTACACATGTCATCTCCATCATGAAACCTTCAAAGTTTCACTGATCTGGACTTTATCTTGACTATATTTTAATAGCACATTATGTGTTCTATACTTTCATAATTTTCTTAGATTTTGTTTACAAAATAGTTTGAGTTAGTAGTAAAATTTCCTTTTTTCTTGGCCATTCTGGCTATATCATTGTCTCAAACAAACACGAGGTTTATTTTACTTCATTGTCACTTGTTTGTTTTCAGAAGTCTAGATTTTAGACTGCTAGATCCTAAAGTAAAAGAAAAAGGCTAAGAAAAGTGTCTTAATTTTTAACCAAACTTTATATTTTATTTGAGAACTTATCTCAGCAACATTCACATAACTTTCTTCTTTTAATACTCATGAGCCAACTGAGCACTGTGGGATCTTGTGTCCAGGTGATATTATCAGGATAAGAATTTTAAGAAATTTGGCCAGAGTCACTCAGATACAGGTAACAAAGGCAAGATCCAGGTAGATCTCTATAAATCACATTTTCGGTCTAAATAGGGTCATAATGATGTCATAAATAGAGTTTCTGCCATCTTGACAATATTGTGTTTAGCTATTGTATTATCTCTGTCTAGATTAAAGTTGGTGTTTTTTTAATTTTGCCTCAATATTGCAATTTACTGAGGGAAAAAAAATTAACCTTACTCTAGTAATCTCCACATACATATTTGAATAAACACTGATAGTTCAAAATATGCCCATGAATATATATATACATATATTCCTATATTTCCTGAAACCCACATCCTTTGATACAGTGTTTAAGTAGTTAAAACATGACCTGTTATTTTAATTTGTGAAGCTATAAAATCTTTAGAAAAAGAATTACATATTATGCTTAATTAACATCTAAATGGAAATCAAAGTGAAGCTGGTTTTAGATATTTCTCCAAGGAGCATTTATTATTAATACCTAATAGTTTATTTATTTATGCATACAAGAGCTGGGGTATAGACCAGAGGTGTGTGGGGGGGGGGCGGGATTCACAGAGACAGAGTGGGGAACAGAACAGGCAGACTGACTGAAATCCACTGCTGAGGGGAGCCTTGGGCAAGACAGGAGAGGTCTGCTGTGCCATATGGGTGAGCTCCCTGGCCAGGGATCAAACTCCTGCTGCAGTGGCTATTGATAGCTTCATAATGCTGAGACTTAATGCGTTGCACCACCAGAGAGGCTTTAATACCTAGTAGTTTCTTTAAAGGAATTCAAAAAACAATTCAAAACAACATACTTGTTTTTTTGTAAAAGTCATGAGGCATTTTTACATAGAAAAAATAAATCATGACTTTTTTATATATATATATTGACAATTTAGTGGATATTTTCTTGATAATAAATTTCTTCTTGGCATAGTATTTTCAATGAAAATCTTATCATAAAAATGATAGCATAATTGTTTACCTCTGACAATTCAGGTGGAGCTTAGGCAACCAAGAATAAAAAAAAAAAAAACACTTTTAAATGTCATGACCACTTGTGCAATATCATGGGATAAATTCACAGTGAAATCTAAGAGTGCCTTTTCTTCATGTGAGTTCATGAGATATGAATTCTCCCCTGGCTCCTTCCTCTCAGTGTGCCAACCATGAGAGGCAGTTTATACCTGACGATTGCTCCTTCCAGCACCAGCAAAGGAGGTGACCAAAAAAAAAAAAAAAAAAATCTGCTTCTGAACTTTGTTAAACATGTCCTTAAAACTGAGTGTGGTTTGGAAAACAATTCTTAGATGATGACCTTTTTCTCCATAAATGAGATAAATGAGTTTGGTCTAAAATTTTAGCTTCATGAAACAGCTAAGTTATCACAAATCTTAACATTAAGTTGGAAATGAGTCTGTCCATCGATGGGGCAAGCTGGTGAAAAGTAAAAATTTCCTAATTACAAATTGTACTCTGAACATAAAACAGCTTGAAAGTAAGTAAACCCTTTGGGGACCTCACCTTTCATTTAATTTGTTTTTGAGCAGAAGGTGAGTTAGTGGTCAAATATATAAAGCAACATTTTGAATATCTATTTTAAAGTGGACAAAAATCACAGGGCTAGTAGAAGTTCCCAATAAATTGAAAACACTAGACTCTACCTACTTGGGTAAAACTGTCTTCATGAGAATTGTTATGGACCGTTTACAAAGGTAGCAGCCAATTTTTTTGACATGTTCCTACAAATTAGGTTCAAGCTCACCTACACAGTCCAAATTAGAGGTTTATGGACTTCAAGTATAGAATCCTACAATTCATGTTTCTGAAATTAATTCAGTGATTTTTTTTTTTTGTCATTCAGTGTCTAAATGAATATAGATTTTTTTTCTCTCAGTAGCCCAAATGCAAATGCATGTAGTAAAAACTGAGCTGTTTGTTGATCAACATAACAATTATACTTGAAAGAATTTGCCTTTTTAATACAGCCATTGAGATCCAATTTTTTTCACACACCCCTCAAATTCTAGATCTCATTTTATTTGTTTAACTATTCTCTGAACATTTCTTCCTTTATTTCAATTTTCATAACCAGGTTGACTAAAGGTGACTTTTCTCTCCATGCTATAGCTTAAAGGAAGTTTTGCAAGATGTAATCACTTAATCTGATATCTTTTTTTTTTTTAAACTGAAGCAGAATAGAGATTCAGAAATGTTACTACTATTGCTAAATGTCATCTAATTTCAGTAGATCTCTGCATATTTGGCAGCTGACATGAAATTCATATTGGTCCTGAGAGATTTAAAATAAAAAAAGTAAATTACATGCAAAAGCTTTAAGAAAGATTTATATTTCCATCTATTGGTAATGAAAAAGCAGATGGTTGTGGAGAACTCTGGAAATATATAAAAAAAAGTTGTGTTGTTTAATGGCTTAGCAAGAATGGAAAGTAAAAGTGGTAACAATATTTGAAGATACCTCCAATAAAAAAGTTATCGAATCTTTGGTCTTCCTCGATTCTTCATCATAATGATGCTATAAAAAATTTACAGTGTAAATAAGAAAAAAAAAAAACATATATGTTTGAGCATTGATTGCTCCTTCCAAAAGGACTTGCTAAAAAGTGAATCCATAGTTACCTAGATTTACTACCTGTAGTCGATGCCATTTTTCACTGTCTGTGCATTTGCTAAAATAGCTTGCAGACACAATAACATTTATCTGGCACTTTTCAGGTTTATAGTGGTTTGTTGACAACAGCAGAGTTCACCCAGCAAAACTCAATATTAATACCCACCTTTCACTGAACCTATTTGAGAGTAGAATAATCTTTATCCAAAAAAAATGTGAATTTTGTCACAAAAAAAATGGTTTTACTGCAATTGAGGAAGATCTGTGGAAATTATATATATATGATACTTTATATATTATATATATTCTTCATATATATGATACTTTACATATGTGATAATTTATATATATGTGTATATACTTTATATCTAATTACATAGCATACTTACTCATTCAGTCAGAATTGATAATGAATCTTTGGCAACACTGATGGAAACACTATGCCTCCCTTACAGGTTTAGCTAGTACTTGATCACAATCCGCCATGCTGAATATTAACAAGAAAGGATAACTCATGTGGGACTGTTAGGGGGAAAGGATGTCTGGAAAAAACTCCACAAATAGGTTTTATGGACCCCACCCCCTCTCCAGACCAAAGATTTCCAAGACATCCAGGACTACAAATCCCATAATGTCATCATCACCAGAGGGAGGATGCTGGGAACTGAGGGTGGAGTTAAGCAGCCAGGTTTGATGTCTAATCAGACATGTGGGCTTTGGGGGTCCCTTGTTTTTGCCGGCTTTTAGTGTGCTCTTGGGGTTCCAGCTCAGCGGAACTTGTAGGATGCATTCACCAATTTATCTCCCTCTCTTTCACCCTGAGTTATTCATTTCTTCATTTCCCCTTCTTTTGTAAATAAACCTTTATTAACCATTTTGTGCCTGCAGTTGAGTCATCTTATATGTCCTTTTTAAGCCTGTGGGTGAGGACCCACAGTCAGGCCACCCATTTCAAATGTGGGTTGCCCTATAACAGTTTACCCATAGTAGTTTAATCAAGTCACCGCTTACAAAGCTACATCCTGTTGGAAAATGACTTTCCTTTCATGTAACAGAGACTTCGCCTATAGAATTCAAAAGTAACATGGTGGCTTTGTTGAGCTTAATCTTCAGTCCCATTAAGTAGCCATGAGCTGCACCAAAAATAAAATCTCGGTACAATAACGACTGATAGCAACCGCTGATGACCAGGGGGGCTCCCTCAGGTGTGCCTTTAATCAGCCCTTCCCAGGATGCGGTCGAGCCTGTGCAGCGAGACTTCGCTGTATGTCTGATAAAATGCCACTGCTTCCTCTGGCAGAGCGTTAGCTCTATGATTTTTCTAGCAGAGTTGTCAAAAGTGAGAAACAGGAGTGAGATTTCCTGGATGTGAATCCATTCTCACCCCAGGAACCCCAGCAAATTGTGTAACCTCTCTGTGCCTCATTTCACCCTCTAAAATGGGAGGAATAACAGTACCGACCTGAAGGACTGGATAAGGATGAAATGAGCTGATACCTGTAAAATGATTATAAAAAGAAAATCCTGAATATGTTAAACATAGAGTTAGTTAAGCAAAAAAAAATTCTTTAAATTGAATTTTTTTTTTTTTCCAAAGCAAAGCAAGCAGCCTGTGTGTGTATTGGGGTGGTGTCAAGCTTATAGTGCTTTTTGACTTCAAATGATGTTTAAGCTGGAATATTTGAGTTAGCAAGAAAGACCCATTATTTGAATCATTGTCTGGGTAGAAGTATAGAAGTACAAGACAATGCTGTTACTGAATATTAAAGCACTATGTATTGCATTAAAATGTGTTACAGTGCAATGTATTGCATATAGACAGTGAGCTCTTCATTATAGTATCTTCCATTTGAAATGCTCTATCTCACAGTAATAGTTTTTTATGGTTAAACTGAAGTCCACAGACTTAATGACATCTCTAAAGTCACTTAGCTAGTTGCAATTACAATATCTTCGCTCAAACTTCCTTTCTTAACTATCAGCTCAGTCAGAGACAGCACCGCTCACTAGCTGTGGGACTTGAGAGGACGCCCTTGATTTTATTGCTTCCTTTTGAAATGCTCAAAATGGGCAGAAACACTCTTTTTGTGGCAGGGTTATTTAAAATGTGGAACAGGAGAGTGGAGGACTGTGGGTCCTGGGTGGTGGGTGTGGTGTGATAGTGTGGCACCTGAAGGTAGGAGCCTGTGCCCTTAAATCATGTACAGTGCTGTAAACCAGTGTTGCCTCAATACATAAAATAATAAATAAAAGTATAAAGCATATGATACATTCGAAGTAAATGAATGGCAACTAAGTTTTGATTAATCTATATTAGCTTACAAATACTGTATTGAGAGTGCATCATATCTGTGTAGTAGGATGTGTGAGGAATCACAGTCTTTTCAGGCCATGCTGGTGGCACAAGGGGTTAGGGCGCAACCTATGAAGCTATCTGCAGCCACTGCAGCATGAGTTCGATCCCCGAGCAGGGAGCTACTCACATGGTGCAGCAGATTTCTCCTGTCTCGCAGTGTATTTCAGTCAATCCACCTGTTCTGTTCCCCACTCTGTCTCTGGTGAATCCTCTTACCCTCCACACCTCTGGCCTGCACTCCAGTTCTTGTATGCATGAGTAAATAAATCTTTAAAAAAAACCAGTCTTTTCAGAAAATCATGAGTAGTAGCGAACACTTACTTAGTTGTTCTATGGCCAGTTACTATCCCCAGCGCTTTTGAAGGAAGCTTCTTCTAATCTAATAGCATGAAAGGTAGGTACTAAGAGTTGCCAGACTTTACAGTGAGAAAACTGTTGAAGAAAATGCTTAAGTATCTTGCTTGTGATTTCACAGGTGTAATGAGCAGGGGGCGGAAGGGAGTCAGCGTGAGCTTCAGAGAAAGTCCTGCTAAGCAGCGTGTACTGGGTGCCTGGGCAGGTGTCAGGAGAAGCGCTCACTTGTAAATGCTCCATTTCTAGTTTCCAGGTTAAAATGTAGTTATTCTAACTGCCTTCTTGGCTACAGACTATTGCACAGGGAGGAGAAACACCAGCTTCATCATGACCGTGGGTGTATCTTCCCATGGGCGCATGTCCATTGTGTCAGCAAATGAGCCAAACTTTCAGAGAAAGTTCTAATCTGAATTTTCAGTTTGCTTTTGTATAATCATATCTCTAAATGCAGCAGCATCCTGAGGGAGTTTGAACTACTTTTGAAATTAGACAAATAAAACTACCATAAAATCTGGAGATCTGACAGTCTCATGATGTAACAAAACATGGAGTTGTCTGTATCTAGTGCACTACCCCATGCTCTCCTGACCAATCATCCTCTGACCAAATGAAGCACCACGAGGGACCCTTCGTTCTATAATTCCCAGTCTATTTGTCTATGAAGATTTAACTTCTCCTGTGCTATGTAATAATGACAGATTCCCTCTTTAACATTTTATGCTTTCTCTTTACTTATTTATACCACAACACGATGCCACTGGCCATTTGTCAAGTAAACTTTTTTCCAATACCAATGCAGAATAGGGAATGCATTTGTAAAAGGTAACTTGAAAACTCCATAGCATAAAAAAAATATATGCTCTGGTGAGAACAGGGAAGCATTCTGGAATAGATGTCACCGATAAATTCAGTTCATTCTAGTAGCCTTTCTTAGATGGCTATTCCAATTGGACCTTCATGTTTCTTCACAAAATGGACTAAAAGGCAGTGAGATGCACACAGGAAATGAAACATGGAACATTATTTGTGCTATTCTATTTCATAATAACCAAGAAAATGGGAAATTTCAGTGGCCATATGGAAGAGATTCTAAAAAATGTGCAGCAACATCCCATTTCTGGCATGAGCTTGCCCTAGTTCCTTTGTCCTTGGGTAAAATTTGAGAAGCATTGTACTGTGTTCTCATTAGAGATGAGAAACAAAGCATGATCCAGTTCTTTGCGAATTAGATATTCTTGCCTTCAGTGAAGCATGCTGCAAAGGTTGGGGGACTTTTCATTATGGATAAGCTCCTAGAAACAGTGGACCACAGCACAGCAGTTTGTGGGGGAAAACACAGAGGTTCAGCAGTGCAGAATGTTGTCCCTGATGGTGCTTTGGGATCTGTATAACTGGGTGTGCTGTACACATCAGGGGTAGAACTTGGCATTCTGAAATACGTTGTGAAATGATGACAATCCTAACAAATTCATCAACTCACATATTTATAGTTAGCATGTCTTCTTGCTCCTTCATTTTTCTTGTTTTTGGTGGAGTGAGAATGCATAAGCTCTATCATTTTAGCACAGTTCAACCATATAGCTCAGCATTGCTAATTGCAGTTGTTAGACCCCCAGAACGTACTCATCTTGTGCAAATGAAACTGTGAGCCTTGAAGACCTCCTCATCTTCTTCCCCCCAGACGCTGGACCACCGTGTACTTTCTGGTTTCATTATTGATCCCCCTGTAAGTGAGATCCTGTAGAGTTTGTTTTCCGTGGCTGTCTTATTTCACTTCACACAATGTCCTCCAGGTATTGTATCGATTCTGGCTTGGCTTTACTCACAATCTCTTTTTCCACTGATTATTTAAAAACACCTACAAGTTCTCCATCACTTTCAGGTTATTCCTTCACTAGGAGTGACTAAAGCTGTGATTTGGGTATTTTTTGGAGAAGGGACCCACCGTGGTTAGATTTACTCCTTGTCTTAATCCTCTCCCAAGTTTAAATAAGTCATAAAGGTCCAGTTGCAGCAGAAAAAGAAAATCTCGACTTCTCATTTTTCACGAACAGCATTTGTATTTTAGAAAATTAATTTGAAATATTGTATCTCACCTGCGTGTTAGTCATTCCCTTTGGATTGTCAGCTTTAGGTTGTAAGCTTTACTTGGCCTGCTTAGATTTTATACGTAGAATTTTAAGTGAAATCGCACTAACTTTTGTGATTTGGATTTAGAACTGCCACCCAGTTAGCTTTTTATTAGTACTTAGATTTTTCTTTTCTTTTCAACAAAGGTTTTCTGACAAATTCATCTCATTCACATTAACTCAGTCGCCACAAGGAAGAAGCCTGCAAGTTGCTTTGTCTTGCTGAAGTTGAGACAAGGATTTATTTATTCACATTACGGTAAAGCTGTGGCCAGGTGTGGACAAGGTATCCGGTAGCAGAACGGATAGGAGATATGTTAACACATTGAGATTTTTAGCAAGGAAATGAACCAAATCATGTCAGAATGTCGGTGTGATTTACCAATCTATAGCAGAGTGTTGCAAAGGAGAGCTAAGAACCACTCAAGGATTCCATGCCTGTAGCAACAAGCTGTCAAACCACAAAAATGACACAACATGAAATAAAAATCCAAATCAAGAGGAGAGATGTGTCCCTAGAAACAATCACAGAGCGCTGTCCCCACGCTTTCAGAGTGGATTGGATGAGCTCACGAGGTTAGTCCTCTCAAAGAATGGAAAGACAAGATAACAACTTCAATGCATTTTGTTTCCTTCCTAAATATAATTGGCATACTAAAATACTCAATTCACACCCCATTTAATTTTTCTTTAAAAGCATTTTTAGAAAATAACCTCTAGCTGCAGCACAACTAGAGTGACATGGGTTTTATTTCATTAAAATTTTAACAGGACTAAGTGAAGGTAACCTTCTTAGACACGTTTCTAGTTTCTATAGAAGGGAATTAACAAGCTGTTGTTTATATCCTGATGGAAAAGAATATTAACTCAGAAACGGCATCTTTTTAAGCAGGTGTTTCAGCATATAAAAAGTAGAATTACATCTAATAGCTGCATCCCAATATAACTTTTTCTGTTGTTGTTAGTTTTCTCTAAAGATAATGCCAGGCAAAGACAGCTGCTAAGCTTTATTTATTTAAAAATTTTTAAAGCTAACGCACTTCTGCTTTAACATCATTGCAACAGAATGTGTTGTCTGTGACATCTACAGATTAGTGCAAGTGGATTAAGATGATTTTCTCCAGGAGGCCCTAAGGCCTTGTACATACAAGTAACATAGGTGGTGGGTTCCCTACTAGGTGATGGGGAAATCCTCATGTTACCTCAGTTTAAAAAATAAATTAATTTAAGAAAAAGACTACAAATACTTCTGTGCATGCAAAGAATATATAAGCAAAATGAAGTCATTGGCATTCAAAATATATGTCATAGGTACCAATGATCTGTATATCTGAAACTTACCAGCTTCTTAACTCTGACCTGATTGGAAATGATTTTATATTTTGATTTGATAATCAATTAAATATCTGTGATTCCAGGTTAATGTTGGCCTTTCAGTTGATGGCTGGTTCCATAAAAACAGATCCCATGTGTTTGTGATTCATTACATCAGTTCCTGTACATGCTAGTGGGCCTGCTTCATTATAGGATTTAAAAGAAAAAATATTCGAATAATGCACTAATGCATAGAAGAAGCCCTTCGCCTTGGGGAATTTTGAAAATGTCAAAAGAGCTTGTTGAGAATGACTGCTTTCCACCTACTGAATTAAAACTGTATTCATGTCATTATGCATGTTCATGTATAATATACCGCAAAGAGTAGAAGGTTTGGTTCTGATACCAGTGTTCAGGTCTTTCACACTGAAGCACTGAGCAGCTAATGCCATCTTGGATGGATCTTTCTAGATCCCCTCAGTGGGCACCAGAGAGGCTCTACAAAGGCTTTTCTGTTTCTCCACCCTTCTACCATCTTTTATCATCCTTCTACCCTCTTCTACCCTCCACCCTTCTACCATCTTCTCCCTTCCTACCCTCTTCTTCTTAATATCAGAACCCACTGGATGTTTGGTGTCCCACCATTTTTTTTAAATATTTTATATATTCAAGTTGTCTGCTATGTAAAGGCTCAGTATTTGTGACTTTTGTTATTCAGACTTCCTTTGTTGTGTATATTTCTCATATTTTTTAATTAAAATACACAATGGAATATTACTTAGCATTCAAAAAAGATAAACACATGCAATTTGCAGCAACGTGGATGGCGCTGGAAGGGATCATGCTCAGCGAAATAAGCCAGAAAGAAAAAGAAAAATACCGGATGGTCTCACTCATAGCAGGGATCTAGAAAACCTAAATAAGGGACCAGGAAAATGAATAACTATAAGAAAGAAAAAAATCAAGATTAACAAACAACTATGAACCAGAGACACACTATGGGGGGGGAGAGTGGGGAAATGAGGGATTGGAGTCAAAATAAGGGGGTTGCAATTGTATGGGGGATATAAAAATAAAATTAAAATTAAAAAAATAGTACACATTGTATCCTTGGCAGATAATTGATTTTCATTTCTTTCATTTCAAGGGTTAGGTTTTCTTCCTTCTTTTGGCTTATTTCACTGCACAGATGAGGTCATTCACTATAATATGGACTAAAACTGCTCTTCAAGGACATATTGTCGCCTCAGTATTGAGGCAAAGTTTTAAATAGCCATGATATGGGCTGGCTCTAGGTATTTTGTACATGCTAAGTGTCTTATTGTCTGTTTGCTAAGAATTTTATATAAATGAGTTAATTAAATTATTTTCTTCCTCTATTTTGGCTCTTCTTTTTATATCTTTATTAATGCAGATGTGTCTTTTAAAATGCTAAAACAAACATTTTAAAATAATTTAGTTGCTTTCTAGCATACATATAAATTCTATTTTACTAGTTTCTGATCTTGTGGTTATCATATTATCACTTTTTTTAGTATTGGCATTTTTCAAGATTCTTCATTTGGAAGGTTAGGCAAAAGATATCCAGGTTTTTATTGTTTTAATATGCTAATTTATGGTTATACATTTCTTCAAACTCAATTGTAGCTCCACCACTAAAAGTTTCCACATTTCAACATATATATATATATATAATTTTAATTCAAATTATATTCAGATTTCTAGGCTGATTTCTTCTTTTGTTAATGCATTATTTATAGGTGTACTATAAAGTTTATAATAAGTATTTGTTAGAGTTTTAAAAGATAAATAACACATTTTAATTTTGGAACATTTAGAGGTTTGTAGAAAAATTAGGTGTAAGATACAGAATTTCTCTATAATCCCTTCCCTGCCCTAACACATTTTCCATACAACTTTCTGTGCAGTAACCTGAGGGTTATTTTTCCCAATATTTACTATGGGAACCTGGTGGAGCTTTTGGAGGTAAACCTCACTATACTGTGGGCACCTCCTTATTTTGGGGACTCCTGGAGTTTTTAACTCTCAGAGATGTCCATATCGTGTCTCACAATATGTCCATTATCATTTCCTCTTGGACACTGCTCCCTGCTGTGGTTTCTCCTGGGGTCTCTGCTCAGTGCTCTGGCTGCCTGTATCTCCTGCCTGTGTCTCCAATCTTGGGGACAGCTTTCCTTGTGCCCCCCACTTCTCTTCAGTAACCCAGAATAGCTGATTTTTCGGTGTTCAGGTTTTTCTTTGTTTTTAGGGTAGAGTAGCACTTCTAGTCTTCTTACATGTGGAACCTACATCCAAGAATCTGAAATCTCTATATGGACTGGAGGATAATAGTGAAAAACCTCCCTCCATTCAACTGCTTTTAATTACCACTATTCTTTCTAATTTTATTAGTTAATATTCAAATCAATTTAATTGCATTTGCCCCCCAATTCGTTTATTTTCTGACCACACGTTAGACATCCATTCTACCCCCTTAATGCATGTCCATTTCTCCACTAGACATTACTTCTCCTTCTTCCTTCCCCTAAATCTGGGCTGATACCAGTGGCCTATAGAAAGTTCTAGATGCATATTTTAGATTCTCAAAGCTAGTTTATAGAAAGTTTTCAGTCTCCACCTAAATCACTTAGAACACTCCTTTGGGGGAAGTTAGGAGTCATGTTGTTGTCAGACTTCCTTATGAGAAGCCAAACTTGGAGGATTCCTAAAGATGAGAGTATGCCGAGCAACAAGCAAGACCAGAGTGGTCAATGGGAATGAAGCAGCCAACAGGAGCCAGATCTGCCCTCAGGTGCCTCTACGTGGTGAAGACACAAAATGCCCAGCGCACACCTTCCCAAATGCTGACTCATTAACTCATCCACAATATTCCTAAGTGTAAGGCTGAATGCCAAAATTTCAGGAATAGCAAAATTAAAATAAGTAACCCACTGAAATAGTAACTAGTAAAACTTATTGTGCCTATCCCAAAAGGCAGTTTGCAAATAGGGAGAACTCAAACCAGATAGTGGGATGAGACTGGAGGGATTATTGTTGTAAAGATGTTTATATGACGAGGAGAGAATTTTCAAGGCTGGTCACCAGTTGTTTTTATTTTAGCATCATTTATTTAATCACCTGCGATTAGACTGATTTAAATACAAATCAGTTCCTTTGAGGAGAGTGTAAGCAACTGGGAAAGAAATATTCAACAAACATCAACTTAAATCAGTGAATCAAAAGCCCGATAGACACAAACTAAAAGGAAAACTAATAGGGTAATCAAAGTGCAAACCTTCTGGGATCAAGCCATCTTTCAGAGTTGTGGAAACCCATGAAAGGCTTGGTGACTATAAAAAATATTTAACTAAAGCCAAGGACATTTACAGCTCAGTTCCTTGGAAGGACTTGATGGAAGTTTCGAGCGGGAAATAACAAAGAACACGTGGCTGAAAGGATGAGCAAGAGGACAGACAGGAAAATGACACCTGTGTGGTGTTTTTGTGGACAAGCTTTCATTTTGGAATTATATAAACCACTTTCAAAAATACAAAATACATGACATCGACTCATGGTCTAGCAGATTGTCTCACATCTTTAAATAAATAATTTTCATAGTAAATCCATTTCTTTGATATACAATATTTTCAAAAATTTAGCACTGTGTTTTAAAACTATTTGAACACACTGACAATTTTTCTAAAATGCTTTCTCCATGGTTTAGGAGTATTTTGAGATTTCAGCTCATAGAAAAACACCTGGAGTTGTAAATTGTTAGCGTGTTATAAAATTGGCCTGTTTTATCACAGCTCCCTTTGTGCTAATTGTCCAACGTAGACAGGCAAAGCTTTTGGTAACTTTTCTACAAGTCAGCAGTTAAGGTAAGATTTCCCACAGGCTGGTAGGAATGCTCTGGCCTTCTACACCAAAATCCATATTGACAACTTGCCATGGGCCTGAGGGCTAAACCCAATTAGCAGAGCTTCATTTCCCAAAATAAATTAATTCAATCTAAACTTGGCTTAAAATGACTGTACTCCTACGGAGCACTTTTTTTAAAAATTATTATTACAAATGAAGGACTTTAATTATATATTCTTGTCAGGTTTTCTTATACTTGGAATTAGCCCAGAAGTGAGACAGTCTGTTGAAACACTTCTACCCCAATTTCCCTGCTTGTGACATACCACGTCCTTCCTATTATCACCCTCACCTCACAGTCTAGCTTCATCTGTCTCTTCTCAACACAGGACGAAACTGAGCTACCCGGTGTGCTCCGAGAGTGTACACATATGCATCTTTGTAGATGTCATCACAAACTGTCTCCTCTACTGGAAATGTTCTCTCCTCACTAGTATCTCTGAAATTCTCCAAATAATTATCTTCTAGAAATATCACTTGCTCCCAATAGAGTTCATAGTCTCTGCCCTTGTATGTAATTTTCTACTATGCCTATTTTCTTGCATCGGTATTATTGTTTCATGGTTTCTACCTATTAGAAATCAGGTTCCAGGGCCTCCCTGGTGGTGCAGGGGTTAACGTCTCAGCGCCATCAGCTATCTGCAGCCACGGCCACCTGAGTTTGATCCCTGGACAGGGAGCTAACCACATGGTGCAGCAGCCCTCTCCTGTCTCCCCGCTGCTCCCCTCAGCAGTGTGTTTCGGTCCTTCTGCCTGTTCTGCTCCCCACTCTGTTCTGCTCCCCACTCTGCTTCCCAGCATATTGTAAGTAAATGAGAACCACACAAGGTGGGCACTGGCCTTATAATGTCATCTTGAGGGTGGATAAAGATAAAACCTGAACTTGAACGATACTTTTCAGTGATGTAAATTTACCAGACTAATTTAGCTTCAAAAGTCTTCACTAACCCTTCCAAAATAGTTGCTTCACCTGTATGTGATTCTGGGTTAGAAAGGGATTGTTTCAAATATGATGTAACCAGAGAAAGTTTAGTACACAAGACAGGTGGTCCCTCCAAAATGTAGCACATACCCCCATCAAGATGAACCCTGAGGTGTGGGAATAAATTTATATTTGCCATTCTAAATAGAATTTAGGTTACAGATTTATCCAGCTACCTTCTTTGAGCTTTAATGTCAGATGATTCATCATCTATTAAGCATAGTGCTTTGCCCAGGGTATGCATAAAGAAATATTAATTATTTTAAATGGATTAATATTCAGTAGATTCCAGTTCTAATTGTTATCTTTAGAATAATGACATTTTTGTAGTATTTTTTTAGAGTAATGAGTGAACATTTCTGGAAACTTAAGGCGGAGGAAGCATTGGCATGGACAGAATGTCCGTGTCCCCTGCCCCAATTACTACGTTGAAATCCTGGCTCCTGGAGTGATGGTATCAAGAGACAGGGCCTTGGGAGGCGATTAGGTTGTGATAGTGGAGCTTTATAAATGGGACTTAGAAAACAGACCTTAGAGAGTTCGGTCAGGATATAAAGAGCAAACAGCCCTCTGCAGCCTGGAAATGCATCCTTCCTGGAACCTTGCAATTCTCACCTACTAATCTTGATTTTCCAGCCTCCAGAAACATGAGATATAAACTTCCATATGTCATTACAGCGATTGGAGTTGACTGAGACAAGCATGAAGCAAAAATATTGTCCCACACAATTTTTGTTACCTATTCATTCAAAATTCTCATTCATAAACCATTTACTCAAGCCTCCATCAGTTACTTCTAAATCAGTTAGGCAAGACCTCTCTCCTTAAGCCAGTTACGTTGTAGCAGGGGGAGAATAAACCAAAAACAACACATATGAGGGCATAATATAGTACCCAAGGACTGTAATGAAAACAATGGAACATACAAAAACATGGAGTAAGGTAGGAGCATTCCCTGGGGAAAGAGTGTATTGTAATATCAAATATGATGTTATTTTCTTGCTGCTTTGATTGACATTTCTGAACAATATTCAAAGGTATCATCATTACCTTACTACTTTTTTTATTTTAATTTTATTTTTAACTTATTTGTGCATGGAAGAACTGGGAGGTAGGCCAGAGGTACAGGGATGAGAGGATTCACCAGAGACAAAGTGGGGATTTACTGAAATACACTGCTAAGGGGAGCAGCGGGCAAGACAGGAGAGGTCTGCCTCACCAACTGTGTATCAGCTCCCTGACCAGGGATCGAACTCAGGCCTTAGTAGTGATAGAGTGATTGCGCTGAGACTGAACCCTTGCGCCACCAGAGGTCAACCTTACTACTTTTTAAAATTAAAATAGTCTTAATAACAGCTCAGTTCCGTAGAGAAGAAAATAACCACTTTCATTATCTTTTGCTGTGTTCCTTAATTTGAGATATGTATTTCTTGAATTGACTAAATCAGCTACTCCTGGTGAAATGGAGTTGAAAACCTTATACTCCAAGGTCAACTCTGTAACAAGGTATGCAAACAGAGCAGGAAGATCATACATTAAGAAAGAGCACCCCGTCAACTTAATAATTTTATAGCAACAAACAGGAAAAAAATATTATTTTGTGAACACTCATTCCACCTGATGATATTATGTTTGTTAAATTCATTAAATTCTTCAGAACCCTCATGAAATAATTGTTTTATAATCCTTTTACTGTTGAGGAAATCAGGGCTCAGGGGAGTTACAGTAGTATCCAGACTTGGATCAAGCAACAGAACTGGAACATGAATCTGCCTATCTGACTCCAAAGTTAATAGTCTTTTCACTATAGCTTCAAATGTTCTTTATCATCTCCTGAAATCTCCTTTTAATGCTAATAGCAACTGAAATAGGCCTAAACAGAATGGAAGCCCAATCTTGATACATCTGTACTATTCTTATTTTCACACATTCAGGTTCTTATGTAGGACAAAGATAAAAATTCAATTTTCCTTGAATTCTTGCAACAGTTGAGTTATTTTTATATATGAAGAACTTTCCTAAAATAGGAAACAAGTGCCCATTTCTTTTATTGTTCTTTGGTGAAGTCACGGACTTGCTAATTAGCTAGACTGACTCCTGACTCTTGTGGCATTTTCTTCCTCCTTGGATCACAGTGACTCACACATAAAGTCAGTTCTCGAAACAGTGATGCCCAATAAGGAAGGACAGTGATGAAATGCAATTGTATTCTTATTTTCAGAACAGTTGAATAATATAATCCTATCTGCATTAATTCTCCAGTGCTATTATCTTTAGAATGAATCACCTGTCATGCCTCATATGTTAAAATTGGTTCTTTCAGTGAAAGCTACATTCATCTATAATTGATCTTACTAAATGTGGGGTAGAAGGATCAAAACTAACACAACACCATTAATCATATGCCTTGTTGGCAACAACAAAAATAATAGAAAATTCTATTTATCAGGCATTTTCTATATGCCTGATATAATGTGCGTCTGCGTGCATTTCTGTATAGTCTCATTTTATTCTTGCACCATCCCTAAACATGTGTTTTAGTGATGAGGGGAAAGCAACTAACAAGATTTAATAACTTGTCTGAACATATAGAGCTCATAAGTCACATGCCTAGAATTCGAACCTAGGTTCTTCTGACTGTTAATATATGTTCTATTATACCGTCTCTTCCCTTGAAGTAGTCCAAGCTTCTTTTCAGTATCTGGTCAAAGTATGATTTCTTCTGTGTATATTATCAAAGGAGGTGAATTAATGGTGACTACAAGACCAGTGGTTTGCAAAGTTTGTCCCACAGACCTCTGTGGGTCTCAGTGATCCTTCCAGGGAACAGCAGTGACACAATGGTTACCAAGACCTCATTTATTTTTTCATGCTGCAGGCATTTGCACTGTTGTGCAAAAGCAATGTTGGTAAGTAAGACTAATGGTGCCTTAGCAGCACGAATTAAAGACAAGAAATCATGATCAATTATCTTCGTATTCCTCACCTCCACCCTCACAAAAAGTAATAATAAACAATAAACACATTACATAAAAAAAGCAAGAACACTTACTGAAGAATGCCCGTGTTAAGGCAAGAAGAACCTCTTAATTGTTGCTGATATTACCCCTTGAACACATACCGTTTCAATAATCTCCGTGAATAACGAGAGATACGTGCAGAAAGCAGTTTTGTGCACCGAGGTGAAACGCAAGGTGCACCAGACGCACTTGCACAACAGCTGTGAGTTCAACTGGCTGCTTTCTTTGTGTGACATCTTTTGACAAACTATAGTCATTCACACTTTGAGTTTTAGCTGAAATGCTCTTGAAAAGAAATGAAGTGAACCTGTTATTTCAAGCAAAACAATGGACACTGACATGGCCAGTGATAAAATTAGGCTTGACTGAAAATTATTGATTTGGAAAATTATCTTTGTCATTATGAATTTGACATCTTCCAAAAGGAAACAATGTATTTTTGTGTAAACAATTATTTATAAAGTTTTGGAATCCATATTTACACTTTTTAGAAACCACTATTAAGCTTGTTGCTGAATTTTGGTGTAGTATCTAAGAAAAATATGCATCAGGTTCTGAAAAGCTTATCAATAGGATAGGCCCTTCTTGTAAAATGCATACCCATGACTATATTTCCCTTGTAGTTCGCACAAAACACTGTGATTGAACAGATTGAATGTGGATGGAGATGAGAGGATCCAACTGTCTGCTATTAAACCAAACCTAAAACTTTTCCAAAAATGCAATAATTGACACTTTTCTCATTAATTATTTGTTTTGAAAATAGAATTGTCCATATAGGATATGTAATATATTTATTTTCAGAACATTAAATAGATATTTTAAAAGTATCTCCATTTGAATTTCCAACATGGCAAGGATTGATGAATACAACATATCTATAATAGGTCTTTGTGTTCTCAATATCTTTTTTTCTAAAGATTTATTCATTTCTGGATACAAGAACTAGAGTGCAGGCCAGAGATGCAGGGGGTGACAGGATTCACCAGAGACAGAGTGGGGAGCAGAGCAGGCAGTTCTATTGAAATCCACTGCTGAGGGGAGCAGCGGGCAAGACAGGAGAGGTCTGCTGCGCCATGTGGGTTGCTCCTTGGCTGACCAGGAATCGAACTTGTGCTGCAGAGGATGCAGATTGCCCAGGGAGGCCCGAGTTCTCAATATCTTAACAATAAGAGTACAGACAGTTTCTGAGATCCAAAAGTTTAAAAACCTACCAGTATTCATGAAATATTTTGAATAAATACTCATTTCTCACCTTTTTTTTTTAACTTGGCATATTTATTATGGCTTTGGAAAAATCACAAAAGTCAGTAACAGGAGTTTTCAATGATACACATTGTTTTCTGCCATGGGATTCATAGGCCCGCTTCCTAAATGAGCATGGTCTCTGGACTAGGCTTCCTTCTGCTGGTGTGTTCCAGAGGCAGTAACTGTGGAGCCACTAGACACGGCCAACAGCACGCGTGCCAGGTGCAAGGCACGGTGGCCATGAGGAGGAAAGAGGAGGAGGCAGTTAGTCACAACTGTCTAACACGTCAAGAGAAAACTGTGTGATTAGCTGTAGAACACACAGGACTGGAAGACAGTCTTCCTGCCACGTGTGCCAATATCGACGGACCTTGGGGAATGAGGATAAGTGAAATAAGTCAGCCACAGAAGGATGCATGTGGCGTGACCCCGCTTCTACATGGTATTTGAAATAATCAGACTTACAGAACCAGGGCGTAGAATGACAGTTTCCGGGGGCTGAGGCGGGAGGGCGTGGGGGTTGCTCTTCAACAGGTATAAAGCCCTAAGTGTGTATATGTGTGTCTATACGTGTGTGTGTGTGTGTGTGTAGCAGAGTCACATGTAGTTTGTGTTCATGCTCCTTTTCGGTCTGCTCTCCCTCCAAGCTGCTTGTTCTATACCTTTCTCTATCCTCAGCTTGCAAACTCTTGTGACCAAGGACTATTGGTCCTATTCCTCTTTGTATCTCCCCACCATACATTGTTCGCTACTCTTTATAGTTTTATTTACTTGACTTAGAAGCCATACGAGACTATATTTGAAATGTCAATATTTGACAAGGCAGATAAATGGACAGAATGTGACCTTCCAGCGCTTTTAATTTCTCCTCATCATTTACTATCTTTTATCTCGGCCGTTCTGCGTACTTAACAAAATCAGACACTTCTAATCTGGTAGGAGGATGCCAAGAAGATAGTAGAGAAGGTGAGGCTGATGCTGTCCTCTGCGCTGCTCCAGTAAGTGGTGATATCAAGAATGGTATGAAATTCCAAGAATCAGTGTGGCTAAAGGAAAACAAAACCTTGCTGTCTGTCGAGAGCTGGGCTTGAATTTAAGCTGTGTCCACAGTGGCATGAGACAACCGAGGCCAGTCTGATGTATGAGTACCTCGGCTTCCTCTTCAGGTGATTAGTGAATCTGAAGCACCTCCTTGATGATACTCCTGCTAAAGGAAAACACGGGACATTTCAAATAGGACATAGCAACGCATTTTGTTATTGCAAGATTTGGCCCATTCTGGACACAGAGTGTGCTGTGTTCCTCAGAGTAGACTTATTTCCAGCCCTACTCTAATTAGAATGTATGTTGGGTCCCAGGGCACTCAAGAGACATTGGCCTGAGTCTAAATGAAAATGAAAGTTCTGTTTCACTCAAAATTATCTGAGGTATTGATTGGAGCACACACAACACCATTTTATTTACAGTCTAAGAGGCTCATAAAACCAGAGAGGAACATTCTCTCCCACTTTGTAATTTTCGTGTTTGAGATCTGGCAGCTTGAGGATGCCAATGTGTCAGAGCCTCTTCAGCTAGAAAGAGAGTTGTCTTGTGGGTCGGGAGAATATAACAGCCGTGCACAGAGGAAACCTCTGGATACCTGGTGGATGCAGTGTGGACCCAGAGGAGGGGAAATGAGGCGTGAAAAGAGGCGTAAATGGTGATGCCACACGACACCTGAGCGTGTCACGTGTTAAGCACATCTGGTGCCTCCAGGAATGAGTCACCCGAGACTCCACAGAGGCTGAGCTCCCGGAGTGGGAACACGAGCAGTCAGAAATAGAGCACGTAGAAATCATCGCATGTGAGTCTCTGTGCTGTATCTGTCATCTTTACCATCTCGTTCACTCAAAAAAGTACAAGCAGGAATGATTGATCATCAATTTTATTAAAGTAACTCTGGTTAATAATACTGTGAATGGCTCAAGAATAGAGGATCCCGCCTCCTCAGGTGTCTGACCACTCCAGACCCAGCACCAAGGCACCCAGGTCCACCGCAGTCCATTGGCCCCTTCCTGCTTCCCTCCCCCACCCCCCACAGGTAGCCTAAGTTTACAGTCAGATTTCTAGCGTTTTCTTTTGGGTTTGGTGTTATCTGAAGTTTTGTTTTGTTTCTGTATATTCTACACATGAGCTATGGCATCTGGAAATCTCTCTTACTCTCTCTCCAGATCCCAGGATTCATCTCTGTTTGACCAACTAGTACTGGGTTGACATGGGTCAGCTAATAGATTTTTTCAAAGATTTATTTATTTATGCATAGAAGAGCTGGGGTACAGGCCACAGGTGTAGGGGGTGAGAGGATTCACCAGAGACAGAGTGGGGAGCAGAACAGGTGGATCTACTGAAATCTACTGCTGAAGGCAGCAGCGGGGAGACAGGGGAGGTCTGCCACACCCTGTGGGTCAGCTCTCTGGCTGGCCGGGGATCAAAGTCATGCTGCAGTGGCTATTGATAGCTTCACAGTGCTAAGACTTAACCCCTTGCGCCACCAGGGAGGCCCCCAGATAATAGATTTAATAGATGGCACATCCTCTTTTTAGTGCAAACCTATTGGTAAAAGCTTGAATTTTTCCAAATGAAAAAAAAAATCCATAAAATGCTACATGGAGTCTGAATTATGAACCCTGAACGATGCTGAGAATACACCCACAACTATTCCAACAAATCTCTCTTTATCCAAGTGATGTTGAGGACTAAATGCTGCATCATCCTGGTCACCCCACAATTGTTTTCCCAAAACTGATCCTATTCCTTGCATGGCTTCTCTATCAGCAGGTCATGACTTTCAACTTCTTTTATTTTTTTTAAGATTCATTTTTATTTATTTATGCATACAAGAGCTCGGGTGTAGGTTGAGGTGCGGTACGCAGTGGTGAGAGGATTCACCAGAGACAGAGTGGGGAGCAGAACAGGCAGATCTACTGAAATCCACTGCTGAGGGGAGCAGCGGGAAGCCACGAGGGGTCTGCTGTGCCATGTGGGTAGCTCCCTGGCCGGGGCTGGAACTCAGGCCGCAGTGGCTGGCGATAGCTTGATAGTGCCCAGACTTTAACCCCTGTGCTAGCAGGGAAACCCTCACTTACCTTCGGTTTCAAAAGACAAAATAGAAATAACCTGAAGAGGAATTCCAGATCGCCACCATCTGTCTATCAGGTCCAGGATGTATGCCCCTATCTCCATGATAAAACATTCATCTTCCCGCTCTCCCATCCACTCTGCCCTGAAAAAAATCACGTCAGTAATCACGTCCTCACTTCTCCGTGCCATCAAATTCTCCTTTCTTTTCCATTATTTCTATCAGACTCTAACAATGCAGCAATGTCTACCACCTTCTCAAAAGCACCCCTGGATCCTCATTTTCTTCCAAGTAATGTTTCTCTCTTTTTGAAATAGCCATTTAAATTAGATAGAGGTCAAAGAGGACATTTTGACATATGTGTCTTGCAAAATGAAACAAGCGCCTATTGATTAGAGTTTTGGTCATCGCATCGAGTCTGCCTGTGTGTAGCGGTTGTGCCATTATTTTTTTACCTGTTTTCTGGGACTTCACGGCGTAACACTTGGGAGAGTAATTGCCAGCACACGGCACGTAGGGACCCTGTCTCTAGTCCAGGCACAGTAGTAGTTAGTCAGTTGCTGTTGCTCCAGTTTTGCCAACACTTACCAAGGTCTGACTTCTCCAATTTCACATGGATTGTCAGTGTATTATCTCATTCGCATTAATTTGCATCTCCTTGATCACCTGTTCAACTGTTACTCCTGGTCTGTGTCTGTGGGCAATTGCCCTTTATATATATTTTTCTTTTATGTGAAATATCTCTATGCTTTTGTACATTTTGCTATTGAGTCGCTGGAATTTTATTTATTGATTTGTAGAATTTTTTACAAGTTCGGTGTTTAAACAGAGTAGTGTGTGTTATGAAAATCTTTCTGGTTTAATCATTTGTTGTGCTGCCATGATAGGAATAACAATTATTTTAATATTGACTTATAAGGTCTTGCTTAAGATATCATTTCCTATCCAAAAGCATGGAGCTACTGTAGATGCTAACTTCTCATATTGTTTATAAATTTCAGAATGTAATTTAACAATTTCATTTCACTTTTATGTCTTTTTTCCATGTGAAACGGATGTATTTGCCTGGCATGATGTAATGATAAATATCATTGTTTTAATCACAGAGACTATTATTAAATCACGTAGGGAAATAAAATGTACAGTGGAAGAACTCAGGAAATAAATAAATGCATAGAATATGGTATTACAGAAATTAGAGCCTCATTGAAATGTGGAGCCTCCCCTGATTACTCCAGTGAATAACCTGCTGCCAACTCTGTCCCCCGCCAAAGCCCATCGCTGCAACAACTTGTCTGCAAAGGAAGAGCGATAATCCCGTGTTCTGGACAAGTTCCTGATCAGAGGCTGTAATTACACGCTGGCAATGTTTATTTCTTCTGCCTATCGCTGCTTCTTTTCCCGAGGAACTTCAAATCTATCACCCCACCAGGATGCTTTCTGCTGCCCTCCCTGCTCCTATGGATAAGGAGGAGGGAGCAGGGATCTGGAATCGCTGAGCTTTCTAGCCTGGCGGTACCTGGAGGACCCCAGTGCAATGTCTCTGCGTCCACCCTCCCGCCACAGGCTCCCAGCCACAGGCTCCCAGCCATCATGTCAGCAACCTCGGCCCTAATGAAAACACCTTGGCAGAGGCACCAGGAGAAGACACTAGAAAATCATACTTGAGAGGGAAGGATTTTGAGGAAATGGCAGGATGCCCTCTTCTATCTAGAGGATTCCATTCTCAAGCTGCCTGATGTTAGCACAGCCTTATCATGCTTCTCAAACTTGAACAGGCACACGCCAGCCAAGACATTTTCCAAACTTGCTTTACAGTGAAATCTCTTACACGAGTGACTTTCCACTTCATGTCAGGTCAACACTGAGGATGTTAAAAAATGTGTCAAGTGGATGAATGGGCCTTTGCTTCCTGACAGAAGTCGTGGTGCTTAAGAAGCTTTGTATTCTGTTAGCAGGAGACTAAAGGGCAGCCCAGAGCTAGCACATGCACGCTCTAAGGAGCTTCTGCGCCCACTGCATGCAGAAAAAGCGTGGTCTTAGTGTGAATTGGTTTGCATAGAGAGGCAACAGAAGAAGGAATATTCTTTCTTCCCAGTTGCTTAGGCGCTGCTGATAAAACCCTAACAGGTTATGCTCCGATAAATCATTTCTCCAGAGAGCAGCCTTTGTCATGAAGAACAGATGTTCTGGTGTATTTAAAAGTAGTTATTTTTTTACCTCCTTTTCTGGTAACATGAGGGGATTTTTTTTTTTTTTTTAAACTTGACTGTGTTATTCCAGTGGAGTTTCTGGAGATAAAATTCACACACAAGTGTGAAAACCCTCCCTAGGGTTGGGATCTTTGGAGATTTTAACTCTCAGATTTACTACACGGAGCCACTAGCAAGTCATCAATTACAGCTCAAATGTTCCTACCCTAGCCCTGGCTCTAACTGAGCTTTCTACTCCAGCAAGTTGTGATTCTCTGTGCCTGTCTGTTTCCCCGATTTGGGGATTTTTTTCCTGTGTCTTCTGTTCTTTGATGGGCATAAAAGAGTTATGGATTTTTTCAGTGTCTTCAAATGTTTACTTGTTGGGATGGAGTGGCAACTTGTATGTCCTGCATGCTGGACATGAAGCTAGAAGTCCTCATGTGTTTTTTTGCTTTTTTTTAAATTATTTTTATATTTCCCATACAATTGCACCCCCCTTATTTTGGCCCCAATCTCTCCTTTCCGCGCCACCCCCCATAGTGTGTCTCTGGTTTATAGTTGTTTGTTGATTTTGATTTTTTTCTTTCTTATAGTTATTCTTTTTCCTGGTCCCTTATTTAGGTTTTCTTGCATGCTCGCCTTGCGGGACCAAGATCCACCTTTTGTCAATGGATTCCTGGCTCTTATCCCTATGCCAGAATGTCATTTTTCCAGACCAGAATTCTGGCCTGGGCATCATATACTTACTTTACTGAAGTGCCTGGTTGTCTTTGACATTTAACCACAGTCTGAACTTGGTTTTCAGCTTCCTCTGCCCTTCCCTTGAGGAGGTTAGAGATTCTTTACATGCAACCAAATTTCAGGCTTTCACATCTGGCTTTCAAATTTCTTTTTTTTTTAATATTTTTTTAAAGATTTGTTTATTTATTTACACAAGCACTGGGTACAGTCAGAAGCGCGGGACGGTGAGAGAATTCATCAGAGCCAGAGCAGGGAACAGAACAGGCAGACTGACAAAGCACACTGCTGAGGGGAGCAGCGGGCGGCAGGAGAGGTCTGCTCACCTCGTGGGACCCTTGCCGGCGGCCCGGGATCGAACTGGTGCTGCAGAGGCTGCGGGTAGATTCGCAGCCCAGTGCTCAACTGGTGTGACACCAGGGAGGCCCTGGTTTTCAAATTTCTTTACCTCAGAAGCTCATCATCTCTCTAGACAGCATTAAGCATGCTTACCCGTGCTTATATGACACTAGTGTGGGCAGCTACTGTCTCTTTCATGTGTCTCAAATGCCTGGCAAGTCAGTGAATGTCTTGCCTTCGACCATGCACCATCAAGATCCATCTCTGGTTTTCACATCTGAACTGCCACCTTGTGCCAGGGACTGTCTGTGCTCCTATCCCCAAGGATGACGAGGCATGTGCTACCAGCCAGGTGGCTGGTGAATTAGCTATAAAACCTCATCACCTGCATTTTTCAACCACTTCTGGTAAAACTGTCACCCATCAGGTTCTGCAGGAGCAGGTATTCTGCCACTTTGGAGTGCTATGTGCTTACTCGTCAGCAACACCTGTGGAAGGATGGTGGACAGGTGGAACCAGACAGGAGAGAACTGGATCTATAGTGCTCGCTGAACATACCATTCAGCCCACCAGGAGCACTGGAGCAAATGTCTTCCTTTTAGGTGCTTCTGTGGCGAGGCCAAGGTGAGGGAATTGTGACAGCTCCACCGCATGTGGTCCCTGAATGTGGGCTCACCCAGGACAGAGAGAGGCTCAGGAGGGTGACTCTGAGCTGAGGGAGAACTTAAAGGTGGGAACACGTTGTTGACCACACTTCCCTCAGGTAGGCATCCGTCCCTGAGGGGGTAACAGGTGGCAGATAAAGTATCTGTGGGAAACAGATACTTAGTTATGACCTTCAAGTGTAGCCGAGGGTTTAGATTACAAAAACCTTAATCTAGTAAATCTCATTAATATTTATAAATTAAACAAACAGGTACCAGAATTCTTTTTTTCTAAAATTTGATTAAGAGAGATTGAAGAGTCGATTGTGAAGCAACCTGAGCCAGGCTATAAAACAGTAAAGTCTAATGCTGGATTAAACCACATTACGCTCATTTTTTAAATCCTACTTAAAGAAGTAGATTTATAGTGTGTTGACTTTTTATAACTAAAATGAAAGAAAAATCTAAACATGGAAAGTCTTTTAAGCAGAAGAATTATTGTCTAGGTGAAAATATGGTATTTAAATGAACATCTAGATGGTAGGGAAATTGAAGTTAAAGAACACAATCTCTTTAAGTTATTATAAAGCCTTTGTGTCAGACCTTTTACTCATTGGCATTCCTTTGTTATTCAGATAAGTTTTTTCCATTAATTTTCTTAACATGCTTTTTTACACATTAAGTATTTTTAGCCTTCTATACAATTTTTATAAATAGTGACTTATTAATTGTAAGATTAAAATGAAAATAGAAAAATCTATAATATACCAATAAACTTTCTAAATTGCTTACTAAAGATTAAATACATATATGTATTTATTTCTACTCTTAATAAATAAAGAAAGGTTCAAAACAAAACAAATTCCTTTGATTCAGTAAGTTTCACCCTTACTAACATGACTGTTTAATGTTTCTTAAAGAATATATTTGCAGGGCCTCCCCGGTGGTGCAGTGGTTGAGCGCTGGGCTGTGAATCTGCCCGCAGCCTCTGCAGCGCCGGTTCGATCCCCAGCCGCTGGGCGAGGGTCCCACATGGCGCACAGACCTCTCCTGCCGCCCGCTGCTCCCCTCAGCAGTGTACTTCCTCAGTCTGCCTGTTCTGTTCCCCACTCTGGCTCTGTCTCTGGTGAATTCTCTCACCCTCTCGTGCTTCTGACTGTACCCAGTGCTTGTATAAATAAATAAAATAAATAAATCTTAAAATAGATAAATAATATAAAAAAACTTAAAAAAAGAATATATTTGCAGCATCTTTAATAAAAAATTATTAATTCAGTTTTTACATGTTCATAACATGATTTTATTAAAGGTGAACCATTTCTAGATGTGCCAGTAGAACTGGTCACTGCCTCATGGATTCCTAAACTGTCCCTGGGCACAGAGCCCACACTTTCCGCTGTCTCTATATTACCCAGCACCTAGAGTCCTTCACTAACTACCACTGGCAAGTAGAATAGCCTAGAATAAAGGGTTTATTTCAGTATCATTATTAGGGATGTTTTGTGACCTGAAGTTGGGAAACTTTGCCTCACTGATATCTTGATGGCATCCATGCAGTTCAAGATTGTTTTTTTTTTTTTTTTTTGTGAGAAACTATTTCTGATTTTCTTGGCTATTAGGACTTTGATAGTTTCATACAAATTTTATAATTATTTGTTCTATTTTCCTGAAAAATGTCATTGGGATTTTGATAAATATCACATAAATGTTATATTTTCTTTGAACTAGGTCTTGTAATTCTACATAAAGCTACCGATATGTTATGTTATATTGAATAATTATATAGTCAAACAGAAGAAAAACATGAAAAAAAACAACTGCATGAGAGGTAATCGCTGTTTTCATGATATTCAAGTATAGTAACAATATAGGTAAAACTTAGCCCTTGTTTTATTTGCTTTTTATGTATTTATCTTTTACCTATTGATGCAGTCAGATCTGACCGTCCACTTTTGTCTATCAAGTTACCAAAAACAGTTCTATGTATCTCTCTGTACTTTTGCTTGAACTACCTCTTATCAGTTGTAATAGAACAAAGAATGTCTGCTTGGCAACCACAGGACTTTGTCAGTAATAATTGCATTGCTGTTTATCTTCGTTTCCTGTCCCATCAATTCAGACTGTTGAAATTCTGGAGCTGTGTGTCTCCTTTTGTTGGTAATTTGCTCTGCTAATTCACTACTATGTGTCATGTACTGAACAAAACATTGACTCTAAAGTCCCATTTAAAAGTCCCAGATCCCAGATTTTAGCAAAGACTAATATTGATCAAATGATGACATTGTAATACAAGTATTGAAAGTAAAATGTGACAAATGATTAGGAAAGTCTGACCAGATAGCAACATATTAATCCAAGAGCAGTAATGAAAGGTTCACAGAGGAAAGCTTGGTCTTAATATCAATGAGATAGCATCCAGAGGAAAAGGAGGGGAAATATACTTTGAGTCTTATGGAGTAGCTGCACCAAAGGAGAGAAGAAATTTGGAATCAGTGTTGTGTATCAGAGAGTAATGAACTTGTCAGTGTACTACAAGATTCTGTTAACTCAAATGAATCTGCTTATTTGCATTATCTATGGAGAAAATATTTCAAAAGATATTTTGGAGTAGTACCAAAAATAAAAGATAATATCTGTGTCTCAAACAATCTATAGCACTGCGTCTGGTAGAAATAAACACATTCACTAAATGTATACGAATGACTCTATGTTTTACCAGGGACTAGACTAAAATCGTGAGAGGTACAGAATCGAATAAAACAGGAAATAGCTAGGGAAATTGAGATTATTTCATTTGAATTGGATTGGATTATACAGGCCACTGTGAGAGGCATTTTGAAAATAATAGACGAAGACAAAGATTGCAAGAGATTGGGGGTTACTGAGGGAATCCAGTGCTTTCTGAATTATATCCTGTGTGTCTACTTCACATTATCACAGTCTGTCTGTCTAAAGCCAACGTTTCCAGAAAAGTATCTGTAGAATCAGCATTGATGTTTTGGAATGAACATAAAAGGTGGATTAATCCTAAACTTTCTCAGTGAGTGTCAAAGTCAAAAGGGAGAGGTGCATCATGCTATAAAATTTCTAATCATATGTGCCTAATGTTGAAAAGGACAACCTTCCTTGAGCAGAGGTGGGCATTCTTTGGTTAAGGGTGTAGAAGTCGCTGTGCACCCTGCTAGAACCTCCAAGCAAGCTTTCAAGAATTCTGCCTTTGAAATGCTATAGTCATCACATACAGAAATTACATCAACCTCCAGTAATGGAGAGGGGACCAACATAGGCCTCAGAATGTGTGGTAGTGCTGCATATTTTTAAAATCATCAACAGATTAAATCAGACATTCCCTTAAAAGGCCTTCAGATAAACTGCAAGAAGAGGGAAAAACTTAATCTTAAATATTTTACATCGCTCGACTTTACTCTGCTGATTCATCATTCAGGTTAATGGGACTTGGCATCAGCCTAAAGATTTTCAGGGACTGCTGATTCAAGTTATGAAAGGAGATGATGTTCCAGTGTCAGAACAAATTAAAATCATAAGAAGGGCAGGGTCAAGGAGTTAAGAAAAAGTACTTCGAGAACTTAAGGTGTCATGTAGATTTGTAAGATTTCAGGGCTGGACCAGAATGTAAAGATCATCATGAATTTAGACATTACATTAATGTATCTGCTTTGAATAACTGGTTTTGCTTTTATGAATGCATGAGGCCACATAAGCTATTAAAAATATGTGAAAGGTTCTCCTTGATAGTTAGGAAAAGTTGAATCTAAAAGAATCACCACCATAATTCAGTTTCACTATGAAAAGGTGTATCTTCAAACACATATTAATGTTTAAGGATAGTATTAACTTTCTAAATCAGAGGGCTATATCAATCTGCTTCATTAATTTACCTGTCCTTGTACATATTCTACAACTGTTTAGCACACAAAAGAGATAAAACACTGGATTCTGGCCAATAGAGCGATCGAAATTATATGATATTTAATCATTGGCTAAATAAGTGGATTTTTTAAAGATATATTTATTTATGCATGAAAGAGCTGGGGTACAGGCCAGAGAAGCAGGGGGTGAGAGGGTTCACCAGAGACAGAATGGGGAACAGAACAGGCAGACTGACTGATATACGCTGCTGAGGGGAGCAGCGGGTGAGACAGGAGAGGTCTGCTGTGCCATGTGGTTGCTCACTGGCCGGCCGGGGATCGAACTCGTGCTGCAGAGGCCTTGGATTGCTTCAAAGTGCAGTGCTTAACCCCTTGCGCCACCAGGGAGGCCCACCAAGTGGTTTTTTGATACCAATGTTGCATTTGGTCTTTCTTGACCCCTGGTGATTTGAGGGTGAGCAAACACTCATGAGATTTCTTCCCTTATTGAGCCACCAGTATGGTTTATTAGCAGAATAGATAAATTATAGATAGATAGATAGATAGATAGATAGATAGATAGATAGATAGATAGATAGATAGATAATAATATAACACAACATGACATAATATAAATTAGTCACCCAAGTGAATATATAATTTAAATTTAAGTGCTGAGGAGGAATAAAAGGTTTAACAAAATATCTGGGCAAAATCTGTGCATAAAAAGGGGCATTATATAAATTTAAATAAATTTCACAAAGGGGACATTACTAAATAAGCCACACTTGAAGCAAATACAGAAGACAAGCATGAGCACAATGATGCAGGTGGACAGAAGTTAACCAGGTCCCGAGGAAGGCTCCCACAAAGCACACCTGGCTCTTTCATGCTGCTCATGTTCACCAAATCATCCTCTCACTTGTTACTTGAGAAGGAGATGGACTGACTCTTGCTAAGGAAGAGGGAGAAAGTGGTGCTAAAGTAGGAC
This sequence comes from Talpa occidentalis, assembly GCF_014898055.3. Classification (NCBI taxonomy): domain Eukaryota; kingdom Metazoa; phylum Chordata; class Mammalia; order Eulipotyphla; family Talpidae; genus Talpa; species Talpa occidentalis. Next base: position 2,176,275 of record NW_023601212.1, on the reverse strand, counting down.
AGATGGTATAGACCTTTGTTTCCTGACCTGGTGACCGGCTAATAAATCAGACACCTTTTTAAAAAAATGTCTGTAGTATATTATAATTCTTTTCATGTAATTACTTATTCTATATGCATTTGTTTTGTTGCTTCTATTCAACAAATGAGCTTTTTGATTAATGAGAATATCTTTTGATATTTGCAATCCCTGGTAAGCAGTTTGCTTTGCCTAATTTGACGTATGTTTTTAAGTCTCCATTTATCACAGATATGTTTATACAGATAGATTTGGGTAAATGAATCTTTTCACCATATAGCTCAGCATGAGGGGGAGCATTTGGATAACCTTGGAAACAGTGCTCCCTTCCCTTTTACTCTTCAGCATCTCAGGGACTTCGGGAACATCATTGGCTTCAGTGCTCCCCTAAAATTTTTCAGATTTTCAATGCTGATTCTTTCAATTACTGAATTGTATTCTGTTTCTGTAATATATCTCTAAACTTAATTTTTTAAATCGCAGTTTAGAAATAATTCATTTCCCCTTCATCATCCAGGATTACACGCAACCAGGCTCACCATCCATCCAACATATCACAGATGCAGGCCCTGTCACATGATCTCATATACTGTCATTGTTATTGGGAAGTGACTGGTCTCATTGGCCCATTGCCAGATGCTAACATCTCACTAAGGCTATGAAATTGGGCAAAATTTGGAACAGTGACTCAAAGACAAGGTGCTTTAGGAGTTCCACTTCCTTTTGGTCCTTGATGTAAGTACTTGAATCCTAGGATGTTAATCATTTAATCCCCAAATTTGATTCTCTACATTGATGCCATCAGTCCAAATATTTCCTTCAGAGAGAACACAAAATAATAACAACGGCAAAGCTGTTTCTCTCAAAACATACTCAAGAGGAACTTTTTAGTTATATCTTTTTCGTGATAATTCACTAAAACCTCATTTAAATGAACAATATTTCAAGATGACAACAGAGACACTAAATATAATAAATTGCGTAGGTTATGTTGAATGTGTCATTTGAAAAGGAGAAAAATGATCGGTTTGAGAATAAATAACAAGTTGTACCAAATAGAGAATAATCAGAGATTATGAAGATATAGCTTCTTCCCTGGCATGATGCTTTCACTTATATTCACTGGAGAGTCCATTATTCTATATTATGAGACATCATTTTTCTTTGTAATTTCATTAGATATTTTCTTACCTATTTTGTTATATTTCAAAGGTTTATGATTGTTGTACTGCCATTATCAGTTTCAGAGAGTGAAACTTTATTACTTAGAAAATTCAGAAAAATAGAAATCTTTGAATCCATTTATTATGATCTAATTGTGTTATTAAAATATTGGAGACTAGTTACAAGAATGAAAGTAGGTATTTCAAATTCCAATGTTTACACTGAAGACAGTGTAATAAGACTACTGAATAAAATTTATTTTGATTCAATTTCATTTTTTAAAAGATTTGGCTTTTAATTTCTAGCCTGTCTTAAAATATCACTTGGCTACTAAGCTTATTCTGTACTACAACTTATTGCAATATTTTAAGCAACTGTATTTTTAGGGTTACCCTATTCATTGTACGCATGTCCTGCTTGTTACAATATTAGAGGAAAGTATCTATTATTCCTTAAACATACAAGTTCTGAAAATAGAGAATATTTTAAATGAATTTGATCTGGATTCGGCTGATGGGCGTTATTGTGTGTGATGCTATCTTACTAATGTAGATATGTCCCCCAAAGAAAAATCCCCATGGCCACACATGAGCTTGCTGCTTGATTTCCCTCCTTCCTTCCCGCTATAATCTCTTTTTTTCTCCCTTTCCTCTAATGCTCAAACTATTACTCTAAGGGTAATATTTTGTTGCCAAACTAACCACAGATCTACTGTTTTCTTACATCAGTTTTCTCAAAATCAACATACAATCAAACAAAAATTGTGTGTCTATGTAGAAGAGCCAGAAATTTTATATAACTGCTTACAAAGATTAGGCTTGTTTCCCCCTAAACTTGGCATGTCCAAAATATCTAGACAAATAAAATAATTTGGAACCTGAATTCTCAGTGTTATTGCATATCCAGTAACCTTGATATTTCAAAAAGCATTGCTGACCGATAGGTTCTAGATTCAGATAATTCAAAAGTCTGGCAGATTAAGGATTTCAAATCATGGCTCTATCACTTTCTGAATAAATTTGCCTTTTTGGAAATCTTTGAGCAAGTGTCATTAACTGTAATGTGAATAATGACATATAAACTTGGAAGGTTACTTGTGAAAGTGAGATTTCTTATTTGAATATACTGGGAAAATAATGTCATGTTCAATAAAATTTGGTTTATATGATTAATAGTAATTTATTGGATTATAATTGAACCTAAGAAATATATATTTATATATGATATAGATGCATGTATATATACTTATGCATGTGTGTGTGTATATATATCTTCATTGGTCCCTTTTTATCCTATTAGTCTTGCAGTTCATTAGTTTAATTTTCTGGTTGAAACATCTTCCTCTCTCTTTAACCAGTACACCACAAATTTCAATTTTGAAATTATTCCTGCAACATATTTAATACACATATTCATATTCTATAAAAATGGATAATCCCAATTATATTTTACCTTGTCCCTTCACCCAAATACATTAGAAATCTATGCCCATATTATAAAACATAAAATTGTGAGACCCTTCGTGTGGTTATGTTTAGTGGTTGACCATAGACCTGAGGAACCAGAGTGGGAGAGAGGGAAGATTAGAATAAAATGAGGAGGGAGCACAATGGATTAAGATGGTAGATTTTAGGTGTTCTGGTCCAGGGAACACTATGGAGATAGCACATGAAGGGGACCCTCTACTCCCAAAATATAAACAGTTGGAAACCAACATTACTTCAACTACTGATGACGATGACAGATGGGTTGCCATAGGAACTACAATTTGGGTGTCAATGCTCAATGAATGCATAAAACAAATAAAGAAAGAAAGAAGCCCATTAAAATTAAATAAATAAAATGATTTTCATGGATAAAATATTAGACGCAATCTATATTCCTGAAACATAATACTTTTTACACCTTGGGGTGGGTGTGCAGTGGTGACATACATCTGAGGACCTACACCCCTTAATCATATACAATATTGTAAATCGATGTTACCTCAATAAAAATTACTAAAGTTAAAATAAATTATGTTCTTAGATGAATCCTAGATTTGAATTTAGGGGTAAAAGCTTGCACAATTTTCAATGTCATCAGGTGCATGAATATTTGGCAACATTTTTTTTTTTAATCACCAAGCAATCTATGGAAGTCTCAGATTTTCTTAGTTTCAACACCTTTAAGATCACACAGGAATGAATGAGATATTTGTAGAATTTTCCTTTTTCTCAAAAAATCTGTTACATGGGGAGATATTTGTGCTAATTATTAAGAATGATCCTTTAACAATCTGTAGTAAGCCTTTTCATACAACCAGTAAAATATCCTTTTCATTCTCATTGTTGAATTATTCCTAACATAGTTCTCAACTTTGGAGGCTACGAAATTGTATAAAAACTTACTTTAAAACCTTCAGAGAGGGCCTCCCAGGTGGCGCAGCGGTAGAGCGCTGGGTTGCGAAGCTGCCCGCGGCCTCTGCAGCGCCGGTTCGTTCCCCGGCTGCTCCCCGGCCACCGGAGGAGGGTCCCACATGGCGCGCAGACCTCTCCTGCCGCCCGCTGCTCCCCTCAGCAGTGTCCTTCGGTCCTTCTGCCTGCTCTGCTCCCCACTCTGGCTCTGGTGAATTCTTTCACCCTCCTGCGCTTCTGACTGCACCCAGTGCATGTATAAAAACAAAACAAACAAACAAACAAATAAATAAATAAAAAAACATGCCTCTATTAAAAAAAAAAAAAATCTTTAAAAAAAAAAAAAACCTTCAGAGATACATGGGGACAGTGGCACTCTTTAGAGCTGTTAAAGTTTGCTTTTTCTAGTCAAACATAAGGCTCTGTGACATTTGTAGGAAAAGGCAGACACAGTAGAAAACTGGAGCACAGAGATTCCTAACATTAATAAATCATTGTTGGGATCGTGGTTTTGTTTTTGCTGGTGTTTGATGCTTTGGGAGGTAACCTGCCTTTGACTGTGACACTGAACTTTTCTAAGTATAAGGAGTCCACATGTTTAAAGTAAACGGTAGCATTCGCCTGCCTTCTCACTGAAGACATCTGAGGCGGCTGCGTGCCGGGCATGAATCCTATGTAATGTCCCCTGTGCATTTCTCAGGTTGAAATGTGCCCTTCATGTGTTTTTTTTTATCCATTTCTAAAATATTCATTATAAACATATGGGTGGCAGAAATCTCCCTAAGACTGGGGATACAATTTCTCTCCTTTGCATTCCAGAAGGCAAGGGAGTTGGGAAAGAAATACGTTCAAAAATATGTAAAGAATATGCCCAGTGGAAAACAAAGAAGTGAAAAAAAAAAATCACACTAGGCTGAGAGGGAGAAAGCGTACTGTTGAGAGATTGATGTATTGCTAAGCAGAGAGGATTTCCCTATGAAGCAATTATGAGCAGGGAAATAAAGGAAAGGAGGTGATAGACTTGGCTGCTGAGAGAGAATTGGAAAGATCGTAGCTACAAAATTCCAAAGTGGGTCCATGTCTTCTGTTCTAGAAAGAGTAAGAGGCAAATGAGAGCCCAAGGAAGAAAGTGAGTTCAGAGCGACACTGGGGGCTCGTGTTATGCGGGTCTTACAGACCATCTTGAGAACTTTATTTTTTAATGAAAAAATAGTCATCGGAAGATTTTTAGCAGAGAAATGGCACTATATGACCTTTTAAATATTTTCCCCAAGACAATTAACAACAATGTTGAGAGAAAATTGTCGGTTTTTGTGTTAGTTTCCTGTGCATGTTGTCACAAATCGCCACCGACTTGGTGACCTAAACAAAACACAAGAAGTTGGACATTCTTCTCACTGAGCTAAGATCAAGGTGATGACAGGTGCATTCCTTGCTGGAAGCTCTCAGGAAGAATCCAGTTTGTTTCCTTGTCTTCTCCAGCCCCTCGAGTCTGCCCTCTTTTCTTGTCCTGGCCTCTTTCCTCTGTCTTGCATTGGGCCCAATCCTTCTCACATCTTTCTCATTCTCTCTTCTGCCTTCCTGTTCTGTTTTCTAGGGAGCTGTGGTTCCATTGGTTCTACTCTGGTAAAGCCTTGGTTGTGTTCAACTTATGTCATCAGTGTTAAATTCATGTCATCTGCTATCTTAATTCCTTCTTACCAATTTCTAGCATGTCCATATCTTCTGAAAATTGGAATGTGGACATATTTGGGGGGTCCTTTATTCTGCCTGTCGCATATAGCATAAGCCTAGGAGCAAAAACATTTAATAGACAGCTATTGAGGGCCTCCATGGTGGTGCAAGGGGTTAAGTCTCAGCACTATGAAGCTGTCCACAGCCACTGCAGCACGAGTTTGATCCCCGGACAGGGAGCTGGCCCACGTGGTGCAGCAGACCTTCCTGTCTCCCCGCTGCTCCCCTCAGCAGTGGATTTCAGTAGATCTTCCTGTTGTTCCCCACTCTGTCTCTGGTGAATCCCTTCACCCCCACACACACACCTCTGGCCTGTACTCCCTTCACCCCCCCCCCCACACACACACACCTCTGGCCTGTACCTTGGCTTTTGTGTGCATATAAATAAATCTTAAAAATAAAAAAAAAAAAAGATGTTGAATGTTCCACTAAGACGACCAACCGATAGGTGAGAAATGAGAGCAAAAGAGCAAAAGAGTTGGGTTTTGGAATTATTTTGAAGGCATAACAACAGATTTCTTGATGCACTGTTTGAATGTATGTTTGCATGCATGTGTGTGTGTGTGTGTGTGTGGTTTGAGGAGGCAAATGCAGTTTTAATTCTTGATAAAGTAATTTAGAGATGCCAACTGGACAAGAAAAGAGAGCTGTCCAGTGTCCCGTTGGCATACAGAACTTCAGAGATGTTGTAGAGGTGAGGTATGCTGGTGTGAAACTTGGTAGGTTTCAAACCATGTGGCAGAAAGAACATCTAGAGAATGTGTATTGATCAAAAACAAACAAAAAAAAAGCTTCAAGTGCAGAACATTTGAACACTCCACTAATCATGGAGAAAGATGAGGAGGAGGAATAAGACAAAAATATTGAAAATAAACAAAGTGGGATAAGAGGTGTGTTTCCCAAAGGCCAGGTGAGAATGTGTTTCAGGACGGAGCGCAAGGTGACAAGACCCTGTGTGTCTGAGAGTACCAATAAGATACGAACTAGAAATGATGATGGGAAGCTGCAAAATGGAGGTCATAGTGACCTTGAAGAGACCAATTTCTGTAATGGAAGTATCTGCAGTTTAAGTGAAATGAATTTAACAGAAAGGGATGAGAGAAAATAGGAGTCAGCATGAAGAAAAGACTTTCAGAACTTCTGTTGCTACTAGGAGAAGACAACTGAGGCCCAGAGAAAATTCACCACTGGTTGAGATTTTAATATTTTTTTTTCTTTTTTACAATTTTGAAATATATCAGGCCTCCCTGGTGGTGCAAGGGGTTAAGACACAATCTATGAAGCTATTCTCAGCCTCTGCAGCATGAGTTTGATCCCCAGCTAGGGAACTACCCACACGGCACAGCAGACCCCTCCTGTCTCCCCGCTGCTCCCCTCAGCAGTGGATTTCAGTAGAGCCACCTGTTCTGCTCCCCACTGTGTCTCTGGTGAATCCTCTCACCCCTGTCACCTCTGGCCTGTACCCCAGCCCTTGTGTGCATAAATAAATAAATCTTGAAAAAAAATTGTGACATATATCTCCAAAACACATCATGTCATATAACTGAATACTTAATGACAAACATAATAGTGATTAGAAAGAGGCAGTTTAGTGAAACACCCATTGAACACTACCCAGTTCAAGAAACTGAACACCAATTACCAGTTTTGTAACATTCCAGTGGCCTTCCGCAGTGGCAGAGAATTCTGCTCGAGAAAACATAAACACTCTAGGTTATGTTAATCATTCTTTTCTCCTATAGATCTATGTCCTGTGTAAGCAGCACTGAAATGCTCCATGTTACCTCATTATGAATGATACCCACATGGAATGATCCTCTTCTGTCTTTAAATAGACTTGTGTTACATCCTTTTGTATATCTGAAATAGATAATTAATAAGGTCATGTGTTTTAAGCTATAAAAAAAGATGCTGTGCTTTATGTGATCTTTTGGTATTTTCTTTATCCGGTATTGCCAAGTTTCACCCATGTTGTTGCGTGTGGCTGAGGTATTTATTTTGAATGCTAAATTTTGCACCAGGAGACTACACCTAAGTATTTTCATTCATTGATCAATTGATGGGGATTTTGATTGTCTTGGCATTTGCTGTTGTGAATCTTTTTTGCATCTTTGTAAAAATTTCCAGCATGGTGCTGTGTAAGACTGACACATTCTTATCAGTGGAATTGTTGTCTTAGGTCAATTTCAGGAAATAACCCAACTGCTTTCTAAAGTAGTTTCACCAATTTGCTCTTCTATCAGCAATGAATGAGTTCCTGGTCATCCTTATATGTTGCCAGACTCTGCATTTTCAAACTTCTCAATTTTTCTTGAGTGAAGGGCAGATTTGTCTCCAAGAAGGAATGTGGACTGATGGCCTTTAATACATGCACTGAGCCGATTGAGAGCAGACTCAAGGTTTGTTAAGGTTCGGTCTAATTCTGGCTCAATCCTGGTTTTGGGGACGAGCCCTTCTAAAGCTTTCAAGTGAGATCAGGTGTTTTTACCAGAGTCTTTCCTTTGGTAGTTTGTGAATTTTGATCTTTGTTCCTCAGCACCTTCAGATGAACAAAAATTCTGCTCTCCCCTGACGAGGTCATCAACTTGGATTGCTACTCATTTCCTTCATGCAGCTTCGGAAATTGACAAATGTAATGGAAATCCTTCTGGTAACGAATGGAAGCCATGTATTTAAGACCCCTCAAGTTTTCTACCTTGTTTTCCTTAGACTAAGCAGCTGCAAAAAAATCTCTGCTGTTTGCTCTTCCTGCCCAGCCTCCATTTCCTCGATTAGTGCCTGGTAAAGCCAAACCTTTGCCTATGTTATGGGTGTGCAATGCCACCCCCATAGAAAGTGGGTGCAGAATATCATCTATTTTCTTTGACTCTAGGCAACTATGGTTCCCATTACTTCAGCAGTTCTGCAATGTCATTAAACAGTAAGGAAAACAGTTTCTTTATTTTATCTGTCTTTTTTCACTCTTCTTTCTATTATAAGCATTCACACTTCCCTGATATCACATTAGTCTGTGAGCTCATCTTACCCTAGTGGAATGTCTGCTGCTGTTAACAAAACAAGTATATTGGGAAAAGCTGGAATTTTATCGGTGTCATCCCCACAAAGTGGCAGATGAATTGGGTGGAAAGATAAAGGGGGTACTACTCATCTTGTTTAGATATTTAAATAGCATCTATCTACATACCTATCAATCTCTCTATATACATATATGTATGTGTATATATGTTCATGTGCGAGAGAGGGACAGAAAGCTACAGAGAGAGATCTATAAAGATGTATATACTTAGAGAGGGAGATTATTGTATTTCTTAATTCTTTGTTGCAAGAATATAGAAATTCAATTAAAATTTGGAAATGGTCTTTTATCCTGCAAAATTGCTAAACTCTTTTTAATTATAGTAACTAACTCATAAATTATTTTTTTACTTTTTTTACATATGCAATCCTATCATCTGCAAGTAACAGCAATTTCTTTACTTCTTTTCATATCCTTTCAGCAGGAGTCAATGGGATTGAATTTCTAAAATCTCAGCTCTAGGTTTCTTCGCTGACCTCCAAATCTCAGTCCTACCCTTTGTAGTGCATCCAAATACGTAGCTAGTTAAAACCAAGGCTCCGGGCCAACAATGATTGGCAGAAACTCCAAAGACCAAACACACAAAAATTGGCTTCAACACTAGGTCATCCTTTGGGGATTTTTGCTTTCTTCTTATTTCTGGCCTCCAAAGAATGTCTTCCTTTTTCTTCAATTTAAAAATGCTTTTTAAAAACATTTATTTTGTTTGCTTTCCTGTCATTTATTTTGTGATTGTCCTTCTGGGAGCGATTGAAATTTAGCTGAATTTTACCCTATTTGATTCCAGGAATTCCTTACTTTTGCTGGGAATGATTTGCTTTATTTATTTATTTATTTATTTAATTTTTTTTCTGTAGGAAAAATCATTGTATATGTTTATGCTGGTGCAAATTAACTGGTAAAGACAGAATAATCAGCGATGCAGGCATGAGGCAAAATCTGAGTGACTGTGTCTTTGTATCTTGATCCTAAGAGGAAATAGGACGCAAGACCAGAGTGAAGGAGCTGGTTCACACAGGTGTGTAGACGCTCTGTGGCTGGCAATAGAGGGAAGGTGAGGGGTGAAGACTCCTAAGCATCAGCATGCCTGGCTCCTGTGTTTCTTTCCTCTCTGGCCCTTGCTAATTTCCAGTGGGTTTTTACTGCATATTCCTACTCACTTACTCTTTTATGGCCTTGCAGGGGAAATGAACTGCAACCAGCTCTTTCCACCTTCATGGAGCTGGCCTCTATGGTTGGCACCTGTGGCCTTGCTTGCTAGATATTTTAATAGTTCTTTGAAAAACAAATCTAGAAGTGAAGACATTTTAAGGCATGTTGTTGTGGCTGGTGCACCTGCAATTGCAGACACCTGGGCAGAGAGGCCCGAGGGCGTGGCCCATGTGTCTGTAAATACCGACACAGGCTTAGGAGGCAAAATGAGGCAAGATTAAGAGGGAGTCTGAGAGAAAACACCAGGGAGGAGAGGGAGGTAGGACTCAGAGATTGTCGTGGTGAGGAGGCTGGCAGCACGCCAGCCCCACCACCCCATGTCCCTCTGCCTCCCTAGCCCTTCCTGGGCTGGCTTGCATCCCAGGTGGTGATTTTCAGGTAAGTTTTTTGGGCTCTATTCTTGAACTTTCTAATAGTGATGGCCATCTTTGGCATCCGACAGTAGATAGATGGTCTTGCCTATTTATGTTAGATATTTTAATAGTTCTTTGAAAAACAAATCCAGAAGTGAAGACGTTTTAAGGCATGCTTGTGAGTAACTACCTCAAATCAAATTTATTATGTATTCTCCCTCCTCCTCCGTGGGGCTGGGTAAACGGAGCCTCAGGGAATCCTCCAGAAACTCCTCCCTAGGAAGGGTGGGAGAGCACATGACCTTCCAGAGGCAGCAAAATGTTACTTGTCGTTTTTCACTCTTTGCCTCTCACTTTCTCCGACGGCAAAATGTCGAAGTTTAGCTTAATGGATCTTTAGAATCTCCACCGAAGATACAGGCAGGTAACTCTGAAGCTGGCTTTTAATGCCAGATTTGACTTGATCACGTTCTGTCCTGCCGACCAGTCCTTATGGAATTTGGTAAATAAACCAACTACATTTAAGTGAAAGTTGTAAATGTTTGCCTGAAGGTACATTTTGTGCCAGAAGTCAGAAGACTGTGATTTGAGCTCGTTTGCTAATTGGTCAAATACACTCTAGTTTGTGATTACCTCAAAATGGGGCCGTCTGTTAAAGGAATGGGAACACTAAAATATCCCTTCACTCTCATTATTTCTGAAACTTTTTGGAAGACAGCGAAGCCCTTCAACTTGCAAATTTCTGCAATTGTCATAGTTTCCACTTTCTCCTCATTTTAACTTGAGTCTCCTGCCTGCATTCCAGCAGCAAAATGCATATTCCAACAAGTTTCAGCCATGTGACACTAACAACACATTTAGTTAAAAGGTCTTATAGTGTGTTTTACAACATTTTCAAAAGAATAGAAATCATATAATTTTTTATGCTTTCCAATTGAGAGCAAGTTGTCCCTATTAGTTCATCTAAATAGAATTTAATGTGTTTCTAACAAGGCATAACTTTATTTCCAACATTTGCAATAATGTTTTCATCATTTAGTTCAGTTTGTAATGTGAGTTGGGATGGAGTTTTATTTACTTATTTTAAGCTTTGTTTAAGTCCAGCTCTAGGAACAGAAGAGCACTATGTAAATTCTCAATGATGGTGATTAAAAATAACCTCTAAAACCAAGGTGAAGTAGAAGTTTGGGTAATGCTGAAGAAGTCACGAGTCCTTCAGCAGCCACTCACCGAGCAAGCTAACCCTGCTCCGGGGCTTTTGGTTGCATCGCTCTCACAGGTGTCTTCAATTATGTCCACTTTTTTGTTTCACTTTTAGATTTCAGTGTTTTTTTCTGCGGTGTGGAAAGGCCCATTCACTACCTAAGGTCTCATGTGCCAGAGTCTAAGTCAAACAAACTTTATGATGCATCGTGAAGGAATGATACTCAGAACAACCTCTCGGTTTTTCATGTTCTTTCATTGTCTCTAATCTTGTCCCAGAACTGTGAAATGCGTCCTGTACTTTCCTTTAAATAGAAAGAAACAGAGGCATAGGGAGGTGGTGTTCAGTGAGGAGGGCAGTGCTGCAGTCATTCCAAAATCCAATATTCTGGGGGAAGAATTAATGTTGTATGATTGCAGCTGATGAGGTCAGCTGTTCTGAATATATTTTCAGTGTCTACTATAAGACACACAGGAGTTGTCATATTCATTCTTAGCTATTCTCCAGCCATGAGAAGCGATTATGTGTAGGTGGGGTTCTTAAATTATTTAATGTTACAAAATTTGATATGACACTCTCCTACTTCAAAAACATTGCAACCTTCTATTAAATACTTCAATTTCTTCTTACTTTTTTATTCTCTCCTATTAATGAAGAATACTGAAGGGAAACAAATGATTTTTTAAATAGTATGATTCAATTGCACAGGAAAGGTTTACAATTTAAGAGGCCTTCTTTAAAATAAACTAAATTTGGGCCTCCCCGGTGGCGCAGCGGTTGGGCGCTGGGTTGAAAAGCTGCCCGCAGCCTCTGCAGCGCCGGTTCCATCCCCGGCTGCTCCCCGGCCACCAGAGGAGGGTCCCACATGGCGCGCAGACCTCTCCTGCCGCCCGCTGCTCCCCTCAGCAGTGTACTTCGGTACTTCTGCCTGCTCTGCTCCCCACTCTGGCTCTGGTGAATTCTCTCACCCTCCCGCACTTCTGACTGTACCCAGTGCTTGTATAAATAAATAAATGAATCTTTAAAAAAATAAAATAAATTTGGGCGATCATCGTCAGTGTGTCTCTTAGATCCAGATATTCTTATATCAGTGTGGATTCATTTAAGGAAATGCAAATCTGTGTTGGGTGTCTATATGTTATTCTTGAGATCCAAATGGTTCAACTGGAGTTTGGGCTATGTACATCACGTTACACACTACAACTTACAAAAATCATAAAATTTTGTGAAAGGTGCCTGAAGTAGATTTTAATATGGAAGTTTGATGCTTCTGTATACTCTGGCCCCGTAAAAAAGGGAGAAATTGGAACAGTTGACTGCCATTCTATCTCTGCAGTTAGTAGGTGGCTCTCACTTTCTCTCAATAAACATGTTACAAGTTTTTAAATGTTTAGTCTTTGAAATTTTGAAACAACTTTTGAAATAAGCAGTATAGCTCCAGGTAAAGCTCCCAATGAGGACTCCAACTATATTATGATCATCACAATTTTATTTTTCTGAAATTGCTAGAAAATATAATTTACAAATGTTTTTCAAAAAAGGCAAAATCATGATTCACGTTCGAATATAAAATAAGACTTTTCAAATATTTAGTTCAATTTATTAATAAATAAGGGACTAGTTAATGGAGACTACAAATAAGTTGATGGTTTAGAGATAAAATTGGTAATGACCAACGGCATCATAAACTGTCTATTATAGGGTTATTTATTCCTTTGTACATAACCCGGTTGCATTTATTTTGGACAATAATTAAACACAGTATATAAGATCAAGAGTGAAAATGAATTACATATATAACATGTTATATACTTCTTTATAGAGGCAAACCATTAAAAGTTTTCTCTTTGATTTTTATTTGCATTCATTGGATATACTTGTGATATACCTCCACAGAAGGAAATAAGTAAAATAAGTACAAATATTGTCTGAGAATTACCGAATATTTATAGATGTCCTTCTAAGAGCAATATATGAATTAACTCATTTCCCTCCACACACCAAATCTGTGATTTGTCTACAGTTATTTCTACTGAAGAAATTGGCAAAAACAGAGGCCCAGGGAAGTTCTGTAGCTGACACAGAAGGACAGAACGAGCAGTGGCAGAGAAGCTTTGAAGTCAGAAAACATGGTTTCAGAGCCTATATTCTCTTGAGAAATGCTGTCTTACTCAAAAGAAATAGAAATTATTTCTAAAGACAGAAATGCATTCACGATTGCTCCTCATGTGTTAAGGGTTGAATTGTCTGCCCCCAAAATTTGTATTTCAAATTTCAAAGGCCCAGTACCTCAGAATTGAACTGTGTTTGGAGACAGGCCTTTTTCAAAGTAATATTCATTGTAGCATCCTACGTTTTCTATGCATCATCTAAATCAACATCTATATATACCACATGAAGCTCAGCATGAAAAGCCCAATTCTATTCTTCATCATACTATGGCCGCCTTTACCTAATTTATGCAAATTCTTTCCCTCATCTCTACAGGAATTTTATTTATTTATTTATTTATTTATTTTAAAGTTTATGCATACAAGGACCAGGGTATAGGCCAGAGGTGTGGAAGGTGAGAGGACTCACCAGAGCCAGAGTGGGGAACAGAACAGGTGGATCCACTGAAATCCACTGCTGAGGGGAGCAGCGGGAGACAGGAGAGGTCTGCTGCACCATGTGGGTCAGTTCCTTGGCTGGGGATCAAACTCATGCTGCAGTGGCTGGCGATAGCTTCCTAGTCCTGAAACTTACTCCCTTGTGCCACCAGGGAGGCCCCTTACAGGAATTTTAAAGAGTGCAATTAATGTAAAATTAGGCCATGTGGGTTCACCCTAATTCAATATGACCAGTGTCATTGTAAGAAGAAGGGGTTACAGATGCAGGGGCAGGAGCACAGAGCAGTCGCAGTGCAAGGATGCAAATGAAGGTGACCACGTGCAAGTTAAGGAGAGGGCTCTTAGAAAACACCAAGCCTATGAGCACTTGATCTTGACCTTCCAGTCTCCAGAAACAGAAGAAAATCAGTTTCTGTAGTTTAAGCCACTCAGCCTGTGGTATTTTGATGTTAGACCTAAGAAGTGAATGCAAAATGTCTTTCCTAACTTTTTCTCTACAGAAAACTAGCTCCACCAGCACAGTAACATCTGCTAACGTATAGACATTGGGTTTTTAAATATGTCATATTTATTAATCGTTTATTACCAATAACTTTCTATTAAAAATAAAATCCTGCTACCCTTTTGGTTGTTACAGTTATCACAAAGAAAAGTACTCTGAAATTAATTCAACGACTCAATTAAAATAAGTAAATGCATAACAGAGTTGGCAATTTTTGCGTTAATGACTTAAATCTTAGATAGCAGCATTCTTTTTTTTTTTACATTATCACATTTTATGTGACTTTATCATAGGTGTGAAAGCACAGAAAAATTAGTCATATTTGAGTAAATAGAAAAAAATCCACTCTATGCACTACCTCTATGCACTGACTATTAAACAATATGAAAACTATTTGAATGTATAGCTGGATGCGAAAATGAATCTTGACAAAAACGAGGTAAAGCTGACTATCTGCAGATAAATGCTGAATGGTGAATTTAAATATTCAGATTAAAAGACATACAAGTGAACAGAGGCCAGTCCATTCTTTTATAGTCATTGGCTGAAAGTTTGCATAGTTCTGCTTCCAGCACGAAGCACATTTCTGTACGCTGAACTAACATGATTTACCAGCATTTTCCGTATCTCTCTGACCCTGGGAGTCTGTGGAAACTTCACAGAGATGGTGCCATAAATACCCTAGTGCTTCCTCAGCACTCCGAGTCAAAGGCCATTGATCCGGGGTGGCCTTCATCCTCACTGTGGTGTCAGGTGTGGCTGGTGCTGCTCTCCTTGCCTTAAATTACGATGACAACACCCTCCCCCACCTTTCACATCAAGTGGTTCTTCTGATTCTCATTCTCATTGGCGTTCGCAGGAGAGAACAGTCTGGCATTTGCCTTATAACCAATTCAATTCTCCCCACCCTTTGCGGTATTAAATTTGAAATAATTTTCCTTTCTTAACCAACAGCTGTCTTCACAAATCATGTCCAAGTGTGGGTGAACTATGGCTGATGGTCCTGAGAAGGGGCAGACCCATGTTTCCGAGCTGCAGCTGATGGCCCTGATCTCACAAGTGAAAATAAAAGGTAAGATTGACTAGCAGCAAAGAATAGCCCCAAAGTGCATGGGCTACGAGAATTTGATTTACTTATTTAACTGAGTTTGAGATGAGATCTATAATATGGTGCAAGTGAGGGTCAGGGGGATATTAAATAAAAGATTGGGAGTGGAAATATCACCTGGGTTTGACTGAATAGCAAATAAACACAATATATATTTACTCAGTTCTCTTGGGATCGCTTTATTAAAATAGCTCACTTTCCCATTTTCTAAATGTATATCTTCTGTTGGGAGGAAGAAAATACTGGCAGGACATTTTTATTAGGGCTTGAAGTCACCGAATCTGTACCAGCAAATAGGAATTTTATTGCTTTTCCTAATCAATGCGTTTTCCTAATTGATAGCTTTGTTAAATAGATTAGGTTTAGCTCAGAGATCCTTTTTCTGTTAATTTATTAACAGTATAAATCCATGCAAATGGTGTGTGCTATTTGGAAGGCAAGAGTCCAAGGTTTATATGAAAGAAGACAAACTTGAGAAATTATTCACAAGTGTCAAGAACATAAATGACATACTAGAGTGTCCACAAAGGAAAGGCATGTCTGGCATAGAAACCTGAATATAATGTCTAATTTCCTTGTTATTGAAAGCATTGCAAACGGTGACAAATACATAGAAAAGGTAAATTCATCAAAGATTGTCCTTATGAGAAACACTCAAGTGTTTCTACTTTGGATTAAGGACCCCAGAGCCTTACTGACTTTTTCACATAAATTTCAGCATGTGAAATTTTCAGTCCTGAAAAATGTTTTTAACTTTTTTTAAAGATTTTTTTATTTGTGCATACAAGAGCTAGGGTGTAGGCCAGAGGTGTAGGGAGTGAGAGGATTCACCAGAGACAGAGTGGGGAGCAGAACATGCAGATCCACTGAAATACACTGCTGAGGGGAGCAGCGGGGAGTCAGGAGAGGTCTGCTGTGCCATGTGAGTCAGCTCCCTGGCTGGGGATCGAACTCATGCTGCAGTGGCTGGTGATAGCTTCATAGTGCTGAGATTTAACCCCTAGTGCCACCAGGGATGCCCTGTTTTTAACCTTGAACACTTGTTTTTGATCCTTGAGATTTAGGTTGAGAAGTTTTACACTTACTGTGAAAAACACTTATTTTGCAAATAAATAAATGTTATTAGACTTAAAACTTATATGTCTTTCTTCCATTTGTGAAATAATTACTTTTTATTGAGAAAACTAGATGTTTGCTTTATTTAAATGCCTTTAGATTTTATGAAAAATATTTTACAAGTCAATTTGTCCCTATGGTCTTAAAGAATTTCACACAAAAGATGTTTACTGTATTTTAAAGGCACAGGTATATTACAAAGTAGAATATATTCAGCCCTGTTTCTTAGAGGATTCCAGTGTATCTTTAGTAGCAAATAGATTAATGGGAGCTTCTGGATGTTTTTCTTGTAAAACTTCTAACAAAGTGATCTTTGGGACAGATAAGTAGATAATTCACTTCTATTTTATAGATAGATGAATAAAAATGAATCGTAGATGCTATCTTTTTAAAATGTTTCCAAAGTTTGCTTTGATAAACACTAGCTTATCATGAGTATGTCAATGGGGAAAAAAAATGTTCTGTTGGTGGGGGAAACACTGTAAGGAAACTGAACTATAACTGGAGCATTGCATTTTCTGATAAAATGGATATTAACAGCTTAAAGGGATGACCTGATGCAAAGTTTTGATACAAATATCTTTTTGACTTTGCAGAAATGTCACAAGAACCTGGGGAAGTGTTTAGTGGAAAAGTGTTGGTTATCCAGGGAGGAATTCAGAGTGTTAGTGATAAAATAGATACTGGAGGCTAAATGATAAAAATAATGATGAAGATATGAAATATTTCCACACCATGGCATTTTTTAAATATTTTTTATGTCATTGTTCTTTATTGTGCAGTATTTTATTTCTCCCCTCAGGGGTCGCCACCATAGTTTCCCACCTCCATGGCTTCCCTGAACCATCACCACAGCCCCCTGTGTCTTCCCTTCCCTCTTTTGACCCCTTCCCCTCCTCCCTGGATGCTTCGGATCTAGGGTCAGCTTGTAAGTTTTGTCTTTTTCCTGACCCTTTGTTGGTTTTCCTTTGTTCCACCTGCAAGCGACACTATCCGGTATGTGTGTGTCTCCTTCTGGTTTATTTCACTGAGCATAATCCCTTCTGGTTCATCCATGTTGCCGCAAATGGCATGAGTTTATCTTTTTTGATCACTGAGTAGTATTTCATTGTGTGTATACGCTGCATCTTCCTGACACAGTCATCTGTTTTGGGGCATTTGGGTTGTTTCCATATCTTGACTATTGTAAATAGTGCTGCAGTAAACATAGGAGTGCAGGTTTTCATTCAAATTATTTTTTCTGTGCCCTTTGGGTAGATTCCTAGGAGTGGAATCACTGGATGATTAGGTAGACCTACTTTTAGTTTTTTTTAAACAATTTATTTATTTATGCATACAAGACCTGGGGTACAGGCCAGAGGTGCAGGGGGTGTAAGAGGATTCACCAGAGACAGACAGAGTGGGGAGCTGAACAGGAGGATCTACTGAGATACACTGCTGAGGGGAGCAGCGGGGAGACAAGAGCAGTCTGCTGTGCCATGTGGGTAGATCCCTGGCCAGGGATTGAACTCGTGCTGCAGAGGCTGCGCACAGCTTCACATGTTGCATCTTAACCCCTCGTGCCACCAGGGAGGCCCCTATTTTTAGGTTTTTGTAGGATCCTCCACACAGTTTTCCATAGTGACTGGGCCAGTTTGTGTTCCCACCAGCAATGTAAGAGGGCTCTTTTTTCTACACATCCTCACCTGCATTTGTTGTTGCCAGGCTTTTTGTTTGTTTGTTTGTTTATGGGCTATTCTCACCACCACACCGGTGCCTTTCAAAATGAATGGTAGAGTGATATTCCAAATGCAGGGGAGAATCATCAGCAAAATTGTTGACTAAGAAGCTCCATGGTCTTATGATCCTTGGGAACATCAAAAACCAGCTAGACCAGAGGAAAATAACTGAAGAGGAACATGGTGAGCTGTCAAAGGTCTACAAGCAAGTGAGAGAGTCCCAAATCAGAAAAATGCACATTCAAAGTGCTAGGAAATACTGTGATGGTTTTATTTGCTCTTTCCTACAATATCCCAGGCATACTGTGGCCTTGACCTGAGGTGGCAGCAGCCCAGATCCAACTCCTCTCCTCAAGCAGGAGCAAGCGTAGCAGACCTTCTTTGCAGTGGTCTAACCACTTGGTGGCTACCTGAATGACTGATCTCTGTCCTACCTCACATGGATACCAGGAAAAAGAAACAACTCCAGGGGATCTGCAGACTCACCGTTATCTGGGGCAAGAGATTATTGGCAGAGATGTACAGAGGACCCACTGAGACCCCAAGGAGAGCTGACATGAGACTCTTTGTGGCATTAAGTGGTTTAAAAGCAGGCACTTATGTGGGGTGATTGAAAATGGCCACTCAAGGACCAGGCAAATATGCATATTAACATAACCCGAGCAGACCCTAAGCTCTAACCCGGGCTGATCCCAGACTCAGAGCATGTTAAATGAGTTATTGACAGATTGCTGTAGCCCAGAGCCTGTCTGCAAAGTCTGGGAGTGGCGGCTGTTTTTTTTTTTTTTTTTTTTTCCCCAAATACCTAGTTCTCAAAAAAATTATAAGGTATATAGAGACACAGTAAAATATAGCTTATTCAAAGGTAGGAAATAGAGTGGAAGAAACTGTTTCTGAAGAACCATAAGCCTCAGGCTTGAAACCACTTAAATATTGTCAAATGGCTAAAGGAAAGCTTGGTTAAAGAACTAGAAGCAATTGTTTGAGGGGCGGGTAATTCAGAAACAAGAGTCTTGGAGGATTTTACAAATGGACTGCGTGTTCTGGATTGTAGTTTTAAAATGTAACACTGGCTGCTTTCTAGGAAAGATTTCGTTGGAGGCAAAGATGCCAGGTAGCTGTCACAGGTTCATTTTATCCACCCCGTAAAGAAAGGAGTTAGAATTGACAGGAGCTGTAGTTACAAAACCAAGGGAGAGCATCAATCAGGCTTCTATTGGATACATCTTAGGTGAATTGTCTGCGTTGGGTTCATCTCTCAGGGAGGCATGTCTTGATATAAGGACAGACATCCCAGGATATGAGGTAACCATGAAGCATAACACACTGGATTTTACGTAGTGAGCAAAAATCAATAACATGTTATATTTGAAATCATATAAGACACCCGGGTGGAGATGTCAAATAGATTGAGTTGTGTATGATTCTGGACTTCAAAGAGTTTGGCCTCAGGTAGAGGATATTGATTAAATTGTAAAGTATGAGACTGGATGACATCACTTATGGAGAAAGTGTTGCAGGTGACAAGGAGGGTCCCCAGGCTGTCCACCAGAAATAATACCCCCTTGTTACTCTCAAAACTCAAGCCATAAAACATCTCTCAAATGACATCACTGAGGTAAAACCAAAGACCTTATTATTTGAGAGGCGAAGTGAGGCTGCTGTGTGTCAGACTGAATTTGAAGCTCTCTGCTCCTCTACATTGAACATGTCTCTTGAGCACACCCCAATATCAGAGCTAAAGCAGAAGATGTGCTGGTCCATGAAGCATCAGTTGTCGGATCAAGGCAGCACTTATTAATGTCAAGTGAAATGCCCTGGTCACAGGTTAAAAGAAAAACAAAAGCCATCGGTGTTGGCTAAAGAACTTCAGAGTAGAGGACACCCTGGATAGAACAGACATGACTAGGTCAGGAACGCTTGACCTGGTAATCTGCCAACAATGGAGAGGAAGCAAATAAAGTTAACCCCGAAGATATATGCTTGGCTGATTAAAAAATAACAAGAATAATGGCAATGCAACCACCTCCACCAATAACAAAAGACAAGATAGGGGAAGAAACTGATTAAGATAGAGAAGGACGAATTTTGTCAAACACAATTAACTTACAATATAAAGAAAAACGCAGTTTCCCTCTGTTCATATCGCCACACTTCTGACACAGGGTTGTGCCGTGATAGATGATTACTGTCTCTTCTTGCCCCAATCCTGTATCCGGGGGTGGAGTTTGGGCTGAAAGTTCCAAATTTCTACCATGGCTTAGTCTTTCTGGTGATCAGTCTCCAATCACGAGCCCAACAAATATTCCATGAGAACAAAAGATGTCCTGTCATCCAGGGGATTTCAAAGGGTTTAGGAAGTCGGTGCCAGGAACAAGAAGTTGAAGATCAAATGTCAGAATAAAAGTTATCACTTAGGACAGTACCTTGTGGCTGGAAAAGGGGAAGGAGACCACTGTACACATATTTTCCATTATTTCTCACTTTAAATATCAGCATAATACCTAATTGACCAGAAATCGTCGATCTTAAGCTCTGTCACTTTAGCAAGTGAGGGATTAGACAGGGACTAGAGAGGACACATGTAAAGGGCCAGTAAGGTCCAAAGCCTACTGGACCTCATCAGTGTGTAAGCTCAGAAGATGACACTAATGAGGGGTTAACAACAGACAGAAATGGCCAAAAATGGAAATGACATCCTGGAGCAGACTACACAGAAAAATCAAAACACAAAAGATTTTAAAAGAGGGAAGATTTTGCTCAATTATTTGCCTGACTTCACTGACTATTATAGGAAATTTCTATTTATTTCTTTTACTCTCAAGCCAGAAATTATTATTCACTGTAATTTATATCAAAAATATAAAACTGTAAGTCTTGTGCTTATAGACTTGGTGTCAAACCAATAGCCAATGAGAGTAGCCTTAGAATATCCAAAATGCAGTTAATCCAAAAACTTGCCTTTTGTAGTCGATTAAAATTTCAACTAATTGTAAAGGATAAAATAACTTCTCTCATGGGTATTTCCACTTAACTTTTTTTTTTTTTTAACAAGAATTTGCTTTAATGTGGTGAGGATTTTGTTTCAAATGCAGTAAATGACAAAAAAATATTCTTTCATCTATACACATCACATTTGAAAATATATGTCTTAAGCTTTGTGTTTCTAAGCAATTTGGTGTCTTTGAGAATGTTTTTCTCAAAAGAGGAATTAAAAGAAAATTAATTTCAAGATTGCAGTATAGCTGCTAAAGTTGAATAGCTTGTATTTATCCACCTGCAAGGAGTCTATTTATTTAGGGGATCTTCTGGCCTTTATTGCCACATAAAGATGATTGCTGAGAAAATAAAAAGAGAAAAGTCTATGTATAAAGGAGAATTACAGACACTTCAGGATGGGGAATCAGTGTGACTTGACAAATGAGGAGTTTTTAAGCAGGACACTTATTTTAGGATGTTAGATAGGTTAAGATAAGATTTTTAGATATTTATATGTGCTCTTAGGAAGTTTTATCCTATTTTATCTAAGTAATAAAATCAAATGAAAAGTTCCCCAATTTAAATTAATATTGAAGTTTTTTCTTATGAAAAGCATTGCATGTTTATTTATGAAAAGGAAACCTCAATCTTGTCCAAGAGGAAAGTGTTGTTTAGTTTTTATCGAATGGGTTGATGACTCCACGATCTTGGAAGTTCCTGATGTTCTTTGCGCATAATATTATATCCATATATTTTGCAATGCCATTAAGTATCTCTGGACATTTAATTCTTAGTATTTTTCATTATTCATTTTATGTGACATATACTGAGCATTTGGTTCAATTTAGGGGATTATGAAATATACAGTAATATTTCACTAGATATAAATGTTTATCTGCATGCCCCGATGCTATTTTATTCATATTTCTAGGAGCAGACTTGCTTCATCAATAATTTAAACAATCAAATACATAAAATGTAAAGGTTTTATATTGCTATGAGATTCATATCGTTTTGCAGAAAGTTGTAAACTCTAAATAGCAGCAAAGAAAGCTAGATTAAAAACTTAGAAATGTTTCAAATTTCACAGAGAAAATGAATCTGTCCTTGGCATTTTTATAT
Organism: Talpa occidentalis; assembly: GCF_014898055.3. Classification (NCBI taxonomy): domain Eukaryota; kingdom Metazoa; phylum Chordata; class Mammalia; order Eulipotyphla; family Talpidae; genus Talpa; species Talpa occidentalis. Next base: position 2,153,964 of record NW_023601212.1, on the reverse strand, counting down.
TGACTTGTTTCTATTAAGACAGTGATTAAATATTTTGCATGTCTTTCATTAATATTACATATTTTATCATTTCTTATTTTTTTCATTCCTTTCCCCTGCACACTTATCTACTCCAATATTCAGTTTTTAATATTTTTCAGCTTTTATACACTGGGAGAATTTTCTACATAGAGCTCTCATTTTGTTTATTGTTACACAAATACATTTTGATGTATTATTCAAATTGTTCATTATCATTATAATACATACTCACTGTATGAAGTAAAAAACTCAAAGGAAAAATAAATAGAAAATAATTGTTCATTCATGAAAATATTTCTCTAGAATTTTTACCAGATTTGTGTTATTTCTTCATATGTATTATATGCTTACATGAGATCTAACTTCACACATATTTTTGATTAGTGATTTCTATGAATGCTATAGATAGATTCTAATTGATATTGAACTGCATATTCTATTTTATATACTGCTTTTTGTGTAATACTGTAGCAGTAGCATCTTGCACAATTTTATCCAAAACAAGGTTTGTAATAACTTCACAAACAACAGTATTTTAAGTTATTCTCCCATTTTTGAATATTGAGCCCATAAGCCAGCAGTGGCTAGGATAATCAGCTTAATTTTGCCAATAAAGCTTCAGTTTTGTCAAAGTCATGCTAATTATTTCTTTCACATAAACTTACACTGGAAGTTTAGGTTCATTTGTTTTAAATACTCTTAATTTTCTTCACACGTGTTACCAAATACACTTCTGGTGGGAAAAGTTCATTGGTGTGTTCATTAATCCCAGAAGCAGGATATAAAATTGTACTCATCACCAGAAATTTGTTCATGCTTGAGACTATTTTTGAGGTCTGCAGTTTGTAGTGGAGAGAGTATGGTTTTGTGCTCAATTTCAGACTTATGAGTAAGAGTGGGGTTGAATTTTTTTTACACGTGTAGAAATTTTGGGGCAGAAAGAGCAATATATTTTTGTCCTTTCATCCAAAGTAATAGCAGTGCCCTAAATCTATCTATCCATCCATCCATCCATCCTTCTTTCTCTCTCTCTCTCTCTCTCTCTCTCTCTCTCTCTCTCTCTCTCTCTCTCTCTCTCTCTCTCTTTCTTTCTATCTGTCTATCTGGACCTTTTTCCCAGAAAATCATTTCCCTGCTGTAAATTATTTTTTAAATATTTTTAAATAATATTTTTTAAATATTTGGGGCTTCTGAAATGGCACTAAGAACATGCAACAAATGGGGAATCCTGTAATCATGAATGTTTGTAAAAATTCGGTAAGAGGCGAATTTCTGATACTTGAACCAAAACAGTTCTCTCCCTCCACTATCCCAGTTCAGGGAGGTTGATGAACCTCTAGCCAAGCACCTTAAGGCTGAGAAACATCCTTGCAGATCTGTCTTCTAAATTCAGGAGATATACAGGGTAACTGCAAAAAGTCCAGTAAAATCCCGCCACCCTGTGCTACTGCATGCATGCTGTCCTCCTCCTGAGTACAGAGATCACAACTCCCCACAGTTCTCAAAACCCACCATCTCCACCGAAGTCCACTGGGCCCCTGCACAGCCTATTCCCCCACTTTCCTCAGTGCTGGCTGTCGTGATGGTGGAAACATATATCAGAAAGGGAGTGAGCATTCCCCGCTGAGGCAGGCGTGGTGTTGGAAACCAGTGTGACCTCAAAAACAAACCATCACTTGACTGGTTCCCCTACATTCCTGCTATAAGTGAAACCTTCGATATTTCTCCTTTTCTTTCTGACTAATTTCACCAAGCATGATCCCTTCTAGCTCCATCCATGTTGCTGTGAATGGCATGAATTTATCCTTTTTGATTGCAGAATAGTATCCCATTGGTGTGTGTGTGTGTGTATAAATGCTCACAACAACTAATCAAAAACCTATGATCTCTCTTCCCTCTCTCACTTTAACTGGTTAGAACATTTCTGTTCCTTTTCTCACCGCGAATGTGGGGTCTCAGGTTTCCCTCTACTTACTCTGTCAGTGGCTTCAGCATTGCTGCAACCCCCCTGGGTGAGCCAACAGCTTCACCCTCTGTCTCCCCATCCAGGTCTCCGTCTTGACGTGAACATCTCTGTGCCACACCTGCCTTAAATGTTCATCAGTACAGCTCTCCCTGACCCCCCCCCTTTACTCTGCACTGCCCCCCATATTCTCAATTTCAGTTGGTGTCAATTCCAGCCTTTCACTTCTTTACCCTCAAGAAAATACTTGTGATTCACCAGCCACAATGCTCCTTCTCTTCATTGCTTCCATAAGAGCCCGCGGATCTGACCACTTCCCTCCCACAACTGTTCTTCTGGAATTCATTTCTGCTGCTGTAATCTCTCTCCTGGATAATTGCAGTTGTGTCCTA